>NC_140937.1:163592846-164863017 GCF_014529385.1 Adiantum capillus-veneris
CCCTTCTTCATGTACCGAAGGATCATGGTCTGCACACCCCTACAAATCAAGCCTCTTGTTCTCACTTCAACAAGTGATTGAACTTAACACATGGCTCATCAACCACATGTTTATCCAACATCAAAATTGTGTGTATAGACAAATCAATGGCATATAGATGGGATTAGCATGCTCCCCCCTATGGTGTAATCTCTACCTTCATGCTCTAGAATTGATTACCTTGCGAAAACCCTTAACTCACCTAACCCAAAATCTATCTTGGCAAAATGTGGCATGCCTTTTAGATACTTTGACGACCTTCTCATCATTAAATCAGAAGACCCTCTACAGTTCATAAATAGCCACACCATATACCCTAAGTGCCTAAGCATTGAAAGTAATTTTGGCACCCAAGCTAAATTTCTCAACCTCCAACTTACGATCACTGACAACTAATTAATCACAAAACTCTCCAAAAAAGAGGATGGCCTACCCTACAAACCTAGCAAATATCTACAAAGGTCAAGTAATAGACCTACAGAATGGGCCCACAAAGTGATTCTCTCCCAACTAAAACCCATTCTTTTTTGTAACACATACCCATTAGAAGCTGCAAAAGATATCAAAAATCTCATCCAAGCATTCTGTAACAACGGTTTTGAACACGCAGAGTTATGGCGATTGGTAAGAGTACACTTGCAGAACTACACAGCATCCTCATACACATGCTTAATCAGCGATATCTTGGAGCACCTTAAAATTGGAGGACACTAGGACCCCTTAGCCCCCTAAGGGGTCCTAGTGTCCCCAAGGGGATCATACCTCCTAGTGTGGGTGGAGGTGGGCCTCTCCCCATGATGTCAACATACATACAAACAAGTCTTGGTGGAAAACCCCCCTTAAAACACATAGTCCTCTCAAAACATACCTCAAACCACAAAAATGGCCTTGGAAGGAAACACCTCCTACAAAAAAACGTGGGTGAAAAAAGGAAGAGTGGTAGCCTCCTTCAAAGAGGAATCTATAACTGACCACCCCCACTCCCCTCACCTAAAATAAAATTAAAAAAGACCTCCCACTCCCCCCTTTTTCTTTGCACGGCTGAGTTTATTTGGAGGGAACCAAGAACTTGGAGAAACCTATATAAGGACAAGACTCCCAAAAAGATCTTTGCAAGAGGATTTCATACTATCTTACCAAGTGATGTACTTCTTGCAACTATACAAGCCTACACCATGGACCCTCTCAACCAGGTGTTGTCTCATGCATGATTTATTAGGGTGACATCAATAACACCTAGGAGTTTCTTACGCCACCTTCTTTCCACCTTATGAACTAACTTTTTGGGTGATGGTAGCAGGTAACAGGACTCTCCTCTCTCTAATGCATGTGCATGATGGACACCCATCGCCAGTAACATCAAAACTATTGTAAAACTTCTCCAAGTTGCTCTAAAATAGGCTCACTTTGCCTATGGATGTAGATTTTTGAAAATTAAATGTCTGCTTCTTTGGACATACATGTGTAATTCTTTCATCTCTACTCCCGTAAAATACCAAGAAATTTTGAATTGTTCCATTTACTACTCTCTCTCTCTCTCTCTCTCTCTCTCTCTCTCTCTCTCTCTCTCTCTCTCTCTCTCTCTCTCTCTCTCTCTCTCTCTCTCTCATACATTCTCTCCTTGGTCTCTTCGCTTCCACATCGCCAACTTTGACATGGTATCAAAGCCTTGGTGGAGCCATTAGCACCCGTTGAGAAGACGTGTGGAGAACCTCTACCTAACCAACGGCGATATCCTCTACTCCCTCATCCCGTGCAAATCCTCTCTTCCCTTCTGTGGTGGCATTCAAAATGTTGTGGCTTTTTCCTCCTTCCTGTGTTGCAGCTTCCCGCATTGAGATCCTCGGCAACAATAGCCCTCTGTTGCTAGCGTTTTAAAATGCTAACGCTAGTGCTGCTTGTACTCGACAAGCAACACTCGATGGCAAAAGCCCCATCTAACCCTCACTTGCGTTTTGAGATGATGACTCCTTTGTGTGTTGTTCTCCTCTCTTTGCGAGAGCATTTTGACACACTATCCCTTCCCTCTTGATGATGATGGATCCCCACCCCCAGTCACCTAGTGTTTTGAAATGGTGTGTGCACAGTGGGCAGCCTTGGGCATTGACATAGTCTTGAAGGTCTGGGTGCAAGGACTTGGGAGCCAAAGCACGGGGGGAAGCAAAGGAAGCTTTTTTGGAGCCCACTTAATAGAATTTTCGGAGAGCTTGTGGAGTGGCTTGGGGATTTTTGCAACCACCCCTTGGAGTGCAAGAAGGAACCCCAAAATTTATAGATCTTGCAACTTGAGTGCGGGCCCCCTTGCTTGAGTGGTAGCGACAAATTGAATGGCGATAACTACGCCCATTAGAACTTGATCATGCAACTTTGGCTCACGCAAAAAGGCTTATTGGACATAGTTGACGGCTCGAAGCCCCGTCCTACAAGGGATCTCAACAACAGGTACACCCGCCTTCAAGATGATGAGTATCAAAAATCCTATGCCGGTTGGGATGCAAGTAATGTGAAGGCAATGTCTGCCACTGCGAATTCTCTTACTAAGGAAATTTCTCTAGCCATTCAGACTTTGAAGACTAGAAATGATATGTGGTTCAAGCTCGTTGGAATGTTTGATTGAAATTCTACGATGCGAGCAATCACCTTGTTAGGGTTCAGGCCAATTGGCTGGACACACATCACACTAATCGTACTAACCTTATCTATTATTTTGATCATATAGAACAATGAGTAGTGAGGTAATGCCAAATCCTCACTAAGAGCTCCACCCACATCGTGCTCGTGTTTGCTCTTCTTCTTTGTCACACTCTGCACGCACCGTGCACTCTTCAAGTGGTATCCAAGCTAGAGTGAAGGCCTTGCATCATTGCAATGTCGCGGTGGAGATTGTGGTGAAGCTATGAAAGTTCCAACACTGTTTTGCAGCAAAAATTTGACTGAATAAAAGGTCAATTTTCAACTTGCTTCTATTAAAAATTCACCAAGAATGCCATGGTCTACAACCTTCAAATTGAAAGTTTTTCCAAATTCTACACCAATTTTGATGTACGTCTGGTAGATTGTCTAAAGATCCTAACCATTTTTCTGAGATCTATAACTTTGTAGAAGGAAGTTTCTACAAATTTTGAATGGTTTAAAAGATATCAGTTGATTGACTGCATGTAAGATATTCTGGAAGTTATAGATAGATATGCAGACCATGTATGTATATTGTGCTGATTTAGAGAGCTTTTGGAGTTGATTTGCTACAGCTTAGATTGAGCTTGGTTATTCTCTTGTTTTGTGTATTTATGGTTTTATCTCTAGACACAACAAATCCAAGAGCATCTTTGGTAGTGATGACAGCCATTACAGTTCCAATGGGAGTTTTGGATGCATATGATTTATGTGTGACTAGCACTTGAGAGTGCTTGTGCTCCAGTTGGAGCATTTTACTTCTCACAAGAAGCTGGCTTTGTGCTTTTGCTTGCATACTCATTGGTGCCTATTTGAGCGCGTGTCTTGCAATTTTGTAGTGACAGTCATTTGGATGAACGTTATGTTGCCAATACTACCATTGTACGTTGTTGTGGAGCCGATTTTGGCTTGTTTTGGTAGTCCTGACCGTTTTTGAGTAGGCCCGAAAGAGTCCTTTCTGAGATTGTAAGTTTGATGGCACAAACGAGCGTAAAGAGGAGGGTGTTTACTCTGATGATGAGTGGGAGGAGCTTGATGCTCATGCTATGGTAACCATTCACCTACACCTTGGTGAGTCCATTTTTTTACTGATTATGGACAAGACTAATGCAAAGGAATTATGGGAGTCATTATGCTCATCTTGGGATGGTAAGAGTCATCAAACAAAGTGTTTTTGATAAAGAAGCTTATGTGCTTGAATATGAAAGAGGGTAGTAGTGTCGGTTCACATTTGAATGAGTTCAATAGTGTTTTCACACAGTTCACTTCTAGAGGGCTGAATGAAATCCATTTTCTTGCTATGCTATTTGCTTGCATCATGGGATACATATAACACTACCACTAGTAACTCTGTCCCTTCCTGCAATCTCGTCTTCAATGATGTTACTAGTGCTTTGCTCACATAAGAGATTTGACGTCAACCTCTTGACTCTAGTGGACATGGTGATGCATATATGGGTAGTCTTAGCAGCCAAAAAAACAATCAAAGGCAGAGAGGTCGTAGTCACAACTATGGTCATTCTTAGTATCTCAAGAATGCTTATAGCAATAGCCATGGACGTGATATGAGAAACATCGAATGTTGCCATTGTCACTAGAAAGGACACATGAAGAAATATTATTTTTCATTGCAAAGAGAAAAGGATAAAGCCATTGTCGTAAGTCTTGCACCTCCTAAAAGCAGTGTGAAGATAGACGTGCTCAAGGTCATCGAGTCTCAACATGTTGATGTTGTTCTTGACGTGCCGCAGCCGTCATATGTACTAGCCTTCACTTCTCATTTGAGTCCAGAGGCGTTATTAGCTCTTGATGAATGGTATGCATAAAATTGAATCATTGACTCCAGTGCGAGTTTTCATGTTACTCCTCACAAGGAGTGGTTCTCCAGTTATGCTTCCACACATGGTTCAGTTAAGTTGGGTGATTCTCTTCAGCTTGAGATATGTGGCATTGGAGATTAGTTGTGTATATGTAATGGTACTGAGTTCATGCTTCAAGGTGTTAGACATGTGTCAAAGCTAACTAAGAGCTTAGTTTTAGTAGCGTAGCTTGATGATCTTAGATACACTATAGTGTTTGGCAATGGTTCTTGGATAATAAAAAAAGATAACTTGATCATGCTCAAAGCCCAAAAGTTTGGCTCATTGTACTCTTTGAATGTCTCTAGTGTGAAAGAGAGCTCTATCTATATAGCTGAGCTACCTTCTACTGAGTTCTGGCATGATCGGCTTGGTCATATGAGTCAAAAGGGAATGAAGCAGTTGTAGCATTTTGGCTATATCCCTGCCTATGCCACACAAGTCTTTGGAGGGGGGGGGGGGGGGGGGGGGGGGGGGGGGGGCAATTATATTTCTTGACTTTCATAGATGACTCTATTCAAAAGGTGTGGGTCTACCTCTCAAAGAGGAAACACGAAGTTTGGCTCATTGTACTCTTTGGATGTCTCTAGTGTAAAATAGAACTCTATCTATGTAGCTGAGCTACCTTCTACTGAGTTGTGGCATAGTCGACTTGGTCATATGAGTTAGAAGGGAATGCAACAATTGTAGCCTTTTGGCTATATCCCTATCTATGTCATACAAGTCTTTAGGGAGGGCATCATATTTCCTGATTTTCATAGATGACTCTACTCAAAAGGTGTGAGTCTACCTCCTGAAGAGGAAAGATGAAGTTTTTGCTACATTCCAAAAGTTCCTAGCTATGGTAAAAAACAAGTCAGGCAAGAAGTTGAAGGCACTGACAATGGGGAAGAGTACATCTCCACTGAGTTTAAGGACTTTTGTAGCAAACAAGACATTATGAGGCAATTCATATGTCGTACACACTTGCTCAAAAGGGAGTTGTTGAATGCATAAATAGGACTATTCAGGAGCTACTTATGAAAAATTTACCTCTAAGAGTTTTGGGGAGAAGTTATTATGACAGCGGTGCATATAATCAATAGGTCGTGTAGTACATCATTGAACTACAAGATTTTGTGGGAGATGTGGGCTGGCAAGAAGCCCAATTATGACATATTACATGTGTTTGGGTTGTTAAGGGTTTCAAGAAAAAGAAAGGCATGTATTTTGAAGAGATTTTCTCTACTGTAGTCAAGATGACTAAATTGCATCTTGTGCTTGGACTACATGAAACTTGTCCAGATGAACGTGAGAGACGGCTTTCCTTCACAGGGATCTTGATGAGGATGTCTATATGAAGCAAACAGAGGGTTTTGAAGTCAAACCTAAAAAGCCTACAAGGACTAGAACTGGTGTGTAGATTGCGTTGTATGGACTAAAGCAAGGCTCAAGACAATGGTACATGAAGTTTGAAAAGTACATGTAGTCCCAAGGTTATGTAAGGAGCCAAGAAGATCATTGCTTGTATACCAAGAAGTTGAAAGATGGTTCACTTATCATCATTGATACTCTATGTTGATGATATGCTCATTGCCAGGAAGTTTAAAGATGAGATTGCCATCTTGAAAAAGTCACTTAGCACGTAGTTTGCTATGAAGGATTTGGGAGATGCAAATCACTTTCTTGGTATGCGTATCAAGAGAGATAGAAAACATGGAATACTAGAGTTATCTCAAGAAAGTAATATCCACAAGGTCTTGCAACATTTTAATATACAAGGGGGGAGGGCTTCATTGGGTACCCCAATGGAGGCATATGGAAACTTAGCAAGAATGATGCTGGGAAGTCTGATGTTGATAAAGCAAAAATGGCCAAGGTGATCGGACATTTCTTTTGAAGGGGGGAGTGGCTAGCAAATTTATGGAAATCCTGGTAGAAAGCACTAGGAAGTGATGAAGCACATCTTGAGATGTTTGAAAGGAACGACAGAAAAGTGCTTACGCTTTAGGAATAGTGATGCATCCATTGTGGGTTACACGATTGCGGATTATGCGAGTTGTGTGGATAGTCAAAGATCCACGTTTGGCTATGTTTTCCTATTTGCTGGAGTAAGTTGTGTCATAGAGATCATGTCCCCAAAATTGTATGTCATCTTCCACCACAGAGGCAGAGTATGTGGCAATTTCTGATGCTAGCAAGGAAGCTGTATGGTTAGCTCGCCTAGTGGAAAATCTTGGCATTACTCAGACTCTAGTGTTGCATTGTGATAGTCAGAGTACGATTTCATTAGTAAAGAACCCTGTGTTTCACTCCAAGTCAAAACACATAGAAGTTCGTTATCATGTGATATGTGACATGTTGGCTAGCAAGCGCATTGAACTAGTCAAGGTTCATACGAGTGACAACCCTGCAGATGCTCTCACAAAGATTCTACCCTCCGAACGGTTTCACATTGCATGGATGATGGGTGCAAGGTGAAGCTATATGATTGCTTCATAGTTGTACACGTTGTACATACATAGGCCACTTGGGTCATGCTGACCTTCAAGTGGGAGATTGTTAGGGTTTAGACCAACTGACCGGACACCCATCACACTAACCATACTAACCTTATTTACTGTTTTGATCATATTGAACAATAAGGAGTAGTGAGGTAATTTTGAATCCTCGCTAAAGAGTTCCACCCACATCATGCTTGTGTCTGCTCTTCTTCCCCCCTACACTTTGCATGCACTGCGCACTCTTTACACCCTTCTTGGACATTTATTTGCCATCAAGTTTCCACCTGGAAGTTCCATGCAGTCATTTCTTATGAAGGATAAGCTTATTCATGACCAAATATAGGCTATGAAAAGTGCCCTGACCATTACTCAATAGCTGCTTTGGTACTTATGAAGTTGCATGACGTGTACAAAACGGTGTCTAGGACACTTCAACTACAAATCACGAAGGAAAACCTAGAATTTGATTATCTCAGCTCTTCTCTCATTGAGAAGGAAACCGTGTTAATAACTCAAGGCAAAATTTAGATTTTTGACCAAGGGGTTGAAGCACTTGCTACTTCAAATTCTAGATAGAATACCAGTAGCCATTGTTACAATTGTGGGAAGCGCGATCATTTGTCTCAAGATTGCAAATCCAAAGGCAAAGACAGAGGCTTTACAAAGGAAAAAGGCAAATGCAAGCATAATGAGGAAAGCAATGATAGTGACTCACGGAAGGACAACAAGGAATTTGTTGGTGTAAAGGAGATATGCTGGCCCTTAAGGACTCCCATCTTCTAGTCAAGTGGATATCATTGCCGACACTAGCTTTAGCCAAAGAAAGACTTGTGAGTGGTAGAGAGGGGCAAGTAGTGCTCCCTATAAATAATTTGGACCCTTGTGTTGGAGTTCAAGTTATCAGTGTTTGAACTTGTGGGTTGGAGTTCAATGCACATGCATCTCGTAGGAAACAGACATATCTAAAACACTATGGATGAGTGCACCAATCCATTGCTATTGGCTGGATTATAGACAAGATGTGTTTCAAAGTTCATTATCTTGTAATATTTTAGACGGTGTGTTCACAATTCATGAATGGGGATTCTTGGACATAGTGTGATCTACAATTCAATTATCTAAAAGGCAACCGATGCTCAAGGTGGCATTCTTCTAAACTAAAAAGTTGAGGGTAGCAAGTCTGAGGTATATCCATCAAGGAGCTGTTGTTGGGGTGTCCATGGTAGCTTCTTCATCGACTTGGTCTCACCCTTTATCTCCACTATGAGCTATAGAGAGGGTGTTAAAGTTATGGCATCTCAAATGAACTACCCAACGTGATCCCAATATTTATTTTGTCTTTTAGATATTTGTATTCATTTCACTTATTTGTCAAAGTCTGGGTTGGGCAATTTACTGAGGTGGGTATACATTGCCCCCATTGTATTATGCATCACTTATTCATTGCCAATATTGGTTGGTTCAGGACTCTCTCTCTCTCTCTCTCTCTCTCTCTCTCTCTCTCTCTCTCTCTCTCTCGCATTCTCTCCTTGGTCTCTTTGTTCCACATCATAGACTTTGACAGCATGGTCGTGGGACCATGAAATTTTTTGCATTCAAGTTCAAGCAATGCCGTGGGATGAAGCATCCAAAATTGGCCTTTAAAAAACCAAGCAATTGAATGTGGTTCTAGAAATGTGCATTATATCAGGGACTTTGAAGTTAGCACGTAAGCATGGTCGTGGGACCATGAAAAATTTGTGCATTCAAGTTCAAGCATAGTGGTGGGATGAAGCATCCAAGTAGGCACCATGGTATAAGGACCAAACATTATTAGCTCTTCATTTGGGATCAAGAATGTCCTTAGTAGATGGTCCTTGGACCAAGCATAACCCTCAAGGGGTCCACTATCAAGAACCCCCTATATAAAATGCATTCACAAGGTACTTAAAAAATCCCTATGTTAAAATGTTGACATGAATAGATTGATGTCTCTTTGTTATGAATTAATGGGTTTTTTCTCAAAATGGAATTAACCTCCCCCCCCTTTAATGTATCATTCGTAAATTGTTTAATTTTTCAATAATAAAAGCCCCCCATTGTTGAAACACGTGGTATATTAACATGACTATATAGTGGAACCCCCCCAAGGCATAATCTTAAGAGCATTGAGCATCCAAAGTTTAAAACATAAATTGGAACTTCACATGCTCGTGACTTTGCAGACAACTCCAACAATCAATCAATTTTTGCTAGTTCACTCACACACACGTCCGAGCGGATGTGTCTGACATGGGCCTAGTTAAGGTAGTGTTCAAATTGTAAGGAAAGAGGACTTGCACAGGGGTGTGCCACAGACATGGCAAGAAGCTCTCTTGTATTCATGACCAAAGATGTTGCTAAGCAGGGCAAAACAAACAATTTTCATGCCATTTTCTAACGGCCAAATTAATGAGACAATTGAGATGTATGGCCAAATCTCATCGAGATTTTTAACTAAACTATCCAAATTATTACCTTGGAAATTAAGATCCAATGAAATTACAACCGGGATTTTCCATTTTCAATCGGAAATATACTATAAATACCACGTTATGTGAGCATTGTTGCTAAGTTACAACAATAAATTTTTCATCTTCTGTTGTTGAATTTGTCTAGGCCTAAGAGTGTCCTAGACAATGTTTAGGAAAAACTAGCGTTAAGTGTACTTTAAACTGGCACAAGTAATAGCATAAGTCATGAGACATGAATTTTCTTTCCCTCACAAAGCTCTCATAAGACAAGCCTTGAGGTTACTTTCTTTCCCTTATTAAAGGCTCGACATAGCACACGACTTGAGGTTACCTTCTTTGTTGACTTTGCCATCTAGCATTAGGAAGAGCACCACTGTTTGGCACAACATTGAGAGAGTCAATATTCCAGGTATCTATCCCATGTCCCATCTAGAATCTTTCCATTATTGATCTAGCATATTGTACAAACTCAATTTTTCAAGAATCACTATTTAATAGTCATGAATTAATAGCACTAGAAATGAAGCAGCTACATGGATAACTTCTATGTCTAAAATGGGGCCATTCATAAGAGTTAATATTTTTCTTTTATGCCTTTCATCTAAACATTCTAGCAACTTGGCATTCACCACACGTATCTTCTTGTTGATTATAATACTTCATTCTACAAGGTTGCCCATGCAAGGGTCAAGTTCTCATAATACCAGCAAAGATATTTGGAATGAGATGGTCACTTGACAGGTATTCCAGATTTAGAGATTCAAAGTCAAATATGAGATGCCATGTCAGATGATTCGATGAACATAATCAGACTTCAAAAGGCCAAATTTAGAATTCAGATAGACGACTAAACTAAAATGAAAGACGTTAGATTACATGAGCTAAACCAATTGGTAATTTTAGCAAAGATATTTGGAATGAGATGGTGACTTGAAAGCTATTCCAGGTTAGAATTCAAAGTCAAATATCATATGTCATGTTAGATTTGATGAACATAATCAAACTTCAAAAGACCAAATTGAGAATTTAGACAGACAACTAAACTTAAAATGAAAGACTTTAGATGACATGAACTGAAACAATAAAAAATATAGATTCAGATCTATAAGTTGGTTCATAAGTAAAAAATTTAAAAGTATAGGTGGTACAACACTTAGTGCTCAAAATCTCTATAAAATGTCTAGCGACTAGAGTTACAAGAGATACAAGAGTTCTAATTTATTGATCCTCAAAATGGGATGTATGGTTCCTATTTATAGGTGCCCGCACTGAGGTTTGACTGGATGCATAGTCATACAAGATCTAGTAACTATTGGTAATTCCATTTGGTAAATTATCTAGATAAACCCTTGTGCAAGGTATCCCTATAGTGCATTCCCACCTTCTACATCCTCCTCCCCCTTCTTGAAATTTGTTACGTATAGAATTTTAGACATCTAAGCTGGCTTTATCTCTTTCATTTTGCTTTCCTCTTGCTTGGATATTTCTTCTTTTCAAGTCTTTGCACTTGTTGAGCTGGTGGCTGCCCAACTTTGACCACCAATTGAGGAGTGCTAGAGTTAGCATTTTCCTTTTGAATAATCTTGTAAATGGACTCCTACTCTAGTTTCTCCCTTCTTCAATTAGCATCTCCACCTTGTAGGGTGGTAAGGCATGCCAATTTTTGTGTCAGGGTCATATAGAGTCTTCTTTCCTTTGGTTAGCCTTTCCTTGGCCAGCTTATGACAGATGGACACCATCTATATCCATCCAACTAGATTTGATTGATTAGCTTTTTATCTTTAAACAGAACCTCAATCATCTTTTTGGATTGTGGTTTGAAGTTGGCTTTGTTGGCAAGTTCCTTTTTGGGAATCTATGCAGCTTCCATTGACATTTGCAACAACTGGCTATGTTGGAAAGTTCCTTTTTAGGAATCTTTATCGTCGAAGCTTCCATTGATAGTTGTAGCAACTCATTTGTGTAGTTAATCAAAAGGCTTATTTGGGACTTCCATTGACCCATCATTCCTTTGAAATTGATCAAGTAATTCTTGAGCTTTGTAACTATACTTTTCATTTCAGTGTCATTGGTAATGATTTCTAGGCTACCAATAGGGCCTTGCTTTGTTCGTACCACTCTCCTATCTAGTCAACAATCTAGATATATCTCATGTGATTATCATCAAGTTCATTGTAAAGCGGGTATAAAGTTGGATAGAACTTAGGTAGTTCATTCTCTTTCATTGGAAGTGCATACATAAGGATAGGGGAGTCTGACACGGTGTCAATATGATTCAATACTATCTGGATTTCATGTTGCATCATTTTTCTCAAGACAATGACCAGATGGAAGAAACTCTTTAGAGCTTGCAATTATTCTCTAGCTGCCATCTTGGTTAGCTGCCCTCTGCTTCTCGGATGCTTCCTGCATGCATCTATAGGCGAGCCTATTGCCCATCATCACTTCCAGTTGAACTCCTAGACTTTGTACATTTATCATCATCAGTTTTTGTGTCTAAGGGTTGACTACAACATCATCCTATGTGAGAATGTACTCAGGTATGCGATCAAGTACCTAGATGACATTTGGATGAGAGGATAGTATGCATGTTTGCTACTTACGATAGTTAATAGATTTCCCTCTTGCCCCCCACATAAAGCACTTAGTACTTCTCTAAATCCGTCTACACATTATCATCCTAAAGAAAAGCTTATACCTATATCAACATTTCTTTCCTTAAGCTTTTGCTCAAACTGAAACATTGATTGGAAAAGTTAGATGTGTGATCTAAGTCTAGCTCTTCTTGGATGGTTTTCCCCTTGTTTCTTTCGTCAATTTGCTCAGACTGAAACATTGATTGGAAAAGTCCGATGTGTGATATGAGTCTAGCACTTCTTGGATGGTTTTCCCCTTGTTTCTTTGTGTAAAGGCCATTTTCTATTGGTGAGGCTCAATTTCCTAGTTTGGTGTTTGATATGCCTGGCTCCCACATGTCTAATCCCATCTATTATATGGTGTTTGGTCAAATGGTTGTTGTGATTGATTGGGTATTTGAGCCTGACCCACTCATTCCATCACCATAAACATGATGCAAAACAGCTCCGCCCTTTAGGTTAACCATAAGCCATAACTTCACACACCCTGGATTTGGTTTGGAGCATCTGCAAGATCAACATCATTGTCATCGTCTTTCTTTGAATCGAGTTTTCCCTCTATGGTATCATCCTCTTCCTTGTTGTGGTCCTTGCTTGCTTTAATGTGCTCTAAGAGGGCATGAATGCACTAGTGCATCTCGTGATTTTGTCCTCCAGGTCCTGTTTTATGTTTGCAACTAGGTTTTGTAGGTCTTCCACATTGAATGTGAGGTTGCCTTTCAAATTCATAATGTCCACCAAGGAGGAATGGTAGAGATATTTGTCCATAATGGTTTGCTTTAGTATAGTATGGACCTCCTTCATACTATTATTGGTTGCTTGTTTCTATTCCAATAAAGATTTGTGCTCTATGAGCTCTTTGGTGAGTTCTCACTTTCAGCATTGAGGATAGAGTTAACTTTAACTGTTCTATTTGATGTTGCAATTATTTAATTATTATGGTATGATGCTCTCTTTCATATTCTTCTTTAATCAAAATTGATTTTAGTTAAGAACGTTTGTTTCATACTTATCGACATTGATTATCTCTTGTTTCAACTGTTGTTTGAAGCAAGCTATGTCAAAACTTTGTATACTAGTACGAGACTCCATCATTTGTCTTACAACATTAGCGATTGTATTCCAACCAATTTGAATCGTGGCTACTCTGCCATTTGTGATCGTATCTACATCGATGCTTTCAGTTTCATATTTGACCATTGGGATGTTGTATGGCACTACCATTCATTAGATGTATTAATTCAGATCAGCATTAATTTATTCTTTTGGAGGGCATGTAGTCAGTTCAGTACCCTTTGAACTATCATTGTGGTGACTATTGGGGCTTGTCTTTTACCAGTGGTGGCCAATCCAACTGTTTTTGGTTCTTTAGTTATCTAGTTTGGACTCTTCTGCAAATTGATAATAGTCTTTGAGGTAGTACTTGGTAGTACTATGGGCGTGGTTGCGGACGTTCGTGCAGTCTAGCAGTGGTTACTATAGACCTTTTCTCTCTCTATGTCCTTGTTGTCTTGTTGGTCTTGGCATTGTGATGATCCCAAAATGTTTTTGTCAATTTTTGTTTCTTAAGAGCCTTTCAAAAGCCCCTGTTGCACTTTTGTTTTGATTGTGCTTCTTGCTGACTTGTGTTGCCATTTTAGATTGTTCTTTTGGTGCTTCTAAAGCCAACTTCTGGCCTTTTTGAGCTTCTAGTTGTGTTCTGATACACAAGTCACCTAATAAAAATGTTGTCATATGTATCAAGCTTTAAATAGATGTTGGGTTTTTACTTTTTCTATTTGTGTTACCATGCTGTGGTCTAAAATGGTACTCAGATTAGTTAGGCATTTGTTGTTCATGGCTTTGACCAGTAGCATGCTAAAAAAAATTCATAGGCCAAGGTTGTGATTGCTTTGGCTTCAAATTTGTATGCCGCCTTCTATTCTAGCATTGACACTCAAATCCCTTGGCCATTTGACTTTCTCTTCTTTCAAGATTTGGGTGTTTCATTCAAGAAATTGTTGATCGTGTCAGCAATGTAGGGATTTTTGATTGGAGGGTAATTTGAAGATGTGGGAGACTACAACAGTAGTTAATTGAATATATATTCCATTGATCATTGTTGTGTCTGTATTGGCATTAAATGTTTCAAACACGTGTTGTATGATAGCCATGTCAATTGGGATTTTTTGTTGCCTTTATGATAATTGCCATTCCCCAGTTCACGAGAAGTTTCCTCTCAATGTCCTTGAAGAAATACTTGCCTATAGCCTGATATGAGATTGCTGATTGTAGTTTTTCTTCTACATAGCTCTATGATATCTCTTCTATTGCATGTTGTTTTCCTTTCAAAACATCTTGCTTTGCTTTGAAAGAGATAGCACCTCGTTTTCCATGTCTATTGCTTGAGGGATACCATGCGTGCCGAGAAGGACAACGCACTCAAAGAGCTTGGCAATGGAAACAACCATGGATAGGTGCTCATGTACATGTCTCTTGTAGGTGAAGGCTCTTGTGCAGAGGGCCTTGTGTGCGCAAGAGGACATGGAATATTTTTAGGGTCATGCTCTATTTGCATGGTTACTCATATTCAATCCATGAATGGCCCACTCCCCTAGAACCTCGAGGAAAGAACATCAATTATTGATATGTCTCTCATGTATTTGCTAGTCCTTGTTATCATTATTGACTTAATTTCCAAAAACATTTGGTTTTAATGCTCGCAGAAGCATTTGCCCGACCTAGCATGGAGTCTAGGCCATGAGCTGGACTGCATCCAGAGGCACCTAGCAACTAGTGCTATCTCTGAAGAATGGGTGATATGAATGGAAGTGTACTAAAGAAAAATAACATTGTGGAGGGTGAATATGTGTACATTGCATTGCAGGAAGAGAGAGAGAGAGAGAGAGAGAGAGAGAGAGAGAGAGAGAGAGAGAGAGAGAGAGAGAGAGTCGTGGAGGATAAAATGGAGTGCGGAGAGACACACAAAAATGACATTAAAGAGGATCTTTAAATGTCCCATCTAAATGAAACAAGAAACCATGTATTATTGCAATAACAAAATCTGAGTTTACCATAATATCAAAAATATGAAATGACTAGCAAAGCATCGCAACCTGTGTAGAGATCAATCAGTCCACCCATCCACTTTTTCTCTACTATAGACATAGAGGATTTTACTTCGCCGAGAGTGAACCAAAACACCTCTAGCCTACCTAAGCCAGACATAGGCTGAGGCCGCTTTGCCTCCCTCCATGAACTTGAGCAGGTGGTAGGGTAACATCAACTATACCAATTTAGGTGCCACATCTCTTCGATGCCCAACATCGGGTATTTTGGTGTTTAGACAAAGCCAAGACAAGATCCCTGATACGTTAGCCATGTAGGTCGTTCAACCCCCAACACACTAATCGTGTAGATGAGAGATGAACCTAACAAAAAAAATACCTAGGCAACACCCTCGATCTAGCAAAGCCCCATGTCAATGACCCTTTTATCTAAGGCTAAGAGATGGAGGTGATTCTAATCTTGTAGTGACACTGCCATGAGAAACATAACACATGAGTTCAATCATCATAGAAGTATCTTCTATATGCACAAACAATCTTTTCCAAGCAGTCAAGACTGTAGAGGGTAGCCTTACACATCCACTATTATCCATCAAATCCAATCCAAAACCATATACCATAATCCAATCACATCACGTGGGTGAGCACTTCACCAAACTCAGGGTGATGTAAATCCTATTCCTACAAGATCACTTTAGCACATAATATAACTACAAAAATTTTGACAACATAACCATATTTAAAAAAAGATCCAAGAGCCACACCGGCTTCCACAATCAAAATCACAAACCATAATCCATGAGGGATCTGAGCCCTTGACCATAAACCACATTTCTTACTGAACCAACTCCCACACTTGAACTTTGATATATCCACTGCAATTAAACTAAGTCCACAGACATGGATCTTCAGACGTGACCCTTTTATGCATAAAATAAGTCCGACCAACAACTAAACATGATATCAAAAACCAAGTTTGACAAAATCCAATCATGCATAACTGATGCATCATATATGCATTTCACTCCTCTAGCACATAGAGACACATGCGGCATCCACATCTATCCGTGGGTTCCATACATCATATGATATCATTCTATCAACACAAAACATGATGCAAAACAGCTCCGACCCTTGGGTCAACCATAAACCATAACTTCACATATATGCGAAAAACAACTTTTTGTCATTTTGGGTGCATGCCTAACACACAAATGAAAGTGTTTGACCTCAAACCAATGCATCAAGATCAGGTCCATGATATAGACTAACACCTTACCACATCACTTTGGCACTTTGCCCATATAATACTCATGCAACAAACGGTAACACGAAAAGAAAGCCACTTTATTCATATATGTCCGTACGTTTCGGGTTGACTAACCATATATGGTTGACTAACCATATACCCTCATATAAAATTATGAACATCTAACATCTGAAATCAACTCACCATAACAAACCATAAATCATGTATAAACAGCTCGATCAACTCACGACGTCATATGATACTCCCCCTTGATAGCACCCCTACATGCGTAGGTAAACGTAATTATGGAATATTTGATAACTCGTTGTTATGAAGTGATATCGAAGACCTAAACACATTTATCATCAAGTTTAATAAAGCATTTTAGTTGGCTAAGTGGGTTTGCTCATCCGATGAATCTTATATAGTGGTTCTTCAAGGAGCCTGGGGTCTAAAAATTTGACTGTGAAGTGGGCAACAATCTATTTTTTGACCATAACTCTTAACTCGTGCAAAAGTTTCACATGACACCCAAGAGAGAAAATGTTTTAAATGATGCAATTTATCTCGAGTTTAGAGGGTTTGATTTGATTCATAACTATTTGTGAGTTATGACCAAAATAGTGTTCCTACCGCCTACCTGACGTGAAACGAAAAGCGCCTTTTGTGTACATGTGACAATAAACACATTGTGTGCATAAATCAACGTGCCAAACATGATGAAATAAGCATGGAGCAACTCCATACACACCTGAAAATTCCATTCATGCACTCATATATGAAAAAGCAACCATCGAAAAGATAGCTACTCAAAAAGAGAGAGAGAGAGAGAGAGAGAGAGAGAGAGAGAGAGAGAGAGAGAGAGAGAGAGAGAGATGACAACTATGGAGATTAAAGCTTCTCACGGTGCTTTAGGATTTATTTGGAGATGTGGAAAGGCTTCTTGCTTTGTTGCAACAGAGCGATGATGAGAGCTATGTAGAGGTTTTCACCACGAAAGCCATCGATAGTAAGCAAGTAGAGAGAGAGAGTATTCTTCTTCTTCTTCTTTTTGTGAGCAAGAGAGAAGAGGTTATAGATATGGTGATGAAGATCTTGCACCACTCTGTATAATAGGTACGTATTGCCGTGCGATAGTAGACACAACTGTCGACACTGAAAATTGAGCACTCGAGGCTGCTTTTATAGGCTCCCAGCTGGTCCGGAGTGATCCACATTGAGAGTGGGTGCCTTGGTTTTTTATTTTAAAAATGCTCCAACCTTTTAAAAAAACATGGCACATCTTTTGGTGGTCAAAATTTTTGTAGTGGAAATTGATCAATTGAATAGTATCTGAGAAACTAATGTCGTCGTGACTCCAGATTTGAAATAAAATTATGATATTTAGTAGTACTATGTCACCACTTTGAAGCTTGTAAGGCATGTCTAATTGGTAGAAAATGTCATTTCACATTTTAGGTAAAAACAAACTGGAAGAATAACCTCAGTTCACTATAGGCGTTTCTACACAACATAAGAAATTAAAAAACACAAGTAGAATCCAAGGCTTCTCTTGCACCCTTCTTCTTATTCTCCTCATCAGCCATCTTCTCATTTGTTTCATCTAAATATCCTCCTTTACTTCTTCATCACTCTCAATAGTCTTCTACTCATTTACATTCACACTAGCCTCAATATTGTCGCCACCATTTAGCTAACATCAAGAATTGAAAAATCAAGCATAGAGATTTCTTGAATCTTGAATCTCCACTTGCACTTCCTCTTTCTAAGTTCTTGCCTTCTGAATATCCAAATGTGACTTAATTATCAACAAGTGTTTGAAATAGCAAACTCTTCTTTCCTCATTCTTCAACCCTAAAGTGTGACCCAGTGGATTCCTCCCAAGCTGTAATACATTGGCATTGCAGAAAAGCTTCATTCACTTGGGAGTCTATTGAGGCATCATGTAGCAAGTGTAATGCATCCCATCTCCCAAACCACTTCTTTATGTCCTACACGTCCTCTCCCTTGCATGTTGAATGCGTGGCCCTAGCTACTTACCTTGCACCCTACCTTCCCTTCCATACAATACTCCTTTTCTTGCAAGCCATCCACCATCGTGTCTCCATTCTGGGTCGTCTCCCCTTCTTCTCTTTCTAGTTCGATTATCATTTTAATCACTTTTCACTCACCTTTTTACTTTCATCCAAAACTAGTCTATGTGCACCTCTCTCTCTCTCTCTCTCTCTCTCTCTCTCTCTCTCTCACACACACACACACACACACACACACACACACACACACACACACACACACACACACACACACACACACACACACACACACACACACACACACGTAGTGTGCACCAGCTTGGAGGTTGGACACATGAGAGTTTGACACGTGGGTGGAGGGAGGGGGTCCTCCCTCCTTTATATATAGATAAGTCCTCAATGCACCTCTCTACTTTTGATACCTTTGAAGATACTCTTCCAAAACCAAGGTTTTGCGATGTGTAGTCTCCACTCTTCAACCTGAAAGGGATAATCCTCTTTATCCTCATAAAACAAAATTGTAGCCAGTAGCTCCTCTACTACTCACTCATTTTCACTTCTATCTCTATAAAGATTCTCTTTTCCCAAAGAAAAGATGAAGCTGGCGATGTCAACAGATTAGTCTGGCGATGTCAACAGATTAGTTCTCCCTACTTAATAAGCAATGGTGAAAGCATTGGCAAGAATCTATATGGGCATCGATAGTAAACAACTATCAATATCTTCCTATGAAAGGTGCTAATCCTACCAGGGTTAATATATTAACCAAAGGGATAGGCTTTGATAGATGCTCATGGTGCAAAGCAGCTAGTAAGGATCTTTTTCACTTGTTCCGAGACTGTCCAACTACAAGAGGCCTTGAGGGGAAAATATGTAAATGGATACAAAAGACCTAGAAGACCCTATGCTTTTAGAACGACCTACTCTTGGGAGGGAAGACTTGGAAAAACCAAGCTATCCTAATGTGCACACAAATTGTCCTCTTCTACTATCTCAGATAAGTTTGGAAGTTTAGTATCGGTGTATCTTTGAAAGCGACCGATCTACGGCCAACTTCAAAGAGATTATTCAAGAAAGTAAGGATGTGATCATTTCAATTGGAAAACACAACAACTCTAAAGAGTGGAATCAAGCAATCAAAGCCATCATAGTTTTGATATCAGCCAGTCACCAAAATGTAACTATCTAAGTAGCTCTCGTATGTCAGGGGTTGTGTAGCCTTGAAACATGTGTTATGACCCCTCAAGGCACCTAACGTGCTTGATGGTAATTTGTGAATTCCTTTTTGGGTTAATAAACACATGCACTCACAATTGTAAGTATGGCAAGAAAAAGAAAAAAAAGGACAACCAACACATAAGGTGTATGAATACCAACTATACCACATGCTCATGGGTCAGCTAATCTAGGTTTTGTGGTTTGCATGCAGCCCTAAATCAATCAATCTACCTAGTTACTTATAAAAACATTAGCATTATGAAATAAGGAGAATTTTTGGAACACTGTTATCATAGTTTTGTTATTCTTCTTTGTACACCACCCCTTAGCAACTAAATTTTAGAGATGTGAAAAGGGCGAGTGGAAGGGTCATGAAAAAAGGTTAGATTATGTGTTGGGTGTATAATAAAAATATATGAGATTAAAAGCTATAATATGAATTAAAATGGATGCCCTACAGTTGGTATTCATACTCCTTAAGTGTTGGTTGTTTTATTAAAATGCAAGCCATTTAGTATTGACATTCCTCAGATGTTGGGTGTTTTTTTAAAAGGCAAGCCATGGAATTGAGGGAGCCAACAAACAAACTAATTGAATTTTTTAAAAAGAGTAGAGCCAATGTGTGTGTGAGAGAGTGTGTGTGTGTGTGTGTGTGTGTGAGAGAGAGAGAGAGAGAGAGAGAGAGAGAGAGAGAGAGAGAGAGAGAGAGAGATATGCAAATGAGAAAAAAACTATCACATGCTACATTTCTCTCTCATCCACATATGAACTCCTATATATTTTTCTCCCTCCCTAAAAAATTGGACGGGTTGAGTTTGCCAACAATTTAGTGCTTGGAACTTGGATACTATATTAGAGCATACATAATATTGACACTACTCCTCTAAAAATAAATAAATTTGGTAGATGACTCCCTCCATTTAATGGCTTTCATTTCAGTAAAACTTTCAACACCCAAGGAATGTGAATACTTATAAGTATTGGCTAACATTTGATTAAATCACCCAATACCTAAGAAATATGAATGAGACTCGCATCACCTCCAACGGGGATGCTGCCACAGCACGGCACCAAGAGTTTTTTAACTTCAAAGCTAAATAGAGATCATCAAGAACTACTTTGTGCTTTTGTAAATACACCACGATTGAATTACCAATGAATTATGAACTATTTTTCTATGTCTTCCGGCATACTGTCCCATGCCTTCAAGATGAAAGGACAAGTGAATGCATCTAGAGAGAAGAGAAGCCATCTGTTTTCCTCCTCTAAAAATAGCTCAAATCATCCTCACCCTTCCCTTGGTGTTGGATAGGTGCCAAAAAAGAGCCCCCCTCCCCCCTCTCTCTCTCTCTCTCTCTCTCTCTCTCTCTCTCTCTCTCTCAGGGGAGCTCCCCCCCTCCCCCCACCCATCCATTTCATGGACCACACACTCCTTCCCTCTAATAATCCATAAACCAAAATAATTGGCACATAGTAATATCATTGTCTCTACCCTTTGAAAATACATTAATTTTGTTAGATGGCTCTATCAAGTCGACGGCTTGCAATTAAATAAAACACCCAACTTCTAAGAATGTAAATACTAATGATTTACATTTTAGAAAACTACCCAACATCTAAGGAATAGGGGGGAGGGGGGGAAGAGAGAGAGAGAGAGAGAGAGAGAGAGAGAGAGAGAGAGAGAGAGATGCACATGAGAAAAAATCATGTGCAAGATCTCTAGTTTGGAAGCAATTGTGACTCTTCATATTTTGTCCCGTCCATATTGATTGCCTCCCTCAATAGTCAAATGGTTTGGTGATGATTTAGTGTAGTTAAACCTAGATGCTTTATTAGTACTATTTATTAGAACATAAATAGTACTAACATTATCCATCGATGCATTGGCTGTACTCTTTAAATTCTATTAATTTGTTGGTTAGTTCTCTCAATGTGATGGCTTGCCTTCAAATAAAACACCCAATATCCGAGGAATGCAAATACTAATGGCTTGCATTTAAATAGAACAACCAACACCTAAGGAGCTTGCGAAGATCTTAGTAGGTTGATTTTGATTGAAAAGCATTGGCACGAGCACAAAAATGTCACCAAACTGGAAACGAATGAAATCTTCTGCAAACATATGTTCAAAACACATTGGTTCTCCCTACTTATTAGGCGATGGTGGAAGCATTGACGAGAATCTATATGGGCATCGATAGTAAGCAACTATAAAGATGTTTGTACGGAAGGTTCTATTCTTACCGGGGTTAAGATATTAACCAAAGGGATAGGCTTTTATAGATGCTCAGGTGCAAAGTAAGGATCCCCTTCACTTGTTCCAAAATTGTCCAACTAAAAAATATGTAAATAGATACAAAAGACTTGGAAGACCCTATGCTTTAAGAAATATGTAAAATAAATATGTAAATAGATACAAAAGACTTGGAAGACCGTATGATTCAAGAACGACCTACTCTTTGGAGGGAAGATTTGGAAAAATCAAGCCATCCTAATGCTCACACAAATTGTCCGCTTCTACTATCTTAGACAAGTTTGGAAGTTTAGGAATGGGTGTATCTTTAAAAATGACTGCTCTACGGCCAGCTTCAAACAAATTATTCAAGAAAGTAAGGACGTGATCATTTCTATTGGAAAATGTGAGGCCCCCAAACCCGCGAATACCAAGATCGGGATGGAATCCTTGACAGGTCTTTAGGTCTAATAAAAATCAGAGTCTCTAAACAAGACAATTCCAAGGAATAGACCTTTACCATTGACAATGGCTTAGGTCTATAGCTTTAGAAGAAGACCTAGTCCTGTCTCGCAGCGGAAACGGGACAACATCTTAAAAGTCCAAAAAATTATTTTGGCCCTATAACTTCCACAAATTGGGTTAAGGTATCCTCAACCAACGCTTTTCCCCCCCTAACATATGTGAGGGCACAGCCGCTGGTGGACTCCTCTTCCAAGTGAAGAAGTTTCCTAAACGTTTTAGTACGTAGGGATGGATAGTTACCTGACTAATCAGGTCCACCCGTCCATGATTGACAACCTTAGTCAATCCCCACTTACCACCCCGCACTCACACATGATTCTTTTGTTATTTAATTACTACCACGTTCTTATCACAATTAAAATAATGATTCTTTTTATCCTTTATAACAGGATTTCTAAAACAGCCCTTGAAAACAGTATTGAAAACATTCTTTTAGCAAACAAACATCTTTAAACTTAAGACATGGTAATGGCAATCAAACCATTGTCCATAATAACCATGACCAGTACTCTTCTTGTCGCAAGACCACCTGAGGGTGAAAAAATGGCACACATTCCTTATTCACAATCCGGAGTGGATAAACCCTCATCTAAGATTCTGGGTGCCCATACACCAAACCAGTTGCCCATACAACCGGGTGGCTCCCCTAGGATAAAAACGATATTCTAACTTATGTAGAAACATCAAGACATGACACGGAGTAGAAACTCATCGTTTATGGGGGTAACCGACTTATCCGTGGTTGGAAAGCCATCATTATTATCAATTTATACCAAGAAATCGGAGGTGTCTTGAGACAAGTTGTCTTAAGGGTGATCAATCATATCTTTCCTAATTCAACCAGTTTTAACCCAAATAATTCTTTCCTACATTATAAACAAATGCATGTTGGAATTTACCTTCCGTTTTTGGTCAATTATTCCTTTTCTAATTCTCTCACTCCTTACGTATGCAATGCTAACTTATAAAAGAACTTAAACTATTTAAAGACTTAATTGAATAAATGGAAAACCTACCTGGGGACTGTTCGGCCATCTGCTGCTGCACTCGCACCTGAAGACTCTCCTCTGTAGGCGTAGGTACTAGTAGGCCCAACTTTATTGTCGTGCGATGCTCTAGTTTTTTTAAGAGCTCTACCCTCATCATCAGATGTAAGATTGGCTCGGGTCGTTTTAGGTTCCATAACTTCTTGTCCTTATAAAAAGGACGTCTAATGATTAAGTTAATTATCCAAAAGCTAGACTTAACCTTTGTATTCAGTTTTACCCAAATCTATGTTAAATTTATAGTTTTAATTGAAAAATTCTTGACCTAGTAATTTCTTATTTGTCTATATAGGCATAATAACTTTTTTCACAGCTTTCCTAAGGGTTTTGTAAGCTATCCTAATTTACTTATAATTTTGTATATCTTTTCCTAATTTTTTCATTGAATTTTAAGCTTGGAATCTGCTTATTTTGAGCTTAATATTTATTCTATTTATTTTTTCTCAAAGATTTTATTGTCTTAACTTTATATCACAGGTTTACACTTACTACAATTTTCCTAAAAACTTTTGATCGCAAAGTCTATTTATTTTAATTAATCTTTTGCTAAAAATAGGATTTTTGGCCAATTATAATTTTCTAAACTCACTAATCAACTATGATATAATTATCATAAGTAGTTAACCCTTTGGTAATTATTGGATAATTACATAAATTCATTTACTAATTTTCTTTCTCCAATTTATATGCAAAATTGGTTACTATTAGTTAAAATAATTAGCTAAACTAATTATCTAAGATTAAGATAATTATCACAAGTTTCCTAATATGTATTTTATTTTTGATAATTATCTTAAATATTTTTATATTATTTTACTAATTTTCCATTTTTATTTTCTCTTAAAAATAGTGTTTTTTTGTTGAGATAATTAGTTAAACTAATTATCTGAGATTAAGATAATTATCATAGGTTTTTTAAAATGTGTTTTACCTTTTTCTAATTATCTCAAAGCTTTTTGGATTAGTTTGCTATTTTCCCCCTTTTATTTTCTCTTAAAAACAGTTTTTTTTAAGATAATTAGTTAAGCTAATTATTTGAAGTTAAGATAATTATTATGGGTTTTTATAAACTTTTTTTACCTCTAATAATTATCTCAAAGCTTTTTGGATTAGTTTGCTATTTTTCCCTTTTATTTTCCCTTCAAAACAATATTTTTTTGTTGAGATAATTAGTTAAACTAATTATCTGAGGTCAAGATAATTATCACGGGTTTTTTAAGATGTATTTTACCTCTGATAATTATTTCAAAGCTTTTTGGATTAGTTTGGTTATTTTTCCCTTTTCTTTTCTCTTAAAAATAGTATAATTCTGCTTAATTAATTACAAAAATTACTTAGAAAATTATTCTTAGCATATTGACAATCTAAGTTTAATTAGTATATTTGTCATTAATTGATGGTTAAAATGAGTAATTTTAGCCATAATATAATATAATAATTAATTAAATTGGTATCCTTAAGCTTAATCTCAATAATCAATAGAGAATTTAGAATTAGGAGAGAATTTTAGAGTATAAATAGGTTTAATCTTCAATGAATTAAAAAAATATAAATAGATTAACATGGTTCTACTAATTAAAAAGGGTTAGTGCTAATTACCATCGATTAGCCAACTGCTTTGCTCTCTACTGATTTTTGCGTGGAGGTCCCTCTAGATGAGAGAGAATTTGCCAAGGCTCCGAGTCTAATTTTTTTGTGAAGAAAGAGGGTATTTTTATAGCTTTTCACGGCCCCTGGGTTGTTTCTGGCAGGTCCTGGTACCTCAAGTAAGCCCCAAGCTCCCAACTAGCACCAGTTGCTACTAAATCTGTCATGGGCAAGTTCATCACAGCCCCACACAGTCCCCCTAGCTTCCAGAATCGATTTCTGCTATTTTTCTTAACTTTTAATGATTAAACTTGGAAATATATGTAATTTCTAGAACCTTAGGATAAAAAGTCTTTAGCAGTGATAATTACTAAAATCATTCAATTTTACTTAACTAATTAAATTCATAGTATAACCTTTCGAGCTCATAACTTTCCCAGATTTTATCGGAATTTAGTTCTGAAAAATTCTAACAATACTAAAGCTCTAGTTACGGTTCCAAAAATACCAATATTAGCCATAGTTGGATCATTCTACAGTGTTTTCTTAACAACCAAGTTAATTTGATCAGGCTTTGTACAATTTCTAAGGTTTCAAAAACTAAAAACCTTATAATCACCCCAACTTAAGGAATTGAGATGTCCTCATCTCAATCGAAATCGGGAAAATCTTTGAGAAGTGATACTTCGTCCTTCCATGTGGCGTCTTCAGTGGGGTAATCTTTCCATTTTACTAAATGTTCTTGATCATTCTAAGAATTCTTTCTAGTTTCAAAGATTCAATCCGTTTGGAGTTTACTTGCTAGTCAATTTTCCCCAAGAAACTCTCAGTGTTGAGCTCATCTTAAAAACCTTTACAAACCAATTGTATCATCTCAAAATCCAGGTTAAATCCATTCTATAAAAGATCCTTTTATCCACCTTGTCAACATGAACGTGCTCGGTTTAACTGACTATTCAGAGCAATAGTGTTCGACAAGTATCATGTATTCGAGCTTTGCCAATCTGAATGCGCTCGGCGTGTTCTTGCCATCTTGAGAATCCTGCATTCGGCACAAGCTTCCACTATTGCACCAAAGGTACCCTCTCTGTGCTCTAACCTGGTTGACCAACATTATGTAAAGGGTTTTAAGAAGTATCATACCAAGAGTTCTTTTAGTCTCTATGTCATTTTTCAAGAAAGGCGATCTTGTGCACAAAGAATGTGAGTTGGTTTTTGGATAACTGTTTCATTTCTAAGATTCAGATTTTTCCTCCCTAGCGAGAACCTCTTCCTCATTTGCTAGATCTACCCTTAATTCTTGATTGAATACTAACTTAACTTTAGATTCCTTAAGTAATTTTGGAAAAGAAAATCATGCATACCATTATAATATATAAGTAACTCAAAGTTTTACATTATTGATTTATAGTGGTTTACAAAGCTCTAGGATTGTTAACTGTGGTCAAGCGAGTGGCTCTTTTATCTTCCTCATTCATAAAGTTGGTTCTCCCATGATTGCATAAGCTCTAGCTCCTCTTGCTCTTCCTCTACTTCATCCTCCATTCCTACCTCCTCTTAGATTATCTCCTTGATTTTTAGGAATGGCTCTAGTAGTTCGAGCGTTTTGCTCTTCAGGACTATTATTTCTATAGTGCCCCATTTGATTGCATCCATAGCACCTAACGTTTGGGAAGGTCTGCTCCAAGTTCACCGTTGCAGCTACTCCACGTTGTTGATATCCTTGGTTGAAATTTTCCCTGGCTCTTTCCCTAAAGTTATTAAATCCATTATAGTTCCTTGTAGAGTTGGTTCCTTCAGCTACAAGAGACTTAGCCTGAGAAGGGCATCCTGTATTGATGTATGCCTCATGGCTTCGATCCATACCTTTGCATCTCTTTCCACGTTGACCTCTTCACCTTTGAAGTTGGGAGATTGCGCTTATTTGAGAAGAAGTTTTTCTCCTGAACCGCGGTATAAAGAGCAGAAGCAGGTACCTACATGATTTCATAAGATCGATAGACTGACAAATTTTAGGACTTATCACACGGCTAAGATTAAACTTCAGAATTGACACAAGATCAAGATACTCAATTCAAAATACTTGGTTCTTTATTCATAAGGTGAATATTTACAAGGATAGCCTTACAAAAGAGGTTTAGGGTATCTTATCCTAACTTGTTGTAATTTTTTACGATCTTTAAAGAATCTGCATAGCTGACTGACTTGGAATATGGTGATACAAATGATGGGTGTTTGTAGTTAGATTTCTACAATTTTCTAACTGATTGGTATAATAGTTCTTATACTCATTGGAAATCAGAAAGTAAATTACAAGATCCAAATTCTTAGGGGTATTCAGAGAAAAGTTCTGATTCTTCGATATGGAATTATCTCTACCACTTTATCCCATATCCATTCGTTCAGGGGTTTCCCTGTGCCTCCTGGATAAGTGGGAACAATGATACTTGAGTTTGTACCCAAGAAGTAGTACAACTGAACCACTCTCAGTTCCTCATCCCAACGTAGTTTCTTTAAATCCTTGGTAAGACATCCCAGCTTCCAAGCATCGATGTAATAAGTCCCTCCCGCCTTCATTGCTCCATTCGAGCTCCCAACCTTTATCTATCCGAGTGGAATGAGGAGTGTGAGCCTTCATCAGTAGCTCCATCATGCTTCGTCAGAAAAGATGGTTTCGAGAACGACAAGCACTCTCATAAATAAGCTCAAAGACTTGGAACTTGCGATATTCAACTACAGGATCTTCCTAAAATATCGACGCATAAGCTTTGGATTAGCTAACCAAATTTTCTTGTTTTTAAAATTTTCAGATAGTATTGAAATTTTTCCAAACTAACCTAGGCTCTGATACCACTTGTGAGGCCCCCAAACCTGTCAATACCAAGATCGGGATGGAATCCTTCACAGGTCTCTAGATCTGATAAAAATTAGAGTCTCTAAACAAGAAAAATCCAAGGAATATACCTTTACCATTGACAATGGCTTAGGTCTATAGCTTTAGAAGAAGACCTAGTCATGTCTCGCAGCGAAAACGGGACAACGTATTAAAAGTCCAAAAAACTATTTCGGCCCTATAACTTCCACAAATTGGGTTAAGGTATCCTCAACCAACGCTTTTTCCCCCCTAACATATCTGAGGGCACAGCCACTGGTGGACTCCTCTTCCAAGTGAAGAAGTTTCCTCAATGTTTTAGTGCATAGGGATGGATAATTACCTGACTAATCAGGTCCACCCATCCATGATTGACAACCTTAGTCAATCCTCACTTACCATCCCACACTCACACATGATTCTTTTGTTATTCAATTACTACCACGTTCTTATCACAATTAAAATAATGATTTCTTTTATCCTTCATAACATGATTTCATTAAAACAGCCCTTGAAAACAATATTGAAAACATTCTTTTATCAAATAGACATCTTTAAACTTAAGACAGGGTACTGTCAATCAAAACATTGTCCATAATAACCATGACGAGTACTCTTCTTGTCTCAAGACCACCTGAGGGTGAAAAAACGGCACCCATTCCTTATTCACAATCCGGAGTGGATAAACCCCCATCCAAGGTTTCGGGTGCCTATACACCAGACCAGTTGCCCATATAACCGGGCGGCTCTCCTAGGATAAAAACGGTATCCTGACTTATGTAGAAACATCAAGACATGACATGGAGTAGAAACTCATCGTTCATGGAGGGATAACCGACTTCTCCGTGGCTGGAAAGCCATCACTATCATCAATTTATACCAAGGAGTCAGAGGTGTCTTGAGACAAGTTTTAACCCAAATAATTATTTCCTACATTATAAACAAATGCATGTTGAAATTTACCTTCCATTTTTTGTCAATTATTCCTTTTCTGATTCTCTCACTCCTTATGTATGCAATGCTAACTTAAAAAGAACTTAAACTATTTAAAGACTTAATTGAATAATAAAAAATCCACCTGGGACTGATCAGCCATCTGCTTCCGTACTGGCGTCTTAAGAGTCTCCTTTGTAAGCCTACTACTAGGCCCAGCTTCATTGTCGTGTGACGCTCTAGTTCTTTTTAGAGCTCTGTCCTCATCATTAGATGTAGGATTGACTCGGTCCTTTTAGGTTCCATAACTTCTTATCCTTATAAAAAGGACGTCTAATCATTAGGTAAATTATCCAAAAACTAAACTTAACCTTTGTATCCAATTTTACCAAAATCTAGGTTAAATTTATAGTTTTAATTGGAAAATTTCTGACCTAGTAATTTCTTATTTGTCTATATAGGCATGATAACTTTTTTTCACAGCTTCCCTAAGGGTTTTCTAAGTTATCCTAATTTACTTATAAATTTGTATATCTTTTCCCTAATTTCTCCATCGAATTTTAAGCTTGGAATCTGCTTGTTTTGAGCTTAATATTTATTCTATTTATTTTCTCTTAAAGATTTCACTTCCTCAACTTATATCACAGGTTTACACTTACTATAATTTTCCTAATTTTTTTTGAACGCAAAGTCTATTTATTTCAATTAATATTTTGCTAAAAATAGGATTTTTGGTCAATTATAATTTTCTAAACTCGCTAATTAACTATGGTATGATTATCACAAGTAGGTAAGGATGTTTGTGACGTCTGGTAATTATTGGATAATTACATAAATTCATTCACTAATTCCCTTTTCCCAATTTATATGCACGGGATTATTAAGATGTGTTTTACCATTGATAATTATGTCAAAGCTTTTTGGATTAATTTACTATTTTTCCCCTTTTATTTTCCCTTATAAACAATGTTTTTTTGTTGAGATAATTAGTTAAACTAATTATCTGAGATTAAGATAATTATCATGAGTTTTTTAAGATGTATTTTACCTCTAATAATTATCTCAAAGCTTTTTGGATTAGTGTACTATTTTCTCCCTTTTATTTTCTCTTAAAAATAATGTTTTTTTGCTAAGATAATTAGTTAAACTAATTATTTCAAGTTAAGATAATTATTATAGGTTATTTAAGATGTATTTTACCTCTAATAATTATCTCAAAGCTTTTTGGATTAGTTTGCTATTTTCCTCTTTTTTTTTCTTCAAAACAGTGTTTTTCTCCTGAGATAATTAGTTAAACTAATTATCTGAGGTTAAAATAATTATCATGGATTCCTTAAGATGTTTTTTATCTTTGATAATTATCTCAAATCTTTTTGGATTAGTTTGATCATTTTCCCCTCATCTTTTTTCTTAATAACAATGTAATTCTACTTAAATAATTACAAAAATTACTCAAAAAATTAAAAGATAATTTTTTTAGCATATTGATAGTCTAACATAGCTCTAATAGTTATCTCATTGCAATTTAAGTTTAATTAGTATAATTGTCATTAATTTATGGTTAAAATGAGTAATTTCAGTTCTAATATAATATAATAATTAATTAAATTGGTATCCTTAAGCTTAATCTCAATAATCAGTAGAGAATTTAAAATTAGAAGAGAATTTTAGAGCATAAATAGGTTTAATCTTCAATTAATTAAAAAAATGTAAATAAATTAAGATGGTTCTACTAATTAAAAAAGGTTAGTGCTAATTACCGTTGATTAACCAACTAGAGCTTTGCTCTCTAGTGATTTCTATGTAGAGGTCCCTCTAGATGAGAGAGAATTTGTCAAGGCTATGATTCTAATTTTTTTGTGAAGAAGGGGGGGCCTTTTTATAGCTTTTCAGGGCCCCTGGGTTGTTTCTGGCAGGCTTGGCACCTCAAGCAAGCCCCCAGCTCCCAACTAGCACCACCTGCTGCTAAATCTATCCTAGGCAGGTTCATCACAGCCCCACACAACCCCCCAGCTTCCAGAATTGATTTCTGCTATTTTTCTTAACTTTTAATGATTAAACTTGGAAATATCTGCAATTTCTAGAACCTTAAGATAAAAAGTCTAGCAGTGATAATTACTGAAACCATTCAATTTTACTTAACTAATTAAATTCATAGTGTAACCTTTTAGAGCCCGTAACTTTCCCAGATTTTATCGGAATTTGGTTCTGAAAAATTCTAACCATACTAAAGCTCTAGTTACGACTCCAAAAATACCAATATTAGCCATAGTTAGATGATTCTACAGTGTTTTCTTAAAAAACCAAGTTAATTTGATCAGGCTTTGTATAATTTCTAAGGTTTCAAAAATTGGAAACCTTACAGAAAACACAACCACTCTAAAGGGTGGACTCAAGCAATCAAAGCCATCACAATTTTGGTATCTGTTAGTCACCAAAATGTAACTATCTAAGTAGCTCTTATTTGTTAGGGGTTGTGTAGCCCTGAAACATGTGTTATGACCCCTCAAGGCACCTAACGTGCTTGACAGTAATTGTACATTCCTTTTTGGGTTAATACAACACATCCACTAACAATTGTGAATATGGCAAAAAAAAAAAAACAATTAACACCTGAGGTGTATGAATACCAACTACATGGCTCACTCATGGGTAAGCTAAACTGGGTTTTGTGGTTTGCACGCAGCCCTAAATCAATCAATTTACCTAGTTACTTATAAAAACATTAGTATTATGAACTAAGGAGACTTTTTGGAACACTCTTATCATAGTTTTGTCATTTTTCTTTGTAGACTACCCACCAGTATTATAGTTTTGTTATTCTTCTTTGTACAACACCCCTTAGCAACTAAATTTTGGAGATATGAAAAGGGCAAGTGGAAGGGTCATGAAAAATGGGTTATACGTCGTTAGAGAAGGTTATGTGGGTGTATAATAAAAATATATGAGATTAAAAGCTATAAAATCTTGTGGCTAAATATGAATTAAAATGAATGCCCTATAGTAGATAATCATACTTTGTAAGTGTTGGTTGTTATATTTAAATGCAAGCCATTTAGTATTCATATTCCTAAGATGTTGGGTGTTTTCTTTAAAGGCAAGCCATGAAATTGAGGGAACACTCAAGAGGAAAGTAGTGGATAAATGAATTAAAGGAAATGTCTAGAATTGGCTAAATTATCAAAGGAGATGTAGTGCGACTATTTTTGGAATATCTCACAATAGATAGCCGATCTCTAAAAATGGCCCATGATTTGGACAAAAAACGACGAGATATGCATCTACCGTGTCGAACACTTTTCTCTTAGAGGAGTGAAACAAGGTGAAAAACATGGATTATTGATGCATAGGAAGCTAATCACACAACTTGTAGTGAAAGGATTCTCCCTCTCAAAAGTCTCTCTGGCTCTCGATCTTAGTTCAATTTTTAGTTGATTGTAGTTGTAGTCAATGTGACCATCTAGAAAGCTATATATTTTGTGGCAAGCAATTTCATCTAGCATCATATCAGTAAATGGGCGTGGAAAGGGATCTTTGATAGTCTGAGCATTAAGCTTCTTGTAATCCACACATACCCTCGATTTCCATTGTTCATCGGAACCACTACAACTGGGAATAATCAGTCACTACTTGCAACTTCAGTAATGAACCCTGCATTCAAGATATTGTTAATCTTCTCCTTGACCTTCTTAGCATAGTTGAGGTTCATTCTATACCTCTACAATCTCATTGGTCTAGCATCAGTTTTGAGTGGTATCCGATGCTGACACACTTTTGGATCAACTCCTTTCAAATTAGTGTGTTCAAATGCAAATACATCCTTGTATTTTTCAAACAAAGCTCTGGCCTTCTCTTTAATCTTTGGGTTCAAATATTTGTCAATATTCACCATTTGGGTTTCTCATTTGTGACGAGATTCCATCCTTCAACCTTCTGATCATTTGGAAGTAACCAATTAGGACCTCCTCCTTTTTGTTTGACCACTGATTTTGCTTCCTTCTCATTACAAATACATGTTGCATATTCATTAAATGGATCACCTAGATCTACAAGCTCTCAGGCTCCATCTCTGTCCTTCCAGCCACTTGATATGAACTTTCTGTATTTGTCTGACTAGGCTCTGCTATTGATTTGAAATTAAACTTTTCTTGATTTGATTGTTTTGGTGTATGTCTATCCACTTGGAGTGTTCTTTTTTCAATGTTCGACTTAGTGAACTGATCTAGGTGGATTGCTTTCTCTTTCTTTCAGCTTACTCCCATTCCATTAGAACAATAGTCACTCTGGTTTAAAAGCCTTTTTTAGCTTCTTTTATTGTTTTTCTTGATCTAAATTCTCTTGATGGACCCTTGAATGGTTAATGATTGATTAGCATAATCATGGATAGCCCCAACAATTCTAAGCCATGGTCTATCCAAAAGCATCCATCTAATATGCTCCTCGCATGTCCAAGACTAGGAAGCTTGTTTTGAATTTTTCTTTACCCATTTTGATTTGCATATTCTCAAATTTTTCTATGACTTCTACCTTGTGGTAAGCCATTCGTACTCTGAATGGCACTAAATCCCAACTTTTGTCTTAGATGTTCTCCAAGAAAATAATTAACTCTAGCTCCACCATCCAATATTACTCTTGACAAGGGTTTCCATTGATTTTTGAGTTTGTAATTGACTTGAATAACTGGAACCTCATCATCCCTTATGGCTGCTAAGTCCACTACTCTTGCTTCAGTGTATGATTTTCTCTTCTGTTTAATAATTTCTGTAGGTTCTAATAATGTTCGTTTGATGTCATCCAATTTTATTGTCAACTTCTGGATTCTTTCATAGACCTTAACATATATCTCTTCTTGTTCATTATCAGAACTACCATCTGAATTGGAAGATCGTTCCTTCAATTGTCTATCACAGTTCCATTTAACTGACTTTTTTTGCCTAGTAGCAAGCTGATCATGTGATGGAATTTCTGATACATCCTTCACTAGGTCAGTATCTCTAGCCTCAAACAAGTTTAATCTGACTTGTCTTACCTCTTCAACCCAACTTGCAGCTGTAGCTATCATAGTCATGCCACCTCCAACACTTGTACTGGTCTCATTCTCCTTGGAGTCACTTGTCCTATTTGCTTTCATTGTTTCTAGATTTGTTAGTGCAATTATAGATAAGTCCTTTCCCTTCTTGAAGTGATGAATCCTTATCTCACAATTGTTTTAGACATGCCCATAAGCTTTACAATACGTGCACTGAGAACATTCATCTGACATGTGGTCTCTAGGTCAGCACTCTGAACACTAGGTCTTCATCTTTCCTACTGAATATCTGGTTTTGGCCATCTTAGATTTATGTTTTGATATTTCTTCCAGCATCCTAGTCCATGACTCTTTCTTCTTGATTCTAGCTTTTCCACCTGAGTCACTGTTAGATGAACGAAGTTGTGCTGAAATCTGACCCTTCAGTCGACGTTTTGTTATCATTGGAATATCACCTCCTGTGGCTTCTTTCCTTCTTAGCTTGTTGTTTTAGTTTCAAAGCTCGTTATCTACATACAATGGGACTATTACAAAGGCATGAAAGGGAAGTATCTCTATTGCATCATTCATGAGGTAATCACATGAGGTTTATTCTAATATCTTTGTATCGCACTCATGGGCTACAAACTAGTAAATTCCTTTGACTCTATAGCTATTTTGAATTTATTTGATGAAGCCATTGGAACTTGGAAAGTGAGAGTCAAAAATGGAACATGAATGGAAAAATTGTTAATTGATACAATCCTTAATTATGATAAGATATACCACCTTGACTCCTCTTGCATTTATGAATTTTTCATTATTTTCTCTAAGAACTAGCACATCTTTTGCATCTAGGTGGTGTAATTTGGATTGGGCATCTAGGTGGCATTCATGATGAAGGAGCACTTTTAGAGATGAGGAAAATCCAATATGTTCCATGTTAGAACACCATATATATATATATATAAACTAGGGTATTTTTGTCAACATATGTATCGATCATTCCTACTAACTAGTGTAAACCTGCGAAATTCTGCAAAGATGGACAAGTATAAACCCAAAAACAAAAACAAAATGGACTAAAATTTAGAACATAGGGATACATTGATCACCATTTGTTTTTGAACCCTTGATTTTGCTAGTTATCTGAATAATTGTTTATGCTAATACATACCTCATGTTGGTCATTTTATCATGGTCTTGCTGATAAAAATTTAGGTTAACAAGTTTTCTTATTGGGGCTATAATATACACTATAGACTATATTTATTTTTTTATACTATTACATGGGTAAACCAAAAGTTTCTTGCACCTAAAGCTTTACATAGTCTTGAAATTTTACATAGGGAATCTATGCACTTCAACACCTAATAGAGTCAACAAGCTCAATTTACAAGTACAATCCGATGTGTTGATCATAGCAACGAATAATATCTTGACCATTGGCCAATGTCAACACAAAATAATGTTCATCATTCTCGTTTCAACCACATGTTTTTGACATAACACAAAAATTTTCGGCGTTGTGTTTGTGGCACCAAAGCATATGCCAAACGGCCAAAAACACGCATGTGCTCAATAGAAGGCTTTCTATCATGCTCAAAAACATGCATGTGCTCAATAGAAGGCTTTCTATCATGCCATGCTTCATAGGGAGTAATAGACTGCAAAGCTTTTGTAGGACACCTGTTAAGTACATAAGTGGCACACATGATGGCCTCAAGCCAAAAAGAATGCGGCAAAGCTTGACTTTTGACCATACATCGTGCCATTTCCATTAGTGACCTGTTTTTCCTCTCAGCAACACCATTTTGCTAAGGTGTATAAGGCACTGTACATTGGTGTTTTATCCCACGACTAGCCAAAAATGCATTAAATTCATGAGACATATACTCCCCCCCCTCGATCGGAACGGAGGGTGCCCATAATACATTTCGAGACATTTTTAGCCATAGCCAGAAATAATTTGAAGCACATAAAAACTTTGGACTTCGCTTTAAGCGGAAATACCCATGCATGCCTGGAGTAATCATCAATGAAAGTCACGAAGTAAAGGTAATTGCCCAAGGACAGAGTTTGCATGGGCCCACAAACACCACTATGCACAAGCTGTAACCTGCATGTGGCCCGAACTGAACCATCCTTTGGAAAGTTAGAACGCTGTATCTTACCCAAAATATAGCCTTCACAAACATGTTTGACAAGTGCTTCAAGAGGCGGCAAAGAAGCAACCATATCAGATTTTTGCAAACGCAGCAAACTGGCAAAATTCAGATGACCAAAACGTGCATGCCAAAGTTTTTCATCTGAACTAACCCTTGAATCTGCAACAGCATTTGCAAAATTTTGTCCACACTTGTCATACAAAGTGAGCTTATATAACCCACGGCACAAAAGGCCAGATGTAACAATTTCATCACCAAAACTAAGATCATGAACTGTACATCTGTCATCCACAAATTTGACTACAAGTCCAAGTCTAGCAAGTGCGGATACAGACAAGATATTCTTCTTGATCCCAAGTACATAAAGTGCATCAACAAGTGTGAAGGAACTGCCATTTGCAGCAGTAAGCACAATCTTTCCAACTCCCTGAACTGGGTAAGATGCATTGTTGGCACAAGTGACAGAATTCCCATGAGGGACATATTCGAGAGAGGTAAACAATTCACGATGTGAGGTAATGTGCTTTGTAGCACCATTGTTGAAATACCACACGTGAATCTACAGCAACTGACAAGCATGCATCATGGACAATAGGATTGTAAGTGCACTCTGCGCTAAAAGCCCATTCTGCATCAACATCATCATCATAGTCTCCTTTCACAGAAGACTCAACAATGGCTGCATTTGTAGTGGAACCAGCATTTGCAGTGGAACCACCCTCTTTCTTCTTAGCCTCTTTGGCCTTCAACTTAGGACACGACTTGATCAAGTGATCATTAGATTTACAATAATGGCAACGCATCTTCTTTTTGCCCTTGTCACCAGAATTGCCCGACGAATTGCTACCAGTAGAAGCATTAGGAACAGAAGTTTTGCCACTCGCAGCATAACCATAAGAAGTAGCTGCATTGCTGTTACCACCCTTTCTTTGAGAAGCAATAAAAGCCTGTTCAATTGTACACTGCCTAGTCCTGTTTTTTCTGGAAAGTGACTCTTGCAACAACAATGTGCAAATGCATCAAACTTGACAACTTCTAGATTTCCTTGCGTCATAAGTCTCCAAGTACTAGCAAAAGTCTGGTAAGAATCTGGTAAGGCATCAAGAATAGTCTGCACAAGGGAACTATTTGAAATGACTTCTCCTGCAGAAATAAGTTGCTCATTGATATCCTTGACACTAGAAAGAATCTGGTAAGGCATCAAGAACATTCTGCACAAGGGAACTATCTGAAATGACTTCTCCTGAAGAAATAAGTTGCTCATTGATATCCTAGCAAGGAAAGTGTCCATCTCATCTTCCTCATGCATAATCTTTGACTCCACCTCTTTACGCAGCAAAGAAATTTTAGCCTCATTGCGACTTGCATAAAGTCCAACCAAAATATCCCAAACCTGTTTTGCAGATTTTGCTGAACGGATGTGAGGAACAATGGTGCACTTCACAAACAACGCAATCAATGCATGAGCCTACGCATCCTTAACATCCCAACGAGCTTGTTCTACCGTAGGCAAAACAACTCTAACAGCAGCAATCCTTGCATCAAGACTTGCAACATCGTCAACATCGCCTACATCCTCGGAACTAGGACGTACATCAATGCCCTGCACAATATTCCAGACGCCCTTTCACACAAGAACATGTTGCATCATATAAGCCCACATAGGGTAACTGTCCCCATCCAACCTGTCCTCAGCAACAAACATCTTGAACACATCTGTGTTGTTGTTGTCAGCCTTGGTAAATGCTGCAACTGATGTGAAAATTGCCCGAAAATAGGAGAAATGGAGCGAGAACAACACGTGCTATATAGCACAAACCGTAGAAGACTGTAAGGCACCTGTTATGCAGAAAACGGCACTGACAAAAATTATGCACAAAAAATGACGAAATAGCCTGTGCAGTACTGCCTGTAGTGGAAACGGAGGCCAAAATGAGCTCGAATCAAAAATCTGAGCAGACTAAGCTCTACGAGTTGCCCCGAAGTATTTGTCGACGTGCGAACGCTTACCAAAGCTCACTGAAATCGAAGAAAGTGAGTAGGCGTGTGCTGGAGCAACTGGCGACTAAGCCCGGGAGGACGTAACCTACTATGATACCAATTATTGGAATTAGGGTTGCAGAGAAACACACACAGCTTGGAGAAGACGAAGGAAGCTCAAGGCACACAATAGAGAGTGTATTACTTAGTGTGCAATGGAAAGATAGATAGCCCTAGAGTGATGGGCGTATATACAATGCTCGGGGGAAAAAACCTCCTAAAGAGGGAAAAAATGCCTCGACGGTCCTAATGTGTTCACACACATCACTACCACATGTATATGGTAACACATACATTACTTTCTCACGTAGTGAGTTAGTAACACATAGTCTATTGTGATAGAGAAGATAACCATCTTGTAAGGTAAATGTTTCTTCTTTCTTCCCTAGTGCAATGGCTGAAATCACATCTCTAAAATTAGGACCAATGGCATACTCATCTATCGTAAAAGATAGATCATTGTGAGTTGCTATGGAAATCGCAATTACTCTCGGTCGTCTTGAGAGTGCATCAGCTACTTGATTATGCTTGATAGCAATGTGAGCAATATGAAAATGAAATTGCAAAAGGAAATTTGCCCACCTCATTTGTTTGTTGGAGAGCTTGGTCTGCGTCGTGAAGTACTTAAGGCTTTGGTGATCTGTCCGCAGAATGAAAGGAGTCCCCAATAAATAGTGCTTCCACAAGTCTAAGGCTTGTAGAACTGCTAGGAGTTTCTTTTCATATATGCCTAGAGCTTGCTCAACAGGGTCGAGCCTTCAACTTTCATAGGCTATGGCGTGCCCTTCTTGGAGAAAAACATCTCCAAGGCAATCACCACAAGCGTCACATTGGACCTCAAATGGCTTTGAGAGATCCTGCAGTGTAAGCACAGATTGAGAGATAAGATTTTATTTAAGCCTTTTGAAAACATTGTTCTCCTTGGCAGACCATGTATACCTAATGTTTTTCTTTGTTAGGTCATGTATTGGTTCTGCAATTTGTGAGAATTTTTCTATGAAGCGTCTATAGTATACACATATACCTATAAAGCTTCTTAGTTCATGTAGATTCCTTGGATTAGGCCATCCTTTTATTACATCTAGCTTTGATGGATCCATTTGGATGCTATCTTGAGAGATAATGTGACCTAAATACTGAATCTCTTGTAAGAAAAACTCACTTTTCTTTCGATTAATATAAAGTTTATTCTCTTGTAAGACTTGAAATATTACTTGGAGATGCTGCTTGTGTTCATCTAGTGAATTAGAGTAGATGATTATATTATCAAAGAACACTCCAGTAAAGGTTCGGTGAGGCCTAAATAGCTTCTCCATCAAGCGGTTAAATGTGGCTGGTGCCTTGGTCAAGCCAAAAGGCATGACATTGTACTCATAAAGACCAAATGTAGTGCAAAATGCGGTCTTTACAATGTCTTGATCTACTATCCTTATTTGATGGTAGCCACTTTCTAGGTCAATCCTACTGAAGTAGGTCCCTCCGTCCCCCCTTTCCCCCACTCACGCAAAAAAAACATATTCCCGTTTCATTAACAGGAATATAATTTGCGCACCCTCCCTACAATGTGAAATTCCCACAATTGAGCATCATATATAATTTGTGCACCCTCCCTATTAGTTCATTTCATTCTAGGGAGGATAGGTGGCATTTTGTTCATCTGCAAAGTGCAAAGTATAGAGAAGAGGTTCAAGGTTGTGTCCTCCCTAACTTTGCGCACCTATCCTCCCTACAATGCCCAATTTCCTTCTTAGATGTAGACATGCCCTCCCTCCCTTTGCCTATTTGACCTCTGTGAGTTTGCCCGTTGCACCTTTTCGCCCTACCCCCACAACTTAGCCATTGCACGATATTCCTTGCACCCTGGCTGCCTTGGCTCCACAAACCATAGGAGAAAAAAAGACATCCTAGCTTTGCTGGTAGTTGTTGGCCCCATCCGCCTATGACAAAGAGGCCTGCAAGTCTCACACCCTCATGGCTATGGCTCATCAAGCTGCATAGGAGAGATCCATCCCAGCTGCACTCGCACCTATGATAGATCCCACATTCACACACACACACACACACACACACACACACACACACACACACACACACACACACACACACACACACAGAGAGAGAGAGAGAGATAGAGAGAGAGAGAGCCTCTAGGCACCGATCAAGGCACTACTTTTATTTTCCTTTCTTTTCTCTCTTTAACCCAAACTTGCTTTTCTTTTCCCTTTAAATGCACATTGAAACAAAACTCGACTTCCCTTTTCCCTTTAGAAGTCCCAAGGGATCTCCCAAGATACTACATAATACTAATGAAAAAAACGTTTTGGCTACACTACTCGGCACACCTACTACTAGAGTGAGTGGTTTGGTATGTCTTTAAATTCAAATATTTGGAGCTAAAAGTTGAAGCAAAGTTCAAATGTTTGGAGCTTAAAAAGCGAAGGCCAAGAAACAAAGGTGCCTCCCGTCTTCTCACTCACTCTCTCTCTCTCTCTCTCTCTCTCTCTCTCTCTCACACACACACACACACACACACACACACACACACACACACACACACACACACACACACACAGGAGGAAGAGGAGGAGGAGGAGGAGAAGAAGAGAAGATAATTTTAATGTCGCATGAAACTATCCCACGAGACCTTAACTAACGAGAAAGAGAGAGAGAGAGAGAGAGAGAGAGAGACTCCAAGCATCGATCAAGGCACCACTTTTGTTTTTCCTTTCCTTTCTCTCTTTAACCCAAACTTGCTTTTCTTTTCCCTTTAAATGCACGTCGAAACAAAACTCAACTTCCCTTTTCCCTTTAGAAGTCCCAAGGGATCTCCCAAGATACTACATAATACTAATGAAAAAAACGTTTTGGCCACACTACTCGGCACACCTACTGCTAGAGTAAGTGGTTTGGTATGTCTTTAAATTCAAATATTTGGAGCTAAAAGTTGAAGCAAAGTTCAAATGTTTGGAGCTAAAACGTGAAGGCCAAGAAAAAAAGGTGCCTCCCATCTTGAGAGAGAGAGAGAGAGCTCTACAAAATTTTATGCTTTTTGTTTTGTAGTAGCCAGGACAATGATTGAAAAACAACCACCTTATAAGGTACACTCGGGGTTGGTGCAAAGTCCTATGGCCAATTTGCGACAACATGATGCAAAATACGATCCATGGCCAGAGAGACATTACTTCTTATTTGGCCGTGAAAAAACCCCAACCATAGAAGTTACCATTTTTTTCTTGATCCAAAGGATTGGTACCTGAACTTAGGAATCACTTTAATGAAAGAGACACTAGGTCTTGTTATTTTTTATAAAATTTTTATCGTGGCTGCAGCATTGTACCCATCTATGTATTTAGCCTTAGGCTGAGCTATTTGATGACTATGTTACCTTGCAGAAAAGGTAATAATTTTTTATCTTTCCCCATTATCTCTTGAGGGTAAGCCAAGCTCTAAATGTCCCTTAATGATAACAAGGATCTTATATTTTAGGTGCTAACCTTTGTACCGGAAATAGAACGTTTTTATGAAATCAATTACTTCTGGTGAGGTTAAAATACTTTGTGTACTTTCATGTTTGTTTATTTTTCATAGCATTCAAGTGCTAAACTTTGTATGGAGATAGAATTTGCTTTTGATGAATGGGCTAGTACCTCTTGGGAAGCCAAAGTTTCTTTCTCTTAGAGAATGTTGTGTTGTAGCCTAATCAATATTACAAACATGGCTAATTATTTTTCTTTGCTATGAAGAGAACATAATTTTGGAAGTGTGATTGCAATTATCTTTGCAAACATTCCAACAATATTTGGTTCCTTGTAACCAAGGGTACCTTTTATCACCACAAACAACAAGATGTTCTAGGAAATCTCCATCCTTCCATAAGGAAAACATGAAGGATGGATTCACAACAAAGCTAGATCTTGCCAATGACCCGAGTGATTCTAGAGCAACTAACCATCAAGCCAAACACATTGATGGACCCCATGATGCAATACCTACCCGACCCATGGGAGAAGCAAGAACCCCAACAATTCTCAAAGAAATACATGGTGCAGGTAGACAAGTTCATGCATTGACCTATTATCACCAAGCTTTGGCACATAACTTTGAAAGCTTCAAAACTAGTTTTGGTTTATCTTCTTCTCACTGATTCAAAATAAAATCTAGAAGAGAATGATGAGCATCAAGCTCAAGTCTTTGAGGTTGATGGTGATGACAATGAAATCATTGATGAGCCTATGGTTATTGATGACAATGAAGAAAATTAATATTCTCCTACATTCTTGGAGCTATTTGAGAGGAAGCTCCACAATTTATGGGATAAACATAAACTACCAATAGGTGTGCAAGATAGAATGCTACCCATCCTATTTGGAGACTTAGGGGGTCCTAGAGTGAGTATAAATGCTTCCAAGGTCTAGAAGCTTGGCTAGACTATTGGTTCAACTTCCTCCTACACGGGAAGGTGACCTTGGAGGGATCCAAATTTTGACTTGTTGGGATCAATTGCAAACCATGCTTAAAGGTCTTGGCATGGTTTCTTCCTTGCACTATTGCATCTTCACAGGTAGTGATGTAGCTAAGCATCAAGAGGACAAGCTTCACTAGGCTATTGGTTCAACTTCCTCCTACAAGGGAAGGTGACCTTGGATGGACTCAAATTCCGGCTTGTTGGGAAAAATTGCAAACCATGCTTAAAGGTCTTGGCATGGTTTCTTCCTTGTGCTATCACATATGCACAGGAAATGATATAGCAACGCATCCACCCAAGCTTCTTCAACCAAGCAATGAGGACAAATTTATAGGAGAGGCTCTTAAGTGCACATATGAAGGTGGATCATTGTCAACAAGGCTTAAACATGATTGCTTGGAATGATGTGAGAAGTGTCCAGTTTGTCCAGTTTGGAAACATATTTAGTTCTTTGACGGTAAGAAAGTATGGCAGCACAAAGAAAATTCCAAGAAACTATTGGGGGTATTTAGTGACTTAGGTCTTTTGAGAGATGGAGAATTATCATCCTCTATGCATGGTTTGAGTAGTCCAGTGGAAATTTTGACTCCTTTGTAGTTGGCATAGGTGGTGAGGTAAGTTCCAAGCTCATCTAGTTTCAGGATGTCAAGCATCAAGGTTCAAAAGGCATTGAAAGCAATCTGGGCAATAACAAGGGATCTAGCTTGCCCTCCAAGCCAGAGCAAATTAGAGATAAGTGGAAGTCTATAGGTTTCTTAGGGAAGAGTTGTGAATTAGAGGTATCCTTTGGGTCAAGGAATTTACGAGCAAATTTCAAGTAAGTTTGATAGACATTCCAGATTGATTTCGTATAAAAGTCAGGATTGCTCTTCGCGAACTCCATATTTTCTTTTGTGCAAATATATAGGCCAACATTAGAGGCACATTTATCTTTATCAATAGTATTGACGTTAAAAAGGGCCTTTATAAGCTCTCCTTTGTGGAGAAATTGTAACATTTAATGTCCTAGTAACTTGTGTGTAGCAAAAAATAGCATGAACATAGTGAGCATCTCATGAGAATAGATTCCTAATGAGAATAACAAGAGTGCTTGGGTGGAGAGAGCAACAAAAAGAATAACACCTAGTTAGATATCATGAAAAATACTTCAAAAGAGAGAGAAATTAAGCAATTGACAATAGTTGAGGACCAGATTTGCATGGAGCCGGTCCCCCCTCCAAAAGGCTTTGTATTATGGTTTCTCCCATCAAGAGAGACATTTTACAATACAATTCTTTGTGTTCCTTCAATACTAGTAAGTGCAATGAAGATGGAAGCTTCAAGCACTAAGCAAAACACTTAACAAACACAACATCAATTCCCTCACGGTCTCAAACCCAAGACCTCACACACCTTCAAAAATGGTGAGAGCTAGCGAGGTATGAGAGTAGATTGAGAGGAAGAAGGAGTAGTCTTACGAGAAAGATGTACATCTCCTCACATAATCACTCATATTAGCATAGCTTAGCTTAGTAATTAGCATGGTAGAGGAGATGAGCATACATTGAAGCTTGGATCTTGGTTGGATTTTCATCACAAAGCCAAGAGTCGTTGGTGTAGGCCTGCCTCCCTTCTCACAAGCTTGGAGTAGGTGATAAGCTTTCCATTAAAGCTTGAGAAGAGAGAGAGAGTCTTCTTACTCCACACATAGACTAGTGTGAGTGTGTAATGCAATAATGCCTTGAGAAAATCATTCCCCTCTCTCTCTTGGTCGACCCCTCTTGCTATTTGCTCATGCAGACACCCCATTGGACCTCCCCAGGCTTAGCCAACCAGGCTTAGCCAATAGGATTTTAGGAGCATAAGTGATAGACTTCTGACATGTGTCCCCCTTTCCTCTTTTGTGAGAGCTTTAGGTAATTAATTAATGCAACTAAACTCTCATTGGACCCCTTTGTCTCCTGGCCCATAGGAATCAGGCAAGCCATTGGGCTGCTGAATGCTCATTGGACCCCCTGGGAGATTGTCCAATAGTCTTCTAGAGAGATTAATTCTTATTGGTTCTTTTATTAAGTGTTTTTAAATTAATTAAACTAGATTTACTCTAGCCTAATTCTCATTGGTCCACCTCCAAGGCCATCCAATAGAATTTGAGTACACCTTGTGGGCATTTGGGCTAGGGAGTTGACATGTCTCCCTCATTCCCTTTGTGTAAAGGGAGCTTGTGTGTGAGTTTCTATGTCATCCTCTACTTCTTGGGCTCCCCCCCTCCTATGAGGACTTGTGAAGACTTTTTGGGACACACACAAAGCATCCAATTTCCCTAGTGTTTGACCTTTGGACACAACCTTTGAATTTTGGAACCTTAGCATTTTGGAAGTTTTAATGGGCTGAACCTTAGGGTCTTTTTAACCCATTGTTGCACCTTGGTCTTTTGCAGATGGCCCCTCCTTTGGATCCCTACTGTGGCTGGTCTTCCAGCTTAACCAATATTATAGCTTTTTCTCCCCTTGCACTTCCCCATATTAAATGATCAATTTAACATGAGAAAATCATTTAGCAGAATTAGATATTAGTTATTATGACATTACCTCTCTCTTGAAATCATAGTCGTCCTCGACTATGGGGTAGAGAAGATAAAGCATATTCATTAGTCCTTTTTTTCTAGCGGGTAGAGGATCCTTATGTTGCCCTACGACATCGTTCCAGAATGGATGACTAATCTATTTGGCGCTTGACAGCCTAAGCTGCCGCAAGCATGTCTGCACATTAGTCCTATCAATCTTCCATAGTAGAGTGACAAGCTCTACTTGTTGTTCGGGAGACGTCATCTCCACAAACTTGATCTAAGCATGCATACTACTTCATTTTTGTGCACAATAAAGAAAAAGAGATTGTTCATTTGTAACATTTGTACATTTGCTTAGTTTAGGGAGGCATTGTAAGCATTGACAAGGTTTAGGTTATCTTTTAATTGTATGCCTTGCATCCATCTAGCATCTTCAAAAGGATAATTCTTAAACTTAATAAGATATCGTCGGATAGTCTTACCGCCTCTTAGTACCTTGTGTTCACATCGAAGAATGGACTCGGGCTACAACACCTCTTCTTGGTCCTCAATCTCCGGTGGGTCTTTAATAATTGGTTCTTGAGGTGGCTCTCCTTTGTAAGGTTTTAATAGGCTCACATGAAAAGCATTGTGTATGAGCCAATGGCTGGGCAACTTGAGTTGATAGGCCATCTCATTGATTGGCCTAAGAATCTGGAAGGGACCATAGTACCTTTTTGCTAACTTAGCATAGTACTTTTGGTGTCCCATAGGATTCTTGCCCGTCGTGTGCCTTAATCAAGCCTTGGGAAATTTGAGTAAGACCCAATCATTTTCTTTAAAGGCTTGTCAGCAACAACCTTTTGCCTTTGTTGTGAGATAGAGATAGCATCCTTAATCTTTTGGAAAGATTCTTGTAGGTCTCTGCTATACTCATCAGCAAACGAAGATCTTCCGGTGTACCTTAAGTAGTAGGGGACTTTTTGATCTTCCCTCAATTACCTCAAAAGGTGCTTTTCCCATGGAAGTATGTACAATGTTATTGTAGGCATACTCCACTAAGGGTAAGTACTTCTTCCATTGGGATCTTTGATCTACTTCCGTTACATAGGCTTTTAGTAGATCGAGAATTGTTAGGTTAGCTATTTCACTTTGGCCATCCGTTTGCGGGTGATAAGCCGAAGAGAAGTTTAGCCTTGTCCCTAAATTCTCAAAGAGACACTTCCAAAAATTACTTGTAATTCTAGGATCTCTATCCGACACTATGGACATTGGCAAGCCATGGTACTTGAAGATTTGTGATATGAAGAGGGTTGCCATTTGATGGGCTTTGATAGACTTTTTGGTAGGTATAAAATGAGCTTGTTTGCTAAACTTGTCCACTATCGTCCATATTCCCATATTCCCATGTATAACTTAGGCAATCCAAAGATAAAATCCATGGATATGCTCTCCTATGGTGAATTAGGGATTGGCAAAGGTTGAAGCAATCCACATTGCTTCCCTCTATCACACTCTGTCTTTTGGCATACCACAGATTTAGAAACATACTCTTGTATGTTTGCTTTCATGATAGGCCAATAGAAATATGTTTCAATTCCTTTTAGGGTAGATTGAATCCCTTTATGCCCTGCATAAGGAAGAGCATGAGATTCATACGTTACTTTCTCACGTAGTGAGCTAGTAACACATAATCTATTGCCATAGAGAAGATAACCATCTTGTAAAGTAAATGGTTCCTCTTTCTTCCCTAATGCAAGGATTGAAATCACATCTCTAAAATCAAGATCAATAGCATACTCATCTATCATAGAAGATAGATCATTGTGAGTTGCTATGGAAACTGCATTTACTCTCAACCGTCTTGAGAGTGCATCCGCTACTTGATTATGCTTGCCAACAATGTGAGCAATATGAAAATGAAATTGCGAAAGGAAATTTGCCCACCTCATTTGTTTGTCGAAGAGCTTGGTCTGCGTCATAAAGTACTTAAGACTTTGGTGATCCGTTCCTTTTCATATATGCCTAGAGCTTGCTCAACAGTGTCGAGCCTTTGACTTTCATAGCCTATGGTGTGCCCTTCTTGGAGCAAAACGGCTCCAAGGAAATCACCACAAGCATCACATTGGACCTCAAATGGCTTTGAGAGATCCGGTAGTATAAGCACAGGTTGAGAGATAGGCTTTTCTTTAAGCTTTTTGAAAGCATTTTTCTCCTTGGCAGACCATGTATACCTAACGTTTTTCTTTGTTAGGTCATATAATGGTCATGCTATTAGTGAGAACTTTTCTATGAAGCGTCTATAGTATGCACACATACCTATAAAGCTTCTTAGTTCATGAAGACTCCTTGGTTTAGGCCATCCTTTATTACCTCTAACTTTGATGGATCCATTTGGATGCCATCTTGAGAGATAATGTGACCTAAATACTAAATCTCTTGCAAGAAAAATTCACTTTTCTTTCAATTAATATAAAGTTTATTCTCTCTTAGAACTTCAAATATTACTTGGAGGTGTTGCTTGTGTTTGTCTAATGAATTAGAGTAGATGATGATATCATTAAAGAACACTCCAGTAAAGGTTTGATAAGGCCTGAATAGCTTCTTCATCAAGCGGTTGAATGTGGTTGGTGCATTGGTCAAGCCAAAAGGTATGACAATGTATTCATAAAGACCAAATGTAGTGCGAAAGGCGGTCTTTACAATGTCTTGATCAACTATCCTTATTTGATGATAGCCACTTTTTAGGTCTATCCTACTGAAGTAGGTGGATCCTTGTAGCTTATTAAATAGATCTTCTACCCGTGGAATGGGAAACATATTCTTAATAGGATCACTAAGTGATCCTATTTTGTGCTCTATAGTCGACACACATATGATATGTGCCGTCTTTCTTTTGCACTAATAGCACAGGAGAACAAATGGAGACGAGCTAGGCCTAACCATGCCCTTCTCAACTAGCTCATGCACTTGCTACATAATCTCCTCTTGTTGAGCTTGAGAAACTCTATAAAGAGGTTTATTAGGCGGTGAACTTCCTAGAAGAAGTTCAATTGCATGGTCATCATTGCCTCATTTAGGAGGTAGCTCACAAGGGATGTCGTCAATAAAGACATCTTGAAACCCCTTGAGAAAATTGGATAACTCTAATTCCTTGTGAGTGTGTTTATTTTCTTTTGTTAAAACATTAGGTTCATTTTGAGAATATTTAACAAAAATCATGTACACGAAAGTAGAGCTCTTTATTGACTTATTGAAAGCTTGCGTATGTACAATGGGTATGTGTTACCCATTTGCTTGGCATCTATGTAGATATCTTTTTCCCTGAATCTAAAGTAGATTCCTCTTTCAGGGACTTTAACATTGGCAGCCATGCGATCAAACCTTGGTGCCCCTAGGATTACATCCTCATGCTTGAGAGGAGAGATAAAGAAGTTCTCTTTGTCCACATAGCTTTGGACATGGAGCCTCAATTGCCCGGTTAAGGGAGTGACTGAAGCTTCTTGCCCCTTGAAAGCACCGTTTGCGGGTAGGACATCTCCCATCTTGTAAGGTTGTATGCCTAGCTTGGTGGCCAACTCTATGGATATGAAATTGTGAGTAGAACCAGGGTCAAAGAGAATAAAAGCATCATGTTCTGTTACCTTTCCCCAAGCATGGCATAGAGGAGATCCTTTGTGGTGAGTTTCCTCCTCTTGGATTTTGACCAAGGTCGCTCTAGGAGGTTCCTGGCAGGTGTTCTTTTGGGGATAAGCGCGGTACGCATGCCCTTGCTCGCCACACTTGAAACAATGGTTATCCTTGCGATAACGCTCAAGCTCTTTAGGAGAGAGTTTATTTTTGCCTTTGTAAACTCCCTTCTGTTTAGCTTTGTTGGAGTTGCCCTTAGGAGACTTTTGGACATTGTCCTTCCCCTTAGGCTCATTGGAACCCTTGTTTTTCGTGGGTTTAGAATTTCTTTTAGCCCCCGTTTGGAAATAGATTCGAGAAGCCACCGTAGTATGGTGTATAACCGCCAATATAGTGCATAGCCTTTGGGAGTTGACATACTTTGCCATTTCTTCAGTTAAGTCCGCACAAAATTGTTGCTTTTTCTCTCCAAAATCCAACTTTTTGAAGAAAGTGGCTTTGAGTTGTATGTCCCAAAACTTGTCTACATATTTGTGAATGGATTCATAGGGAGAGAGCTTTAGGCTTCGCCATTCGGTGAGTACTTTGTCTTCGGCATTGGTGGCCAAAAATTGCTTCATAATGGAAGCTCTTAAAGCTTTCCATGTTCGTGGAGCTTCACCATTGGCCCGTAGGTAAGGAAAGAGATGCTCTTCCCTCCCTCTTTGAACTTCTTGAGCTTGGACGACCTCTTCCACGCGGCATAGGATTTCCTATGGCCTCTTCTTTTTGATGGTTCAAAGGTTACACCATCACTTTCTTCTGAAGATGAAGAATTTGAGAAAGAGGTCTTTCTCGCCTTTTTCTTGCCTTCATCTTCTTTGTCTTCACCGTCACTTTCATAAGAGGAAGAGGATGAAGAAGACGGAGAAGAGGGTGTCCTCTTTCTCACCTTTTTCTTCTCTTGATTTTTGTCATCCCTCTTTGAATTATGTGTGGAGAAGTGTGTGATGGTCTTCTCCGTTTTGGAGGTAATGGAGAACGTTTAGTCCGCCGTCTTCGTGGAGCCATCTCCACCGAGGTGGCAGAAGACTCACTTCTTTCTCGTTCCTTCGGTGGGGGCTCTTGAGTTCTCCTTTGAGAAGGAGATGCGTCATCAAGAAGCAAATTTTTCAGCCCTTTGTATGGATCCTCTTCTTCTCGATGAATCAGAGAGAGGCCTCTTTTGGAAGTCTCACAAGGAGTCCTAGGTACTCTCTCGTCATGGTGGGGAGCTTGGAGAATCCCATGAGCACAAAGCTGCCAATGCACTTCACTTTGGAGGGATGGATTGCCCATGGCTTGTTGAAGCTTAGAAACAAGATAATTAACAAGCAAAGGGGCATCATTAGTAGCCTGCTCATTAGCAAAATCAAAGTTATCAACATTAATTTCACTCTCTTTACTATTGTCAACCATTCTAACAACTTTTAGATGTACTTTGGAACTTCAAGCCCTAGTTGTTACTCCTCTTTACCCCTTTAGAAAAAGCACTCAAGCTATTGTACCCATGGCTCGAATACCATTAATTGCAAGGAATAGAAGAGAGGGTCGTTCAACACCAAAACAGCACCTGCTCCTGTCAAGCTTCTAATAGCTCAATAGTGGTTAAGCCGTAGGCAAACCCCATAGGACTCCACTATTAAGACCATAGCTCTCGATGGTGATGCCCCCCCTATTAATTGCACAAAGGCATGCGCACTGCAAGGCTGAAAAATCCCTATTCTACTTACTCACATGCAATTAATAATACCAACCATTTATAGCTAGCTTGAGGACCTCCCTTCTTGAGCAAGAAAAGAGAAACCTTTTGCCTGATACCAATGTAACATTTAATGGCCTAGTAACTTGTGTGTAGCAGAAAATAGCATGAACATAGTGAGCATTTCATTAGGATAGATTCCTAATGAGAATAACAAGAGTGCTTGGGTGAAGAGAGCAACAAAAAGCATAACACCTAGTTAGATAACATGAACAATACTTCAAAAGAGAGAGAAATTAAGTGATTGAAAACAGTTGAGGACCAGATTTGCATGGAGCCGGTCCCCCCTCCAAAAGGCTTTGTATTATGGTTTCTCCCATCAAGAGAGACATTTTACAAAACAATTCTTTGTGTTCCTTCAATACTAGTAAGTGCAATGAAGATGGAAGCTTCAAGCACTAAGCAAAACACTTATCAAACACAACATCAATTCCCTCACGGTCTCAAACCCAAGATGTACATCTCCTCACATAATCACTCATATTAGCATAGCTTAGCTTAGTAATTAGCATGGTAGAGGAGATGAGCATGCATTGAAGCTTGGATCTTGGTTGGATTTTCATCACAAAGCCAAGAGTCGTTGGTGTAGGCCTCCCTTCTCACAAGCTTGGAGTAGGTGATAAGCTTTCCATTAAAACTTGAGAAGAGAGAGAGAGAGTCTTCTTACTCCACACATAGACTAGTGTGAGTGTGTAATGCAATAATGCCTTGAGAAAATCAGTCCCCTCTCTCTCTTGGTCGACCCCTCTTGCTATTTGCTCATGCAGACACCCCATTGGACCTCCCCAGGCTTAGCCAATAGGATTTCAGGAGCATAGTGATAGCCTTCTGACATGTGTCCCCCTTTCCCCTTTTGTGTGAGAGCTTTAGGTAATTAATTAATGCAACTAAACTCTCATTGGACCCCTTTGTCTCCTGGCCAATAGGAATCAGGCAAGCCATTGGGCTACGGAATGTTCATTGGACCCCTTGGGAGACTGTCCAATAGTCTTCTAGAGAGCTTAATTCTTATTGGTTCTTTTATTAAGTGTTTTTAAATTAATTAAACTAGATTTACTCTAGCCTAATTCTCATTGGTCCACCTCTAAGGCCATCCAATAGGATTTGAGTACCCTTGTGGGCATCTAGGCTAGGGAGCTGACATGTCTCCCTCATTCCCTTTGTGTAAAGGGAGGTTGTGTGTGATTTTCTCTCTCATCCTCTACTTCTTGGGCTTGCTCTCTCCTATGTAGGACTTGTGAAGACTTTTTGGGACACACACAAAGCATCCAATTTCCCTGGTGTTTGACCTTTGGACACAACCTTTGAATTTTGGAACCTTAGCATTTTGGAAGTTTTAATGGGCTGAACCTTAGGGTCTTTTTAGCTCATTGTTGCACCTTGCTCTTTTGCAGATGGCCCCTCCTTTGGATCCCTATTTTCCCTCCTTTGGATCCCTACTGTGGGCGGTCTTTCAACTTAACCAATATTGTAGCCTTTTCTCCCATGGCACTTCCCCATATTAAATGATCAGTTTAACATGAGAAAATCATTTAGGAGAATTAGATATTAGTTATTATGACAGAAACTGTCCACCTTTAGGTATTTTGAGCCGATAGTCTTCTACTGTAGATGCTGGTAGGTTGGCAAGGTGAACCCAAGTTTCACTGAGTATGGGTGCGAAAAAGCCTTGTTAGGGAGAATCCAAAGCTAATGGTCCACTCCAAAAGATTCCACTTTAATTTGTCTAATCAGTAGAAAGCAAGATTATGCCAACATATTTTTTTGAGAAAATTGGCAAGTTCAACACCAGAAGAAGAGAATTGAGCAAGATCTTGATTATATTGCAAAGCTAATATAGGTAATTGGGAAATGTATTGTGAGATCATAGCAACCCCATCATTAGTATCATAGTCAAGAGTAGCCAAAATCTTGACCCCAATCATTGAAGGAAAGCATATGTAGGATAGAAGACTTCTTGTCAGCAGCTGTCAGGACAAAGTCATAAATAAGTTGCGAAGCATCCAAATCGCTAATACATTGAAGAGCATGGGAGATATCAACAAAGCCAACTCAAGCCCTTGGGAGAGGGATAAGGCATGTACCAAAAGATTGAGAGATTAGATCGTATTTACCTAGGATAAGTGAACTTTTTGCTTTTCACTTTTCTATCAAGAAAAGGTTTATTTCTAGGAAGTGGGGCTTTATGTAAAGGGTGATCCTTTAAGTATTACAAAATGTTTTCCGTATCTTTATGTGTTTTAAAGGGTCATGGATGAACCTCATACAAGCAGTCACCTTGTCTTTAACGTGTACCTCAAACATCAGTTAGAACCAGGGTAAGTAGCATGGATTAACCCGCAACCATAAAACCAAAAAATTCAAAAGGCCATAATAGCCGTGAGAAAAAATCCGACCTATAGTCTAAGATGGACCACACCTAACACCAGTCAACCTAAAGAGGAATTATAGACAGTGTGTCCACCAAAGCCCTATAGCCCAACAAATTTCTAAAGCGAGCGTCCTGGTCTTCAAGCTTTTTGGGAGAACCTTGTGCTTATGACATGTGTGTTGCTGTTTTTAGACTTACAAAAGATAGTTGGATTTAAACAAAAGACAAGGATTATCACAAAAATGATAGTTTAAAAGATAGTTGGATTTAAACAAAAGACAAGGATTATCACAAAAATGACTCATTCTTTGATTCATTTTTGTATATCATAAGGAGAATGAGGTATCATTCTAGTGTTTTGTACATAAAATAGTCAAGAAAAACTAATTTGAAATTGAAAGAGGCCAGATTCAACAGTAATGGACAATAACTAAGACAAAAAGAAAGATAGAGTCCTTACCTACATCCATATAAACAAGACAACATATTCCTTAGCTTTGAATACGTTTTACAGGTTTCAACAAACATTATCAGTTGTTATCCATGTCCTACTTGAAAACTTTTTAACTTATACCTACCATTTAAATAGTGTCAAAATATGAGCAAGTATCCATAAAGTTACACCAGTTTTCAGATTAGAAGGTCATTACCCCTCTAAGCCAGTGTGAAGTATTTAGGATTCCTCGTATGTATTCTTTTTTGTTTTGTTTTTTTTAAATTTAGTTTATGATCAGAAGGCCATCACCCCTTCTGATCCAAATGAGAGACTTTCTATTTTTTAAATACATATTTACCCCATTTCTTTAAAAAAAATATTTAAATTAAGTTATGTTATGATCAGAAGGCCATTACCCCTTTTGATCCAAGTGTTTTTCCAAAAGTCAAGATATGAAGCCTTTTTGTTAAACCATTCTAGGTTTTCAATTTGTAAACAACAATTAAATGCAAGATTTTACACATGTACCATGAGCAAGATTGTCCATATGTTGTATGTATGAGGCAAGAATATAAGTACAGCTACAATGCCTATTAAATGAGTGATAAGCCAAAGTCATGACTTTAACTGACAGTGTCCACTATTCTATACTAAAACCGTCATTGAATTCCATTAGTATCATCAACAAAGCTTGAAAAAAAGCCTTCAGTAGCATTTGCCCAACCACAAATTTCCCAATATGTGTTCCATCGAGAGAAACCGGTCTAAAACCTCCCAATAGTAGTACAAGAGCTCTAATAGTACAAAAAAATTTAGAAAATCGGTAAAAACCAGTAACAATTCCCCAATTTTAGACCATATTAGTTCAACCCATACAGTGCAATATAACTAGATAGCTTTAAGGTCATAAAGTTTAGAGTTTAATCATTCCTAGTTATATACCCAGCACAAGCCAGGTTTTGAAAAGTATGCAGCATTAGCTATCCCTGTTTGCAGGTAGAGTATGTCAAACCGACTAAATTTAGTTTCGAGAGTGAATATTTTTACCCAAAATAATTCTAAATAGCAAGCTTCTTAACCGCATACTAGCTAGGCATATCAAGCTAGAATTTCGCCAAAATAACTCAAAAAATTCTATAAAGTAACCAATCATAGATCTTTTTGAGAGGTTTAGTATTAAACCATGGAGTATACTTGCATGTTTGCCTAGAAAAGTAAAGATGTAATTTTTTTTGAAATTATTGCAAAACTGGACCAATGAGAAGGAGCACAAATTGCTCAATCAATACCATGGCATCATCTATTACAAAGATGTAGAAATGAGCATAATCTAGTTCAACGCAACCTTCAAATAAACTAAAGGCATAGTGAAACAATAGTATGTTGCAAATAATTTAATGTTTGTTAAAACCCAACAGAATTACTCAAATGCCACATTCCATAATCCCTTAAAGAATCAACAACGCGACAACCAATCCTGGCAGAAGCAAGAATAGAAATAGGTAATATATGTTTTTTAATCAACACAATAGTTCGGCAACAACCTGAGCACTCGTGCTTTGTTCAACTAGCTCCATAATGTAACACTTTAGGACAGGCAACTCAGCAATACCCCACCCACATAGACCATAGTAATCGACGAATACACAAGCACTCACTTCACTTTTCAGGACACACACCAACACAAAGCAAGGCTAAGTTAGAAGAAAGATCATCCCTCACCTTTAAGTAGAGGATCCTCCAACAGAGTTCGGACAGAGGCCCTCGTAAGCACAGCTTACAGAATTGGCATGGAGTCCAAGTGTGTAGGTAGCTTGGCTACGGTACCCAACCAGTATGAGCCCATAGAGAGAGAGAGAGAGAGAGAGAGAGAGAGAGAGAGAGAGAGAGAGAGAGAGAGAGAGAGAGAGAGAGAGAGAGAGAGAGAGAGAGAGAGAGAGAGAGAGAGAAGGCGGACAGAGATAGCCCTACTAAGCAGTAGGCGGGGAGAAAGCCATCAGACAACTTCACATCACGCTCGGGAGGGGAGACCCCATTCAAGAGCTTGTACAAATAATGCCAAGGTTATTAAACCATTGAAACTAAGTTTTAGGGGAGTGTTCCGACTGCCGGGGAGTAGAAACTCCACACGTGTTTTTAGGAGCGAGTTCCACCCAATGCATACCAACCAAAGAGCTTTACTTAAGCCGAGATAGTGGAGGAAGGGGTTCTTCCTCATAAGAGAGCTACACTTTTTAAGTATCAAGTGGAAGGTCTTTCAATGACATGCAGTAATTTAAAAGTTTGAGACAAGGGTTTCTAGGTATAGGATAGGCAAATAGTAAGAAAGTGAAATGAGTGTGTGTGTGTGTGTGTGTGTGTGTGTGTAGCTGCTAAACTAAATAAGTAACACACCAATGAACAAGATGTTCAAAAAAACGACTGGCTAAAGATGTCAAGGCAAGGATAAGTACAGAAACAATCTAGTCTTTGAATCATAAATGTACAATATAGTAAGAATTAACATTCCAAGGGAATTTGTACAAAGGTATCAAAAGCTATCCCAATTGCATCATTAAATGTTTCCAAAGTCGGACTGTAGCAAGCTAAACCTCTTTAAGCCAAAATAGAATTCTTACCTGCATCCATATAGTCAAGACAACAGATATGTTAGACTTGGCTACGACTGGCAGGCTTCAAGGAATCTATCAGTTGTTATCCATGTCAAACTTAACAAGTTTTAGACTAGCTATTATCATGCATATTTAAAGTCTCCATCATGTTATAGCTACACATACAATTAGCTTCTTATTATATCATATCCATTATTTTTTTTTAAAATATTGACTAATCATTATTATTGTAAGTAAACAGCATGCAAGCAAAGCTTAGTTAAGTAATATCATCCTTAAAATGTATCCGATGTCAAGCCCTTCAAAGCCAGAAGCACCTAGGATTATCTTTTGACGAAGCCCTATCCTGAGACTTAGTAAAAACCAGAAGAATGTAATGCAATTCACTAGTCCCGCCAAATTGTAATAGGCAGGTTTATCCAACAGCATAAACAAATAATCATCAGTAGCAGTTTTAAATCTCCAAATTTTCCCAGCATAGTTTCATCAAACCTGGACCAGAGCAGAGCCTGGCATTCCAGAAGGTTCCATTAATTTAGAGAAAAAACCTGAATTTATTTTATGTTTAGCTTCATCCAAGATGTAAGTAAAGAACCATACTATGCCAGATAACCAAGCATCAGGTAAAGTTTAGAAGCTTTGTAAGTCACAACATAATTCTCTCAAGACCATACCAAACTATGGTAACCAAAAGAACCCAATCATTATCCATTTGCAAAGCTTAGTTTTCCTAGACCAGATCAGTATAATGGAAAACCAGATCCGACTAATGTCCAATCACACCCAAGTTTAAGTCGAAGATATAAAGTTTGTGTAAAACCAGTTAGACTAGGCCAGATCTCCATTTGAATGTAACTAAAACTATGAGAATATGGCAGCATTCAAGTAACCAGAAAATCCATGCATAACCAGTATCACCACCGGCATTCAGCCTTTATACTCACCATCTGATTTAAAAGAACCAAAAAAGTATTTGATGTCATATTCTAGCTCAGTAGTAGTAGAGGATTAGGTGAGTATGCAGTCAGTTCCAGGCAAGAGCCAAACAACATCCTATGCTGATGTGAGAAAACTTTAACAGAATATGGCAGCATAGCCAGTATCCCATATTCCAGTAACCTAACGATTTGATGTCTTTTTTATGTCAAGCAATGAAAAAATAGAGTGAGTGTATGTAATCAATAACAGGCAAAAAGAAAAACCCTAATGATGTGTAATGATTAATGCCGAAGGTTCCATTAAGTCAGAGCAGGCAGTAAAAGACCAAAATTTAATTTAAGTTTAGTATCATCACAAGATGTAAGTGAGGAACCAGTTTTATGCCAGATGACCAAGCAACATGTGAAGTTTTGTTTCCTTTTCCATAAGTCACAACATTCTTCTCCCAATCAAGATACCAAACTAAGGTAGCAAAAGCACAAAAAACCCCATCATTATCCTTTTGCAAAGATCAGTTATATCAGCCCAGCTCTGTATATACTAGAAACACAAGTAGGTACAAACAATAGTGTAACTCAGAGTTTCTCAGCGGGTGCACACCAATGAAGCGAAACCCAGCAATCAGACAAACCAGCCGATGCAACCCAACAACTACAAATGAAAGAATTGATATGTACTACAACTTAAAAAGCCATCAGATTCAAAATGGTCCCAACCTGTGAGGCACCGGGCGTCCAACACCATGTATTCAAGAGATGAACCAACAGAACAAGCACCATTCCTTCCTCTCACTCTCTCTCAAAGAGAAAAATCAACTAAGTCTAAATGAGGTAGCAAAAGATCCCTCACCTCTTTATACATGGTTTTGAAGCACCAAGGAGAATCATATACTGCACTCATTAATGTGATAGCTGCCTGGTTCAGAGCCAGAGTGAATGTAAGATTCCGCAATAGAGGCAATCCCCAAAGAGATCCCGGGCCGCGATGTAGTATGAGAGCCGCGACAGCTTGATGAAAACCAAGTAGAATTAATGAACTTGAAAGCCGCCCAAGTTCTTAAGAGGCCAAAGAATAGGTTTTAGCTAAAAATAGGTAAGAGATAGATTAGGGGGTAGTACCCATAGGGTAACCCTAAAAAAAGATGCTGGGAAGGTTTGTAAATAGCTCTAATTTCAACCAATGTGATCCACATAAAAAAGCTAGCAATCCTACAGCATAGGGTAATCTCTTATAAAGCAGCAACTCAATTTATCCACACTGGATGATACAGTGATAATCGACAACTCCCTCCAGATGAGGTGCTAGAGAAACCACAGCCCTAAGGCAATAATTTTAATATGTAAAGCATTAGGTAAACATCCCCTAAAGCCACAACTCAAATATAGTTTGAGTGCAACAGGTTGGAAGTCATATATTGTGGCAAGAAATAGTGATTCAGAACATTATCCGAGCCCCATAGATGCTATCCAGGTCAGATGCTGTGACCAAGTGTGTGTGTGTGTGTGTGTGTGAGAGAGAGAGAGAGAGAGAGAGAGAGAGAGAGAGAGAGAGAGAGAGAGAGAGAGAGAGAGAGAGAGAGAGAGAGAGAGAGAGAGAGAGCTCTTAGGCCATCCCTTCATTCATGAACGTGGCCAGATATAGAATTTCTTGACATGTCCTTAGAAGTGCAGAGGACGTTGAGAGTAGTAGAGGGTTTTGACAACGCATTATAGGCCGTAGCTTTGACATCAATTCAAGAGGGACTTAGAAGTGCAGAGGACGTTGGGAGTAGTAGAGGGTTTCAACAACGTATTACATGCCGTAGCTTTGAACAATGGAGGTGGGGCAATTGGGTAGCACTAACGAGGAATTTTATAGAATTTCTTGGCCTTAATTAAAAGAGGACTTAGAAGTGCAGAGGACCCTGGGAGTAGTAGAGGGTTTCGACAACACATTACATGCCGTAGCTTTGAACAATGGAGGTGGGGAAACTGTGTAGCATTGAGAAGGCATTTTATAGAATTTATCGACGTCAATTCAAGGGGACTTAGAAGTGCAGAGGACATTGGGAGTAGTAGAGGTTTCGACAACGCATTACATGCTGTATCTTTGAGCAATGGAGGTGGGGCAACCGGTTAGCATTGATGAGGCATTTATTTTTCACAACAAGCATTCAAAATTTTAATACAGTCTTCCAACATTGATTGCTATTAGTTTGATCATACGTTACCGACAAATAAGATAATACAAACAGGTCCTTTGTTAGATGGAAAAAAATTCAGTTTTGGACTTCAAACAAAATAAACTTGCAAGCTCACCCAACACGAGAGAGAGAGAGAGAGAGAGTAGATGTTTGAGTAAATGTTTCCTACCTCACATTGGAGAAATTAATGGACTTCTCTAATAACTATGAGACCACACTTTCTTTTATAACATTATCCTCTGAGCGAGAAATTTCTGACAGAAGTGGCCCCCCGTTTCCTTCTGTCTTTTGTTTACATGCTAAATTCTGGTGTGGTTGTGCCCATATTGTAGACGGAAAATCCCATCACAATATTGTGATAGAGAAGTGGAAATGATGACTTGAGAAGTAGTGAATGGTTTCCTGATAGGCTTTAATATCTTTCAAGGCTTTATTTAGTTACCAAGTTCCCTTCTTTGATTGTGACAATACGAAGGCCATGGCTTAGTTGACCCTCTGCAGAAGGTTAACATTTGGGATATGTATGTTGTGCTTAAAGCCTACATGCAATTGGTATTTTGTCAATTTTGCTATTGTGTGGTCGCAGTCTTGAGTCTTGGTTTTGGGCAGCAACTATCTTGGATTGGACGCAACCGGGCAATTGGTGGAGACAAACACAATTGCTACGAGGTATGACCTCAAAAATGGTCAAAAGTAGTGCTAATTCATATAATTAGGAAGGGGAATACATTGAGCAAAAGTTAATTGGAGAGAGAGAGAGAGAGAGAGAGAGAGAGAGAGAGAGAGAGAGAGAGAGAGAAAGAGAGAGAGAGAGAGAGATGCCTTATAAGAGCTTTAGTTTTGATGAGCTTGATCTTGAGCTCTTGGCCTCACGTCTCATCTTTGAACATTGTTGGCATCCTTCTTCCTTGCGCATGCCCCCTTTGGAGATACCCAGCTCAAATTTTATGAGCTTACAATGCAGCCCTTTATGGAAGCCCGGTGTTAGCTCATGACATCTACGTTGCACGAAACATTTCCAAACAGGAAACATCCACCTGCAAAACCATGTGGAAACGGCGAAGACAAAAACCTCAAAACGGCGAGGGTACACTCAACAAATTAACAGAATGTGCACTATAAATCAGCCCAAAAAGTACATCTCAAATACAAAAATGGTTATATTGGATCCAAGTGATCAACTTCCACATCCATTTCCTCTTCAACAAGCCTTCAAGCAATTGAAGCTATAACAATCCGGCTTTGTTGATGCCTCCTCGTACTACATAAAGCTTACATTTGAGGTAACGCACTATCGGTGTAGTTGTAACTATGGCAAGTGGCCACTATCACTATGGGGTTGTGGGTGTCCTTTTGCCTTGCCCAGAACCCCATTTTCTTTGCCACCTACTGTTGCAAGCAATCAACACTTGCCACCTCTCTCTCTCTCTCACGCGCACACACATTATTGGCTACTAACTCAGCATGTTGCTTGGGGATGGAGGTATTGGAAGCAAGCATGAATAGACTTTTTAAATTTTCCTTTATTCTCTATGGCAAGATCCTCTCAATGTAATTATAGTGGTGATGTTTCAAAAAAGAGAACTGTATAATTCCTACTTTTAAGAGTAAAGCAAAACCTGTTTTCGTTGCTCATATGATCATGGCCTCTCTTATGATTTCATCTATTCAATTATGCTTTTTCCGGACTTTGGGTGGCCCCTTAGTTACCCCAGTGCGATCCTCCATTCATATGTAGGTTGCAACATCATGCATTGAGCAATAACCCACAGCTACCCAATTCAACACCGAGATTGATATTGTTATATTTGAAGAGGAAGAGAGTAGATGCATGAAAGCCAATATCTATGAGCAACTTTTGCATCAGACATACATGCAATATGAGCTTGCACAGCCTAGTAAGTACTACATTATAACATTGTTATAAGAAATAAATGAAGCAATGTCAAGGGGAGTTGGCCTAGTGGTAAAGGTGAGGGGCTCTAAGCACATCCACTATGGTTCAACCCTTGAGACATGCGGGTGTGGGTGAGTGGGCACAATCCCGTAAAAGTAGTCGAAGTGAAGCCTCGTCTGGCTATTAGATTTTTTTAAATAAAAAATGAAGCAATGAACCTTATAAGAAATAAATAGAGGCAATGGACCTCAGAAGAAGCTAACAAAGATAGCAAAGAAAAAGAAAAAACTGGAAATGAACACAAACTAAGAAAAACAGAGCCAAAATAAGAAAAGTAACATAACAAAATAGGCAAATTGATACATGGCACAATGATTACTGGTTTGAGTGTATGTAACTTAATGCACAATGATCTGATTATTATGCCAACCAAAAGTCTTTACTTTTTAACACACTAATTCTGAATCTTTCATTTACCAATTGCATCTGTAATCTTAAAACGTGGCAGTCACTCTTCTTCCTTGAGAAAAGGAAGCCAAAGCAATTGGCCGCCCATGATGTTGATCAACTTTTGGATTCAGCAACTTCTTTAAGATATGTTGTACCATCTATTTCTCCAAGAAGCTTGTACCTTTTCTCCATGTTTCGTGACAACCCAAAAAAGATCCAATTGAGCTTTAGTAGTGACGTCCGTGCCCACTTCCGACAATCAAGTCACTTTTTTCCCCTCTTGAGGAGGTTACCTTGGTCAATGTTATTCTAGGAAGCGCAGGCTCAGATTGAGAACATTTGCCAACCTTGTCACATTGTAGCCACTTACTGAGCACACTCCAGCAAGGACCTGCCTACATCACCTCCATGGGCAATCTTGATCGCATCTTTCTATAAAGCTACAAAAAACTCTTGCACTACAACTTACCACACTGAACGAGAGCTGCAAATCAACTCTTTTTGCGTATACAAAGAGGCAAATGCAGATTCAATCTCAAATAGCGGATTGATATATGATTCTCCTCCACAACGCCTTGTACCGAAAGTAATTACAACTTTTTGTGCTGGATTGTCAAGCCAACAAACGCAATTACTTAATGTGTATGCTACACGATGATGTGAATTCGTGTAAGGTTCGATATCCCTGTCAGCTCAAGGGTATTACCATCTATAGTACATACTGCTTACAGACCCGACTTTTAAATGTGAGCAGCTGAATAAAAACAATTTTACAACAGCAATTAGATCTGAGCAAGCTTTTCGGCCCTCTGTAGGGTCCACATAGGGGCACTCCAGCAGAATCTGAATTGATCCTGGTCCTTTTAATTCGTCTCTCCCCTTCTCCTCAGAGAAAGGGCACTTCCCTCAAAAAGCTACCATCCGGCGTCGTTCTTCACATTCGCAGTGTGTATGCTGGGAAACTTGCTGCTACCAGGTGATTACCGGACTTTGTAGGTCTTCCCTCAGCTTCCTGATCCCAATTCCCTAATCCACGCTTCTCAAAGGTGACAAAACTTCTGGCAGCCAATATAACCACAAATAGTTGTTCATTCCCTTCCTGTCCTGGCCTCAAAGATGGTTGATTTGTCCATACTTTTCACATTATATTTTTCAAACACTCTTGCTCGATTTTCTGTCCACCACAGCTCCGCCTGTTTTTCAGTAAATCGCCTTCTACTGCAAGACAAATAAATTAAAGGAGAGTCTCAGAGCGAGTAATAGGCTGCATGAGCCTACCAAAAGAAACAGTTTAACCAAGCTACTGCAACAAGTTTCCGGGAAACTGACAACCTGCCCTCATTAATAACAATTAGCAGCAAGAAACAAGCTCAAATCAGAGCTCTGCAAGGCTAAAATCAGAGCTCTAATCACAGATTTATACAAAGAAACGGGCAACAAGCCAAAGAACTCCCTTAGCAATCAGACTCATAAGTAGCTTGAGCACAAAAGTTTGCACCACTTGTAATATTTCTTGATTGATGTGCACAAATGCAAATCTCCTGAGCAAAAGAAGCTTCACCCAAGCTCTGTTATCAACGTAAACAGATAAACTCTACACACACTAATGGTAAGGAAACTTTTCATGTTTCAAAAGGTAACTGAATACCCCAAAGCTTAAATGTTGGCACTAGGTATTCCGAGAGTTGGCACATCTTGCACCACTTTTTACGAAAACATTTGCATTCCCTTCTCTGTTGTGACGGGTTTTAGGGTTAGGGTTTTTGCATCGAGGTGATGTTCTCTCTCTACTGCAGATTTTCTCTTTCCAGAACAATGCAAAATTTTCTCTAAAAACGAGTTCAAACATTCAAAAAAGTGCTTTTCTTCTCTCTTTTTAGGGGAAAATTCCCAATGTCGAGAAAATCGAGGGCGGGGGGGGGGGGGGGGGTGGGGTTTATGCCCAGCTTTTTGGGAGGGCCTACTATTTTGCGGGTCCTCGGGACTATAAAACCATCACTACCCCTTCACTTGCAGATACCCACATCACTTGTAGATTAAAGCCGCGTGATTGCACGAGCACCAACTTTCGGATTCCAGCCCTCCGAATCCTTGTACAAGAAGAAATACCCGCACGGGGGTGTTGACAGTGGCAGTTCAAGCCACCAACTGTGTAAAAGGGGCATCCCACTCCAACATCTCTCTCTCTCTCTCTCTCTCTCTCTCTCGGGATAGTTTCCCACGAGTTAAAAATCATCTTCTTCTTCTTGTGTGTTGTATACAGTTCAATTGTTTCAAAAGTGTTCCAAAGTTATGCAGATTGTAACTTGGACACTCCAAGTCAAGATTCTACCGCGACACAACAGAGATTCATTCCAAACAATTCACAATTCACAATTGATTCGACACGGCCCGGCGGAGTTCCATGCCTAGAGATATTGGCCCCAAAGACTAGCGCCCTTTTCGGTATTTCTTTTTGTATTAATCTGTGTTCAAAGTACAAGAGAGTGGGAGGGTTCTCACTCTCAGACTCTGCGTCCAGATGCTCTATAGAGTGGGAGCCCAACCACTTATTTAACGATTTACAAGGGATGCCAAAAGCAGAGCCCCAAAAGCTGCCATATTATTAAAAATAGGCTTAAAAATAAAGCAATGCCCAAAAAGCTGCTATTTTCCACTTGCGTAGGATTTCTTGCGCAAAAGCTGAGAATCCATACAGCTGCCGCTTTTTACGAAGATCCGTACGCTCAGCCACGCCAACAACCCGTTTTTCCCGCCGCAAATCACGGGTCCGTACACTGCCGCCACGTGGCAATGCTGCCAGCCGGGGAGGTTGTGTGTATATGCCACCAGAAGGGTAACAAACTTGGACACTCCAAGTCAAGATTCTACCGCAACACAGCAGAGATTCACTTCAAAACAGTTCACAATTCACAATTGATTCGACACGGCCCGGCGGAGTTCTGTGCCTAGAGATATTGGCCCCAAAGACTGGCGCCCCTTTCGGTATTTCTTTTTGTATCAATCTGTGTTCAAAGTACAAGAGAGTGGGAGGGTTCTCACTCTCAGACTCTGCGTCCAGATGCTCTGCAGAGTGGAAGCCCAACCACTTATTTAAAGGTTTACAAGGGATGCCAAAAGCAGAGCCCCAAAAGCTCCCATCTTTTTAAAAATAGGCTTAAAAATAAAAGCAATGCCCAAAAAGCTGCTATTTCCCACGTGCGTAGGATTTCTTGCGCAAAAGTTGAGAATCTGTACAGCTGCCGCTTTTTACGGAGATTCGTATGCTCAGCCACGTCAGCAGCCCATTTTTCCCGCCGCAAATCACGGGTCCGTACACCGCCGCCACGTGGCAATGCCGCCAACCGGGGAGGTTGTGTGTGTATACCACCGGAAGGGCCAACCACATCACCAGTTTGTGACATAACTCTCTTGAAAGCATTGTAATCGCCCTCGATTACGCCTGCAAAACAGACAGAGCCATAAATTGTCTTAGCAGACACTGACTGTTAGTACCAACGCACTAGGAAGACACATCTAGCACATGTACCACATCATAGGACATCACATGACAAATCACATTCAAAAATTCATTCGGATCTCAGACCATGATTAATCGGCAACGTATTTAGCAATCGCATCTAGATCCACTCGGGACCACATAGATGCCCGATTAACTAATCCTTATTGCAATCACGTCTATCGAGATCTTTCAGACCGAAATGCTGCAGTCATTTCATCTATCAGTTCCTGCACTTAAACAAGTGAAGTCCAAATCAGTATCATTTTCATTATCGGGAATTCCAGTTCATAAAGTCATTCAATAGAATACTGTCAGCCAGCAGTATCCCTGAAACCCAAAGGGACATCAATGACTTTAGTATCAAAAATCGGGGCAATCTGTAGATAAAGGAGTGGAGCGACTCCCCTCTTGTGCATACTCGCTGCACCAAATTCCGCCCAAGCTAAGTTCGGGGTTCTATTTGGAATAGACTATGCTAAACCAAATGCTTCAAGGTATTGATTCACAATCTGAGGAGTATCTGCCAAGTCCTCCTCCTCCATCCACTTCGCATCCAATGCAGAATAGTTCTTGAATTTAACCAAGAACCGCCTTATCATTTTACCTTTTACCTTTCTATCTTTATGTGCCAATATCTGTTCTGGAACGAGTATCTCCTCGTTTTCCTCCACTTCGGTTGCTCATCTGGCTTCCCATCATCAGGCACATCGCCTTTAAAAGGCTTCAAGAGACTCACATGAAAAGCATTGTGGATCCTCCAAGTATCGGGCAGCTTCAGTCTAAAGGAGACATCATTTATCTTTTCGGAAATCTCATGCTAAGCTTTGGAAAAAGCCGCTCCTTTCTCTTTTTCTTTCTCAGGCGTGCCTTCTCAAAACGTAAGAGCACCCAATCGTTCTTCTTTAATTTCAAATCGCGATGATATCGATCTGCTGTCTTTTTCTGTCTTTCCTGAGATTTCTCTAAAGCCTCCCAGACCTTGGCAAAAGCAGTGTCCAAGTCCCGTGTATACTGGTCGGCTTCAAAAATCTTATCTTTCGTGCTTAGGAAGGGTGGAACCTTCATAGCACCTTCAAAAATCTCAAATGGCGCCTTCCCCGTTAAAGAGTGAATCGTGTTATTGTAGGCAAATACTTTTCCCATTGAGTCTTCTGATGCGAGATGTACGACTCCAATAAATCCAGTACGACTGAATTTGCAATCTCCGATTGCCCATCTGTCTGCGGGTGGAAAGATGACCAAAACTGCAACCGCATGCCAATGTTCTCCCAAATCGCCTTCCAAAACAAACTCGTGAATCGGGGATCTCTGTTAGAGACAATTGTCTCAGGCTTGCCATGTAATCTGAAAATCTGTGAAATGAACAATCTCGCTAAATGATCCGGCTTGACTGTTTTCTTCACTAGAGTGAAGTGAGCTTGCTTGTTAAATCTGTCAATGACAGTCCAAATGCCATCATGCCCACTTTGTGTCTTCGGGAGATCAAAAATGAAATCCATTGCAATACTTTCCCAGGGGCGGGTGGGTATGGATAAAGGCTGTAACAATCCCTGTGCTTTATGCCTGTCAAACTTGACCTTCTGGCATACCAAGCAACTGCGTACAAATCGTCCACGTCCTTCTTGAGTCTCGGCCAAAAGAAGTATCTCTCCACACCTTTCAAGGTGGTAGCAATGCCGCGGTGACCCGTAAATGGTGGACAGTGGCATTCTTTTAAAACCTTTTCCCACAACGGCTGTGTAACGCACAACATCGTTTTCTTCATCAAGTAGCCATCCCAAATGGAATATCCCGCTACTACCTCCCCATTCTATATTCCACCGAATATATCTGCAAAATCTAAATCTGTGGCATACTGATCAACCATATCCTCAAAGCTTCTACGGTGTATCGCGGAAATAGCCAGAATCAACGGCTTCTCGAACAAAGCATCTGCCACCAAGTTCTTCTGTCCCTGCCCATGGACATGGAAGTGAAACTGTGACAAGATGTTCACCCACCGCATCTGCTTTTCCGATAGCTGCTTCTGTGACAAGAAGTAGAGTAGACTCTGGTAATCTGTGAAGACCGTAAAATCAGCTCTGAGTAGGTAATGTCGCCACCACTGAGCAAGAGCATGGATAACCGCCAAAAGCTCTTTCTCATAAATCTGTGCTGTCAATTCCGGCCTTGAAAACAATCGACTCTCATAGGCAATGACATGGCCTTCTTGCATTAAGACCGTACCCAGACTACGACCACAAGCATCACAATCTACCTTGAATGAATTCTGCAAATCCGGCAAAGTCAAAATTGGTCCCGTAGTCAATTTCTCTTTCAAGGTCTGAAAGGCAGTCACCTCTGTGGGTCCCCACGTGAAAGGGACTCCTTTCTATGTCAAGATATGCAAAGGGGAAGCAACCTCTGCAAACTTTCTAATGAACCGCCGGTAGTAAGAACATAAACCAAGAAGCTTCTAACTTCATGGACGTTCTTTAAATCGGACCAATCACGGACAGTCTCTATCTTGGCCGGGTCCATCTGCACTCCTGCTGCTGAGACGGTGTCCAAAAAGGTAGGAAAAATTCACTCTTCTTTGCATTGATCACCAACTTGTGATCCTGCGATGCCTGAAAGACCTGTAGTAGCAAATGTGCTCTATGTTCTGCCTCATCCTTGGAGAAGACTATAATGTCATCAAAGAAAGTGCCAACAAAAGATCTGTACTCTCTGAAAATCTTGTCCATCATTCGGTTAAAGGTCGTTGGAGCATTGGTAAGTCCAAAAGGCATCACCAAAAACTTGAATAAACCGAAGGTCGTCCGAAAAGGTGTCTTATAGACATCTCCCGGTGCGATTCGGATCTAATGATATCCGCTCTTCAAATCGATCCTGCTGAAACAAGAGGATCCCTGTAGTCGGTCAAGAATATCATCAATCCTAGGAATTGGAAATCTATTCTTGATGGTGATTTTGTTGAGAGCTCTATAGTCAATGCACACTTCAAGATCCATCTTTCTTCAAAACCAACAAGACCGGAGAGCAGTAAGGTGAAGTACTCCGCTGGATAAGACCCTTTTCCAAGAGGTCTTTCACTTGGTTCATAATCTCTTCATTCTGGGCTCGGCTCACACGGTAAGGTGGCTGGTTCAATGGTGTACTTCCAGGTATAAGATCAATGGTATGATCTTCACGACGAGCTGGTGGCAACTCGCCTGGTAGGCCCTCAGAAAAGCAATCGACATGAGTGTGGAGAAAATCTTGGCGTTCTTTTTTCTTCTTTCTACTTTCATTTTTTGAAGTCTTCGGTTTTCTGCGTCATGATCTCATCTGTGGCGTAAGTCAAACTGCCTAAGTGTATGGCAAAGCCTTGTTTTACATGACTCATCAGTCCTTGAAAAGAATCTGACTTTTGTTCTAAGCAGTGATCTCAGATCTCCGTAGGAAGTCCGCAGCTAAACCGCTCACTCTGTTCTTTAACCGAGATCTTCTTAAATGAAGAAGCGGGTAGAAAAGAGCTCCAAAATCTCTCGAAATATACGTCCAAGGAATCTTTCTTGGTCATCTGGAGATGGTTCCAAGTAGTTCGTATGTCGCGTTTGTACCCTCAAGTCAACCAAGAAGAAATAAAAAGCCTTTTAAATTTCAGCCATTTAACTGGCGATTTCTTGTTCAATAGAAGAGTGGACCACCATGTTTGAGCATTTCCCTTGAAGTAAGAGGTAGCCCTCCGAATCTTGGAGTGCTCTGAGTAATGCCCTCCAGAGAAAGGTATATCAAACTGTTGTATGAAGGCCAAAGCCCTCGAAGCATCTAGGAATCCAGAAAAAGTGTCAAATTTAATTGATTGTCCACCTTCTTTAAATTCTCGAACTTTCTTGCTTTTATCCTCTAGAAAGTCATACTGGTTGCTTTATAGAAATTCTTCTTCTTTGCATAAAATCTGTGATCGTCGGAGTCCGAACTATCCGAAGATGAGTCCTCTGTAGAACTGTCAGAAACTGGGCAAAACTTAGGCTTCTTTGCCGTTTTCTTGCCCTTTTCGAAGCTTTGCTTTTTGCTTCGCTTTTTCCCTTTCCTGTCTTCTTCGCTCGAGTCAGAAGAGCTAGAAGAACTGTCAGAAGAAGAAGAAGAAGGAGAAGAATTGGATACTCCTTCAAATCTCACATGCTTCTTCTACTTTCAAGCCGAGGCAAAAGTAGATTGACGACCCAAATAACCCGGGAAGTCAGTTCCTTTCTTCTGCTTTTTGTTGAGCTTTTTGGCTCTCTTGTTCGCATCAAAAAGTTGGGTAATTTGTGTATCAACCACATCTTCCAATTCTTGCTCTGTAAACATCCTCGGAGTAGGAGGTTTCTTGAGTGCCGGTTTGAGGAGTGGTTCGGTAGCCTTCCGCCACTGAGAGTGCACTTCATCGAAGAATGTCTGAGTCAAAAATTTTGCAAATTTCGGATCCTTTGCAAGGTTGATCATCATCTTTGTCGCATCGTCAACCAATTGTCGACGTTCCATCTCTTCAATCTCCGCCTGAGTAGGCCGAGGTGGGCCGTACTCTTCGTGATCTCTTCCCGCATCCCCAGATGCAGAGGAAGTCGATTGTTCGTTGTTTGAATCCATAAGTGCCGCGAGAAAAGGATCAGATTTCCCGGTAGAAGAGAAATCGGCCACGCTCTAATGCCACGGTAACAAACTTGGACACTCCAAGTAAGATTCTTCTGCGACACAACAGAGATTCACTTCATAACAGTTCACAATTCACGATTGATTCGACACGGCCCGGCGGAGTTCCGTGCCTAGAGATATTGGGCCCAAAGACTAGCGCCCCTTTCGGTATTTCTTTTTGTATTAATCTGTGTTCTAAGTACAAGAGAGTGAGAGGGTTCTCACTCTCAGACTCTGCGTCCATATGCTCTACAGAGTGGGAGCCCAACCACTTGCTTGTGTCGTAGTCTGGGAGCAGTTTTGATGCAAGAAGGCCACGGTATTGCTTATGAAAGCACAATGTTTTCACGGCCAGAATTGGTAGCACAAATATATGAGAAAGAGCTATTGGTAGTGATCCATGCTCTTACACAGTGGCAACACTATTTACTCAAAGCTGATTTTACAACCTTTATGGATTGTTAGAGTTTACACTACTTCTTGTCACAAAACCAGTTTTCGGAAAAGCAGATGTGATGGGCTAACATCCTGTCTCACAATTTCACTTCCAGATTGTCCAAGTTCAAGGACAGAAGAATTTAGTGGCAGATGCATTGCCTCGGAAGCCCTTGGTTCTGGCTATTTTGCGATTCATCACAAAAGCTTTGAGGGGTTGACCAGTACGCCACAGATCCTTACTTTGCTGACATTTTTATTTGGATACATAATAGGAAGACACTTTTAGGCCATACGAGATGGCTATTTGATGCGGAAAACGATGTGTGTTACATAGCCTTTGAGGGAAAAGGTCTTGACAGAGTGTCATTGTCCACCTTTTACGGGTCACCGCGGCATAGATACCACCTTGAAGGGTTACTTCTTTTGGCCGAGACTCAAAAAGGATGTGGATGACTTTGTTCGCAGTTGTTTAGCATGCCAAAAGGTCAAGTTTGATAGGCATAAGGCTACTACAACCTTTACCCATTCCCTCCTGCCCCTGTGAAAGCATTGCTATGGATTTCATCTTTAATCTCCCCAAAACTCGAAGTGGGCACGATGGCATTTGGATAGTCATTGACAGATTTAGCGAGCAAGCTCACTTCATTCCAGTAAAAAACAATCAAATCTGATCATTTAGCGAGACTGTTCATTGCTCAGATTTTTCGGTTACATGGCATGCCTGAAACCATAGTCTCCGACAGAGACTCCCAATTCACGAGTTTGTTTTGGAGGGCCATTTTGGAGAACATTGGCACGTGGTTGCAGTTCTCATTATCATTCCACCCGCAGACAGATGGGCAATATGAGATAGCCATTCAGTGGTTTTGGATTTATTGAAGTCTTATATCTTGGATCAGAAGACTCATTGGGAAAAATATTTGCCTTTGGTGAAATTTGCCTACAATAACAGGGTTCACTCTTCGACAGGGAAGGCGCCATTTGAGGTAATCGAAGGTGCTAAGAAGGTCTCTTCCTTTCTAAGCACCAAGGACAAGATTTTTGAAGATGATTAGTACACGAGGGACTTGGACACTGCTTTTGCCAAGGTTTGCGAGGCTCTAGAGAAGTCCCAAGCACGGCACAAGAAAGCACCACCCTTCCTAAGCACGAAAGATAAGATTTTTGAAGCCGATGAGTACACGCGCGACTTGGACACCGCTTTTGCCAAGGTCCGCGAGGCTTTGCAGAAATCTCAAGAAAGACAGAAAAAGGCAGCAGATCGCCATCGTCGCGATTTGAAATTGAAGGAGAATGATTGGGTGCTCTTACGTTTTGAGAAGGCACACCTGAGAAAGAAGAAGGGAAAGGAGAGGCTTTTTCCAAATCTTAGTATGCGATACTACGGACCTTTCCAGATCTCCGAAAAGATCAATGATATCTCCTCCCGACTGAAACTGCCTGACACTTGGAGGATTCACAATGCATTTCATGTGAGTCTCTTGAAACCTTTTAAAGGTGATGTGCCCAAAGATGGGGAGCCTGATGAGCAACCGGAAGTGGAAGAAAACGAGGAGATCCTTGTTCCTGAACAAATATTGACACATAAGAAGGCGTTCTTGGTTAAATTCAAGAACTATCTTGCATTGGATGCGAAGTGGATGGAGGAGGAGGACCTAGTAGATACTCCTCAGATTGTGAAACTTTACCTTGAAGCTTTTGGTTTAGCATAATCTACTCCAAATGAACCCTGAATTCAGCTTGGCCGGAGATCTGGTGCAGTGGGTATGCACAAGAGGGGAGTTACTCCACTCCTTTGTCAACAGATGCGTGAATATTAGAATCGCTGATGTCTCTTTGAGCTTCAGGGATACTGAGAGCTGACAGTATTCTGATGTATGACTTTATGAAATGAAATTCTGGAAAATATGAAACTAAGTGCAGGAACTAATAGACGAAATGACTGCAACATTTTGGTCTGAATGATCTTGATAGACATGGTTGCAATAGGGATTAGTCAATCGGGCATCTATGAGGTCCTGAGTGGATCTAGATGCGATTGCTACTTGCATTGCCGATAAATCATGGTCTGAGATCCGAATGAATGTTAAATGTGATTTGTCATGTGATGTCCTGTGAAGTGATTGTCGATTGGTACATGTACTAGATGTATGTTCCTAGTGCGTCGGTACTGACACTCATTGTTTGCTAAGACAGTTTATGGCTTCTGTCTGTTTTGCAGGCGTAATCGAGGGTGATTACAATGCTTTCAAGAGGGCACAAACTGGTGATGTGACTACTGGCTGCCCAGTACACACACACACATCCTCTCTTGGTAGAACCCCCACCCGCTGTGATGCTGACGTGGCAGGTACCGTACGGACAGGCCCCCGCAAAATGTGGCACAATTCACGGAAAGCGTACGGCCTAATGACGTGGCAGCAGCTGTACGCAAAAAAGTTGGAAGCTTTTGGCTACGCAAAGGCTGGAAATTCTTACACTGAAGCTTTTTGGGGAGTAGTTTTATTTTACCAAGCCTTGTGAGAGGACAAGTTGCTTTATGTTTTGAAAACTTTTAACTTAGAAGCTTTTGGGGCTCTACTTTTGGCATCCCTTGTAATTCCTTTAAATAAGTGGGCAGGCTTCCCACTTCTCAGAGCATCTGGACGCAGAGTCTGAGAGTGAGAGCCTCCCACTCACTTGTACTTTGAGTTGCAGATTAATACAAAAAGAAATGCCGAAAGGGGCGCCAGTCTTTGGGGCCAATATCTCTAGGCACGGAACACTGCCGGGCAAGTGTCCCCCTGGTGCTCTACTTTGGCCGCCTTCACCAAATATCTGTTCCTCTCATATGTCACTTGTGCTGCCTACGATGGTTTCTTTCCTTTCGTTTTGTTTGCTGTTCTTACGCAGGTATTTCTCTTTGTTTCTCATGGTTTCTGTTTGTTTAGCTTGCTTGCTTGTATGCGCCTTATTTCTTTTGTGTGTGATGCTTGTGCTTGTGGATCTACATGTGCTTGGGGTGAGTGTGTTCTGCATGACTGTTTGAGGATGAGGTGTGTGTGTGTGTGTGTGTGTGTATGTTTGCATGTTCTGCCTCTTTACTACTTGTTCTTTTTTGTTTTTTCTCCTGTTTGATGGCTGACTTATGTTTGGAATTGGTTTGGTGGAGTGTGGGTTGGTGGGTGTGTTGGGCGGTTTCTGCCTCGCCTTCATATTTGCACCACATACTGCTTCTGCTTGCAGGTTGAAGAATGTCAGTTGATCATTGCCAGGGATGACTAGAGGCCGGATTTTTGGTGTAGAGTCTTCTTGTGGCGATGATGTCTCTTCTGTTAAATGCGCCATTGTATACGGCCTTTGAGATTTGGAGTTGGTTATCGGAGATTCTTTGGTGGAGTTTTTGGCCTCCTCTCAACTCAGGGTGGCTTGTTTCTGCTTCAGCTCTGTGTTACTTTCTTTCCTCACTCCCCTGCTCCTAGCTTTTGTTGTGTCACCCATCTTTTGTAACCTTTGCATCACTGGTAGTTTTTCCCCTATGGTTTGTAATCATTGAATATCTTAGGGATTTTTTCACTGTCAGATCCGTTATATGTGTTGCCTATGTGCTGATGTAATGCCTTCGGGCTTGTAATTTTGATTACGTAATACACAAGGATACCAAGCCCCAATTTTTGGAGAGAGAGAGAGAGAGAGAGAGAGAGACCTCATGCGAATCAAAAATGGCGAATCAAAACCCTAATGCGAACCCTAACTTCGCGTCTCGTCTCTGCAGCACGAAACCCTAACTACGTGTCACTGCGTCTTTGGTATGCGCGCCTCTAAAGCCTTCTTCGTCTGTGCGTGGATGCAGGCTAACCCCGTGTGCTCGCCTCAGCTCTTGCTTGCCCCTTGCCTACAGCCCTTGCCTGCCCTTGCCCCTACCCCGCCTACCCCTATCCCACCTGCCCATAAGACCCGACCCGCCCATGCCCATCCTGCCCGCCTCGCGCCGCCCCACCTGCCCTTCCCCTACCCCAACTACCCCCGCCCCGCCAGCCCAAGCGAGCTTGACTCCCTCTCCTTCTTGCGCTTCTGGGTTTGAGGGGTGAAGGGGGTTCGGCATAGGGTATTTTCTTCATCGGCTCTCTCTCAAGTATTATGGCACCTTCCATAGTCATTTCAGAAGATCTACAATGCAGGATTGGTGATCATATTGAGGTTCCCTCTCAAAGAGGGGCTGTTGGTCGCTTGGTGGGGTGTTCCTACGCTGGTGTCAACATCCGGGAGTGGCTCTCATGCATGCTAACTGGTTTGGATGAAGGCAAAGTGGAGGAAATCATCTTGCTTGGCAGAGGTACTTTCATTGCTATTTTTTCAGCAAAGAAACTTGCCTCTAGGGTCATCAGCCGCACTCCTCTCGGCTTCGGGGACAGATTGGTTTTCTGCATCCGTGGTAGAAAGACTTTTCATTGGCTACTTTTGAGGACAATTGCCAGACTCCGAAATATCCGGTAAAAATAGCTTTTCCAGAGCTGCCAGCACAATTTGGGTTGCCTGACATGTTGAGGCAGAAGGGGGGGGGTGGAGTTATGGGTGCTAAGGGCTCTCCTGCAAGGCTGCCCCAGGGAGGCCAATGAGAAGGAGAGAGGCAGAAGGGGGGCAGGGGTGGAGTTATGAGTGCTAAGGGCTCTCTTGCAGGGCTGCCCCTCTCCCAAGGAGGCCGACGAGAAGAAGAGAGGCGGAGCTTTACTGCGGCTAGTGTAATAGAGCAGGCCGACGAGAGAGAGAGAGAGAGAGAGAGAGAGAGAGAGAGAGAGAGAGAGAGAGAGAGAGAGAGAGAGGTGATTGAATCTACCTACGGGATCTGCAGAGGGTTTGCTCTCCATATGAGATTCCACCCGACTGGCACGCCCTCATCGGGGGACAAACTCTTTTACCTTCTCATTACGGATGGTGGGTGTACTTCAATCCTAACTCGGGCGACCCGATTGTTGCTCAACAGGAGAATCTCGTCTTCAGCATTGCGGAGATTGGCCATCATGGATGTCCCAACAGACTAGAGTTTTAGGGTGAGGTTTCACGTGATCAGCAGTTGACTGCCCATTGGCAGCCTGTTAGAGTGGTAGGCTCTTTCTAGAGGAGGTCGTGTGTTGACCCTGTTTTCACTACTGAGGAGGCACCACTTTGGAGACCGTAGATTTGGCAAGGAAAGCCACTTGTTCAGCTGGAGTGGGATCTTGGTGAGTGGAGGTGGCCTTCGTTGAGCCATGATGGAGCCACTCTTATCTTTTTTTGAGTACTCTGTTTCCCTTGGGAGAAGACTTCTTTTGCAGACTCGTTGCCCTCCTCACCGTCCACGCCAATCAGATGTTTGGCAAGATCAGTGCATCACTGCATCCTCCCTGCCTTCCAAAGATAGTTTTGGTCATGCATTTGGATCCTTCGGATCAACTACAGGACAAGTTTTTTCATGTGGATTCTAGCACTTGCAGGATTGCGTGTTGACACTTGATCGACAGTCATTGGTCATGACAGGACTTGTCAGAGATGTCTTTGAGGCACTGTTTCTGGGTTTGTTCTTTCGCACAACTAGTATGGATGGCAGTTTGTTGTTTGTTGATTTGCGTGGGCATCCATAATGGGTTTGTGAAGTGGGGGGCAATTGCATGCCTATTGCAATTTCCGGGGTCACACACCTTTTTCCAGGGCTTGTCCATAGATCCGGTCTTCCTGCTTACTCCCTTTGGTTATAGACCGGGCACTCTACAAATGATCCCAGATGCAGGTGACCAGATGGATTTATGCCAGCGACCAGTATTCACCACGATATGCAGTATCACGCTTTTGGACTATATAGAAGGCTCGATGCGCCCACATTCTGGGCTCAGAGTCCTCTGCTATATCTGAAACTAGCCCGTAGGGCAGTAGGCTTTGGCTTTCACCCGAAATTCTTTACTTTAGACACACACAGAGAGAACGTGCAAAGGAAACCTGCGATGGGAATTAACACTTAAATACACACACGGCTCGGAAGCTAGAATGCTCCTAGCAGACGCCGACAACCTGTAGGCCCCAAAATTGGCGCCCCTTTCGGTCTTTCTTTATTCTTTAGTAGGGTAAATTACAAAGAAGAGTCTTGGGAATAATCCTTCACCTGTATCCGGCTACATACCATATGTTTTGGCCAAATTTCGGCCGCATAACAGCCCCAAAACTTGCACAAAACCAATTCCCCTGCTAGAACTCACTTCCACTCACGTATACCCTCTGATTCCAGCCCAAAAACAGTAAATTCAGCTCGCTGTATTTACTGGGGTTTGCCCTGTTTTCAGCCCCAAACAGTCCCCTGGCTGTTCTCTGCCAGTAGGGCACGATTCCCAAGGGTTCTGGCGTCCGTATGGCTGAAAACAGTCAATTTTCTGCACATACATGGCGCTGAATTTGCACCTGTACGGTGAGGTTATGACCCTCACCAGTCCCTGCTTTGGTGTAGCAGCTAGCTACCCCTGTTCCTGCTCAAGGAGGCTCTTGCCTCAGCACAAAAGCGTGAACCCACACAACTGTACATCAGTCAAATGAAGAGCCCTCTTGTAAGGCATCACATAACTGCACGTAGGGGAGAGAGAGAGCAGTGTGTAGTGTGCAGGGCATCACTCCTAGCACCACACTGTACATGAGAGGGAAAGAAAGCACTCCATAGCTCTTAACTTGTGACAGATTACATACTGAAGCCTCCCCTCTCTTAAATTTCAGCGCCACTTCTTTTGTAAGAGGTAAGTGCATGAAAATCTGCCACTTGGCACAATTACAGGCTTTTGCCCGTTTCAAGGTTACTGCCTAAAATTCTCCCGATTGGTTGCCCAGTTGACTTCACGGCAGAGTTGTTAAATGTTCCCCTCGTCATACCGAAGGTAATGACACAAACACATTTCACGGCCCAAAATAGCAGTTCCCTAAATTTTAGGAAATGATTCCGTTGGGCTCCCACTGGTTCTGACCATCTATCCTCATTGGGACCGCAGCCAAAAGTGCAATATGGCCCAACTGTCGGATACTTTCTGTTGGTAGTCCCACCTTGACTATGTGCCTTTATTGAGTTCACTTCCTAGTATCCACCAACTTGCTAAGTGCGACGGGGGGACCTACATGATCTTGCTCTGAGCCTAGACATCCTCTTACTATACGAATTCCAATGCCAACCACTTTCCGTCTGCGGGTGAAACTACCGTTCACATTGGCCATACAATGTCCGACCGTTTGCTACTTCAAAAAGAGGGTCTCAAAAATAAAACAAAAATCATTGGAAAGAAACCAACAACTAAGGTTAACAGTTGCCACGTCCTCGTGACATGGTTAACAGCTGCCACGTCCTCGTGACAATGTCCACCATTTTGACATCCATCTAAACAGAGCTGCTGCATACTCTTCGCACTCAGTGGGATTCTTCAGCCGGCTCCTCCATGGCAGCGGAGCAGCATGGATGACTCTTTCTCCACGCATGGGCACAGTCGTCAGTTTTTTTTTGTCGGGATCTAGGTCACATCACATGGCATTATGCACCCCCTTAGTGGTTCGTTCTACATTCATCGTACAGACCACCTTGGTTTTAAACTTTACATAGCCTACAGATTGTCACTCCTCTTTTGTACTTCCTCTCGGAGAGTTTTTTCACATCCACTAGAAAGAGAGCTCCATCCTCTCCTTTATACATGCACATGTACTCACTCCACCTGTGATGAGATTATCGTAGCCACCTCTAGCAGTTTGTATCACTTTTTTCAGCACTTTTATCCTTTTTTGGATATCCATAGGATACACACATGTATACGTTTTTGTGTCATAGGCCTACTTCGGCCTCTAGAAGACATTAATAAATCAATCTCTCTCTCTCTCTCTCTCTCTCTCTCTCTCTCTCTCTCTCTCTCTCTCTCTCTCTCTCTCTCTCTCTCTCTCCATCAGCAAGCACCTGCGCGCAGCGCGAGTAGAAGGCAGGAGGAGTTCACGCCATCATTTTTGCAGGCAGATTAGGGTTCGCGTCAGTCTGCAGCAACCAAATTAGGGATCGCGTCGTTTTTAGAGTCACGTCAGCCATAAAGGGACTGAGGAGTGTGCAGAAACGCACACGCAGGCAAAGGGCTCGCGCCACAGAGGGCTCACGCCACACTCACTGTACATAGCGCCCTGCGGAGCCTCCTCAAGCTGCGAGCTACCCGACAGTGGGGGCCGCGTGCTGTTCTCAGCAGGTACAGGTGCAGGTTCGGGGCAGCCTACAGCAAGGTTGCGCCCTAGTTATCACGGGTGGCTCCATCGAGAGCGCCTACAATAAGGCAACCCCGCAGAGGCTGCGTGGATTCCATTCTCCTACAGGTGCTAGAACAAGAGCAGACCCCGCTGGGACTGCATCTACTATTTCGGCAGGACAACGTTTGGACAGGTTTGGGTTCAAAACATTGGGCGCAAGGCCCCTCCATTATTTTGGCTTTAAGGCTGATGCCTGCAGTGGGCTGTGGTTGTACCTTTACCCGCCGTGGAATGCTTGATGCAGATGTACGCTTGATGCGGGAGACAATGTATGCATAGTGTGGATGCATATGTGCGCTTAGTGGCTCTTTTCCGGACGGTGATTAAGCATGAGGAAGTTGAGTGATAAAGCCGACCCCCTAGAGGATGCCATTCAAAAGTGCAAAGAGGAAATGACGGAGACTATTACCAAGATGAACCGTAATCTATTGGGCACAATAAAAATGCTCGAAGGACGCGTCCTAATCCAAGAAAGCAAGATAAACGCACTGGAAGACCGAGTGACGACTCAGGATGAAGAGATTGCGTCACTCAAGAAAGATCTCGCCGAAGCAAGATCAAGCAACACACTGGAAGAGTGCGAATTGCAACCCTCAGTAATCGAAGAAATCAACACGATCAAGGAGCAAGTACGGGCCATCAAAGAGGGAGAAGAGCAACACAAAGAGATGACTACTCTTGGGTGGATGTTCTTATAAAAACTCAGCAGAAGGCGGATGAAGCCGAGAAATGGATCGAGGTGGCCAAGAAAGGAAAAGGCAAGGAGATAACGTCCACGTCCACACCCACTATCATTAACCAGACACTAGAGGAGGAGCAAAGAAGACGTGTGCGCGCTTTACATGTGAGAATTTGCGGTCTTAAAGACAAAGGCAATGTGGACGAAGAGGTAAAAGAACTCATGGCCTTGATGGGGGTTCATGAGCCGACGCACACAAGAGCCTGGAGAGTGGGCAACATAAAGAAAAATGGAAGCAGTGGGGAAACCTCAAAAGAAAGGGCACTCATCCTCCGTTTTCCCTCCATGGAAGCGAAGAAGTCCTTCTTGAAGAAAAGGCCAACTCTTAAAGAGACGGGCATTCTTCTCGGGGATGATCTTACCCTCTCGCAGATCGCTCATATGCAGGAAGTAATGCCAGAAATTAGAGCGGCAAGGGGAAAAGGCAAGATTGCCTTTTACCGAGATGGAAGAGTAGTAATACTGGAGCGACGCTCCACACGACGGTGCGAGATAGATGGGACCACACTCAAAGTGGCGGCCTGGAACTGTAATGGATCCATGCGTCTTGATGTGGGTGCTTTTGAGGATAGCTTTACTGGAAGAGACATCATCTTTTACTCTTTGAGACACACCACGTGTCACGGGGACGTGGCAGTTGTTAACTATGTCACGAGGATGTGGCAAATGCTAACTTTAGTTGTTGGTTTCTTTCCAATGGGTTTTGTTTTATTTTTGAGACCCTCTTCTTGAAGTAGCAAACGGTCGGACATTGTATGGCCAATGTGAACGGTAGTTTCACCCGCAGATGGGTAGTGGTCGGCACTGGAATTCGTATGGTAAGAGGATGTCTAGGCTCAGAGCAAGATCATATAGGTCCCCCCGTCGCACTTAGCAAGTTGGTGGATACTAGGGAGTGAACTCAATAAAGGCCTAAAGTCAAGGTGTGACTACCAAAAGAAAGTATCCGATAGTTGGGCCACATTGCACTTTTGGATGCGGTCCCAATGAGGATAGCTGGTCAGATGACCAGTGGGAGCCCAACGGAATCATTTCCTAAAATTTAGGGAACTGCTATTTTGGGCCACGAAATGTGTTCGCGTCATTACCTCCGATATGACTAGGGGAACACTTTACTACTCTGCCGCGAAGTCAACTGGGCGACCAGTCGGGAGATTTTTAAGCGGCGAACCTGAAACGGGAAAATGCTTGTAAATGCGCCAAGTGTCAATTTTTCATGCACTTTCCTCCTACAGAAAAAAGGGCGCTGATTTTTAAGCTGGGAAGAGGCCTGATTTGCTGTCTGTTCACAGGTTAAGAGCTATGGAGTGCTTCCTTTCCCCCTAATGTACAGTACGGTGCCAGGAGTGATGCCCTGCACACTATGCACTGCTCTCTCTCCCCTACGAGTAGTATGTTATGCCCCACTAGTGGGCTTTCCATTTGACCAATGTACAGTTATGCGGGTTCATGCGCGATTGCCGAGGCAAGAGCCTCTTGCACAGGTACTGGATTAGCTAACGGCTAATCCCCCGCAGGTACAGGTGAATTCGGAGAGGTTTCACGTCAAAAATCTCGTCCGATTCAAAGAGCAAGTAGCCCTACAGGTGCGGGAGCTCGAGGTCTTGCTACAGATGCGACCGGCACGTGAAACGGAGCCCAAAACAGGGAATTACAGCCTGCTGTGTATTTTTGCAGGTTAACGGTTTCGGCCCTAAACGGACCCTAATACCCCCACGAAGTTCGGGGACGGGAGGGGACCTGAAATGGCGCATTTTCGGGGCAGAAAACAGAGAATTCAGCGTGCTGAAGATTCTCGCCACGTTTTGCAAAGTGTCCGTATTCGTCGAGAAAGTCACCTATTGCGTGGGGATACTGATTGTGAAGCGTCCTAGTACAGTTATGCTACCGGAATCGGGCCAGAACAGGTGTTTCTTAGCCTAGATTGTGCGGGGCAGCTTGTAGGAGATCACAGGTTTTATTCCCTCTGTTAAAGAATAAAGAAATACCGAAAGGGGCGCCAATTTTGGGGCCTACAGGTTGTCGGTGTCTGCTCGGAGCATTCTAGCTCCCGAGCCGTGTGTGTACTTAGGTGTTAATCCCCATTACACGTTACATTTGCAAAGTACTCTGTGTGTGTCTAAAGTAAAGAATTTCGGGTGAAAACCAATGCCTACCGCCCCACCGGCCGGTTTCATGGTTCCGTTGCCGGGACATCAATAACTTTTTCCTCAAAGAGTGAGCCTCGGTTGTTTTGGGTAAAGACACAGAGTGCAGGAACGCGGGGATTACACTATGGCCGACAAGGGGAAGGGCATTATGGAAGAGGGTTCCTCTTCAAAGGACAGGCAGGAGATCCATATGGTTTTTGAGATTGGCGACAGCTCCCGGCCACGTTAGTCTGTACCTCCTGTCAATGTGAATGACCCTCTAGTAGTACAGGGCTTTATGACTGGGCAACTTGAGGATGATACGTTCAAGATCAGTTAGTTGCCGCGGTGAATGTCTTTTCGCAGCAGCTGGTGCAGAATCCAAGGTTTATGGAGTTCTTGCAAGCGCTACCAGTGAAACCAGCCTGTTCAATCCAAAAAGGGCGGTAGACTTTACTTTAAACCTTGATTTAGCTTTCACCCATTTAATTTGTCGTCCACTTTACCTGTACTTTCAAGACACAACAAAGGGGAGAGGGATACAGGCTGCTAGATTGCACCTGTATGAGTAGACCGACACCAGATTGGCCCCTAACTTAGGCGCCCCTTTCGGTATTTCTTTATTCTTCAAAAGAGGGAATAAACGCTATGAATCCCTACAAGCTGCCCCGCACAAACTTGGCTGAATTTCAACTGTTCCGGCCCAATTTCGGCAGCATAACTGTACTAGGATCCTTCACCGTCAGTATCCCCACACATTGACTGACTTTCCCGATGCATACGGGTACTTTGCAAAACCTAGCGAGAATCTGCAACACGCTGAATTCTCTGTTTTCAGCCCCGAAAATGCGCCAGATCACCTATACAGCGGTCCCCTCACGTCCCCGAACCTCCTGGGGGTATTAGGGACCGTTTAGGACCAAAACCCTAAACCTGCAAAAATACACAGCAGGCTGTAATTTACTGTTTCGGGCTCCGTTTCGCGTGCCGGTCGCATCCGTAGCAAGTCCTCGAGCTCCCGCACCTGTAGGGCTACTTGCCCTTTGAATCGGACGAGATTTCTGGCATGAAACCTCTCCGAATTCACCTGTACCTGCGGGGGGATTAGCCGCTAGCTAATCCAGTACCAGTGCAAAAGGCTCTTGCCTCGGCAATCGCGCATGAACCCACACAACTGTACATTGGTCAAATGAAGAGCCCACTAGTGGGGCATAACATACTGCCAAAGGGGAGAGAGAGAGGGCAGTGCGTAGAGTGCAAGGCATCACTCCTGGCACCGCACTGTGCATAAGAGGGAAAGCAAGCACTCCATAGCTCTTAACCCGTGACAGGCTGAAAATGAGCCCTTCTCCTCTCTAAAATCAGCGCCCCCTTCTCTTGCATGAGGAAAGTGCACCAGAAGGTGCCACTTGGCACATTTATAAGCATTTTCCCGTTTCGGGGTTGCCGCCTAAAAATCTCCCAACCGGTCGCCCAATTGACTTCACGGCAGAGTAAGAAAATGTTCTCCTTGTCATTCCGGAGGTAATGACGCAAACACATTTTCAAGTCCCAAAATAGCAGTTCCCTAAATTTTAGGAGATGCTGCCATTGTATCTTTCTAGGTCATCTGACGCTCTTTGTACACTGCAGCCACACCCAGAACTGAAATGTAGCCTCTGTAACAAAGGATTCCAGTTTGGCTAGTCAATGACCCCACTTTGGCTAACCATAGTCCTTGTCCAACCTTAGTGCTCTCTTGCCCTCAGGCCTGGACTACCTCTGGACACTTTCACACTAGCTATGCAATCCAGGGCAATTAGATTTCCCAAGGGGTGTTTCCAAAAAGTGAAAGTAAATAAATAATAAGAAAGAAATCAACAAAAAGGATAGATAGTAGTCACACGCTGGTGACATACCCCCCTCTTGAAATCTCAAACGTCCTCGTTTGCATCTATGTCGTACATGCTCCTAGTCAACACTAATGTATTCAACATCTGTCGACACATGTACGACACATACATGGTCATTGTCAACCCTGGTGTATTCAACACCTCGTCAACACATGTATTGCTTGCGTGTGAACCCTGTCCCAATGACATAGTGGTAGCTTCACACTCTGCCATTGCTTTGAGTCACTAACTTTCCAATGACAAAATGATAGCTACACATTTTGCCACTGTCTTATAGTACACGTTGGATCCCGTAACACTTTCGAGCATACCCAAACCGACAGTTTAAGAATGCAGTTACACATGTACTCTTTAATAGAAGCAATTACTGTATCCTTGACAAACTGACAAGAAATACTCACTTCTATAGCACTAACCATACTTTTGGACATTCCATAAGAGCAATTGCCAAACTGACAATCTGTACAGCTCTAACATTCATGTAACAGGTATTTCATTTGAGCTCACTTTAAATACCATGTACATCATTTGTTTCAGAAGCCATTGACACTGACAATCCATGTAGCTTTGAAACTCAAGGGGTCAAGGTAGGTTGCAAACCGAAGGCTTCAAGGTAAAGTGATAACACAGTTGGTGACTCTGTAAGTTCACCTTCTTCCATCCACTTAGCATCCATTGGTGGATAGTTTCTGAACTTTACCAAGTAACGCCTAGCAACCTTGCCTTTCACTTTCCTTTCTGTGTGCGCCAAAATCTGTTCAGGGACCAAGATCTCGTCAAGTTCCTCGACTTCCGGCTGATCTTCAGCTGGCATATCTTCTGGCACATCACCCACATAGGGTCTGAGAAGACTCACATGAAACGCATTGTGAATCTCCAAACTGTCAGGCAATTTCAGCCTATATGCAACATCACTCATTATGTCGCACACTTGAAAAGGCCCATAGTAACGCATGCTGGGCTTTGGAAATAGTCTTTCCTTGCCCTTCATCTTCTTTAACCTTGCCTTTTCAAAACGTAAAAGCACCCAATCACCAAGTGAATATACCACTTCACGACGGTGACGATCAGCTGCTTTCTTTTGCTTTGCCTGAGTCTTCTCTAAGGCCACTTTGATCTTCTTGTACATTTCATCCATGTCCTGAACATACTTATCTGCTTCAAATATCTTGTCCTTTGTGTGCAGATGGGAGGAACTTTCTTGTCACCTTCAACTATCTCAAAAGGTGCCTTGCCAATTGATGAATGCACTGTATTATTGTATGCATACTCCACCAATGGCAAATACTGCTCCCACTTTCCTTTATGCTCTGACACATAGCACTTCAGCAGATCTACGACAGTAGAATTTGCCTCTTCTGACTACCCATCTGTTTGAGGATGAAATGAAGAAGAGAATTTGAGCGTGGTGCCCATATTCTCAAACAAGCCTCTCCAGAACAAACTTGTCATGCGTGGATCACGGTCGCTAACAATCGACTGTGGCATGCCATGATACTTGAAAATATTGCTCATAAACAAGCGTGCCATCTGATCTGGCTTTATCTTCTTCCTGACAGGAATAAAATGAGCCTGTTTGCTAAATCTGCAAATAATGGTCCAAATACCATCGTTTCCTGTCTGCGTTCTCATAAGATCAAAGATAAAATCCATAGCAATACTTTCCCATGGTTTATCTGGAATAGGTAGTGGTTGCAATAACCCTGGTGCCTTTTGCCTGTCAAACTTGACCTTCTAACAAATTGGGCACTCTCGCATAAAGGCATCTACATCTCTTCTCAATGTAGGCCAGTCGAAGAATGTCTCAACCGCTTTAACTGTAGCATCGATACCACGATGCCCTGCATATGGTGGGACATGCCTCTCTTCCATAACTTTGCGTCGCAATGGCTTTGTGACACAATCTGCCATGCATCATCATGAACCCGTCTTTAAGAAGATAGTGTTCATGACGTTGTCCATCCATTAGTTGCTCGAAGACCCTTGCAAAATCTTCATCATTTGCATACTGTTCCCTCATATCATCAAGTTCATGATGATAAGGAATTGACACAGCTGAAATTTGTGGCTTCCTTGACAAGGCATCAGCCACAACGTTCTTCTTGCCTTCCACATGCACAATCTGAAAATGGAACATGGACAAAATATTTGCCCATCGCATATGCTTCTCAGATAACTTTGTTTGTGTCAAGAAGTATCGCAAGGTCTGTTGGCTTTGGCACCTGGATCAAAGAAGATAAGCAGTGTTTGATCCCTGACCTTTCCCCATGCTCTGCAAAGTTCACTTGCATCTGAATTTGGCTTGTCGCCCACCATATCTAGCACTAGACCAGCCATGGGCTTCTTTCCTTTCCTGTCCTCCTTGTCTTCAGAATCAGCTGGCCTTTTCTTTGTAGAACAGTTGTAAGCAATGTGGCCAGGCTGCTCACAGATAAAGCATTTGTTCTCTGACCTCAGGACCTTCTTTTGCTCTTCAGACTTGCGAGGAAAACGTCTTTTACATTTCTTCGCTGGTCCCTTTTCTGATTCAGCCGAAGCTTTGCCTTTCTCCCTTGAGCAAACCATTGACGCCAGTATTGAATTCACGATCTTCTCCCTTGAGCAAACCATTGCCAGTGTTTGCTACCTCGATGAGCTGCGTCAAAGTAGTGACTTTGGTCTTCGTGCAATATTTTCTCAATCCTTTGGGTAGGCCACAACAGTATTTTTCAATCTGTTCTGTCAATGGCACAAACCTATAGGAAGTTACTGGAAGTAGAGCTTTCCAAAACTTCCGATTGTAGTCATCCAGATTCTTGCAAGTAGCAGCATTAAGCTGGTGCCATTCTGTCATGACATCTGCTTCAAAGTCATCAGATAACCATGTTGCTACAAAAATCTGCTTGAAGTAAATCCATGTGGACAGAGCTTGCCCTTGAAGCAATAAAGTTGTCCACCATTGTCCCGCATTCCCTGTCAAGAAAGTGGCTGCCTTGCGGACCTTTGAAGCCTCTGTAAAGTTTCCCCCTGCATAGCCCTTGTCAAACTGTTGGAGGAATGAGAGAGCCTTCTTCCTGTCATCAAACCCTGTAAAGGTCGTGAATGTCACATCTTTGCCACCTTTGTACGGAGTTGGCCTCTCCAGTGGCGTTAAATTGGCATATGGAAGTGACTGAAACATGGGAACACTGTTAGGGTTCATTTGTGTTCCTTGGCCGCTATTAACTTGACCTGGAAATGCCATATTTGGCTGCTGATTTGTAATTCCAGCCATACCAAAATTTGCATGTGGCATCCCAAATTGGCCCTGAGTGCTCTGAAACCCTGGTTGCATACCCATGACACTGTACATGGGGTTAGGCATCATCGTTTGAGCACCCCCAAACACTGTTCCTGGCGTGTAAAACTGATTTCCAGGTGCATGACCAACCATGCTCTGGAATACCAATCCACCTCCAAAATAGCCAAGGTGTACTGAAGGTGGTAGGGACCTGTTGCATAGCCTGTAGGTTGCTTCCCTGCCCATTAGAACTAGCTATAGGCTGCTGAAAGGTGACGGGCTGAACTGGTAAAGCTTGAAAGACTGGCATCTCAGCCACCTGTTCTTGCACCTTAGGCACAGGTTGTGGAGACTGCATGTTCTCCGTCAAGTGTACAGGTGTTTCCATTGACTGTGCAGTATGAATCACCTGTGCTTGAGCCTTAACAGGCTTTTGAATATGATCTAGTGACCCAACTTGCTGAGACGGAACAGGAGGTTGCAGAAAGCCTAAAAACCTCGGGTTCTACATTACTTGTGTGAACATAGCCACAGCAGTAGCCAACTGGGTCCTGAATATATCATCATCCGTCTGTGGTGGTCTTGAAGACTCACCCACTTCATGTGTCTGTTGACCCTGCGAAGAGGAAACCTCTTCAGTCACATCATCTAGTCTATCAGCCATAATTGCTATTTCCTGTGTCTGGTCTATGATCCCCTATGACTTCAAGCCTAAACTGACCAAGGCTCACTTCTATGGGAAAAAGTGATTTAATCCCGTCGATGGAACCATGAAACCGGCCTGTTCAATCCAAAAAGGGCGGTAGACTTTACTTTAAACCTCGATTTAGCTTTCACCCATTTAATTTGTCGTCCACTTTACCTATACTTTCAAGACACAACAAAGGGGAGAGGGATACAGGCTGCTAGATTGCACCTGTATGAGTAGACCGACACCAGATTGGCCCCTAACTTAGGCGCCCCTTTCGGTATTTCTTTATTCTTCAAAAGAGGGAATAAACGCTGTGAATCCCTACAAGCTGCCCCGCACAAACTTGGCTGAATTTCAACTGTTCCGGCCCAATTTCGGCAGCATAACTGTACTAGGATCCTTCACCGTCACTATCCCCACGCATTGACTGACTTTCCCGACGCATACGAGCACTTTGCAAAACCTGGCGAGAATCTGCAACACGCTGAATTCTCTGTTTTCAGCCCCGAAAATGCGTCAGATCACCTTTACAGCGGTTCCCTCACGTCCCCAAACCTCCTGGGGGTTATTAGGGACCGTTTAGGACCAAAACCCTAAACCTGCAAAAATACACAGCAGGCTGTAATTTACTGTTTCGGGCTCCGTTTCGCGTGCCGGTCGCATCCGTAGCAAGTCCTCGAGCTCCCGCACCTGTAGGGCTACTTGCCCTTCGAATCGGACGAGATTTCTGGCGTGAAACCTCTCCGAATTCACCTGTACCTACGGGGGGATTAGCCGCTAGCTAATCCAGTGCCTGTGCAAGAGTCTCTTGCCTCGGCAATCGCGCATGAACCCACACAACTGTACATTGGTCAAATGAAGAGCCCACTAGTGGGGCATAACATACTGCCAAAGGGGAGAGAGAGGGCAGTGCGTAGCGTGCAGGGCATCACTCCTGGCACCGCACTGTGCATAAGAGGGAAAGCAAGCACTCCATAGCTCTTAACCTGTGACAAGCTGAAAATGAGCCCTTCTCCTCTCTAAAATCAGCGCCCGCTTCTCTTGCATGAGGAAAGTGCACCAGAAGGTGCCACTTGGCACATTTATAAGCATTTTCCCGTTTCGGGGTTGCTGCCTAAAAATCTCCCAATCGGTCGCCCAATTGACTTCACAGCAGAGTAAGAAAATGTTCTCCTTGTCATTCCGGAGGTAATGACGCAAACACATTTTCAAGTCCCAAAATAGCAGTTCCCTAAATTTTAGGAGATGCTGCAATTGTATCTTTTTAGAACATCTGACCCTCTTTGTACACTGCAGCCACACCCAGAACTGAAATGTAGCCTCTGTAACAAAGGATTCCAGTTTGGCTAGTCAATGACCCCACTTTGGCTAACCATAGTCCTTGTCCAACCTTAGTGCTCTCTTGACCTCAGGCCTGGACTCCCTCTGGACAGTTCCACACTAGCTATGCAATGCAGGGCAGTTAGATTTCCCGAGGGGTGTTTCCAAAAAGTGAAAGTAAATAAATAATAAGAAAGAAATCAACAAAAAGGATAGATAGTAGTCACACGTTGGTGACAACCAGTACAACAGCAAAATAGGCAACCTACGCCGCGTACGGAGCTTGTTGATGCTCAAGCCCAGGTACTTCATGCGGCTCAGGAGGAAAGGGAACACTTGCATGTTGTGGAGTCACGGGCTCCAAAACAGGTTCCTCATGTGCTTGAACAGGTGGCTAGAATGTCTATTCCACAAGTTATGCCAAGTGTGACGCCCCAGCTTCTAGGCGCGTCGGGGAGGGACCGTTTTCCTTTGCTCTGATACCAAGTGTGACGCCCCAGCTTCTGGGCGCGTCGGGGAGGGGGCCCGGCGGGGATTCTTACCCGCACGCAGCCGAGGGGACTTCTGTCTTCAAGGGGCCCGTCGGGGATTCTTACCCGCACGCGGCCGAGGGGACTGTCTTCAAGGGGCCCGGCGGGGATTCTTACCCGCGCGCAGCCAAGGGACCAAGGTGTTGCTTCAAGGGGTCCTGGCACGGACGGCACCGGCTCAGGAGGGCCCGGCTCGGACGGCACCGGCTCGGGTCAAGTTGCGTTCTCGGGGGCCCGGCTCGGGCGTGGTTGCGTTCCATGGGTCGACGGCCGTTTGTGTTTCGCGGGTCTTCGCGCGTCTCGCGTCTCGGGTCCCTAGCCCCACGTAGCCTCAGGCTCCGCCGCACCGCCGACGGGTCATAGCGTGCCCCGGGGAACCTTGCGTGGAGTCCCCACGGTGCGCGAGTGCGTGGAGTGAGGCTAACGTGCCTAGGTGGGGGGTCCCCTCCCGTGGCCGGTCTTCGGGAGGCTCATACCCCTTATATACACCCCCGTTTGAAGAGAGTTCGACGACCGCGTCGAACGTGGGAAAAGAGTGCTCGGCTATGCATGAGGCCGTGGGGACAAAGGGGTGCATATAAGTGCAAGTGATCAAAACTGTTCCCAAAATGCAAGTAAGTAGGCATGCTTTGTTTTTGTCATTTTTGAAGATGAAAGTGTGTGTATTTTTTGGGGTTTTGGCAGAAGGCTGAAAAAGTATGCTTTGAACACCCAAGTAGAAATCCCCGTACTTGAGCGTTCCCCGAATAGGTAACCCGATGTGCGCGGAGCCACCTGCTGCGTTGGTCCGCGCGGAGGCTTCTTGAAAGCCGAATCTGAAAGAGCGTTCCGTCGCAATGCAGCACTTGCGAGTTGGTCCCTGTTTGGACGTCGTTTGGATCTTCAGCTCAGCATGGGCCACAAAACGTGGCCGGGGCGCGACGAACACCGTTGGCTTGGTTCGTCGCGTTTTTGGTCTTTCTCTGTTTTTGTCATAAAGAGCCTTGTCTGGCTCGTATCTGCCTTTTCTTCCTGTGAAGAGCCCTGTCTGGCTCACATCTTTGCTTTTTGTCATGTGGAGGTGCCCGGCTCGGATCGGGGCCGACGCGGGTCACGGGTGACGGCCCGTTGTTTGGACGCGTCACGAAGAGCCCTGTCTGGCTCGCATCGTTCCTTTTCCTCATGGAGGTGCCCGGCTCGGATCGGGGCCGGCGCGGGTCACAAGTGACGGCCCGGTGTTCAGGGAACGCGTCACGGTGCGGAGGGCGTGTGGTTGCTTTCTGGAGCTCTCTTCACCAGGATTTTGACGACCCGGGCCATTGCGGTTGGAGTCGTCGTGAGTATCGTGCGCGTCGGGCACGTTAGTCTTCGGCTCGTCTTCCAGGAGCTCGTTCTGGAGCTCTGATACCACCTTTCAGAGCCAACATGCTGTCTTGAATGGACAGGGAACTCGATACCAGGCTATGCACTCAATTTTTCCACCACCTACGGTACATCCTGGGTATTTCGGGGGTGGATCACTGTCACAAAGTGATGACGTGGCGGACAGCAGAAACCCTAAAATTCCTGCAAACCCTAATTTCCGGAAATCGCGGAGGCAGATTTTTTTATTTTTTTTATTTTTGGAAAATTTTGAGCGACGCAAATCTCAGCTTTTCGCTTTGAATTGGGAGAAAGAAAGAGAAAAAGAGAACTTGCTTTTTACTGACTCTCATTGAGAGAGAGAGAGAGAGAATCTGCTTTTGCTTTCAAGCTTTTGGGGCTCTGCTTTTGGGCATCCCTTGTAACCTTTAAATTAGTGGTGAGGGCCTCACTTCTCAGAGCATCTGGACGCAGAGTCTGAGAATGAAACCCTAACCGCTCTCTTGTACTTTGATGATTGATTAATACAAAAAGAAATACCGAAAGGGGCGCCAGTCTTTGGGGCCAATATCTCTAGGCACGGAACTCCACCGGGCCAGTGCAAATCTATTGTGATCTGTGAATTGTTTTGAAGTGGTTATTTGGTGCTGTCGCGGTTGATTCTTGACTTGGAGTGTCCAAGTCTGTTACAGTGGTATCAGAGCACGGCCGATTTCTCTTCTACGGGAAATCCGATCCCCGAATTTTTTTTCCGCGGCACCTATGGCTTCAAGCAATGATCAGTCGACTCCCTCTGCATCTCCACCTCTGCATCTGGAGATGCAGGCTGGGATCACAACGAAGATTCTGATAGAGAGTATGGCCCGCCTCGGCCTACTCAAGCGGAGCAAAGAGAGATGACGCGTCGTCAATTGATTGGCGATGCAACAAAGATGATGCTCAATTTTGCCAAGGACCCGAAGATGGCAAAATATATGAACCAGACCTCTTTGGAAGAGGTACAGATGGAGTGGCAAAGAACCAAAACACCACTCCCGAAACCCGCTCTCAAGAAATCTTCTGCCTCCAAGAAATATACGGAGAAGGAATTGGAGAACGTGGTTGATGCATGGATTGCTCAACTTTTCGACGTGCAAAAGAAAGGCAAAAAGCACGGCAAAAAGCAGAAGAAACAGAAGAAGCATGTTCGATTTGAAGGAGTACCTAGTTCTTCTTCTTCTTCTTCTTCTTCTGATAGTTCTTCTAGCTCCTCGGATTCGAGCGAAGAAGACAGAAAAGGTAAAAAGCGGAGCAAGAAACAAAGCTTCGGAAAGGGCAAGAAGAAGGCTACATCTCGCCCAGAGACTGACAATTCTACTGAGGACTCCTCTACAGACAGCTCAGATTCCAATGACGGAAAGTTTTATGCGAACAAGAAGAATTTTTACAAAGCCAACCAGTATGACTTTCTCGAAGATAAAAGCAAGAAAGTCCGAGAGTTTAAGGAAGGTGGCCACTCGATCAAGTTTGATACTTTTTCAGGATACTCAGATGCTTCGAAGGCTTTGTCTTTTATACAGCAGTTTGACATCGCTTTCACGGGAGGACGCTATTCAAAGCACTCCAAGATTCGGAGAGTTGCCTCTTATTTTAAGGGGAATGCTTGCACTTGGTGGTCCACGCTTCTATTAAGCAAGACTGTGCCAGTTACATGGCTGAAATTCAAGAGGCTTTTTATTTCTTCTTGGTTGACTCAAGAGTTTGAGCGAGATATATGAGCTGCTTGGAACCATCTTCGGATGACCAAGAAAGATACAATCAATGCTTGTTGTGAAAGATTCTGGAGCTCTTTTCTACCCGCCTCTTCATTCAAGAAGATCTCGTTCAGAGAACAGATTGAGCGGTTTACCTTGGGTCTACCTACAGAGATCCGAGATCACTCCTTGGAACAGAAGTCAGCTTCTATTCAGGAGTTGATGAGTCATGCGAAGCGGGGCTTTGCCATTCACTCTGGCAGTCTGACCTACCCCACAAATGAGGCTATGACACAACGAGCCGAACAGACTTCTGGGAATGAAAGTAGAAAGAAAAAAAGAGCAACCAAGAGAAAAATGATGCACGACCCAAGCTTACTCCTAAGGAGATAGCTCGCTTCATCAGAGAGGGGAAGTGCTTTGGATGCGGGGAACAGGGACATATCTCCGTGAAGTGCCCTAATAAGGCACAGAAAGAACAGAATGATAAAGACGACGACAGGCCTGAGAGTTCGAGAGTAGCTGAGGAATGTGGCAGAAAAGGCAGATAGAAAAGTAGAACTGGTACCACATGGCGTGGGACCTACACCGAATCTAATGATGAAAGTACAAACTTTGCCGCTTTTGGGGCAAAGTGCAGGATCAGGAAGCTCTTTTGAAGGAGCCAAGGCCAACTTCTTTTCACTTGGAATTGGCGGCTCGATTTGGAGCTACGCCCGACAGACTGACGCCACAGGCGGAGGTAGTTTGACTGGCACCCAGATGGGATGTTGCCATTACACCGAGCATTGGCAAACTTCGTTTGCAATGACAGGGGTGTTCAGGGCACGCGAGTGACGTTCTACTCGGGATCCCTTGGTACCACAAGAACTACGCCGTGGTTGACTATCGGGCCGAGAAAGCGACTTTGATAAATGAAGGGCTTAGAGATTGTACTTGATGAACTTCAGTTTTCTTACTCATTCTTTTGGGAGAACTGAACGATGGATAAAGGTTGAATATGTTTTGACCTGAAGAAAAGAACGCCAAGATTTTTTTTTCTCCACGCTCATGCCGATTGTTTTTGAGAGGGCCTGAAGATCATACCATTGATCTGATATCTGGAAGCACGCCACCGAATCGACCACCTTATCGTGTGAGCCGAGTACAGAATGAAAAGATTATGAACCAAGTGAAAGACCTCTTGGAAAAGGGTCTTGTCCAGCCTAGTACTTCACCGTATTGCTCTCCAATGTTGTTGGTTTTGAAGAAAGACGGATCTTGGAGAATGTGCATCAATTATAGCGCTCTCAACAAAATCACCATCAAGAACAGATTTCCGATTCCTAGGATCGATGATATACTTGACAGGTTACAGGGATCCTCGTGCTTTACTAGGATTGACTTGAAGAGTGGATATCATCAGATCAAGATAGCGCCAGGAGATGTCTACAAGACAGCTTTTCGAACGACTTTTGGGTTATTTGAGATTTTGGTGATGCCTTTTGGCTTAACCAATGCTCCTGCGACATTTAACCAGATGATGGACAGGATTTTTCGAGAGTACAGGCTATTTGTTGGCACTTTCTTTGACGACATCATTGTTTTCTCCAAGAATGAGGCAGAACATAGAGATCATCTGCTTCAAGTCTTTCAGGCATTACGAGATCACACGCTAGTGATTAATGCAAAGAAAAGTGAATTTTTCCTACCAGAGATACACTTTTTGGGACACATTGGGTCAGCAGCAGGAGTGCAAATGGACCCGGCCAAGATAGAAACTATCCGTGATTGGCCCGATTTGAGGAATGTCCATGAAGTTAGAAGCTTCTTGGGACTGTGTTCGTACTACAAGCAGTTCATACGAAAGTTTGCAGAGGTTGCTTCCCCTTTGCATACCTTGACATAGAAAGGAGTACCTTTTTCGTGGGGACCCACAGAGGTGACTGCCTTTCGGACATTGAAAGAGAAATTGACTACACGACCAGATTTGACTTTGTCGGACTTGCAGAAGTCATTTGAAGTATTTTGTGATGCTTGTGGTCGTAGTCTGGGTGCGGTCTTGATGCAAGAAGGCCATGTCATAGCTTACGAGAGACGTTTGTTCTCTAGGCCGGAGACGACAGCACAGATCTATGAGAAAGAGCTTTTGGCGGTTATCCATGCTCTTACTCAGTGGCGGCATTACCTACTCGGAGCGGATTTTACTGTCTTTACAGACCATCAGAGTTTGCGCTACTTCTTGTCACAGAAGCAGCTTTCGGAAAAGCAGATGCGGTGGGCGAACATCTTGTCACAGTTCCACTTCCAGATTGTCCATGTGCAAGGACAGAAGAATGTGGTGGCAGATGCTTTGTCTCGGAAACCGTTGGTTCTGGCTATTTCCGCGATACATCATAGGAGCTTCGAGGATATGGTCGATCAGTATGCCACAGATACAGATTTTGCAGATATTTTACACGGCTACGAGATGTGGAGACAGTAGCTGGATACTCCCTTCGGGAAGGCTACTTGATGAAAAAGACTATGTTGTGCGTTACACAACCGTTGAGGGATAAGGTTATGACTGAATGCCACTGTCCACCTTTTACGGGTCACCGCGGCATTGCTACCACCATGAAGGGGGTAGAGAGATACTTCTTTGGACCGAGACTCAAAAAGGATGTGGAAGAGTTTGTGCGCAGTTGCTTGGTATGCCAAAAGGTCAAGTTTGACAGGCATAAGGCACAGGAATTGTTACAGCCTTTACCCATACCCACCCACCCCTAGGAAAGTATTGCAATGGATTTCATTTTTGATCTCCCGAGAACACAGAATGATCACGATGATTTTCCAATTACATGGCACGTCTGAGACGTTTGTCTTCGACAGAGACCCCAGATTTATGAGTTTGTTTTGGAAGGCAATTTGGGAGAACATTGGCACGCAGTTGCAGTTCTCATCATCGTTCCACTTGCAGACTGACGGGCAATTTGAGATTGCCAATTCAATGATTTTAGATTTATTGAAGTCTTGTATATCGGATCAGAAGACTCAATGGGAAAAGAACCTATCTTTAGTGGAATTTGCCTACAGTAACATGATACACTCTTCGACGGGGAAGACGCCATGTGAGATTGTTGAAAGTGCTGCGAAGGTTCCATCCTTCCTGAGCACGAAAGATTAGATATTGGAAGCGGATGAATATTCGCGAGATTTGGATACAGCTTTTGCCAAGGTTTGCGAGACTTTGCAGAAGTCTCAAGAACGAGAGAAAAAGGCAGCGGATCGCCATCGTCGCGACTTGAAACTGAAGGAGGATGATTGGGTGCTCTTACTTTTGAGAAGGCACGCCTAAGAAAGAAAAAGGGAAAGGAGAGGCTTTTTCCAAAGCTTAGTATGTGATACTACGGACCTTTCCAGATTACTGAAAAGATAAATGATGTCTCCTTCCGATTGAAACTGCCAGATACTTGGAAGATTCAGAATGCATTGCATGTGAGTCTCTTGAACCCTGTTAAGGGTGATGTGCCTGATGATGGGGAGCCTGATGAGCAACCCGCAGTGGAAGAAAACGAGGAGCTCGTTGTTCCTTAACAGATTTTGGCACATAATGATGCGAAGAAAGGTAAAGTCCGAAGGCGGTTCTTGGTTTAGTTCAAGAACTTTCCTGCATTTGATGCGAAGTGGATGGAGGAGGAGGACCTAGCAGATACTCCTCGGATTGTGAAACTTTACCTCGATGTTTTGGTTTAGCATAGTCTACTCCAAACAGAACCCAGAAACTCAGCTTGGCCGAAGATCTGGTGCAGTGGGATGCACAAGAGGGGAGTTACTCCGCTCCTTTGTCAACAAATGCCTTGATTTTGATACTAAAGTCACTGATGTCTCATTGAGCTTCAGGGATACTGAGAGCTGACAGTATTCTGCTGGATGACTTTATGAAATGGAATTCCTGATTATGATACCGATTTGTTCTTGACTTCTTGTGAGTGCAGGAACTGATAGACGAAATGACTGCAGCATTTTGGTCTGATTGATCTCGAATAGACATGGTTGCAATAGGGGTTAGTCAATCAGACATCGATGAGGTCCCGATTGGACCTAGATGTGATTGCTAGCTACATTGCCGATAAATCATGGTCTAAGATCCGAATGAATGTTGAATGTCATGTGATGTCCTGTGATGTCTGGTGATGTCCTGTGATGTCGTGTGATGTGACTGTCGATTTTGTACATGTGCTAGATGTGTGTTCCTAGTACGTAGGTACTAACAATCAGTGTCTGCTAAGGCGGTTTATGGCTTTTGTCGGTTTTGCACGCGTAATCGCGGTCGATTACAATGCTTTCAAGAGGGGGGTATGTCACAAAGTGATGACGTGGCGGACAGCAGAAACCCTAATTTCTGCCAGAAACCCTAAAATTCCTGCAAACCCTAATTTCTGCCAAAAACCCTAATTTCCGGAAATCGCGGAGGCGGTTTTTTTTTTTTTTTTTTTTTTGTGGGGGGGGGGAATTTTGAGTGACGCAAATCTTAGCTTTTCGCTTTGATTTGGGAGAAAGAAAGAGAAAAAGAGAACTTGCTTTTTACTGACTCTCATTGAGAGAGAGAGAGAATCTGCTTTTGCTTTCAAGCTTTTGGGGCTCTGCTTTTGGGCATCCCTTGTAACCTTTAAATTAGTGGTGAGGGCCTCACTTCTCAGAGCATCTGGACGCAGAGTCTGAGAGTGAAACCCTAACCGCTCTCTTGTACTTTGATGATTGATTAATACAAAAAGAAATACCGAAAGGGGAGCCAGTCTTTGGGGCCAATATCTCTAGGCACGGAACTCCGCCGGGCCAGTGCAAATCTATTGTGATCTGTGAATTGTTTTGAAGTGGTTATTTGGTGCTGTCGCGGTTGATTCTTGACTTGGAGTGTCCAAGTCTGTTACAATCAGTGTTCCAAAGTATGGATGGTTATGCGCCTGGAAGTCAGTCGTACATGCCAAGAACAGTGTTCGGGGGTATGCAAGGCATCATGCCAAACCCCATGTATGGTAGTATCGGCATACAGCAGGGTTTTCAGAGCAACCACAGCCAGTTTGGGGTGCCACAGGGTCATTTTGGCATGGCTGGTTTTCTGGACAGCGGCCAGATATCGAACCTCTGACGCAAAATGTGAATGGCCAAGATGTGCCGATCATGCCTACTACAGTGCCCATGTTGCAGACCATTCCGTATGAAAACTTGGGGGCACTCGAGAAGCCGAAGGCTTACAAAGAAGGTGGTACAACTGTAAAGTTCAGAACCTTCAGTGGTTTCGAGGATAAGACAAAGGCTCTTACCTTCCTCCAGCAGTTTGATACAGCTTATGCAGGAGGGAATTTTACAGAGGCCTCGAAGGTCAGGAAAGCTGCCACTTTCTTAAAGGACAATGCGCTTACATGGTGGACGACATTGTTAATGCAAGGACCGGCACCCGCCACTTGGGTTTACTTCAAGCAAATGTTTGCATCTGCTTGGTTCTCAAATGAATTTGAAGCCGACGTCATGACAGATTGGCACCAACATACTTCAGCTTCATGCAAGAGCTTGCTGGAGTACAATAGGAGGTTTTGTAAAGCGTTACTTTCAGTGACCTCCTATAGATTTGTGCCATTGACAGAGCAGATAGAGAAGTATTGTTGTGGGTTGCCTAAAGGGCTTCGCGATTACTGTACAAAGAACAGAGTGGTTACCCTCACTCAGCTTATGGAAGTTGCGAACACTGGTCTTGCCTTGTTGAAAGGAGAGGACAGTGGATTTCCGAGCAGCGACAAAGAAGGGCAGCAAAAGAAAAATTCAGCGAAGAAGCCCTTTGTGAAAACAGCTCCTGATGCGTCACAGGGATCAGAAAAGGCCACCAAAGACAAGGATTCAGCCGGGACTTCTGGAGCACAGGCAAAGAAACAGAAAAGGAAGCCTTTTGTGCGCAAGTCGCTCGAGGAAAATAAGGTCCTAATGGCTGAGAACAAATGCTTTATATGCGAGCAGCCTGGTCACTTTTCTATCAATTGTCCCCAAAGAAAAAGACCAGCTGACTCAGAGGATAAAGAAGACCAGAAAGGCAAGAAGCCTAAACCCACGACAGGTTTAGTGCCAGACATGGTGGGTGACAGGCCCAGCACAGATGCTAGTGAGTTATGCAGGGCATGGGGTAAAGTTAGGGATCAGACGGCACTCATCTTCTTTGATCCAAGTGCCATAGCCAACTTTATCGCACCAGAGTTAGCTATGAAGCTGGGCATCAGAGCTGAAGAGATGGGGTACACAGCAGAGGCAGGGTTGGCATGTTCTGGCTACTCAGAGTGTGTTACTCCCATCATTGGAAAACTGCGTCTGCATATTCAATCGTATGTGGACACAGAAGAGTTCTACATCATGCCACTGGAAGGTTGTGACGCCTTGTTGGGGATCCCGTGGATGTTCCGAGTGCATGGAGTCTTGGATGCCTACAACAAAAAGATCACTGTACAGCATAGGGGCAAAACTCACATCTTGGATGTAAAGCTTAAAGGAGAGTCAGTCCCTATTGTATCTGCTTCTGCTATCACTTCTGCAATAAAGAATCATCTTTCTGTGTACTTGATTTTTGCACGTGATGTCTCAGATAGTGATCAGTCAACTTTATCTATGTTAGATAAAGAAAGGTCAGCATTTTTGCAAAAGTTTAGTGACTGTTTTTCTGATTCATTACCGCCGCAATTGCCGGCAGAGAGACCTGAGGACCATTGGATAGATTTGGTGCTAGGGTGTAGCCCACCAAATAGACCTCCCTACAGGGTTAGTGCGCGCAGCAAAAAGAGATTATGGGCAGGTTGAGGAGTTATTAGAGAAGGGGCTGATTCAGCTTAGTTCTTCACCCTTTTGCTTCCCAGTGCTCCTAGTGCAGAAGAAGGATGACTCATGGCGCATGTGTATTGATTACCGAGCGTTGAATAAGAATACCATCAAGAATAGGTTTCTTATTCCTAGAATTGATGATATTCTCGATCGTTTAAAGGGTGCTGCAATTTTCAGCAGGATAGACCTTAAGAGTGGGTACCATCAGATTCGTATAAGGCCAGAGGATGTGCACAAGACTGTGTTTAGAACGACAGTTGGTCTTTATGAGTTTCTAGTGATGCTGTTTGGGCTAACAAATGCTCCTGCCACGTTCAACAGAATGATGGACCGGATTTTCCGCTCGCATCAACAGTTTGTTGGGACGTTCTTCGATGACATGATAGTGTATTCGATGAATGAAGAGGAGCATAGGCGTCACTTGACCATTGTGTTCGAAGAGCTGCACAGTCACAAGTTACTTGTCAATCCTAAGAAAAGTGAATTCTTCCTGGAAGAGATCCACTTTCTTGGCCACATAGTCTCAAAGGATGGTGTTAAAATGGATCCCGCAAAGGTCGAAGCTATCAAGACATGGCCAGACTTGAAGACTGTGCACGATGTCAGAAGCTTCTTGGGATTGTGTTCCTACTATAGAAGGTTTATCAGCAGCTTTTAGTCTCTTATAGGAAAAGTTGACTTCAGATCCAGTTATTGTTTTGCCAGATCTCATGAAGTCATTTGTGGTCCAGTGTGACGCGTGTGGCAGTAGCATCGGAGCAGTGCTAATGCAAGATGGACGGGTAGTAGCTTATAAAAGCCGAATTTTGCAAGGGCCAGAGAGGACTATGCAAGTCTCTGAGAGAAAACTCTTTAGCGGCGAACCCGAAACGGGAAAATGCTTGTAAATGCGCCAAGTGTCAATTTTTCATGCACTTTCCTCCTACAGAAAAAAGGGTGCTGATTTTTAAGCTTGGAAGAGGCATCATTTGCTGTCTGCCACCACAGGTTAAGAGCTATGGAGTGCTTCCTTTCTTATGTACAATGCGGTGCCAGGAGTGATGCCCTGCACCCTACGCACTGCTCTCTCTCTCTCCCCTACGAGCAGTATGTTATGCCCCACTAGTCGACTTTTCATTTGACCAATGTACAGTTATGTGGGTTCATGCGCGATTGGCGAGGTAAGAGCCTCTTGCACAGGTACTAGATTAGCTAGTGGCTAATCCCCCGCAGGCACTGAAACCGGCCTGTTCAATCCAAAAAGGGCGGTAGACTTTACTTCAAACCTTGATTTAGCTTTCACCCATTATTAGTCATCTATTATACCTGCGCTATAGTGACACAAGAGAGGGGAATGGGATACAGATGCTAGAATGCACCTGTATGAGAAGACCGACACCAGATTGGCCCCTAACTTAGGCGCCCCTTTCGGTATTTCTTTATTCTTTAAAACAGGGAATAAATGTTGTGGATCCCTACAAGCTGCCCCGCACAAACTTGGCTGAATTTCAACTGTTCCGGCCTAATTTCGACAGCATAACTGTACTAGGACCCTTCACAGCCAGTATTCCCACGCATTGACTGACCTTCCTGACGCATACGGGCACTTTACAAAACCTGGCGAGAATCTGCAGCACGCTGAATTCTCTTGTTTTCAGCCCCGAAAATGCGCCAGATCACCTGTACAGCGGTCCCCTGGCGTCCCCGAACCTCCTGGGGGTATTAGGGTCCGTTTAGGGCCAAAACCCTAAACCTGCAAAAATACACAGCAGGCCGTAATTTACTGTTTCGGGCTCCGTTTCGCGTGCCGGTCGCATCCTTAGCAAGTCCTCGAGCTCCCGCACCTGTAGGGCTACTTGCCCTTTGAATCGGACGAGATTTCTGGCGTGAAACCTCTCCGAATTCACCGGGGGGATTAGCCGCTAGCTAATCCAGTACCTGTGCAAGAGGCTCTTGCCTCGGCAATCGCGCATGAACCCACACAACTGTACATTGGTCAATTGAGGTGCCCACTAGAGGGGCATAACATACTGCCAAAGGGGAGAGAGAGGGCAGTGCGTAGCGTGCAGGGCATCACTCCTGGCACCGCACTGTGCATAAGAGGGAAAGCAAGCACTCCATGGCTCTTGACCTGTGACAAATCTGAAAATGAGGCTCTCTCTCCTTCAAATTCAGCGCCACTTCTTGTTGCATGAGGAAAGTGCACCAAAAGGTGCCACTTGGCACATTTACAAGCATTTTCCCGTTTCGGGGTTGCCGCCTAAAAATCTCCCAACCGGTTGGCCAGTTGACTTCACGGTAGAGTAAGAAAATGTTCCCTTTGTCATTCCGGAGGTAATGATGCCAACACATTTTCAGGTCCCAAAATAGCAGTTCCCTAAATTTTAGGAGATGCTGCCATTGTATCTTTCTAGGTCATCCGACCCTCTTTGTACACTGCGGCCAAATCCAGAACTGAAATGTAGCCTCTGTAGCAAAGGATTCCACTTTGGCTAGTCAATGACCCCACTTTGGCTAACCATAGTCTTTGTCCAACCTTAGTGCTCTCTTGCCCTTAGGCCTGGACTCCCTCTGGACAGTTCCACACTAGCTATGCAATGCAGGGCAATTAGATTTCCCGAGGGGTGTTTCCAAAAAGTGAAAGTAAATAGATAATAAGAAAGAAATCAACAAAAAGGATAGATAGTAGTCACACGTTGGTGACAGGCACAGGTGAATTCGGAGAGGTTTCACGTCAGATTTCTCGTCCGATTCAAGGGGCAAGTAGCCCTACAGATGCGGGAGCCTGAGGTCTTGCTATAGATGCGACCGGCACGCGAAACAGAGCTCAGAACAGGGAATTACAGCCTGCTGTGTATTTTTGCAGGTTTAGGGTTTCGGTCCTAAACGGACCCTGATACCCCCAGGAAGTTCGGGGAGGCGAGGGGACCGCTGTACAGGTGAAGTGGCGCATTTTCGGGGGAGAAAACAGAGAATTCAGCGTGCTGCAGATTTTCGCCAGGTTTTGCAAAGTGTCCATATGCATCGGGAAAGTCACCTATTGCGTGGGGATACTGACTGTGAAGCGTCCTAGTACAGTTATGCTGCCAAAATCGGGCCAGAACAGGTGTTTCTTAGCCTAGATTGTGCGGGGCATCTTGTAGGAGATCACAAGTTTTATTCCCTCTGTTAAAGAATAAAGAAATACCGAAAGGGGCGCCAATTTTGGGGCCTACAGGTTGTCGGCGTCTGCTCGGAGCATTTCTAGCTCCCTAGCCGTGTGTGTACTTAGGTGATAATCCCCGTTACAGGTTACCTTTGCAAAGTACTCTGTGTGTCTAAAGTAAAGAATTTCGGGTGAAACCCAACGCCTACCGCCCCACGGGTCGGTTTCACCAGGCCCATGGGCAATCCATGCCTCACTTCAGTGGATACAGATGGGAGACAGCTTACGGACAAGAGACACGCTCAGAGCACAGACGACGAGGCTCGGGAGGAGTGGCAGTGTTATTTAGAGAGGATTTGCAGCCATTGATACATATAGCCCACAGGGATGAGCAGGCTAGGTACATGTGGGTGAGATTGAAAGCAAAGAGAGGTAGATATCTCTACATTGCTATTTGCTACTTTGCCCCGAGTACGTCTTTAACTGGCCCGTACAACGTAGAGGGCGGTACTATTTCAATTACCTGTTAACTTTACACAGAGCACTGAGAAGGGAAGAGAACACAGTTGCGTCCAGTGACTAGAATGTCACTGCGCACACGAGACCGACACCCTGTAGGCCCCAAAGACTGGCGCCGCTTTCGGTATTTCTTTATTCAAATTAAGGTAGACGATCCGACCACTTAGCACAAGCTTTCACAAAGCTGTCCAAACCTGGAGAGGGCTGAAAACGCAAGTTTTCGACCGGATTTCGATAGCATAACGGCGCAAAAACCCCTGTAGGTCAAAAACACCTGTCTAGGACGGATTCCCTCGACATCTGGAAGCTTTCTGGTGAGCTGTCACAGAAATTCAGCGGGCTGTAATTCTCTGTCTTTCACTGCCGGGAGCCCAAAAGCCTGTACACGCATCCCAAGGCTCTCACGAGGCTCCCCCCATGTTCCCTTGCAGTTCAGGTACGAAACCCTAAACCTGCAGAAAAACACAGCAGGCTGTAATTCCCTGTTTCGGATCGTTTTTAGCGGAGCGAACACACCTACGCGTGTCCCAAGGGCTCCCGCACGCAATGGGACAGTTCCCCTGTGAATTGGACGAGTTTTCACGCGAGAAAACTCTCCAAACTCGCAATCTTTCGTGATGGAACTGTGCGTACCTGTGGGGGATTAGCAATTAGCTAATCTGGTTCCTGTTCAGAAGGCTCTTGCCTTGGCAAACGCGCATAAACCCCCAGAACTGTACATAGGTCAAATGAGAAGCCCACTAGTGGGGCATAACATACTGTACGTAGGGGAGAAAGAGAGCAGTATGTAGCGTGCGAGGCATCACTCCCGTCACCATACTGTGCATAGAGGGCAAGGTAAGCATTCCATAGCTTCTCTACCTGCTACAATCCACCTGAGGCTGAGAATGGCGCCCCCTTTGTTGATATGCAGCTCGTTTTTGCATCCCAAGAGTGGCAGAATCGCTCACAGGCTGACACGTCGCCCAGTTTCCGAGTTTGGGCTTTCCCTACTAAAAATATCTCAACTGGTGCGTCAGTTGACTTGGCAGAAGAGCAATAAAATGTTCCCCTTGTCATTCCAGAGCTAATGACGCGAACACATTTTCCAGTCAAAAATAGCAGTTCCCTAAATTTTAGGAGATGCTTCCATGGCGTCCCTATCGGTCTCCTGACCATCATTGAAGACTACCATTTGACCAACATCTACAATGTGGGTTAATTTACTGGCCCCTTTCAACTTATAAAGTTGCAGTGACTTGACGAGTGGCCCAAATTCCAGTTTGGCGCATACGAGCTTCCATACTCATCAAAATTCAGTGCTAACTGGCCCGGGCAGTCCCTATCTGACCGACCTAGATCCCCGATGTGAGAAACCCATTTGGCTGCAGCCGTTTCACACTGGCCATGCAATGTCCACTTGCACCTTTTCAAGGGTTCCGGGGAAAACAAGTAAAAATAAAATAAATAAAAATATCTAGTCTTATTTACGAAAGGCAACAGGAAAAATACACCTCCTGGTGACACACCCCACCCTTGAAATACTGCAAGCGACCTCGCTTGCATGCCAATAATACATGCAGATATCTCCTGATATCACATATATTCTATGATGGGAAATCCAAGATATACATGCTCCTGGAAAATGTAGCGTTGGACGATTAAACAATCCCACCAACCTGGCTACGACACATATATCAAGCATAGAAGTCTTCTAGTGTACTCTTGAGCACAAACTTCTCTAGATAAATTCTGTATGGAAAGAGTAGATACAATTGCTTAACTACTCTCTTGAGCATCATGAACCATGCTCTTGCCTTGCTCCAAAAAGGCTGCATCAAGTCACTGTGGGTTCCATTCGAAAGGCTTCAAGATACAATTGCAATAGCTGAGGTGAATCAAGAATTCAGACTCTTCCATCCATTTGGCATCTAATGATGGATAGTTCTTGAACTTCACCAAATAGCGTCTTGCAACTTTTCCTCTAACCTTTCTTTCTTTATGTGCCAATATCTGTTCAGGAACAAGGATTTCATCCAATTCTTCCACTTCAGGTTGTTCCTCATCAAGCATATTCTCTCGCACATCACCAACAAAGGGCCTTAGAAGGCTGACATGAAAAGCATTATGTATTTTCCAGCCTTCTGGTAGATTTAACCTGTAAGCTACATCGCTGATCTTTTCTGAAATCTGAAAAGGACCATAATATCGCATACTGAGCTTAGGAAACAAGCGTTCCTTGCCTTTCCTTTTCCTTAACCTGGCCTTTTCAAAGCGCAAAAGTACCCAATCACCAAGTGAAAATACAAGTTCACGACGGTGACGATCAGCAGCTTTCTTTTGCTTAGCCTGAGTCTTCTCAAGAGCAATCTTTATCTTCCTGTATGTTTCATCCATATCTTGCACATACTTGTCTGCCTCAAATATCTTGTCCTTAGTCTGCAAAATGGGTAGGACTTTCTTTCCTCCTTCCACTATCTCAAATGGTGCCTTAACTGTTGATGTATGCACAGTGTTATTGTAAGCATATTCAACCAATGGGAGATGGTGTTCCCAAGTTGCCTTGTGCTCTGAGACATAACATTTGAGCAGGTCCAAGACAGTAGAATTTGCCTCTTCTGACTGTCCATCAGTTTGCCGATGAAACGAAGAAGAGAACTTGAGCGTAGTGCCCATGTTCTGAAACAATGCCTTCCAGAAAAGACTCGTCATACGTGGATCCCTATCACTGACAATTGACTGAGGCATCCCATGATATTTAAAGATATTGCTCATGAATATCTTGACCATGTGTTTTGGCTTTATCTTCTTCCTAACAGGAATGAAATGGGCTTGCTTACTAAACCTACAAATGATAGTCCAAATCCCATCATTTCCTGTTTACGTCCTTGGAAGATCAAAGATAAAGTCCATTGCTATACTTTCCCATGGCCTATCAGGGATCGGCAATGGCTGCAACAATCCCAGTTGCTTTTGTCTGTCAAATTTGACTTTTTGGCATACTAAGCATGATCTTACAAATGTGTCAACATCTTGACGCAAAGCTGGCCAATAGAAGAATGCCTCAACCCCTTTCACTGTCGCATCAATTCCACGATGCCCAGCATAAGGTGGAGCATAACTTTCCATGCATCATGAGAAAGTCATTCTTAAGCATATAGTGCTCATGATGTTGCCCATCAACAAGCTCGTCATAGATCCTTGCAAAATCTGAATCTTCAGCATATTGTGTCTTCATTTCGTCTAGTTCACAATGGTACGGAATTGACACTGCTGACATTTGGGGCTTTCGTGACAACGCATCAGCCACCACGTTCTTTTTCCCTTGCACATGCACAATTTGAAAATGGAACATTGACAAGATGTTTGCCCATCGCATGTGCTTCTCAGACAACTTCGTCTGTGTGAGAAAATATCGCAAGGTTTGATGATCCGTTTGGACAACAAAATCAGCCCCTAGCAAATAGTGTTTCCAACTAGTGAGAGCATGAATTACTGCCAGCAATTCTTTCTCATAGACTTGCAAGTTCCTTTCAGTCTTCAAAAGAATTCTGCTCTCATATACGACTACTCGGCCATTCTGCATTAAAACTGCACCAAGACTATGGCCACACGCATCACATTGAACCACAAAAGGTTTAGAAAGATCTGGCAAAATAATTACCGGATCTGAAGTCAGCTTCTCTTTCAAGTGTTTGAACGCTAAAATTTCCTTAGCTGTCCACTTGAAAGTAACTCCTTTTCCTTGCAGTGCATGGAGTGGAGAAGCAATCTCAGCAAAATTTCGGATGAACCTCCTGTAAAAGGAACATAAGCCTAGAAAGCTTCGAATGTCATGTACGGACTTCAAGTCTGGCCATGACCTAATTGCTTCCACTTTAGCGGGATCCATGCGTACCCCATCCTTTGAAACAATGTGCCCAAGGAAGTGAATTTCTTGCAAAAAGAACTCACTTTTCTTCGCATTGATGAGTAGCCTATTCTTGCATAGCTCATTGAAAACTGCGGTCAAGTGATCCCTATGCTCCTCTTCAGACTTTGAGTAGACAATCATGTCATCAAAGAAGGTACCCACGAAGTTTCTATGTGGTCTAAAAATTCTGTCCATCATTCTATTAAATGTGGCAGGAGCATTTGTGAGACCAAATGGCATGACAAGAAACTCATAGAGACCAAATGTTGTCCTGAACGCAGTCTTATGGACATGTTCTGGTCTAATGCGTATCTGATGATACCCGCTCTTTAGGTCTATTCTTGTAAACAATGACGCTCCCTCAAGCCGATCAAGAATGTCATCTATCCTCGGTATGGGGAACCTGTTCTTGATAGTATTCTTATTCAAGGCGCGATAGTCAATGCACATGCGCCATGAACCATCCTTCTTCTGCACTAAGAGTACACGCGAACAAAAAGGGGATGAACTGGGCTGAATCAGCCCCTTCTCTAAAAGCTCGTTGACCTGACCCATAATCTCTTTCTGCTGGGCTGCACTAACCCTGTATGGTGGTCTATTCGGTGGACTAGAACCTGGCACAAGATCTATAGTATGATCCTCGGGTCTCTCAGGAGGTAACTCCCCTGGCAAAGAGTCCGAAAAACAATCACTGAAACCACTCAAAAAAGTTGACCTGTCTTTATCTAAGGTAGACAAATTAGATACAACTTGAGGTACTTCTTTTGCAAAGATCAAGTACGCAGAAAGATGATTCTTTATTACAGATGAAATAGCAGAAGCAGAAACAACTGGAACAGACTCGCCTTTAAGCTTTACATCAAGGACATGAGTCTTTCCTCTATATACAAGGGTAATCTTTTTGTCGTAAGTATCCACCAGCATGCAACCTGTAACACCATGGGATACACAATAACACATCACAACCCTCAAGCGGCATAATATGAAATTCTTCCGCATCCACATAGCTCTGAATGTGCAGACGAAGCTTTCCCAGAATGGGAGTAACAGGCTCTGAATGTCCTGGGCATGCCAAACCTGCTTCGCCTGTCATACCCATCTCCTCTACACGAATGCCCAACTTTGATGCCAATTCTGGTGATATGAAATTTGCACGGGCTCCTGGATCAAAGAAAACCAGCACTGTCTGGTCTCTAACTTTGCCCCAAGCTCTGCACAGCTCCGTGGCATCTGTGTTTGGCTGATCTCCAACCAAATCTGGAACAAGTCCTGCACTCAGCTTTGGCTTCTTCCCTTTATGGTCTGACTTGTCATCCTTATCCTGTGACTTCTTCTGTGGGCACTCATTTGCAAAGTGTCCTTCCTGTTCACAAATGTAGCATTTCTTGGCCTCCCTAAGAGCTTTCCGTTCTTCAAAAGTTTTGCCAGAAAAATGCCTCTTTTGTCCTTGTCCTCGTCCCGAAGAAGACTTAGACTGCTTCTTGGACGTATCACCTTCTTCAGTGGAGGGCTTCTTTGTGGGAGGCTCAGAAGGCTTTGCTACAACATTGCCCTTGGCTGAAAACTGTTTGCCCTGGGACCCTTTCTTGTGGCTATTAAATCCATCGGAATCTCCCTTCGACAGATTGCTGGCCACTCTTGCATTCTCTATCAACTGAAACATATTCATGACAGTAGTCTTTGTGCAGTAGTCCCTGATTTTCTTGGGCAATCCGCAACAGTACTTCTCAATCTGTTCTGACAATGGCACAAACCTGTAAGAGGTGACTGGCAACAGTGCGGCCCAAAACCGTTTATTGTACTCTTCCAGATCCGCACACTGTTTAGCATTCAACTCGTGCCATTCCGTCATTACATCCACTTCAAAAGTGTTTGTCAACCATGCAGGCGCAAAAAGTTGTTTGAATTGGACCCACGTTGTTGGGGCTTGACCCTGGTTCAACAATGCGGTCCACCATTGGAGCGCATTCCCTTTCAAGAAAGTGGTAGCCTTGCGTATCTTTGAAGATTCCGTGAAGTTTCCTCCAGCATAAGCTGCATCGAACTGTTGTATGAAGGTCAAAGCCTTTAATTGATCCTCAGTTCCTCTGAAAGTTTCAAACTTCACTCCCTGCCCACCTTCCTTGTAATCCTTAAGCTGACTCAAAGGAGCCACATTATCATAAACAGGTGCCTGTAACAGTGGTGCTCCATGAGTGTTCATTCCAACACTCGCATCAATTGTTTTCCCTGTCATATCTGCATTTTGTACGCATGGTTGCGAAAAACCAGCCATACCAAATTGTGTTCCAGGCACTCGAAACTGGCCGTAGGCACCCTGAAAACCTGGTTGGACACCCATGTTCGCGTACATAGGGTTACCCATGCCTGTTTGCATTGTCCCGAACACATTCCCTGGCATATAACCTGTGGAAGGTCCAGCCATAGCTTGAAACACTGAACCACCTCCAAAATAACCAGGATAAGTATTAGGTAATGGAAGGGTCTTACGCATAGCCTGTTCATTGCTCCCTTGACCATTCACAAACGGTTCCTATCCAGCTAAAGCAAGTTGCTTTGGATCATTGGACACCGCTAGTTGCTCAACCACATGGGCTTTCCCTCGAGCATCATGAGTCCTCTGCGCATTGGAAATCTCCTTTTCCTGCAACGGCTCAGTCATGCCCTCTGTAGGAGGCTGAAAACCCTGTGTCAGAGCCTGTAAGAATTCCTGCATCCTTGGGTTGTTAGTCAACTGCTGAAACATGTCCATGCAACAATGCAGTTGACTTCTAAACAACCTGTCCTCTTCTTGAAGAGTTGAAGGAATTTTCTCTGTGCCATGTGAGGAAGATACCTCTTCAGGTACTTGGTCTCTCTTCTCTACCATATCGACAAGCTCTGTGTTGCTTTCACCCACAACAATCCAGGCTCCACTTTTTGAAGAAAAAGTGACTATCCCGTCGATGGAACCATGTAACCGGCCCGTACAACGTAGAGGGCGGTACTATTTCAATTACCTGTTAACTTTACACAGAGCACTGAGAAGGGAAGAGAACACAGTTGCGTCCAGCAACTAGAATGTCACTGCGCACACAAGACCGACACTCTGTAGGCCCCAAAGACTGGCGCCCCTTTCAGTATTTCTTTATTCAAATTAAGGTAGACGATCCGACCACTTAGCACAAGCTTTCACAAAGCTGTCCAAACCTGGCGAGGGCTGAAAACGCAAGTTTTCGACCGGATTTTGACAGCATAACGGCGCAAAAACCCCTGTAGGTCAAAAACACCTGTCTAGGACGGATTCCCTCGATATCTGGAAGCTTTCTAGTGAGCTGTCACAGAAATTCAGCGGGCTGTAATTCTCTGTTTTTCACTGCCCGGAGCCCAAAAGCCTGTACACGCATCCCAAGGCTCTCACGAGGCTCCCCCCATGTTCCCTTGCAGTTTAGGTACGAAACCCTAAACCTGCAGAAAAACACAGCAGGCTGTAATTCCCTGTTTCGGATCGTTTTTAGCGGAGCGAACACGTCTACGCGTGTCCCAAGGGCTCCCGCACGCAATGGGACAGTTCCCCTGTGAATTGGACGAGTTTTCACGCGAGAAAACTCTCCAAACTCGCAATCTTTCGTGATGGAACTGTGCGTACCTGTGGGGGATTAGCAATTAGCTAATCCGGTTCCTGTTCAGAAGGCTCTTGCCTTGGCAAACGCGCATAAACCCCCAGAACTGTACATTGGTCAAATGAGAAGCCCACTAGTGGGGCATAACATACTGTACGTAGGGGAGAAAGAGAGCAGTATGTAGCGTGCGGGGCATCACTCCCGTCACCATACTGTGCATAGAGGGCAAGGTAAGCATTCCATAGCTTCTCTACCTGCTACAATCCACCTGAGGCTGAGAATGGCGCCCCCTTTGTTGATATGCAGCTCGTTTTTGCCTCCCAGAGTGGCAGAATCGCTCACAGGCTGACACGTCGCCCAGTTTTCGAGTTTGGGCTTTCCCTGCTAAAAATATCTCAACTGGTGCGTCAGTTGACTTGGCAGCAGAGCAATAAAATGTTCCCCTTGTCATTCCAGAGCTAATGACGCGAACACATTTTCCAGTCAAAAATAGCAGTTCCCTAAATTTTAGGAGATGCTTCCATGGCGTCCCTATCGGTCTCCTGACCATCATTGAAGACTACCATTTGACCAACATCTACAATGTGGGTTAATTTACTGGCCCCTTTCAACTTATAAAGTTGCAGTGACTTGACGAGTGGCCCAAATTCCAGTTTGGCGCACACGAGCTTCCATACTCATCAGAATTCAGTGCTAACTGGCCCGGGCAGTCCCTGTCTGACCGACCTAGATCCCCGATGTGAGAAACCCATTTGGCTGCAGCCGTTTCACACTGGCCATGCAATGTCCACTTGCACCTTTTCAAGGGCTCCGGGGAAAACAAGTAAAAATAAAATAAATAAAAATATCTAGTACTTATTTACGAAAGGCAACAGGAAAAATACACCTCCTGGTGACAACGTCGGTCTATGCATCACCCAGAGGACATAGGGAGTTCTCTAGAGATGGTGACATTATCATTCTAGGGGACTTCAATGCTAGGACTGCCCATCACCAGACAATGTTTTATGATACTTCAGAGGAGATGCTGAGAGAGCTAGATGTTGTAGAGACGGGACTGTCCAGACTATCGCACGGTGCGAAATATACTGAGTATGGGCGACACCTGATAGACATGGGCACCGCACATGGACTGGCCATCTTGGATGGCTTACAGAGGTTTCCTGCTTCGGGAGGCTTCACATGCTTCCCACGCAGACATGGAGCCAGCACAATGGACTATGTCATGGCACAACCGAGCCTCATCTCTAGTATCCAGGACCTCACGGTTGAACCCAGACCTGTTTGTGTAGCAGTGGATCATGCTCTTGTATCGTTGACCATTTCTTTTCAGTTTAGTGTAGCACACAGGCTACAGGCAGCAACCCCTACTCGCTACACCTTCACGTGGGAGACAGACTCTAGAAACATAGATGGGATCTACAGCCGCTTGTGCACAGAGGAGCCAGGGCGACCTCTGGAGGAGCTTACTACTATACTGACACAGACACTACATGATGCAACAGCAGAGGCATACCCACATACCCAGCCTGAGCAAACGCCGTTCGGGGAGCATGCCCTAGAACAGTTGGTATGATGAGGAATGCCAGGACACTAGAGCTAGACTTCAGAGGGAGGTGCTTTTGGGAGACATCACTCATAGGCAGTCACAGATTGACTTCCGACGCCTAGTGCGGCGGAAGAAGAGGGCATTTTTGGCTCGCCTACAGCGGGATCTATACCAGCTATTCTTGAGTCAGGACTCATGTGAGGCGTGGAGGCTCTTGCATGAGCACTCCCCCCCCCCCCTGCCATCACTTCTACAGAGGCTTGGGGCCAGTATGCATCATCTTTGTACACAGTTCCTGAGCAGTCCCCCCCTTCCCGACCCCCCCGATCCATGCCCACACACACGTGTTTTTTTCACCACAGAGATGGTGAGGAAGGCCATTGACAAGATGAGGACTGGGAGAGCATATGATCATGATGGCTTAGTGGCTGAGCATTTCATGCATGCCAGAGATTTACTAGCAGAGCTTCTGGCAGTTATGTTTAACCGTGCCATGTGTGAGGGCTTGCCTGATACCTGGAGCCTATCTACTATTGTTATTATCTTCAAGTCGGGAGACCCTATGGAGCCTAGGAACTATCGCACTATCATGATTGGACACACATTGGCACAGTTGTACGCATCTATTCTTGAGCAGCAGCTGAGTAGATGGGCAGAGAGGGAGGGGATGCGCGCAGCCTGGCAGGCAAGTTCTTGACACTCAGAGCCATCATTGAGGAGGGCAGATCACGTGGGAGACGGATCTATTGCAGCTTTGTGGATTTCCGTAAAGCATTTGACACAGTGCCCAGAGCTAGATTGATGCGCAGATTACAGCAGATGGGAGTACCCACAGAGCTCATTTGGGGGGTCATGGCATTATACAGGTCAGTAGTGGGGCATGTACGCACCCCAGAGGGTCTATCCACACCGGTTTACTCCACTATTGGGGTGAAGCAGGGCTGCCCGCTCTCTCCTACTCTATTTGGTATGCATGTAGATGAGGTTTTTGACTACATTGAGAGAGATGGTGATAGAGGTGCACAGCTGGCAGGGACATGGATTCCATTATTGTTATATGCTGATGATATTGTGTTGATCTCCGACTCTCCAGAGGGGATGCAACATCACCTGGATGCTTTGCATAGGTTTGCCCAGGAAAGTGGTTTGTCCGTCAACCTTGGTAAAACCAAGGTCATGGTATTTAATACCACCCCACAGTGGATCAGGAGGTCAGCGCCCACCTTCACATACGGCCAGGATAAGGTGAAGTATACAGATGCTTACACTTACCTTGGAGTGGTTTTTAATGGGCCAGCATTTTCATTGAGGAGGGCAGCAGAGACTAGATTGACCAGAGCCCATGCAGCATTGGGTAAATTGGAAAGGATGTGTTCACAGGTTCAGTTTCAGGAGCCTCGGACGAAGCTCTGGCTCTTTGACACTTTGGTGGCTTCTGTATTGCTCTATGGAGCTGAGATTTGGGGACCTTCATTGGACCATCACGGGAGGACAAGCCGTAGTGATGGATGGGGGAACATGGAGAAGCCTCTGGTCTCTATGATCTCGCGGCTCATTAGGGCCAAGGCTTCAGTACCACGTGCTATTATACGAGCAGAGCTAGCTGCCCCCCCACTAGTGGTTGAGGTGCTCACAAGATCTGTCTCCTTTATACACCGCATGTGGGAACTTCACAGAGACAGATATGCACGCCTTGCACTTGAGTCCTCTCGACAGTTAGCCATGCAGGGAGATACAGCATGCTGGTATGGGGAGATGACGTCATGGTTTCAGGCGCATGGGTTCAACATAGACAGATTGCCTCCTTTCCAGTACTCACTGGATGCGCCCTCTCTAACTCTTACACAGTCCGAGATCACCAGGCTCATTCGCCAGGACTTGACTCAGCTAGACACCAAGAGGACATGGATACAGCCAGTACAGGAGCTAGGCACGAAGATGGCTTTCTACAGAGAGCATCTCCTCCAGCTTACGGAGGATGGTTTTGAGACGAGGCCCAGATACATTGACACTCACCTGTCTCATGGGATACGATGTGCTATTGGCCAGATACGCACATCTTCACACCAGCTGCGGATCGAGACTGGGAGATACAGCGGAGTACCAGCAGAGGCAAGGACATGCCCCATGTGTGACATCGAGCCTGAGACAGAGTTGCACTACACATGCCACTGTCTCGTCTACTACGAGATACGAGGCCGCTTCCATTGCTTGTTCAGAGAGGGCTTTGAACCATTCTCTAGAGTCATGCGGTACGAGGATTAGAGATGCCTGGGTCTGTTTTTTTGCTCGAGCTGCGTAGACACAGAGAGAGCCTGATAAGAGGAGAGACTAGCCAGTCTTAGAGACAGATCACAGACTTCTTTAGAGCTGCCACTGGACACCCGGAGGAGTTACTACCACAGCAGAGCTCGTCGTCTCACACCATAGGCACATTGATCGACCGAGCGACTGAGCTGGGAAGATCCAGACGCCCACGACTGCGGAGGACTACACAGCATCGGCGGAGGCTGCATCAGAGGATTCGGATCACTTTGGCTCGACATGCACGACGCCCGGTGAGACTACTGACCATGGAGGAGATTGATGAGATCCGCCAGCGACCGATGCTGGATCTCCTGTGATCTAGATATCCCAGCTAGCTGTTTTAGCTGCTTAGTCCACACCCAGCAGTCTAGGATTCCATAGTATTTTATTTTGTCATTTTGTCATTGTTAGAAAATAAGACGTAGCTAAATAGATTTTTTGAGTAGATTACTTAATGGAGAGAGATAGATTTCACACACAAGAGATTATAGAGTAGAGAGAGAGAGAGAGGGAGAGAGAGAGAGTACACACGATATACGTGGTTCACCCAATGTGGGCTACGTCCACGGGAAAGCAGCCACTCAATGGCTTTAGCACTTCAAAAGAAGAAGTGGTTTACAAAGGGATTAAACCCTTAATAGAGCTCCCGCCTTGCTTCACTCTCACCACCTCACACTCACCTTGTTGCATCAACTTCACACTATGAAATGTGTGTAGAAATGGCCTCCTTTTATAGGCCAAAAGGGCTACCATCTCTTATGAGAGGCAGCCATGTGTAGCCGCCCTTGTGCGAATAAGTCCAAATCGGACCCTCCAATCCGCCCATGTGTGGCCGCCCTGGAGAAGACAAGTCCGCTTTTGAATTCGGCCACCGGCCACCGGCCATTGACTTCCGACCACCGGCCATCGGCCATTGACTACCGGCCACCGGCCAACCGACCGGTTGTTTTCCGACCACTTTCCGGCCGCCGTCCGGCCATAATATTCCGGCGAAAAGGAATATTCCGGCGAAAGTTGCCCCTGATTCTTGTCCGTGAAAATTTTGGCTTCCGGTGAGTGATTTTCGTTCACGCACGATGGCTTCTCCTCATAATGGGGGCCTTACAAATGTGCGCTTTTACCACAGAAAATTACAAGGGTAAATCAGGCTCCATACTTAACAGTCATCTTGTTACTCTAACTTTGTATCAGATCCACCACATTGTAACTTTCTGGTCTCATAGGTTACTTTGGCCTTTTGAAGACGTTAATATAACATTTTATTTCATTTCATTTTCATCTCTCTCTCTCTCTCTCTCTCTCTCTCTCTCTCTCTCTCTCTCTCTCTCTCTCTCTCTCTCTCTCTCTCTCTTTTTTTGGAAAAAGTCAGGGCTGTCTATTACTGAGTACAAAATAATCCCAGCGGATGCTAAAATAGCCTATCACGCGGGGTGTACAAGCTGAATGAAAGGAGGAGAGCCACTATAGTGACTACTCGACTAGAACAATCTCATGGTGGTCGGTGGGAGGAATGAAGGAGAAATTGAAACCGGCCTGTTCAATCCAAAAAGGGCGGTAGACTTTACTTCAAACCTTGGTTTAGCTTTCACCCATTATTAGTCGTCTATTTTACCTGCGCTATAGTGACACAAGAGAGGGGAATGGGATACAGATGCTAGAATGCACCCGTATGAGAAGACAGACACCAGATTGGCCCCTAACTTAGGCGCCCCTTTCGGTATTTCTTTATTGTTCAAAAGAGGGAATAAATGTTGTGGATCCCTACAAGCTGCCCCGCACAAACTTGGCTGAATTTCAACTATTCCGGCCTGATTTCGGCAGCATAACTGTACTAGGACCCTTCACAGTCAATATTCCCACGCATTGACTGACTTTCCCGACACATACGGGGACTTTGCAAAACCTGGCGAGAATCTGCAGCACGCTGAATTCTCTGTTTTCAGCCCTGAAAATGCGCCAGATCACCTGTACAGCGGTCCCCTTGCGTCCCCGAACCTCCTGGGGGTATTAGGGTCCGTTTAGGGCCAAAACCCTAAACCTGCAAAAATACACAGCAGGCTGTAATTTACTGTTTCGGGCTCCGTTTCGCGTGCCGGTCGCATCCGTAGCAAGTCCTCGAGCTCCCACACCTGTAGGGCTACTTGCCCTTTGAATCGGACGAGATTTCTGGCGTGAAACCTCTCCGAATTCACCTGTACCTGCGGGGAGATTAGCCGTTAGCTAATCCAGTACCTGTGCAAGAGGCTCTTGCCTCGGCAATCGCGCATGAACCCACACAACTGTACATTGGTCAAATGAAGAGCCCACTAGAGGGGCATAACATACTGCCAAAGGGGAGAGAGAGGGCAGTGCGTAGCGTGCAGGGCATCACTCCTGGCACCGCACTGTGCATAAGAGGGAAAGCAAGCACTCCATAGCTCTTAACCTATGACAAATCTGAAAATGAGGCTCTCCCCCTCCTAAATTCAGTGCCACTTCTTGTTGCATGAGGCAAGCGCACCAGAAGGTGCCACTTGGCACATTTACAAGCATTTTTCCGTTTCGCGGTTGCCGCCTAAAAATCTCCCAACCGGTTGCCCACTTGACTTCACGGCAGAGTAAGAAAATGTTCCCCTTGTCATTCCGGAGGTAATGACGCCAACACATTTTCAGGTCCCAAAATAGCAGTTCCCTAAATTTTAGGAGATGCTGCCATTGTATCTTTCTAGGTCATCCGACCCTCTTTGTACACTGCGGCCACATCGAGAACTGAAATGTAGCCTCTGTAGCAAAGGATTCCACTTTGGCTAGTCAATGACCCCACTTTGGCTAACCATAGTCCTTGTCCAACCTTAGTGCTCTCTTGCCCTCAGGCCTGGACTCCCTCTGAACAGTTCCACACTAGCTATGCAATACACGGCAGTTAGATTTCCCGAGGGGTGTTTCCAAAAAGTGAAGGTAAATAAATAATAAGAAAGAAATTAACAAAAAGGATAGATAGTAGTCACACGCTGGTGACATAAACCACTGAGGAGGGACATAATGCCAAGTAATCTGACCACCTGTCAGTGTGAAGAAGAGTGGGGATCGTGCCTAACATCGAAGAAAGGCAAATCAACGAGCCTCGGCTGCTCTAGATGTACCGGAGGAGGAATTCCACTACCAAATCAGGGTGTGAATGGTGTCTAGCCAAATGGCAGCGAGGATATCCTCAAGCAGCTGTGGAGCCGCACTGAGAATGTGAAGACAACGAGCTCTCCAAATATTCCATAGTGTAATACTAGTGATGATTGAGAAAACTGCATCACGTGTCTGTGTATCTCCCTGCCAAGCAATCTGTGGTAGCATAGCCAAAGTCCCTCGTCGATAACCAATGGAAATAAGCATGAAGGCTGGATCTGTGGCTGACCAGCCACCGCTTGCGGTCATTCCTACCAGATATTATTCATACTTCTCATACAGGCTTCATTATGGATCGATGCATTCTGGATAATATCTTCACTTTTTATGAGGCAGTAGAGTGGGCAAGATCATCTTCTGAACCCATGGCTTTTTTCATCCTAGACTTCGAGAAAGCATACGATCGTGTTGACTGGGACTTTCTCGAAGGATCTTTAGCCAGGATGGGTTTCCCTATGAGATGGATTTCAGGTATTTCTTCTCTCTTCAGAACTGCCAGCAGCGCTATTACCATTGGTGGCCGTGTCAGTCGCAGTTTTGAGCTTTCTCGATCTGTTCGTCAGGGATGTCCTTTAGCAGCCTATCTGTATCTTTTTGTGGGAGAGACTATGTCTGACTTTCTTCGTGCTCAGAGTCATGTATTTCGGGGATTGACCATGCCAGTACCTACAGCTCCAGACCTTATCGATCAAGAGTTTGCTGATGATACTATGCTCATGTTGCGCTATTTGCTACCCGCTCTTGATGCAATGCGGGAGGCCCTACAGGTTTTTTGCATTGCCAGTGGTGCACGCATTAACTCGCATAAATCCTTTGGGTTATTGGTTGGCAGTGATGACATACCTACTTGGGGGGCAGCTAATGGTTTCACATGGCTACAGCCGGGTCAGACATGCCGATACCTGGGCTTCCAGGTTGGATTTGATGTTTCCTCACAGCAGCAGTTTGCATCCGTACTACAATCTATTCGCAGGAAGCTATGCCATTGGTCTTCACGTCATCTGTCGTTGGTTGGCCGTGCATTGGTCGCCAACCAAGTCATTCTGGCTACAGTATGGTATACGGCTTCTTGTTGGATGTTACATTCTGGTGTGATAGCTCAGCTCCGCCGACTAGTAAGGAACTTTTTATGGAGTGGCACAGACGGGACTATTGATACTCGTGCTAGAGTTCGCTGGTCCACGATCATTCATCCTAGGTCAGAGGGAGGCCTTGGCATCATTGATCCAGAGTTACAGAGCCGCGCACTTCTTACCAAGCTTATTGTCGGGGTCTTTTTCCTGGCCAAGAACCTTGGAAGATGCTTCTTCAGGCTGCCCTTTGCACAGTGACTCCACGACTCGGCACTAGAGACGGTCATACTTGGCATTCAGGGTATCGTTTTCTCTTTACGGATGCTCCCTTGTCTACTTCCACCCTCTCACCCTTTCTCCGATCGCTCCTTCAGATTTGGGTTTCCATGAGACGGACTATCGTACGCTCACCTCCCTCATGTCGTGAGGAGATTGAGCGCCAGCCTCTCATTTGGAATGCTACAGTTCTTGATTCTTCGGTTCATCCACCTCGTCAGCTTGGAGAGAGGACTCACATTGATTGGGTTGCTTGGGATTCTGGCCTGCAGCCTCTATGCGGTTGTTTTATGAGACACGTATGTTGGATGCAGATTTTGTGACAGAACATTATGACATTGGTCGCGGGGTGCCAGACAGACTGCTTGAGATCGATTCTGCCGTTCCTTCACAGTGGGATGCAGTCATGCGCAGCACGCTTCAGATGCCTCCTCATTGTGGCTAGGAAGGCCTCTTTGACCGCAGCACTCTCTTATTAGGTCGTTTGGACACCATGCTATTCACAGTTGATACTCACAACTCTCCGGGGATTCATGCTCGATTGACATACTCTGCCACTTCTCCACTACTTATCTCCTCCGGCGCTCGATGGGAGGCCATTCGAGTAGTTGGCTCACGCGGGAAGCGTCGTTGTGTTGATCCCCGTTTTGCTTCCGCTGATGCTGCACTTTGGAGGCTTTGGGTGTGGGAGGGTCGTGCCCTATCGCAGTTTTACTGGGACCCAGGAGAGTGGCATTGGCCTCACTCAGATCCCACAGGGGCACCCGTATCTTTCTTTGAGTACACTGTCCGGATTGGAAGATTAGCATTGATGAGACAGCAACCTCAGCAGCCCACTCGAATGCGTTTCTGGTTACATTCAGGCCTCTCTCGTACCTATCTACAGCAGTTTTGGTTCGCGATCTGGGATTTACATGTTGCTCGCCGTATTTCCTTTTTCATGTGGATGATTGCTCATGCGGGACTACCAGTTGGGACTTGGCTAGCTACTATGGGTCATGATCCATTATGTACTCGCTGCCCTTTGCGTCAACTTGAGTCACCTGCTCACTGTCTTTGGTCATGCTCAGCTTCCCATGTAGTGTGGCTTGCAGTTTGCTCTCTACTCAGCACATCAGGTGTTCAGCATGGATTTCTTACTTGGGGATCTGTCTCATGGTTGATGTCGATGCCCGGCCCGCATCTTTTCTACTCTCTCTCTCTCTCTCTCTCTCTCTCTCTCTCTCTCTCTCTCTCTCTCTCTCTCTCTCTCTCTCTCTCTCTCTCTCTCTCTCTCTCTCCACCATTGACCACATCTTCGTTCTGCGCTGCCTCATTGATGGGGCAAAGGCGCGGAAGAAGAGGCTTTACTGCTGCTTTGTGGACTTCCGCAAGGCCTTTGACACAGTCCCACGCGAGAGACTCTTCCAGCGCCTTCACAGCATTGGGGTACCAACAGAGATGATTTGGGCCATATATGCTCTATATGAGAGGGTGACGGGTCGGGTTCGTTGCCCAGGCGGTTTTTCAGAGACCATTGCTAGCACCATTGGTGTTAAGCAAGGATGCCCACTCTCCCCGACACTCTTTGGGCTATACATCGACGAGATCTCCGACTACATACTACGAGCAGGGGGAGAGGGGAGCGACTTGGCAGGTACTCCGGTCCACATCATGTTATATGCTGATGATATTGTGTTGATTTCAGAGTCACCCGAGGGCTTGCAACGCCATCTTGAGGCCTTGGACGAATTCAGCACACACAGGGGGTTGACTGTGAACCTTGGCAAAACCAAGGTTATGATCTTTCACACATCCAGTGCAGTGAGGAGCGCCGCCACCTTCACAGCAGCAGGAGGACAGGTTGATGTAGTCACCTCCTATGTCTACCTTGGCATCACATTCACCAGCCTACCAGGACCCTTCACTATGAGGCAGGCTGCTGTTGACAGGCTCACCCGAGGATATGCAGCTCTGGCCATGCTAGAGCGGAGGTGCCACCAGGCACACTTTCAGGAGCCCCGCACGAAGGGGTGGCTTTTCGACACCTTAGTCACCCCGGCCTTGATGTACTCGGCGGCAGTATGGGCACCAGGATTGACAGCTGACCAGTGGACACAACTTGAGAGACCACAGGTATATATGATCTCACGCTTGCTCCGCAGCAAGAAGACAGTGCCACACGACATTATTAGAGCCGAGCTCGCCACACCACCTATGGTTGTAGAGGCACTATTCCAGACAGTTTGCTTCATCCAGAGGATGAGAGAGCTACCTCCTGACAGACTTACCCGTAGAGCATTTGAGGCAGCTATACAGCTATCAGAGAGTGGACATGAGAGAGCATGGTACTCACAGGTCAGAGCATGGTTTGAGGGACACGGTCTTGACATGGAGAGCCTACCACCATTCCAGTACGACCCCCACTCACCATATGTTCACCTCTCTCGCAGTGAGAGGAACTTGGTATTGAGACAGGATCTGTGGCAGCTATACACTAGGAGAGTCTGGGCGGCACCTAGCTTGGGGACGAGGATGTCAGATTACAGAGACCAGTTTCTCACCATATTGTCTGGGGGGTTCATACAGAGACCACGCTACATGGACACATATATGCCACATAGCTCACGGGTGGCGATTGGTCAGCTGAGAGTGGCTTCACACAGGTTAGAGATTGAGATCGGGAGACATACTGGTGTTCCGAGGGGGGAGCGAATCTGCAGAGCCTGCACAGAGGAGGTGGAGAGTGAGGAGCACTTTGTATGTAGATGCAGAGCATACACTGAGATCAGAGGCAGGTATGAGGCCCTATTTAGAGGACAGCCCACTCTCCGAGAGATCATGGAATCTCGAGATCAGAGACAGCTCGGACGTTTCTTACTAGAGATACAGAGCCATCGGGACACACTACTACAGCCACACACAGCTACACAGACAGAGGGGAGACAGTCGCAGCTCACAGACTTCTTTCAGAGGATTTCCGCCCCCCCCTCACCAGACACTCAGAAGGGAGTGACACTCCCACAGGCGGAGGTGAACCGAGCTAGACGACGACCACGAGTCACAGGCTACAGGGGCGCGAGCTCCCACCACCGACAGATCGAGGAGATCCGAGCCCGGGAGCGCCGTGCCACTGAGGAGCGAGTGGCTCAGATGAGGGCTGACCCGACAGCTTTCATCCGGGTAGCCTTGGCACCAGACCCACCCATGTACCACATCTTACACCCCCCCATTAGTACAGGATGGAGCTAGATAGCTTGATGCATTCTCATGATTGTACTACCTTGAGCATACAGACATGCATATACCCCTAGAGATAGAGCTCCATCCCTCCTCAGATACTCCACTACCTACTTTCAGCTCAGTTTTGTATCAATTTTGTTTCATTTGTCTTTCCGATAGACGGATGACATACACACAATGTACATTTGATTTGTCTCATAGGCCGATTTCGGCCTGACATAGACGTTAAAAATCTTTCTTTCTTTCTTTCTCTCTCTCTCTCTCTCTCTCTCTCTCTCTCTCTCTCTCTCTCTCTCTCTCTCTCTCTCTCTCTCTCTCTCTCTCTCTCTCTCTCTCTCTCTCTCTCTCTCTCTCTCTCTCTCTCTCTCTCTCTCTCTCTCTCTCTCTCTCTCTCTCTCTCTCTCTCACATCCACTAAACCATCATGATCGTATGCTCTCCCAGTCCTCATCCTGTCAATGGCCTTCCTCACCATCTCCGCGGTGAAAAAAGCACATGTGTGTGGCATGGATCGGGAGGGGCGAGAAGGGGGGGCTGCTCAGGAACTGTGTACAGAGATGATGCGTACTGGCCACAGTCCTCTGTAGAAGTGATGGCTGGTGGTGGTGGGGGGGGGGGGGGGGGAGTGCTCCTGAAAGAGGCGCCATGCCTCACGTGAGTCCTGACTCAAGAACAGCTAATATAGATCCTGCTCTAGTCTTCTTCCGCCGCACTAGGTGTCGGAAGTCAATCTGTGATTGTCTGTGAGTGATGTCCCCCAAAAGCACCTCCCTCTGAAGTCTAGCTCTAGTGTCCCGGCATTCCTCATCATACCAACTGTTCTGGGGCATGCTCCCCAAACGGCGTCTCTGCTCAGGCTGGGTATGTGGGTATGCCTCTGCTGCTGCATCATGTAGTGTCTGTGTCAATATAGTAGTAAGCTCATCCAAAGGTCGCCCTGGCTCCTTTGTGCATAGGCGTTTGTAGATCCCATCTATGTATACAGAGTCTGTCTCCCGCGTGAAGGTGTAGCGAGTAGGGGCTGCTGTCCGTAGCCTATGTGCTACACTAAACCGAAAAGAGATGGTCATTGACACAAGAGCATGATCCACTGCCACACCAACAGGTCTGGGTCCAACCATGAGATCCTGGATACTAGAGATGAGGCTCGGCTGTGCCATGACATAATCCACTGTGCTGGCTCCATGTCTGTGTGGAAAGCATGTAAAACCCCCTGAAGTGGGAAATCTCTGTAGGCCATTCAAGATGGCCAATCCATGTTCCGTCCCCATGTCTATCAAGTGTCGTCCATACTCAGTGTGTTCTCCATCTTGTGATAGTCTGGATAGGCCTGTCTCTGCAGCATCCAGCTCTCTCAGCATCAAAATCTCTCATCTTGACACTCAAAGCCATCATTGAGGAGGGTAGATCGCGTGGGAGACGGATCTATTGTAGCTTTGTGGATTTCCGCAGAGCATTTGACACAGTGCCTAGAGCTAGATTGATGCGCAGATTACAGCAGATGGGAGTACCCACAGAGCTCATTTGGGGGGTCATGGCATTATACAGGTCAATAGTGGGGCAGGTACACACCTCAGAGGGTCTATCCACACCGATTCACTCCATTATTGGCGTGAAGCAGGGCTGCCCGCTCTCTCCTACTCTATTTGGTATGTATGTGGATGAGGTTTCTGACTACATTGAGAGAGATGGTGATAGAGGTGCACAGCTGGCAGGGACATGGATTCCATTATTGTTATATGCTGATGATATTGTGTTGATCTCCGACTCTCCGGAGGGGATGCAACGTCACTTGGATGCTTTGAATAGGTTTGCTCAAGAAAGTGGTTTGTCGTCAACCTTGGTAAAACCAAGGTCATGGTATTTAATACCACCCCACAGTGGATCAGGAGGTCAGCGCCAGCATTCACATACGGCCAGGTGACTGTGGAATATACAGAGGCGTACACTTACCTCGGAGTGGTTTTTAGTGGGCCAGCATTTTCATTGAGGAGGGCAGCAGAGACTAGACTGACCAGAGCCCATGCAGCATTGGGTAGATTGGAAAGGATGTGTTCACAGGTTCAGTTTCAGGAGCCTCGGACGAAGCTCTGGCTCTATGACACTCTGGTGGCTTCTGCATTGCTTTATGGAGCTGAGATTTGGGGACCTTCATTAGATCATCACGGGAGGACAGGCCGCAGTGATGGATGGGGGGACATGGAGAAGCCTCTGGTCTCTATGATCTCGCGGCTCATTAGAGCCAAGGCCTCAGTACCACGTGCTATTGTTCGAGCAGAGCTAGCTGCCCCCCCACTAGTGGTTGAGGCGCTCACCAGATCGGTCTCCTTCATACACCGCATGTGGGAACTTCCCAGAGACAGATATGCCCGCCTTGCACTTGAGTCCTCTCGACAGTTAGCTATGCAGGGAGATACAGCATGCTGGTATGGGGAGATGACATCATGGTTTCAGGCGCATGGGTTCAGCATAGACAGATTGCCTCCCTTCCAATACTCACCGGATGCACCCTCTCTGACTCTTACACAGTCCGAGATCACCGGGCTCATCCGCCAGGACTTGACTCAGCTAGACACCAGGAGGACATGGATACAACCAGCAAAGGAGCTGGGCACGAAGATGGCTTTCTACAGAGAGCATCTCCTCCAGCTTACGGTTGATGGTTTTGTGACGAGGCCCAGATACATGGACACCCACTTGTCTCATGGGATACGATGTGCTATCGGCCAGATACGTACATCTTCACACCAGCTGCGGATCGAGACTGGGAGACACATCGGAGTACAAGCAGAGGCTAGGACATGCCCCCTGTGTGACATCGAGCCTGAGACAGAGTTGCACTACACATGCCACTGCCCCGTCTACTACGAGATACGAGGCCGCTTCCATTGCTTATTCGGAGAGGGCTTTGGACCATTCTCCAGAGTCATGCAGTACGAGGATCAAAGATGCTTGGGTTTGTTTTTGCTCGAGCTACGCAGACACAGAGAGAGCCTGATGAGAGGAGAGGCTAGCCAGTCCCAGAGACAGATCACAGATTTCTTTAGAGCTGCCACTGGACACCCAGAGGAGTTACTACCACAGCAGAGCTCGTCGCCTCACACCATAGGCACACTGATCGACCGAGCAACTGAGCTGGGAAGATCCAGACGCCCACGACTGCGGAGGACTACACAGCATCGGCGGAGGCTGCATCAGAGGATTCGGATCACTTTGGCTCGACATGCACGACGCTCGGTCAGACTACTGACCATGGAGGAGATTGATGAGATCCGCCAGCGACCGATGTTGGATCTCTTGTGATCTAGCTATCCCAGCTAGCTGCTTAGTTCACACCTAGTAGTTTAGGATTCCATAGTATTTTATTGTGACATTTGTCATTTCATTTTTGTCATTGTTGTCATCTTGTTACTCTGACTCTGACTTTGTATCAGATCCACCACATTGTAACTTTCTTGTCTCATAGGTCACTTTAGCCTTTTGAAGACGTTAATATAACATTTCATTTCATTTCATCTCTCTCTCTCTCTCTCTCTCTCTCTCTCTCTCTCTCTCTCTCTCTCTCTCTCTCTCTCTCTCTCTCTCTCTCTCTCTCTCTCTCTCTCTCTCTCTCTCTCTCTCTCTCTCTCTCTCTCTCGATTTCTATATATTGCTATATGTTACTTCCCCCCCCCAGTACGTCAGTATATGCTGTATCCAGAGGGCAGTCGCCTTTCTCAATTCTAGATGATGATATATGGGAGTTTTCTAGGGATGGTGATATCATCCTCCTAGGAGACTTCAATGCTCGAACGGGCAACTGTCAGACAGTCTTCTACGACACCTCAGATGAGATGCTTAGAGAGTTGGATGTGGGTGAGCTGGGGTTTGACAGATGCTCACATGACAGAGAGCAGACTGAGTATGGGAGATACCTCACGGAGATGACGACTACACATGGGCTAGCCATACTTAATGGCTTACAGCGGTTTCCTGGAGCAGCAGGCTTCACATGCTTTCCACACAGACATGGGGCCAGTACAGTGGACTATGTTATGACACAGCCGAGCTTTATTCCTTGTATTCAGGATTTCACGGTGGGAGCCAGACCAGTGGGCGTAGCAGTGGATCATGCTCTCTTGACACTGTCCGTATCTTTTCAGTTTAGTACAGCCCAGAAATCAGGAGGCAGGTCACACACCCGTTATACATTTACACCAGAGACTGACTCGGTTTATACAGAGGCGATCTGGGATCGTCTATGCACAGTTGCTCCAGGCCTCTCAGTAGAGGAGTGCACTACTTTATTGACTGAGACACTACATGATGCAGCATCAGAGGCATACCCACACACTCAACCGGATCGGAGGCGACATTCTGGGAGCATGCCCCAGAATAGTTGGTATGATGAGGAGTGCAGAGAGATGAGAGCCCAGCTTCAGAGGGATCTTCATTTAGGAGTCATCACCTACAGACAGTCGCGGATTGCTTTCCGGCGCCTTGTGCGAAAGAAGAAACGAGCTTACCTGGCCCAGATGGAGCGAGACTTGTATCAGTTGTTCTTGAGTAGAGACTCAGGCGAGGCATGGCGACTCTTCCATGAGCACTCCCCTCCCCCAGTGATTACTTCTCCTGATGTGTGGGGCCAGTATGCGACATCGTTATATACGGTTCCTGGGCAGGATCCCCTTCCAGATCCTACAGAGCCATGTCCACCTACGAGCACCTTCTTTACCACTGAGATGGTAAAGAGAGCCATTGACAGGATGAGGACCAGGAGGGCTTACGATCATGACGGTCTAGTAGCGGAGCACTTTATACATGCTAGGGATATGCTGATGGAGGTTCTTGCAGTGTTGTTCAATCGTGCCATGTGTGAGGGATTACCTGAGACTTGGAGGTTGTCTACTATTGTGCCTATATTCAAGGCAGGTGATCCTACAGAGCCTGGAAATTACCGCACTATTATGGTTGGACACACACTGGCACGATTGTATGCATCCATTATTGAGCAGCAGTTGAGTAACTGGGCAGAGGGTGAGGGTGTACGGGCAAAGGGACAGGCAGGTTTCAGGAGGGGTTTCTCCACTCTTGACCATATTCTGACACTCAGAGCTATCATTGAGGAGGGCAGGTCACATGGGAGACGGATTTATTGTAGCTTTGTGGATTTCCGCAAAGCATTTGACATGGTACCGAGAGCTCGACTGATGCGCAGACTGCAGGAGATGGGGGTGCCCACAGTGTTGATTTGGGGGATTATGGCTTTATACAGATCAGTGATGGGACATGTACGCACCCCAGAGGGGATATCTGACTTAGTTCACTCCACTATCGGGGTGAAACAGGGTTGCCCATTGTCTCCTACTCTATTTGGTATGTATGTTGATGAGGTGTCTGATTACATTGACAGAGAGGGTGATAGAGGTGCCCAGCTGGCAGGGACGTGGATCCCATTGTTGTTATATGCTGATGATATTGTCTTGATCTCTGACTCACCAGAGGGTATGCAGCGACAGTTGGATGCATTACACAGTTTTGCAGAGGATAGTGGATTGTCTGTAAACCTTGGTAAAACCAAGGTCATGGTGTTTAACACCACACCGCAGTGGATCAGGAGATCGGCACCGACCTTCACGTATGGTCAAGAGATTGTGGAGTATACAGATGCATACACTTACCTTGGGATAGTCTTCACTGGGCCGAGGTTTTCTTTGGGGAGAGCAGCAAAGACTAGACTGACCAGAGCTTATGCGGCCTTGGGAGGCTTGGAGAGGATGTGTTCGCAGGTTCAGTTCCAGGAACCTCGGACAAAGTTATGGCTCTTTGATACTTTAGTAGCCTCAGCTATGATGTATGGGGTACAGGTATGGGGACCTTCTGTAGGCCAGGATGGTTGGAGAGGTATGGAGAGGCCCTTGGTATCTATGATCTCCCGATTGATTAGAGCCAAGGCCTCCGTACCTCACGCGATCATTCGAGCAGAGCTAGCTGCCCCCCCCATGGAGATTGAGGCGCTTACCAGATCAGTGTCCTTTGTGCACAGCCTATGGGATACTACTAGAGACAGATATGCTAGATTGGCCCTTGAGTCTTCCAGACAGTTAGCTCTACAGGGGGACACTTCATGCTGGTATGCACAGATGACTTCATGGTTTCAGACGCATGGCTTCACCATGGACAGGTTGCCCCCTTTCCAGTATTCTCTTCAGGCACCCTCGCTGTCTCTTACACGGGTGGAGATCACTAGACTCATTCGTCAAGACCTGATCCAGCTCGACACCAGGAGGACATGGATAGAGCCGCCTCAGGAGTTGAGCACAAAGATGGCTTTCTATAGAGAGCATCTTCTCCACCTCACAGGAGATGGGTTTGTGATTCGACCCAGCTACATGGACACACATATGTCTCATGGTTTGCGTTGTGCCATTGGTCAGATACGCACATCCTCACATCAGCTCGAGATTGAGACCGGTAGATTCAGAGGGATACCAGCAGACAGCAGGATATGCCGATTATGCCAGAGAGAGCCAGAGACAGAGTTGCACTACATATGTCATTGCACAGTGTTCTATGAGATACGGGGGCGTTTCCACTGCTTATTCAGAGAGGGTTTTGGTCCTCTATCTAGGGTCATGAGTTATGAGGATCAGAGATGTCTTGGACTATATCTACTTGAGTTACACAGGTATAGAGACACTTTACTGGGGAGAGCTAGAGAGAGGCAGTCCCAGAGACACATTACAGATTTCTTTTCACTAGATATGGGACAGCCAGAGGAGCAGCCACCACTGCAGAGCTCGTCCCACACTCATTCGACCACTACTGGCACTCTCATCGACCGAGCATTGGAGCTACAGAGATACAGACGACCGCGACTGAGGAGAGGAGCTACACAGCATCGACGGAGACTACAACAGAAGATTCGAGCCATACTCTCTCGACATCCAGAGTGCAGATGAGGATGGATCCTCACCATTTCTTCCATCTTTGTTTCACACACTGTTACATCCAGTTTACCGGGTACCTATTGTATCAGCTGCTACACCCACGTAGTTTTAGATTGTAGTAGTAGTAGTAGTATTTTGTTCCACTTCTAGTTCTTTTCTAGTTCTTTTGTACCCAGACATGGTATTAGATTCACTATTTTGTAACTGATTGGTCTCATAGGTCATTTTGGCCTTTTGAAGACGTTAATATAACATTTCATTTCATTTCATTCTCTCTCTCTCTCTCTCTCTCTCTCTCTCTCTCTCTCTCTCTCTCTCTCTCTCTCTCTCTCTCTCTCTCTCTCTCTCTCTCTCTCTCTCTCTCTCTCTCTCTCTCTCTCTCTCTCTCTCTCTCTCTCTCTCTCTCTCTCTGTCTTTTCCGCAGCAAGAAGACAGTGCCACATGACATTATTAGAGCCGAGCTCGCCACACCACCTATGGTTGTAGAGACACTTTTCCAGACAGTCTGCTTCATCCAGAGGATGAGAGAGCTACCTCCTGACAGACTTACTCGTAGAGCATTTGAGGCAGCTATACAGCTATCAGAGAGTGGGCATGAGAGAGCATGGTACTCACAGGTCAGAGGATGGTTTGAGGGACACGGTCTTGACATGGAGAGCCTACCACCATTCCAGTACGACCCCCACTCACCATATGTTCACCTCTCTCGCAGTGAGAGGAACTTGGTATTGAGACAGGATCTGTGGCAGCTATACACTAGGAGAGTCTGGGAGTCACCTGGCTTGGGGACGAGGATGTCAGATTACAGAGACCAGTTTCTCACCATATTGTCTGGGGGGTTCATACAGAGACCACGCTATATGGACACATATATGCCACATAGCTCACGAGTGGCGATTGGTCAGCTGAGAGTGGCTTCACACAGGTTAGAGATTGAGATCGGGAGACATACTAGTGTTCCCAGGGAGGAGCGAGTCTGCAGAGCCTGCACAGAGGAGGTGGAGAGTAAGGAGCACTTTGTATGTAGATGCAGAGCATACACTGAGATCAGAGGCAGGTATGAGGCCTTATTCAGAGGACAGCCCACTCTCCGAGAGATCATGGACTCTCGAGATCAGAGACAGCTCGGACGTTTCTTACTAGAGATACAGAGCCATCGGGACACACTACTACAGCCACACACAGCTACACAGACAGAGGGGAGACAGTCGCAGCTCACAGACTTCTTTCAGAGGATTGCCGCCCCTCCCTCACCAGACACTCAGAGGGGAGTGACACTCTCACAAGCGGAGGTGAGCCGAGATAGACGACGACCACGAGTCACAGGCTACAGGGGCGCGAGCTCCCACCACCGACAGATCGAGGAGATCCGAGCCCGGGAGCGCCGTGCCACTGAGGAGCGAGTAGCTCAGATGAGGGCCGACCCGACAGCTTTCATCCGGGTAGCCTTGGCACCAGACCCGCCCATGTACCACATCTTACATCCCCCCATTAGTACAGGATGGAGCTAGATAGCTTGATGCATTCTCATGATTGTACTACCTTGAGCATATAGACATGCATATACCCCTAGAGATAGAGCTCCATCCCTCCTCAGATACTCCACTACCTACATTCAGTTCAGTTTTGTATCAGTTTTGTTTCATTCATTTGTCTTTCCGATAGACGGATGACATACACACCATGTACATTTGATTTGTCTCATAGGCCGATTTCGGCCTGACATAGACGTTAAAATCTTTCTTTCTTTCTTTCTTTTCTCTCTCTCTCTCTCTCTCTCTCTCTCTCTCTCTCTCTCTCTCTCTCTCTCTCTCTCTCTCTCTCTCTCTCTCTCTCTCTCTCTCTCTCTCTCTCTCTCTCTCTCTCTGTGTGTGTGTGTGTGTGTGTGTGTGTGTGTGTGTGTGTGTGTGTGTGTCTGTGTGTGCGCGCGCGCGTGTCTGAGATGCACATAGACAGAGAGAATCATGCACACACGCAGTCCGTCATCAAATCTTCTAAAGTATGCACTTAACAAGTACCTGAATCTTACTCTCCTCAAATCTCTGCTGCCATTGGGAAGCACTACTAGGGTAACATAGACCCCCAGTTCATCCTGGTCAACCCATTCTGCAGCTGTACCTTGTTCAGATTTATTCATCGATGAACCATCCTCCTGCTTTATACCTCCTGTTGTCCCACAGCTACCCGTAAGGCCAAAAACAGTCTGCTCCCCAGCCACACTTAGCAATGGGGCCACCCTGTCAGGAGCAATATGCTTAGTGGCACCATTTCCAATTGGACCATGTTCAAGCTTGGAATTCACCATAGAATCAACCCGAGGACTTGAACTGCTATTAACTACTAAGTGAAGTTCTTCTTGAACAAGAGGCGATTGAATGGCACTGGGTGGGAAATCACATGCCTCATGTGTTGGTAGCCTAGTATTCTCTTTAGCATCAGGAAATTTCTCTGCTAAGGCCTTCAGCTGCAACCAAAAGTGGCAACATTATGAAGAATTAAGAATTATAAAGAACTCTTTAAAATGAAGAATTCCAGTGGTGTAAACCTGCCCAGTTAACGACTTGATGACTTCCTTGGCAGCCTTACACTTCTCAGATTCTCCAGTAACCAGTGCAAGGGCTTCATTTACTTTTCGCTGCAGATCAAGTTCTCGCTGATGATGCTGACGGGCCATATTGTCAATCTGAAAGAGGTTGTACATCAAACGGTGCCTCTAACCCCATGTATAAGCTCTTCAGGCAACCAAACATTCTCTCGACTTGGACTTACAGAAGACCAACAGATCTGGACAAACTCACTCTACACCTTCATGCATTACCTAAGAGCTTCCCTGATAATATCCCTGACTACAAAACATGATTTGCACTGAGCTTGGAGTTGGACAATCCTCTAGTTACAGCAAGACCCACTCAGACAAAATATACAAAGTAAATCAACAAAGGGGATGATTAATATATGTGATCAATACTGAAAATACCGTACCTGTGTGCGGAGCTTCAGTACTTCTTGGCTCAAAGCATCATTGGTCTTCCTTAAATCATCGACTATCACTCTGGGAGACACGAGACCCTTTATTGTTGGTGTTGGCGTGGTAGATCGTGGCGGGCTGGCCCGTCTTGAAAATGGAGAAACTGAGCGTGAACCTCTCTTTGGTGACCCTCTTTTGGATTGAAAAGTACTTGCATGAAGCATCAAGTCATTTGCAGACTCAAAAGGCAGCATGATGCCTGTTGAAGACCAAGTCAAAAGGCCAGCTGGTCCTGGAATAACATGACCTGATGAATCAGACTTCTTCCCCTGCCTCCAGTGACCATTCACATCAACGTACCCACCAGGAAATAATGATGATTGTGAGTTAACTGATACCAACTTTGTCTCTGCCTTGGGTCTATCAACTCTCTCATGCGAAACATCCTGCCAAGGCTTCTTTGCAGCCTTGCCAACTGGACCACTTTGACCACTCAGTTGACTTAATTTTGAATGACAAGAATCACAAACACGATATGCCTTGTTGGGATTTGGTGCCATTAAGGCTCTGTAAGCCTTCCGAGCACTACAAGAATGGCAGATTACAATACCGCAGTTGTAGCATTTATGGCGCTTTCTTGTAAAATTGAAAGGTTGCCTACAACTTGCACACAGTGGTTGTTCTGAGCCTGCTCCCCATTTATGTAGGCATATTGCTGCAGTAAAACTTGAGCCACAAGCAATGCTCTTGACCTGTCTATCTTTCAAAGCTTCAACCAGAGCTGGAGACTTTTTGTCTTCCACATCTCCATGACCGAGTCTTCCATTAGCACCTTTTCCCCATGTATACACTTCTGACTTTGAAGTCAAAACAGCGACATGATGCGCACCACATGCTATTTCCTCAACAACAGCATCCCAGAGCTTTCCTTCTACACGCACAGGAGTCCTACCATCAGCTCGCGGTTCCCCAAGTTGTCCATAAACTGCACTGCCAATAGTGTAAACGTGCCCTGATGTAGTTAATGCTACAGTCAAGCTATGCCCACATGCAATTTGCCTAAAATTGTAATCAATCAAGGCAGATACACATGTTGGAACAAGCCTTTCCTCTTTATCTTCATGGCCAAGTCGTCCTTTGTCCCCATCACCCCATGTGAAGAGCTTTCCAGAGAAAAAATTGCTTGCGCTAGAATAACCTACCATGACTTCAACTACAGCCGCTGTGTGCCATACTCCACAAGCAGCTCGAACAGCTTTTAAGCCCTTCAAAGATTCTATCTCCTTGGGAGTGCTTATGCTCTTCCGATCTCCATGCCCAAGGACCCCAAAGGTCCCATCTCCAAAAGTGAAAAGCTGACCCAAAGTGGTCACTAATACTGTATGCCAGGGACCACACGAAACTGAGGAAATACGAATACCCTCCAGAGATCCACATATCCTTTTAGGCATCCAATGGCTAATATCTCTTCCATGCCCTAATAATCCAAACTTATGTGCACCATCTCCCCAACTGTAAACTTCACCAGATTGTGTCACAGCACAAGTATGATATTCCCCACAAGCAGCAAACTCTATTGTACAACTATTCAGAGCATCCACAAGTTTAGGGTAGGGAACATCTGCATTGATCCCATGGCCAAGCCAGCCACCAGACTCTTCACCCCAACTAAAAATTTCCCCTTGTCTCGTAACCAATGCTGCATGCTTGCTTCCACAAGAGATCTGCTGTGCATCTAACACAACACTTGAGCCCACTGCTTTGGGAAACAGTGCATCTAATTTTGTACCAGTAATACTGCCAAGCTTGTGCATACCACCACCCAACAACCCATTACCGATTCCTTCTCCCCACATGAAAACATATCCAAGTGTATCATAATCATCTTGCCCAGAACCTTGGCTTGAGGTGCTAGGCTGACTTGAAACGCTTACTCGAACTATCTCGCCTCTCATCGGCACCTTTGAACCTAAAGCAGAAGTTTAATCTGCCATATCCATTACATATAAAAGCCTAATGTGAGTAAAACTTGTGTAACTCTGAAAAATCAGAAATGGCATATGAAGTTTTGAGCCTTATATGAGTCAACTATCTATGACTCCAACAAACCACTAGAATGTTGGTTAATGTCTATTGAAACTTAACAGCCTTCAAATGCAAGCCACTCAGCAATGCCACATGTAAACAGAACATAACAATCAGAGAAAACGTAAAGCAAGGCATTGTTGTGAAGCTTTGCAAAATTCTGTATGACAACAACGTAACATCAGGCATTAATTAACAAAGTTTATTACTAACTGAGCACGACGGTTCCTTCAACCAACGTACCGCTTACGCAGGTAATACAAAACAATAAATAAGGTCACGAGAAAGGATGCAAACAACATAAAGGCACAAGGAGGACCCTTGAGTGTGATATAATAATTAAACCTTTCACTGGGGGAAAAGGCAGGGAAGGTGTTTTTTTTTTTTTTTGGGGGGGGGGGGGGGGGGGAAAGAAGAGATTTGAGGAACGAACTTAGGAGCCTCGAGTGTTTTATCAGCTACCATTCTTGCTGCTTAACTTGATGCCCTCTAAAGAAAATTCTTAATTGCAATAACAATAAAGCATTAAATCTAGAGCTATACACTTTTTAGCTCCAAGAAGTAATCTTAAGACTTGACATCTTTTCATGTATTTGACCTTAAATTGTCCAGCAATACTTGCCTTCAATATACGATAGCAAGCTTCTATAAGTGTATCAGATTCTCCTTGCTCCTGTTTGAACTGAAGCGTGCCTTCCAGAATTTGTGTGGCTATTCAGAGCAGCTACAAGAGATAAGGCTTCGTGAGTACACGTAAAAGCTGCCAAAACACGGAGCAACAAGGTGAACGTGCACCATGCCCCACTTCACTCTTGGCTCCTTGCCTTTTCTCAAATTGATTTGGCAAAGCTTACGTTCGTTGTTTTAACAAGTCTTGGCAGGTAGACACAGTTCACGTACACCATCTAAACTGAAAAAGTATGACAACAACATCTCGGCTTGTAAAAAATGCACTTACTTGCATTTTAATTATCAGCTTTCTATCTCCTCCATGCTTGTTCACTTCAGGGCACTTCACCAATTGTATAAGTAGTTCAGGATCCACACTAGCACACCCTTATTCCATGCTCTCTGCATTTGGCACTTCGTACGTGTCTCAAACTTCAAAGTTCATTTTGACATGCTTTCTACATAACAGGTCGGCTCATGTGCAGGCAAGTGGGCATGGAATCCGGATATATGATCAGGAAGGGGATGGTGGTCTGGACTCGGAGATGAGGAGGCAGAGAAAGGGGGGAATCTGAGGATTATAGATGTGCAACGAATCTCAAAGAATCTGCAATTATTCCCAAACCATTGTTCTCAACTGCCTTGAAGAAATAAGTCAGCTCATGCTCAACAAAAGCCACCTAAGGAATTTGAATGCCTGATAACAGACAAAAACTACTGGCGCATGTGATCTCTTATTTTGTTAATATACACTGACATAAGTTGAGCATCAAGCAATGGAATGTACACATTGCATCCAATGTAAACACTTTAAACTAGTGGTCCAAGAATCTAACTGAGAATCACCAAACTCTGCAATATTTGAATCAGTTTAGGTCTTCAAACAACTGCACAAACTGTATTGAGCGAGAGTGAAGGGAGAGAGAAGCTGGTGACGCAGGATGCTCTTGCATGAGAGAATTGGTGGCCCTAAGCTACCACTGTCAACAACCCAGGATGAGTATTTCTTTCTTAAAGAATCTGTGTAGGCCCTGAGTGGAACTGTCTGTGTGTGAAGAGTCTAGCCTATGAACTCTTATATAGGCACGTGTCCCCAAAAGGAACTCTATTCCATACAATGAGAGCGCGCACACTAGGCACCAAAAAGCAGCCCACACTGAGGTGCTGAGAGAGAGAGAGAGAGAGAGAGAGAGAGAGAGAGAGAGAGAGAGAGAGAGAGAGATGAAATGAAATGTTGTATTAACGTCTTTCAAAGGCCAAAATGACCCATGAGACCAAAGAGTTACATCATGGTCAATCTCATACAAGGTCTGGATAAAAAGAAAGAAACTAACTAAACAGAAACATCACTAGAGCTGTGAAAGGTGGGTATCAAGAGTCTAAGGAGTACATACACAAAAGGTGGGTATGTATCTCAGAGAAAGATACAAACTCGTGGACATGTGTGTATCAAAATCCGGAGATGGCTCGCATTGGACGGTGCATGATCATGTCGATGTCCTCCATGGCGAGAGTCTGCATAGGGCATCTCCCATGTCTCGCCAATACAGATCTGATCCTCTGCTGCAGCTTTGTGAGCCTCTCTCTCTTTGTAACCCTACTTGAATCTCCAATAGATAAGAGTCCAAGACATCTCTGATCCTGGTATCTCATAACTCTACATAGAGGCCCAAAACCCTCTCTAAAGAGGCAGTGAAAGCAGCCACATATCTCATAGTATGCTATACAGTACTGAAGACCTTACCAACTTGCAGATCTTGGCAGAGGGGCTTAAACCCTAACAGAAGAAGAAGAAGAGGAAGACTTAGCCAGCTTACAAAGCCCGGCCGAGGGGCCTAAAGATAAAAAGGGGGTTAGTAGTTTAAAATCCTAACCCGACCGAAGGGCCAAAACCCTAAAAAGAGTAGAACTAAAGCAAATTCCCAAATATTGCGTAGAGATGATGACGTGGCCAAATTGTATGGATTGGCCTGCAATTTGCGGTGGCTGCTGATGACGTGGCAGCTCTGTATGGACAGCCCCTAGGGCACCAAATTTTGGACCTATTGCTTTTAAATGCAGTCCTTTTCATGAAACTGCTTTTGGATAGGCCAAGGGCCTTTAAATATGATGTGTTGGCTCTGCATTCTACCACGTAGAGAAGCACAGCAGAGTTTCCAAAGCTTGTACCTTGTTGAAGTGATATAAAGAAATACCAAAAGGGGCGCCAAAGTTTGGGGCCATTGCCGTCTGGAAGTGGAACTCCACCACTCCGTGTCTCTTGTGTGGATTATCTCTCTCTCTTTCTGTTTAGTTGTTTTGATGTGCTAAAAGTCATTTCTAGTCTATTCTTTTCAATTGGCACGTGGTGCCGTCCCATTACAATGGTATTTGAGCTTCAGACGTGTGCTTTTTTGAAAGCATACCGGTTCCACCAAGTAAGGATAGAGCAAGATGGCGCTTCTAGATTCTAGAGAGTATCTACAGTTCCTCTACGATGAACTCCACGACGTACTCTCAAGGCATCCTCAAAAAAACCTCTCGATTTTGCAGAGCTTTCAACAGTTTTTGAACTACATGTTGCCTCCTCTATTGCCTCAGGCTGTTCATCCTCCTCTGGCACCAGAAAGCTCAAGGGCTTCTACCCGACAGCCTACTCAATCCTCTATTCCAATCAGGGGAGTTTTCAGAAATATGGTGCAACCATCTGATGTTTACTGTGTGCAATGCCACCTTCATTGCCACCACCTCCCCCACCGCCGCCTGGGTATATCGGCTGAAGCCCATATGTCCCCTAAAGATTTCAAGGATGGTGGATTTACAGTAAAATTTCACACCTTTTCCGGCATGAAAGATAGGAAGAAAGCCTTATCGTTACCACAGCAGTTTGACAACATCTATGCCCTCAAGAACTACATTGAAGAGTCAAAGATCTCTCGAGCCGCTACTTTTCTCAAAGATAAGGCTATGCAGTGGCGGAGTTCCATAGCTACCAAGCCGCATGCTCTAAGGACTTGGCAAGCTTTCAAGAATATTTTTGCCCAGAGCCACATGACATTCCTCTTTGAAGTACAGCTTCTGGGAAAATGGGGTAACCTGAAAATGCTTGCCATTGAACCCATGGAAGACTACAACCAAAGGTTCCTCGATGTTTACCTTCCAGTGTCTTTCTTCAAGCAGACAACCTTCGAGGACCAATGCGAACGCTATACCATTAGACCTCTACAGGAATATTGTTTATCTAAACAAGTTGCTACTATGCAAGAGCTTATGGACCATGCTACAGTCAATTACAAGCTTATGAAAGGAATTGGAGTTCATTACGAAAGATCAACCGGAAAACAATCAAAATCCCCAACAACAACGCTCATATTCTCGGGATTCTCGTGACAATTAAACCCAATCGTCAAGACCTCTTTTGACACCTCGCCAACAAGAATTCTATTGCAAGAAGGAAGATGCTTTAAATGTTTCCAGACGAGACACAAGTCATATGCATGTCCTACAAAAAGGGGATAAGCCTCCAAAGAAACCTCCTGCTAAGAAAGCTAAAACTACGGTAGAACTTGTTCCCGACATTTAAGGCATCTCTCTAGATGGCTCGCAGAGCATATGGTAAGATTAATGGTTCCAAGGCACTTATCTTCTTTGACCCAAGAGCCACCAAAAATTTCATCCATCGAGAATTCCTAAAGCAAATGGACTTTGAGTATAATCAGTTTGCTGGAAAACTTAAAGCTGAGCTCGCCACTAGGCAAACTCAAAAAGTTGTGCCCCCTCATTGGTGCTCTTTCGGTCACATTCCAAGGGTACCATGGCAAGGCAAACTTCCACGTCATGAAGTTAGGGCATTTGCGACGCTCTTTTGGGCATGCCTTTGCACGACCAAAAGGATGCTACCATTGAGATTCGTAATTGTACCATCACTTGGGTGTAGCAAGACGAGCCAATCGTCCTTCGAGTTCCACTAATCGAGACAAACCTAGAATGATTTTAGTTGTGCTTTGTATTTAGAGAATACTATTTGAAATGAAATGTATCTCTTTTGCACTTATCTTGGTGCCAATGAGTATTGCTTGATTCTGGTTTTGATACTGGTTTCCATTGTATTTTGGTCTGTGAATACATCACGGCTCAAACATTGGTCTAGGAGTATTCAAGAGAAACTGTGATTTAAAATATCTGAATAGCTCATGGCTCGGGTCTTCGTCCTAGGAGCAGTATTCATGTGGATATGTAAGTAAGAAAAACCTCTAAACGATGTAGGTGTGAGGAGCGTTTGGTTGTATATGGAACCTCCAAACAACGCAAGCTGCGGTCTGGGGAGCATTTGGTTGCATCAGGCCTCTGAATCTCATTGCTCGGAACCTCGATTCTCCAGGGGAGTATTCATGGGGGACGTATAGCCTTTGAGTTTCTCATGGCCTGGAACCTCACTTCTCAGGGGGAGTATTCATCAGCGAGTTTCTGTCTTTATGTCCTGCATTTGTGATCATTAGCGTTGCATCGTGATGTGCCAACCATATCTACTCCATATTGGGTGAGATTGCCCGGGTATGTAATATTAGTGCATCGAGACACCCCTTTAAAGATCAACGCGGTCTGGGTGTGATGGCTAGTGTTGCCACGGAAGAATATCAAGAGCTTCGATACGGAAAGAGAAAACCGATTGACCCTCGGAATTTTGAACTAACTTGATTCAGTTTTTGCAAGTCTAATCGCAGACGATTACTTTTCTTCAAGAGGGGGGTATGTCACAAACTGCTAGCATGGCAATCATCGAAGACCTAACCAACTTGCAGATCTTGGCTGAGGGACCTAAACCCTAACAAAAGAAGAAGAAGAAGATGACTTAGCCAACTTACAGAACCCGATTGAGGGGGGCAAAGATAAAAAGGGGTTATGACTTTAAAATCCTAAACCTACCAACTTGTAGAGCATGGCTAAGGGACCTGGACCCTAAAAAGAGCAGAACTAAAGCAGATCCCCAAATATTGCATAGAGATGATGACGTGGCAGGATAGTACGGACTGGCCCACGATTCGCGGAGGCTGCTTATGACGTGGCAATATGGTACAGACAGCCCATAGGGTGCCAGATTTTGGACCTACTACTTTGGATGTAATACTTTTCATGTGATTACTTTTGGATAGGCCAAGGGCCTTTAAACATGATGAGGGGCTCTCTCTCTAGCATTCTACCACGTGGAGAAGCAGATCAGAGTTCCCAGAGCTTGTTCCTTGTTGAAGCAATATAAAGAAATACCGAAAGGGGCGCCACAGTTTGGGGCCAATGTCGTCTGGGAGTGGAACTTCGCCTCTCTCTCTCTCTCTCTCTCTCTCTCTCTCTCTCTCTCTCTCTCTCTCTCTCTTCAGTTGTTTTGAAGTGCTAAAAGTCTGTTCTAGTCTGTTCTTTTTAGTTGGCATTGTATACACAACGCTTAACTCTTGTATCATGGAGCTCTTGTGGAGTGCAAGTGGCTATTGTTAGCTCCATCATCCTCTTAAGCGTATCACAAGGAGACACATTCATGCTCTTACGAAGAGGAGATTAAAGCCCTACATCAGCCTTATACAACTTTCTGTCATTAAGGTTGACCAAACAAGCAATTTCTCCTCCTAAGAAAGCCAATCTCATTCTTGATAGTTATCCTTCTTGGAGTTTGGGATCTTGAGCTTTTGCATCTCAAGATTTTGAGTTGTCTTAGTACCTTCAAGAATCTTTATGAGTCACCAGTTACTAGTATCCTTGAAATACATGACAACATGTTGTAATTTGGACTTCTCTAAGACATTGTTGTTAGCCAAGGTATAACAAAAAAAGCCCTCGTGACATCTTATCTCTCATCATCCTAGCCATTCTATCTCTACAAAATTCCCCAAAGGATTGATTTGTTGTGGCATACATGACACAGTATTCCCTTGCCTGTACTTCTGGCTTGGTGTTTGTTTTTCCCTATTTTACTCTAGTAGTTGTCCAATCATGAGCAAATTTGCAGATTTGGTCTTGCTAATGAGGCCACATAAGATCCAATCGACCGTTCCTATTTCAATGAGCCCCATTTAACTGGGTCAAGGATTGTCTATAAGGGAGTCAAACAATGTGACAAGTCAGTGACGAGGCACCAGGATTCCAACCAATGGAACAGATCTCAACCGAGGGGCCTAAAGCCTAGACGAAGAAGAAGAAACAGAAGAAATCCCAACTTATGAAGTCCTGTCAAGTGGCCCAAATTATTAATGGGTTAGGATTATTAATCCTAACCTCCAGCAACTTACAAGAGCCGACCGAGGGGCCTAAACCATAAATAAAGCAGACGCTTTTAGACTTGCAGCTTTTCATGTTCCGCTTTTAATTTTGGCGAAGGACCTTCAAATATGTAACTAGGGGTCTCTCTCTCACATATTATGTTACCGCGTGGACAAGCAGAGGAGAGCCCTAGACCATTGTACCTTTGCAAATTAATAATAAAGAAATACCAAAAGGGACGCCAACCTTTGGGGCAGTGCCGTCTAGGGATGGAACTCTGGGATTCTCTCTCTTTCTCTTTTATAATTGTTTTGAAGTGCTAAAAGTGTTGCTAAGTGTATAGATTGTAGTTATCTCTGCGTTTTTTTCGGATCCCTCGGCGGAAGTGATTACAAACAACCACCCTACACCCCCATTTATAGGGAGCAAGGGACACCCTTTGTACCAATAGTTGACCTACTTAATACCAGCTATAAAGCCAACGTTTCAGCTCATCTTTATTTCCTTCTCTCCCCGGCTGCGTTCTCTCTCTATGGCTCTCCCTTTGTCTCAACATTTTCTTATCGTCGTACCTCCTCTCTCTTGCGTTTTGTTGCAAGGCGACCCTAGCTTCTCCTCCTCTTGCAATTCTTAGGGGATTTGTCACAAAGTGATGATGTGGCGTCCTCAAATGGAAGAGAAATGGCCTGGTGGACAAGAGGAACTAAAGCCTGAGGATTGAACCCAAAAAGTATGGCTGAGGGGCCTAAACTGAAGAGGATTAGGGATTTTTAATCCTAGTACTACCCAATTTATGGAAAACCGGGCGAGGGGCCTAAAACCTAATATCAAAAGCTTAATCATTGACTGATGATCTCGTAAATTGCACTGACATGCTAACGTGGCAAGTTGTAGAATTTCCGCGTTTTGCGTTGCTAACTGTTGGGCAGTTTTGCGTGAGCTTTTAGATCAAGTGCTTTTGGGGCTCTACTCTGGGCATCCTTTGTACTATTTATAAGTGCCCTTGCGGTAACTCTTGAGAGAGCATCTGGACACGAAGTACCCTTGAGAGTTGTACTTTGCGAGCAAGAAATACCGAAAGGGACGCTAGTCTTTGGGGCCAGTGTGTCTTGGCTCAGAACCCTGCCGTGCCGTGCCGTGCCCTGCCGTGCCGACTCTCCTCTCTCTCTCGGTTAAAGTTTGCAGTTTTTGTTCATGTGTTGCAAATTCTCTTCAAAGAGAGTTGTACCTTGAAGCTTTTGGAATATTAGCAATGTCTATGCCAAAAGTTATTGATCAGCAGGTTGAATCTGGTGCGGAGCGAACTACACAAGAGGGAAGCCACTCCACTCCCTTGTCACAGATTGCCTAGATTGAATAAAGTCACTAATTTCTCTTTGAGATTTTAGCGATATTGACCGACTGACACTATTTTGCGGAATGACTTTATGAACAGATGTACATTGGATTGGAAATTTCCTTAATTGAACTGAAGACATGTGCTCTTTCATGTGTGTATTGTTAGAGACATGTAGAGAAAGATGAAATGTCTGCAGCATTTTGTATGATGAATGATTTGAACTTAGTGCATCTAGACATCTGTTAGAGATCAGCAAGATCTGGATGTGATGGCTAAGTGAATGAGAACTGAATGAGATTCTAGTGCATCAAGGTGTCTATCTTTATGAAATGACTGGATACTTGTGTGAGTGCATCAAGAGTTCCAGAGGATGAGATGGCTACCCAGTGATCTAGGTGCATCAAGAGTTCTAGACAGAATGAGATGGCAAGATTGAATGATAGAAACATGGTGTTCACTGTGAACTAAGTGCCTGATTTGTGAATGGTATGCTATGTGGATGTACTGTCTTGTGGGGATGGTCATGGGCATGGTCTGCTTGATTGAAATATGAAAAGAAACGATACGAATCTAACAGTAACAAGATTTAGGACAGAAATGTGATTGATCAGTGATTGATGTCTTTGTAAAAGTGTTGGATTGGCAGAGTCTGGTGCATGGGTACATAGAGTCAGTGTCTATTGAAGAAAGTTTTTATTCTTTGGCTATTTTGCAGGCGTAATCGAGGGCGATTATAATTCTCACGAGGGGGGAATGTTAGAAAGTGATAGCGTGGTATCCCCAACTTGAAGAGAAATGGCTGGGTAGACCTAAGGAACTGAACCAAGCAAGTATGGCCGGGGGGCCGAAATTGAAGAGGATTAGGGATTTTTAATCCTAGTTGTACCAACTTAAGGAGCATTGGCTGAGGGGCCTAAAACCCAATATCAAAAGCTTTATCGTTGACTGTTGATCCCATAAATCGCACTGACATGCTGACGTGGCAAACTGTATGGAATCCCGTAAATCGCACTGGCATGCTGACTTGGTAGGTTGTACGGCTTTCCACGTTTTGCGTTGCAAGCTATTGGGGAGTTTTACTTAAGCTTTTGGAGAGCAAGTGCTTTTGGGTGTAGTGCTTTCAGATCAAGTGCTTTTGGGGCTCTGCTTTTGGACATCCCTTGTACTATTTATAAGTGCCCTTGGGGTAACTCTTGAGAGAGCATCTAGACGTAGAGTCTCGGAGAGAGTTGGACCCTCGGGAGTTGTACTTTGCGAGCATAATAATAAAGAAATACGCGTAGGGGCGCTTGTCTTTGGGGCCCAATAAATACCGAAAGGGGCGCCAAATTTTAGGGCCAATACCTTTGGGCACAGAACTGCGCCGGGCTGTGTCGACTCAAATTTTAAAGTTGTTAAGTGTCGTATCAAATTCTCGAACTGGTTGCCCAAGCCTGTAACAAGCACCACCACCCAAAATTTGCAAGTGACCGAGAGAGGCAAATACTCGAAGCAACAGGTATCAATTGTGAATTCGCCATACGAGTTGTTGTTTCATGTTTGTACTTTTGCAGGTACTCCATCACGGAGAAGGAGCAATGAGGCCTTGGCCTATGCTCAGGGATTCCCCTAAACGGAATCGGAAACGGTCTATAGAGCCTCAGGCTCTCGGAACAGTCGGAAATAGAATTGAGAGCTCTTCTCTCGGGAATTTCCCACCTGGGAAGGAATTGACCATCAAGTCGGAAGATGTAGAACGAAGGGTCACTCCGGTTATTGTGCTTGTAAAAAGATTCTCCCTAAGAAAGATTCTCTTTAGGGGGGGGGGGGGGGGGGGACCAGCCTATCTTCTTTGTCCCAAATACTGTGTCAATCTTCTCCCTCATCTCTTTTGGGTTGGAAGTTTATTCATTTTCAGCTTATTGATTATTCATGTGCGCTCCCGTTTATGACATCTCTCAAGTCCTATTTATAGGACTTCATAACCAAAGGGTTCACACTTACCGGACATATTGCAATCACCCATCCTGATGTCTGGGGACGTAACACCCCTCCCTATATGTTTTGAGTTAATGTATTATGTGATGAGGATGTTAATGATGATGAGAATGTAGGTTAGGCTTACATACCTACCCACTCTAGGTACCCTCATTTATTTTATTTTCATCTTTATACTCCCCTGCCACCGTACTAGAGTCACATATGGATAAAACCTTTTGGTCTCATCCTTTTGATCGTTTGAAGACATTAATATAACATTTCAATTAATCTCTCTCTCTCTCTCTCTCTCTCTCTCTCTCTCTCTCTCTCTCTCTCTCTCTCTCTCTCTGTGTGTGTGTGTGTGTGTGTGTGTGTGAGAGAGAGAGAAGAAAAGCGCAGCACTAATTTCAATTACTTGGTGCCCTAACGGTGCCTGTTGTAACGGGAGGGCACCACATGCAAACGGAAAAGAACAAACTGAATAACTCTAAGCACTTCAAGTAAAAACTGAACTTTAAGCACAACAGACGAGACGGGGAGTGGAGAAGTTCCACCCCAAGAGAGCACTGGCCCCAAACTCTGGCGCCCCATTCGGTATTTCTTTATATTGCTTCAACTCAATACAAGCCGGTAATCCCATGCACTTCCATGCGGGGAATCGTGCCAGAGAATGAGCCCATGGCACATACTTAAAGGCCCTTGGCTTGTAAAGTTGTACATGAAAAACATCAACTAAAAAGCATATGGTCCCAAAAGCTTGCGGCGCAAAAGCTGGAAATCTGTACAGCATGCCACATCAGCAACCATCACCGCCAAACACGGACCGTTGTACAATCTGCCACGTCATCTGTCAACACAAGTCGCAAGGCATCCGCACTTTGTGCATGTCAACGTGATTCACGGGATGTCTGTAAAGCCTGTCAGAAACCGAAAAGCGCGTACGCGACTGCTAATGACGCAAAGCAAAGGTTGGAGAGCGCACCTACAAATCACGCACATACAGATCCAACACCAAAAGCAAACAAACACACATGCGCACAGACCCACACCAAAACACATAAACAGCACGCGACCTACACACTTTTTTTGGCCTGCCCAAAGGGCAAAGGCTATAGAGATACTTTCTCTTTTTGCTGACTAAAATAGAAAAAAGGTTGAGTTGTATTTTCAAGCATTTATTGATAGGCTAAAAATGTTGATTGGTTGAAATAAGATAGGGGTCACTCATTTAAATGAAGAGTGTGTAAATCTAATAATGGACATGTCTTGAGTTTTGAAATATACAATGAATGCTCATTTATCAAGCAAAGGATTTTGGGATGCCTTTGAAAGCTTGAGAGGTTGAAAGCCTTAGAGGTTAAATGATGAAGACTTAGCATAATGGGTGGCTCCACAAATCCCAAGAGTCACCTTTTCATTTTGAGAAGTTCTTTCACCCACCTAGTTCTTTCATCCGTTGAAACTTGAGGTGATAGACTAAAGTTGTCATTTTTGTTAGTTCAAACTTTAAGGAAGGGATCTATCCTTTAGAGCTTTAATTTCTAGGGATTTTTTATTTTTATTTTAGAGATTTTGAATCTAAGTTTAGAACTTAAGGATGTAGAACTTTTAAAGTAAGGTCTCCAAAACTTTAAGGAAGGGATCTATCTTTTAGAGCTTTAATCTATAAAGATTTTTTATTTTTATTTTTAGAGATTTTAAAGCTAAGTCTAGAAATTAAGGATGTAGAACTTTTAAAGTAAAGTCTCCAATGAGGACCTAGAGTTTTTTTTTAAAAGACGGTAAAACTTTGAATTAAAGAAAGTGAAAAGGTTACGTGAACCCACAGGTAGGGGGAGGGTCACCCCGAGGCGCTAGAGTTTTAGGGCTTAGAACTTTAGAGCTTTTAATGTGGGATTTACAGCTTAGGGATCTAGAGTTTTAAATTTGTAAAAGGGGCTCTAGAGATTAAGCATGTAAAATTTTTAACGTGGGGTCTAGCAGATAGAGCTCTAAAGCTTAGAGATCTAGAGCTTACGGATGCTTTTTTAATTCAATTCTCTGTGCTTATGTTTTTTTTTTTTTTAGTTTAGAGATGTAAAGATTTTAAAGTAGGATCTAGACTCAAATCAAGGCCTAAAATTGACGCCTTTTTTTTTTGTCAAGGGCTATTTTGCCTATCAAAACATGTGCTTTAAAAAAACCTCATGTCATTTGATATGCTAGAATCTCAAAATTGATTGTCATTTTTTGTGTTGATACCTTTGAGCTAACGTTATATATGGCAAACTATATAAGTTGATCGCATTATACAAAGCATATGAAAGGGGGCTTGAATAATTGCATGTCAATCAAAAATTTCTACTATGCCTGGCAAGCCTGGTGATTTTATCACTTGTTTTTTTTGTAAATCATGATTTAATTTACGAGTGGGAAACCTCAAAACGAGGAAAACCCACAGTAAAACAGTACAATAAGCGTAGTGTTGTGATGCTCCGAAAGCTAGAAACAATCAAAGAAAATCCTGTAAGCTTCAAGAGAGATATCTCCCACATCATAAGCATAATGCAGGGCTTGTCCGAGTGAAACTAGTAAGGAAATGTCACGTGCACATCTAACCCTATGTGTACGTGGACAAGCTACTTCATGACAGGGGTTCAGTTTAGTTAGCCTAGCTTAAGAAGTGTTCTGGCACTTTTGTGAATCTGTTCGCAGACAGTGCATGTCCAGACACTTAGAGTAGATGCATATCCTCTAGTTGCACACAACATGATCATCAGCAGTACCATCAGAATCCATCAGAGCATTTTACAGTGCAGAAGACCTATTTTTTCTATTTTAGCCATTTTCCACTTATTATTAATAAGTGCCTTTGTTGGGAAACTGTGTAGGGCAAACTTTGCAAGTTAATATATAAGAAAGCTAGCGCTAATATTTTCTAGCAGAAGAGGTAGCAGGCGTCCGACAGTGCACCTTCTCAGCAAGACTCCCCCGACAGGCAACCTAGCGTTTTCAGCCACCAAGAACCAGCATTTTCTTCAAGTGCAGATCAGCCCTAGCGTTTTGCAGTTGCAGATCAGCCTTGCGATAGCAGACCACAGCAGATCCCTTAGCGTTTTTGCAGCAGGACATCAATTTAGCATAGCCTTTTTGCACCAGCAAGTCAGCCTAGCGTTTTGCAGTTTTCGGCGACAGTTCAGCTTTTCTACATCAGCGTTTTCAGATTTCAGCATTACGACTCTGCACCATAGCCTTCGAACCTTGCAGATCTCACCTCGCCGCATGGTCAGATCAGCCAGTGGTTGCAAATTCAGCCAGGAAAACGTTGATTTCAGCACTTGCGTTTTCAACGCGTCGTCATCGCATCACCGACATAGAGTCAAAATTCAGTAGATACAAGATTTGCAGATTTCAGCCCATAGCGTTTTCAGTTTTCAGCCCATCTCGTCATCGTCCTCATCGTCGGCAAGTCCATAGCATTGTAGAGATTTGTGCAAGCAATAGTAGACCGCTCTCGCCATAGAGAGTGGTGTAACAAACTTGTACACTCCAAGTCTAGAATCTACCGCAACAGCACCAAATAACCACTTCAAAACAGTTCACAATTTATTCGACACTGGACCGGCGGAGTTCCGTGCCTAGAGATATTGGCCCCAAAGACTGGTGCCCCTTTCGGTATTTCTTTTTGTATTAATCTGAGTTCAAAGTACAAGAGTGCGGGCAGGCACTCACACTCAGACTCTGCGTCCGGATGCCCTGGGTTATTAGGCCCTGCCTGCTTATTTAAAGAATACAAGGATGCCAAAAGCAAAGCCCCAAAAGCTGAAAATCAAAAGCCCAAATAAAGCAAAGGCTCTTTCTCTCTCTTGCTTGTAAAAATAAAGCAAGTTCCAAAAGCTGTCCATAAATAGCTTATAAAATAAAGCAGAAGAGCTCTCTCTCTCAAGCCTTATTCAGTAAAATAAAGCAATTCATAAAATTCTCTCTCTCTTGCTGGATTGCGTGGCCCAAAAGCTGCCCATACTTTTTTGCGTAGAATAAAGCAAGTGCCCACGCAAATCTGCCCAACTTTTTCCATGTTGTCGTAAATCGCGCCGTAATTCGCGAGCGTCCGTACTGCTGCCACGTGGCAAAGCTTACGCAAATCACACACATCCGTACTGCAGCCGCATACAATCAACCAGGTCAGCACTTGGGGTTCCCATGCCAGCCACATCAGCATTTAGGGTTTCCACAGGGCAGAGAGTGTGTGTATATTGGGCAGCCACATCACCACTTTGTGACATACCCCCCCCCCCCCCCTCTTGAAAGCATTGTAATCGCCCTCGATTACTCTTGCAAAACAAACAGACAGGCCATAAACTGTCTTAGCAGACACTGACTGTTAGTACCAACGCACTAGGAACACACATCTAGCACATGCACCAATCGACAGTCACATCACACGACATCAGATGACATCACTTGACATCACATGGCAAATCACATTCAACATTCATTCGGATCTCAGACTATGATTTATTGGCAATGCAATTAGCCATCGCATCTAGATCCACTCAGGACCTCATAGATGCCTGATTGACTAATCCCTATTGCAACCATGTCTATCGAGATCATTCAGACCAAAATGCTGCAGTCATTTCGTCTATCAGTTCTTGCACTTAAACAAGTCAAGAACAAGTCACTATCATGTTCAGGAATTCTAGTTCATAAAGCATACAACAGCATACTGTCAGCTCTCAGTATCCCTGAAGCTCAAAGAGACATCAGTGACTCTAGTATCAAAATCGAGGCATCTGTTGACAAAGGAGCGGAGTAACTCCCCTCTTGTGCAAACCCACTGCACCAGATCTCCGGCCAAGCTGAATTCGGGATTCCATTTGGAATAGACTATGCTAAACCAAAAGCTTCAAGGTAAAGTTTCACAATCTGAGGAATATCTACTAGGTCTTCCTCCTCCATTCGCTTCGCATCCAATGCGAAGTAGGTCTTGAATTTAACCAAGAACTGTCATTTCGCTTTACCCTCTTTCTTTCTTTCTGTGCCAATTTCTGTTCTGGAATGAGTATCTGCTCGTTTTCGTCCAATTCGGGTTGCACATCCGACTCCCCATCTTCAGGCACATCACCTTTAAAAGGTTTCAAGAGACTCACATGAAATGCATTGTGAATCCTCCAAGTGTCAAGCAGTTTCAGTTGGAAGGAGACATCATTTATCTTTTCAAAGATCTAGAAAGGTCCGTAGTATCGGATAGTAAGCTTTGGAAAAAGCCTCTCCTTTCCCTTCTTCTTTCTCAGGCGCGCCTTCTCAAAACATAAAGCACCCAATCATCCTCCTTCAATTTCAAATCGTGATGATAGCGATCCGCTGCCTTTTTCTGTGTTTCCTGAGATTTCTGCAAAGCCTCGAGGACCTTGGCAAAAGCCGTGTCTAAGTCGCGCGTATACTCATCGGCTTCAAAAATCTTATTTTTCGTGCTTAGGAAGGGTGGAACCTTCGCAGCACCTTCAACATCTCAAATGGCGCCTTCCACGTCGAAGAGTGTATCGTGTTGTTGTAGGCAAATTCCACCAAAGTTAGATAATTTTCCCATTGAGTCTTCTGATCCGAGATATAAGACTTCAATAAATATAAAACCACTGAATTGGCAATCTCAGATTTCCCGTCAGTCTCTGCGGGTGGAAAGATAACGAGAATTGCAACCACGTGCCAATGTTCTCCCAAATTGCCTTCCATAACAAACTCGTAAATCTGGGGTCCCTGTCAGAGACAATCGTCTCAGGCATGCCATGTAATCTGAAAATCTGGGCCATAAACAGTCTCGCTAAGTAATACGGCTTGACTGTTTTCTTCAGTGGAATGAAATGAGCCTGCTTGCTAAATCTGTCAATAACAGTCCAGATACCATCATGAATTGTGTTCTCGAGAGATCAAAAATGAAATCCATTGTAATACTTTTCCAAGGGCAGGTGGGTATGGGTAAAGGCTGTGACAATCCCTGTGCTTTATGCCTGTCAAAACTTGACCTTCGGGCATACCAAGCAACTGCGCACAAACTCGCCCACATCCTTCTTGAGTCTCGGCCAAAAGAAGTATCTCTCCACACCTCTCAAGGTGGTAACAATGCCGCGGTGACCCGTAAAAAGTGGATAGTGGCATTCGGTTAGAACCTTTTCTCCCAACGGCTGTGTAACGCACAACATGCTTTTCTTCACCAAGTAGCCATCCCGAATGGAATAGTCCGCTACTACCTCCCATTTTGTATTCAACTGAATACGTCTGCAAAATCTGTATCTGTGGCGTACTGACCGACCATATCCTCGAAGCTTCTAGGATGTATCACGGAAATAGCCAGAACCAATGGCTTCCGGGGTAAAGTATCTGCCACCAATTACTTATGTCCCTGCACATGGACAACCCGGAAGTAAAAACTGTGACAAGATGGTTAACCACCGCCTCCACTTTTTCCCATAGCTGCTTCTGTGACAAGTAGCAGCGTAAACTCCAACCATCTGTGAAAAACCGTAAAATCGGCTCCGAGTAGGTAATGTCGCCACTGAGGAAGAGCGTGGATAACCGCCAAAAGCTCTTTCTCACATAACTTTATTGTCAATTCCGGCCTTGAAAACAATCGGCTTTCGTAGGCAATGACATTGGCCTTCTTGCACTAAGACCGCATCCAAACTACGACCACAAGTATCACAATATACTGCAAACGACTTCTGCGGCAAAGTCAACAATTGGTTTTGTAGTCAAGTTCTGTTTCAATTCCTGAAGGGCAATCACTTCTGTGGATCCCCACGAGAAAAGGACTCCTTTCTATGTCGACAAATGCAAAGGGGTAAGCAACCTTTGCAAACTTTCTGATGAACCGCTTGTAGTAAGAACATAAGCCCAAGAAGCTTTCAACTTGATGGACATTCTTCAAATCGGGCCAATCACGGATAGTCTCTATCTTGGCCGGGTGCATCTGCACTCCTATTGCTGAGACAACGTGTCCCAAACAAGTGTCTTTGGCTCGGCTCACACGGTTCGGTGGCCGGTTCGGTGGTGTGGTTCCAGGTAACAGATCAATGGTATGATCCTCCCAAGGGAATTACGTAGAAGTCCTTGTGCCCTAAACACCCCTGACATTGCCAACGAAGTTTTCCAATGATCGGTGTAATGGCAACATCCCATTCGGGTGCCGCTAGAACTACCTCCGCTTGTGGCCTCAGCCTATCGGGCGTAATTCCAAATCGAGCCGCCAATTCAAGTGAAAAGAAATTGGCCTTGGCTCCTTCAAAAGAGCTTCCTGATCTTTCCCTTTGCCCTAAAAGCGGAAAAGTTTGTACTTTCATTCATTTAATTCAGTTCGGGTCCCACGCAATGTGGTACCAATCCTACTTTTTATCTGCCTTTTCTGCCACGTCTATAACAAACTGCTGACGTACCCTAAAGAATGGAGCCAACTTACATATGCCGGCCGAGGGGCCTAAACCCTAAGAAGAACAAGTAGCAGAAGAAGAAGTCCTACCAACTTATGGGGACCCCATCCGATGGGGCCCCAAGTGACATAAAGGATTAAAATAAAGCAGGATCCGGACACACACCAAAACTGATGACGTGGCAGATTTCCGAAAATTATGCTAACATGATGACGTAGCAAGCTGTACGGATTTTCGCGTTTTGCGCTAGCTGATGACGTGGCAGGCTGTACGGATCTCCGTAAATTACGTTGGCAGCTTTTTGGCTTTGCTTTTGGACCAGAAGCTTTTGAGTTTTAAAGGCTTTTTACTGTAACTGCTTTTCAAGCGAAGGGCCTTTAAATATGAGGTTAGGGCTCATTCTCTAGCATGCTTCCTGGAGAAGGTGCAAAGTCTGGAGTACCGGCTTGTACTGTGTTGATGAAATATAAAGAAATACCGAAAGGGGCGCCAAGGTTTGAGGCCAATACTCTCTGGGGTGGAATTTCGCCACTGTGTGCTGCGTGTCGTCTCTCTCTTTCAGTTCAGTTGTTATTGAAGTGCTAAAAGTTTGTTCAGTCTGCTCTTTTCTATTGGCACGTGGTGCCCGTCTTTGTGACAACGTCCCTCAACTGCTTTGGAACTTTCTGGCATTTCTTCATCCTGTTCATTCGGTGCCTTGTTAGGGCACTTCGCGGAGATATACCCAGTTTCCCTGCATTCAAAACACTTCCCCTCTTTGATATAGCTGATCCTCTCTCGACGAGTGAGCTGGGGTCGTGCATCCTTTTCTTTCGTTTCAGGGGTGCTCTTCTTCTTTCTACTTTCATTTCCCGAAGTCTGTTCAGCTCTCTGCGTCATGATCTCATCCATGGGGTAGGTCAAACTGCCTGAGTGAATGCCAAAACCTCGTTTCGCATGACTCATCAGATCCTGAATGGAAGTTGACTTTTGTTCTAAGCAGTGATCTCGAATCTCTGTAAGAAGACCCAAGGTAAACCACTCAATCTGTTCTTTGAACGAGATCTTCTTAAATGAAGAGGCGGGTAGAAAAGAGCTCCAGAATCTCTCGCAATATGCGTCCACTGTATCCTTCTTGGTCATCCGAAGATGGTTCCAAGCAGTTCTTATGTCGCGTTCATACTCTCGAGTCAGCCAAAAAGAAATAAAAAGCCTCTTGAATTTCAGCCATTTAACTGGCGCTGTCTTGTTTAATAGAAGCGTGGACCACCAAGTTCGAGCATTCCCCTTGAAGTAAGAGGCAGCTCTCTAAATATTAGAGTGCTCTGAGTAACGCCCTCCAAAGAAGGCTATGTCAAACTGTTGTACAAAAGACAAAGCCTTCGAAGCATCTCTATAACCAGAAAACGTGTCAAATTTAATTGACTGTCCACCTTCCTTAAATTCTCGGACTTTCTTGCTTTTGTCTTCAAGAAAGTCATACTGGTTGGCTTTATAAAAATTCTTCTTTGCGTAAAAGCTGCTTCGGCAAAGTCCGAACTATCAGGTAGAAACATAGCTTTTTGAGCCAAAACATGCCGACGTAAATCCAAAATATTAATATCTCCTAATCGCTTAGGCGTGCATAACTTATCCATTAATAGAAACTACAATCCTTTCTTGTGGGAGGAAGTACGTCAAAAATGCTCCAACATGCATGACATAAGAGACCCAAGGTGCCGCTGAGGCCATCATAAAAGTGGCAAATAGAACTGCACATAGGCCATCATTATGCATTGAACAATTCTGAGTCGCACATGCAATGGCCAGGTTGACAATTTCCAATAGCTAAGCTTTAGGTGCATTCTTTGGAGCACCCATTCAAGTTTCATTGCGGACACATTCCAACCAATTGGATATCCCAAATGACGTACTATGGTCTAAGGGGGAACAATCTCCCCTGCCCATAGAAGCCTATGCCAATCAAAATCCTTCAAAGGCATAAACTTGGATTTACAAAAATTAACTCGCAGTCCAGCTTCCATGCCATGTAGGGTGCAGCGGAAGTGAATGTTGAACTTTGCTCAAGATGAGTGCTCCAAACTGTGCTCAAGGTTCCTTTTACTTACGGAAGGAAGAGCCTTCCGATCCTTTAGTGAGAGAGTGCAATGGACACAAACAAAGTGATGAACACTGGGAATGAAGGTGCTGAGACTGAGAGATAGAAGAGAGAGAAGAATACGACCCCGGAATGTTGTCAAACCCTCCTCCGAAGGCCCCACTCTCTATGGCGAGAGCGGTCTACTTATGATTGCACAAATCTCTACAATGTTTGGTGTAACAAACTACTGACGTGTCAAAGCCTAAAGAATGGAACCAACTTACAAATGCTGGCAGAAGGGCCTAAACCCTAAGAAGAACAAGTAACAGAAGAAGTCATACCAACTTATGGGGACCCCGTTCGATGGGGCCCCAAGTGACATAAAGGATTAAAATAAAGCAGGACCCGCACACGCAAAACCTAATGACGTGGCAGATTTCCGAAAATTGCACTGACATGATGATGTGGCACGCTGTACAGATTTTCGTGTTTTGCGTTGGTTGATGACGTGGCACGCTGTACGGATTTTCGTAAATTACGCTGGCAGCTTTTGGCATTGCTTTTTGGACCAGAAGCTTTTGAGTTTTAAAGGCTTTTTACTATAACTGCTTTTCAGGCCAAGGGCCTTTAAATATGAGGTTAGGGCTCATTCTCTGGCATGCTTCCTAGCGAAGGTGCAGAGTCTCGAGTACCGGCTTGTACTGTGTTGATGCAATATAAAGAAATACCGAAAGGGACGCCAAGGTTTGGGGCCAATACTCTCTGGGGTGGAATTCCGCCACTCCGTGTCACGTGTCGTCTCTCTCTCTTTCAGTTCAGTTGTTAATGAAGTGCTAACAGTCTGTTCTTTTTCTATTGGCACGTGGTGCCCGTCTTTGTGGCAGTGGTATCAGAGCATCAGGCGTGTGCTTTTCTGAAAGCATACCGGAGCTATTGGAATTTTATTTGAGGTATCTTCGTTCTCCAACCCGGGCTAATTAGCGACTCCCACCCTTACTTCATCGCGCATCGGGCGCGCTCCCGTCTTCATCGCAGTGTCTTACAGGAACCCAATACTTGGAATTCATGGATTCAGCAGAATATTTTCAGTTTCTGCTCAATCAACTTCACGACATTCTTTCGCGGCATCCTCAACAGAATCTTCCGATGCTACAAAGTTTTCAACAATTTTTGAACTACTTGTTACCCCCTCTGATGCCCCAGGTGGTACCTCCTCCTCCGACACAAGAAAGTACGAGAGCTTCCAGCCGGCAACCTTCACAACTGTCTGTTCCGATCGGGGGAGTCTTCAGGAATATGGTGCAGCCATCTGACCCTGATCCAGTGCAACCGCCTTTGCCACCACCATTGCCCCCACCTCCACCACCACTGCCACCAGGCTACAATGGTTGGAGCCCATATGGATACCCTTATTATCCATACCCGGGATATGCGCCTAACCAACCCAAAGATTTCAAAGATGGTGGCACAACAGTTAATTTTTTCGCTTTTTCCGGGGTGAAAGATCGCAAGAAAGCATTGCAGTTCCTACAGCAATTCAACAACATCTATGCTTTGGGGAACTATACAGAAGAATCCAAGATTTCTCGAGCAGCGGGATTTCTTAAAGATAATGCTATGCAATGGTGGAGTTCAATTGCCACACAACAACATGCTCCAAGGACCTGGCAAGCTTTCAAGACAGTTTTTGCACGTAGTTACATGACTTCGATGTTTGAAGTCCGGATTTTGGCAGAGTGGGGCAACTTGAAAATGCTTGCGATCGAAAGCATGGACGAATTTAACCAAAGGTTTCTCGACGTGTACCTTCCGCTGTCCTTCTTTAGATCTGTTCCCTTGGAGGCCCAATGCGAGCGATACACCATTGGACCACCCATCACCATTGCAGGAATATTGTCTATCCAAGCAAGTCTCTACCATACAAGAACTTATGGACCATGCCGCAGTCGGCTACAAACTGATGAAGGGAAAGCTAGAGTTTAGCATAGAAGAATCTCCGGCCGCTAACCACAACTCTCGGCAACAACGAACAAATTCTCGAGAGTCTCGTGAAAGTCAACCACAAAGGCCTCGTTTGACACCTCAACAACAAGACACCTTACTACAAGAAGGCCGATGTTTTGGATGCTTTCAAACAAGACATAACCATTTTGGTTGTCCCCAACACACTGACAGACCTGCGGAACCAACTCCCGCGTCGACGGTCAACAGAAACCCAGGACCATCTCCAGCCAAACGAGCTGAACCGGCCATTGGATTAGTACCTTACATCTATGGCATACGCCTTGAAAGTACAAATGAATTGTGTCGAGCATATAGCAAAGTCAACGGTTTGAAAGCCCTAATTTTCTTTGACCCAAGAGCTACAGAGAACTTTATCCACCCACAATTCTTGAAGCAGATGGACTTTGATTATGATGCAAAGGGTGGAGAAATTGAAGCTGAGCTAGCCACAGGGCAAACTCAGAAAGTGGCACCACTCATTGGTGCTCTTCCAGTGACTATCCAAGATTATCATGGAAAAGCCGATTTCCACATTATGAAGTTGGGCAATTGTGACGTTCTATTAGGCATGCCTTGGCATGACAAGAATGATGCGACTCTCCAAATTCGGAACCGAACCATCACCGTGATGCAAAAGGGCAAGCCAGTCGTCCTCAAAGTTCGGTTGTCCGAACAAAACCCTGAATGAACTCTCTAATTGTTCTATAGTTAGATACTTTTGAACTTTGTTTGGAAAAGTATTGTTTGAAGCTTTGTTTGAAATTTGTTTGAAATGGATGGTATCTATTTTGAACCTGTCTTGGTGCCGATTTGAATTGTTTGACTCTGGTTTTAATATTGGTTTCAATGATTGGTGATTTTACTCCCGGGTGGAGTAGTGAGAAAAGATGTTTGAGAATGCTTGTTCATACTCATGGCCCGAACTTGTGGTTATTTGCGGAGGGAGTATTGAATGATTGCAAACTGTTGTTTTTACTCATGGCCCGAACCCTTGTGGTTATTTACGGGGGAGTATTGTTGTTTTTGCTCATGGCCCGAACCCTTGTGGTTATTTACGAGGGGAGTATTGTTGTTTTTACTCATGGCCCGAATCCTTGTGGTTATTTACGGGGGGAGTATTGTTGTTTTTACTCATGGCCCGGACCCTTGTGGTTATTTACGGAGGAAGTATTGTTGTTGTTACTCATGGCCCGGACCTGCATGGTTATTTACGGGGGAAGTATTAAGAAGTCTGAGCAGTGGTTACTCTCAACACCTCCAAACGACGCAGGCTGCGGTCTTGGGGGTGTTTGGTTGTAAAAGGCCTCTATATCTCATGGCCCGGACCTTTTTAGGTTATTTGCGAGAGAAGTGATGAGGGAGTCGTTGAACAGCTCATGGCCTGGACCTGGATGGTTATTTGCGGGGGGAGTGTTCATCGACGGCTTTATGTTTCTATGTCTTGTAACATGCATATGTGAGCATTTGTGTTGCATTGTGATGTGTCAATTACTGCATATTCCTAATTGGATGAGATTGTCTGGGTATGTAATTTTTTAGTGCATCAAGACACCTGTGGAAGATCAGTACGGTCTAGGTGTGATGGCTATATTTTACTACGCCGGAATATCAAGAGTTCCGATTTGGACAAAAGGAGAAGCCAACTCCTTGATCAAAAGAGCAGAAAGGAGAAGATAACTCCTTGATCAAAACAACCGAAAGGAGAAGCTAACTCCTTGATCAAAAGAGCAGAAAGGAGAAGCTAACTCCTTAATAAAAATAGCAAATTGATTGTCCCTTAGAACGTCCCTCGGAAACTTGAGTTGTTTTGCAGATATGTTGTAATCGCGGACGATTACTCTCTTTCAAGAAGGGGAGATGTAACAAACTGCTGACATGTCAAAGCCTAAAGAATGGAGCCAACTTACAAATGCTGGCCGAAGGGCCTAAACCCTAAGAAGAACAAGTAACAAAAGAAGTCATACCAACTTATGGGGATCCCGTTCGATGGGGCCCCAAGTGACATAAAGGATTAAAATAAAGCAGGACTCGCATACACGCTAAAACTGATGACGTGGCAGATTTCCGAAAATTGCGTTGACATGATGATTTGGCAAGCTGTACGGATTTCCGTAAATTACGCTAGCAACTTTTGGCATTGCTTTTTGGACCAGAAGCTTTTGAGTTTTAAAGGCTTTTTATTGTAACTGCTTTTCAGGCCAAGGGCCTTTAAATATGAGGTTAGGGCTTATCCTCTGGCATGCTTCCTAGCGAAGGTGCAGAGTCTCGAGTATCGGCTTGTACTGTGTTGATGCAATATAAGAAAGGGGCGCCAAGGTTTGGGGCCAATACTCTCCGGGATGGAATTCCGCCACTCCGTGTCACGTGTCGTCTCTCTCTTTCAGTTCAGTTGTTAATGAAGTGCTAACAGTCTGTTCAGTCTGTTCTTTTTCTATTGGCACGTGGTGCCCGTCTTGTGACACTTGGACTTGTCGACGACAATGAGGACGACGACGAGACGGGCTGAAATGTGAAAATGCTGAGGGCTGAAATCTGCAAATCTTTATCTGCTGAATTCTGGCTCTATGTCGGTGACAATGTCGATGATGACAGTACGAGGACGACGCGCTGAAAACGCAGATGCTGAAATCTGCGTTTTCCGGGCTGAATCTGCAAACTGCGCTGGATCTGACCGTGCGGCGAGGATCTACTGCGGGAAGGTGAGATCTACGAGGTTTGGGGGTTCTACTACGGAAACTCATTGCTGAAAACTGAAAACGTTGAGTCTAGAGCTGATTCCGTCGCGAAGATCTGCAAAAACGCTGAGGTTGATCTGCAAACCAAAAACGCTAGGGGCTGAATTCTTGTCCTTGTTGCAAAAACGCTAGGGATCTCTTGTACTGCTGTTGCCGGGCTGCTCTGCAATGCAAAAACGCCAGGGCTGATCTGGGTATTGCTGTCGCCAGGAAACTGCAAGTGCAAAACGCTGGCTGATTTGTCTTCTGCTGAAAACGCTAGGCCTTGCCTACTACAAAACGCTGGGGTTCCTCTGTTGGGGTCCTGCTGAGGAGGTGCCTATTGAGCAAGTGCTCCTACTGCCTCTTCTGCCAGAGAGTGCTAGCGCTAGGTTTCTATATATACAAACTTAGTAAATTTGCCCTACCTAGTTCCCAACAAAAGTCACTTAAAAATATTAAGTGAAAAATGTCAAAAATAGGGAAAATAGGTTTAATGCACTGGAAAATGCTCCTGATGGATTCTGATGGTAATGCTGATGATCATGCTGTGTGCAACCAAAGGATATGCATCTACTCTAAGTGCCTGGGCATGCACGGTCTACGAACAGACTCACAAAAGTGCCAGAACACTTCCTATTCTAGACTAACTTTACTGAACTGAACCCTTGTCATGCTGTAGCTTGTCCATGGACACATAGGGTTGAATGTGTCACGTGACATGCCAAATAAATGCAGTGCATGCATAATCTGCTATACATCCTCCTTAATGTTTTTGGGCATGAAAAGAGAGTCATCAGCATACGCCTAGCCGATGAATTGCTTTCCAAAAAGTAAAGCAAGACCATGCAAATGACTCGAGGAAGTGAGAGCCTCAAGATATGACGAGAGGTACGAAGCAATTGCCATAAAGCAAAGCACTGAGAGGACACCCTTGTCTAACCGAACGCCCTAGATTCCAAGCATCTGTGATAGAACCACTCAACAGACCCGCAAAAGTGCTCTGAGCGTACAGAAGGAAGACCACTTGCGAAATTTTCGGCCCAAATTACAGCCTTTGCATTGTTTCTGCGATATAATCCCGTAAAACAGTATCAAAAGCCTTTTCAATGTCAACTTGCATAACCAACACATCTTGCTCAGTGTATTTCGCATATTCCATGCCTATGATGACGTTCGCCAAATTGTCAGTGATGTGCCGGCGAGGTATGAAACCATACTGGGATTGAAGAAGCCCTTCATGCAAATAGTTCTTAATACAGTCGACTATCATTTTGGCCATCAAATTGTAGGCTACCGGCATAAGGGTGATAGACCGCAAATGGGAAAATTGATCACAAAAAACATGATTTGGCAATAGCTTGAGCAGCCCCTCCTTCCAAGAAAGGGGTACATCTTGCTTCTCCCAAACCATATTCATCATTACCAATAGAGGTTCCCTAAGGTATTCCCAAAAGGAGAGGAAGAACTCAACAGTAAGCCCGTCCCAACCAGGAGATTTCCATCTTCCTAAATCTCGCAGACTTGCATGCAACTCTGCCTCAGTGAATGCAACCTCCAAATCTTCTGCTTGTTGTACAGAGATAATCGGAGCAACATGTAACAGAAAAAGATTGTGTGCATGTCTAGCTTCTTGGGCAAGAGGGGGCAATGCTTCAAAGATCTTCCCAAAGTGCGCAACCAAAGCCTCTGCCAGCTTCTAGGAGGAAGATGTCCATTCGCCAGAGGAAAGCTTAACTCTTTTAATGTCCTGAGATCGACGAGAATGATGCAAGTGCTTGAAAAACTGCTTGAAAGCACATCCTTTATCAACAAAAGCATGCTGCCATGCATGCATCTGCCATTTAGCCAATTTCCGCTCATCATTACACCCTACGGCGTATAGTAGTACTGGCTGAAATCAATGCATTGAGTTCGCATGCGACTCACACACATACTAACATACGCAGAGACACACATGCATGCATAGACGCATTCATGCCCGTGCACACTCACTGTACACAGACCACATGCTCAAAAACACACATAAGGCAGCCACGCACACACGCTCATACCTACCAACACACCCACGCAGCTCAGTGTTCGGCAAGGCAGGCAACCGACAACAGAGAAGAGGGGAGGGCGGCAAAGTAGAAGCAGAGCAGCGGCGGAGCACCAGGGGAGGCCGAGCTGGAGGTGGAGGCTCAATGTCAAGGAACAGCAAAAGGAAAGCAGAGGCTGAGGGTAGGGCATAGCGGCGATGGCACAGTTGAGGCTGTGATCGGTGATCGGGTCAGCGCACAGGTGGGGAAGTTGCACGTTGGTGGGACTGTGGTCACAGCAACGCCCAAGTAGAGGTAGTCTTCGCGTGCAGCAAAGGCCATTGCTAGAGCTCTAGGCGACCTCTTGAAGCAAGGGACCCATTCATAGAGTCTTTATCTGCAAGGGTTGTACCTACTGCTCCAGAAAGGTTGTCCACTTCTTCTTTGAGAGGTGTACAAGCTACCCATGCAAAGGAGAGGTGCATGTGCACCTACGTTGTTGTCAGCCATTCCCATCCCTCTTCCGTTGCCAAATCTGACATCATATCACATACACACACATGCACGCGCACACACACATATATATAGCTGCACGGTCTACGAGTTAGTGTTGTCTACAGCTTGATATCATACCCTAGGCTTTCCTATGCCTAGTGTATGCTCCAAGGCTCGAGGTGAGGCTGATTAGAGCCCTGATTTTCAGCCGGTAATAGAACGACTGCATTTTCGTTGCCGTGGAGACATTTCCTTCATTTGTGTGTTTTGCATCTAGAGGGGGTCAGTGGAATTTTGCTTTGACCTCGTCACAGATAAGTCCCCCCTAATGCACTTTTTAACCTTGATCCAGACTTCAAGTTTGTCATTCTTTTGGAGTTCCAACTCTGATTCAATCTTAGAGTTGGTTGGGAAAACTACGGAGTCTTTTGTTCAACAATCAATTGCCCATGTAGCGTCCACTAAGAGGAGATTCACTCCTAATTGTTGCAGCAAATCTGGTTTGATCACCCTGGGGGCAACTTCTTGAGGATCACATGCGCATGTAGCCAGGTTGGAGAGAAGACATACTATTTGCAGATTTCAAGTGGTCATCTTGATCAAATATTTTGCGAGGCCCTAGAGCACTATTAGGCAGTCCGGCGTGGAGGTGTTGGTCAGTTACTCGTTAAAGCATTTGCAATGGGCTTCCATGTAAGCTTGTTACCCACATGTAAACCTTAGCCACTTGACAAGGAAGAATAATGCTGATAAGTAGCACAAGTGGGGCAAGACGCCTATGATCCACTGAGATGGGAACCTACATTTACTATGGAATGTTTTAAGGCCAGGATCATGCAGTCAGGACTCCAAAGGTCACTTGCGCATGTCTGGGTTTGCAAAATCTGCACCTAAGCCAAGCGGTCTATTGAAGCTCCCCCTACGCATTGAAGCCCGGTACCGAAGTGGCACTCACATGAGAGGAATTGCTTTTTCAGTCATTCAAGGAAGCTTAAAAACTATCTTCTTAATGTTCTAGCTAATAAATTAGTGGGCATATGAAACGTCAATAAAAATTTTAAGATGTTCTATGTTCTCTTAAACAATCAACAGCAACCAGTTTGAGTAGCAAAACTTCAAGTATCCCTGACTCAAGTTTCTTGCCAACTTCCTACACATTCAACAAACAGGTGTGGAGCCTGCCAATGCACAAATCTTGTAATAATGAGCTTAAATTATCAAAGCTTTGGGAATATCAAAAGGATGCTCTGATCCAAAGCATCAGTTTTGCACCAGAAAAAACTCGCAGAAATCCATTGTGTGCACACAAATAATTAGAATCAGCATTGACGTTAGTTGAAGCCGAAGTAAACTAGACGGATCGAGAGAGAGAGAGAGAGAGAGAGAGAGAGAGAGAGAGAGAATTCAGATAATATCTGAGAGCTTACACGTTTCGAGGTAGCAGCGATGGCCGGAACTCCAATCAAGGATGGTGGCGGCGTGCCTCGAGTGTTCGATACCTGGTGTGCGATTACTGGTGCTTGCACGCTGCTGCACCCAGTTGGGCGCGCCATTGCCGGGCACCCGAGAACAACAGGACTTACGATACGCATTTTTTAACCAATTTTCAACTAAATAACGTTTTCGGGTTCGCACTAAAATAATATTGGGAAAATTACAAACAAACCTCTGAAATTTGGGAAAATTCCCAAATACACCTCAAATTTCAAAATTCTCAAAATAACCTTAATCGATTTTGAATGGATTGCTCTAGATTTTGCATTGTTTAGTCTTTTTGACAATAGAGATCTATCTTTGAGTGTTTTATATATAAACAATTTCACCAATGAGCTCACAAATAGAGGCATTTGTGTCTCACCTTGAAATCCCACAATGTCATCCAAAATCCTAGTTCTATCATTTTCGGCTCATCAAGAACGAATCTTCTTATATAGAGTTGCAGTAGGAAAGTGATTGAAGATGTTTGCGAGAATAACAAGGGGTATTTTGGGAATTTTGGCAAAATTTGAGGGGTATTTTGGGAACTTTTGAATTTGAGGGGTATTTTAAGAATTTCCCCAAATTTCAGGGATATTTTGGTTTTTTTTTCTCTATAATATATTTGCAATTCGTGATTAAATCATGAGGCCTACCAATAGACACACAATGAGGAAGACCTCGAGTCTTGCTAGTGCGAGAGGGTTTAGTGGCTTTAGGATATTTCCTAGAAGCATCAAAATTGAAATTCTTTGCATGCACAAAGTTTTCTCTAAGCATTGCTAGCGCTCACGGAATGCAAGTAATAAATTGGATGACGATCAATGGATGACGATTAAGCCCGCAATTGTTCTTCACAAGCATGGGTAGCCACCGGGCGAATCTTGGATCCACCGCGATAGAATTACTCCAAATCAGTCTCCGAACAACGGTAGCCCACTGCATGACACTAGTAGAGAGAGAGAGAGAGAGAGAGAGAGAGAGAGAGAGAGAGAGAGAGAGAGAGAGAGAGAGAGAGAGAGAGAGAGAGAGAGAGAGAGTAGCCAAAACTTTGACTAATTGTTGCAGAAGCGAAAAAACACTAGTTAGAGAAAACACTAGATGGGAGAGAAAAAACACTACTTAGAGAAAACACTAGATGGAGAGAGAGAGAGAGAGAGAGAGAGAGAGAGAGAGAGAGAGAGAGAGAGAGAGAGAGAGAGAGAGATCCCAAACACTGGCAAGCTCTGCTATTGCATGAAATGAATACAACAAAGGGAGGAGGGTGGATGAGGTCCCTTTATAGAGACCTCAGGGGGCTTATAAAATGTCCCCCAACCCCCACTAAAACCCCACAACCCAAAAAAGGGGAGCATTGTGATAGAAACACCACATCATCATTCTGAGTAATAAACTAGACAAAAACTAGCCCAGGCAGATCATTTTGGTCCCCTAACGAACACATTAGGAGAAAGCTACAAAAATAAAAGTCGTTGACCCTAGGAAACCTTAAGAACACAGATCTTGTCTCATGCCAGCCTCCTTGGTGGGCACATAAATAGCTTCTACCATTGGAAAAGATACATCTAGCTCAAATACGGTTGGACACAGACACAGAACAGCCCTCACTGCCTAAACTCCTCCTTGGGAGGTACTAGAGCCACCACTAGATAGAAGATGTTAATCTGACAGCCTCTCTTAGCTCTTAGATGGGGAACCAATCCAAGGGAACAAGCATGAAGAGATAATGTCGCATGCGGTAGAGGTCTGGTGAAGATATCAACAGGGTTATCTGACATAAAATAATACTCAAGTTAAATAGTACCATCCACGGTCTTCTCACGAACAAAATGATATTGTATCTCTATATGCTTGTGTCCGGGCATGAAACATTGGGATCCTCATAATGGCTAATACAACTCATATTGTCAAAGTATATCATGGTCGCCTGCTACAAATAACCAGTCTCCAAAGGCAACATCTGTAACCACACTCACATGTAGCACTACAAATAGCCCGATATGTTGCCTTTGTGGATGATAAGGCAATTGTAGGTTGCTTCTTTACTTCTCCATGAAATCGCTCATGTACTATTGTTGTCCATCTTGATCTCCACCCCAATCGAGATCACTCCATCCTTGAAGATTAATCCCAATGTTACCTCCATTGACATACCAAATGCCCAACAACTGAAACTGTTTCATGCAAGATCCGAAGGGCTTGTTCCATATGTGATTTGGCACGCCTCTCCATAAATGGGCTGAGAAATCCCACCAAGAAACTGATGTCAAAACGGGTGTTGAACAACCAAATAAGAACCAACCAGCTTTAGATACTTGGTGGCATTAGCTACATTCAAGGGGTCATATTGGGACAACTTTTGGTTGGGATCCAATAGAGAAGAGATAGGTCTACACTCGGAAAATGCTTGCAATAATTGTTGTTGGAAGAGAAAGATGCTCCCTCTGTTTTGCATATCTACAATCCAAGAAAGTAATGAAGCAAGCCGAGATTTGTCACCTTAATTTTTTTTTCCAAGGCCTCCATAATACTGGAAATATGTGGATCATTGCTACCTGTAAGCACATGATTGTCCACATAGAGCACTCTAATACCATGTCGAAGGTACAACAAAAATGGTGAATGAGATGATCATTAAATCTACAACTGTGAGCAAACCTCCTCTCAAACACAAACAGCCATCGGATCTCAGATCCACTATGACAAAAATGCTCCAAATTAGCACCACAAATATGCACAAATCATCAATCTGACTCAAGAGCATGACATGTCTCTTATACCATGTCAAAGGTGCAATAGAAATGGAAAATCAGTAAATGACGATCAATTCTACAACTGCGAGAAAACCTCCTCACAAAATGGACAACCATCGAATCTCGAATGCACCATGACAAAACTCCTCTAAATCAACACCACAAACTTGCGCATCTGATTTGAGAGCACGCCCTGCCTTTGATACCATGTCAACGGTGCAATGGAAAATCAATGAAAAAGGTGAATCGGATGGCGATCAATTTGCAACTATGAGTAAACCTCCTCACAAACATAGGAAGCTATCAGATGTCGAATCTACTACGATAGAACTCCCCCAAATTAGCCTCCAAAAAAGGGTAACCCACCGCACAGGCCTAGGGCAAAGCCAAGACTTGCAATTTTGTACGCAAGTGAGCATTGTAATCTTGAACGCAAGTGAGCAATACCTAGAGGCTAAAGAGAGGGAGAAAGATCACAAGGGTAGAGAAGAGAGAGATCGTAGTAAAAATGCTGCCTATCTATAGGAGAGAGAAAATGCTAGAGGAGAGAGAGAGAGAGAGAGAGAGAGAGAGAGAGAGAGAGAGAGAGAGAACCCAAATTTTGGCAAGCTCTATTATTGCATGAAATGACAATAACAAAGGGGGAGGGGGGTTGAGGTTTCTTTATAGGGGACCTCAAGGGTGAAAAGATTGTGTGGGGTGGAGAGAGAGAGAGAGAGAGAGAGAGAGAGAGAGAGAGAGAGAGAGAGAGGAGTACCGGTGGAGCATAGGCACAACAATCGTGTAGCTCTTTATTCTCTATTATCCACAGAGAATAGAATAATGTGTTAGTGATGGGTGTTAGTAAGGGGATGGATGGCTAACCATGTTCAACCGCTTGGCCATAGTGACCTTTATCCTCTCTTTATCCCAAAAACCCCCCAATTAAAGGCCAATGTGGCCCTCATTGGCCAAGAACAAGTAATATGTACAAAACTTGTACAAGTGTGAAGCATGTTAGTGGATTTGAGCATCACGAGGGTTGTCATTGTTGGTATGAACTTTGACTGGTTCAATCCACTTTTTATTCAAGATATCTTGAATGAAGTGATACATCACAACAATGTGTTTTGTTTTTGCATGAAACACTAGATTATTTGCCAAAGCAATGGCACTCTTTCTTACTGGCATCTAATGTTGCAACATAGACTTTGTAGTGGAAGAGGACATGCAATCTTGAAGACATGACCTCCAAGAAATAGCTCCTCCAACAACTATGAATACATAGATAGATGTAGAGCTCATGTTGTCTATATTCCCTCCATAATGCTCATCCGTGTATCCAACAATAGATGCATAATTGTTCTCGAAGCGTAAGCACTTTCTTGCTACACCTTTCAAGTATCTACTAAGGATATACTTCGTTGCTTCCCAATGTTTCCTGCTAGGATTTTCCATCTGGTGACTCATCACTCGAATTGCAAATGCATTTTCCAGCCTTGTTGCTAGCAATGCATACATAAGATTGTCAACCGCCGAAGAACATGGCACCTTTTTCATCTCTTCCTTCTCAGCATCCCCGACAAAATGTACTCTTTAGCTTATAAACCCATTTGCAAGGTAAAGCTTTCTTTCCAGTGGGTAAATTCCCAAGTCTCATTGTTCACACTCAAGTCATACTTAGATTGCATATGTTGCTCCCACTTCAACTTGTCATCCATTTGTATGGATTCTCTGGTAGCAAGACGATTCTCTATAGTCAAACATCATAACAAACTCGACACCTAGCTAAAATCACTCAGGTAGATGTAAGGCTTTCATAGAGCATTTCAATGTCTGATTACTACTTCATGCTAGTTCATGAGCATTATTAGAGGAAGGTACATCACTAGACTTCTAAGTTTGTATTGTTTTAGAGGTAGCATCCTTAAACATGATAGTCTGATACCTAATACCTCTCAAACGTGACTCTTCTATACTCAATTTCCTTTAGAGGTTGTTTATGCATTTTTTACTCATTAAAAATCACATTAAAGTTTCTAATAATCTTATGAGATTCTAGGTGCCATAGACAATAACCCGTCTCACCATCAACACCATAACCAACCAAGATGCATTTATGTGACTTTGGATCAAGTTTTGACTTAAGCCAATGAGCATATGATTGCAACCAAAGACACGGAAGTGATCATAATGCAGCTTTTCACCACACCACACCTCTTCAGGAATTTTATAATCTAAGGCATGCTAGGAGTCATGTTGACAGTATACACTGATGGTCTTTGTCCAACAGTCTAATGTAAGGTTTGCCATAGAAAGCTTAGTAAGAACATGTTCTAGTACGGTTCATTTGTTATGAAAATCCATTTTGGGTTGGTGTCTATGGCCCATTAAATTGCCACTTAATTCCTCTCTTTGCACAAAATTCAACCATATCACTTGAGAGATACTCCCCACCATTATTAATCCTTGAGCCTTTAAGCTTTTTGCTTGACATGATTCTCAACTAGTGCAAGGAACTTTTGGAAAGTAGATAAAACCTCATCCTTAATCTTTAAAGGATAATCCCAGACCTTCCTTGTAAAGTCATCAATGAATGTCACAAAGTAACTAGTCCCCCTGAGACACTTACTTGGTATAATGAACAAGTTTGAGAGACTTCTATTGCTTTCTAATCATGGGAAAATGAACACTTCTCATTTGCTTGCCATAGATATAGTTTACAAATCAAAAAGTCATTCAAGCTCAAGGCAGGCAAGTAACCAAAATGCTCAATAGTTTTTATTCCCTTTTGGCTCATACGACCTAGCCAACAATGCCACAAATCAGTAGATGATAGCTCAATTATAGCAATAAAATTGTCTTTTACACATGACACATGCATGGAATACAATGAACCGTGCTTATGACCCTTGAGATTAATTAAATTTCCCTTCTTGATAGTCCACGGCTAATTCCCAAATATAGCCATGAAACCCAAGTGATCAATCTGTCTTGTAGAAACCGAGCTTTTTGCTAACTAAGGAATATGCATGGCATTGCGTAGAACAAATCCTACACCATTTGAGAGTACCAATTGATTGTATCTTATGCCAACTATGTCAAGTGCATAAGAGTCGCCCAATTTGACAATACCCTAGTAGCCTTTCGCATTAGTAGAGAACCAATCTCTATGTGGCATAACATAGAAACTTGCACCAGAATCTATCATGCAAGTATGTGGATAGCTGGCATCATGCATAACAAGAGCACCTACACTAAGACCTAAGTAAAAACCAAAATATTCAAAACATGTGCATCAACATCATATGCACTATCAGCTTGACCAACCTCAACCACATTGATTTCCTCAATCTTAGCTTTGCTTGTAGAGTCCAAACTATCAAACTTTGTCATCATTGGACTTTTTGTCTCTCTTTGTTGCATAGCAATTTCTCTTCATGTGTCTCTTCTTATGGCAATGGTAGCACTCAACATCATGAGACTCACACGAGATTTATTGCTAGTGTGTCTATGCTCTTTGGACTTACAACAGTCACGAGTACAACTTCTCTGCTTGTAAGGATGAGCAATGCAAGCATCACGATATTTAGTTGTCTCGAGAGATTTCCTATGAGTCTCCTCTATAAGCAAAATGCCAATGACATCATCAAATATCCATGTGCCTTTTGGTGATGATTAATTCATGGTTGTACAAAACGTATCCCATGAGGAAGACAAGGAGCATAACAAAAAAATAGATTGAACTTTTTCATCAAAGTTATGTCTCTATGAAGTCAGTTGACTAAAGAGTATATTGAACTCATTCAAATGTGTTGACACATTGCCACCTTTCTTCATGCATAGCTTATAGAGCTTCTTTATATGGTAAACCTTGTGGTTATTAGTTTTCTTCTCATAAGTATTGTATATTTTCAGTCACAAGCCATGAGTGGTAGCCTCACCAAAAATGGTAAAGAACATTGACTCTACAAAATGCAAGCTTATGGTAGACGTTGCCTTTGCGTCGAGTGATTTCTACTCTACCTCAAACATACCATCACCCTTTTGGCATTCAAACAATGGAAGTAATTGATTCTTATGAATCAAAACATCTTGGATTTGCCCCTTTCAAAAGGAAACGTTTGTACCATCAAACTTGTGGACATTATAAGAAGATGATGTTATAGCTACAACCAAGAGAGAATTTCATGGCAAGAAAATTGGTAGAATTTTGAAAAAATCTCCTCTATAAATGTATGAAAATCCCAACCAATGAGATTGAAAAAACTATCATACAATGATCATGCGCATAGAGAGTGTGTATATGGACAAGTACATTATCACTGACCAAAACAATGATCAAAACTGACTTGCCAACACAACATGTGATGCACCTAGTCCTCTTTGCGCATATCCTATGGCAAGGTCAAGAAGGAGATCTCCAATAACCTAATCCACCTCATACTGGCCACCTCACACTTGGTAACCCAACCCCATAGTGCTCAGCTTCAAAGACTCCCCACGACCTTCACAAAGGGCTACAAAGAATCAAGACTCAAAGTGCCATATAAATGCCAAATTGGCACCACAATGAGTGTATTCGATAGTATCCTTCAAGATTGTACATACATCGTAAAGTAATCACAGCTAACGTGATCATGATAGGTGCATAAACTAGTGTCAAATGAGGGGGGGGGTTCAATCACACATGCATCAAACCATATGGCAATCGATGAAGAATCAAGAATACCATGAACCACATATATACTACAATGAACTGTATCAACCAATGTGCATATGCTCAGTATGTACGTACATAAGCCCATAAAAGCATGGTCAATATTTGAAGCAATAACAAAGCACTTGAAACACATGAGCACCCACAATGGTTATGTTACTCGAGCATCCAATCGAACCATGTACAAAACATATGCATCAAGTATGCATAGAAACTATAAGATTAAACATGTCACTCCAATGTAGTTCCGATTTGTGTTGACGAAAAATCTATATGAAAATTTGCACGTGTCCAAAAATGCAAACTCAAATAGCTCCCAATTAGAAATGTGCAAGTGATGTACATGTCTAAACACTTACAATATGCACTTCTCTATAGTGTAGGCATCAATCTGACATGATTCTTATGTGTCAAATTCATCAGTGCATCCAAAACATGCAAAACCCCAAACTAGACTCCTGGATCATGTCTCTGTTTGAGTCTGTATGAGAGAGATATGCCAATAATTGCATTTGGAGACCTAAAAACAAAAAATTGACCTACTACATAAAATTTTAGAAATTTAATTGCATGGATGTGTTTGGGACGTTCCAATATCTTGGGATAGGTACCTAGATATACATGAATGCAGGAGAGAGAGAGAGAGAGAGAGAGAGAGAGAGAGAGATGTAAAAAACTACGTTTCAAAGCCAAACCAACAAAAAAAGCAACCTGTTGAAATCTATTTTTCCTTGCTTCTTTTCTAACAAAATCTTACTCCTTAAGCTTTACACAAGCTCAAGACTCATACTCAAGCTCAAATCTGCACTCACTCTTGAACACTGCTCTATCTTCTTTACCGCGCACGTGTCTCTTTTTGCTCCATCGACAACGCCAATGTTGCAACCACTGCTCTGATAGTAGTTGAATAGAAAGATTGTGGGGGGGGGGGGGGGGGGGGGGGGGGGGAGAGAGAGAGAGAGAGAGAGAGAGAGAGAGAGAGGAGAGAGAGAGAGAGAGAGAGAGAGAGAGAGAGAGAGAGGAGAGAGAGAGAGAGAGAGAGAGAGAGAGAGAGAGAGAGAGAGAGAGAGAGAGAGAGAGAGAGAGATGAAATGTTATATTAACGTCTTCAGAAGGCCAGAATGACCTATGAGACCAGAAAGTTACAATGTGGTGGATCTGATACAAAGTCAGTAACGAAAATGACAAAATAAAATGACAGAATAAAATGCTATGGAATCTGAAACAGCTAGGTGTGATCTAAGCAGATAGGTGGGATAGCTAAATCACAGATCATAAAAGATCCAGCATCGGTCTCGCTTGCGGATCTCATCAATCTCCTCCATGGTCAATAGCCTGACCGAGCGTCGTGCATGTTGGGCCAAAGTGATCCGAATCCTCTGATGCAACCTTCGTCGATGCTGTGTAGTCCTCCATAGTCGTGGGCGTCCGGATCTCCCTAGCTCGGTTGATCAGTGTGCCTCCGGTGTGAGGCGGCGAGCTCTCCTGTGGTAGTAGCTCCTCCAGGTGTCCAGTGTCAGCTCTAAAGAAGTCTGTGATCCGTCTTTGAGACTGGCTGGCCTCTCCTCTCATAAGGCTCTCTCTGTGTCTACGCGCTCAAGCAAAAATAGACCCAAGTATCTTTGATCCTCGTACCGCATGACTCTGGAGAGTGGTCCGAAGCCCTCTCTGAACAAGGAGTGGAAGCGGCCGCGTATCTCGTAGTAGACGGGGCAGTGGCATGTGTAGTGCAACTCTGTCTCAGGCTCCAGGTCACATAGGAGGCATGTCCTGGCCTCTATTGGTACTCTGCTGTATCTCCCAGTCTCGATCCGTAGCTGGTGTGAAGATGTGCGTAGCTGGCCAATAGCACACCATATCCCATGAGACAAGTGGGTGTCCATGTATCTAGGTCTCGTCACAAAACCGTTCTCCATAAGCTGGAGAAGATGCTCTCTGTAGAGAGAGAGAGAGAGAGAGAGAGAGAGAGAGAGAGAGAGAGAGAGAGAGAGAGAGAGAGAGAGAGAGAGAGAGAGAGAGAAGGAGAGTACACAAAGATTTGGTGAGCACAGACACAACAGTCATGTAGCTCTTTATTCTCTATTATCTACAAAGTGTAGATTAATGTGTTAGTGATGGGTGTTAGTAAGGGGATGGGTGATATACCATGTTTTGACTGATCGACCGTAGTGGCCTTAATCCCAACAAAGGGCCTTATAAAAGGTCCACCACATCTACCCGACCGACCCATACTAAAACCCCACGACCCAAAAAAGGAGGAGCACCTGATAAAAATGCCATTGCTTCTCAAGGAAAAGCGCCCCACTGGGAATCTCTAGGACTCTAATACCATATGCTATACATGAGTGAAGTACCAAAATCCTCCTGGGATTTCTCCTCCAGCTTAAGCTTTTACACTTGTGGCACTTTTGTGCTTCCATATTCTTTGTACTCTTACTAGTGCTCTTTGTTGTGAAGTGAGCAAGTCTCTCAATGCCTAAAACCCTCCTAAGGTCTCAAACATTTAAATAATTCTGCCAACTAGGACTAGTAGGTCAAGTAAATGAGTTAACCCTAAAGTCACAGCCTCCTAACCTCAAGGCATATCAATAAGACTAAACTCTATGTTAACTAACTAAAGCATGTACAAACTTATTTATCTCTACTGGCAGATAACAAGACATAATAAAATGGACTCAATCAAACCATGAAAAGCCATAATAAGCAAATAAAGGTGTACAAAAACATATAGCATAGGAAGTGATACACCTGGAGAATATGATGCAGCTCCTTAGTAGCTGTGGAAATCGGCATATAACTCTGAAGCTCAATGGAACCATGCACTCTGGAAGCTGAAGTCCATCTATGCTGCAAAATCATAAGGCAAGACACTACCTCCTAGAAAGTTGTGTCAGCATACTAGTGAAAGTTTTATTACAAAATGAAAGAAATCCTAAACTAGGTCTCAAACCTAGATACCTAGAGGGAAAAAACCCGTAGGAAAAAAGTGCCTGTAGTATAAATGCATGCACCTAGTGCACCATAGTCAATATGCTCAAGTCAATGGTCTAGTGCAACATGGAGGGATAAGAGAACTTTCTCCAAACAATAAAGCCTGTAATCTTCTAGCTCTCTGTCTAATGGTCAATGGTTGGCTAGCACCTAGCTCCATATGGATGGTAGAAGCTATAGCACAAGTAATGGGTCTAGGGAGGACATCAGCCTGTGACTGTGTCATCAAATAAATTTGTAGCTTAGAATCCCTCATTGGATGACTCTTGCCTAGCTCTAAATCAATAGCATGATCAATAGCAATCCCTGGTGAGCTATGGCTCATGGCACCCTGTGGTGTAATAAATGGTAGGCTCTTTGGTAGCCAAATTTTCAATGTCCGCGGTATCTCAAGGAAGGTATGTCGAGCTCTCCTCATATATGGTCGTGGATATCGAGCTTGTGTATGTCCTCGGTTTGGAGTAGGCCTCTCTAATGGTCATGAAAATGGTCTAGATCTCTGTGGCATATGTGTGGTCAAAGAAACTGAAGTAGATGTAGGAGGATGTGCAATGGTCTGTGGTCTAGGAACCCAAATTTGTCTATGTTCTCTATCGAATCCCTCTGCCTCTAGTGACTGCCTAGATCTGAGCCAACCATGTGATAGTCCATCATGTGTGCTGTGGATCTCAATCCAAACTGGTATGTCGCCACTAGCTAAAGGTCTAACATGTGTCATTGTGCAAGGCACATAAACATGTCTAGTAGTCCTATCATAAGCTCTCGATGATGAGCTATAGGCCTAGTATGTCTTAAGTGGCTCGTGGGTGGGACTACTCCTGGTAGGAACATCCTCTAATGTAGGCTCTACCTCTTGGGGTATCGAGTACAATGGTAGAAGTCACTCTCGTTAAAGGGATCTCTGGATCATGATGTATGACTCTACACTCGGAGGGTGACAATCATGGTCTCTAAATACCTCATCTGTCCGTGACTCGCATGGGGGTTCTGTGTGCTCAATCATCAATGAATCTAGTGGTGAATGCTTATGAGTAGGTGTCTCTATGCAGGCATCTGTCTCTATAGGTATCTCGGTCTCTAAAGGCTCTGTAGTAATGTCAACACTCTCATGGTCATGTGCATCGGCTATCTCCTCATGTATAGATTGTGATGGGACATCTACCTCTATGATAGGTGCAAGGGGATCATCAATAATAGCTATGGAATCTGACACTCTATCAATCTCTAGTGGCTCAGTGCTTGTCTCTAGTGTAGGAGCAATCTCTCTAGGTTGTACATCCCTCGTAGAACAAGTATCAACCTCTAGAATTGGCAATGTAGGAGGCTCCATGGTAGGGCCCTCTAGTGTAATCGTCCTATCATCAATCTCAGCATTCGTCCTCTTCATCTCAATCACTCTAGATAGCAGCTGATCAACTGTGCTCTATGGAAAAAATTGTCTAGGTGATGAAGCTCTGGGAGGTGACCTGGTACGGGATATCTGTCTAGGAGGTGTATGTGAACTCTCGGTGGGTATGTGTCTAGTATCTTGGCCATGCCCTGGAGAATAGGGCAATCCAATCATCAAATAGTAAATCTCACCCAATGGGTCCCTATAAATGCTATCGCAAAGATCTCCAATAAGATATGCCATAACGCTCATGGCTTGCTCAATATACAATCTCGTCTGCTCATATTTGTATCTACGCCCACAATCATCAACATAAGTCAATGTGTGCTCCAATCTACGTAACTGCACTATCCTAGGAAATACACTGGTATCTAAACAATCATCGGGATGTGCTCTGTCAATAGCATCATATGGGTTGGTCCGCAGGGACATGTATGTGCCCTTGAGTTCATCGGTAAAGAACTCAGTCGTACCAAAATGTCTCCTCTGAACTCTTGCTATCTACTGTATAGAAGGGTCTATGTCGTCTAAGCAGGTACCTCTGGTATAGGAATGTCCGTCATGGTCAAGAAACCAAGGCATGGCTCCTCTATGGCCTACAAAATGTAGCACAATCTCATCTCGGTCCTCAATACTCGGAGTCTCAACCCTAGGATCGGCTCGTGCCTGCATGGTGGCTCTAGGTGATCTAGCAATCATCGATAAATCTGGTGCATGTGAGCTGGAAAGCTCAGTATTTAGTGTGCTCATGAGACTGGCAATATGGAAGGTGGTACCATGTCTACAACCTCTCTAGCATGTGTGTTAATAGTAGGAACAGTCAAAATCTGAGGTGTAGCTGTCTCTGTGGCTCGTAGCTCTGGTTGTGCACTAGTATGGCTCTACATCCTATGCTCCATATTTGCCCTAGCCTCTGTTATGATCTCTACTGAGGTCAGTCTCCTAGATGGTGATGAGGATGGAAATCCTGGAGGTGATCGAAGTCCTGTAGGCTGCAAAGTCATCATATCTACTGTATGCTCAATATCAATATGCCGTGAAGGATAATATTGTAGTCCACATAGTAATACATATGTAGAATCATCGAGGACACTCCTGTAGGTACCTCGAAAGGAACCTCGGGGGATCACAATCACTATATCATAGAAGGGATACTCTCCAGAGCTACCAAGCTGTCTCATGTAAAACCTCATATCCTCATCCGTATATATGGGTCCAGTGTCACACACTCGCAATGATGCAGTCTGTGGTGGCTCAAGTGTGTCTTTGCAATGCTCAAGATGGGCTAAAGTGATATGCTCCGGACTGTCCTCCGTCATGGGTCTATATACTGTACCAACACCATCTAGAAGATGACCTGTCCGTGGGTTGAATCTGGATATACCTCTGATGGGTATCTACATGGATGTACACAGGTAATCCATCTAACTTGCCATGGATCCATAATAATCGATCAAATATGGCCTCAAGATCCATAACTGCCAAAGTCTAACAGTCTAGGTCAAATCTGGTGCTAGGGGGCAATAAACCAATGCACTAGGTGCAAGGCGTATCTGGCAATGAATGGATATCCAAATGGTAATTGAGATCTCTGTGTGTAATCTGGCTCTAAAATCGATTACTCGGTCAAAGTCGTAGCCAAATGTAGGTTTAGTAACCAAATCGAGCTCTAATTGTGCGTCGGTGTGTTAAGAATAGCCAAAAGCAGCCAAATCGAGATCTCGCTTGTGAACAGGCTCTAACTAGCTAAATTTGGTCAATATCAAGGCCAAAACGAATCTCTATTGCAAGTCGAGGTCAAATATGGTCAATCCTGGGACTCTGCAGTCAAATCGAGCCAAAATACAATATTGCACGTGAAACAACTCTAAAGCGTGTAATCTAGAAAAACGTAGACCCAAAATCAAAATCCATATCAAGCAAGGTCTGTGTGTGTAATCTGGCTCGAATATGCTAAAAAGGGCTCAAATCAACAAAATCGAACAATTTCGGATAAAATTTGACTCTAGGGGCTCTAAATGCATCTATTCGTGCTTAAATGCGTGTGAACGGGGCGTGTACGGATGTTTGATGCATGTGCAATGTAATGAAGAGAAACAAGATAGAGAAAAGCAAACAAAATGAAAAAATTTGTTTTTTGAGTTTTTGAAATTTTTTTAGAATTTATTTTTTGTCTCTTGTGTGTGTACACGAGAGAGTGTATGTGTGTGTGTATGTTTGTTTGTGTGTTTGTTTCTTTGTGTGTTGACTTTCTTGTCTTTTCTTTTTTTAAGTCTTTCGTTTTTTCTTCTTTTGTTTGTTTTGCTTTTGTTTTGTTTTGTGTGTGTGTGTGTGTGTGTGTGTGTGTGAGTGTGAGAAGGGGTTGGGTCACAAAGTTTGTGCACGGGGCAATGAGTGCGGGACAAGGTAAGTGCAAACGTGGATGCAGGAGAGGTTGAGCGGGGTCCGGTGGTCACGGAAGCGGGGCGGGTGAAAACATACACAGATGCAACAAAGTTTAAAAAATTTGTCCGAGAAGGTAAAAATTTCGTTTCGGATTGATTGTTCACATTATATATTAACAATTTCATCAATTTTTGATAAAATTCGAACAATTTTAAGCACTATATTAGCATAAAAAATGCTAAAAATGCCAAAAATTAACGAAATAATTATAAAAATTTAGTCAAATTCTTTTTGAAAAATATGCAGCTCGTTCTACTTGATTTCCAGTAGTTGGAACATCAAGATTACAATCCCAATCAATTTCCAATGCATATGACAATCAAATCGGTATAAAATTGACCGTTTTTTGCCCAATTTTGACCCAAAAATTAGCAAACTTAATGATGCGATTAGGCAAATTTCTGCACATATGCTTAATTATTGTGCTTTGGACTTTGCAATGCAATCAATTACACATCAATTTACAACCAATTACTAGTTCAATTATGCATGCAAAAACTAGCAAAATTAAACATAAATCCGATAATTAGTGCACACGCACAATTTCTACCGCAATTTTAACGACACAACGATGCAATTTTAGCCTTTTACAATTCTAATTGGCATCTATTGAGCCATAATTAGCACTTGAAAGTGCGCACTTTGTCTACACATGTACATACTAATTGCACTTAAATTTGCACTAATTTGTGTGTAATCAAACTTTAATCAAACCTGCAAATCAAATCAGCAATTGAGTGGGTCAGTGCACTCACAATTTCATGAGCAACACGTGGATTTCCAACTTCAATTGACAGCTACACACATGTGTGTACACTAGCAACTGCTTAACAGCATTTCACCGGTGATACAATCAATTGAGCACAAAATCTCATGTGTAGCATCATTTTCAATGAAAAAAACACATAACGATAATAATTACAACTCTAATAAACGATTTAGCTATGTGTAGCACAAAAAGCACATGTGATTAGAGAATAATTAGAGAGCCTAATTAGGAAAAAATCACTCGCTTTTAGTAAAAAAATTTACAATTTCATATCAAAAGAGTGATGACTAAACCTCTAATTAGGCATACGCACATGTAAAGCACTTGAATTGGTAGCGGATTAGTAAAAAATTAGTGATCAATTAGTGAGGAATTTGGGGTTTTCTACCTAAACACTCGATTATACTAAAAAATACTCCTCTAGCTTAGGCTACCATCCCCGGAAACGGTGCTAAATGTTAACTCCCTGGTAGCATAGCTCCAAAGAATCAACAAAATTATCAATCCAAGGATGCTAGCGACCCGGCTAGGGCATAGAAACATCACACATGGGTGATTGTGTGAGAGAAATGAGATAGAATTGAGTGGGAAAATCACATGAGATTATCCACAATAGGAAGAAGAGGGAACTAATGAAGGGGATTAGTGTATGCACACGTGCTAATCCTTATGCTAATCAAGTTGCTAATCGTTGCATTCTCTACTAATCTGCGTGGTCACATCCTAATTACAAGCTCACCCAAGCTCATGGAGTTATGATTAGAGCAATGCATACACAATCCTTAATCCAACACTAATCTATTATGCACACACTACTAGAATTAAACACACAATAGGCAGTCAAGAATTAGAGAGCAATTAGTTTTAATCTACACCATCAAGACACTAATACACAACTTAATGAAAAGCAAGAGAAAGGCAAAAGGACTCATCTTCATTGCATGCATATAATCGGTCCGTAAAGAGAGTACATGAGGCTCCATGCTTCCACCTCCATAGCCTCCTCCTTCTTCTTCTCTACTCTAGGTTTCTCTCAAAATGATATCTCCCCTTCACATGAGCTACATTCACTTATATACCTAGGGTTTTAAAAGTTATGGCCGGCCGCTCAAAGTACATGAATTGAATAAACATATACAACTTGGAACTCAATGTGAGCCCATGAATCTATACATGGCAAATGGAAAAATAATGTCCATGAGAAGGTGAAAATGACTGCTGACGTTAGATGCATCCAACAATAACGCACATCAATGTGTTTCGTTCTGGAATGAAATACTAGATTGTTAGCCAAGGCAATAACACTCTGACTGTCACGATGAAGAATTGGTGTACACTGCTCCAATCCAAGATCTTTCAGTAGGCGAGCAAGCCAAATAGCTTCTTGGCATGCCTCACTCAATGCAACATACTCTACCTCTGTGGTAGAAATGGATGTATCTCCAAAAAATAGCAGAACCTGCAACAAATGTGTAAATCCAACCTGTTATTGATTTACAACTGTCAACACAGCCTGCATAATCACTGTCTATAAATCCCTGAATGGATGACTCTCCACGACCATAGCACAACTGTCTATCTGCAGTGCCACTCAAGTATCTGAGAATCGACTTGACAACATCCCAATGCTTTTTACCAGGGTTAGACATAAATCTGCTTACAACTCCCACTGCATGTGCAATGCCAGGTCTTGTAGCCACCATGGCATACATGAGACTACCACAAACTGAAGCATAATGAACCTTAGCCATCGCAGCGTTTTCCTCAGCAGATTTGGGACAGACGTTCTTGCTAAGTTTCAAATATGCAGGCAATGGAGTACTCAAAGCCTTTTCCTTTTGCATGTTGAAACGATCAAGAACCTTGTGCACACATTCTTTTTGAGAAAGGTACAACAACCTCTTCTTACGATCACAAGTAATGCACATACCCAAAATGTGATTGGTTTCACCCAAATCTTTCATGTCAAATTGACTTTTCAGCTTGGTTTTCAAGTCAGTAATGTCCTTCTTGAAGTGACCAGCAATAAGCATGTCATCTACATAAAGGATAAGCTGTCCATTGGGTCATCTTTTCACTTAAAGACATGGGTCCTCATTACTGCGCTTATAGCTTAGGGAATGCATGAATGCATCAAACTTTTGATACCATTGTCTAGATGATTGCTTCAGCCATAAAGACTTTTCAAAAGCTTACAGACCAAATGTTACTTGCCCTTTAGCACAAACCCTTCAGGTTGCTGCATAACCTCAAGATCACCATGTGAAAGCTGTAATGACATCCATTTGATCAAGCTCCATATTTTTAGTGGCAACCAAAGCAAGCAACATTCTCAGTGTGGTCATCTTGGTCACTGGAGAAAATATTTCCAAGAAATCGACACCATATTCTTGCTTAAAACCTTTGGCCACTAAATGAGCTTTGTAATTGTCAATCTTCTTCTTGTAAACCCATTTACAAGGCAATGATTTCCTACCTTTTGGCAACGGAACAAGTTCCCATGTTTTGTTCTTTGCAATACTGGACAGCTCCCTCTTCATAGCATGTTTCAATTGAACCTTATCATTGGCTAGCAATAGCCTCTTTGTAACAAGAAGGCTCACCAGTATCTGTCAGCAAAACAAAATCCACGCCTAGGACAAAATGTTATGGCGGATGTGGGACTCTTTGAGATCTCCGCGGCTAATTAGAACTCGTACTAGCCTGTGTAGTAAGTGGCTCGGGAGCTGTTTGGACAGGAGGTGATACATTAAAAACCATCACTTTCCAAAATTCAACCTCTTTCACTGGCTGTCTATGCATCTTAGTCTCATTGAAGACAACACCACTACTACGGATCACTGATCGCACCACTGCTACGGATCATTGATCGAATTTCCGGATCCCATAAATGATAGCCAAATTGACCATCTACACCACATCCAATGAAGATGCATTTCTTGGACTTAGGATCTAGCTTAGCATGCAATTCCTTGGGTACATGTGCATAAGCTTCACAACCAAACCTGCGGAGTTTTTCATAAGACAATTTATGTCCTGGCCATAACTCCAAAGGTACACGAAACTCTATTGAAGAATGTGGTGATCTATTGATCAAGTACACGGCTGTGTATAATGCTTCATCCCAAAATGCTTGCGGTAAATTAGCCTGTGATAGCATAGACATAATCTGCTCTTGGATGGTCCTATTCATTCGTTCCTCAACACCATTTTGTGCAGGGGTATAAGGAGCTGTAAAATCACGCTTAATTCCCCTACTTGAACAAAAGTCTGTAAACTCTTTGGAGACATATTCTCCACCATTGTCTGAGTGCAAAGCTTTCAACTTATGTTCATACTGAGTTTCAATACTATATAAAAACTTCTTGAATCAAGAAAAGGTCTCATCTTTAGACTTCATGGCGTAGACCCAAACATGCCGTGTTGCATCGTCAATGAATGTAACATAATAGGATGCACCACCGTGGGATTTAGAAGGCATAGGCCCACATAAATCAATGTGCACAAGCTTTAAGGGTTTCCTTTCTTTGTCAAAAGAATGTGTAGGATGTGTCCATGTTTGCTTTCCATATTGGCAGTGCTCATCACAAAAGGGAAAATATAAAAATGACAAAGACGGTAAGTAGCCCAAACGAGAGAGTGTCTCCATTTCCTTCTTTGATATATGTCCTAACCGACTATGCCACAAAGCAACGGTTGGCAGCTTGGTTACAGAAAGATTTTATTAGATACATAAAGAGGATGAAGGGAACCAACTTTAGAAGCATGGGCTATAATAAAATGACCCTTCGCAACATCCAAGACTGCTGATGAAATGTGATTTTGTAACCCAAGTCATCAAGACGTCCAACCAAAATCAATTTGCGTGTCAAAGCTGAAACATGATGAACATCATAGATGATAAACTTCACCCCGTTTTCCAACCATGGCAATATCACCTATGGAAACAATGTCACAAGAGTATCTGTCATGAAGTGTAATAGAGACAATGGTTTTCTCGTATGTAATAAACCAATGCGTATGGGGTGTGACATGCAACGAAGCACCCAAATCAAGAATCCATGTATGGGATACTTCAGCACTAACAAGGAGTTCAACTGGCATAGAACTCTGCAAAGATAGAGTTTCCCGTGCATCATAAAAGACATCATTATTTTCAGTCAACATATTAATATCTTTCGCATCACTGTCATCCCGAACTATGTTCATTTCTTCAATCTTAATTGAATTCTTTGGTTTCTCCTCTTTATCATCATGATCTTTGCCTTTACCTTTTCCCTTCTCTTTGTCATGCTTCCAAGCATAACAATCCTTCTTTATGTGACCAAACTTATCACAATAATGGCATTGAACATTGCGGCGACCACGAGACTTTGATCTACCCTTTGATGCATCTCTATTGTCCCCTTTCTTGGATTCACGTTGCGAAAGAACGGCCCTTACATTGCTTATCATCCCTTTGTACATAATGAGCTTCACCATAATGCGAGCTAGTCATGGTCTTCCGACGCATCTCCTCTGACAAAATGCACTAGTAACATCATCGTATTTTAGCGGAACATTAGAAGTAGAGTTACTAACAGTTGTGCAAAAGATATCCTAAGAGGGTGGCAATGAACAAAGCAAAAAGATTGTTTTCATCTCATCATCAATGGTCATGCGTTGTGCACAAATCTGGGCAAAAAGAGAATCAAAATCATTGATATGGTTGGCAACGCTAACTGACTCCTTCATACGAAGGCTGAAAAGTTTTCGCATCATGAAAACCTTATTTCTAGCCGTATCCTTTTTGTAAGTGTCACATAATTTCTGCCATAAAGCATAAGCAGTCTCACATTCTAACACTGAAAAGTACACCGACTCACCAAGGTGCATTCTAATTGTAGAATTGCATAGCTCATCAAGCTCCTCCCACTGAAAGTGAGTCATGTGCATATCTTCAGTTCTAGTCACATAGGCAATAGGCAATTTTTGCTTCTTTTGGACAAGCACATCATGCATTTCGTCCTTCCAAAGTTGAAAATTAGTGCCGTCAAACTTCTATATGTTATAAATGTCACGGTCTTTGCTAGTAGACATGGTGACAAAACTACCAACAGATTCTGGGAAAATTTTGGTTGAGTCTCCTTTGTATTTGGGAATATGTCAACCAAAAAATGAGACAAAATGACCAAGTATGTCACTCACAAAGCATAAAAGAGGGTAATGCCTCTCAAAAGCACACTGTATAGAGACCAAGTGAGGCGTATAAACTGTCAAACTGACCATAGACCGCCAACTCGACGTCAGAAGCTCCTATACCACTCTATACATGTCCTATGGCGAGACCTTGTAAGGGATGCTCCGGCTACCTATATCACCAAAGGTATCTCCACATTTAAGAATACCCCAGCTCAATATAAACCTCATGCTATTGACCCTCAACAATGTAGGTTATGCAACAAAACATATAGCCAAGTCTCAGAAATGGCTATCATCTGGACCAAGTCTCAAAAATGATTGGGATTGCCGTACTAGCCAAAAGATGGCTCCACAAAAGCATACAATGGCAGTATCCACAAAGGCGTACAAGTCTTTCATGATGCTCAAACAGGCGCCAAAAGCATGTGCATGCAAAAAAATATCCCGATGGGGAGTCAAACTGCTCTAAAAAGAGCTCAAACACTGTCAAAAGTGCCAACATATGCATGTATGCATAAAAAACTGCCCCCACTAGAACCATAATATCACAAGCGCTGAAACCAGTAGCCTGTGAGTCGAAGCCGATGCCGTAACCAAATCCAAAATCGAGGCCAAGAAGCACAAAGGAAGCTAACCAAGCCGCTCTATGTACCTATACCTGTACCTGTACCTGTACCTGTACTTGTAGTCGAAGAAGACAATGCCATCAAACTCCCACTCTATGTGTGTGTATGAGGCCACTCCAAAAGAGGCTACACACTCCCAAATGAGCCATGGGCTCTCATAGATGGAGGAGTCAACAACAATGGTACCTGTAATATGGAAGCTCTGCAGCACAAACTACCAAAAGAGAGCTGAAAAATGCAGCTCCTAAACCGTAGCTCGAATGAGGTTTCTAATGGCATCAATGACTCTGAAAGGGGGGTAAAACCGCAAGACACCTACTGAAAACGCTCTCAAAATGCTGAATTTGTAGATGCCAAAGTCAAAACCCTGTTTGCACTCTTAAAAGTGCGCACACAGAAGCGATTTCAAAAGTGAAACCTCGCTCTGATATCAGATGAAGGAGAGGAACCGGGAGCACAGTGGAAGAGGAAGATGAATACGCACACACACTCACACACACACCACCATAGCCACACACACAGGTTGGAGGGGGAGAGACGACACACACTATGTGCCCCCTTTCTTTCCTCTATCTTATGCACTTAGGCACAATACACACTCTATTTTGTGTTAGTGGCTCACACAAGTGTATAGTTGTACACTTAGGGTTAGTAGCAGTTAGTGATGGGCGATCGGCCATATGGCCATTAAACCTAACATTTTCCCACCCATATTAGCCCAAAAGATTGCCCCCTTATTGAACCTAGTGCCATTAAGCACATATGTTTGAGGAAAGGAACAGAGAGCTAATTTGAGACTACAATTCAGGCTACCCTCAAATTTTTTTCAATCCCCTAATCACTACTCAAGGGGCCATCCCACCCCCTCTCTCAGCCATTGGCCAATGCCCAATAGTACCAAGGTGGACCAAAACGATTAGGTTTTGACTCATGTCATTGCTCCACTCTTGATCAATGGGATAGAATTGAAGCATACCTTACTATGGGAATAGCTAACCCTCACAATGTACAACACATCTTATTCCCCTGTACACATATTCTAGCTTGCTAAGGTGTAGGCCAAGGTCATGGAATTTCTTATATATTAGCCACTTAAGGGTAGCTTCCCACCCTACCGAGCTACCTTTCTTGTATCATCACCGAACCTTAATGCCCTTCATAATCTTGAGTGCCAGCTTCACTTAGAAGTCTCTTTTTCGTAATCTTGCCCTCAATTTGTGCAAATCGTACTATCTTCTTTCTGATGCATTATATGCTACATAGCTTATGAGTGAAACTACAATATGTGTCTATATACTATCTTGGCTATGTTTGCCGATCAATATATGTAGGGAATGTCAAGGTGGCCTCAATTTTTTGTTAATCCCATAGCAATCATCTCAATCACCAACCCCCTCTCATCCAACTGTATACCAGCACCTATTGGTATAGAGTTGGATGGGTCTATCCGAAATCATCATACTTGAGTCATGGCATTGATTCACTCTTGATAAGAAGACAAAGTTAATCGTAAGATTACATTAGCACGTTTCCAAACATAAAACTTTAAAAAGTGATGGAGCTATATGTACACATGCAATATGTAATTGCAATCAAACATTGATCAAGTAATTGGGGCATTGGAAGTCAAGTTAAATAATTATCCTTTTGCCTTGAAAAAGACATAATAAGAGATGACAATGTAACTCAAGGCACAATATAGGAAAAATTTATAAGCCATAGAAGCCCCTTTGATCTCTAAAATTTAACCCAAGTAGACATATAACTTACACTCACTTCTTATGGCCAAAAAAGAAAAGGCATGCACATAAACATTTTTGACCTTGCACATCTCAGCCTTGTAAGGCTGCTTACACACCACCCGCCCAAGCTTGGGCATGCACACATGGAAGGTAATTGACATAAGAATACATGCCATTGGTGATAACATCGTTGATTGGCCATTATGACCCTCACCCTCCATCCACTATTACAACCAGACATCACACAACCCCACCTTTTGTTGCCTAGACAAAGCTATAGCTTGTTGCACATTGCCCATTTGTAGACCGTGGCCATCTCTATTACTGCTACAGAGTTGGGCAGTACAAGTTAATGATGGCGTAGTCCATTTCAGGCCTCCTCGTTGTGTTACCCATCGAATGTGGCCAACTTGTGGAATACAATCGCTGCATTAAATTCAACCTCCTGCTCTCATGCGGTTCATGATGTATAAGCCAGTTCCCACTAGCTTTGAGCCTTCCATCTACATGATGTATAGGTTGTTTTGTGGAGGAATCATGTGCACATAGCTATATGGATAATGTGCCTATAATGATTTATGGCACCTAATTGCCCAGCTCGCCCGCATGATGTACCCAAAGATTCTGCAACATAGGTAAAGCTTTGCATTCATAACAATTTAGCTATCAATGAGTGCATGGTAGTGCACTTGGATAGAGTAGGTGATGTCTCCATGTAACTTTTGGCACACCCTCCTACTCATGCACCAAATTTGTATGCCATGCTCGAGCTCTTGTAGGCTCAATATTCTCTTTGCCATTCTCCCAGCCATAGGTGGCCCAACATGCTCTAGTCTCTATATTGCAGACCGCTAACTTATTTCTTATGACGTTGCTGATGCTACTGCAAAAGCTAGTCATGTTACTCATCGCACGACCAACTTCTACACACAAGTTGTTGCACACAACTTGTGTACTTGTCTATTCGGCCCAGTGCACTTGGAAATCAACAGGTGGTGTCTACATGATTGCTAGCACCATTGTAGAGCTTCTGAGCCCTATTGTCGTACACCAAGTCTATGACTCCATATGAAAAGTCCTAGCCGTAGTCTCCAACCCTTTGAAGGTGTCGTTGTCCTTTCATCCTCCAACATGCTCAATGAGGAGCATGAATTGCTTTCTTTGGTACAAATTTGTCATGCTTGCAAGCATAAATGCCTCCAAAAAATTCTCAATGATGGTTGGCTCCTTTGTAGCATGGATACTTTCCATGCCCATTTTGTTGCTACCGTAGAAACTTAATATATATCTCAAAGCGCACAACTTCTGATTCTTTCACAATTGCACCTTTGTCATTAGCAAGGGACTCAACAACCCCATCTTACATCACCCTCCAAAACTGGAATACTCAATATTGGTGTTATGCAATCCATAGGAATGGTTTTTCTATGTATGTGTGTGTGTGTGTGTGTGTGTGTGTGTGTGTGTGTGTGTGTGTGTGTGTGTGAGAGAGAGAGAGAGAGAGAGAGAGAGAGAGAGAGAGAGAGAGAGAGAGAGAGAGAGAGAGAGAGAGAGAGAGAGAGAGAGAGAGAGAGAGAGAGAGAGAGAGAGAGAGAGAGAGAGAGAGTTACTGGTGTTCTCATCAGTGTCCAATACCCTATCACACTTAAAAGGGACTTTTGCGATGGCACAAATTTTTGAATTATAACATTGTTTCCTTGATAGAGGGAAATAGAGAGTGACTCGTGCTACAGAGAGAAATCGACCCTCTAACCAAACTCACCATTTGGTGACACATGGCACCCGACGATTGTTGCCATTATTATATATAAGAACAAACAAACAACCTTTGCATTTTCTAATAGGGCTTCCTCTTCTTTATAGGCAAGAGTTACATCAAGAAAGTGCTCATTTTGTTACATGACTTGTGATACGTAGCGGGATCGTTGCCACATCTCCGTTGTGAAATATACAATAAAAGACAAATAATTTGTCTTTTTCAATAGGGCTTCCCCTTCTTTATAGGAAAATGCCTCCTAGAGTTACTATCAAGAAAGTTCTCATTTTGTTACATGGCTTAAGCTCTGTTAGTGTGTACATGTAGGTACTCCACAACACACACACACACACACACACACACACACACACACACACACACACACACACTCGTGTTACAACCAACCACATCTCGCTTCACACTTGGAGGTCGTTGCCACATCTCCACTGTGAAATATACAAGAATATACAAATAACCTCTACCTTTTTCAATAGGGCTTCCCCTTCTTTATAGGCAATGCCTCCCAGAGTTACATCAATAAAGTGCTCATTCTGTTACATGGCTCAAGCTCTGTTAGTGTGTGTGTAGATACTCCAAAACACACACACACACACACACACACACACACACACACACACACACACACACACACACACACATGTATGAGTACCACTACCTGGTATTGCTCAAAAAACTTTCCTCGAAAACATTAAAAGGCATGGAACTTCTCCATCCTTCGTGAGATGCTCTCCCTAAATTGGTGGTTGCCCTTGGGACTTAGTCCTTATAAAACTCCCTTCCTAAGTGGAGCATGAGTCTTTTCTCTTCCTAGGGAAGCAAGCCGCACATTAATTCTCCTCCCCCCCACTCTCTGCACTGCGCTTACTACTCACACTTCTCTGTGTCGCTGCACTCCATTTTTGTTCATAACAAAACACACAAACAAACCCCCCTCCCCCTATTGGATTAAGGTTGGCGGCTGCTGCTGAGTTGTATTCTCCTTGTGAGGATGACAGATCATTCACGATTTTCCTTGGATGTAGCTCCTCAGAACATGTACCAAATTGGGTATTTATAACCAGGTGAGGGATAATCTATACCCCTCACTTAGCCTTGACTCTTGCGTTTTCTATGTGACTGTGTACATGAAAGTGAGTTTTTGAGGGCATGAACACTTGCTTACTGTGTGGCTGTGGAGATGGTTGAACACAATGAGGCATCTCAGGTTGGTTTTTTTTTTGGTAGTACTCTGCACCACTTCAAAGCGTGTTAAGTTGTTGACATTCCTTGGAATTTATAGCTAATGGTGATTATGTCCGTATGAACGAAGTTTTTTCTGTATAAAATACGTCTGCATCATTTATCTTCCCTCTGACATGATACAGGTTGTGCTATTGATTATTAACAGGATCTCTCTAACTTGATTACTATGTTAGATAGTTTGTATTATAGATAGTAAGTTATGTTTCACTGGTAGCTTTTGGGTAAAACCTTATTACACCTTTTGGTTTGATCTAGTGGAACCCCTACATAAACGATGTTCTGGCTCTAGATAAAGCTATTTTTTCTAACGACCAATATGGCGCATTAGTTTACTAGTTTTTTCCATGATTATGGTAGAACTCTGTCTTAACACTACGTTGCCTAAAATTTGTTTAGAGAAGTGATGGGGTGGTATAATATACCTTTGAAACTCATCGGAAAGGTAATAGTGTATTTGGTACTACTAGCCCCAAAGGGCAATTGTTATTTGTACTTTGTGGAATGATGACTGCATACCGTGAAGTAACCTTTGTTCCATCTGATACCGACTTTGTATCAGGCTACCAACGTATTGAAGGGTGCTACTTTTTATGTTGTTTTACCGGGGCGCGATAGTTTTTTACCTTTTTTAAGGCTAATTTTATTAGATTTAGTAGGTGTTCTTCTCATTTGGCATACTAATTGAGGTATGATGGATTCCGTATGCCCAAAGTGGGCCTATGAGATTTGGTTTCGCTTTATAACATAGCCAAATTCAAAGTAACAGTGCTCCAACCCCTCCTTTTGTGGCCTAACCAATTACAAAAGTTTGGGAATCTCTTTTGCTGTGCGCCGATGTACACAAGCCCTCTTGGTACAAGTGCATTGGTTTGCCACATGGTAGTATACATTTGCAAGGATCTGGATCCCAAATATCGCAACACACATTGGCTAACCGACGGAATGATGTTGTCGGCAACTAACCAGGTAGGCCGCAATGCCTACTGAGAGTATTGGACACGCTATATCCTTGGCATACTGTTTCATCTGGAAATATTCTTGCTTGTTTATAGTTTAATCTGGTAGTTAATCTTGAGATGTCTGGAGGATTGATATTCTCTTTTACGCACACTAAGTCAATGAACTCTACTCAAATACATGCACTTGTGTTTGGGATGAACTCAATCAGGCTGGCCTTGAGAAAACACAAGGGAAGAAATCAATGCACCGTTTGAGTATTATGTCTTATATACTGACGATATTGCACTATTTTCCCCAAAACACCCAACTCAGCTTATATATGCATAGTACGCGTACTAGCCCACTTGATCTGCACACCCGCATGATCTACCTACTCATGCACTCTCACTTGTTCTCAATTTGCTCGCATACATATACAAACCTGCACAACAGTTTGCGCGCTTAACAAAATGCGATATTGCAACAGTCTCCGATTGCTAACTCGATCATAATTGATACACATACCCACACATACTTTCACACACACACACACACACACACACACACACACACACACACATGAACCAGTATAAACAATAGTATCGCAAGATGATTACATCAAGTGAAGTTGTACCAACTTACTATACTGCATCTTGACACACACACATGATGTAGATGAACGTACGACTCAGGTAGGTGGTTGACTACCTACTGAGATAAATGGCATAAATTATTTTATTAAGGGTCAATTAGTGGGAGTTACCAATATGGTCTGGAATACCGTGTAACTGGGATTCAATTTAAAATGCATCATATCTTTTACATAGGAGACTAGAAAATGGTTGATACTGGAGTTTGAGGCTATGCTTATCGTATATAAAGATATTTGACATGATAAATTTCAATTGCTGCTCATGAAATGTACATTTAAACTTGCTTGATTGAACAAATTTTTTTGAGTTGTACAGGAACCATTTTACAAATAAAAGCCTGTTTTCATAAATTTATTGATACTTTTTGAACTCGAAAAAAATATACAAACGAAATGCTGCCAAATGTTTATAAAAATAAAATCTTGACAGGTAGTAGAGGTTGAAACGCTTCACAAGCTAGTTTGAAATCATGATTCAACCATGTCTTTGTATTTGATAATGACATCAGCTAATGAATAAAGGCATACGAGGCTATCAGCTTATGGCTCCTTTTCAGTATAAGCTGGTGCCTAGTAGAAGAACCTTCAATATGACAAGGCTTCTTTTTGGAACACGAATGTACCATTACACTGATCGTACTATTCTAAATTCTGTAGATGTTTTATTTTATTCTGAACAGCAACTTGATTGTTGATTGTTTCTTATTTCAAGAGATAATTTCATAAAAAAAATTAAGTCAAATATTCTATTAGTAAAAAAGAAGACTGAGTTACAATGTTTGGGATAACATAAGTGAACTAAATATTTCATTGGTTTTGCTTGATTTCATAATTTGAAAAAGTAAATTTTAGGAACAAAAGATACACACTTCAATTTTATTGAGGTTTTGTTTCATAGATTTAGACATTGTGCTGAAATTTTTGGCATTGAGAAGGGCATTGAATAACCTTAATATCTATGATAACATGATTATTTTAAGTTTTCTATCTTATTTGAAGGCCTTAATCCTCCTGTGAGGGTCTCCAAAGAGATGGCAAATACTGTGACTTTTTGACAAATTCTTCAAAAAACAAACAAGATGTTGTCCAAATTTTTTCATGGACGGATTTTCTTTGGGTTTGTTGATACATTCAACATATGGTAGTCCGTAGGTCAGGCTGTAAGCAAATCTTGCAGGTGTGACATGGATAACAATTGGACGAGTTTTGACACCTGTAATACGCACGAGCATAGCCTGTTCTCACTGAATGCTTTTGTATGGATGCAGATAACAACTGGATCCTTCTCCTCGTAAGATTAGTGGAGGTTTTTCTCTAGGGACTAGATATCTTCAAAATGGATTGTAGCAATAGCAATACCTAGAGAATGGGAGATCTACATCAAACATTTTTCTAGTCAATATAGTTTTAGGCTAATATAAATTATTAAAATAAACAATTGACATGAAGTTATATACATGTTACTTATATTTTGGGTATATTGTTAATGTCCTTGTCCATGTATCATTACCCTTGTCCTTATGTCAAATATGATCTATTCCATTGTATGGTTCAATAGTTTGTGTAATCAAACTATTGTTAGGCTTTTCATTTCAAACACACACACACACTCCTTCCTAGCTAGCCTTTGGTCGGCGGGCTAGCACCATACAATGGCAGTAGAGCTTCACCATGTTCGTGGAGCTTCACCATTTTCTCGTAGGCTAGACCACCATTGCCTCGCAGACTTTTGGAGATGCATGGCTACATGACGTATCTTAGAGGACTCCGTGAAGCCCCCATCTCCAAATGCCGCATCAAATTGTTGAATAAAGGCCAAGACTTTGTCCGTAGCACCAAAGGTGCCATCGTAGGTAAGAAAAGAGATACTCTTTCCTCCCTCCTTGAACTGTTTGAGCTTGGACGAACTCTTCCAAGCGGCATAGGATTTCCTATGGCCTCTCCTTTTGAATTCTTTGGGAGCCGCACCATCACTTCCTTCAGAAGAGGAGGAGGATGATGAAGATGGAGAAGAGGCTGACCTCTTTCTCGCCTTTTTCTTCTCATACTTCCTTTCTTCCTTCTTTGAATTACGGTGAGAAGGACTATCCGATGGTCTTCTCCGTTTAGGGGGTGTTGGAGAGCGTTTTGCCCGCCTTCTTCGTGGTGCCATCTCCGCCGAGGTGGCGGGAGATTCACTTCTTTCTCGTTCTTTCGGTGGGGGCTCTACCGTTGAGATTTGGGCTCTCCTTGGTGAGGGAGTTGCCCCAACAACTTAAGCTTTTGGGTCCTTCGTATGGGTCTTCCTCTTCTCTCACCGTAGAGAGCCCTCTTTTAGAAATCTCACTAGGAGCTTTCATAGACACTCCCTCTTCTAGGTGAGAAGATTGGAGAATCCCATGGATGCGTAATTGCTGTTGTACTTCACCTTGGAGGGATGGGTTGCCCATGGCTTATTGAAGCCTAGTAACAAGATAGTTCACAAGCATAGGGGCATCATTAGTAGCTTGACCATTAGCAAAATCAAAGCCATCAACATTAATTTCACTTTCTCTACTATTGTCAGCCATTATAACTAAGTTTTAGGTGTAAATGTTTACTTGTAATTTGGCACTTCAAGCCCTAGTTGCTACTCCTCTTTACTTTCAAAGATAAGCACTCAAGCATCTATACCCGTGGCTTGGAATATCATTAATTGCAAGGAATAGAAGAGAGGGTTTATCATAGCCCAGTCGACACCGGTTCCTGTCAAGCTTCTAATAGCTCAATAATGGTTAAGCCATAGGCAAGCCCCTTGGGACTCCATTATTAAGACCATAGCTCTCGACGGTGATACCCCATTAACTGCACAAAGCAGGCGCAACTCAAGGATAATAAATCCCTGTTCTCCTTACCCTCATGCAATTAATAATTCCAACCGTTTGTAGCAAGCTTGAGGACCTCTCTTCTTGAGCAATAAAAGAGAAACCGATAGCTCTGATACCAATGTAACAATTACTGGTCTATAAAGCTTGTAAATAGCGGAAAATAACTTAACATAGTGAGCATTTCATTACGAGCAAATTCCTAATGAGCATACAAGAGTGCTTGGTTGGAGATAACAACATTAGCATAACACCTAATTAGTTTGGCATAACAATACTTGAAAGAGAGAGATAAATAGAACAATTGACAACTATTGAGGACCGGATTTACATGGACCGGTCCCCCCTCCATTAGGCATTTGTATTATAACTTCTCTCATTAAGAGAGACTTTGTACAATACAATTCTTTGTGTTCCTTGGTAAAAACTCGTCGGTGCTATGAAGATGGAAGCTTCATGCACCAAACTTACATGTGATAACACATAACATCAGTTACTCGTTGGTCTCAGACCCAAGACCTCACACACCTTCGAAGATGGTGAGAGCTAGCGGGGTATGAGAGTAGATCTAGAGGAAGAAGGAGTATTCTTACGAGAAAGAAGTATTTTCTCACTTAATTACTCTTGTAGCTTTGCTTAGCTTAGTAATTAGATAATAGAGGAGAGAAGCATGGCATTGAAGCTTAGCTCTTGGTTGGATTTGCATTCCATATCCAAGAGTTGTTGGTGTAGGCCTCCATTCTGAAACTTGGAGAAGAAGATGAGCTTTCCATTAAAGCTTGGAGAAGGAGATGATTTTTTTGCTCTACACATGAGTTCTGTGTGGAATAATGCCCTTCCAAAACAGTCCCCTCTCTCCTCTTGGTTGACCCCCCTTGCCAATTACTCATGCTGCATTCCTATTGGCCCTTGAAAAGCTTAGCCAATAGTATTTGAGTATGAGTTTTACTCTTGTTGGCTTCCTATTGGCCCGTAAATAATTTGGCCAATAGCCTTTGAGAGGCCCAGTCAAGATCCTTGTGACAAGTTTCCATCCTTTTTTCCATTTTGTAAATGCCAAATAATTAATTTAATTATCTGCTTTGCTATTGGACCTTTTAGTCCTTTGGCCAATAGGAATTAAGCAATTTTAGGAACTGCTTAATTATCATTGGACCTTTTGACTGTCCAATAGTCTTTTAGGGAGACTACTTCTTATTGGTTATTTTTTGAGCATTTATAAAAATAAAATTTTAGTTTACACTAGCTAACTTCTCATTGGTCCACCTCTGTGCCCATCCAACAGGATTCAGGCAAGAATTGGGGGTTTCTTTACATGCCTGACATGTGTCCTCTTTACTTTGTGGAAAGGGTAAGCTTAGGTGTATAGTGTGTGTGTGTGTGTGTGTGTGTGTGTCTAGTCCTTATTAAGCTTTGTCATCTTCCCAAAATGTTTTTGCTTTTGTCCTCTAGCTTATTGGCCTTTTGCACACACACAAAGCATCCAATTCCATTTACAATTGACCATTGGACTTTACACTTTGAAATTTTGGAACTTAACCTTTTGGAAGTCTTAATGGGTTGAACCCTAAGGTCTTTAGAGCCCATTCATTGCACATTGCACATTGCTCTTGTGCAGATGGTACCCCTTTGGATCCCTACTGTGGGCCCCCTACTGTGACCCGTCTGCTAGCTTTACTAATAATCTAGCTTTTTCTCCCCTGGTACTTCCCCATATTAAATGATCAGTTTAACATGAGAAAATCATTTAGGAGAATTAGATATTAGTTATTATGACATACCATCTCTCCTTTGCTCATGATCAGGTGTAAAATTTTCTCCTTTTGCTTTTCTTTCCAATCTCGCTTTAGTTTCCCAAGCACCAAACAAATTTAATGTTGTTTACGTGATGGCTTAGCCTTTTCCTCCTTAACAACAAGAGGCATCTCCCCAAGATTCTTATTAAATAGTCCTCTTTTCAAAATTGGCACAACCTACGGGCTCCAATTTCACATTTTCATTAAATGGAATCTTCACAAATCCTATTGAAGATTCTATTCATCCTCAAGCATAGTGAAAGTTCTATCTTTTGTTATCCTACAAGAGCACGAAATCGAGCTCACTACCTCATCTTCATAGAGAATCATCTGAGCTAAGCTAAGTAGACACAAGCACCTTAGTGCCAACTATGCAAGAGCTTTCATCTAGAAAAATTATTCTCCCCCCCTGTAGCTTGTAGCTCCCTCACCTCGGGTCATCGCTTGTCCTCCTCCCTAGTGTGCCTCGTGGCTCCTACACCAACCTCATGCATTGTTGGATCCATCCCCTGTTGTTCATCACCATCCCTTTGCTTGCTTCTCCTCGCCTGCCAATTGCCACGTGCTTTCCCTTTTCCTCCTTAATCCTCAAGGCTCCCCTTTTTGTGTCGGTCACCATCTAGCAGCTCTTCTCCTTTCCTTACTCCAATTGGTATGTCCTTATATATCCTTTAATAAAACTAGGACAAAAATTATCTCTCCCTACTAGTTCTAGCAACTCTTCTCCTTTCCTTACTCCAATTGGTATGTCCTTATATATCCTTTAATAAAACTAGGACCAAGATCATCCCTCCTTACTAGTTCTTGTTTTGTGTCGAGAAACAACCCTCGTGAAAACTCATCGTCGATTGGGATTTTACCCAAACCCATGGGTATACCACGATCAAATTAGCAAAGAGATATAGTTATATGATGAAGTTACAAGGTTGAAAAAAGAGATCTTTGAATACAAATGCAAACTTCTCACATTCTACAAGAAGTGCTCTTAATCTGCTCCACATAATATTTGGATCGATGTTTTCCCTCATAGAAAAGTTCATGAATAAATAAAAATTAAAGAGAATTGCCTTGAAATAAAATTTTCCAAAAAAATGAAAGAGAAGGTTTTTTTTTTTCATATCATGAATGCTTCTTTCATGATGCTTAGAAAAACAAAAGACAACTTTTAACTCCTATAAAAATGATCACTGTAATGAATATTCAAGAGCCGCATTATAATGTGGCCTATTCACTCTATTCTACACCCATTAATTAATTAAAAATTAAAAGGTATTCCTAATTCAAAGACTCCATCAACAACAAAGACTTTTTATACCATGCATGAGAACCATAATATCACAACAATAATTTAGTTTGGGACTAGAATGATAATAAGCTCACATTATTCTATATAAGGCTTTGGTAAACTGATTGGAGCTCTCTTCATCTCTCTTCTCAAGCGTGCACACACACCATCTCTCTCTCTCTCTCTCTCTCTCTCTCTCTCTCTCTCTCTCTCTCTAAACACTCACTATAGCCTATATACTCAAAACATGACATGGATAAGACCTTTTATATTTTTTACATTCAAAATCAGCATAGTGTTCCTACATGACAGTCACATTCTAAACCGCCTTGATATGAACTTGAAGACTGCTTGTTGCAAGAAAGAAACACCAATTCAAAGGTTATGCCTTTAAGATCATCAAAGGACTCTTTAGCTAGCTACAATAATGGTTAAGGATTGCCCTATCCTTATTGCCAAGGAGGAGGCATCAAGTAAAGGTAAAGAGAGAGCAACACAAAGGAACAATGCTCAAACCCCTCATTTTGTGGTCGATCCTTATTGCCAAGGAGGAGGCATCAAGGAAAGGTAAAGATAAAGCAACACGAAGGAACAATGCTCAAACCCCTCCTTTTTGTGGCTTAACCAATTACAAAAGTTTAAAGTACTTCCTCGCATAGAAGTAGGTGTCACCTATGCAAATGTGGTGGACAAATTTCTTATCTATGTTCATTTCACCCTTGAAAACATGGAGGGTAAAGACAACATGGTGGCCGATGCTTTATCAAGAAGGCCTAAAGTTGGAGCCATCACTATTGGATAGATATCACACTAATTTTACAGCCATGAGTGATTTATACAACATAGATGAAGACTTTGCTCAAGCATGGTATTGCTATAGCAAGGAGACATTAAGATGCTTACTCAATATGAGAAGGTTTCTTGATGATGAAGGATCAACTTTGTGTTGTAAGTGACTAAGGTAATGAGTTATGGAGGAAAGTCATGCACCTCTATTCCACACAAGCCGTGAGAAAGCACTGCAATGGATTTTATTATAGGTTTGCCAAGGACTCAAAAAGGAAATGATGCTATATGGACCATTATGGATAGGTTTAGCAAGATGACACACTTCATTCCGATGAAAAAAATAGTGGGAACCAAATGACAACCATTTATCTCTCACAAGTATTCAAGCATCATGGGCTTCCAAAGCGGGAGATAGGGATCCTAGAACGGTGAGTCTATTTTTAAGAGCCCTCTTTGAAAATGTCGGTACTAAGCTAAATTTATTTTCTTCTTATCATTCTCAAACAAATGGACAAAGTGAAAATGTCAATTTTGAATCTTGGATTTCTTGAAGTGCTTTTGTGTTGAGCAAAAGCCCACTTGGGAAAATTACCTACATCCTCTCAAGTTGCATATAACAATACTATACATTCTTGTACAAGAAAATCACATGTTGAAGTGATCTATCGGAAACCACATCTATTGCCTATTATGCAAAGAAAAGAAAGGACCCAAAGGCAAGATTATTAAAAACTTCTTGGTAAAGTTTAAGAATTAAACCCTTCCATGCCAACTAGATGAATGCAAATAATTTGAAAGATCATCGAGAAGAACCCTATATAGAAGCCTCTCAGTCGATGATAATTGAAATTTAGGGTGGAGATATGCCATCAAATCTTCTATATGAATCAAAGAAATTTAAGAAAGGTTAGATGCGTTGTCTTCCAATTGAAAGAGAACATAACTAGACATGTGTTTTTGTGTTTACGGAACAATGATTGATTAAACATACTTTAATCCCTAAAGTGAGAAAGTATGAATGACCATTGACATGCTTAAAAAGCATAAAGAAATATATTTTCTCACCTTATTGGAAGATAGATATAAGGGCATGGAATGGATGGAATCTACCTTCCGCCCACACATAGTAAAACATGCATGATGACTTGCATTGAGCGCTGTTTTGAAAATGCTTGAGCATTAGGTATTCTACTCAAATAGAGCTTTCATATGATTCCCTTATTGATCTTTTATTATCAATTTTATGCCGATTTTAAAATGTTCTATAAGCTTTTAGTTAAGGGTTAGAAGAATTTAAAAGGAGCATTCCAAAAGAAAGACAAGTGTCAAGACACTTGTTACATGTGTAACACACTTGTCAAAAATAATTTATCCTTTTAGACAAGTGGCAAGACACTTGGGTTAAGGCTACCACATAACCTCCTTTTTCAAGAGGCAAGTTCATCTACAAAAGAAGCCCTTGTGCCTCATTTTGGGCATCACCTCATTCCTGAAATTTTCTCTAAATGTCAACCCAAGAAGCCTCTACACTACCATCACAATTGCCCGCTACATGTTACCTTTTCTCTCAGTCAAGCTTATGTGAGGAAGGAAGCCTATAGAGGAGGTGTTGCCAAAGTGATCGCATGACAATTCCCTGCTGAATTTTCAGCCTTTACACTTGTAATATTTTGGAGGAATAAACATGTTCATATGAAGGGGCTTGACCATTCCGGGTCAAAAATGTGCCACTCTCAATCTTCTATCTCTATCTTTCTAATGTGTCTCTTTCAGTCTTTCATGTTATCCATATCTCTACACATCTATTTTGCTATATCTCCACACACACACACACACTTATCTAGAGGACAATGCATTGGCTAACCCTTGGCTGACCTCTTCCCTCTCTGGTATACACTTTCTACCCTACTTTTTAGATGATTATCATTCATACAAGCCAAATCTAAATGGTCACATGACCCTATTATTAGGGACTTGGTCAATTAATACCTTTAGTATATCTCCAACCGGATAAAACACGGTTGTATTCTATAATCCTTTCAAACCACAAACCCCGGTTTTTTTATACTTCTCCCTTCTCAACTTCAGTAGATATTCCTTTTGGGTGCTCCACTTACGACTTATCCCTACTCCGATACACATGATATGTATCTATGATGCATGCACAACGCATTTAATTGAGAGCCTTGGTTGTTAAAGCCTAAAAAAATGAATGGTTGGGATCAATGTAGGCGCACCTACTGGAGGTGGTAGTAAATATACCCCATAAGGGTCTCAATACCATAGATGTAACACAAAAAAAACCCCTTTTTCTCTTTATCTCTCTCTCTCTCTCCCTCATCCCTGACACATGGTAGCCTACAGACAATTTGTTTCTTTTTTCTCCTGGCTCGTCCAATCTCATGTAGGAGGTCATTGCATCTAGTGGATTAACAGTAATGATACACTAAATCCAAGAGAATTCTCTCTCTCTTTCTCTCTCGCGAGATGCATACCCACTGGCGTTATCAATCTCTATAAGCGTCTTTGTATTGTGCTACTCACAATCCCTTGGGAATCTCTTTTGCTACGCGCCGATGTACACAAGTCCTCCTGGTACAACTGCATCGGTTTGCTACATGGTAGTATACATTCGCAAGGATCTGGATGTGTGTGTGTGAGGTACAGCTGGATGCGTATTATATACCTCACTGCATTTCAATCAGGGACAGTTGCCCAAGTCTTCTCAACCTCCTAAGATCACACGTACCTTGATTCGAGCATTTACTGCTAGCCACCCACCCACTCACTCTGTGTGTTTTGTGCATGCATTTTACACCTTAAAAATGGTACCATTTACTCGGGTAGTTCTCGTACTGCTTATATCTCCCCAGCACAGCTTTGGACATACACTTTTGCACAACTGCGTAGGGGAGACATGCTTCAGCCTATGATCTTCTCTTGCATACACCCTTGCTTGTAATTGCTCTCACTACAAGTCATCTTCCTTGCTTACCCCCTAGAACCCTAAGGAAACACGCTTCATAGCTGGATCTCTTTTGGTTTAGCTGGAGCTTGAACTGGTGGTGAGATAACTCACCTAATGTGGAGGCTCATAATGGAGTCACCAGCTATAGGTATGGGTGATTTAAAACAACCCCTCTATTTTTGCAAAATCAGGATCTACTTAATTATTTCTCTACACTACCACACGTGCTTCTTGCTCGTGAGAGAACACAGGCAGGTGCGCCCACATATAGCTCTCTCTCTCTCTCTCTCTCTCTCTCTCTCTCTCTCTCTCTCTCTCTCTCTCTCTCTCTCTCTCTCACACACACACACACACACACACACACACACACACACACACACACACAAACCCTACGCAGTTCTGTGAGCACATGCATTCTTGTCGATACCCTGGTGAATCTCCCTCTTCTCCTACAGTTTTGCTACGATTTTTTGCTCGTGATAGACAGACGATGGCTCTCTGGTTGCGAAGCCTGGAACCCTATACAATGAAACTCACATGGCCATGATGGTTTCAGCAATCTGTCACACAGCATAGCAGCAAGGCTCTTGTGTTGATTCCTTCCCCATGTTGGCCTTCATCGCCACGCAAACTCATACAATATAACCTTCTTCGAAAGACCTGATGGTTCTCATCCAAGCAGACTCCCCATAACTATGGGTATTCGGAATCTTCTCTACTACAAATCAGGTAGGCGTTGTCGCACCTACTCAGTACATATCTTTTCCATGCTTGATTGAGTTAAGATGCGATTGTACAAATGGTTTTATTTTTAGGGGATATGCTCTTACATAGTGCTTCAAACAGAGTATTGCAAAGATAAATTTTCATTCAGAGTAAGGCATATGAATACTTGATAAAATATATGGAGTTGACCCTGTCCTCACTTGAAATCAACTTGTTTATATTCAGTACATAGGCCTGAATGATGCTCAAAGTTGATTTGAATGTCTGGTATTAAACACATTGTGAGGTCTTTTATCCTAAGTTCAATAATGCTTACTAAACTAATCTGGCTTGACACTATTAATCTTGAACTTGCCTACTATACGTGACCAGGTAAACAAGCCATTCTACCTACTGAGTGTGTTTAACTTTTGAACTGGTTGTAGATTTTATTATGTCTTTTAATGATAATCTACGGTTTTTTTTGGAAAAATGGTCAAATGCTGGCAATGTTCATGCTCAGCTAATACTTTTATAAAAAAAAATTATACATAATAGCTTTGGAATGATAGAATTTGCATCAGATTTACGAACCTCGCATTATCCATTAAGTTGAAACGCTTTAACAATGTTAAAAACTGACAGGCTGCTTGGTCTGGGTTGATGTCATGCAAGAGCATATGATTTTAAGACAGACATCCTTAGTGATTTTCACAAGACAACTGGGCATGGTTGGGTCCTTTGTGCTCGCAGGTCAAGCTAACAATTCAGAGGGTTTGTATTGATGATTCTCCGAAGATGTAATAACATCGCAATGATCTATCGAAAGAACAAGTATTTGTACAATATAATGACAAGATCACTCACTTAAGAGTCAAATAGCATAGGTTGCTAACCAATGCTAACAACCCCTCGTAGTGACCTAGCAAAAAACTATGTATTACATCTTTTTGAAACATATTACTAAGTAGCATGCATAAAACAATCACAATTGTTGTAGCATGGACCAGAGATCGGTTTAATAATGATAATCAGCTTTTTTTTTTTGAAGGATTGCTGGTCCCTTTTTTATGACCAGTGGACCGATTTGGTTGATCAGTTGGAAGGCTACTCTTGGAAGCATAATATCTCTTCTTTTTATTGAATCTAACACATCTTTTTTGGCGCAAAAGTGATGTTAATCATAATGATAAGGCAATGGCATGCTTGTTCTGAGAAATTATAGGATTATTTTTTGAGTTTGGAAGTTATGGTTTTTTGTAGTTGTTGCCGATTCTTTTCACATTCATTGTGGCAGGAATATGACACATACTTAACCTTGGTTTAGTGGTGAATTTATTAATACGTTTTGATACAAATAACAAGAGAAAGGGATTAATGACACCTATCCTTATATGTAATGCTAAAGCTTTGGATATATTCACCTTGTAAATATAGTAATGGGAACTGCTTTTCAACATTTTTTTCCGCGTTTAATAGATACATAGCTTTTGAATTTAGGTATAGTACTTTACTTTGAACATACCACAATGTCTTGAATAAAGCCTTAAACCTCACGTGAGGGTCTCAGATGAAATGGTAGTGGACCGGACTTTTGAAAATTAGCTCAAAATACAAAGGAGATGCTGTCCGATTTTTTTTGGAATTAAACGATGAAAACATTATCATAAATTAAGGACTCATTATTTAAACATAATATTTGATCTAGGTTATGGTGTTAGTTTCTATTGTAATTTCTGACACCAATAACAAGGGGAGGGAGTCGTTGACACTTGTCTTCCCAAGTAATGCCAGTTCTGATAGGCTTGTGTTTCTTGGATGGTGACAGGTAAGAGATTCTTTCTTTGGGATTACAACGAAAACTACAGCAGTAACAGACGATCGTCCAATGTACAAGCTGGATGTTTCTACATGTAGATATAGTGGATGTTTATCCCAAAGGATGAGCACATAAGATACAACACTAAGATATTATATTGTAGTGATCAAAGATCAAATTTTTGATCTAAACGATTGTATTATCCATTAGATACAAAATGTTGTATTAGTGTATATGAATTGATAATTGAGGTTTATGACATCTTGTTTTAAAATATTGTTGTTTAATATATTATTTAATACAATTGTCTAAGTATGGTTCAATTCAGAGGGGATTTTTTATACTTAAACACATACATATATTTTCCCTACTAGTCTTTGATCGGACTAGTGCCATACTTAGCAATTGGAATTAGATAATATATCAGATAATAATATAGCTACTCCAATTTATCCTGACTTCAATCAAGCGGTTTTTGTAAGGATATGGGTATTTATACCCTAAGAATTGGATTGCCTACTCTTTAATACAAGTTACATTATTATTAGCTTGATCCACCCAATCCAAAGGGATGGGTGGGGCTCTCAGCTCCTAAATTGGTCAAGCATCTACATGTTTACATATAATGCATATAATGTAATCATTGACCACCCTCGAGCAGGTGTGGATTTTTTAGTTATCTTGCAGGATCGGAGTATTGTATAGTAACCAACATCACGACATAATCCACAAATATGGAGTGGCACCATCCAAATCATGAGATATCAGGTATGCAGATTTCATAATACCTTACTCTCCTCCCTGGAGGACCCCTTTATCATACAACAATTGGGTGTACTTACATCTAAGTTCGGTTCAAACACACTACAAATGAGCAATATCTCTTCTAAGCCCTTTTAAACACCGTAAAAGTGATTGAGCTATAAAACATGGAAACTTTTAGGAAGCGATTACTACAATTGATGGGGGATTGGTCCACTTGGTGGACCATCCTCCACCAAGTGGATCTCTCCTCTGGGATGGGGGAGGGCCACACACACACACACATAGTTATTTAGCTGACAAGTCGTTGGCTAACCCTTGGCTGACAGCTTCCCTTTTTGGTGTGCTAACCTAGAGCTCCTACTCTCTAGAAAAGTTTCACCGAGTCTCTAGATAAGAGCACATGTAATGGCTCATGGTACCAAATCTCTACCAGATGTATACCACACCCACACACACTCTTGCTTAGTAAATATAGATACTATTCTCTATTTCGGACCTTCTCCAATCACGACCTTTGTCTGACTCTACAAGCTGACAGTGTCGATTCTTACATACACACTATGATGACATTATGGAAGACCTTGTGGGATCTCTTGGCTTGGCGATACATTCTGGTGTTGCCCGCCCTTCTCAATGGTGTGCAGTACACACACAAAGTTAGTAAATTTTCGAGCACCCAAGGAAAGGTGGTAGCCTTTAAGTTATTTATCTTCTTTATCATAATTTGAGGGTCGTGATCATACTTGGCTGCCTTGAGTAGTTGATTTCCAACTTAAATATAGAGTAATGGGTTTAAGGCTACCCATTTGGTCGATATTCATGGTACAGCTGGATCCATATTATATACCTCACTGCATATCAATCAGGGATAGTTGCCCAGATCTGCTCAACCTAGATCACACGTACTTTGATTCGAGCATTTACTGCTACCCACCCACCCACTCACTTTGTGTGTTTTGGTGCATACATTTTACACCTTAAAAATGGTACCATTTACTCAGGTAGTGCTCGTACTGCTTATATCTCGCCAGCACAGCTTTGGACATACACTTTTGCACAACTGTGTAGGGTCAGCCTATGATCTTCTCTTGCATACACCCTTGCTTGTAATTGCTCTCGCTACAAGTCATCTTCCTTGCTTAATCCCTACAACCCCAAGGAAACACGCTTCATAGCTGCATCTCTTTTGGTTTAGCTGGAGCTTTGAACTGGTGGTGAGATGACTCACCTAATGTGAAGGCTCACAATGGAGTCCACAGCTGTAGGTATGGGTGTTTAAAACAACCCCTCTATTTTTGCAAAATCGGGATCTGCTTAATTATTTCTCTACACTGCCACATGCCCTTCTTGCTCGCGAGCAAACATAGGCAGGTGCACCCACATACAGCTCTCTCTCTCTCTCTCTCTCTCTCTCTCTCTCTCTCTCTCTCTCTCTCTCTCTCTCTCTCTCTCTCTCTCTCTCTCACATACACACACACACACCTTGCGTAGTTCCGTGAGCGCATGCATTCTTGTCGATACCCCGGTGAATCTCCCTCTTCTCCTACAGTTTTGCTGCGGTTTTCTGCTCGTGATAGACAGACAATGGCTCTGTGGTTGCAAAGCCTGGAACCCTATACAATGAAGCTCACATGCCCATGACGGTTTCTGCAATCTGTCACACTGCATAGCAACAAAGCTCTTGTGTTGATTCCTTCCCCATGTTGGCCTTCATCGCCACGCAAACTCAAACAATATAACCTTCTTCGAAAGACCTGATGGTTCTCATCCAAGTAGACTTCCCATACACTATGGGTATTCGGAATCTCCGCTACTACAAATCAGGTAAGTGTTGTCGCACCTACTCAATACATATCTTTTCCATGCTTGATTGAGTTAAGATGCGATTGTACAGATGGTTTTATTTTTAGGGGATATGCTCTTACATAGTGCTTCAAACAGAGTATTGCAAAGATAAATTTTCATTCAGAGTAAGGCATATGAATACTTGATAAAATATATGGAGTTGACCCTGTCCTCACTTGAAATCAACTTGGTTATATTCAGTACATAGTCCTGAATGATGCTCAAAGTTGATTTGGATGTCTGGTATTAAACACATTGTGAGGTCCTTTATCCTAAGTTCAGTCATGCTTACTAAACTATTCTGGATTGACACTATCAATCTTGAACTTGCCTACTATACCTGACCAGGTAAACAAGCCATTCTCGGCACCTACTCAATGTGTTTAACTTTTGAACTGGTTGTAGATTTTATTATGTCTTTTAATGATAATCTTTGATTTTTTTTGGAAAATGGTCAAATGCTGGCAATGTTCATGCTCAACTGATACTTAATAAAATTTGTTTTATACATAATAGCTTTGGAATGATAGAATTGGCATCAGATTTAGGAGCCTCGCATTATCCATTAAGTTGAAACACTTTAAAAATGCTAAAAACTGACAGGTTGCTTGGTCTGGGTTGATGTCATGCAAGAGCATATGATTTTAAGACAGACATCCTTAGTGATTTTCACAAGACAACTGGGCATGGTTGGGTCCTTTGTGCTCGCAAGTCAAGCTGACAATTCAGAGGGTTTGTATTGATGATTCTCCAAGGATGTAATAACATCGCAATGATCTATCGAAAGAACAAGTATTTGTACAATATAATGACAAGATCACTCACTTAAGAGTCAAATAGCATAGGTTGCTAACCAATGCTAACAACCCCTCGTAGTGACCTAGCAAAAAACTATTTATTACATCTTTTTGAAACATATTACTAAGTAGCATGCATAAAACAATCACAATTGTTGTAGCATGGACCAGAGATCGTTTTAATAATGATAATCAGCTTTTTTTTTTTGAAGGATTGCTGGTCCCTTTTTGATGACCAGTGGACCGATTTGGTTGATCATTTGGAAGGCTACTCTTGGAAGCATAATATCTCTTCTTTTTATTGAATCTAACAGATCTTTTTTGGCGCAAAAGTGATGTTAATCATAGTCATAAGTGCAATGGCATGCTTGTTCTGAGAAATTATAGGATTATTTTTTGAGTTTGGAAGTTATGGTTTTTTGTAGTTGTTGCCGATCCTTTTCACATTCATTGTGGCAGGAATATGACACATACTTAGCCTTCATTTAGTGGTGAATTTATTAATACGTTTTGATACAAATAACAAGAGAAAGGGATTATTGACACCTATCCTTATATGTAATGCTAGAGCTTTGGATATATTCACCTTGTAAATATAGTAATGGGAACTGCTTTTCAACATTTTTTTCCTCGTTTAATAGATGCATAGCTTTTGAATTCAGGGATAGTACTTTACTTTGAACATACTACAAGGTTTTTGAATAAAGCCTTAAACCTCACGTGAGGTCTCGGATGAGATGGCAGTGGACTGGACTTTTGAAAATTAACTCAAAATACAAAGGAGATGCTGTCTTATTTTTTCTGGAACTAAACGATGAAAACACTATCATAAATTAAGGACTCATTATTTAAACATAAATATTTGATCTAGGTTATGGTGTTAGTTTCTATTGTAATTTTTGATACCAATAAAAAGAGGAGGGAGTCGTTGACAAGTAATGCCAGTTCTAATAGGCTTGTGTTTCTTGGATGGTGACAGGTAAGAGATTCTTTCCTTTGGATTACAACGAAAACTACAGCAATAACGGAAGATCATCCAATGTACCAGTTGGATCCTTCTACATGTAGATATAGTGGAAGTTCATCCCAAAGGATGAGCACACATAAGATACAACACTAAGATATTATATTGTAGTGATGAAAGATCAAATTTTTTATCTAAATGATTGTATTATCCATTAGATACAGAATGTTGTGTTAGTGTATATAAAGTGATAATTGAGGTATGACATCCTGTTTTAAAATATTGGTATTTAATATATTATTTAATACAATTGTGTAAGTATGGTTCAATTCTGAGGGGATTTTTAATACTTAAAACACACACACACACACACACACACACACACATGAACCAATATAAACAATAGCATCGTAGGATGATTACATCAAGTGAAGTTGTACCAACTTACTACACTGCATCTTGACACACACACACACAGGATGTAGAGGAACGTGACGACTCCAGTAGATGGTTGATTACCTTCTGAGATACTGGCATCAATTATTTTGTTAAGGGTCAATTAGTGGGAGTTACCAATATGGTCTGGAATATCGTGTAACTGGGATTCAATTTAAAATGCATCATATCTTTTACATAGGAGACTAGAAAATGGTTGATACTCGAGTTTGAGGCTATGCTTACCGTATATAAAGATATTTGACATGATAAATTTCAATTTCTCCTCATGAAATGTACATTTAAACTTGCTTGATTGAACAGATTCTTTTGAGTTGTACAGGAACCATTTTACAAATAAAAGCATGGTTTCATAAATGTATTGATACTTTTTTAACTCGAAAAGAAGATACAAACGAAATGCTCCCAAATGTTTATAAAAATAAAATCTTGACAGGTAGTAGAGGTTGAAACGATTCATGAGCTAGTTTGAAATCATGATTCAACCATGTCTTTGTATTTGATGATGACACCAGCTAATGAATAAAGGCATACGAGGCTGTCAGCTCATGGCTCCTTTTCAGTATAAGCTGGTGCCTAGTAGAAGAACCTTCAATCTGACAAGACTTGTTTTTGGAACACGAATGTACCATTACACTGATCGTACTATTCTAAATTCTGTAGATGTTTGATTTTATTCTAAACAACAACTTGATTGTTGATTGTTTCTTATTTCAAGAGATAATTTTATTTAAAAAAAGTAAGTCAAATATTCTATTAGTCAAAAAGAAGATTGAGTTACAATGTTTGGGATAACATAAGTGAACTAAATATTTCATTGGTTTTGCTTGATTTCATAATTTAAAAAGTAAATTTTAGGAACAAAAGATACACACTTAAATTTTATTGAGGTTTCTTTCATAGATTTAGACAATGTACTGAAACTTTTGGCATTGAGAAGGGCATTGAATAACCGTAATATCTATGATAACATGATTATTTTAAGTTTTCTATCTTGTTTGAAGGCCTTAATCCTCTTGTGAGGGTCTCCAAAGAGATGGCAAATATTGTGACAATTTTTGACAAATTCTTCAAAAAACAAACAAGATGCTGTCCAATATTTTTCATAGATGGATTTTCTTTGTCTTTGTTGATACATTTGACATATGCTAGTCCGTAGGTCAGGCTGTAAGCTAATCTTATAGGTCTGACATGGATAACAATTGGACGAGTTTTGACACCTGTAATACACACAAGCATAGCCTGTTCTCTCACTGAATGCTTTTGTATGGATGCAGGTAATAGCTAGATCCTTCTCCTCGTAAGATTAGTGGAGGTTTGTCTCTAGGGACTAGATATCTTCAAAATGGATCGTAGCAATAGCAATACCTGGAGAATGGGAGATCTACATCAAACATTTTTCTAGTCAATATAGTTTTAGGCTAAGATAAATTATTAAAATAAGCAATTGACATGAAGCTATATACATGTTACTTATATTTTGGATATATTGTTGATGTCCTTGTCCATGTATCATTCCCTTGTCCTTATGTCAAATATGATCTATTCCATTCTATGGTTCAATAGTTTGTGTAATCAAACTATTGTTAGGCTTTTCATTTCAAACACACACACACTTCTTCCTAGCTAGCCTTTGGTCGGGCTAGCACCATACAATGGTAGTAGATCAGCTACATTGTTACTAACTTGACCCACCCAATCCAAAGGGATGGGTTGAGGCTCTTTAGCTCCTAAATTGGTCAAGCACCTTAATGCCCAATGGCTTCAACACACCCTGTAATAGGGATAGGGACGCAGACTTGCCCTCTGCCCATGCCCCTTGCCATTTAGAGAGAGAGAGAGAGAGAGAGAGAGAGAGAGAGAGAGAGAGAGAGAGAGATCCCGGGCCTACCCTATTGCATAAAAATGAAAGAGACTCTACGCCTCCGTTGTAGGCTCACACTCTCTCCACATTAAATACAAATTGTTGGACTTGTTGCTACCTACGCCCTCCAGGTAGCCACCTCCCACTTGCCAGTTGTTACCATGCCCAGTTTGTCCCATTCGCCACTCCTACCATCACTCCGTTGCTCATAATCAGGTGCCAGATGTTCTCCTTTTTCTTTTCTCCCCAATCTCGCTTTAGTTTCCCAAGCACCAAACAAATTTAATTTTGTTTACCTAATGTCCTCCTTAACCACAAGAGGCATCTCCCCAAGATTCCTATTAAACAATCCTCTTTTCAAAATTGGCACGACCTACGGGCTCCAGTTTCACATTTTCATTAAATGGAATTTTCACAATCCTATCGAAGATTCTATTCATCCTCAAGCATAGTGAAAATATTATCTTTCGTTATCCTACAAGAGCATGAAATTGAGCTCACTACCTCATCTTCATAGAGAATCATCTGAGCTAAGCTAATTTGACAAGAGCACCTTAGTGCCAACTATGCAAGAGCTTTCATATAAAAAACATTGTGCTCCCCCATGTCGCTTGTAGCTCCCTCACCCTCATCGATCGTCGCTTGTCCTCCTCCCTAGTGTGCCTCGTGGCTCCCGCATCAACCTCATGCATTGCTTGGCTCCATCCCCTATTGTTCATCACCATCCCTTTGCTTGCTTCTCCTCACCTGCCAGCTGTCACGTGCTTTCCCTTTTCCTCCTTAATCCCCAAGGCTCCCCTATCGCTCAAGGAAAGAACCAAAGAATCACAAGAGTCTTTTTTGCTTGTTGCGGTCGCACAAACCCAAGTTCACTTGGGCGTGTCGATTCCTAATCGTGTTTTTGAAGAGTGACAGGAAACCCAAGAAAGAAGGGCTTGTCCAGCCTCCCCTTGTGCCTCTTTTCACTCATTGAGAGCGGACCGTGCACTTAGCGGCCGGCCAATCGACGTGAGGTGGGAAAAAGCAACCTTGGTGTGAGCGCAAGGCCGCCAAGGGATGCGCCCACGAAAAAGAGCAAAACTCGGGTGAAGAGAAGATCCTTCTCGAGCACAGATTGCAAGCAAAAGAAGAACCTCAAGAACTCAAGACCCTCAAGAACCCAAGAACCTAAGACCCACAAGAACCCAAGTTCCTCGTGAACTTAAGAACCCAAGATCACAGTGTATGGTCATCACTCGAAGCGGAATAAATACTTCGCTTGGAGGTGATGAGCATGAGAGACGCGACGAAGAATTTTCCCCACCAAGAGGTTTTTCCGACCCTCCCCCCTCCCCATCTACTCCACGAGTTGTACCAAATCCTATGGAGGCGATGGTCAAGTCGATGTTGGAGATGATGGCACAACAACAAGAAACGACTCACATTGCGATGGCACAACTAGAAAGAATAGGAGAACAACAAGAAGCGACTCGCATTGCTTTGGAACGCGAGCACGATGCACGAAAGGAAAGAAAAGCACAAAAAAAGGAGGAAGCCGAAGCAAGACGAGCAGCCTTGGAGGCTGATCGTGAGGTTCAGAGAAACCTTCGCACCCAAGAATTGGTTCGACAGGTTCTTGCCTCGAAGTCCGAACCAACCAAAGATATTGGTAGTTCCTCAAGTGGTGCAAGCCGTGATTCGGACTCCAACAACCCAGTCACAGAGAAGATCCAATTCAGTAAGTATGATGGTAAGATGGATGATACGGTTATTCATTCTTGGTTGCATCAATTTAAAGCTTATTTTGCGACAACTAAGAAGACAAGAAATAGCAAGGTTTTGACGGCAGCTATGTACTTTGCCGGTGATGCCATCAATTGGTACCACGCATGGCAAGAGGCAATGTTAGCCGCGCACCTAGAGGAAGCCGACGAATTTACGCCCCTTTCCTTCAATTGGGCTGATTTCCAAGACAAGCTCAAGGCGCGGTTTATGCCACCTCAGTACCTCGCACGATTGAAGGACGATTGGCGCGCTCTTAAGCAAAATGGTATGCCAGTGATGTCTTTCTCTAATCGTGTTTTGTAGTAGGTACCCAATTATGCAAGTCGGATGATGAGCGCAAAGAGACATTCCTTTATGGATTGGACGAGTATATCAAGTATGATGTAAACCACAAGCTGAAGCATAAGGCACACTTTGCATGTCATTGGCTTCTTCCTTTGATTTGGGACAATCATCCTTGGAGATTTTAACATATGGCTGTAATGGCACACCAAGAGGCTTTGCTTCAGCCATGTTAAATCTGTCCAGCACCTTTTCAATGTACTTTTCTTGCGACAAATACAATAGGCGCTTGTCTCTTTGCCGTGTAACACGCAGTCCAAGTATATGTTCAACTGCCTCAACGTCTTTCATTGAAAACGCAGATTTTAGTTACCCTTTAAGAGCATCAACAATGCTTCTTTTCTTTGCAGCTATCAACATATCGTCTACATAGAGCACAAGAATGATAGGGCTGCCATCCTCCTCACGTTTAGTATACAAACAATGGTCTGCATGGCTTCTTTTGTAACCATGTTTAAGCATGAAGCGATCAAACTTCTTGTACCACTGTCTACGTGATTGTTTCAGCCCATACAAGCTTCTATTGAGCATACATACCAAATGTTTCTTGCCAGGGATAACAAAACCCTCGGGTTGCTTCATGTAAAGCTCTTCTTCATCATCACCATGCAAGAAAGCGGTATGTACATCCATTTGGTCCATTTCCAAATCAAGAGCAGCCACAATGGCAAACAATACACGCAAAGTGGTCATCTTCACAACAGGAGAGAACACTTCCTGAAAGTCTATGCCCTGGGTTTGAACATATCCCTTTTCAACAAGCCTTGCCTTATACTTGGGTTTTGCATCAAGTGTCTTGATTTTATACACCCATTTGTTAGGAATAGCCTTCCTTCCTTTGGGCAATTCAACCAAATCTCAAGTATGATTAGCATGCAAAGCTTTAATCTCTTCCTGCATAGCAAGCTCCCACTTGTCGCTGTGCTCACATGTCTTTGCCTCTTTATACGTAAGAGGCTCTCCCTCATTTGTCGACATAATGTAATGCAAAGAGGGGTCATATCGACTCACAGGCCGTCTTTGACGAGTAGACCGCCTCACCCAATGATCCACATTATCCGGCAATGGGTTTACATCAGGTGGCACTACAAAATCATCAACAATGGGCTGCTGTACATCATTTTCAGCACCATTTTCAGCATTGTTTCTTGGCTGCAAATGCCCTTCAGGAGCCTCAATTTGCTGTCCAACATCATCTGGCTCAAACACCACTGGATTATCTACATTTTCAGCCATTTGTGGTGATCCTGAGGGTCAAAAATAGGCCTAACAGGTGGTTGGTCATGCTGAAATTTCACCCTTTTATGGTCATGCTTTGAGGCACAATTGTTTTGAAGCAGCCTTGCCTCATTAAAAACAACATCCCGGCTGCGTACAACCCTTTTGAGCTGAGGTAACCAAATCCTGTAACCCATTTCGCCTACTTCACCATATCCCATGAAGAGGCCTTTAATGGACTTCGCATCTAGTTTACTCCTCAACTGAAGTCTAGCATGCACAAAAGCTTCGCAACCAAAAATGTGTAAGTGATTATATGAAGCGCTTGCCACACCAAACCTCTTCAGGGATGTCACCTTTCAAAGACATGTGAGGGGATCGATTGCATATATGCACTACAGTTTTCAAAGCTTCTCCCCAAAATCCATGAGAGAGATTAGCTGTGGACAGTATGCATCTCACCCTCTCACAAAGTGTCCTATTGAATCTTTCAGCCACACCATTAGAAGAGGGGTTGTATGGCACAGTAAGCTCCCTCTTAATGCCCAAATTTTCACAAAACTTGTTAAATTCAGCACTTGTGTACTCCCCCCCATTATCTGTACGCAAGCATTTTAGCTTTCTACCTGTTTGGGTGGTCACAAATGCATGAAATTTCTTAAACGCAGCAAAGGCTTCATCCTTAGACTTAAGCAAATAAACCCAAATTTTCCTAGAATGATCATCAACAAAGGAGACAAAATAACATGCACCTCCCATAGACTTAGCAGGCATGCTACATACATCAGAAAGTACAAGATCAAGCACACAAGATTTACGAGAGACACCAGAGTAATAAGAACACTTTACTTGCTTGCCATATTGACATTCATTACAAAAAGTCAAGCTTTGTACCTTTAGCATCAAGCTTGTTCAAAGTACAAAGCTTAGACAGACCTTTTTGGCTCATATGGCCAAGCCTCTTGTGCCACAACTCCATGCCACAACCAATGCAATAAACTTGCCCAACACGACCTTTCCATGCATGCAGTAAAGTGTCCCTTTCTTTGTGCCCTTTACAATCAGCCTGGAGCCTTTGGTCATTTTCCATGACCCTCTCAAACAAGATGCTGTAACCATGCATATCCATCTGACCAACAGAAAGCAGACTCTTCTTGATTCCCGGCACATATCGAACATCATGCAAGACAAGCTCATTTGTGCCATCTATGGAGAGATGCACAGTGCCAATACCCTCAATGAAACATGCATGATTGTTTCCAAGGTATACATGGCCACGCTTGCTCGCATCAAAAGTAGAGAAACACTCCTTGATAGGAGTCACATGAAATGAAGCACCGGAATCAACAATCCAAGTTTGGGACAATGCATCATTGACAATCAACAAAGCATCAATAAGATCACTCTTGGTGATCTGCATGTCCTGTGAATGAACATTAAGAGAGGCATCATAGTCATAAGCATCATCATCTGACAAAGTGGCACACAAGATATCCTCGACGTCTGACAGCTCCTCTATCACAACACTAGAAGCCACATTTACCTTCTCTTTGTCCTTTGAGCTATCCTGTGCATCTGCCTCTAACCATGTTGGCAGAGCTGCCTCCCTCTCCACTTGCTTTCCTCCTGATTTCTTCATTCAAGATAGAACCCCTAACACCATCAAAGGTCAAATTGGGGTTATTGGACAACGAAACCACCAAAGTTTCCCATGACTCAGGTAAGGTCATAAACAAGAAGATAGCTTTCAGCTTATCATCAAAAGGGGGCCCTATAACTACGACAAAGTACCTGCGAACAATGACAAGTGCTCTGCCGCGCTCTTGGACTCATCTAGTTGCATGCCAACAAGTTTTCGCATCAAGTGCGCCTGGTTGACAGGCGTTGTATTTTCATACATTCCCTTTAACTTCTCCCACACATCAAAAGCAGTTGTGAGACCTTTCACATCAATGACGGTCTCATCTGTCATAGCCATTTTAATGTATGTAACGGCCTTCCTGTTCGTGCTAACCCATGCTTCATCTGTCATATTCTGTGGCTTCACCTGTTCAAGTGCCCCTTCGCAATCCTTAAGAAATAGGATTCCCTGAATCCTGTCTTTCCAAAAATCAAAACCTGTTCCATCGAACCTCCTAACCTCGAAGAGGTTCTTCACATCCGAAGAAGATGAGGCCATAGTTGCACGAAATAAGAGGGATAATACGCTGAATTTTTGGGCAAAATGCGCAAAAATCGGAGTATAGCCTCACAGAGTTGTGTACTACAGCTCCAAATGGTCACATGAGCAATATGAGGCAAAATAGGTCGATTTGGACATAAAATTCAATTTCTCAAATTTATGCGTTTGAAATTTCAGCGAGCGAATTTGTGCTCGAAAACAACAAATTTAGTTATTTTTAGCCTCAGAAGACATACATAAGGCTAATACACAGCCTTTAGAAGCATGTAAAAGCAAAAGCCCCAATTTATAGCATCAAAATTGCATGAAATTGAGCCACAAATGGTCATACATCGATAAAATTTGTCAAATGTGCGTGGATTGCATCTATTTACACTTTCCCCAATGTAATCACACCATAAAAACGCTTGCAAAAACCTGCGTAAATCTGAAATTTGCTTAAAACACCTGTTTTAGGGCTTGTTTTTCGGCAATTTCAAGGTTTTCGGATAGCGGGGACTTAGCAAAAGTATCCCCACACCTTAATACATCATTTGCAAAACCTGTATTTTGCTGTCATAACCTGTAATTTCCTGCTTTTGACCTAATTTCAGCCTGTTTTAGGTCAATTTTGGTTGCCGAGAGCTCTCTAGTGTTCGGGGACGAGTCCTTTGGCGACGAAATTGCAAAATCTTGCGTGAAAGTTGACCTTCTTGGCTGAAATTGAGCGTTTGCAGGTTTGGGGGCAAACCCTAATCGGGCTCTGATACCAGTTGATGAGAGCGTAGCAGTGTGTGCAAGTGAAAGAGCACGCGAGGAAGTGCAGTGTGTGTGCAGAGAGGAGAGGCGAAGGCCAGCAGGAGAGGAAGCGCTAGCAGAAGAGAGAGGGCACGTAAGTTTCTCAAGGGGATAAGTAAGTGAGTTGTGAAAACTCACTATCCCTTTATTATTTGTATAAGGACCAATTTAATAAGTTAGTGGCCAAGTTCAATGTGAACTTGGTCAAAGGTTAGTAACCTTTAAAATGTACATTAAAGGGGGCCATTTGGGCCTTTAACCCAACAATTCGATGGTTTCGTAAGCATAACCCTCTCATTGATTGGGCGAAAAATACGTTCACTTTCAATGCCAAAAGTGACTCTCCCATTGCCATTCATGGAGAGCAAGTTGTTCATTCTCCATCTCTCATTGCTAATGTGCATGCGAAGATTGAACGGATTCAGGAGAAGGAAACTCTCTCAGTCCCTTCTGCATGACACAGGATTTGCATAATGATACGCATGATGATTTAAATGATAATGATGAGCATGATGATTTGGATGACAATGACAAGCATGATGATTTGCATGATCCAGATGTGATTTCTCACAAGCATGATGAGTTGCATGAAGAAGATGTGATTGTTCACAAGAAGGATGAGTTAGTGGATACTTTTTCTAGCGAAGCTAATCAATCACAAAAAACCGATCTTGGCTCTCGCGCCTAGGTCCAAAGAACCCCACAGGAAGTACTATGTGTTCAAATGATTCGTCGGTACGCATTGTTCGAGTGTTTCATTCGTGATCGTTTCCTGTATTTTCGTCAACGTCTTTATGTGATCCCTTTTCCTAGGCATGACATATTGTACGTTGAGCACGTTTCACTCATGAATGAGCACAGATGTATACGGATTGTTCATGAAAAGCTAAAAAGTATGCATGTAAGGAAGTCACATTACATGTCTCTTCCTTGGCACACCACAGTTGTAGAAAGAGCACATGAAAGTATGAGCACCAAGCATGGGCATTTCCGTTGTGAATTGCCACAGTTGATTGCTTTAGATCTGAAGAGAAAGATTCAATCTCATTGTTTGCGTGTGTGTGGTGAATGGTTTGGCACTCCATCTCTTTGTTCATCTACATTGCATGCACAGTCTTTGAGGAAGACAAGATTTTTTCCAGTCACTTTACATGGAATAGGTATGTTAATGGTTTTGTGTTGGAAATGGTTTCAGGAATTTTCAGCCATGGAGATTCTTGAAGAAAAAAGAAGCATGCTCTAGACGAAGTTGAAGCATCGAAGGAGCCTCAAAAGACTTTGTGTCCCTTTCGGCGTGGCCCAAAGAAGCAAGCCTTGCAGACCTTTATGAAGTTCAAGTACCGCACGACCCACACATCAGAGTGAGCCGACGAAGAGTCCCTTCTAGGATTCCGGATGCTATTGGTGATCTCCCTCGACGCCATACAGTTCGGTATCAGTACCTCACTTTGAAAAGGAGGGGATGTCATGTGACACATCCAATCCTATGTGGTCGTGGACAAGCTACAGCACGACCAGAGTTCAGACAGTCTAGAATAGGAAATGATCTGGTACTTTTGTGAGTCTATTCGCAGACCGTGCATGACCAGTCACTTAGATTAGATGCATATCCTCCGGTTACACACAGCATGATCATAAGCATTCCCATTAGAATCCATCAGGGAAATTTTCCAATGCATTAAACCTATTTTTCCTATTTTTGGATATTTTTCACTTATTATTTAAAGTGACTTTTGTTGGAAAGTAGGTAGGGCAATTTTACTAAGTTAATATATAAGCAAACCATAGTTAGCACTTTCTGGCAGAAGAGGCAGCAGGAGCACCTTGCTCAACAGCCAACTTCTCAACAGGACACCCCCGAATAGCCTAGCGTTTTTGCTCCACAGCGGACTGGCTAGCGTTTTGGACAAGGACTCAGATCAACCTAGCGTTTTGCTTATGCATCAGCTTGGCGACCTCAGACTCTGCAGATTCCCTAACGTTTTTGCAGCAGGACAGAAAACAGCCCTAGCGTTTTTTGTTTGCAGAACAACCTCAACGCTTTTCCAGATCATCGCGACAGAATCAGCCATAGGACCAGCGTTTTCAGTTTTCAGCCTTTAGACACAGCAGACAACCTCCGAACCTCGCAGATCTCACCTTCCCGCACAGATCCTCGCTGCACGGTCAGATTCCGCAAGGTTTACAGATTCAGCCGGGAAAATGCACATTTCAGCATCTACGTTTTCAACGCGTCGTCGTCGCATCATCGTCATCGACATCATCACCGACATAGAGTCAGAATTCAACAGATACAAGATTTGCAGATTTCAACCATTAACGTTTTCAGTTTTCAGCCCGTCTCGTCGTCGTCCTCATTGTCGTCGACATCGTCGGCAAGTCCAAGCATCGTAGAGATTTGTGCAATCATAAGTAGACTGCTATCGCCATAGAGAGTGGAGCCTTCGAAGGAGGGTTTTACAACGTCTCTGGTGTCGTATTCTCTTCTCTATCTCTCAGTCTCATGCACTTCCATTCACTGTGTCCATTCACTTTGTTTGTGTCCATTACTCTCTCACTAAAGGAACGGAAGGCTCTCCCTTCCGTAAGTAAAAGGAACCCTTGAGCACAGTTCGGAGCACTCGTCTGTAGCTGCTGGATACAAGCATACTTCGGGCCAAACAACATTCTAGTTAACTGACCAATAAGAGGGAGTATTGATGAATGCGCATCACAGAACAAAAAACACATGAAAATGAGGAATAACTTATTCATGGTGTACAAACATGAGACGTCTTCAAAAATCACCAAAAAACAAAAATCAGCAGAAAGGTTTTAAAATGCATACATTATTACTGTAGCTGAAGCCCAGGCGTAGAAATTCCCCACCATCTAATAGAGCTCACATGAAAATCTTAGTAACACAGATGCTCCAAACTATCAACAAATCCCAAGAACTTAACATAGAGCATACAATTTCTACACATTCAGTTCCTATGACCAAAAAAACAACATAGCATATGCAAGGAATAATCTAATACTGCTGATAACAAAAAAAACACATTACAAAAGATGACAAGGATAAGTAACAAATGGTCTGGCAAGGCTGTCACCACACAGCCTGTATGGTAACAGCGAGAAATCTTCTATCCAAAATGTTTCTGAACAGCAAATCATTAAAGCAATACAAGTAAACAAAATCTTTCTAATAATGAAAGTAGGCTTGTTTATATGTGATTTACAGCAACCAATTCCACTATCGATTTGACTTGAGCAAGTCCATCAACATAAGAAAAAGATTCAAAATGTCGAGATAAAGTACCACTGAGGCCCAAATATACTCGTCATAGCTGAAACGTTTTATCAAATGGTCAGTGTCATAAATTATGTAGCCACAGAAAACAAGGGCCCCCAAACCGGCATAAATCATTGTGGAAACAGGACCAAGGGGAAAGAACATCTGCAACCAGTCACACACAATATCAAACATGGTAGCAGAAAAAGCCATTAACTAGCAAGGAGCTGATATGCCTATTGTCACCTGGATGAAGCCAAACAAAAGGAGGAGTACGAGCGAAGTGAACAAGAAAGGGCCCATGAAGCTAAAATCATATCCTTTCCGGGCTGCCCAGAATGTGTATGCAGTCAAAGAAAGGACTACAACTGCAGTCAATACCAAAGCCTCCAGAACTATTTCTCCTGTAACACAAGAAATGTGGAGGCTGATACCAGAGTTATGCCCATTTGCAAAAATGCACAAGCAATTGAGCGCCACTTACCGCTTGTGAAAGCGCAAGAGAAACCAACAGTGAGGCTAAGGGAAAGAGTAAAGACTCCCAATAGTAGAAGATTCACAGGATGCTTCTGGCGATAGTGGTACATGGGGCACATCACTGGTGATGAGAGTAGGACAAAGACTCAAAAATTATCATGAGGACGGAATCATCAGATCAAATAATGTAGGAAAACGTACCGATGAAAGGCGTGATGGCAAGCACGAGGAGGAGAAAGGGTGCGTTGAGGAGAAAGAGAGATAGAGGGCGACAGAGGACAACGACGGCAGCCACAAGAGCGGTAAGCAAAAGCTGCGTACCAACAATGCCGTAGACCTTGCGGATGAGCCCCCAGCGCAGTTGGCTCTCCTCGCCGGAGATGCCTGGATACAATACCGCGGCCTCCTCATCGTACACTTGCTCCTGCTTCCCAATCCCGCTCATCCCATACATGTTGAACATCCTGCGCTCTGTCGGATCGATCTTGGAGATCTTTGGGAGTTGGGATTGTCCCTACGACTTTAAAACTTCTCCTCTCTCAGATCTGTTAAGCACTCTCCCCTCTCTCACCCAGCTGGAGAAAATTGAAAAAGGTTGGGTTCACATCTAGGCGACGGAAGAGAGCCTCCAAAAGTAGCTTTTTCGGGTGGTAGAGTTACATAATGCACATTTTCATCACCCATTTGTTCACATAGAGGGTGGAAGAAAAAGTCACTCTATTTTCTTCCGCCGGTTTGTGTGAACATTGGGCGACGACGGAACAAAGAGTGAAAGGTAGAAGCATTTAGCATTTGCATCAATAAAGCATAGTACAAACCATAGCATAAAAATTATTAAATTGAATGCATTTGTTACAAAAGCTCTAACTTGAAGATGATGATGAATTTACTTCCTCTAAAGCTTCATTTCCAAAAAATTCTTGGACATTCATCCGTGCTTGTTCTTTGTACATTGCCTTTGCAATACTGTTCCGCCTCTCGAAGCCTACTCCAAGGTCATTGGAACCTCCTTCATCACTGCCTTGTGCACGCTCCATAGCCTCCTCTATTCCGATATTCCGTGTTGCCATAAGCTCCATCATGGATGTAGCACTTGCCTGCTCTTCGATCCTCTGCCGCACGTCCATCGTGACCCACCAATTTTGCTTCTGCCTCTCGCACCCACTCCATATCAAAAGATTCTCCGTGGAAAATACAAAGGTTATGAAGCACAAGACAAGTTGCTACAAGATCTGGCACATAGCGTAGATTCATGTCACATCTTTTTAACAAAATTCTAAACCTTGCCTTCAACATTCCAAAAGCTCTCTCAACTGGCATCCTTGTACTTGATTGAATGAAATTCCATTAGTACTTGAGATGTGACAGCCCTTCCTTGCACCCTTTGAAAGGCACTAGCATATATGGCCGTGCCGGATAAGCGCAATCACCAACTAGACATTAGTTGCCTAGTTCCCCTTTTGGACATCTTTGTCCTAGCTCACTTCTAGTGAAATTCAAGGAGTCATGCACTGATCCGGCCTATCCAACATCAAAATTCCATATTGAACAATTAGCAGATACGGTTAGTTGCAGCAAAATAGAGTGGAAACCTTTTCGATTGAAGTAGTCGACATGGTTGTCCCTTGGTGCAATGATGGGAATGTGCGAACCATCTATCGCACCAACAACAAAGGGGATTCCTCTTGCTGCCTCAAACTCACGCGCCAATGTCGCAAGTCGAGAGCTTGAAGGCCATCTGATGTACATATCCCTAAGGCCAAATTTCACGATTGCCTTGCAAAAATCAAGTACAATTCCACAAGATGTACTTTTGGCACATCCATAAGTGTCACCAAGGCCCAAGAGTCCATCGCCAGTAGCAAGTCTGGTAAGAGCGATGGCTACTCTATCTTCTATTGGCACAGTCTTGCAAAAGTTTGTGGATTTCTTCTGCATAAAGGATGCAAGCTTCCCACAAAGGTAATTGAAGGTTTCTTTGCAGACACTTAGACGGCGCTTGAACATGCTAGCATTGTAAGCACTTAGGAGATAGCATCGAACAAAGCCTTGTGGACGTGGGTATGCCCACGCTCGCTGTCGTTCATGGCCCCTCCTTCGGTTGGCGATCTTCTTGAGGCTTACAGACGTGCCATGCTCTCGCAAACATGCAACCAAGTTTGCACTATGGACTCATCATTGCGAAAGCTGTGCTCCTTTAGCAATTCATAAATGGCTAAAGAACACAACCATGCACAATAGAGAGCCATTTCCTTGGATATGGCCATTGAATCCTGCAATCGTTGAAAGGGTACAAGATATTTAGTTCACAATCTTCTATAATTTATTGCATTTTTTTAAAACTTTGAAACCTTGAGAGATTTTCATACACTTTGGAAGCACAACAATAAAATCTGCAAGCTTTGGACGCTTTGACAAATTACAACAAAACTCTGAAAAAACATAGAAGCTGTGAAACATGGAAAGCCTAAAACTACTTGTCACCCCCCTAGACTCCTTCAAAAAATCACTCATAGTCATGCGCATAGCAGCTAGTATATTGAGTCTCTCCTTCTCCAAGGCAATATTCTGGCTAGCGGTCTCCTTGAGATGCTCCAAGAGAAGTTTTTGTGTACCAGCCATCTCGACCAAGGACTCCTCGTACTTCGGAGCAACTTTTCGGCTTGAGGACATGGTGGGTTGGTCTTCTCTTGATGTGGGGAGGGGTTTTCTTCTAAGGTGTCACCAGTTGTTGGGGTAACATCCTCCATTGTTGATGAAGAAGCGTGGCTAACATGAGTAACAGTGGCTCTGCATCGTAGTATTCATCCACTATGTCGAACCATTTGCATATATGCCTCCTATCATTATCAAAAATTGAGTTATGGGCTTTGTCCTGACGGTATTGTTGCAATACTACTTGCCACTTTTTGCGGCAACTTTCACTATCTTTATCAAAGTCATGGTAGGTGGCGGCTAGTTTAGTAGCCACCTTTGCCCATAAATTAATCCCTTGCTTCCCGAGATTATTGAACTCCTCATTCATGCCCCCCCCCCCCCCCCCCCCCGGATATGAATGAGTTGGTCCACCCACCAATCTTTCCACTTGCTTTTCTTGTTGTCGTCGTCATCATCATCTTCCAAGTCGATGGTGCTCTTATTCTTCGAGGCTTTGGGCTTCTTTGTTGCGGTTTGGGTTTGTAGCACAACCTCCTCGTTGGTGACTTCTTTCCTCTTCGACGATTTGGCACGGCCTTGGGTTGAGAAGCTCGCATGGGATTAAGGGTCGGGTCGGGTGATGGAGTGGATGCCACATGATCGGGGACACACTCCATATTGGAGTTAGGACTAGTGGCACTCAAAGGGGGCGAGGGATGAGAAGGGTTTGTAGCCATAGGAGAATGTGAGCTATGAGCATTTAGATAAGGAGAGGGATGAGGTGGTGGAATTTGAGATCCATAATTCGGGGTCTAAACATAAAGGGAGAATTAGGAGAGATGGAGGGAGAGTTCATCATGGCTTGGTAGCCATGAGGTGGCATGTGGAAAGAAGGGTGGGGAAATGGATAGAAAGTGGATTGAGAAAATGGAGGTTGGGAGAGAATAGAGTCGTCATCTTCCCGTTGGGAGTCGAAAAATTGATTTGGGTTGGAGTCCATGGTACCTACAACGCAAAAAAAAAAAACCAATGTTAAAGATGTGCACACAAAGTTGAGATCAATGCATAAAAGTGCGAATCGCTAAACTCAATGCGACCTTAATGAATTGATTTGCACTGCCGTCGGCCTCTTAACGCTTCAACCCTACAAGAACGCCATATTAAAAAATGTTGGTACATCATAGAGCATATCAAACAAGCTTAATATAAAAATACAGCATGTCAAATAAACTTTGAACTAAAGATAACTCATTATGCTTGAAAAGCCCTCAAATGTAAAAGAGCATGGCCTTGAGCTTCTTGAAGAGACCCTCAAATGTAAAAGAGCATGGCTTACTCTGTGCATGCACCTCAAATGTAAAAGAGCACGACCTCCTTGATCTCTGTGTTGATGCGACAGAGCTCACAAGCTAATTTGCCATTTAATAAGGATTGGAAGGGGGGGGGGGGGGGGGCGGGCTTTTGTGAGCGTTGCACTTGTGGAGAGCCGTTAAATTTTTTTAAGGAGGGGTAGGGGGGTGGGGAAGGTATGTAGGCTATTTTGGGAAAAGCCAATGGAAGGGTACGTTGAAGGCAGGAGGGCCCAATATCCTACGTGGAAGGTGGAAGAGCCATGGGCCGGGGGGGGGGGGGGGGGGGGGGGGGGTCGGAAGACTTCACAGCGATTTCTATCGTGCGTTGGCAAGGAAAAGTGGATTGTGCCGCCGCCCACTATGAACGCGATCACTTAACTGTCACACTGCGATTGGCTCCAGCTGAAGGCACGGACTGTGTTGCTGCCCACTGTGAACTCAGCCTTAGTTTGGGGAAGAAAAAGGAAGGGTTTGAACCCGAAGGGAAAGGAGGTCAAGTGGCGCTCTTGCCTTTTTCATCTCTCTCTCTCTCTCTCTCTCTCTCTCTCTCTCTCTCTCTCTCTCTCTCTCTCTCTCTCTCTCTCTCTCTCTCTCTCTCTCTCTCTCTCTCTCTCTCTCTCTCGACTTGTCGACAATTCATATACCTCTCCCTCTTTCATGGCGTTTGCAGGAAGTCCTTTAGGTGGGGCTGAGGTGTCTTTCTCTGTGCAACACTAGTCTGCATTCTCCTCTCCGTGTATATTGTGTGCTATTGTGCTTCCTCTCTGTGTATCACATTGTGCAACCTTCAATTTGTGTGTATTGTGTGTTGCCATGCCTCTTTTGAGAGCTTGGATTAGCTACCTATGTAGACGTGCATGCGAGGAGCGATCAACCGCCGCAGGCGTCAGGCAAACAAGAACAAAAGCAAGAGAGAAAAGGGGGCTCCATAGCACAAGCGCGCATGTCAGGGGGAGAGAATCTTGGGGGTTAATATGAAGTTCCCATTTTTGTGTGCACCACAACAAAAAATGAGAAAAACAATAGGAATCTGAGATGACAAAGCTTGGCAGCAAATGAAAACGTAAAAGTTGGCGCAATCACCAGAGCGGGTGGGCTCGTGCACAGTGCTTGGTACACTGGGGTGAAGTCTTCGACGCCAGCAGAGTGAATGGAGCGAAAACGTGCCCCGAGGGGGGGGGGGGGGGGCTGCCTAATATGTTTAACAACATGGAGGGGCGACTGAGTTCGTAGTGCGAGCATCTGCCTGGATGGCTTAGCCCAGCAACACGAAGTGTCGGTTTGATTTGGTGAGGGCTCAAATCCTAGTCTCCCCCTAGTAAGGGTAAGAGAAAAGGTTAGAGATCAATTCCTCGGAGGCAAGGATGGGATCACAACAAATTTCGATGATATTTGAATAAAATGCAGAAGCTGCCAGTAGTAGGGGTGGCCCAATCACTTTTATTGCTTTATTAGAGGGTATCTCATGTGATACCCTCTGGAAATTGAAGGAAAAAGGCAGTGGTGACTAGGCATTGGCTAATGCATTTGGTAGTGGAGAAGTCGTGGCAAGAGAGGCAATGATGGCGATTTGAGAGGGCGCTGCAAAAGGTGGCAAGCATGGTTAGAGAAACTCCACATGGCGATGGGAGTTGGCACCGACGATGCGCGAGGAGCGAGGGGGTGATGTTTCTTATTTAAAAAAAACTCTCAAGGCTGAGAGTGTAAACATCAGCCAGGATTTGTCGATTGGCTTAGGGCAATCGATGAAGGGTGATCACGACTGACCCGCCTAATGTCAAATCTAGAATGTGAAATTATGTTGGACTGAAGTTTTAGCCTAACAAATGAATCCCACAAAGGTATGTCGTGAGAATATTCCTTGTTAATGAATAAAACAAGCGCGAGCCAGTAGGTCGATAAGAGTCGGGTTTATTTTTATTTGTAAAGCATGCGGATTAATTAAAAAATGCATAGAGAGTGGGGAAAGGCAAAGGATGGCAAGCTTGAAGTGGGAGTTAAAGTGAACAAAAGTAACACAAGCAAGACAAAAAATAGGCAGTATCTGTGGCCTGCGAGTGTTTTCTACTTTTTGGCATGTTATAGGCCTTACTGTCCATATGGATGAAGATCATTCAATTCTTGTTGCTAGACATGTGTCCCTCAAAAGAGCCACTTGAAGATAAAGAAATCATGTCAAATGTTGTTTCCAAAGCTACATTCATTTTTCTTTGGAGGGGGTGCAACAAATGTTCAGAAGTTTGAACACAAGAATCTTTTTAAAACTTTTGATTCTTTTTGGCATGCCCAAAGGGCAAAGGCTTACAGTTGTGTTCTCTTTATTTGGTTAAAAATAGAAAAAAAAAAGAATTAGGATTGTTTTTGTGTTTAACTTCGGGGTTGTAAAAAACGAAGACTTTTAATTTGTAGCTAAGTTAGTGGGCACTCATTGTGGAAAGCGCATTGCAAGAAAATGATGAAGCCTCTGGGTAAGCTCGAATATCGAGAGACATGGAGAAGTCCATTCAATATCAAAGGTGAATTCCCTCCATTCCTTTCGGAGTTCCATAATCGTGCAATAATTCTTCTGTTGCCGTCAACAAAAGCTCTATTCAAGATCATTGTCTACAATTTACAAGAGTATCGCATTAGAACCACACTCTTATACCGTAAATTGGATGATAGTGCTACTTGACGTAAGCTTCCCAAGAAATCCCTCATACCCTCAAATATTGCACCATCGATAACCATCGTAAGCTTATCGCAAAAACTAAGAGACTGTTGTGGTGATTAATTCATTGGGAATTTATCATCATAATGCCGATTTTCATTTGCTACTGGAAACATGATATTGGGACGCCAATAAATTTAGATTTCTTGCACGTAGGCCTACTCAATTGAACGCCAGATTTCACCCTGCTCTTGTGCTACTCTTTTGGACCAAACGTCGTCATCCAACAGCTAAGTAATATTTTTTTCGTTTCTCTTTTATTTACTTGTTACTCTGTACATGATCATATCCATATATAAATAACCATTCACTATATATATACACACACACACAATTTAAAAAAGAGGAAAGAAAAGAAAAGAAAAGCACACCAACATGGCTCATCTTCTGCAGCCGTGCAACGTGTAATAGCTTATCTTCTAATTCCTACCTTCGCATGCGAGCAAGTGATTGTTGCACACCACGAAACTACACCTGCTTCAAAGCAAAACAAAATTAGCAGAAAAGATTTCACATTCAAGGATTTCGATGACACTAAATATGCTATCATGGTGCTGCATGGGTTAGTCAACTAGACGACTATCTTCATGATGAAGACTTTCCCAAGAGTAACATGGTCAAGTTTGCATCAAATCACCTCAGGAATTAGAAGATAAGCTATTACATGTTGCACGCACCAAAATTGCACCTACTTCAAAGCAAAACAAAATTAGCAGAAAGGCTTTCACATCAAGGATTTTGATGGCCCTAAAGATGCTAGCACGGTACTGGCATGGGTTAGTCAACTAGATGACTATTTTCATGATGAAGGATTTCTTGAGTATGACAAGGTCAAAAGTGTGCATCAAATCACCTCGTGAGTAGTGTTGCACTATGGTGGAATGCCACTAAACAGCACGATAGAAGACCTCGCACATGGCATGCATTCAAAAATTTGTTTCTACCTCATTTCTTACCCACATAGTACAAAGCTAAAGCATGCCGCCAGTGAGATTTAATTTGCCAAGCTAGAAATGAGGATATACATGCCTACACTAATCATTTTTGGAATTGTCTCATTCAGTTTCAAGCCATTGAACATGTCAACCACAGGAAACTATATGGGTTAGCACTGCAAATTGGTGGTGAAGTAAATATGTTTGAGCCAGACTCACTCAGTATCAAAAGCCATTAATTTGACACTCAATGCAGAGAAAAGAAATGCGGACATCAACTGGTCAATCTACTAACACTAACCGAAACAAGAGAGTTCTTTCCTCTCCTAACTTTGACAGGAACAAAAACCAGAGTCGTACTTTCTTCAAGAGATGCAGATTTGATAACTATGTTACATCCTCTCAACCTCATGGAAACAACAACAACCACATGCAACGGAGAGGCAACCAAAATTGTTCTAACAATCAACACCCAAATCAATCTTCCAAGGGTAATAAAAAGGTGAAATGTTTCAAATGTTTTTAGATTGGTCACTATGCAAATAAGTGCACAAACAATGTTGCTAAGAGAAATGGGCATCCCAACGGCCAACCTAAAGGAGTCACATGCAATCACAACCAAAGACAATTCAACAACAACTACCCAAACAGTGCACAAATTAACCTCATCGAAGATGCTATTCCCGACAACAACAAAGTTGACGTCAATTACGGTGAGGACTTCGATTTCAAGTATGATGCCAATGACAATCCTTCTTTAGGTATTCCTAGTTTTCCACACACTCTACTCGAAGTGAAAGGCGTAGTTAAAGGTGAAGATATCATAATTTTTTTAGATGATGGTAGTAGCCATGATTTAATCTCTGCATGATTGGCACAACAACTTTCTCTCTCTCAACTCCTTTACCTCACAAAGTAAAGACTGTCTTTAATAATTTGTTAAAAAAACAATGATCAATCTGAGCTAGGGTGGATGGATCCTAAACTTTACCATGATGCATGAGTGAGAGAGAAGTGTGAATATAGTGTGACTCAAGTGAATTAGGTTCCAAGATAGATTAGCTTGGACTCATAAACACGATCTTGATTTAAGTGCAAGTGATCACAAGCTCATAAGAAGCATTGCATGTAATATACACAAACTTGGAGTATTTTCCATTGAGAAATGGGTCTCTTTTATACCAGGTCATACATACTTTCATCAATAGGATTCAAAAATCAAGAGCAACACCAACTTCTACTTTTTATCTATCAAATGAATCAATTCAAAGGGCTTCATGCATTGATTTTTGTGCCAAAAAATGTTCCCAACTTGCAAATCGTGATTAAATGATAATGTTATGACAATAACTTTGGGGAGAGTCTAAAAGAGCACGCACTAATTATGCTTATGATGTTCTTTCTACATGCTATCAAAAAGATGAGAAGATGCAATACCAGTTCAGGGTATATGGCTCCATTGTTTGCTGTAGAGCATGGTATGAGCTACATGGAATACCAAAGACATCATTTTACCGCTACAAGGAAAAGTTTGAAAATGGTGTAATTCACTATGTGCATGGGAACACATGTACATTGAGAAGAGGACTTCAACATACTAGTTTAGCATGAGCATTGCTAAATGAGTTTGTGGATAACAACTCAGAGAAGATGCCACATAGAAGTAGAACACTACTAGATGGCTCAAGGGAGACTTAATTAGTGATTCCATCAATGTACAAACAAGTGGATATTTTAAGTGAAATAAACACGACACTTGGCCAAATGGGCTATGAGAAGAAGCTATCCTAGTCTTCTTTTGGAAGAATTTGGAACAAAGAGCACTCACATGTCAGTTTAACATAGACAAGTTGTCATAAAAACTAATATCTAACCAACCCAAATGATTTTCTCATATTAAACTGATCACTTAATGTGGGAGAATAAACGGGAACAAGGGTTAAGATAGTGAGATGTGCTTATAGATCTATCTCAACACGGGGCCAATGGTAAAGGGGCCCAAATGAGAGATGGTCTATGACAGAGCAACGCTAACCAATGGAGCATAAGACCTTAGAGATAGCTTCATTGAAGACCTCCAATAGATAGTGTAAAAGTCCTTTGACCTTAGGTAAGCTAGGGTTGAGCTTGAGGTGGGAACCCGGCCCGAGCTTGAGGTGCTTGAGGTGCTTGAGATGCTTGATGATTGAGGTTCTTAAGATGCTTGAGGTGCTTGATGATTGAGATGCTTGAGATGCTAGGGTTTCACTTGAGGTGAGAACCCAGCCCAAGCTTAAAGTTCTTAAGGGCCAACCTTATGGTGGGAACTGGGCCTATGCATGAGGGGCTTGAGGTGTCAAAAGGTCAAGATTCAATCCCTACAAGGAGGGGGGGGTGTGTCACGGGGACGTGGCAGCTGTTAACATGTCACGAGGACGTGGCAACTGCTAACTTTAGTTGTTGGCTTCTTTTCAATGGGTTTTGTTTTTATTTTTGATACCCTCTTCTTGAAGTAGCAAACGTGAACGGTAGTTTCACCCGCAGATGGGTAGTGGTCAGCACTGGAATTCGTATGGTAAGAGGATGTCTAGGCTCATAGCAAGATCATATAGGTCCCCCCGTCGCACTTAGCAAGTTGGTGGATACTAGGAAGTGAACTCAATAAAGGCCTAAAGTCAAGATGAGACTACCAACAGAACATTGCACTTTTGGATGCGGTCCCAATGAGAATAGATGGTCAAATGACCACAGGGAGCCCAATGAAATCATTTCCTAAAACTTAGGGAACTGCTATTTTGGGCCACGAAATGTGTTCGCGTCACTACCTCCGGTATGACTAGGGGAACATTTTACAACTCTTCCACGAAGTCAACCGGGCAACCGGTTGGGAGATTTTTAGGCGACAATCCCAAAACGGGAAAATGCTTGTAAATGCGCCAAGTGTCAATTTTTCATGCACTTTCCTCCTACAGAAAAAAGGGCGCTGATTTTTAAGTTGGGAAGAGGCCTCATTTGCTCTCTGTCACACATGTTAAGAGCTATGGAGTGCTTCCTTTCCCCCTTGTGTACAGTGCAGTGCCAGGAGTGATGCCCTGCACGCTACGCACTGCTCTCTCTCTCTCCCCTATGAGCAGTATGTTATGCCACTCTAGTGGGCTTTTCATTTGACCAATGTACAGTTATGTGGGTTCATGCACGATTACCGAGGCAAGAGCCTCTTGCACAAGTACTCGATTAGCTAGTGGCTAATCCCCCGCAGGTACAGGTGAATTCGGAGAGGTTTCATGTGAGAAATCTCGTCCGATTCAAAGAGCAAGTAGCCCTACAAGTGCGGGAGCTCAAGGTCTTGCTACAGATGTGACTGCCACGCGAAACGGAGCCCAAAACAAGAAATTACAGCTTGTTGTGTATTTTTGCAGGTTTAGGGTTTCGGCCCTAAACGGACCCTAATACCCCCAGGAGGTTCGGGGACGCGAGGGGACCGTTGTACAGGCGATCTAGCGCATTTTCGGGGCAGAAATTAGAGAATTCAGCGTGCTGCAGATTCTTGCCAGATTTTGCAAAGTGTCCGTATGTGTCGGGAAAGTCATCCATTGCGTGGGGATACTGACTGTGAAGCGTCCTAGTACAGTTATGCTGCCAAAATCGGGCCAGAACAGGTGTTTCTTAGCCTAGATTGTGCGGGGCAGCTCGTAGGAGATCACAGGTTTTATTCCCTTTGTTAAAGAATAAAGAAATACCGAAAGGGGCACCAAATTTGGGGCCTACAGGTTGTCGGCGTTTGCTCAGAGCATTCTAGCTTCAGAGCCATGTGTGTACTTAGGTGTTAATCCCCGTGACAGGTTACCTTTGCAAAGTACTCTGTGTGTGTCTAAAGTAAAGAATTTCAGGTGAAAGCCAATGCCTACCGCCCTACGGGCCGGTTTCATGGTTCCATTGCCAGGATATCAATCACTTTTTCCTTAAAGGGAGAGCCTCGGTTATTTTGGGTAAAGACACAGAGTGCAGGAACGTGGGATTACACTATGGCTGACAAGGGGAAGGGTTTTATGGAAGAGGGTTCCTCTTCAAAGGACATGCAGGAGATCCCTATGGTTTTCGACATTGGCGAGAGCTCACGGCCACGTCAGTCTGTACCTCCTGTCAACGTCAATGTCCCTCCAGTAGTACTGGGCTTTATGACTGGGCAACTTGAGGATGATGCGTTCAAGACTCAGTTAGTTGCCGCGGTGAATGTCATTTTGTAGCTGGTGCAGAATCCAAGGTTTATGGAGTTCTTGCAAGTGCCACCAGTGCAACAACAAAATAGGAAACCTATGCCGCGTATGGAGCTTGTTGAAAGGGAACACTCGCATGTTGCGGAGTCAAGGGCTCCAAAACCGGTTCCTCCTGTGCTTGAACAGGTGTCTAGAGCGCATATTCCAAAGGTTATGCCAGTTCAGCCCGCCACCTTTCAGAGCCAGCATGCTGTCTTGAATGGACAGGGAACTGGATACCAGGCTATGCACTCGGTTTTTCCACCACCCACGGTACATCCTGGGTATTTTGGGGGTGGATCAGTGTTCCAAACTATGGCTGGTTATGCGCTTGGAAGTCAGTCGTACATGCCAGGAACAGTGTTCCATGTATGGTAGTATCGGCATGTAGCAGGGTTTTCAGAGCAACCACGGCCAGTTTGGGGTGCCACAGGGTCATTTTGGCATGGTTGGTTTTTCTGGACAGCAGCCAGATATCGCACCTCTGACGCAAAATGTGAATGGCCAAGATGTGCCGATCATGCCTACTACAGTGCCATGTTGCAGACCATCCCTTATGACAACTTGGGGACACTCGAGAAGCTGAAACCTTACAAAGAAGGTGGTGTAGCTGTAAAGTTCAGTACCTTCAGTGGTTTTGAGGATAAGACCTTTTAAAGGCCCTCACTTTCCTTCAGTAGTTTGATACAGCTTATGCGGGAGGGAATTTTACAGAGGCCTCGAAGGTCAGGAAAGCTGCCACTTTCTTAAAGGACAATGCCCTTACATGGTGGACGACATTGTTAATGCAAGGACAGGCACCTGCCACTTGGGTATACTTCAAGAAAATGTTTGCATCTGCTTGGCTGTCAAATGAATTTGAAGCCGACGTCATGACACATTGTCACCAGCTTACTTTAGCTTCATGCAAGAGCTTGCTGGAGTACAATAGGAGGTTTGTAAAGCGTTACTCTCAGTGACCTCCTACAAATTTGTGCCATTGATAGAGCAGATAGAGAAGTACTGTTGTGGGCTGCCTAAAGGGATTCGTGATTACTGTACAAAGAATAGAGTGGCTACCCTCACTCAGCTTATGGAAGTTGAGAACACTGGTCTTGCCTTGTTGAAAGGAGAGGACATTGGATTTTTGAGCCACGACAAAGGAGGGCAGCAAAAGAAAAATTCAGCGAATAAGCCCTTTGTGAAAACGCCTCCTTATGCGTCACAGGGGTCAAAAAAGGCCACCAAAGACAAGGATTCAGCCGAGACTTCTGGAGCACAGGCAAAGAAACAAAAAAGGAAGCCTTTTGTACGCAACGAGGAAAAGAAGGTCCTAATGGCTGAGAACAAATGCTTTATATGCGAGCAGCCTGGTCACTTTGCTATCAATTGTCCACAAAGGAAAAGACCAGCTGACTTAGAGGATAAAGAAGACCAAAAAGGCAAGAAGCCTAAACCCACAGCAAGTTTAGTGCCAGACATGGTGGGTGACAGGCCCAACACAGATGCCAGTGAGTTATGCAGGGCATGGGGTAAAGTTAGGGATCAAACGGCACTCATCTTCTTTGATCCAGGTGCCATAGCCAACTTTATCTCACCAGAGTTAGCTATGAAGCTAGGCATCAGAGCTGAAGAGATGGGGTACACATCAGAGGTAGGGTTGGCATGTTGTGGCCACTCAGAGTGTGTTACTCCCATCATTGGAAAGTCACATCTACATATTCAATCGTATGTGGACTTAGAAGAGTTCTACATCATGCCGCTGGAAGGATGTGACGCCTTGTTGGGGATCCCGTGGATGTTCCGAGTGCATGGAGTCTTGGATGCCTACAACAAAAAGATCATTGTACAACATAGGGGCAAAACTCACATCTTGGATGTAAAGCTTAAAGGAGAGTCAGTCCCTATTGTATCTGCTTCTGCTATCACTTCTGTAATAAAGAATCATCTTTCTGTGTACTTGATTTTTGCACGTGATGTTTCAGATAGTGATCAATCAAATTTATCTGTGTTGGATAAACAAAGGTCAGCATTTTCGCAAAAGTTTAGTGACAGTTTTTCTGATTCATTACCATCGTAATTGCTGCTAGAGAGACCAGAGGAGCATCGGATAGATTTGGTGCCAGGGTGTAGCCCACCAAATAGACCTCCTTATAGGGTTAGTGCAGCGCAACAGAAAGAGATTATGGGCCAGGTTGAGGAGTTATTAGAGAAGGGGCTCATTCAGCCTAGTTCTTCACCCTTTTGCTCCCCAATGCTCCTAGTGCAAAAGAAGGATGGCTCATGGCGCATGTGTAATGATTACCGTGCGTTGAATAAGAATACCATCAAGAATAGGTTTCCTATTCCTATAATTGATGATATTCTCGATCGTTTAGAAGGTGCTACAATTTTAGTAGGATAGACCTTAGGAGTGGGTACCATCAGATTTGTATAAGGCCAGAGGATGTGCACAAGACTGCGTTTAGAACGACATTTGGTCTTTATGAGTTTCTAGTGATGCCGTTTGGACTAACAAATGCTCCTGCCACGATCAACAGAATGATGGACCGGATTTTCTGCTCGCATCAACAGTTTGTTGGGACTTTCTTCAATGACATGATAGTGTATTCGAAGAATGAAGAGGAGCATAGGCGTCACTTGACCATTGTGTTCGAAGAGCTGTACAGTCACATGTTACTTGTCAATCCTAAGAAAAGTGAATTCTTCCTTGAAGAGATCCACTTTCTTGGCCACATAGTCTCAAAGGATGGTGTTAGAATGGATCCCGCAAAGGTCGAAGCTATCAAGACATGGCCAGACTTGAAGACTGTGCACGATGTCAGAAGCTTCTTGGGATTGTGTTCCTACTATAGAAGGTTTATCAAAAATTTTGCAGAGATAGCATCGCCTCTTCACGCTTTGCAAAAGAAAGAGGTCACTTTCATATGGACCCAAAAAGAGATTTCAGCTTTTAGTCTCTTAAAGAAAAAGTTGATTTCAGATCCAATTATTCTTTTTCCAGATCTCAGGAAGTCATTTGTGGTCCAGTGTGACATGTGTGGCAGTAGCATCGGAGTAGTGCTAATGCAAAAGAGCTCTTGGCCGTGATTCATGCGCTTTCTAGTTGGAAGCACTACCTCTTAGGTGTTGATTTTATTGTCCAAACAGATCATCAAACCTTGCGATACTTCTTGACACAGTTAAAGTTATCCGAAAAGCATATGCGATGGGCAAACATTCTTTCCATGTTCCACTTTCAGATTATGCATGTGGAAGGTAAGAAGAATGTTGTGGCTGATGCGTTATCAAGAAAGCCACAAATTTCAGTTGTGTCAGTTCCTTATCATCATGAGCTAGATGACATCCTTATCATCATGAGCTAGATGACATGAAGGAACAATATACTGTTGATGAAGATTTTGCAAGGATCTTTGAACAGTTACCAGAGGGGTTGACAAGATCAGCGATGTGGCTTACAGGCTGAAATTGCCTGATGCATGGAAGATTCATAATGCGTTTCACGTGAGTCTTCTAAGACCCTTCGTGGGTGATGTGCCAGATGAGGATCAGCCAGAAGTTGAGAAACTTGATGAGATCCTCGTACCTGAGCAAGTTTTGGCACATAAGGACAGAAAAGTTAAAGAACAAGTTGCTATGCGCTATTTGGTGAAGTTCAAGAACTATCCGCCTATGGATGCAAAGTGAATGGAAGAGCATGAACTGTCAGAGTCACCAAATGTATTGCAGCTTTACCATGAAGCCTTTGGGTTACAGCCTACTTATGCCCCAACCCAATGTGTGCAAAGGAGGGGTAATGATAGAGCTAGTACATCAAATGTACATATGAATTCAGTGTAATAGATGGAAATGACAAAAGTATGAAGGTCTCATTAATTCATTTGTATCTATGTGTTATGACCTTTATTGCGGATACACGTGATGATAAAAGAGTGTTAACATCACAAAATCATCAATGGTGTGTATTAATGATATGCAATCGAGGACGTTTGCGATATCGAGAGGGGGGTATGTCACGGGGACGTGGCAGCTGTTAACTATGTCACGAGAACGTGGCAATTGCTAACTTTAATTGTTGGTTTCTTTCCAATGGGTTTTGTTTTATTTTTGAGACCCTCTTCTTGAAGTAGCAAACGGTCGGACATTGTATGGCCAATGTGAACGGTAGTTTCACCCGCAGATGGGTAGTGGTCGGCACTGGAATTCGTATGGTAAGAGGATGTCTAGGCTCAGAGCAAGATCATATAGGTCCCGCCGTCGCACTTAGCAAGTTGGTGGATACTAGGGAGTGAACTCAATAAAGGCCTAAAGTCAAGGTGTGACTACCAACAGAAAGTATCCGATGGCTGGGCCAAATTGCACTTTTGGATGTGGTCCCAATGAGGATAGGTGGTCAGATGACCACATGGAGCCCAACGGAATCATTTCCTAAAATTTAGGGAACTACTATTTTGGGCCACGAAATGTGTTCACGTCATTACCTCCGGTATGACTAGGGGAACATTTTACAACTCTGCCGCGAAGTCAATCGGGCAACCGATCGGGAGATTCTTAGGCGGCAACCCCAAAATGAGAAAATACTTGTAAATGCGCCAAGTGTCAATTTTTCATGCACTTTCCTCCTACAGAAAAAAGGGCGTTGATTCTTAAGTTGGGAAGAGGCCTCATTTTCTCTCTGTCACACAGGTTAAGAGCTATGGAGTGCTTCCTTTCCCCCTTATGTACAGTGCGGTGCCAGGAGTGATGCCTTGCACGCTACGCACTGCTCTCTCTCTCTCTCTCTCTCTCTCTCTCTCTCTCTCTCTCTCTCTCTCTCTCTCTCTCTCTCTCTCTCTCTCTCTCTCCCCCCCCCCCTATGAGCAGTATGTTATGCCCCTCTAGTGGGCTTTTCATTTGACCAATGTACAGTTACGCGGGTTCATGCGCGATTGCCGAGGCAAGAGCCTCTTGCACAGGTACTAGATTAGCTAGCGGCTACTCCCTCGCAGGTGCAGGTGAATTTAGAGAGGTTTCACGTCAGAAATCTCGTCCGATTCAAAGGGCAAGTAGCCCTACAGGTGCGGGAGCTCGAGGTCTTGCTACATATGCGATCGGCACGCAAAACGAAGCCCAAAACAGGGAATTACAGCCTGTTGTGTATTTTTGTAGGTTTAGGGTTTTGGCCCTAAACGGACCCTAATACCCCCAGGAGGTTCGGGGATGCGAGGGGACCGTTGTACAGGTGATCTGGCGCATTTTCGGGGCAGAAATTAGAGAATTCAGCGTGCTGCAGATTCTCGCTAGGTTTTGCAAAGTGTCCGTATGCGTCGGGAAAGTCATCCATTGCGTGGGGATACTGACTGTGAAGCGCCCTAGTACAGTTATGCTGCCAAAATCAGGCCAGAACAGGTGTTTCTTAGCCTATATTGTGTGGGGCAGCTCGTAGGAGATCACAGGTTTTATTCCCTTTGTTAAAGAATAAAGAAATACAGAAAGGGGCGCCACCTCAAGCACAGCCCTAGCTTGCTTAAGTTTAGGTCGGGTTCGCACCTCGAGCTCAGCCCTAGTTTACTTAAGGTCAAAGCACTTTTAACACTAACCACTGGAGGTCTTTAATGAAGCTAACCCTAAGGTCTTTTAAGCTTCATTAGTTAACCTTGCTCTTTGATAGACCATCTCTCATTTGGGCCCCTTTACCATTGGCCCCATGTTGAAATAGATTCGTAAGCACATGTATATATTCTATCCCTTGTTCATGTTTGTTATCCCATATTAAATGATCAGTTTAATATGAGAAAATCATTTGGGTTGGTTAGATATTAATATTTAATGACATTACCTCTCTCTTGAAATCATAGTCGTCCTCGACTATGAGATAAAAGAGATAAAGTCATAGTCATTAGTCAGTTTGTCTTAGCGGGCAGAGGATCCCTTTTTACCCTACTACATCATTCCAAGATGGATGACTAATCCATTTGGTGCTTAGGGGACATAGCTTCCGCAAGTATGTCTGCTCTTTAGTCCATTTCATCCTCCCAAGTAGAGTGACAAATTCTACATGGTGTTTGAGAGACGTCGTCATCCCAAACATGATTCTTAGTATGGATACTACTTAAATTTGTGCACAATAAAAAGAGAACTAGTCTTATAAGACAAAAACGTTTTTCATTTCAAATGCATTTCCATATGCTTACTCTAGTGCAACATTGTAAGCATTAACAAGGTTCATATTATCCTTAAGCTAGGCTCCTTGCATCCATTTAGCATCTTTAAAAGGATAATTCTTTAATTTAATAAGATATCGTCAAATAATCTTACCGGTTCTTAATACCTTGTCTTCATGTCATAGGATGGACTCAGGTTGTGGACTCAGGTTGAAGTATTTCTTCTTGATCTTCGATTTTTGGAGGGTCTGCAAACTATTGCTTCTTTTGATGGCGCTCCTTTGTAAGGCTTATGTAGGTTCTCATGGAAAACATTGTGCACGAGCCAATGGTTGAGCAACTTCATTTGATAAGCCATCTCATTGACTGGCTTAAGAATTTTAAGGACCATAGTACCTTTTTGCTAGTTTAGCATCATACTCTTGGTGGTCCGTAGGACTCTTGCCTGTAGAATGCCTTAGATGAGCCTTGAGGAACTTTAGCAAGACCCAATCATTTTCCTTAAAGGCTAAGGCTCTTCTGTGCTTATTAGCAGCAGCCCTTTTTTGCATTTCCTGTGAGATGGATATAACCACTTTAATCTTTGGAAAAGATTCTTGTAGGTCTCGGTTATATTCATCAGCAGGGCGAAGATCTTCCCATGTACTTGAAGTAGTAAGGGACTTTTGGATCTTCCCTCTTTAACCTCAAAAGGTGCTTTCCCCATAGAAGTATGTACAATGTCATTGTAGGCATACTCTATAAGAGGTAGGTACTTCTATCATCGAGAACGTTGATCTACTTCCATGACATAGGCTTTTAGTAGATTCAAGAATCATTAGATTAGTAATTTCACTTTGGTCATCCGTTTGTGGATGATAGGCCGAAAGAGAAATTTAATCTACTTCTTAGATTCCAAAAGAGACCCTTCTAGAAATTACTGGTCATTCTAGGATCTTTGTCCGGCACTATGGATAATGGAAATCCATGATGCTTGAAAATTTGATATCTGAAGAGGGTTGCCATTTGATGTGCCTTAATAGTATTTTTGACAGGCATAGAGTGTGTTTTCTTGTTAAGCCTGTCAACTGAAACAATCCAAGTTGCTTCCCTCGATCAATTTTTGACTTTTGGTATACCACGCATTTTGAAACATACTCTTGTATGTTTACTTTTCATGGTAGACCAACAAAAATACATTTCTACTCCTCGAAGAATAGACTATGGAATTCCTCTTTGCCCTGCATAAGGAGAAGTATGGGATTCATTCATACATGACTTTCGTATTGTATGGGTGATTAACACATAGCCTATTGCCGTTTGGAAGATAATCATCCTTCAAGGTGAATGGTTCTTTTTTCTTCCCTATTACAAAGGCTGTAGTTACATACTTAAAGTCTTGGTCAGTAGCATACTCATCTATCATAAAAGATAGATCATTGTGAGTTGCTATAGACAGTACATTTACTCTTTGTTGTTGTGAAAGTGCATCGACCACTTGATTGTGCTTGCCAACAATGTGAGCAATATGAAATTTAAATTGCAAAAGAAAATTTTCCCATCTCATTTGTTTGTCAGAGAGCTTGGTTTGCGTCATGAAGTTTTGAGGCTTTGTGATCCATTTGTAGGATGAATGGAGTCCCCAAGAGACAGTGTTTCCATGTGTTTAGGACATATAGAATAGCTAGTAGCTGTTTTTCGTATTTTTCCAATACTCAATTATCGAAGTTGAGTCTTTGACTCTCATATGCTATGGCATGCCCTTCTTGAAGCAAAATAGCTCCAAGGCAATTACCACAAGCATCACATTGGACCTCAAATGGCTTTGAGAGATCTATTAGTGTGAGCACATGTTGAGAGATAAGATTCTCCTTAAGCTTCTTCAAAAGCTTCTTGCACTTTTGTAGTCCGTGAATACTTAACGTTCTTTTTATGTTAAGTCATGTAATAGACCTGCTATTACTGTGATATTTTATTTTTTTATTTAATGAAGCATCTATAGTATGCACACATACCTATAAAGCTTTGTACCTCATGTAGATTCCTTGGATTAGGCCATCCTCTTATTATCTCTAACTTTGTTGGATCCATACGGATGCCATCCTTAGAGATAATGTGACCTAACTATTGAATCTCTTGTAGAAAAAATTCACTTTTCTTTTGATTAATTAAAAGCTTATTCTCTCTCACAACTTGAAAGATTACCTGGAGGTGTCACTTGTACTCCTCAAGAGAATTTGAGTGGCCTGAAGATTTTTGTCCATCATGAGTTTGAATGCAATCTGGAGCATTTGTCAGGCCAAAACTTTGTAAATTATCAAGTAGATCTTCTATGCGCGGCATGGGAAATCTATTTTTCATAGTAATCTTATTTAGTGCTCTATAGTCGACACATATGTGATATGTGTCGTCTTTCTTTTGCACTAAAAGCAATGACGAACAAAATGGAGAGGAGCTAGACCTCACCAACCCTTTTTCCACCAATTCATGCAATTGCCTCATGATCTCCTCTTATTGAGCTTGCGAAACTAGATAAGGAGGCTTGTTAGGCAGTGAGCTTCCTGGTAGGAGCTCAATTGCATGGTCATCATCCCTCGTTTTAGAGGTAGCTCACTAGGGTTGTCATCAATGAAAACATCTTGGGATCCATTTAGGAAGTTAGACAACTCTAATTCCTCTTGATTCCCTTTATTGCAAGGATATGGTGTTCTCCGACTCATTAGCATCTATGTACATGCTCTTTTCCCTGTAGTAGGTGAAGTAGATTCTCCTTTCAGGGAAATTCATGTTGGAAGCCATGCGGTTAAACCATGGTGCCCCAATGATAACATTCTCATGTTTAAGAGGGGAGATGAAGAAATCCTTTTTGTCCACATAGCTTTGGACATGAAGCCTCAATTTTCCAATTAAGGGAGTAACTAAGATGTCTTGTCCCTTGATAGATCCATCGGCTTTTAATGTATCTCCCATCTCATGGGCTTGTAAGCCTAGCTTGGTGGTCAACTCCGTGGAGTTGAACGAGGGTCAACCAGGGTCAAACAAAATAAAGGCATCATGTTCTTCCATCTTTCCCCAAGCATAGGAAAGGAGAAATCCTTGGAAATGAGCATCCTCTTAGAGGCTCTAGGAGTCTCATTGCGGGCAATTCTATTGGGGCAAGGATGATAACCTTGGCCTTGCTCCCCACACTTAAAACATTTGTGGTCCTTACGAAAAGCTTCTAGCTCTCTAGGAGAGAGTTTATATTTACCTTTGTAAACTCCCTTCTCCTTGGACCAATTGTTGTTGTTGTTGTTGGAATAGCTTTGGTAAGAATTTTGGGCAATCGTTTAGTCCGCCATCGTCGTGGAGCCACATCTTTGGAGGAACTTAGGGATTCATTACTTTCTTGTTCTTTGGATTCCTCCTCTCGTATGGGAGAGAGTCTTCTTTTGGGGGTCTCATCAAGAGGCCTCCTAAGCTCTCTCTCCTCTTGGAGAGGAAAGGAAATACCATAAGCATGAAGTTGTTAAGTAACTTCGCCTTGCAAAGCGGGGTTGCCCATAGCTTGTTGCAACCTAGTGACAAGATAATCAAAAAACATGGGGGCATCATCATTGGCACCTTAAAAAGATGAAAAAAGTACAAATATCCCTATGGAAGGATAGGGGTTATCCTGTCCAACTTGACTAAAGTGTACAAAGTAAAAAAGAGGGACAAAGAGCACTCCTAGAGTAAATATTGAACCCAATAAGTCTAGAAGGCTTATAGAAAGCAAGGGTAACATTTGTCCACTTCTATCAAATGGACTTCTGAATATCTCTAACACTCCTTCATTATATCCAAGAGACTAAGCCTGAGTTGGATAGGGTTTGCAGTGTTGACTCTACTAGAGCAAGACTTTCCATAAGAGGAGGATCAAATCTGCATTGCACTTCCTTGAAGTTGTAGATGTCTCTACACACCTTGGCTAGAGAGAATACACTCCCCTTGAAGCACTACTTATGATTAACATCCTAGTCCATTATATGAGTACCATACCTATGTACACGTAATGAACTATATTCTCATTAGATTCCACCTTCTTATATACTACCATGATTATATCATAATATGAAAAATGAAACATGATTACAAGTTTTATTTAGATCTAGCAATTTGAGATACTATATTTAACTAGCAGTTTTATATTTGGGCATACCTATATGCGAATATATGAGAAGCATCACATCTAACTGAATGACTTGCCACATTTATGCCTATTCAAGATTTTCCCCAAGTGAGTTCGGATCCATTTATCATGATGCATTATTGTTATCTCATAGACATGTCCATGATAAATATCCCCACAGACATTGTATTAGAACGCTAGTGACATTGTTGTTACTTAATCCATCAAAGTAATGGCCATTCATTTTATCTTGGATTCCGTATTTACATCTTGTGCAGGCCATGTTTATGTATTGAGGCCACATCATTAATAAATCTTGTATTCCATATTTATGTACGTCTTGTTACAAGCCATCTTTAATAAATTATAGCTTAGTCACTCTCCATGTTTGCTATGATTATATATTGCCATGATTATATCATAATGGGGCAAATGAAACATGATTACGGGCCTTATTTATATCTTACTTATGATTAACTTCCTAGTCCATTATATGAGTACCATCCCTATCCTATGTACACATAATGAACTATATGCTCATCATATTATACTTTCTTATATATTGCCATGATTATATCATAATGGGGCAAATGAAACATGATTACATTCTTATTTATATCTTACAATTTGAGATATTATATTATTTAACTGAGATTTACGATCCATAATATGAGGCACTACTTATGATTAACTTCCTAGTCCATTATATGAGTACCATCCCTATGTATACATGATGAACTGTACTCTCATCAGATTCCACTTTCTTATATATTGCGATGATTATATCGTAATGGGGCAAATGAAACATGATTACAAGTCTTATTTATATCTTGCAGTTTGAGATACTATTCTAACTAACATTTATGATCCATAATGTGAGGCACTACTTGTGATTAGCTTCCTAGTCCATTATATGAATACCATCCCTATGTACACATTATGAGGTGTATTCTCATCAGATTCCACCTTCTTATATACTGCCATGATTATATCATAATAGGGCAAATGAAACATGATTACAAGACTTATTTATATCTTGCATTTTGAGATACTATTTTTAACTAACATTTACGATCCATAATATGAGGCACTACTTATAATTAGCTTCCTAGTCCATTATATGAGTATCATCCCTATGTACACATGATGAAGTGTATTCTCATCAGATTCCACCTTCTAATATACTGCCATGATTATATCATAATAGGGAACATAAAACATGATTACAATCCTTATTTATATCTTACAATTTATATTTAACTGGGATTTACGATCCATAATATGAGGCACTATTTATGATCAACCTCCTAGTCCATTATATGAGTACCATCCCTATGTACACATGATGAATTGTATTCTCATCAGATTCCACTTTCTTATATATTGCCATGATTATATCATGATGGGGCAAATGAAACATGATTACAAGCTTTATTTATATCTTGCAGTTTGAGATACTATTTTTAACTAATGATCCATAATATGAGGCACTACTTATGATCATCTTCCGAGTCCATTATATGAGTACCATCCCTAAGTACACATGATGAAGTGTATTTGCATTAGATTCCACCTTCTTATATATTGCCAGGATTATATCATAATAGGGAAAATGAAACATGATTACAAGCTTTATTTATATCTTGCAGTTTGAGATACTATTTTTAACTAACACTTACGATCCATAATATGAGGCACTACTTATGATGAGCTTCTTAATCCATTATATGAGTATCATCCCTATGTACACATGATGAAGTGTATTCGCATCAGATTCCACCTTCTTATATACTGCCATGATTATATCATAATAGGGAAAATGAAACATGATTACAATCCTTATTTATATATCTTACAATTTGAAATACTATATTTAATTGAGATTTACGATCCATAATATGAGGCACTACTTATGGATAACTTCATAGTCCATTATATGAGTACCATACCTATGCTCCATTTACACTTTCTTCTTGCAAAACTAGCTGAATGTTTTCTTTCTCAGTAAATCCTCTCAACCGGCTATCTGAAAATGTTTAACCGGCTTAAGGCTACCATGCAACACACTTTTCCAATGCCCAAGTCCTTACTAAAAAAGCTTGGAAGCATATTTACCGCAACATTATTGAAAATCAAATGACCCAAACTATTTATAACCGGCTCCTGTCAAGCTTCTAATAGCTCAACATATTCGTAATTTTATTGAAGCCAACATTCACATGCTGGATGAAATTGATTTTTGAGATGGTCAATCTTTCCCATGGGATGATGATGATGTTCATGCAAAACTGTTAGAATGAAGACATTACAATATGATGCGGCCTTTGGAGTCGAGGGCTTCATAGAGTACTCTAAGCTACGCCCTGCGTCAATGTTGGGATAGCCTTCATGGAAACGGCAAGGCCCTAAAGACATGGTAAACTCTACGAGTTTCCATCATGAAGCAATTCCTTGCAAGCGATGCAAAGGACAAAGTGCTTACGAAATGGCGGAGCTTCAAGCTGCTCTCAACGAGTCTATCCACAAATACGTGGACAAGTTTTGGGATTTATATTTCAAGGCTACTATCACTATTTCAAAAGATAGACTTCGCCAAGCAAAAGCAACAATTCTTCACAGGATTACCTGAAGAGATAGTCGAGTACCTCAACTCCCAATGGCCTGGTTCTATAACCGAAGTAATCCACCACACTATGATTGCTTTGCGCATCAATTTCCAACAAGGGGCTAGAAGGAATGCCAAGCTCATGGAAAGCAAAGACAAAAGTGATGCAAAGGGAAAAACCAATGCCCAAAATTCTTCCCAAGGAAATTCCAACAACAACAACAATCAGTCCAAGGGAAAGGGAGTTTACAAAGGTAAAAATAAATTCTCTCCTGAAGGACTAGAAGCCTTTGTAAGAACGACAAATGTTTTAAGTGTGGGGAGCAAGGACATGGCTATCGTTCTTGCCCCAAGAGAAATGCCCACAATGAGACTCCTAGAGCTTCCACGATCGAAGCTCCAAAAGAGGATGCTCATTGCAAAGGATCACCTCTCTCCTATGCTTGGAAAAAGGTAAGGGAGCATGACGCCTTCATTTTGTTTGACCCTGGCTCTACTCACAACTTCATATCAACGGAGTTGACCACTAAGTTGGATGTTCAAGCTTTCGAGATGCGAGACACTCTAACTGTTGATGGAGATTTCAAGGGACAGCAAGCCTCCGTTACTCCCTTGATTGGGAAGTTGAGGCTTCATGTCCAAATCTCCGACGATAAAGAAGACTTTTTCATCTCTCCTCTCCAACATGAGGATGTTATCTTAGAGGCACCATGGTTCACCCGCATGGCTGCCAACATGAAGTTCCCTAAATGGAGAATCTACTTCACCTACAGGGAAAAGAGCATGTATATAGATGCTAGTGAGTATGGTCGTACTATACCACTTGTAAATCCTCCTGCTTTTGATAAATCAATGAAAATCTCAGTTTCTACGTACATGATTTATGTCAAAGAATTCCTAAAAGGTCCTAATGTTTCATCAAATGTAAATGATAGGAAACAAGAAGAGTTAGACTTCTGTATTTTTCTAAATGGATTCCAAGATGTGTTCATCGACGATATCCCTATGGACTTACCTCCAAAACGAGGGGATGATGACCATCGAATTGAGCTCATACCAGCAAGGTCACCACCTAACAAGCCTCCTTATCGAGTTTCCCAAGCTCAACAAAGGAGATCATGAGGCAAGTACAAGAATTGGTAGACAAAGGGATGGTGAGGCCTAGCTTCTTTCCCTTTTGTTCTCCAATCCTTTTAATGCAAAAGAAAGTGGTACATACTGCATGTGTGTGGACTATCAAGCACCAAACGCAAGCAGAAGATCTGTTTGATAAGCTACAAGGCTCTACCTACTTTAGTAGGATTGACCTTAAAATTGGCTATCATCAAATAAGGATAGTGAATGAAGATATTCTAAAGACCGCGTTCCGTACAAAGTTTGGTCTTTATGAATATCTAGTCATGCCTTTTGGCTTGACTAATGTACTAGCCACGTTCAATTGTTTATGGAGAAAATACTTGGACCCTATCGCAAATTCAGTGGAGTATTCTTTGATGATATCATCTACTACTCCAAGTCCTTGGAGGAACACAAGCAACATCTCCAACTGATTTTTCAAGCTTTGAGGGAGAACAAGCTTTTTATCAATCAAAAGAAGAGTGAATTTTTCCATCAAAAGACTCAATACTTAGGTCATATTATGTCTCAAAATGGTATCTGTATGGATCCATCAAAGTTGGAGGTAATAAAAGCATGGCCTAACCCAAGGAATCTACATGAGCTAAGAAGCTTTATTGGTATGTGTGCATACTATAGACGCTTCATAGCAAAATTCTCTCAAATAGCAAGACCATTACATGACTTAACAAAGAAGAATGTTAAGTACTCATGGACTGTTAAAGAGAAAAATGCTTTTGACAAAGCTCAAAGAGAAGCTTATCTCCCAACCAGTCCTTATGCTTTTGGATCTCTCAAAGCCATTTGAGGTCCAATGTGATGCTTGTGGTGATTGCCTTGGAGCAGTTTTGCTTCAAGAAGGGCATGCCATAGCATATGAGAGCCGAAGGGTTAATGCCAATGAATGAGTCTTGTGCATATACGAAAAAGAGCTTTTAGTTGTTCTACATGCCCTAGACACATGGAAGCACTATCTATTGGGGACTCCATTTATTTTCACAAACGGACCACCAAAGTCTCAAGTACTTCATGACGCAAACCAAGCTTTCCAACAAACAAATGAGTTGGGCAAAATTTTCTTTGGCAATTTTATTTTCATATTGCTCACATTGCTGGTAAGCACAACTAAGTGGCCGATGCACTTTCAGAACACGACCAAAAGTTAATGTGGTGTCTATAGCAACTCACAATGATCTATCTTCCATGATAGATGAGTATGTTATTGACCCTGACTTTAAAGACATAATGTCAACCCTTGCATTGGGAAAGAAAGAAGAACCATTCACCTTGCACGATGGTTATCTTCTCCATGGAAATAGGCTATGTGTTACCCACTCCCTTCGTGATGAGAAAGTCATGTATGAATCCCATGCTCCTCCCTATGTGGGGCATAGAGTCATTCAACCTACTCTTCAAGGGGTAGAGACGTACTTCTATTGGCCTACCATGAAAGTTGACATACAAGAGTATGTTTCAAAATGTATGGTATGCCAAAAGACTAAATATGATAGAGGGAAGAAACCTGGATTACTACAGTCATTGCCAAGCCCTAATTCACCATGGGAGAGTATATCCATGGATTTTATCTTTATTTTAGCCAAGTTTCTCCATGGGAATATGGTCAATAGTCGACAGGTTTAGCAAGCAAGCACACTTTATTCCTGTCAAAAAGACTATTAAGACGCACCAAATGACAACTCTCTTCATATCTAGATTTTCAAACACCATGGATTACCAACATCCATTATGTCAGATAGAGATCCTAGAATGACCATTAATGTTTGGACAGGTCTCTTTGAAACTTTAGTACAAGATTGAATTTCTCTTCAGCCTATCACCCACAAACGGATGGCCAAAGTGAGATAGCCAATCTTATGATTCTCAATACACTAAAGACTTATGTTACAGAAGTAGATCAACGCTCACAATGGGAGAAGTACCTACCCCTTGTAGAGTATGTGTACAATAATATTGTCCATAATTCTACAAGAAAAGCACCTTTTGAAATCATAGAGGGAAGACCTAAAAGTCCCTTGCTACTTAAAGTACATGGGAAGATCTTCGCTGCCAATGAGTATAGCCGTGACCTAAAAGACGTTGCCGATGAGTATAGGCGTGACCTACAAGAATATTTTCAAAAGATTAGGAGGCTGTATCCATCTCTCAACAAAGGCAAAAAGTTGTTGCTGACAAGCACAGAAGGGCCCTAAAGTTCAAAGAAAATGATCAGGTCTTACTTAAGTTTCCCAAGGCTCGATTGAGGCAAACGACGCGCAAAAATCCTATGGGCCATCAAAAGTATTATGCTAAACTAGCAAAAAGATACTATGGTTCTTTTCAAATCTTGAAGCCAATCAATGAGATGGTTTATCAATGCAAGTCGTCCAACCATTGGCTCATACACAATGCTTTTCATGTGAGCCTACTTAAGCCCTACAAAGGAGAGCCACCAAGTGAATCACTTATTGAAAACCCTCCAGAAGTCGAAGACCAAGAAGAGGTGCTACAACCCGAAGCTATCCTTTGACATGAAGATAAAATACTACGACATGGACGGTATCTTATTAAGCTCAATCCTTTTGAAGCTGCTAGGTGGATGCAAGGAATACAACTTAAGGATAGTATGAACCTTGTTGATGCTTACAATGCTACATTGGAGTAAGAAAATATACATGTTTCTTTCAAATGATCAATGTTTTGTCTTATAAGACTAATACTCTTTTTTATTGTGCACAAATTTAAATGGTATGCATGCTTAGAATCATGTTTGTGATGATGACGTCTCTCAAACACCAAGTAGAATTTAGGACTCTACTTTGGGAGAATGAAATGGACGAAAGAGCAGACATGCCCGCGAGACAGCTATGTCTCCCAAGCACCAAATAGATTAGTCATCCATCTTGGAATGATGTCGTAGGGTAAAAAGGAATCCTCTACCCGCTAAGAAACATTGACTAATGACTAAGGCTTTATCTCTTCTACCTCATAGTCAAGGACAACTATGATTTCAAGAGAGAGGTAATGTCATTAAATCTATATCAAACCAACCCAAATGATTTTCTCATATTAAACTGATCATTTAATGTGGGAGAATAAATGGGAACAAGGGTTAGGATATATACATGTGCTTATGGATCTCAACACGGGACCAAGGTAAAGGGTCCAAATGAGAGTCCGTCAAAGAGAAATGCTACCTAAAGGAGCTTAAAGACCTTAAGGTTAGCTTCATTAAAGACCTCCAAAGGTTAGTGTTAAAAAGTCCTTTGACCTTGGGGAAGCTAGGGTTGCGCTTGAGGTGGGAACCCGGCCCAAGCTTGAGGTGCGTGTCATGCTTGATGACTAAGGTGCTTGAGGTGCTTGTCGTGCCTGCTGACTAAGGTGCTTAAGGTGCTTGTCGTGCTTGCTGAGTAAGGTGCTTGATGGGCTTAATGACTAAGGTGCTAACGTGCTCCATGACTAAGGTGCTTGAGGTGTTCCACAAAGTCAAAGCACATCCCTACACAAGGGGGGAAGAGCCCTCTCGCCCCCATTGTAGGAGCTAGAGAGAGCACACTGTTGGGGTATAAAGCCCAATGTGGTCGCCCAGGTAAGTGGGCGGGCCGCCAGGTATGTACACATATTCTTTTGTAAAAACCTAATAAGAACTCACTATGCTCTACACATTACAGTAGAGCGAGTTCACCATATCGTCGTGCTATTCTTCTCGCACTCTCTCTCGCATCACACTTCCACTCGTACTCCTTCAACTGGTATCAGAGCTCAGATCGAGGCTCGGGGCAGCACTGCAGGAGGCTAGAGTCACCAACTCAGATTGGAGTGAAATTCGATAGGCAAAGACACGGCCCGAGCCACTGAGGTCATCTCGGCCACCGTTCGGCTTCGACAAAGGTCTGCGCATGCCATTTTCGACTACGTGGTCTCGACGGGTGCAGATTCGACTCTGCAAATTTGGGGTTTTCGGCCTACGACTGCAGGTGCTGAGGATATTGACACTCCCAGAGTGTTGATTTGTGGCTGTCTACACATCGAAGGACGGCTCACAGTTCTTGGAGGTGTGTCACATACGACACGGACGCATCTACACACAGACTGTAGGCGACATCCACTAGTTCATCAGGTAGCTTGTGTTTGCTGCTTGATATTCCAAATTTCATCCTGACATTGCATGTACTTCCACATGGGATGTATTGTCAGAGATGATGTATGTTTGTTGAGGGTTTGTTGGCTGTGAGTCACGCAGCAAACAACCGCCGCAACGGTTACAACATATAGTGGGAAATTTGTGGATGTATGACTTTGTGGGAAGTCTATGTACTGTCAGATTTACTGCAGCCTTTGTTGAGGGTCGAGTGAGGTTTTATTGAGCTGGGGGATTCTCGAATGTTGAGATCCTTTCGGTGATACAGGTCTTGGAGCGATCCCTCGAGCACCCTTAGATAGGCAGCTAGGATGTATTGACTGTGAGTTAGACAGTTGGGATTGCATCTTTGCTTTACTGCCGTTGAGGCATTGTCGCAATCTATGCTTACAGGACAGTGACAAGACAGTCAGAGACAGTACAGGTGCAGGATAGGTTTACCCGCAGCTTACAGTGTCAGAGAGACAGTGTTTTTTGAGCTGTTTTTTGGTCTGTTTTTTAGTACACCAGAGCCATTTTACAAAGGAGACTCTGCCCAAATTTATGCAGAATCTGAAGCTTTCTTGGTTCATTTGACAGGTTGATATTGGTTCAGAGGTCAATTTACAGGGGAAACTCTGCCGAATTTTTCCCAGGAAAGTAAACCACTGTGAAGCGTAGCTATGGCTGGATCACAGGACACTGCTCTTTACAATATCAAGAAGCTGGATGGAACCAATTTCCCATTGTGGAAGCAGCAGATTTGGCACGTGTTGGTACAAAAAAAGCAGATAAAACCTATAAAGCTCAAGGGGATAAAACCAGAAGATATGGACGAAGATGAATGGAGCGAAATGGATGAATTGACACTTTCTACCATTATGCTGACTTTGGCAGAAAGCGTTTACTTCAATGTAGCAGACGAGATGTCGGCTTATCAAGCATGGTTAAAGCTGAGTGATCTTTATGAGAAGCAGAGTGCAGCTTCACAGGTATACTGGCTTAAGAAGCTTGTTGACTTGAAGATGAAAGAAGGGACACCTATGTCCAATCATCTGAATGAATTCAACACAATCTATAGTCAGTTGTCAGCTCAAGGTGTCAAGTTTGATGAACCTGTTAGAGCTATGTTCCTGTTGATCACCTTGCCGGAAAGTTGGGACACTTTTCGCACAGCTTTGAGTAATTATGCACCTCCAGATGGTTTGAACATAGCAGGTGTAGAAGGAAGTCTGCTTGCTGAAGAAACCAATAGAAAGACAATGGACAAAGGCAAAGGAACAGCCTTAGTTGTCAGGGAAAGGACCAAAGAAAAGTACAAAGGTGGAAAGAGAAATCAGTCTCGTAGCAAGTCCCGCAGTGCTAAAGGCAAGAGTGACGTAGAATGCTACCATTGTGGCAAGAAGGGTCACATGAAAAGAGACTGCAGAGAATGGAAAGCAGAAAAAGGCAAAGAGAAAGCTGAAGACCATGGTGAGAAGAACAAGTCCTCAGTGAAGATTCAAGAAATAAATGTGACAAACACTGTTGCAGAGGATGACAGTCTAGTGTCAGGAGACATCTACTTCTCGAAGAATACAATGGACTCAGCTCTTCTTACAGCATCTAATGGAAATGCACTGAGTGACTGGATTATAGACTCAGGGGCATCACTTCATGTGTCTCCAAACAAGGAGTGGTTTACCTCTTATGTGACCTCTAAAGATTATGTTCGGCTAGGCAATGGGCAGACATGTGAGATCTTAGGTGTTGGAGATGTTCAATTGAAGTTTCAGAATGGCTCTTCTTTCACGCTGAAGAATGTGAGACATGTTCCCGCAATTACAAAGAGCTTGATTAGCACAGGTTTACTTGATGATGCTGGCTACGTCACCACTTTTGGACAGAACATGTGGAAGATATCCAAGGGTTCTATGACAGTAGCACATGGAGTAAAGTCTGGAGGACTTTACATGATTTATGTATCAAATGTCTCTAAAAATGTAATCAATGTAACCGAGCAGCTGAACGTTTCTTTGTGGCATAGCCGGTTAGGACATATGTCCAAGAAGGGAATGGAAATCTTCTCTCGTTGTGGTTATTTGCCTGGCTTTTCATTTAATGATTTTGAATTATGTGAACATTGTCTGTATGGTAAGCAAACACAGCAGCCACATAAGCATAGAAGCAATAGAAGAGATACACAGTTGGCACTTGTTCATAGTGATTTGTGTGGACCTATGCCTAACCTATCTCTAGGGGGAGCTTGTTACTTTATGACATTTACAGATGATTACTCGAGGAAAGTATGGGTTTACTTTCTCAAGCACAAGGATGAAGCGTTGAGTGTTTTCAAAACGTTTGTGACACTTGTGGAGAATCAGAGTGGCAAGAAGCTTAAATGCTTACGCACTGACAATGGTGGAGAGTATGTTTCAAAGGCCTTTCAGGATTTTTGTGAGTCAAAAGGTATAAAATGTGAACTTACTGCTCCTTTACAATCCTCCTCAAAATGGTGTTGCTGAGAGGATGAATAGGACCATACAAGAGAAGGTCAGAAGTATGTTGTCTAATGCACAACTGCCAAATGGTTTTTGGGCTGAAGCTGTATCAACAGTTGTTCATCTTGTAAATAGATCTCCTAACAAGGTTTTGTAGAAGGATTCAGTGCCAGAGATGGTATGGTCAGGCAAAATGCCCTCATACAAGCATCTCAGAGTCTTTGGTTGTGAGGCATATACTCACGTTCCAAAGGAATTTAGGAACAAACTTGAGCCAAAGAGTAGAAAGTGCATCTTTCTAGGCTATGGTAATTCTGGTGAGATGGGGTACAGACTTTGGGATCCCGAATCCAGAAAGGTTGTCCGCAGCAATGATGTTCACTTTAATGAATCCAAATATCATTCTAAACCAGAGAGGGTTGAGGAGATTAGAAGAGTTGTCTTCCAAGAAAATGGACCTACACGTGCAAGACAAAATGTGAGGGCTCAAGAGGAGCAAGGACAGGATAGAGTGGAACCACAGGTTGTGACTGAGCCTGAGCCACCTATTGTGCGTAGATCTGGACGTGTCACGCGACCTCCTGATAGGTTTGTTCCATCTATGAACTATGTCATGTTGATTGATTGCAATGAGCCTTCATGTTACAAGGAAGCAGTGCAAATGAAGGACTCCGGGAATTGGCAATTGGCCATGCAGTCAGAGATGACAGCTCTGCATAAAAACCAGACATGGAAGCTAGTTAAATTACCACGGGGCAAAAAGGCTCTACCTTGTGAATGGGTTTACAGGTATAAGATCACCGCTCATGATAGTCAGCCAAAGTACAAAGCAAGGCTTGTTGCCAAGGGCTTTAAGCAAGAACAAGGCATTGACTTTGAGGAAGTCTTCTCTCCGATGGTCAAGATGACTACATTGAGATGCTTTCTTGCATTGGTTGCCATATTAGATTTGGTGTTGCACCAAATGGATGTCAAGACAGCGTTCTTGCATAATGATTTAGATGTGGAAATTTACATGCAGCAGCCAGAAGGGTTTGTTGAGAAAGGCAAGGAAGATTGGGTATGCCAGTTGTTAAAGAGTCTTTATGGCTTTAAACAATCACCGAGGGCATGGTACCATAAATTCCACAAGTTTATGCTTTCTCAAGGCTACAAACGTAGTGAGTTCGATCACTGTCTATATACAAAGAAGGCTAAGGATGGTAGTTGGCTGATCCTTATTTTGTATGTGGATGACATGTTGATTGCTGGCAAGCACTTGGAAGAAATTTCAGCTTTGAAGCCAAAGATGGCAAAATCGTTTGACATGAAAGACATGGGTGAGGCAAGTCATATACTTGGTATGTGCATTGAGAGAGACAGATCAAAGAAGTTGATTTGGTTATCTCAAACAGAGTATATTGACAAGGTTTTGCAATGTTTCAATATGGAGAAGGGAAAGGCACTGAGTGTTCCATTGCCACCATATGTCAAACTTAGCAACCAAGATTGTCCTGTGTCTGAGGAAGAACAGGCTGAAATGGATAAGATTCCATATGCGTATGCAGTGGGTAGTTTGATGTATGCAATGATTGCTACTCGCCCAGACATTGCATTTGCAGTGGGAGTAAGTCGATACATGTCAAACCCAGGCAAGAAACATTGGGAGGCAGTGAAAAGAATATTGAGATACCTGAAAGCTACAAAGAGTATGCGTATATGCTATGGGAGTCAAGAGCTAAGTGTAAAGGGTTTTACACACTCAGATTATGCAGGTGACTTAGACAACCAAAGGTCTACGTCAGGGTATGTCTTTACATTGGCTGGTGGAGCAGTATCATGGCGTTCTAGATTACAAGATTGTGTTACTCAGTCTACTACAGAGGCTGAATATGTTGCAGCATTAGAGGCATGCAAAGAATCAATTTGGCTTAATCGACTAGTAACAAACTTGGGAATCAAAGAAGAGATGCCTGTGTTATATTGTGATAGTCAAAGTGCTATACAATTGGCTCGCAATCCAGTTTATCACTCAAAGACAAAGCATGTGGATGTGAAGTATCATTTCATTAGGCAAATGCTCGAGGATAAGCAACTTCAGCTTGTCAAAGTTTACACCACTGAAAATCCTGCTGATCTACTTACAAAAGGACTTCCCTCAGAGAGCTTTGCACATTTTCGCAAGCAGTTAGGTGTAGGGTAGTACATCACTTCTCTACATCTCTTGTATATTAGCTTGTATAGTAGCTTCTCTCACACTTAAAGTACCACATTGGACTTTAAGTGGGAGGTTGTTGGGGTATAAAGCCCAATGTGATCGCCCAGGTAAGTGGGCGGGCCGCCAGGTATGTACACATATTCTTTTGTAAAAACCTAATAAGAACTCACTATGCTCTACACATTACAGTAGAGCGAGTTCACCATATCATCGTGCTCTTCTTCTCGCACTCTCTCTCGCGTCTCACTTCTGCTCGTACACCTTCACACACACACACCCTCACACAAGTCAAGCCTTGCCTAATGAAGCAACATGAACACATGTGAAGTTCCTCTCCATGTTGCCCTCATAAGGTGCCTAAAGCCTATTGGTTGGCTCTCAAGGGGTCCAATGATAAGTTAGCAAATTTAATTAATTGTGTATGCATTTATAAAGTCCTCTCTCTCTCAAAGAGAAAAGGGGGACACTTGTCCCAAGGCTAGCATGCTTGCTTGATATACACTTTGCATGTGAATGGTCAGGCTTGAAGTGGTCCAATGAGCTTCCATCATGAGCTAGAAGAGGGGGTCGACCAAAGAAGCTAGGGGCTTGCTTGTAGGTCTCTCTCTCTCTCTCTCTCTCTCTCTCTCTCTCTCTCTCTCTCTCTCTCTCTCTCTCTCTCTGTCTCTCTCTCTCTCTCTCTCTCTCTCACACACACACACACACACACTCATAATGTGAAGTGCAAAGTGCGAGAGCTCCATCTCCTTCTCCAAGCTTGTTGAGAAGTTGAGAGCCTACACCAACACTCTTGGCTATGGAATGCAAATCCAACCAACAGCCATGCTCAAATGCTTACGCTTTCCATCTTCTCCATCTTCATTACTATGCTATTATGTATGCTAAGCAAGAAGAGTGATGATAAGTGAGGAACTATTTCTTTCTTCTATGAATGTTCCTTGTTCCTCTTCCCTACTAGCTCTCTCCACCTTTGAAGGTGTTTGAGGCCTCGGGACTGAGGCCGGTTATGGTTAATGCTTTTTACAAAGTCTATGTTATGCTCGTGATGCATGAAGCTTTCCATCTTCATTGCATCACCTCGGTCACAAGGAACACAAAGATTGTATTGTACCAAGTCTCTCTTGATGGGAGAATCTATAATACAAAAGCCTATTGGAGGGGAGACCGGCTCCACAGAATTTCGGTCCTCAATTGTGTCAAGTTCTCTTACTCTCTCTCTTGCAAAAGTATTGATCATTCCAAGTTAATCACGTATTATGGTTATGTTGCTACCGCTAATTAATTCACCCTCTATGTTCTCAAAGTAGTCTCACAAAAATGTCCACTCTAATTCTCTTAATTCCGTTATACTCAAAGTTCATAGCCCATTTCCATTACACTATTGTTAGTTAGGGGTGTTGAAAGAAAACATCGTGTTTGGCAATGCCTTGGTCGACATGTATGCCAAATGTGGCGTACATAAAAAGCATAGAAAGTACCTGAGGAGCTACCTATCCGCGATGTTGTCTCTTGGACTTCGTTGATTGCGGATATATCGAACATGGGCAAGTCCATGAAGCTCTGGGTTGTTTTCAACAGATGTAAAGCGAGGGCATCTCTTCAGGTGCAATCACTTACCCTTGCATCCTAAAGGACGACACATTTGGCAAACATATTGACCAAGGCATTGCTAAGCACGATGTTTTTTTTCAACCCTTTACTAGCAAAGTAATTGCATCTTCAAAGCGTGTGCTGCCACTCAAGATGTTGATAAGGGCAAAGAATTCACGATGAGATTCTTAGTCAAGGGATGTTGAAAGAAAACGTCATATTTGGCAGAGCCTTGGTCGATATGAATACCAAACATGGTGTCCTTCACAACACACAAAATGTGCTTGAGGAGCCAACTATCCAGATTGTTCTCTTGGAATTCATTGATTGCAAGGTATGTTAAATGGGGGGCAAGGCCAAGAAGCCCAAGGATGTTTTAAATCGATGCAAAGCAAGGGCATCTCTCTAGATGCAATCACTTACACTTGCATCTTGAAGGTGTGTGCCACCACTTAAGATGTTGATACATGCAAAAGAATTTATAATGTGATTGCTAGCCACGGGTTGTTTAAAGAGAACGTAGATGAAATCACCGACACTATCATCTTTAAGGGTATGGGCAAAAGAATTCACGATCATATTGTTAGTCAGGGGCTATTGAAAGAAAGTGTCATGCTTGGCAATGCCTTGGTTGACATGTATGCCAAATGTCGTCTACTTCAAAACTCACACAAAGTGCTTGAAGAGTTGTTTGGCCCGTCGAGCGGCAAGGCCATGAAGCTCTGGGCCATTTTCAATGGATGCAAAGCGAGGGCATTTCTCCAGATGCAATCACTTAAGGGTTACATCGTGCCACCACTCAAGATGTTGATATAGGTAAAAGAATTCATGATGAAATTGTTAGTCAGCAGTTATTGAAACAAAATGCCATGCTTGGCAATGCCTTGGTCGATATGTATGCCAAATGTGAAGTCCTTTAGAAAGCACAAAAAGTGCTTGAGGAGGTACCTATCCAAAATGTTGTCTATTGGAATTCATTGATTGCAGAATATGCCAAACAGTGGCAAGGCTCTCTTTTCAACGGATGTAAAACGAGGGCATCTCTCTAGATTCAATCACTTACGCTTGCATCTTGAAGGCATCTGCCACCACTTAAGATGTTGATAAGAATTAACCATGAGATAGTTCGTCACATACTATTGAAAGAAAACGTCATGCTTGGCAATGCCTTAGTCAATATGTATGCCAAATTTGGTGTCCTTTAGAAAACACAAAAAATGCTTGAGGAGCTACCTGTCTTCAATGTTGTCTCTTGGAATTCATTAATTGCAAGATATGCTAAATGGAGGCAAGGCCAGGAAGCTCAAGGCCATTTTAAACAAATGCAAAGTGAGGGAGACTCTCTAGATGCAATCATTTACACTTGCACATCTTGAAGGCATGTGCCACCACTGAAGATGTTGATTTATAATGTGATTGTTAGTCAGGGGCTACTAAAAGAAAACGACCTACGCTTTCATCTTGAAGGCATGCGGCACTACGCAAGGCACTAATATGGGCAAAAGAATTCACGATCATATTGCTAGTTAGGCATTGTTGAAAGAAAATATCATGCTTTGCAATTATTCCTGGCTAGGCTGTTTTCAACGGATGCATCTTAAAGGCATGTGCCATCACTCAAGATGTTAATAAGAATTCACCATGAGATAGTTAGTCATGGACTATTGAAAGAAAACATTGTGCTTGGCAATGCCTTGTTCGATATGTATGCCAAGTGTGGCGTCTTTCGAAAAACACAAAAAGTGCTTGAGGAGCTACCTGTCTGCAATGTTGTCTCTTGGAATTCATTAATTGCAAGATATGCTAAATAGGGGCAAGGCCACGAAGCTCATGGCCGCTTCAAACAGATGCAAAGTGGGGACGTCTCTCTAGATGCAATCACTTACACTTGCACGTCTCGAAGGCATGTGCCACCACTCAAAATGTTGATTTATAATGCAATTGTTAGTCAAGGGCAGGTAAAAGAAACGACCTACACTTTCATCTTGAAGGCATGGGGCACTACACAAGGCACTAATATGGGCAAAAAAATTCACCATCATACTATTAGTCGAGCAGTGTTTAAACAAAATTACCGGCTATACCCAACAAGGGCAAGGCAAGAAAGCCTTGGCCTGTTTTCGACATGTAAAGTGAGGACATCTCTCTAGATGAAATCACCTATGATTTGGTCTTGAAGGCTATGCCTACCTAAGGTGCTTGTTCTCTCTCTCTCTCTCTCTCATAAGGGCAAGGCCAAGAAGCTTTGGGTTCTTTTTAGTAGATGCGAACTAGTAGATACAAACCGAGGGCATCTCTCCAATTGCAATCACCTATACTTGCATCTTGGAAGGTGTGCGACATTATGCAAGATGATGTTATATGTTGTAGGGCTGTTTTTAGTAGATGCAAAGTGAGGTCTTTCCAAATGAAATCACCTATGCTTTAGTATTCAAGGCTATGCTTACTTGAGATACTTGTTGCCTCTCTCTCTCTCTCTCTCTCTCTCTCTCTCTCTCTCCAAACCTTATATCAGATTCTCTGTGATGTAACTCTCTGGTCTCATAGGTCAGTTGGGGGTACCCAACTGTAAAAAATACAAAAAAAGAAACGAATCTAAATTGATACCCTCTACAACGAGACAGTGAGCAACAATTGATGCGAGGAGTCAGCAAAGCGAGATGCAATAAACGAAGAAGGTATCGGGCACGAGAGGGTCGCACGCAAGGAGCTGCGGGCGCTCGTGCAAGACGTCTATAGTATTTTTTGTTTTAAAGTTTTCCTACATTAACAGCATCTCGCGCCGCTTGGGTTGGCTATAGTGAATGTCTCCTGAGGGAAACCGTGTGAGTTCAAAACTTTCATAGCACCTTTTAAAAGGTTAAGGGGCCACGATGGTTGCAGCCTTGATATAGGGGGAGGAATCTTCCTTATATATGAATAAAATATTGAAGCTCCCAATAGGGGTATGAAGGACGAGGTTAGAGCATGGTCATGCGAGGCTTAGTTCTCACTAAGCTTTGACAGCTACTAACAACAACGCAAAGCGTCCACGGCCGGTAACAAGTAGAGAGAGAAAAAGCAAGGCACAGGTAGGGGAGAGAGAGAGAGAGAGAGAGAGAGAGAGAGTTGACCGGAAGTACACCGGCATAATTTTGTGACTATGCCTATTTAGGCAAAGTTGGCGTACTAAGCCTGTGAGAAGCGTTGGAAAGCTGCCATGAGTCAAGGCCTGTCGCGTGACCATAGCCTTAGTATAACATTTCATTTCTCTCTCACAAACCATAATCACAAACATCAAAAAACGTAGTGCTGTAGTGCTTGGCACTGCGTTGATCGACATGTATGCCAAATATGGTGACGATCGGATGGTCCAATTGAGCGATGATCGGATGGTCTAAATCGCGCACACCCCGCCGTTCGATTGCCGGCGGTAGATCCCTCCACCCTCATACTGTGTTACTTAAAGAGGAGGTCAAACTGGCATCTCAATCACGGACGAGGTCAAACTAGCGTGTCAATCATGATCTATCTATATCTGCACAAGATATGGATAATTTATATATATATATATATATATATATATATATATTACACACACACACACAGAGAGAGAGAGAGAGAGAGAGAGAGAGAGAGAGAGAGAGAGAGAGAGAGAGAGAGAGCACAACGAGCCGGACGGCAATTGGGCAGCCAACAGTTGATGCTGAGGAATCTTCCCTTGCTGGCTGGCGATATTGAGCACAACCTCTCCGGCAACAGCTCGGCCAGCAAGTGGAAGAGGGTTGCAGACTTTTGATTGGATGGCAGGAGGCTGGAGACGTTGCCGGGGGAGGTGAGGCGTGGGCTACAGCGGCCAGCCAGCCACTTGCCAGCCAAAAAGAGCACTCGACATGTATGCACTCGCCCCTGCAAGATTCTCTTTGGCTGGCCGGCTGTGCTCGTGCTAAGAGAGAGAGAGAGAGAGAGAGAGGGGCCAGTACCATTTTACATATAATGGAAACTCCCCATTCTCCCGAAAGGCAGTGCCAACCAAAAGATAAGTACCATTTTACATGTCCTCCCAATGGCTTCCATCCCATTAAAACTGGAAGGGAAGACTTGGGATATGGAGTCGCGGACCCTTCCTAAATTAACAAGGAGTAATGAGAGAGAAGAGGTCCTGGAAAGCATGTGAGCATACAGCAGAAAAGCCAGCCATGGCCTCCAAGGCACCAGGGAGTCCTGTCTGCAGGTTGTTCATCGTCGACACACGCGTGTCTTGAACCGCTCTGTAGTGCTTCGTCATCTCCCCTTCTATCCTCTTCCTCATGCCTGCTATCACCGCCTTCCTTTCCATCAATACCTGCATGCCTCCTGCGACCACGCCGCCCTCCTCCTCCTCCACGGGCCCTTCCTCCCACCTCAATCGCCTCCGCATCCTTCGCCTCCTCCCCCTCGCCTCTTCTGCCAATTCCTCCTCCTCCAACTCCACCTGAGGCTGGAGAGCGCGCACCTTCTTCTGCCATTGCTTCTCCAGCTTCTCAGCTTTCCTCCTCTGCGTCATTTCCTCCCCTTGCTTTTCCACCATCGCCTTCACCACCTCCGCCAGGCTCTTGATCGCATCTGTAGCCACTCTGTCAGGTAAACAGGCCAGTGCTCTCTGCCATTCCTCACATAACCTGTATCCAGGCGGCTCGATTCGTTATTGTATCGATGCATTGCGTAGAACAGCAATCACTCGTTTGGGTGCTCACCTGTAAGTCTCCTGCAGATCGTGCTCCTTTCCATGATCTTCATCATCATCGCAGCCAGCTTCAGTTGAATACTTATCCTGGGCTTTGCCTGTGGGAATGGGGATGCAGCTTAGCTTTATCCAGCCGTACAAGGCAGACACGTAACCTCTCTGCGACGCTACAAGCTTACAAAAGCTCTCATGCCATCCAAGTAGCTCCTTTTCCAGTTGAATGGTAGCTTGATGGTGTGATTTGCTAGTGGGCTCTTGCGACATTGCCGCATCTATGTTCTTGATGTAAACAACGATCCGGGTTTGCCTGGCATGGCTTTGGTGCATAGTCACCCACATGTTCATCAACCTGGGCAGAAAGCAGAAAGACTGTGTCATGCCTAGCTAGAGCTAATGGATTGGGAGAGTTGGAACCATTAAGTCTTATATATGGATGGGGCAGTCAGAAAAATAACAATCACACAGCCGCATATTGTCATGCCTTACTTACCCAGCAATCAGCTGCACCAGTTGAGGATGGAGCTCGTCATCCCTCAGATCTTCGATGGCTTCCAAGGTAGATGCTATCCCATGATTGCATACCAGGATGAGGGAATGTAATCTCTTAACCTCATCACGGGTCTTGTCAATGTCTGCTGCATCCTCCCCTCTCATCTCCTGCCGTCTCAACAAGCTGCATTTCTTGTGTTGCTCAGCACGCAGAGCCTCCACCACCTAGCTTAAGCATACACATTATTACATGTAGAGACAGAGCATAAGATATTTGCAGGCCACAGCACAATACTTTTGCAGTGGGTTTGCTTACATCACGTCTTTTAATAAGACACATGCTCAGTAAGGACACTATTTACCTTAACTTCCTCAAAGAGCTTCTTTTCCCAAGCTGCAAGCCGTTCCAAGGTCAAGGCATGGCTACCTTTCTTTGCGTCATTCAGGTCATTTGTGGCCCTGTTACCCAGTTGTATAAGAGCACTGCGGGACCAGTTCCAGCTGAATGCACTAAACACCTTGGCAGACTTAAAATTCCTCCTAGCTGTGACGTATGGCAAGAAAGATGAGCGATGTTAGTCTGTCACTGCACAGCACTAATACATATTCAATATACAATGATCAATCGAGTGATTTACCCTTCAACATCAGGTCTCCACTGATAGCTGCTTGTGGATGGCAGGTCTCCAGCGTGCGGGCAACATCTGCACCACCTGCTGAGGCCTTGAGAAATTCTTCATCAACCTCCCTCGCAATCTGAGGAAGGTCTTTCTTCACAGTACTAAGTCTCAGCATATCTGAGCAGCTAAACTCATCAAGGTTCCTCAAATCAGCCACACCTTCGGGAAGTGCTGCTTGCTCATCATGATATTCATCAGCTGTGAGACATGTGTGGTGGACATCGACCGGGATGGGTGGAGCACAATTGCTTATAGCCAGCTGCTGTGCAATATGATGATCAGACGTTATGATAGATGGAGCTGGAGGAGTAGAGATGGGCAGCTCCTCCAATCTATTTCTGGCGGGTGATGTGCAGGTGGTGGTGGTGGTGGGCAAAGGTTGAGAGGGGCTGGCCTCGTCAGTAGTTTGAGCACTAGAAAACGTCGTATCAACATCGTGGAAGAGGAGGGGTGGGGGTGGGGGTGGGGGAAGCTCTGGAATAGACGTGCCTGATGCTGCCAAAGGGCCCCCAATACGCTGCCCTGCAAGGGCAGAGAACGCCCCTTCCTCTTCCGCAAACTGCCGCAAAGCTGCCCCTGTGCTCCTCAATGCCATTGAATAGGCAACATGTGCTGCCGCAAAAGCATGCCTCTGCTCGACTGCTTGCTTTATCAACCTCTTTCTGGCCCTGCATCTGCCCACCACGTCCTCTGCTCTTAGCTTGGAGTTTATGCATCCCATGGCGCTGTGCAGGTCAAGAAGCTGAGACTGGAAGCCTTTCGCCCCTTGTGGACCTGTGTGTGTGTGTGTGTGTGTAGAGAGAGAGCGAGTCATAAAAGAAGTGTGTAACTCGCAGTGCTCGAAAAAAACCTAGGTTTAGGCCCGTGTCACACTGGGGCAGGCAAGAGGTGGCCCTGCTCGGAAGAGGTGGCCCTGCTTAGGTGGCGAGCGTCGGTTCGTTGGGCGAAAAGATAAAGTTGGCCGAAGTACCTTGTCAGAGGGACGGGCAAACACCCTCAGCCAAGTTTCCAAACTCCCATGGCCATCTACAAAAAGGCGCGCAGGAAGGGAACTCACGGGCTCTGAGCTCTATTGTGCAGCGTGGAACGCGAGGGCTTCGTCATCTGCCCTACCCCCATTCGTTGTGAGCTCAGGGCTTCTGTTTTGTTAAATTTGTGTGTGACAGCGAAGTTGCAAACCCTCCGAAAATCAGAGTGGGATGGTGTCTCAATCTGACAGGGGCCTTAGTGTATTCCCACCTACAAATTTTGAAATTTACCTCTAAATTTTGAATTTAAAGGTGAGAAAACCTACAAAATTTTGAAAAAAATTAGTGTAATTTGGTGTGAAAACCTTCTAATTATGTCTATTTACCTCTGTTGTTTCACATATGTAGGTAGGTTTGCCAAGTTTTTGGAAAAAAGTTTCTTTCGAGCATTGAGTGTGAGATTGTGACTCTTCTGTAATTCGCTATCTAGCTGCGTGGCGTCAAGGCCTCGACGAGATATATCGCAGTCAATTTGAGGTACGCCCGTCTTGAGGCGGGCGATTGATCTCATGATTACGGCTCATCTGTCATTTGGTTCGAACTTTGTCTGTGGAGACACGGCCGAGCCTTGAGGGAGGGAAATTATGTCTAGTCTTGTGAATCGTGATACAGAAACGCAGCTCGCCATTTTGTCGGGAATTACGTATGACCGTTGGGACTGCCACCTGTCTTTGCATGTCTACACACTAAGAGGGCCTTCCCGCACTAGCTCGTGCGACCCGTCTCTACGGCGGGTCTCACTCGCTCTTGCCAATGTTACAATGGTAAGGCTTCCGCCGGTGATTAAGCATGCCAACACTATCTACATAAGCCCTACATTGATCTCTCTCTCTCTCTCTCTCTCTCTCTCTCTCTCTCTCTCTCTCTCTCTCTCTCTCTCTCTCTCTCTCTCTCTCTCTCTCTCTCTCTCTCTCTCCATATTTATCCCATTCCTCAATAGAGGTATCCTCTCCCTCTCTCTCTATTTGATATGTAACCCATTTCAATGCATTCCAGGAGAAAAACTCCCTGACAAGAAGCTCCTCAAGCACTTTTTGTGCTTTATGAAGTGCACCACATCGGGCATACGTGTCGACCAAGGCACTGGAGAGCACAACATTTTCTTTCAACAACCCCTAACTAACAATATCATCGTGAATTCTTTTGCCCATAACCACATCCCAAGCCATGCCTTCAAGATGCAAGCACATGTGATTGCATCTAGAGTGAAAACCCTCGCTTCACATCCGCTAAAACTAGCCCTAAGCTTCTTGGACCTGCCCAAGTTGGACATACCTGCAATCATTGCATTCCTATAGATGACATCCCGGACATGAAGCTCGTCAAGCACTTTTAGTGCTTTAGGAATTGCACCACATTTGGCACACATGTCGACCAAGGCAATGCCAAACGTAGGTGATTGCATCTAGAGAGACACCCTCCGTCGAAAACTGCCCGGAGCTTCTTGGCCATGCCGAACTGGGCATATCGCGTAATCAATGCCTTCCAAGAGACGACATCCCAGATAGGAAGCTCTTGAAGCACTTTTTGTGCTTTATGAAGTGCACCACATTTGCCATATATGTCGACCAAGGGAATTCCAAGTGTATGTGATTGCATCTAGAGAGATACCCTTTGTTTTGGATCTGTAGAAAATAGCTCGGAGCTTCTTGACCTTGCCCAAGTTGGGCATATCTTGCAATTAGCACCTTCCAAGAGACGACATCCCGGACAGGAAGCTCCTCAAGCATTTTTTGTACTTTATGAAGTGCATCACATTGGGCGTACATGTTGATCAAGGCAGTGCCAAGCATATGTGATTGCATCTAGAGAGACACCCTCGCTTTGCATCCGCCGAAAACAGCCCGGAGCTCCTTGGCCCTACCCAAGTTCGGCATATCCCGCAATTAGTGCCTTCCAAGAGACGACATCCTGGACAGGAAGCTCATAAAGCACTTTTTGTGCTTTATGAAGTGCATCACATTTGACATACATGTCGACCAAGGCAGTGCCAAGCATATGTGATTGCATCTGGAGAGACACCCTCGCTTTGCATCTGCCGAAAACAGTCCGAAGCTTCATGGCCCTGCCCAAGATGGGCATATCCCGCAATCAATGCATTCACAGAGACGGCATCCGAGATAGGAAGCTCCTCAAGCACTTTTTGTGCTTTATTAAGTGCCCCACATTTGGCATACATGTCGACCAAGGCCCAAGCATGGCGTTTTCTTTCAACAACATCATTTTGAATTCTTTTGGCCATAGTAGCATCTTGGACATATCCCACGAAGTGCATTCCAAGAGACGACATTTCGGACAGGATTGTAAGTGTACATCATCGCATTTGGAGAGATGCCCTCACTCTACATCTACTGAAAATAGCCCAAAGCTTCCTCAACCTAACCCTTACCTGTAAGATACAAGCGTATGTAATTTCATCTCGAGAGACATCCTCGCTTCGCATCCGCCAAAAACAGCCCATAGCTTCTTGGCTCAGTCCAAGTTGGGCACACATCACACAAACAGTGCATTCCAAGAGATGACATCTCAGACAGGAAGCTCTTCAATAACTTTTTCTCCTTTATGAAGTGCACCAGATCTAGCAAACGTGTCTAGCAAGGCAATGCCAAGCACGACGTTTTCTTTCAACAACTCGTTGTGATTTCTTTTGCCCATATCGGCATCTTGTGTAATGCCACATGCTCTCAAGGTGCGAGCGTACATGATTAAATTTGGAGAGATGCCCTCTCTCTGCATGTACTAAAAACAGTCCAGAGTTTCCTGACCATGACCCTTGCCTTCAAGATGCAAGAGTATGTGATTTTGCATCTGAAGTGAAAAGCCTTGCATCGCATCTGCCAAAAACAGCCCAGAGCTTCTTGGCCCTACCCAAGTTGGGCATATCTCGCAATCAGTGCATTCAAAGAGACGACATCCAGGACAAGAAGCTCCTCAAGCACTTTTTGTGCTTTATGAAGTGCACCATATTTGGCATTCATGTCAACCAAGGCAATGCCAAGCTTATGTGATTGCATCTGGAGAGACATCCTCGCTTCACACGTACTGAAAATAGTTTCTTGGCCCTGCCGAAGTTGGGCAAATCTCACAATCAATGCATTCCAAGAGACGACATCTTGGAAAGGAAGTTCCTCGAGTACTTTTGTGCTTTATGAAGTGCACTACATCTGGCATACATGTCGACCTAGACAGTGCCAAGCATGCCATTTTCTTTCAACAACCAGTGACTAACAATATCATCGTGAATTCTTTTGGCCACATGAGCATCTTTAGCACCACCACAATCAATGCATTCCAAGAGACAACATCCCAGAAAGGATTGCAAGTGTACGTGATTGCATTTGCAGAGATGCCCTCGCTCTACATCTGTTGAAAACAGCCCAGAGCTTCTTCACCGTGATACCTTCAAGATGCAAGTGTATGTGATTTCATTTGCATCTAACAAGAACAGCCCAGAGCTTCTTGGCCCTGCCCAAGTTGGGCATATCCCACGATCAATGCATTCCAAGAGACAACATCCCAGACAGGAAGCTCCTTAAGCACTTTTGTGCTTAACAAAGTGCACCACATGTGGCATACATGTCCAGCAAGGCAAAGCCAAGCATGATGTTCTCTCTCTCTCTCTCTCTCTCTCTCTCTCTCTCTCTCTCTCTCTCTCTCTCTCTCTCTCTCTCTCTCTCTCTCTCTCTCTCTCTCTCTCTCTCTCTCTCTCTCTCTCATACACACAACACACGCTCATGTGTTTTGAGTATGCATGTCATTTATGCATAAGGGAAGTATAACCACGGCAAGACATGAATGCTATTACATTATGGTTCTCATGCCAGTGATTGATCGTTTACAAACATCCCTTGGTGGCTCAACCCATACACCTCCCTGGAGTGAAAAGCCTCGCTTCACATCCAGTGAAAACAAACCAGAGCTTCTTGGTAGATGTTCCATTGCATCTAGAGAGACACCTCACTTTGCATCAGTTGAAAACAACACTCTTCCTAACCTGACCCTGTTGGACATATCCGCCAATCAACGCACTCCATGAGACAACGTTGCATCTAGAGAGACACCCTCGCTTTGCATTAGTTGAAAACAGCCCAGAGCATATGTGATTGCATCTAGACGACTTTGGTGAAAGGAACCCACAAACTTGAAAGGCCCATAAAAACGCCATCTTCTAGGTGTTTAAGCTAATGAAAGGAGGCCGTCACACAACTATTACTTGACATTAATAGAGATGACTCGTGAAGCAAGTGAAGGGATTTTAGGGACAGTCATCGTGAGGACTCCATCATGGCACACAGTTGAGATGTTCTCCATATTTGCATCCCCTAGCAAAGTGAATTTCCTCATGAATTTGAGAGTTCTCCGCTCCATCGATAAGTACTTTACCTTCACATATGCTGCTTCTTCCTCCTCCTTCCGCTCCCTTGAGAGCAGGCACGCACCTCAGATGTTATCCACCCTTTCATTACTTGGCAAATTGCATTTCCTCATGTATTTGAGAGTTCTCTACTCCAGCGATAAGTACTTCACCTTCACATTTGCTGGTTCCTCCTCGTCCTTCTGCTTGCATGAGAGCAGCAACATATTTCCACTCTCCACAGACACCTTAATGTCTGAGGATTTGAGGCCAGCTATGAATTAAGGTACTTCTTCATGTCAACAATTGTGCTAGCCATCGCATTGCGCTCATGCAGATAAGCTTGGGCAGGAGAGGGATCGAAACTACATATAGGCGACCATGCCTCACGTGCTTGACAATAATGAAGTAATTCCCTTGCACTGTATAGTATAAAAACTTACTGCAGTCTTTTGTGCATACAATGTAAGAGACCATATGATCACATAATTACACACACATGGCTATAATTGCAAGGTCCACATGAGCGTATGCCACATACATAGTCTCTAATATAATCTAGAGCTCTTCAAATTGCAAGTCAAGAATCTAGAAGCCCCAATCTATCATCTAGAAATTTTGTCAAAATTTTTTCTCAAAACTAATAGCATCGACTCTTGTCGTACCCTATCTTGTCGAGATTGGGTAAGCATGCAAGCTTAATTATCGGAGGTGGTCCACACATGAATGCAGCTACGTCCAGAAATCCCATTGGTAGATGTTCCCTCAAAATGCTCTCTCTTATAAATCCAACACTATACCATCAATTCCCTGGAGCTTTTTTTCACTATATCACACATTGATCAGCAGTTCAGAGCACCCCACCTCTTGATCTGAGCTCATCTTGTTGAGATTGGGCAAGCATGCAAACTGAATCAATGGAGGTGGTTTGCACATGAATGTAGCTACATCCTAGGATTCCATTGACAGATGTTCCATTGCATATGGAGAGACACCTCTCTTTGCATCAACTGGAAACAACTCTCTTCTCGACCTGACCCTGTTGGACATATTTGGCAATCAATGCACTCCATGAGACAACGTTGCATCTAGAGAGACACCCTCACTTTGCATGAGCTGAAAACAACCCAGAGCATAAGTGATTGCATCTAGACAACTTTGGTGAAAGGAACCCACAACCTGACAAACGCAATCTTCTAGGTGTTTAAGCTGATAAAAGGAGGCCGTCAGACAACTACTGCCTGACACTGATAGAGATGACTCGTGGAGCAGGTGGAGGGAATTTAGGGGCAGTCATCGTGAGGACTCCATCTTAGCACACAGCTGAGATGTAAGGACATGGGTCCTACGGGCAAGGCACCGGCACGGCCGGACAGTGTACGCTAGGGGGAGGCTATAAGATAGCACGGTTGGGTGGAGACTAGCACACACATTATCACCACCCTTTCATTGGTATTCGAGCTATTTTTGGAGAAGGGGAAAAGTGGGTTACATGTGCATGCGACGCGTTGCCTCTCTCCCACGTTTCCGTTGTGCAGCAAAAAGAAGACATGAACAAGTTCTTGTGCATGCCCTGAAGACAAACAACAACAGTCGACCGCTGACGCCCCATCTACACCCACGACCAAGGTGGGCGACCAAGGCAAACTCGACCATCAACTCAACAACACCGAGGCTCCGAAGGCTTTTGTCGATGCCACTGGCTGTGTGCATAAGAAGGCCCGCTTAACCCTTTCATAAAGGAGGGTTGAACCCACCCCATGAGGGTAAGAGGCTAACACTTTACCATCAAGCTATTGACCCTTGTTGTGTATAAGAAGGAAAGATAGCATACTTGTGTTGAAAGGAAAGCTAAAAGGAAAGGGAAAGCTTCAAACTTCAAGGAGGTAGTTTCACCCTTCCTTTTCACTTCTTGGAGGAAGGCAAGTTTTCCTTTTTTTTTTAAAAAAAATCATCAAAGAGGTAGCTTCAAAGTGAACAAAAGCCTTTACAAAAACGATGAGTTTTTGTGAAGAATCAACAAAGGTGTTCTTACGACGAACGACACGTGAAGCGCCACAATTCTCGTAAGGTGAGGTTCCCATGCGGCGATGCAAATTGCAGAGCATACAAAACACAAAGACGTCAATTTCACAAGGTACAAGTTGACGTTTTTTTTTCTCTTTACATTAGTGTGTGTTTACCATGGCCAGTGAGGATATCCCACCTATACTCTTTTGATTTTGAGCACGTAGATCAAAATCAGGGCACCACGAGTGCTACTGACACTAATATGCATGATGATGATGATCTAGGAGATCACGGCCTTGTAGATATGGCTGCTTTCAAGACTTTGAAAAATCACCAAAGCGTACTTGAACGCAACCTCTCTGCACTCAATGCAAATGTTATCAATCTTACGGAGTTACTTGTGAAATTTATGAATTCACAGACGGCTCAAGGAGCCACAAGTGACACGGTTCAAGGGAACCAAGCTCGCACAACTCAAGGAGTTCAAGAGACAAGTGCTTCCAAAGATGTAGAAGGTAGCAATATATTACTTAAGAATATCACCATTCATGAGTTTCACGGGGAAGAGCGTGATCGTAACAAGGATGCGGTCAATACGTTCTTACACAAATGGAGTGATATTCATAGATTGAGACACATCCCGGGTATAAAGACGGTTGTGGAAACAAGTCTATCTCTTAAAGGCAAGGTCTATAAGTAGTGGATGACATTTCCAATAGATGCTCGTCCTACGTCTTGGGTTGCGTTTCAAGCTTCTTTCTCCAAAGAGTTTTTGGACTCCAATGAAGAATATAAGAATTGGTTAGCATGGGATGCATGCGCATGTCTGGCCTCTCTCTCACACAGTACCTTTCAAAGTATCCGAAAATCATATTAAAACTAGAAGGTCTAGATGAATTCCAAAAGATATGGGGTTTTAATAGGGGTCAAGACCCAACATCCAAAAACTTTGGAAGAAGCCATCAATCATGCCCAAAGATATGATGATGACCAAGAGAGGAAAGGAAATGTTCCCTACTCTAAGTATAATTTTGCTAAGAGCAATGTGGCTAAGAGCCAATGGTGAGGTAGATCTCCCATACGTTCCAAGAGGAATAAGAGACAATCTACCTCTCCACGCCCACAAGAGACTAAGAAGCCTAAGCAATCACGAGATACTTCACATGGGTCTCTCAACACTGCTGATTTTGAGCGTGCAAAGAAACACAATTTGTGTTTTAAATGTCTTTCGGACCAACATAACAAGAAAGATTGTCCTCTTTTGCAAGGCAAAGAAAAGGCCATGCACACGGTGCAACGCCTCACATTAGATTCATCTCCTAAATATTGTGTTGTAGAGGTTCTTCGAATGGAAGAAAAGCACAAGTGTTGTGTGTGTGCTTCAATGTGGTATCCCACCTTTGGCCCCCATGATTTGATTCGCATACATGGTACTATTAACGGACAACGTGTTCGTATTTTAGTGTATGATGGTGCAACTCATAACTTCTTGAACTATAAGCTAGTCAAGAAATTGAAGCTTACATAGACTCCCTGCTCTCACAAGTATGTGGTGGAGCAGATGTCTGGGAATGATAAAGAAGTATGGGACACGGTAGTTCAAGGGGTTGAGCTTATTGTTCAAGATCATACGATGACCCTTGACTTCCAAGTTATGAACATGGATCGTGCTGATGTAGTTTTAGGACGGGAGTGGTTGCATGGTTTAGGAAACACATTGCACGCTAGTTATGAACACAACTCCTTATCCTTTATAGCCAATGGTAAACATGTGATTTTGCTTGGTGAGAAAAATATACCATCTGCACCTCTTATATGTACAGCCAAGCTTTCTATTTTGCAGAAAGAAGATTTAATAGATGAAGTCTTTTTGTGTTACTGCTTGTTTCCAAGTTTTGTGAATTCTCAAGAGCAAAGTGCTATGAATTCTAGTAATGGTATGCAAAGTGCAATGAATTCTAATGATAAGCAAAGTGTTAAAGTTATGCTTGAATATATGTAATTTAATCTTTTATTTTTTCATGTGAAAAAGATTTCTCTATTGTGCAAAGCAAAGTGCTTTGGCAAACTTCATGCAAAGCAAGGCTTCTCTTATGTGCCAACGTACTATCAATTGACTTCAAATCAAGGATAATGGCACACATATTTGCCACTGCGTGTATATAAGCTCACAGTTTACGCAACGACAAATTGTGATATATCCATGTGAATATAATCGTGCAAGGCACGTATAATAGAGGCTCACACGGTTGAGACTGTCATTGAAGCCAAGGGCTTATTATTATTATTTTTTATATGTATGCATGGCGTACTAGTAAGATGAACATAAGCCACCCCATCATTGTATACGCTTTCAGAATAACATCAGCTACTCCCTCCAAGAAGAATTGAGGCTGGTAGATGCCCTTCCAATCGTTGTATGTGTATACATCGATGAGCACTTTACATCATTGACTCTATGTACAAGGTGCAATCAATCCCAATGACGATTTCTATGGGTAATAAGTAGGCATGGTCTAGCTATCAAGCAACTGATTCACGGGAAGACATGAATACATTAAGAGAGCCTCCATGCAAGTATTCTCTTATGTAAACACCTAAGAAAATCTAGTATGACATTTTCTTTGGGGTTATTCGACATCTTCCTCCTCTGTTCATGGAGAGATAAGATCTTTCATGATTTAGTTGTGAATAATATTTCAACTGAATAAGATATGTTGCTTAGTTGTGTCACTCATTATGTCTTCCGGAGTGGTATTTTCAGGGGTATGATCTCACTAATACACAATCACTCCATAGGTGTTGAGGATCACAGTTTGATCTCATCACAATTGTACTTTTAAGGAAAAATGTTTACAATCTACCAAGGAGTAGTGGACAAATTCAACTTTCTCAATTGAATTTGAAACATTTTTAAACATGATAGACCGTGTTGGTCACTTTTGGCTGCTAGGTTGAGCAGTTTTCATGCAAAGTCTAATGAAGCGGTTTGACATTGCAAAAGCTGACCAAGGGGTTTGACTTGCATAGGAAACACCTAAGGTACCAATTTCTACTACTTTTTTTCACTAATCTTTCATTTAGTGTTTATCAAGTCACCAATATGTTACCTCTTTTAGGCTGGTTTTATGGTAAGGCATCTTTCCATTTGTATCTTTCAAGTTTGCAAAGTGCACGTGACTACGAGTAAGTGATCACTATGTTCAATTTCAAGATATGCATCTGATTTAGTTTTATTGCATTTTCAAATATGTTTTGATTGATTTTTCCAAATAGAATGTATAAGCTTCTATGCTTTCATCCATTATGCTCTTCAAGAGACATGACAAGGTCGTGTAGGAGCAAAGTATTTTGGGTTGTAGTGTCCAACATACATTCCTGCATTATGTAGTTACGAATCTCCATGTAGAGTTTGGTTGTCATATGGGATACAACATGGTCTAGGAACTCAAGGAGTTTAGTTTAACCATTGTAGAACAAGGGTAATGAGGGTCCCTCTCACTCATGTCACTCAATGTTAGTTACCTCCACACACAAGTATATCTCGTACTTGAAGGATGTTCTTTTTTCAGATATCCTTATTTGAGACATATTCAACACGTGGAGAATACGAGTCTCTGGGACTAACACTGGTGCTTGCTATTTCAATTATGTGTCACGACAATCCCTAGGTGCTAATCAAATCCGTTTTCTAGAGCATTTTGAGCACGTGGTATCATAAACAATTTTAGTGGCCAAAATTATCGGATACTTAGAACGACTCGTTACGCTTACAAGTGCTACTAAACAACATTAATGAATGGTTGTTTATGTATATACCAAAGCTATGTGTTATTAATGAGAATGTTTCATTGTTTGTACCTAAAAGTGACTTATGTTTCACATTCTATTATGGTTCAAACATTTCAGCAAGGCTTGCAAATGATTGCAGTGTAAACTATTTAGTTTCTTTTTAGGAACTATTTACACTTCTCTTTCGTGTGTGATATGAGCATCATGTTCGCCATAAGTATTGGTAAGTATGGTCATGGATATGCAGGTTCGGATTTATTTTTGCTAAATGCATGAACACTAGGTGTTATGGGCCATAGTGTTTAGCAAAGGTTCATTAGGAGTGGCATGCACATTCATGACATAAATCTTACAATTTTCAATAGGGGTCATGCTCGGTTTGGGTGCATGTGGATCTTTCAAGTTAACCAAGATGGTTATTCATAACATTGTTGATTCCTCAACAATGTCGTAAGGTACTCTGATCCCTGTTTACAAGTCATTTGTGAAGATTCTTTATAAATGGTCGGGAAACACACCTCAATATTGTCATTTATCCAAAGGAGGATAGGCATATTACAAGTGTAATCTTGTGCTAAAGGATATGCAAAGCATGTAAGTTAGCACCAAGCAATCCAATTAGAAAGCATGTATCACTCTAGTTGGAGTTTGCTTACCATAAGGTAAAGCATGTTTGCGACTAGGTTTAGTCTCTTCATGTTTAAGTCAGATTCTCAACGTTGAACACTAGTAGGTGGCCCACGATTTCAAAAAATCATGAGTAGTGCGAATCTACTGAGATACTTTGTCTCTCCCTCTTTTCTACGACGATCAGTAGTTCCGATCCCACTTTTCTATTTTGGAGACTCGAAATTGACGTCTCTCTCTCTCTCTCTCTCTCTCTCTCTCTCTCCCCCCCCCCCCCATGTAGAGACTTCTTCAGGTCTATCTAGCCATTTTACCAACACCTCTTTGACATGATGTTTGGTGCAAAGCTCATGAGAATCCAAAATTTTTTCGGGCTCATGAGGGATGCTTGGTGGTTCAACAAGGTCAACTAACACACCTGTGTCAATGACATTATCATTTTGTCCTAGCCATTTTCGTAAACAGCTAACATGAAACACAGGATGAACTCATGAGTGCTCTGAAAGAGCTAACTTATAGGCCACTTGACCTATACGTTTGAGAATGGTAAACGGTCCACAATAGCGTGGTGAAATTTTAGCTTATTTTCCCGTCTTCGGACTTTTTGAATGCTCCGAAACTTTGAGGAAAACCTTGTCCCCTTCTTCGAAAGTAGCAAGAGGACGATGCTCATCTGCGTTCTTCTTATATCGATCTTGAGCTTGCTTAACATTCTGTCGAGCAACTCGAAGCATGTCAAAATGGTCTTGGAGAAAATCCTTCGCTTGTTGTATCTTCTCCTTAGCCAACCCCATAAAAAAACATAAATGTATTAAACTTTGTAGTCACGTGCTTTGAACTATTATAAGCAAATTCCAATATAGGTAAGTAGTCTTCCCAATTGGTTTACTTCTTTTTAACGTACGCTCGTAGAATATCCTCTAGCACTTGATTAACTCTTTCGGTTTGACCATCTGTTTCTGGATGATCAGCCGTACTTAGATTGAGTTTAGTTTCCAACTTTTGAAACACAAATCTCCATAAGTGATTATCAAACTTTCGATCTCTATCACTAATTATACTAGCTGGAAGATTGTAGAGTTTATATATATGCTCTACAAATAGCCGTGCTTATTTTGGTGTCTTAACCGTAGTCTTAGTGGGAATGAATCGACCCATCTTTGTGAGACGGTCTACAATTACCCAAATGGCATCATGGCCACAATTTGTAGTAGGTAGTCCTACTACAAAATCCATAGAGATACTCTCCCACTCCGCTACTACATTATATCGCCCCTTGTGATATTGTAGCTTACAATCATAATCTTGAAGGATTTATGTCCATCTAGCTTTACGGACCTTCAAGTCCGTTTGAGTAGTAAACCATTTGATACTCTCATGGTCAAAAACTACTTCAAACTCGGCACCATATAAATAATGTCGCCACTTTCGTAAAGCATGAATTATTGGATAGAGCTCTCTCTCATAGACAGAGTAATTATGTTGAGCTCTATCTAACTTTTTACTTTCAAAGGCTATAGGTCTTTCCTCCTGGAGAAGTACCGCACCAATTGCTTTATCACTAGCATCAATAATAATGTCGCCACTTCCGTAAAGTGTGAATTTATGGCATAGAGCTCTCTCTCATAGACATAATAATTATGTTGAGCTCTATCTAACTTTTTACTTTCAAAGGCTAAAGGTCTTCCCTCCTGGAGAAACCGCACCAATTGCTTTATCACTAGCATCAGTCTCTACCACAAACGACTTAAATGGGTCAACAATTGCTAGGATGGGAGCAGTGGCTATAGCTACCTTGAGTTGTTCAAAACTGCGTTTTTGGGCTTCTTCCCGCTTCTTCCCAAGAAAAGGTCTTACCTTTTGCTTTAAGTTGATCCGTCATAGGAACAACAATTTTGGCATAATCACGGATATACTGTCGATAAAATCCAGCCATGCCTAAAAATATTTGAAGCTCCTCCGTCGTGTTGGGATGTGGCCATCGAAGAATGGCAGCGACCTTGTCAGTGTCCATTTTAATGCCAGAGTAAGATATCACATGACCAAGGTAGTGTATCTCTGTTTTAAAGAAATCACACTTGCTTTGCTTAGCATATAGTACGTGAGCTCGTAGTTGTTCGAACACTAATCGTAAGCGTTCTATGTGTTCATCTTCAGTCTTACTGTAAATGAGAATGTCACCAACAACAAATCTTCCAAGATATGGACGTAAGACACTATCCATGAGTGTCATAAATGTAGCTGGAGCATTGGTTAGACCAAAAGGCATAACCAAAAATTCAAAATGCCCAAACCGTGTTCTAAAGGCAGTTTTGGAGATATCTTGCAAAAGGATACGCACTTGGTGGTATCCTGAACGAAGATCTATCTTTGTATAGTATCTTGCTCCATGGAGTTGATCAAACAACTCATCCACTCGAGGCAGAGGATACTTGTTCTTAATGGTTATGGCGTTTAATCCGCGATAATCTACGCACATGCGCATAGTACAATCTTTCTTTTTCACCAATAGAATTGGTGATGCCCAAGGCGAAGTGCTAGGTCTAATGAAACCATGGGCAAGGTAGTCAACCAACTGACTCTCAACCTCCTTGGCTTCTTTAGCACTCATACGGCAAGGTGGTTTACTCACCGGTTTAGTGCCTGGGCAAGACATCTATTCCATGCTGCACATCACGTGTAGGGGGTAAACCCGGCAGTAAATCACTTGAGAATACATCATTATACTCCGTGAGTAAGTGAGTCAGCTTTTGCCGTGCAAAAGGAGAAATTATACTAGCCTTGTCACCCCTCTGAGACGAGTGGCCGTTGCTTGAATCTGGCTCATAGCCATGTATGCTGAGAAATTTAGAGCTGTCAAATGTTGATCGTGGCTTCGATCGTACCAACCTCCAAGAGAAAATCGGATAGACATGATGCCAAGTTTCTCGAAGTCCGTATGCTAATAGCATATTCCAAACTTTCGAAACTTCTATGCAAGATTCTTTGAAGTGAAGCCCTGCTTTGCATAAGTTCATCAAGAAGATGCGAGAGAACGCAACCTGAGTGCTCATAGCTAGTAGGTGTTCCTGGTGACACACATATGTCAAAGCAAAAGAGTCGAGCGTGTCGAGCTTTCGTAAATAAAATCGACCTTGTGGAAGCATACATCTTATTGAGAATCCGTAGATTGCCCAATCTTGAAATAGATATCTCACAAAGAAAAGCTATCAAATTTTATCTTACTGCAAATCTCTACTCGATCGAAGCAACATTTGCTTATCAAGTTGGCATCGTAGAAAATCCTGCAAAAATAAATAAGTTCAAAAGTAAAACTTAAAGGAACATGCTTACCGATTTTTGTAATCATTTTCCTTGGTATCAGAAGTAGGAGGTTAAGGGGTCCTACTTGCAAGAGCCAAAGGTTATAAGTAGGGAGGCTGGGAGGAGATCATTATGCAGGTCCTCCTCTTGATCTTAGATTGGTATTGGAGCATAAGCTTGGAAAGGGGAAGAGAGGTATGGTTTCTCTACACTTGCATGATTTGCATGCATGCAACTCGTGTGCAGGGTGGCTAAGCAAGGGGAAGATGAAGGTTGACAAGTTTCAGCACGTGCAGGCTCGCTAGCATCGAGGGATAAGGAAATGTCGACCATCGTCAAATTTGACGATTTCGAGCTTGTTGCAATCGCATATGCCTATTGAGGAGTTCTCAACTCTACATGCCTACGGGATTCCCAACACAACTCTCTCTCCCTCTTAATTTTTCTCCTACACAGCTGTCTGTAGTGCCATAGTTTGTTCATAGTTCTTTTTTGTTTACGCCTTGGGCGGTGCCCGAATGGCCAAGGGTCAAATTGCCAAAAGTCTTAAGGGGCCTTCCCCCACTTTGGCACTCCTTCGTGTTCGGGAATTGAGGCAAGGGTGGTGATCGACAACGAAGAGCGATTCATTTGAAGTTTTTGCACCAGACAAGTGTTGAGTTCCCTACATAATGGACAAGTTGGTGCTATTGATTCATTCCTTATTGATTATTTTGGGCAATTGATTCAAAGCATTTCAATTTCCTCATATTTTGTATGTCAAACGCAACATAACAACACAAATGGCTTTGGCAATTGAACGAATTTGGCAACACAGAGAATTTGATTGGTTTTCAAAGTAAATCGATGAAGGCTCTCAACAAAGATGTAATATTTGGCAAGTTCAGTAGTTTGGGCAGGGAATGATAGAATTGACAAAGGCATCATGCACAGAGGAGCAAGGCTCCATGTATAATTGCTAAACGAGGCACTCAACCACGCTAAGGATCTACCCATGGTTCACAAGCAAGATTCAACATGATTCAAGCAATGGATATTGGATAACGCAGGTATGTCTTGTCTGTGTAATGATTATAGATATTTTTATGCTTTGAATACGATACCCTACTCAACAAGGTCAAGCATCAAGGGGGTAACTCTGTCTTGACTTTGAGTATGGACACAAGGTAACATATGGGTGTCTCGACGATGCATTTGTCATCAATTCGGAGTACCGCTCCATATGACCAAGGTACATTGAGCATGTTTTGACTATGGAGTACGATTGCGTATGAGGTTAACCACGATGATTATGGAGTACGATTTCGTATGAAGCTGCCCACGAGCAAGGCCCATGTAGACCTCTGGTGTAGACTAATAGGCTAAAACAAGGTCATGAATGTTTTGGTTTATTTATAAGCTAATTTGATTTAGAGTTCATTTTGCAGAACCACTATATGAACTAGGTTTTGATACATGCAAGGCGTGTCGTTATGTCCCGATTAAGGAGCAACGCTTGTATTTTCAGTGGGCACATATTTCGTTGGCCACTCTCTCCTTTGAAGGGAAAAAGCAGGGCTTTCAGGAGCAAGACTCCATATTTATGTATGCATTGGATGCATAAACACTTCAAAACTACCCTTTGGCCTGCCCAAGCCCTCAGCTCCTAGCCGTATCGAGCCCCTTGGCCCTTGGCTAGACAACCTTATAGCTTTGAGCATCCGTTACTATATATTTTTTCTTTGCCACAATGTAGTCAAGGCTGGCCTTTCTCATAGCTATATAATATACATGTATGTGTCATACCTTAGCACTTCCATCCTATGGTGTAACATTGCACAGGGTAGTGACCTTATACTTTACACAATTTTGTACATTTTGTATCAATCATTTCTTGTCATTCGCCACTAAAAGAAGACTATCATAGTACCTATGACTATCGTAGGATAGACAGAGAATCATCAAGGCATTCTACTATCTAGAGCACAATGTAATGTATTTGTAGTAAAGATGACCTACGATCAAGGAAAATTTTATAATTTGTTGTACAAACTCTACTTCTAAGTTGGATTCCATAGTTTTCTAAGGTTGAATTGCTCTAGAGCAGAAGTCAACAACTATCTCACCATATTTTGGAATGCATTATTATATAGAAAATAGTGCTTGATCTTGTAGTCTATTCTCAACTCCCATGGGTTCTCCACCATTTATGAGTTTTGACGAGCTTGTGCAATCGCCTTCAGCGGTTCTCGCTCGCTCTTATCAAGGGGAGGTCAAGTGGTGAGGGCGGATGGGAGGCTAACAAGGCAGCTATAGAATCCGACCATAGATGGGAGAGTAGGGAAGCAGCAAAGGGAGGTTAAGGGACTGCACAATTGAGGTTGAGTGCCATGTCTATGTCCACCACCCCTCCATGGTCACCTTGGAGATTCTGAGCTTGGAAGCAAAACGGAGGGAATTCTGAGCTTGGAAGCGTAAAGAAGGAGACGAAGGGTCTCTTATAAATGTTTCTAGATGGCGAACGGGTGAAGGCATGGTGGAGGTGAGGTGAAGGAAATCTTGACTTGCGTGGATGATGGGCCTCAATTTGTGGGGATGTTGGGCCTCAACTTGAGGAAGGCTAATGTGTTGTATGCACTATAGAGGGTTGCTACCCCTACCTCAACTTGCGGGAGGGTGCAGAATCCATTGCACGTAGCTGCTATGCATTACAAAAGGCTGCCAACCTTGCCTCGATTTGTAGGAGGGTGAGTCCACGTAGGCTCTCACCTTACGTTTGGGGGAAGGAGAGGATCTTGACTACCCATGGGGCATATTAAATATGTTTCCACATAGTATACATGCTTTTGAGTCGCCTTTGCGATTTGATTTTTGCTATTCTAGTTGCAATCACCTTATGGTTGATTAAGCAAGCTAGATGCTTGCATGTTATTGGTGGCCAACCTTCTGCTTCTAGACATAGTTAGTTTACACTCTTCGTAGTTAGTGGGATAGTTCAATCGGCCCCTCCAATGTTCACACTTAGTGATATCTGGACATAGTAATTAGTTTATACTCCTCATAGTTAGTGGAATACTTCAAACATGTCCTCCACATGCGCGAAGGAGCACTGGCATGCTTTCTTGAGACAATACGCATCACTTTCCCTTACAATGCCACAGGGTAGAGTTTACACTTTTCATAGTTAGTGGATAGTTCAACTGGCTCCTTTTATGGACACACTTAGTGGTATTTGGACGTAGTTGGTTCACATTCTTCGTAGGTAGTGGGATAATTCAACTGGCTCATACACATATGGAGAGGAGCACTGGCATGCTTTTTTGAGATGATGGTTATGCATCACTTCCCCTTAAAATGTGATGGGCCGGATTACTTGTTATTATTCCCCATTGCTTAGCTTCTAAACCTACCTATTTAATATTTGTTTATTGAAGTTTAAAAAATTCATAGATAAAAAAACAATGGGATGACAAAGGTGCATACTATGCCAAGATTTTGTCTGGTATCAAAACAACCATCCAAGTGTCGTACCTTCGTGCATCTTACCTACAGAAATGCCTTTATGGATGTAAGGTCTATCCATGCCTTTTTTGGTATGGTTTAGATATTCCAACTAATGAGCTATGGGACAAACTATGTTTTGCATGGTCCTTTATGGACCCCATTAAACTACAGATATGCAATGCTAAGGAAGTTTTTTCTACGACTGAACTACCTCCATGTCAGTGCAATGATGCTACCCCCAGTTATTTGAGTAGTCTAAAGCATGTACTATTTTTTGATCTCAAGTACATTGATGATCAGAATATGAGAAGCATTCTCATGAAAGGGCTTAACCATATCCCTTTCCAACCTTTGTGCAAACATGTTGCCATCAATGAACTATGGATGTGTTTTTCCAACATAATTAAGAGTGGCATTTTACCCCTACCTCCCCATCTGCAATAAGATAGGATTAAAAACCTATTTTGGGCATACTGTGAAATTACACTGCCATCTAAACACTCTACAAAAATGATTGCCCCCATGGATCAACACATTGAGGCCCTCAAAAGCAAATATTTTATTACATGCTTGGACAAAGTGGCCAATAACCCTGTCTTCATATGTCCAACCTTCATGACTTAAGAAGCCAAGAAGAGGCTAGCAGAATCTAATTTTTTGCCCATTAATATGCCCCAAACTAACATTTTGCAAGCAATTGGTGATTTCCTCACCAAGTATCAATTGAAAAACATCTCTCCTTTACCCTACCTAATGGCTATTTATAAAGCCCATAAAAACACCTTTAGGTGGATCACATGTGGGTCTAATTGTTGTTTTTCGGAGGTTTCTTTGCTCTTAGCATGTATTCTCAAAACATGTATCCCATGCCTAAAAAATAGGGCACACTCACTCAACCAAAAAGCCCTGTTATGTTGCAATATCAAGCTACAATCTTGGTGGGTTGTAGGCTCACTATATGAGGTTATCCTAAATCTACCAAGAAAAGTAACCTCAGTATTTTCGGCTGATGTCAAAAAATGCTATGAGAACATTCCCCACCAGGGCAACATCAGAATCATTACCATCATGAACTCCCTCATTAGCTATGTCTTTGCTCATCATGGACCTTTCATCTCATTTAAGAATTTTCCAAGCAAGTGTGCAAGTGGAAACTGGTGGCAGCAACCTTACAAAAACCAGTTATCCTTTGACAAGAGACAAGTCCTAGAACTGAACTCCTGGTTGATTAACAATATGTACGCCCAATGTAATGGGAAGGTTTACAAGAAGATTAATGGGATCCCCATGAGACTTGCATGCTCTCCCATTTGGTGTAACCTTTACCTTCATGCATTGGAATACAACTGCATTAACTCAGTCCTAAAAGATCCTCTTCATCGGCATCACCTTCTCCATCTCAAAACTCCCTTCAAGTTCTTTGATGATATTTTTTGTAACAATGAGCAACCCATGTATTTTACTATTACCAACCCTATTTATCCTCCCTGCCTCTCCATAGATGACAGCAATATCTTTTTTTTTTTAAAGGCAAAGGTATCGGCACAACTTTTCTTAGCATGAAGCTTGAAGTACATCATGGGGAACTACATAGATCCAGGATAGACAAAAGTATGGTGGTACCCGCCCAGGTTCTAAAATTTATCCACAGAGGCAGCAATAGACCTTCTAACTGGTTTCACAAAGTCATATTATCCCAAATCAAACCCATCATCTTTTGTAACCACTCTATAGAACAAGCTTGCTTTGATATAAAAACCCTTGTACAAGCCTTTTGTTAGAATGGCTTTGAGAGAATTAGATTATGGAGAATCATCTTCCAATACTTGGAAGCCACAGAAAATCTGCAATCATGTACATACTTCAAAAAAGTCAACTTATGCCTTAAAGGGTGGGCACTAGGTCCCTAATTAGTGGACTCTCCTACAAACAATTGACCTAGTGAAAAGAGGAGGGTTTTTTCTACACATACCGAATCACTTAAGATTTGTTTTCCTATGGAATCTAAGGCTTACATGAGTGGCTGTAAACATTATAAGGGTAATATTTGTCTGCCAGATAGGAAGTACTACAAATCACCTTCACACACTTCCACTAGACCACTATGCTGGCATACATCCTTGCATGGTGGGTATTGAGTCTGGGCTATATCAAAGAAGGAGACCCTACCACCTCTCCCATGTTGCCCCTTACTCCCACCACCCCACTTTGCATGAGTAAACCACTCTCGCCTACTTTTTCAAAATGGAAAATCTACATATCTATATGAAGGTTGCAATGTGGGATATTGAGAGCTTGAGTTTGCAAGACTTTTTGATTGGACCATAATTCCCTAAACAGCTCAATATGGATCTCCCCAATCAGGTATGGGCATTCATCATAGGATTACTTCCCCTTTAAATTTATTGCCTTAAGCTATGGAGGACATCGATAACAAGGGTCCTTCATTAATGACACCTACCTACCACTTCTAACTCTTTTTTGTTGTTGGTTGTGATGGTGGCAGGTGACATTTGGAGGACTTACCATATCTTGTATGCAAGTGGTTCAATGGGAATGTTTTTTCTTCCTTGATTATACATTGCCCAAGTTACACATGATGAATATACATTTTTTTGGACTTTTTTACCTATGGATGATTGTCTGTTTTATGCTCTGATGGTTGAATTCAACCTACACACACACACACACACACACACACACACACAAAATTTGAAGGTGATTGCAGCTAGCTACCCATGCTGCAAATAGACTATAGGGGAGCAAAAGCAGTGAGCGCAAAGCTATCTACCTCTTCCATCTCCCATTGGTGTGCAGAGTAATGCATTATTACCTGCGGGAGTCTGTGAACTTCTTGTGCAGAAGGAAAAGAAGAGTGCATAGATGCTCGCTTATATAGAAAGAAGCTCAATTGAAGGTGGTAAAGAGAGGGCAAAACACAATGAGCCTCGAGGTGGGGATAGCACCCGCTATTCAAGGGGTCGAGCACTCACTTCATGTGTCCATGCCAAGTCGAGAAGTCGGTTGCCATTGTCCAAGCGTGCAATTCAATTAGCTAGGAGTGACATTATTTTCAGGCCCCACTTGGCAAAGTTGCCCGTCACAGTTCAAGGCAGTTGGCAACCACATCAGCAATTCAATGCAGTTTGGCAAGGGCATATCCATGTAGAAGAGGCATCACAATTGTCGCAGTTCAAGGCAGTTGGCAACCACGTCGGCAATTCAATGCAGGTTGGCAAGGGAAGATCCATGTAGAAGAGGCAGCACAGCCGTAGCTCGCAGCCATGTCAGTAGTTCAACATGGCACTTCCACATGCCAGATCCACTTAGAAGAGTATAGAAGAAGGTAAGGGTTTGATTTAATCATCGTGGCTGCAATGTGGATCAAACCTTTGCCTTTTTAACATAGTATACAGATAATTGACTAACACCTTGATGTTTATTTGCTTAATGAACGACCACACACAAGATGTCACATGACCTATGCTATGTAGGCTCAAATTATATTAGAAAGGCTACATATAGAAACTCAACATAGGTGATCTAAGATAGGGCCAGTCCAAGGGTGATAGGACATAACACATACCGAACAAAGTAGGCCATGGTATGTGTGGGTTGGGAGGGATCCATCACCACAAAGCCTTAGGTTGGTTTCAGATGGAGCCAACGACAGGCTCTGAGCTTTTCAAATGCTACCTCCCTCTTCGTTCACAAGAGGCGAATGCAAGTTGTAATTCTTTTTTCTTGTGTGATCTGCATACGATCAATCTCCATTCAACTTGCAATCTCCTCATCTCACGCTATAAAGTGACCGGAGGCAGTGTTCTTGTGAAAGAAGGGGGGGGGGGGGGGGGGGGGGGGATCGCCCAGATTTATGTGGGTCTTAAATCCATATCTCTCCTTTTGCTCCAATGAGCATTGGACATGAAAGAGCCATGACCCTGTGCAAATTCCTTCTGTCGGGTCTTCTGAACCCAGCCTTAGATCTAGAATATGACTACTATGTGGAATGAGAATGTGTTTGCAATTACTAAATAGAATACCCTACATTGGTTACCCTTTGTTGGTCCCCCTTTTAAAAAGGTTATCCTCAACATTGCCGAGTTATTATCAAAACCTTTAGCTAGAAAAAGTTTATCTTTTAGTGTTAATCTTCATCCAAGCAAAGAATATACCAACAATCAAATTGTTTTGTAATCCGCCATGCCAACCCATTCACATACCTAACGACCATGCAAAAACTTAAAGCCAAGTAATAACCAACCTTAAAAGCCGGGTGTGCTCAAATTGCATGTACTCTTCTTTCCCTTTTTCCCATTGATCTCCTATATGTGTGCTCATTGGGAGTGAGAATCCTTAGTGACAAGGATTCTATATGTGTGCTCATTGGGAGTGAGAATCTTAGTGACAAGGATTCCAAAAGGTGACTAGCATATATACAATACACTAGGAACCCTCGTGTGAAGAAAGGAAAACATCATGGTCATAAAAGATAGTGCCCCCTTAACAAGATATGGAAAAAACAATGGTCGTAGGAAAGGTGGGAGCAAGTAATGGAGAACATTTGCGCGCCAAAGGTTCCGCATCACATGAAGGCATTTCTATGGAAAGTAATTAAGGGTGCTCTTCCGATGGGGGTGAAGAATCAGGAGAGAGGGATTGGGATAGATCGATGCTTGGGGTGCAGGATGGCTAGTGAACTGACCCACCTTTTTATGGAATGCCCAGCTATTAGAGGCCTTACAGGAAAAATTTGCAAGTGGGTCCAAAGAACATGGAAAATAGGTTTTTACAAGACTGATTTACTCCTTGGAGGTAAGAACATGGGTGGCCCTGCCATCCTCATCTGCACTCAAATCATCAGGTTTTGTTTTTTTCATAATGTATGGCAAACAAGAAACCACCGTGTGTTCGAAGGAGTTCTTGAGGTGGCAAGCTTCGCAGAAATTTTACAAGAAAGCAGTGCTAATATGGACGCTTGGGCGCAAGCAAAACTCGGATGATTGGTCTAGGGTTACCTGTGCCTTGTTGTCAGTGGAATGCTTAGTAGATAAGGGGAAAATCAGGAAACCAGAAGATTAATGAAGAGCATGTTAATGAACCTGGTGTATCAAGGGTAGGGGGGCAAGTCTTTAGGGGTGGCTCCCCAGTTAGCTGATGTAAGTTTGGTCTCTGGATCGTGTCATGGCTTGGCACGAGCATGGCAAGTTCTTGTAATTTTTTGAGATGATCAATATAATTCACTCACAATTGTGAGTTTTGCCAAAAAAATAAAATAAAAAAATAGCGAACTTCTCTTAGAGCAATGCAATGAAGTAGAGATGACACAAATTATAGGAAAAATGAAAATTCCTTAGAAGCTAATCCAAAAAGTGTAGCAAATATGAAACTTTAAAAAAATATTCACACTTGTAATGAGGTCATCCATCTATACACTATTTTAAAAAGGAAAAATTTTGATCCATGTGGCTACAAGCCACAATGATCAAATCAAACCCTTGCCTTCTTCTATACTCTTCTACGTGGCTCTAACCTCTCGAAGTCCTATGTTGAACAACTGACATGGCTGCGAACTATGATTGCGTTGTAAGGTTTTTGCCACCCCTAGCAGAGGGGGATCTCCATGTAAAATATTATCATCAAGCCATTTTAAAAAAGTTTCTATTTTCAATAGTTTTTTTACCTTTGTTGGGCTATCGATGTAGACCTCTTAAAATTGAAATTTCAACTTTTTTGTCACTTTTGTGTAAAATTAACAAGTTTTGAGAAGCTTGCATAACTTAACGCAATCGTTTCATCTAAATCTATCGCACCCTGAGTTTCCATAAATTAACTCTCTGTTCCAAAGATTGCTAAATATAGCAGGTGTGTACGTCTGTCGCATTAGGTCATTAACCTCAAGCTCATTTTCAAATAGTAATTTTCAAAATTGAATTCTAATAAGCTAAGCTCACCCAAGTCAATTAATCCTTATCTAATGCTAATAGATTCAATTCATAATTCAAAGGTATGTATGTGTATGCATGTGTATGGATGTCCATGGATGATCCATAGCTATGGACCCATCTCTTTTGGAAAGAATGTCTCTAAGCATGGGGTTACATGAGGTATGTATGTGTATGCATGTGCATGTGTATGCATGTCCATGGATGATCCATAGCCATGGACCCATCTCTTTTGGAAAGAATGTCTCTAAGCGTGGGGTTACATGAGGTGTAGCACCCAAAATTGGCATGGAAGACTTGATGAGAAATGGATATTTTTTACCTTTCTTAGCAAGTATGGTACACTTGACACTTCTATAGCTTGTCTTACAGTAGGGGGTGCCCTAGGAAGGTAGCGACTAGCTTAGGAAGCAAGGGGTCAGCTTAAGCATAGCCTCAACTTACCAAAAAGCTATAAAGTAGACCTTTCTCTCATTCATTTTAGACATAATCTTGAGAAAAAAAGAATTTTTTGTTGCTAGTAACCTTGGTGATTGCGTCTTCGATGCTTTGAGAGATCAATAACTCCAAAGCATAATTTGGTAATGGGATTTATTGTTTTCTCAATTGCTACCATCACTCTCGTCTCTCCGTCATTTGAAATCCTCACCAAATGTTGATGTACTATATTCTACTCTTATTTACTTATATTCCACAAAGATTATGCATATACTATGATCATTTCTCTACATTACACTCCATGAAAGTAATGATGGATTCATTGTTCAATTTCACAATCGCTTGTGTGCGACCATATATTCAATTTCTTAGCAAAGATTATGCCTATCTATGACAATTCCTCTACATTACACTCGATGAAAGTAATGATACAACCGCTTGTATACGATCATATATTCAATTTCTCATCAATGTAGTCTAGATGTTTGCAACATAAGCTAATCTCCTTCAAATTCTTGGTTCAACTAAAGTAACAAAAGTGATTGTAAGAAATTTATGTACGCTAAACCTGCGATAGTGTAAGTTACACCAATGGATGGTATGGATGTGAATGTCCTTTAAGCTTTACATAATCAAAATCTTTTGCCTACGATAAATTTGAATTATTGGAAAGGATGTGTAATTTGATGTAATTATCACTATCACAACCTTATGGTTCAATGGTTTATGTCAAATTAGTTCTTATATAAGTTCAAATAAACTAAGTACTGGTGGAATGGCCCCAAAACGGACCCGTATTAGTGAGACTCATGACGATGAGGCTGATACTATTTGGGAAGCTAATAAAAGAAAAAGAATCGCACAACAAAGGACATGCCACCAAACTTGCAGTAGACATGGTTAAAATAATCTACTTAAGTATTTTATGCATTGCATAGATGATAGAGTAGAAAAAGAAAAGAGAAAACAATTTTCAAATGGGACTAAATCCATTGCAAACTGAGTATATGTTTTCATAATTTACTTTTATAGAAAAGGATTGTTTGAAAAATAGAATGTCTGATCGTAGGAAAGAATTGTTCTCCTAGTAGGAAAACTCAAAAAACTTTGTTCATTCCAAATCTTATATTGATATAGTCAAAACTTTCTTTGAGATTCAAAGATGGAGCTTAGTAGAGTGAACGCTAAAGCAGTGCATATGGGAGCACATATCTTGCGTGTTTGTGCCCAGATTGCAAAACAATCTGGTTGTATGGGCAACCAAAGACATCGGGGATAATAAACTCTCGCGAAGCGGACTTAATTCTTGGGGTTTGGATATTTTAATGAGGAAGGATTGTAAGTTTTTTTTCTTCTAGAAAAGAATGTTTTGGTGTCGATTTGATAATGTTTGAAGGGTTGTTTTAAGGAATCTGTGACATGAATCATAAGGAAGGAACTTTGTGTCATGAACAACCGAGTCATAATAATTAGGAATCAAATTTAAAGTATGAGTGTAGGGGTGGAAAGTGGGTACTGGCTCAGGTTGCCGTGTTTATGGATGGATGGTCTTGATTGGTCCAAAAACTCTCCACTCCCCTCTGTTTAAGAATAGAAAAATCAGAATTTCATTGCACCAAGAGCTGGGAAAGTCTCGAATGTTTGTACCTCTGAAAGCTATGGGAAAAAGGGCATTTGAGGTTCTCTCTTTTGGAATATGAGAATTAAAGACGTTTGAATTCTCATGCTAGTTCATGCTTTTCTTGTGAGACAGGGCTAGGAAACCTCTTCAATGGCTCAAACTTGAGTTACTTCGTGATAAGAGTTTTCCCATTGGATTCAAATCTATCTTGACTATGCTTCTTTTAAACGATTAGAACCTAGTGACCTATCAAGTACCCTCCAGTTACCAATTGGTTATGGTGACAGGGTGGAGACCTCACCGAGCTACCTCTTCTATGTGGCTTTGCCGTTGCTAACTTGTCTTGAATTGCTGATGTGGCTACCAAGTGCCTTGAACTATAAGCGGTGTTGCCAATCCGGCCCTGAAAAAAGTGTCGCTTCTAGCTAATTGAATGGCACACTTGGCCAACAACAAATGGCTGCCCGATTTGGCTTAGATACGTGAAGTGAGAATTTGACCCCTTGAACGGCAGGTGTTGTCCCCACCTTGAGGATCAATGTGTATTGCCCCCCTCTTTACTACCTTGAGCCTTCAACTCAGCCTCTCATTATGTAAGTGAGCATCTAGGCACTCTTCGTTTCCTTCCGCACAAGAAGTCCACAAACTCTTGTAGACCAATGGGAGATGAAAGAGTTGTACATCTTTGCTCTCACTACTTCCACTACCCTGTATTCTATTCATAACAGGGGCAGCCAGTTGTATTCACCTTCAAATCTCTCTCTCCCTGTGTGTGAGTGTGTGTGTGTGTGTGTGAATGCATTAATGGTACGTGTGTTTTGGCATCGGTCTATGACATTACAAATTCATTGATGGCAGAATTGCCATGGGGAGATGAGGAGCTACAGTATTGGGATTCAAGCAGCCAGATGCTCTCTCTCTCTCTCTCTCTCTCTCTCTCTCTCTCTCTCTCTCTCTCTCTCTCTCTCTCTCTCTCTCTCTCTCTCTCTCTCTCTCTCTCTCTCTCTCTCTCTCTCTCAATGCTTCTTCTTACTCTATCATGGTCCCTTCCAACTCATGTTGATATGTCTATCTCAATGTCCATCGTCATGTTAATATGCATGTCTTATAGTGCAACATCTTCTACCATCGTGTTGACTATCACGTTCACAATGACCAATGCTTCTCTATTGTTCCCATTGTTTCATCTTAGCCACATGCTAAGGCAAACCTTTGATTCTCCAAGGGACATAAAGCCTACCTAGGGGAAGGCCAAGGAGAGATCCTATCTACCATTGCGCTTCCACTGGTTGTGCATGTATACCATGATTGCCTCCGCCCCCATATCATCCACAGCCTCACACAACAGAGGCATAACACATTCATTTTAGAGCTGGAGAAAAACCTAGTTGCTGCTGAGAGTTACACTATAATTTCCACTTGCTTCCTTATTAAGTATTCAATATGAATATGAAGCTTGCCATCATCACATATGCACTTTGTCATCCCATCATTTTTTGATCCACAAAAATCTTTAAATAAATCTACAAAATACTCTCTATAGGAAAAAATTGAACATAATAGATAATAGAATTAAAATAAAATAAACAGTTGCATTGATAGTACCTATTTAGATGAATAGGGTTCAAATAAACAAATATTAAAATGGTAAGTTTAGAAGTTAAGTAATGGGGAATAATAACAAGTAATTTGGCCCATCACATTATAAGGGCAAGTGATGCGTAGCCATAATCTCAAGAATGTCAGTGCTCCTTCGCTTTTGTGGAGAAGCCAGTTGAAGTATTCCACTACCTATGAAGAATGCGAACTAACTATATCCAGATACCACTAAGTGTTTCTAGAGGAGGAGCTTGTTGAACTATCCACTAACTATGAAAATTGTGAACTCTACTAGGTGGCATGTGAGGGAAATTGATGCATATTGTCTCAAGAAAGCATGCCAGTTCGCCTTTGCATATGTGGAGGACAGGCTTGAAGTATCCCACTAACTATGAGGAGTAGAAACTTACGATGTCCAAATATCACTAAGTGTGTCTAGTGGAGGGTCAATTGAACTATCCCACTAACTACAAAGAGTGTGAACTAACTATGTCCAAAAGTGGAAGGTTGACCACCAATAACAGGCAAGCATCTAGCCTTCTTAATCAGCAATAAGGTGATTGCAACTAGAATAGAAAAAATCAGCTCACAAAGGTGACTCAAAAGCATGTATATTATCTAAAGACATATCTAATGTGTCCCATGGGTAGTCAAGATCCTCTCCTTCCCCCTCAAAAGTAAGGTGAGAGACTACGTGGACTCACCTTCTTGCAAATCAAGACAGTGTTGGCAACCTACATGGAGTGGATTGTGCACCGTCTCCCAAGTTGAGGCAAACATTTGCAGTGCATACAACAGGTTAAGTTGAGGCCCAACATCCCCGCAAGTCGAGGCCCATCACTTGACCTCGACTATGCCTTCACCCGACCACCAACTAGAAACATTCGTAAGAGACCTTACCCTTTATCTCCTCCTTTCCGCTTCCAAGCTCACTATCTCCTCCTTTTTTGCTTCCAAGATCAAGGTCTCCAAGGTGACATGCAGAGGTGGTGGATGTGGAGACCCCTCAACCTCAATTACCCTGCTTGGACAGTCCCATAACCTCCTTTATTGCTTCCTTGCTCTCCCATCTATGACTGAATTCTATCCCTGCCCCGTCAGCCTGCCATCCGCCCTCACCACTCGACCTCTCTATTGATAAGAGCGAGCAACAGTTAGCGAAACCCGCCTTCGATGGATCGCGCAAGCTTGTAATAATGCAAATTATAGGGAAATGCAAATTCCTTAGTAAGTTAATTCAAAAAGTCTAGCAATTATGAAACTTATAGTAGGGAAATGCAATTTCCTAGTGAGTTAATTCAAAAAATTATAGGGAAATGCAAATTCCTTAGTAAGTTAATCCAAAAAGTGTAGCAAACATGAAACTTTATAAAAATATTCGCCCGTGTTGTGAGGTCATCCATGCCTAATTGCTCACTATTTGACTCTACCAAGCAAGTGTCTCTCTCTTCTCATATTCTTCCTCGTCGTACACACATGCATATACTCTTACACCATGCACTCATAACTAGTTTTACATCGCTCGATTCGGTGCTCACATTGTAGAGAGCTCTCACTTTGCGGCATGCAAGCATTGGTGCATCAGCAAGTAGATGACCATTCCAAAACTCACCATTGGAGCTTACTGCAGGTGAGATCGTTCATGCCTTGAGTAGATTGGAGTAGAGATACATGAGGTGAGATTTAGTTCAAGTCACAATGTGTATAGGAGCAGGTATGAGCTTGCTTATTTGGAGCAGGTATGAGCTTGCTTTTGGCTCATAGAAGCATCTCAGAGTGTATGTTTGGATATATATATGCATTCTAAATGTTTTGTTTGCTTTGCACTTTTGATTTGCCTCCTTATGCACGGCTCATTTTAGTGTGATTCTTGCAATTCTTCATCAATTTTTTTGTATTCTATAGCTTTGTAGATGGACGTTTTGAAACTTGGCCTTGGAGATCATTTACATGAAGTCGCTTCTATGAGTTAGCTCACAAAATTACTAGTAGTTAACACATTCTATATAATTCTACAATCATTCAGAACCCAATATAGGCACCTATAAATAGGACCCATTAATTTGTACTTATAGATTTCTACTTTAAACCACTTTATGGATCTAAATATATAATTCCACTTGTGTGAATTCATGTCATCTAAAGTAGTCTTTCATTTCAGTTCAATTGTCTGTTTGACTTTTCCATATGGTCTTTTGAAGTCTAATTTTGCTCATCTCATTGGATTTGACATTGGGCAGTTGTCTGTAGAATTATGACCCCGGAATATCTACCAAGAGACCAGCTCATTCCATTTTGGTTATCACGGTGGTGAGCTAAAGCTCTTGATGACAAGAACCAGTCTCTTGCTTAGAATTTAGAGTCAATCGGCTATTCTTAATGCCACCACGTTGTCCAACGCAAGGAAGGAGAGCTATTATATTATTTGTTGAAGATCAAAACCATATCAACATAGTACCTGAGGAATCTGAACAAGGCTCTAATAGAGAACCATGCTCTAGAAATGAGAAAACTCATGCCAATCAAGGGAGAAGGGGGAGTAAGGAGCATGCTCCTCACCCCCTCTTCTCCCCTGATTGGCACAATAAGTAGAGACCTGATTCCCAAAATGCAAGTCAAAGGAGAAGCATAGATCTAATGAATGTTGTCAGTGCACTTATTGGAAAGCTTTTGGGTACCTATGGAATAATAACAAAATTAGAATGCATCCTTCCAAGGAAGAAAAAGATATTTCCATGATAGCTCTAACGAATCCAAAACCAATTAAGTAAGAGAGGTTACTTGATAACATGGACAGTGGAGTCAATACCAACAATATGGCTGGAAGAGGAGGCTATCAAAATACAAAGCTAATAAACAGGATTTAGAGATAGAAAATATTTAGTAGCGACAATTTGAATCTCCACAAAAGAATCCATTAACTAAGAGACACAGGGTGTATGAGTCATTCAAATCAACTATGACATCAATAGCATGTGAGCTACTATCACGGGTAATTCTAGAATGGTAGTATATGGGAGTCAATATCCTGGGGGAGCATATCAAGCGAAGATTGAGGATTCAGGAGATAAAACATACTCCTTTTGAAATTAGGATGAAATACCAAAGGATTGTCCAAGCTAGTGGTTTGATTGAGAATCTTCTGTCAATCCAAGTCAAATCAGAAAACTTTAAAACCAATTTTCTTATTGTCCAAGGTGCATATAGCATGTTGTTAGGAAGGCCATGGCTAAGAAGTGCATGAGCCATACATGATTATGTCAGTCAAAGAATCATAATACAAGGGCCCAATTAAAAAATCCAGATTAGAAGACTTCTTATTCTATAAATAAAAAATAATAGAGTTATTAGATGGGTTAGTGGTTGTCTGGTCGACCACTTCACCATTACCAAACACCATATTCCATGAGTCGAAGCTCTTAAAAGATTCCAAGTATCTTATGTTGGTAAGGATTTCAGCATTGATCAATTAAGTTTGAGCACCACGTGTCTTCGATAACCACAACAAAAGCTATATTAGACCTGCAAACATGAACAGAGCGGTGTAGACTCGGAAGAAGAGAGAAAGAGAGAAGCAAAAATTTGGACACCTTATTATTAGCAAATCAACCTTCTTTCTCTAAAAACAGATGTAAATTTTCTTTTTATTTAATTCATCAACTCTTACTTTTTGACCATCAAATTATCAAGTCTAATAGACTTGATAAAAAGGAATTTCAACAGTTAATGTAATTGAGGGTGACCACGGTCTCAATGTATCATCCCAAAATAGCGACGATGCTCCTCCATTTCACCCTAGTATGATTAATGTACTGCTTTTACTAAAAATCTATTCATGTAAAATTGTTTAGCCCCTTTTTTTAATGTAGAATGTCTTTTCACACATATCCGATTGTTCAAAATATTATTCTTAGGGTTAAAGGACATCAAAAAACATGTCGCCTTTTGAAAGCACCAAAAAGAAAGAAAAAAAAAGCACCACGACTTCACTCAACCGACAAGAAGTAGGAAACAACTCTACTTTTCGTAAAAAAACACACACAATTATTTCTTTATATAAAATTGAGCAATACCAACCCTGTTTTTGCTAAAAAATGAATGTCTATTTGACCTAGTGGGTATTGAAAATTGCTTTGTTTTTCACTTCAAAACATTACAAGATTATACAACAAGCACTAGATAAAAAAAATGATAGAGATAAAATTATATGCACCAAAAAACCAATTATCTTATTTTCCAATGAGACTAAAAAATTGTAGAACTTACAAATTTAAATTTCTCACCTTACAAGCTTCAAAAGGGGACCCCAAATAGTTTCGTTTTCTTCGAAAGGACCCCAAATAGTCTCTTTTTTTCAAGTGATTTTCCATGTGGTGCATGAGCTGAGGTAACCAAGTTGCATGAGCAATTAAAAGAGGAGGAAATTCAAAGGCAAGCTCTCCTCAAAGGCTTCAAGTGCTAAGAAAGATAAACAAGTCAAGAAGTGCGAGGATTGAAAATAGTTTTGTGTACCTTGTTGGCATAAAAAGAGAATCAAATAATAGCTTTGGATGTACAACTAGTTGTCTTAAAAACCAAAGTCCATCAATTGAGGCTTGGGATAATGTATTTAAGACTCCCCTAGAGACTTACTAGGCCAATGTCATCAAGCTCATATATGTAGGATACAAAAGAAGACACCTCTAGTCTAGAGCTACAAAAGGGGATTGAGGAAGAAGAGAGTTAGACGATAAGAAATTACTTCCAATGGGAAATCAAATTGCTTAAATTCGCTACTCTAAAATACCTCAAATCTAAATATGCGCTATCAAACTTTGGTCATCCCATGTTACACCTACCTTTGCTAAAGCGTGAAGTTATTCTCAACCAAAGAAAGATACATGCATAGAGATTATTTAGTTGCTAGCGGTAGCAAATGAAAAAGTTATTCAGTTGCTAGCGGTAGCAATGTCCTTCCAAGCAAGCAATATATACTCAACACTTTAAAAGCTACTATCAATCTCTTAAAGGATTTACCAAATTTGGCTTGCCAAATGCTCTACAAGATATCCAAAATATTGATCGTAATCATTGATGCATACTAAGCTGTAGATAAGATTAGTTATTTATAGACCATCTTCATGGAAGGCAGCCAAGACCTTTGCTAAAACCTTAGAGATAGCTCCACCCACAATGTCCTTATGGTGATTTTTTCTTGAGTGATATTTCTACCATCAAAATATCTACAAACATTTGAAGAATGCATCAGAGGGTTCTGCAACCTTAACCACACAATCTATAATCTTATGCCAAAAGGTCTCCAAGCATAGCATGTTATGACTAATAAAAAATGGCAGCTAATCTTTTTCAATCGGTGATCAATCAAGCCAAATATATTAGCTCCTTTGCTTCCCTCGGTCCATGAATTACCTTAACAACCCTTAACATCCCTATAGTTCTCAAAGATTCTCTCGCAGGCATGCATGAGGCAATGGGGGGGGGGGGACATTGATGTTACCATATACATGTGCTAGTGATGTGTGTGAACACACTTAGGACCATCGTGGCATTTTTTTCCCTTACTATGAGGTTTTTCCCCTTGTGCATTGTATATACGCCCATCACTCTGGGACCATCTCATCTTTCTATTGCACACTAAGTAATACACTCTCTGTTGTGTTCCTTGAGCTCCCTTTATCTTCTCCAAGTTGTGTGTTTCCCTACAACCCTAATTCCAACAATTGGTATGAGCTGCTTAGATTTTTTATTTTGGCTCATTTTTGCCTCCATTTTCACTACAGGTAGAATTGCACAGGCTATTCCGTAATTTTGTGCAAATTTTTTGATAGTGCCATTTTCTACATAATAGGTCCCTTACAGTATTCTACGGTTTGTGCTAGATAGCATGTGTTGTTTCTTTTTTTTTCTCCTCTTTTCAGACAGTTTTCACATCAAGTGCAGCATTTGCCATGGCTGATAACAACACAGATGTGTTCAAGATGTTTGCTGCTGAGGATAGATTGGATAGGGACAATTATCCTATGTGGGATTATATGATGCAACATGTCCTTGTGTCAAAGGGCGCTGGAAATATTATGCAAGGCATTGATGTACGTCTTGGTTTGGGGATTAGGCGATGTTGAGGATGTTGCACGTTTTGGTGGCAAGATGGCTGCTGCCAAAGCTATTTTGCCTATGACTGAGCAAGCTCGTTGGGATGTAAAAAATGCATAGGCTCATGCTTTGATTGCCTTGTCTGTGAAGTGCACTATTACTCCACATATTAGTTCAACAAAATCTATAAAATAGGCTTGGGATATTATGACTGATCTTTATGCAAGTTGCAATGAGGCTAAAATTGCATTGCTACGTAAAAAGCCGGAGTCAAAGATTATGCATGAGGAAGATGAGATGGACACTTTCCTTGCTGTTGTCAAGGATATCAATGAGCAACTTATTTTTGCAGGCAAAGTCATTTTTGATAGTTCCCTTTATGACCCAAGGAAATCCAAAAGTTGTCAAGTTTGATGCATTATGCACATTGCTATTGCAAGAGTCACTTTAAAAAAAAAATAGGGCTAAACAATGTGCAATTAAACAGGATTTTATTGTTGCTCAAGGAAAAGGTGATAACAACAATGTAACCACTTCTCATGGTTCTTCTACGAGTGGAAAATCTTCTATTCCTAATGCTTTTGTTGGCAGCACTTCTGTTACCATATACATGTGGTAGTGATGTGTGTGAACACACTAGGACCGCCGGGGCATTTTTTCCCTCTTTAGGAGGTTTTTTCCCCCGTGCATTGTATATACGCCCATCACTCTAGGGCTATCTATCTTTCCATTGCACACTAAGTTATACACTCTCTACTATGTGCCTTGAGCTTCCTTCATCTTCTCCAAGTTGTGTGTGTTTCTCTGCAACCCTAATTCCAACAATTGGTATCAGAGCAGGTTGCGTCCTCCCGGGCTTAGTCGCCAGCTGCTCCAGTACACACCTGCTCACTTTCTCCGATTTCAGTGAGCTTTGACGAGCGTTCGCAAGTCGACAAATTTGGGCTCATTTCGGCCTCCGTTTCTACTACAGGCAGTACTGCATAGACTATTTCATCATTTTGTGTAGAATTTCTGTCAATGACGTTTTCTGCATAACATGTGCCTTATAGTCTTCTACGTTTTGTGCTATATAGCACGTGTTGTTCCCGCTCCGTTTCTCCTATTTTCGGGCAGTTTTCACATCAGGTGCATCATTTACCATGGCTGACAACAACAACACAGATGTGTTAAAGATGTTTGCTGCTGCTGAGGACAGGTTGGATGGGGACAACTACCCTATGTGGGCTTATATGATGCAATATGTTCTTGTGTCAAAGGGCGTCTGGAACATTGTGCAGGGCATTGATGTACGTCCTGGTTCTGAGGATGTAGGCGATGTTGAGGATGTTGTAGGTCTTGCTGCAAGGATTGCTGCTGTTAGAGTTGTTTTGCCTACGGTAGAACAAGCTCGTTGGGATGTTAAGGATGCGCAGGTTCACGCATTGATTGCGTTGTTTGTGAAGCGCACCATTGTTCCTCACATCCGTTCAACAAAATCTGCAAAACAGGTTTGGGATATTCTAACAGGTCTTTATGCAAGCCGCAATGAGGCTAAAATTGCTTTGCTGCGTAAAGAGCTAGAGTCGAAGATTATGCATGAAGAAGATGATATGGACACTTTCCTTACTAGTGTCAAGGATATCAATGAGCAGCTTATTTCTGCAGGTGAAGTCATTTCAGACAGTTCACTTGTACAGACTATTCTTGATGCCTTGCTAGATTCTTACCAGACTTTTGCTAGTACTTGGAGACTTATGACCCAAGGAAATCCATAAGTTGTCAAGTTTGATGCATTATGCACATTGCTGTTGCAAGATTCACTTTCCAGAAAAAACAGGACTAGGCAGCGTGCAGTTGAACAGGCTTTTATTGCTTCTCAAAGAAAGGGTGGTAACGCAATGCAGCCACTTCTTATGGTTCTGCTGCGAGTGGCAAAAATTTTGTTCCTAATGCTTTTGTTGGCAGTAATTCGTCTGGAAATTCTGGTGATAAGGGCAAAAAGAAGATGCGTTGCCATTATTGTAAAGCTAATGATCACTTGATCAAGCAGTGTCCTAAGTTAAAGGCAAAAGAGGCTAAGAAGAAAGAGGGTGGTTCCACTCCAAATGCTGGTTCCACTACAAATGCAGCCATTGTTGAGTCTTCTGTAAAAGGAGACTGTAATGCTGATGTTGATGCAGAATGGGCTTTTAGTGCAGAGTGCACTTACAATCCTGTTGTCCATGATGCATGCTTGTCAGTTGCTACAGATTCACATGTGTGGTATTTCGACAGTGGTGCTACAAAGCACATTACCTCACATCGTGAATTGTTTACCTCTCTCGAGTCCGTCCCTCATGGGAATTCAGTCACTTGTGCCAAGAATGGCTCTTATCCAATTCAGGGAGTTGGAAAGATTGTGCTTACTGCTGCTAATGGCAGTTCTTGCACACTTGTTGATGCACTTTATGTACCTGGGATCAAGAAGAATCTCTTGTCTGTGTCCGCACTTGCTAGACTTGAACTTGTAGTTAAATTTGTGGATGACAGATGTACAGTTCATGATCTCAGTTTTGGTGATGAAATTGTTGCATCAGGCCTTTGGTGCCGTGGGCTGTATAAGCTCACTTTGTATGACCAGTGTGGACAAAATTTTGCAAATGCTATTGCAGATTCAAGGGCTATTTCAGATGCAAAACTTTGGCATGCACGTTTTGGTCATCTGAATTTTGCCAGTTTGCTGCGTTTGCAAAAATCTGATATGGTTGCTTCTTTGCCGCCTCTTGAAGCACTTGTGAAACATGTTTGTGAAGGCTGTATTTTGGGTAAGATGCAACGTTCTAAGTTTCCAAAGGATAGTTCATCAGTTCGGGCCACATGCAGGTTGCAGCTTGTGCATAGTGATGTTTGTGGGCCCATGCAAACTCCGTCCTTGGGTAATTACATGTACTTTGTGACTTTCATTCATGATTACTCCAGGCATGCATGGGTATTTCTGCTTAAAGCGAAGTCCAAAGTTTTTATGTGCTTCGAACTATTTCTGGCTATGGCTGAAAAATGTCTCGAAATGTACTATGGGCACCCTCCGTTCCGATCGAGGGGGGGAGTATATGTCTCATGAATTTAATGCATTTCTGGCTAGTCGTGGGATAAAACACCAATGTACAGTGCCTTATACACCTCAACAAAATGGTGTTGCTGAGAGGAAAAATAGGTCATTGACGGAAATGGCACGATGTATGGTCAAAATTCAAGCTTTGCCGCATTCTTTTTGGCTTGAGGCCATCATGTGTGCCACTTATGTACTTAACAGGTGTCCTACGAAAGCTTTGTAGTCTATTACTCCATATGAAGCATGGCATGATAGAAAGCCTTCTATTGAGCACATGCGTGTTTTTGGTTGTTTGTACTTAACAGGTGTCCTACGAAAGCTTTGTAGTCTATTACTCCATATGAAGCATGGCATGGTAGAAAGCCTTCTATTGAGCACATGCATGTTTTTGGCTGTTTGGCATATGCTTTGGTGCCACAAGTGCAACGCAAAAAATTGGATGATAAGGCTGTCAAATGTATTTTTGTTGGTTATAGTGCTGAAAGCAAAGGTTACAGGTTGTATCATCTGCAAACAAAATGTATTCTTGTTTCTCGGGATGTAGTGTTTGTGGAAGATTCTGTTCAGCCCTTGTTGTCATGTACTAGAGATAGTAATGTAAGCTCACAGGACATTTATAACACTTTGTTGCCTCTTTTCAGTGGTGGAAATACGAATGTAAGTTCCAATGAGGCAAATGTACAACCTATGGGGGTTTTTGAAAATGTTCTAGATCAGCCTATTACTGATGCAGATGTACATGATGTACTTGATGAGGAAAGGGCTGAAAATGAGCAGGCTAGAGGTATGCCAAAATGGCTGGTGCACACTTTGCGTGACAGTAAATTGGATGCACCTTTGTCTAGTCGTACTCGTTCAGGCTCTCGCCATGCATCTTATGCATCAGATTGTTATGTTTTGGCTGTGTCTAGCTTACATGATGTTCAGGAGCCTCTGTCTTTTGATGAATCACAGAATTCAGAAAATTGGATGGCTGCCATGCAATCAGAATATGATGCACTTATAGAAAATGACACATGGACTTTATGTGATTTGCCTCCTGGCAAAAAGGCCATTGGCACGAAGTGGGTTTACAAGTTGAAACACAAGCCGGATGGTGAGATTGATCGCCATAAGGCTCGACTTGTTGCAAAGGGTTATGCACAATAAAAAGGCATAGATTATGAAGAGACTTTTGCTCCCACTTGTCGTATGACTACTGTGCATTTTCTATGTGCATTGGTAGCTCATTTTGGTTGGGATGTACATCAATCAAACATTGTTACTGCTTTCTTGAATGGTTACATATTTGAGGAAGTTTATGTAACGCAGCCTCGCGGTTTTGTCATAAAAGGACAAGAGGACAAAGTGTGCAAATGTAACAAGGCTTTGTATGCGTTGAAGCAATCTCCTCCTGCTTGGTATGAGAAAGTTGACACTCATTTGGTCAAACAAGGCTTTCATAACAGTCCAACAGAAAGCACATTGTATGTAAAGCGTGAGGGTGATGTACTTCTCATTGTGGTTCTTCATGTTGATGATTTGCTGATCACTGCACCGAATGAGAGACATATTGCTGAATTTAAGGCTGATTTGAATGCTACTTTCAAGATGAAAGATTTGGGGATGCTGCATCACTACTTGGGTATACAGTTTAAGCAGTGTGATGGTGGTATTGCCTTGTGTCAGAAAAGTTACATACAGACATTGCTATGTAAGTTTGGACTTGAGGATTGCAAACCTATTTCCACTCCCATCGAAACAGGTTTGAAGTTGAGTCTACATGATGCTTGCGATCCTGCTGATGTCACTCTTTATCAAACTGTTGTTCGCTGCCTCATTTATGTATGCAACACGAGGCCAGATATTCAATTTGCAGTCTCACAGGTCAGCAGATTTATGCATAGCCCAGGGTCTAAGCATTGGCACGCTGTCAAGAGAATTTTCCGCTACCTTAGTGGCACTTTACATGTTGGCTTGTTTTATCCCAAGGGGGGATCATTGCGGCCAGACTTACATGCGAGTGTCCACAAGTGGTTTTTGTTTCATGCTTGGCAGTTCATGTATATCATGGTTGAGCAAGAAGCAACCTACTGTGGCCACTTCGAGTTGTGAGGCTAAGTACAAGGCAGTCTTCACAACTACGGTTGAGTGTGTATGGCTCAGACGCCTTATGGCTAATTTGGGTGTTGGACAGGACATTGCCAACACTATCTACACTGACAGTCAGAGCGGGTGGCAGTTGCGAGGAACCCAGTTTTTCATGCTCGCACAAAGCACATTGAGGTGCATTACCATTATGTCAGGGAGAGGCTCTTAGGAGGAGAGATCAGCTTGGCTTATGTGCCAACACAGGACAACCTTGGAGATCTTTTCACAAAGGCATTGTCTCGTGAGAAGCTTGAAGCTTTCCACAAAGCTTTGGGCTTACTCCCCTTTGTGGACTTATCATGTCCTTAGGGCATGGCACTTCCCTTTACTCATGTGCCAGCTCTCGTTCACCGCATCACTCTAGGGGGGATTTGTTACCATATACATGTGGTAGTGATGTGTGTGAACACACTAGGACCGCCGGGGCATTTTTTCCCTCTCTAGGAGGTTTTTTCCCCCGTGCATTGTATATACGCCCTATCTTTCCATTGCACACTAAGTTATACACTCTCTACTGTGTGCCTTGAGCTTCCTTCGTCTTCTTCAAGTTGTGTGTGTTTCTCTGCAACCCTAATTCCAACAACTTCGTCTATAAATTTTGGTTAAAAGAGAAAAAAGAAGATGCATTGCCATTATTGTGAATCCAATGATCACTTGATCAAGCAGTAGCCGAAATTGAAGGCAAAAGAGGCTAAGAAGAAAGAGGTCGGATCAACTATAGAGTCCAATACAAGTGCAGTTATTGTAGAGTTTTCTATGAAAGGAGATTGTGATGTTGATGTAGATGCAGAATGGGCTTTTAATACAGAGTGTACTTATGATCCTAATATTTATGATGCATACATGTCAATTGTTGCATATTCACATGTATGGTATTTTGATATTGGTCCTACAAAGCACATTATCTCACATCATGATTTATTTACCTCTCTTGACTGTGTCCCTCATGTGAGAATAATGTCACTTGTGCCAACAATGCCTCTTATCTGGTTCAAGGAGTTGGAAAGATTGTGCTTATTGTTGTGAATAGCAATTCTTTCACACTTGTTGATGCATTGTATGTACATGGGATCAAGTAGAATCCTTTGTCTGTATCTCCACTTGCTAGACTTAGACTCGTAGTCAAATTTGTGGATGACAGATGTATAATATGATCTCAGTTTAGATGACAAAATAGTTGCATCTAGCATTTTATGTAATGGGTTGTATAAGCTCACTTTGTATGACAAGTGTGGGTAGAATTTTGCAACTGCTATTATGTATTCAAAGGTTGTTTCAGTTGCAAATCTGGTTCTTTCATCCAGCACTTCAAACATCAACCAAAACATTTCTTTCATTCCTAAGAGTTTACTGCTATCCGCAGACTTTCTTTGTCTAACCAACAAAGCCTTTGCAAAGGATTCACTTATTCACTAACCGCGAAATGCGTATAATTTCCCAATCGCTAACCGTAAGGGAACATCTCGCTAACCGCAAGGCATCTTGCTAACCGCAAGAGACAAAAAGAGAGCTAACAACCTCAGCTTATTCTTTGCTAACCGCGGAATCACCTCGTTAATCACGAGTTCCATCTGGAAACAAGATATTCTTTCAGCAATTGTTTTCTTTAAGTGATTTCTCAAACATGATTAACTAACTTCTAATATCAAACATAGTAAGTTTATCAAACAGTAGCCATAAATCAAACAATTCTTTCTCTACTCTATGAAATCATATGCTTTTTTCTTGTGATATAATCACGTTTCTTGGACAATTTAAGGAAATTTCTAAGCTTGTCTTACTGGTCATTATATATAATGATGCATAATTATAAATTCATCTTACCGGATTAGCAACACATTCGACTACCTCTCGTGGTTGAAGTTGGACGGCTTCAACTTCTTCCGCAGTCGATACCTCCGCTTGAGCTACGTTTGGAGTAGTTGATGCCTTCTTTTGCACGTTTCTTGACATGGAGCGACATGAGTGTCCTTCGAGCTTTGAGTCACTCGCTTCGGGGCCATCGTATCGCAAAAGAGAAGGGAGAAAGTGAGAAAGAGAACTCAAGAATTTGAGGAGCAACACGATGATGGTAGAGAAAGAGTTGGTGATGGAGATGGCTTGAGGGAGGGAAGGTAACTCCGATGTCAAGGCAAGAGAGCTTCCGCTTCTGAGAGCGTGTGTCTTGAAAGTGGAGGGAGAGGGGTCTTTATATAGGCTCTCAAGGCCAAAATCACAGGCTAAGTATAGAGGAAAGCAAAGAGAGATAAATTCGCGCACATTCGCGATTTTTGTTAATTTTTTATTTTTTATTTTTTTGCAGACACGGATTTCGATGCGTGATTTCGAGTCTCTAAGTTTAGAAGAAGCTTGGCTTCCAGAAAAGAAGCTCTAAACTTGACTACTCCTCTCTCTTTTTTAAAAATACTCCTTCTTTGCTAAAAGTACTCATTTTCTTCTAAAATTACTCCTCCTTTCCTAAAATTGCTCCTTCTTTCTTAAGGGTCAACTCTCATCTCTAGATACAGTCTTGAGGCTTAGGTTTCCCATATCAACCTATTGTTTTCTAGTGAATAAGGGTTATAATTAATAGTTCTAGAGTCCGATTTTCAATTCGTTCGTTCCATTAGAATGCGCTTTGACTTAATAAAATGCAAACCTAAAATATTTGTAAAGTAAATGAATAACTTTTATTGAAAAATGTTGGGTAAGTTACAATCTTTCCAACTTAGGGATTTGAGATGTCTTTATCTCGAGAAAAAGTGAGGATAGTCCTTCTTTAGTGTGGCTTCATCTTCCCATGTTGCATCTTCTTTAGAATAGTCCCCGAAGCGAGTCTCTAAAATTCTTCTCTCGAGTCTCTAAAATTCTAAAAGGTTGGAGCTCCAAGATGTTTTGAGTAGGCATGACAATTTGTTCATCGTTGAGGAGCTTATCATCACTAGGAATATAGGATTTTAATAAGCTTACATGAAATACATCGTGGACTTTGATATGAGCTGGCAACTTTAGCTTCTAAGCTTGGGTCCTTATACACTTGATTACTTCGGAAGGACCAAAATAACGTGGGCTAAGCTTCTTGTACTTTCCAAGTGATAAGATACTTCTCTTTGGATGAATTCGAAGAAAAACGTTGTCACCTTCTTTAAATCTTCTTTCGGATCTTTTACTATCCGCATACTGCTTTTGACAATCCTGAGCTGCTTGAATATCCTTTCGGATGGTTATTATTTGATTTTCAATTTCTTCCAGCATCTTCTTAAATGCTTCAACTCTGATGGTAGGGTCAGAAAAGTCGAGTGGAGAGACACATTCTTGACCTATACAAGGCACAAAATGGGGTCATACCAATGCTTTGATGATGAGAAGCATTGTAAGCATATTCCACTAGAGGTAAAAATTGAATCAGTTGTTTAGGCTCTCTACTACAATAAGCTCTGAGAATATCTTCGATGAGTTGGTTGACTCGCTCGGTCTGACCATCTGATTGAGGATGGTAATTGCAGTAGTAAATTTTAATTCCGTTCCAATTACCTTGAAGAGTGAGGCCCAAAAGTTTGAAGTGAACTTCACATCTCGATCGCTTACAATCCGTTTGGGCAGTCCATGCAATTTGAAAATTGCTTTAACAAATAGTCGTGCAATGTTAGTCTTGTACTGTAGGTAATCCAATGACGAAGTCCATACTTATACACTCCCACTTCATTTGGGGAATGTCAAGTGGTTGAAGTTTACCGAGAAGTTTAACTCTCTCAGCTTTAATCCTTTGGCATGTCAAGCATTGATGAACATAGTGTAGAACATTTGCCTTTTGCCCAGTCCAATAGAAACTTTTCCGTACGGCATTGAGAGTCTTCGCATATCCTGGGTGTCCTGACACAGGGTTATCATGGGCTTCAAATAAGATAGCCTTCTTTCAGTTAGGGTCCTTTGGTACACATAACCTATCTCTATAATAGAGACAAGGTCCATCATGTGAGCAGTGTAACATTGAAGGTATATTCTTTGAATCCCCATATCGAACAAGGTTAAGCTGCCTTTGATACTTTGGATCAGATGATGCAACTTCCTTAATCTTTTCAATGATTGGGTTGTTGGGTATAGATATGAGGCTCAAAAAGGGTTTTCAAATGAGTGAATCTGCAACCATGTTTTCTTTTCCGGGACGATAGATAATATCAAAGTCAAATTCTTGCAAAAGTACTACCCATCACCTTTGTCGCATATTCAAGGTTTCTTGGGTGAAAATTCACTTTAAGCTCTTATGGTCGGTTATGAGTCGAAACTTCCTTTTTAATAAGTAGTGTCTCCATAGCTTCAGAGCATGAATGATTGCCAAAAGTTCGATGTCATGGGTGGGATAGTTCTTTTCATGAATCTTAAGCTTACGTGAGGTGAAAGCTATTGGTCTGCCTTCTTGAACTAATAATTCTCCAACTGCTATTCCACTAGCATCAGTGACGACTTCAAAGGCCTGATTGAAATCTGGTAGTTTAGGCATAGTGCTGTAGTAACATATTGCTTGAGTTTGTCAAATCTTTCTTGGTGTAGTGGTTCCCAACTTATCTTCACTCCTTTCTTCAGAAGATCGGTCAAGGGTGAAGCAATCACTGCATAATCCTTTATAAAGATTCTATACCATCCTGTGATTCCCAAGAATCCTCTAAGTTCACTTGCATTTGATGGTTGAGGCCATTCAATAATGTCTTGAACTTTAGCAGGGTCCACTGAGATTCCTTCATGCGAAATAATAAATCCCAAATACTCAATCCTTGCAGTGAAAATTGAACATTTGCTCATCTTTGCATATAGTTTGTGTTCTCGAAGAATATCCAACACCTTTCTCAGGTGGTCTTCATGCTTCATGTTCTTCTTTGAGTAGATTAGAATATCATCAAAGAAGACAAGAACAAAGTCATCTAGGTACGGCCTGAAAATATCTTGCATCAATCTATTGAATGTAGTTGGAGCATTAGTTAGACCATATGACATTACTCAAAGTGTCCATATCGGGTGTTGAATGTTGTCTTTGGAATATCTGATTTCTTTATTCTGATTTGATAATAACTAGATCTTAGATCTATCTTTGAGAAGACCTTGGAACCATGTAGCTTGTCCAACAATTCATCAATTCGTGGGATAGGATAGCTGTTCTTAATTGTTACCGCATTCATCTTCAATGCTTCATGGACACAAGATAAGTATCTTTCCTTTACTGCTTGTTTAATCTCCCTCCAACTCTGGGAGTTCTCCAATACTCCCATGTCATGACAATGTTGTTTCCACCATAACTTTGTGTCACCTGAAAGGTGAAACATCCCTAGCAAAATTTAGATTTAATTCTTGTATACCTTTGATTAGCTCATCAAGAATTGGCTCTTCTAATTTTTACTTCCTAGAGGTTGACTTTTCCTTAATTTCCTCATCTGTTGTCTCCATGGGATCAACCACAATCAGCTTATCCACCTCATCTGCCGCTTAACAATCATGCTGACTGCTTCAGGAACCAACTTCCAATTAGATGTTAAGCCCAATTCACCTGTTGAATCGTCAAGTAGCTGCACCAAGCTCTTTTGAAGATGTGGGTCAACAGCTTGGACAAATAACTCTATCCATTCTGGTTTCAATGACCGCTACTCTCCTAGAGATAGCTGCTCAAATTCCTTTTCAAATTCTCGTAGTAGTTCTTGCGTAGATAAGTCCTTGTTTTTTTGTTGGATCCACTTCATAAAACTTTGCATACTTACCCTTTGAGAATCTTCACTTGGTTTGTAGGTGCAATCTTTGCAGCCAAGAAGTAATCATCCATAGCTTCGATCCATACTTCTGCATCCTTCTCGATATCAGCACCCTCTCCTTTAAAAGAAGGTGGTCGCATTTGTTTGAGCAAAAACTTCTTCTTCTGAATCTCCATATAAATAGCATTGTTTTGAGGGTTTTCCATTATAGGAGTAATTTAAGGGTTCTCCTGAGTATACGCATATATTAACATTAATAATTCATAGTAACCCAAACACTAAGGTATTTGCTAGACTTAGACTTATCTAGTCCACTAAAGGTTCGACCACATCACTTTACCAATCATGACTTACCCAATCCATTTAAACTTAACCAGTCATGGCTTTTATCAATCACGTGACTTAACTAGTCACCACTTACTCAATCTACTACGACTCAATCAAATGACTTAACCAGCCAAACAATTCTTTTGAAGCAAAACATTATTATCCATAAATTCATCAAAAAGTCATATAGGGGTCTACAAAAGATCTCTCCATGAGAATATATAATAGAGATTTCAACCATAAATGTAATACACATCAGTTGACATGTCGTAAAACTTTGGTAGTTGATGATATGGATCTAAAAAGTGAAACACAAGAAGAAGCTCTGGGTAGCCTATGAAAACTTTTTCCTTGAAGGTCGGTCGAGTGTGATTGTCGATAACAACTCGATTGGCAGGGATAATTGATGTCACTATGCCATAAACCCATCGACTACGATCCATCAGGGGCCATGATAGTCAATGGTGCTTCATAAAATTAAAAGTATGAAACCGGCTTCAAGTCTTCAGCCCACTTGATTCGATGTAGGTCAATCTCCAAGTGTTCAATGTGACGTGTTCGAATAGCAAAGGTTGCTCCACAAACCCAACGACTTGTATATAACCATGTATTTGGTGGGTCAAAATTGATGCGAGGTACAAAAACCTTGTCAAAAATGCGGAACACATTCTCATAAAATTTGAATATTGGTGATTGGCAAGCAATGTGATATATTGCCTTAAAGATAGTTAAACAGTTGGTGTCCATAAATTTGTGCTACAAAACAGATAGGATAACAGTGTCAAGCAAGGTATTCATGCAATCAAACCAAAGAATAGTGCAGATGGTTAAGAAACCCAACCTTAAACCTAAGGCTCTGATACCAATTGTAAGGTCTCCAAACCCGAGAAGATTGAGGTGACTTGATAGATGGCTTTCCTTTGTTCTCTTTTTCCGATGACGACACCCTACTCCATTTCCACAAAGTAGAGATACGAGCAATAGAAGAGAGGAAGTCCTCTATCCATCATGTTCATGGTTATAAGCGTCATACACCACAAGCCAGGTCGATAATCAAGGATTCTAATGAAAGCTATTTCCTAGCATAAAGATGAAATCCCATTGACATATTTAGAATCCATAAACAACGCCTTTTTCTCCACGTTCAAGAGGCACAACCGTCATCCATAAACCATAAATATGATATGAGACTTAATCTAAACTAGCTAAAAATCTTGTAAAACGTACCCGACTAATCAGGTCCATAGCTTTCAGGGGCATGTATATTTGGGACTTCTCGACTCTTGGCACAATGAGTCTCTAATTTTGCTTCTCTTAATAACAGGGAGTGGATAGTTTCTCGACTAATCGAGACCACCCATACTTGACTGCCAACCTGAGCCAGCCCCCACTTTCCACCCCACACTCACACTTTTTAGTTTGTTTTCTAATTACTACCACATTGTTTTACAAATACAAACAATATTCTTTTCTTAATTCCAGGCACAGGTTCTTTCATCCAGCCCTTCAAACATCACCAAAACATTTCTTTTTCAAACATGGTTTAATGAAGACAGTCCTATAATTCATCAAAAGTGAATCTTTCAATTATTCTTAAAAGTTTGCCGCTATCCATGGACTTTCTTCGTCTAACCAACAGAACCTTTGCAAAGGATTTACTTATTCGCTAACTGCAGAATGCGCATACTTTCCCAGTCGCTAACCGCAAGGGAACATCTCGCTAACCGGAAGGCATCGTGCTAACCGCAAGAAACAAGAAGAGAGCTGACAACCTCAGCTTATTCTCTGCTAACCGTAGAATCAGCTCGCTAACTGCGATTTCCATCTGGAAACAAGATATTCTTTCAACAATTGTTTTCTTTAATTGATTTCTTAAACATGATTAACTAAATTCTAATATCAAACAAAGTCAGTTTATCAAACAGTAACCATAAATCAAACAATTCTTTCTACTCTATGAAATCATATGCTTGTTTCTTGTGATATAATCACATTTCTTGGACAGTTTAAGAAAATTTCTAAGCTTGACTTACCGGTCATCATGTAGAACGATGCATAATTATAAATTCATCTTACCGGATTAGCAACACGTTCGACTACCTCCCGTGGTTGAGGTTGGACGGCTTCGACTTCTTCCGCAGTCGATACCTCCACTTGAGCTATGTTTGGAGTAGTTGCTGCCTTCTTTTGCACCTTTCTTGGAGGTGGAGCGACATGAGCGTCCTTGGAGCTTTGAGTCACTCGCTTCGGGGCCATCATATCGCGAAAGAGAAGGGAGAAAGTGAGAAACAGAACTTAAGAATTTGAGGGGCAGCACGATGATGATAGAGAAAGAGTTGGTGATGGAGATAGCTTGAGGGAGAGAAGGTAACTCCGATGTCAAGGCAAGAGAGGTTCCGCTTTTGAGACGTGTGTCTTGAAAGTGAAGGGAGAGGGGTCTTTATATAGGCTCTCAAGGCCAAAATCACAAGCTAAGAATAAAGGAAAGCAAAGAGAGATAAATTCGTGCACGTTTACGGTTATTAATTTTTTAAATTTTTATTTATTTGCGGACACGTATTCCGATGCGCGATTTCGAGTCTCTAAGTTTAAAAGAAGCTTGGATTCCAAAAAAGAAGCTCTAAACTTGACTCCTCCTCTCTCTTTTCTAAAAATACTCCTCTTTCCTAAAAGTACTCCTCCTAGTCCTTCTCTTCTAAAATTACTTCTCCTTTCCTAAAATTGCTCCTTCTTTCTTAAGGGTCAACTCTTATCTCTTGATACAGTGTTGAGGGGGTTTCCCATATCGACCTATTGTTTTTTAGTGAATAAGGGTCGTAATTAATAGTTCTAGAGTCCGATTTTCAATCCAATCGTTCCATTAAAATGCTCTTTGAATTCATAAAATGCAAACCTTAAATATTTGCAAAGTAAATGAAATACTTTTATCGAAAAATGTTGGGTAAATTACATGCACACCAAGTAATACACTCTCTATTGTGTGCCTTGAGCTTCCTTCATCTTCTTCAAGCTATATACGTTTCCCCTGCAACCCTAATTCCAACAATTGAGAGAAGGCGACATGGAGATCTGGACGACCATAATTTTTTGGAGGATAACTAATCTCACAACAAGCAAATCAAATCTATAATGTCTCATTTTCTATATTATTTTGCAAAGTCATGCTCATGTAACAAGTGACAAACATTTGAAATTCCATGTGCTTATGCTATTGCAGCTGTTCTCTTCAAGAGAGAGTGTGTTCAATCGTATGTACATAAGGCATATAGTATGCAAGCCTATTGTGATACTTATAGTGGTGTCATAAGTCCAAATGTCGATGCAAGCGAAGATATTAATGATGAATTGAAACCACCTGCAACACGTCGATCACCTGGGCGTCCTAAAAAACTTCGTATTAGAACTGAGGATCGTTTCAAGGAAAAGCGTGTCTTCACATGCTCTCGTTGTGGTGCTCTTGGCCACAACGCTAGACTTGCAAAGCTCCAATTGCAGATTGATATACGTAGTGGGGATCTGGCTTCATTTTGTATTAGACAGCCACAATAAGCGTACTTACAAAGCTCCAATCGTATATTAATATGTGGCAAGAATTGGCTTCATTCTGTATTGGAGGCCAGAATGCGTGTGAGGGGTTTTCTCTCCAATTTGGCTTCATTTTGTATTGGAAATCCAGAATGTGTGTGAGGGGCCATCTCTTCGATGTGGCTTCATTTTGTATGGAGAAGCCAAAATGCGTGTGTCGTATTTTCTCTTTGTTTTGGCTTCATTTGGGATTTTGGGTATCTTGGGAGTTTTTTAAAAAAATTAGGTTATTTTGGGAAATTTTACGTAACATTTAATGGCCTAAAAACTTGTGTGTAGCGGAAATTAGCATGAACATAGTGGGCATTTCATTAGAATAGATTCCTTATGAGAATTACAAGAGTGCTTGGGTGGAGAGAGCAACAAAAAGCATAACACCTAGTTAGATAGCATGAACAATACTTTCAAAAGAGAGAGAAATTAAGCTATTGACAACAGTTGAGGACCGGATTTTCATGGAGCCGGTCCCCCCTCCCAAAGGCTTTGTATTATGATTTCTCCCATCAAGAGAGACATTGTACAATACAATTCTTTGTGTTCCTTCAAGACTAGCTAGTGCAATGAAGATGAAAGCTTCATGCACTAAGCAAAACAATTATTAGACACAACATCAATTATCCCCGGTCTCAGACCCAAGACCTCACACACCTTCGAAGATGGTGAGAGCTAGCAGGGTATGAGAGTAGATTGAGAGGAAGGAGTAGTCTTATGAGAAAGATGTACATCTCCTCACATAATCACTCATATTGGCATAGCTTAGCTTAGTAATTAGCATGGTAGAGGAGATGAGCGTGCATTGAAGCTTGGCTCTTGGTTGGATTTGCATCACAAAGCCAAGAGTTGTTGGTGTAGGCCTCCCTTCTCACAAGCTTGGAGTAGGTGATAAGCTTTCCATTAAAGCTTGAGAAGGAGAGAGAGTCTTCTTTACTTCACACATGAGATTGTGTGAGTGTGTGTGTGTGTGTGATAATGCCTTCCAAAAATCAGCCCCCTCTCTCTCTTGGTTGACCCCTCTTGCTATTTGCTCATGCTCTACCCTGATTGGACCTCCCCAGGCCTAGCCAATGGTAATTAAGCAGTATAAGTGATAGCCTTTTGACACGTGTCCCCCTTTCCCCTTTTGTGAGAGCTTTTGGTAATTTAATAATTCAACTAAACTCTCATTGGACCCCTTTGCCTCCTGGCCAATAGGAATCAAGCAAGCCATTGGGCTGCTGAATGCTCATTGGACCCCTTGGGAGACTGTCTAATAGTGTTCTAGAGGACTTAATTCTCATTGGTTCTTTTATTAAGTGTTTTTAAATTAATTAAACTAGATTTACTCTAGCCTAATTCTCATTGGTCCACCTCCAAGGCGATCCAATAGGAATTGGGTACACCTTGTGGGCATCTGGGCTAGGGAGTTGACATGTGTCCCTCATTCCCTTTGTGTAAAGGGAGCTTGTGTGTGTGTGTGTGTGAATTTCTTTCTCATCCCCTACAAGCAAGGCTCGCCCCCTCCTAAGTAGGGATTTGTAAAGACTTTTTTGACACACACAAAGCATCCAATTCCCCCATGGTTGACCTTTGGGCACAACCTTTGAATTTTGGAACCTTAGCCTTTTGGAAGTCTTAATGGGTTGAACCTTAGGGTCTTTTTAGCCCATTGTTGCACATGGCTCTTTTGCAGATGGCCCCCCCTTTGGATCCCTATTTTCCCTCCTTTGGATCCCTACTGTAGCCGGTCTGCTAGCTTAACCAATATTCTAGCTTTTTCTCCCATGGCAGTTCCCCATATTAAATGATCAGTTTAACATGAGAAAATCATTTAGGAGAATTAGATATTGATTATTATGACATTACCTCTCTCTTGAAATCATAGTCGTCCTCGACTATGGTGTAGAGAAAAAAAAAGCATATTCATGAGTCCTTTTCTTAGCGGGTAGAGGATCCCTATGTTACCCTACGACATCATTCCACAATGGATGACTAGTCCATTTGGTGCTTGAGAGCCTGAGGCTGCCGCAAGCATGTATATCCATTAGTCCTATCAATCTTCCATAGTAGAGTGACAAGCTCTACTTGGTGTTTGGGAGACGTCGTCTCCGCAAACTTGATCTAAGCATGCATACTACTTTATTTTTTTTGTGCACAATAAAGAAAAAAAAAGTCTTATAAGACAAAAACTTTGTTCATTTTTAACATTTTGTACATTTGCTTACTCTTGGGAAGCATTGTAAGCATTGACAAGGTTTAGGTTATCCTTTAATTGTATGCCTTGCATCCATCTAGCATCTTCAAAAGGATAATTCTTAAACTTAAAAAGATATCGTCGGATAGTCTTACCGCCTCTTAGTACCTTGTCTTCATGTCGGAGAATGGACTCGGGCTGCAACACCTCCTCTTGGTCCTCGATCTCCAGTGGGTCTTCAGTAGTTGGTTCTTGAGGTGGCTCTCCTTTGTAAGGCTTTAATAGGCTCACATGGAAAGCATTGTGTATGAGCCAATGATTGGGAAACTTGAGTTGATAGGCCATCTCATTGATTGGCCTAAGAATCTGGAAGGGACCATAGTACCTTTTTGCTAGTTTAGCATAGTACTTTTGGTGTCCCGTAGGATTCTTGGCCGTCATGTGCCTTAATCGAGCCTTGGGGAATTTTAATAAAACCCAACCATTTTCTTTAAAGGCTTGGGCTCTTTTGTGCTTGTCAGCAGCAGCCTTTTGCCTTTGTTGTGAGATAGAGATAGCATCCTTAATCTTTTGAAAAGATTCTTGTAGGTCTCGGCTATACTCATCTGCAGCGAAGATCTTCCCATGTACCTTAAGTAGCAAGGAACTTTTTGATCTTCCCTCAATTACCTCGAAAGGTGCTTTTCTTGTGGAGTATGTACAATGTTATTGTAAGCATACTCCACTAAGGGTAAGTACTTCTCCCATTGGGATCTTTGATCTACTTTCGTTACATAGGCTTTTAGTAGATCGAAAATTGTTAGGTTAGCTATTTCACTTTGGCCATCCATTTGTGGATGATAGGCCGAAGAGAAGTTTAGACTTGTCCCTAAATTCTCAAAGAGACCCTTCCAGAAATTACTGGTCATTCTAGGATCTCTATCCGACACTATGGACATTGGCAAGCCATGGTACTTGAAAATTTGTGAAATGAAGAGGGTTGCCATTTGATGGGCTTTGATAGTCTTTTTGACAGGTATAAAATGAGCTTGTTTACTGAACCTGTCTACTATCGTCCATATTCCCGTATTCCCATGGATAGACTTAGGCAATCCAAAGATAAAATCCATGGATATGCTCTCCCATGGTGAATTAGGGATTGGCAAAGGTTGAAGCAATCCAAGTTTCTTCCCTCTATCAAATTTTGTCTTTTGGCATACCACACATTTAGAAACATACTTTTGTATGTTCACTTTCATGGTAGGCCAATAGAAATATGTTTCAATTCCCTTTAAGGTAGACTGAATCCCTCTATGCCCCGCATAAGGTGGAGCATGAGATTCATACATTACTTTCTCACGTAGTGAGTTAGTAACGCATAGACTATTGCCATAGAGAAGATACCATCTTGTAAAGTAAATGGTTCTTCTTTCTTCCCTAATGCAAGGGCTGAAATCACATCTCTAAAATAGGAATCAATAGCATACTCATCTATCATTGAAGGTAGATCATTGTGAGTTGCTTTGGAAACCGCATTCACTCTCGGCCGTCTTGAGAGTGCATCAGCTATTGATTATGCTTGCCAGCAATGTGAGCAATATGAAAATGAAATTGCGAAAGGAAATTTTCCCACCTCATTTGTTTGTAGGAGAGCTTGGTCTGCGTCATGAAGTACTTAAGACTTTGGTGATCCGTTCGTAGAATGAAAGGAGTCCCCAATAAATAGTGCTTCCATGAGTCTAAGGCATGTAGAACTGCCAGGAGTTCCTTTTCATATATGCCTAGAGCTTGCTCAACAGGGTGGAGCCTTCGACTTTCATAGCCTATGGCGTGCCCTTCTTGAAGCAAAACAGCTCCAAGGCAATCACCACCAGCATCACATTGGACCTCAAATGGTTTTGAGAGATCCGGTAGTGTAAGCACAGGTTGAGAGATAAGCTTTTCGAAAGCATTGTTCTCCTTAGCAGACCATGTATACATAACACTTTTCTTTGTTAGGTCATGTAATGGTCCCGCAATTTGTGAGAACTTTTCTATGAAGTGTCTATAGTATGCACACATACCTCCTATAAAGCTTCTTAGTTCATGAAGATTCTTTGGTTTAGGCCATCCTTTTATTACCTCTAACTTTGATGGATCCATTTGGATGCCATCTTGAGAGATAATGTGACCTAAATACTGAATCTCTTGCAAGAAAAATTCACTTTTCTTTCGATTAACATAAAGTTTATTCTCTCTTAAAACTTGAAATATTACCTGGAGGTGTTGCTCGTGTCCGTCTAATGAATTAGAGTAGATGTTAATATAATCAAAGAACACTCCAGTGAAGGTTCGATGAGGCCTAAACAGCTTCTCCATCAAGCGGTTGAATGTGGCTGGTGCATTGGTCAAGCCAAAAGGCATGACAATGTATTCGTAAAGACCAAAGGTGGTGCGAAATGCGGTCTTTACAATGTCTTGATCAACTATCCTTATTTGATGATAGGCATTTTTTAGGTCAATCCTACTAAAGTAGATCGATCCTTGTAGCTTATCAAACAGGTCTTATACCCGTGGAACGGGAAACCTATTCTTGATAGTGATCCTATTTAGTGCTCTATAGTCGACACACATACGATATGTGCCGTCTTTCTTTTGCACTAATAGCACATGTGAGCAAAATGGGGCGGTGAACTTCCTGGAAGAAGTTCAATTGCATGGTCATCATTACCTCGTTTAGGAGGTAGCTCACAAGGGATGTCGTCAATAAAAACATCTTGAAACCCCTTGAGAAAATTGGATAACTCTAATTCCTTTTCGTTGCTTTTATTTTCTTTTGCTAAAGCATTAGGTTCATTTTGAGAATCTTTAACAAAAATCATGTACACGGAAATAAAGCTCTTTATTGACTTGTTGAAAGCTGGTGTATGTACAATGGGAATAGTGTTACCCATTTCCTTAGCATCTATATACATGTCTTTTTCCCTGAACTTAAAGGAGATTCTCCTTTCAGGGAATTTAACATTGGCAGCCAGACGATCAAACCATGGTGCCCCTAGGATTACATCCTCATGCTTGAGAGGAGAGATAAAGAAGTCCTCTTTGTCCACATAAATTTGGACATGAAGCCTCAATTTCCCGATTAAGAGAGTGACTTAAGCTTCTTGCCCCTTGAAAGCACTGTCTGTGGGTAGAACATCTCCCATCTCATAGGCTTGTATGCCTAGCTTGGTGGCCAACTTTATAGATATAAAATTGTGAGTAGAACCAGGGTCAAAGAGAGTAAAAGCATCATGTTCTCTTACCTTTCCCCAAGCATGGCATAGAGGAGATCCTTTGTGGTGAGTTTGGTGAGTCTCCTACTCTTGGATTTCAACCAAGGTAGCTCTAGGAGGATCTTGGCGGTTGTTCTTTTGGGGACAAGCGCGGTACGCATGCCCTTGTTTTCCGCACTTGAAACACCGGTTATCCTTGCGATAACGCTCAAGCTCTTCAGGAGAGAGTTTGTTTTTACCTTTGTAAACTCCCTTCTCTTTAGCTTTGTTGGAGTTGCCCTTAGGAGACTTTTGGACATTGTCCTTCCCCTTAGGCTCGTTGGAACCCTTGTTTTCTGTGGGCTTATTATTATTTTTAGCCCCCGTTTGGAAATTGATTCGAGAGGCCACCATAGTATGGTGTATTACCGTCAATATGGTACGTGGCCTTTGGGAGTTGACATACTCCGCCATTTCTTCGGTTAAGCCCGCACAGAATTGTTGCTTTTGCTCTCAAAAATTCAACTTTTTGAAGACAATGGCTTTGAGTTGTAGGTCCCAAAACTTGTCTACATATTTGTGTGGATTGATTCATAGGGAGAGAGCTTTAAGCTTCGCCATTCGGTGAGTACTTTGTCTTTGGCATCGGTGGCCAAAAACAACTTCATAATGGAAGCTCTTAGAGCTTTCCATGTTCGCGAAGCTTCACCGTTGGCTCGTAGGCTAGACCACCATTGCGTGGCGGACTTTTGAAAGTGCATAGCTACATGGCGTAGCTTAGAGGACTCCGTGAAGCCCTCATCTCCAAACGCCGCATCAAACTGTTGGATAAAGGCCAAGACTTTGTCCGGAGCACCAAAGGTGCCATCATAGGTAAGGAAAGAGATGCTCTTCCCTCCCTCTTTGAACTTCTTCAGCTTGGACGACCTCTTCCATGCGGCATAGGATTTCCTATTGCCTCTTCTTTTTGATGGTTCAAAGGTTGCACCATCACTTTCTTCAGAAGGTGAAGAATTTGAAGAAAGTGGAGAAGAGGGTGGCCTCTTTCTCGTCTTTTTCTTGTCTTGATCTTCGTCGTCTTCACCATCATTTTCATAAGAGGAAGAGGATGAAGAAGATGGAGAAGAGGGTGTCCTCTTTCTTGCCTTTTTCTTCTCTTGCTTTTTATCATCCCTCTTTGAATTATGGTGTGGAGAAGGGTGCGATGGTCTTCTCCGCTTTGGTGGTGATGGAGAGCGTTAGCCCGCCGTCTTCGTGGAGCCATCTCCGCCGAGGTGGCGGGAGACTCACTTCTTTCTCGTTCCTTCGATGGAGGCTCTTGAGTTCTCCTTTGGGAAGGAGATGCATCATCAAGAAGTAAATTCTTGAGCCCTTCGTATAGATTCTCTTCTTCTTCCCGAATCGAAGAGAGACCTCTTTTGGGAGTCTCACAAGGAGGCTTCCTAGGTGTTCTCTCCTCATGGTAGTGAGCTTGGAGAATCCCATGAGCACGGAGCTGCCGTTGCACTTCACTTTGGAGAGATGGATTGCCCATGGCTTGTTGAAGCCTAGAAACAAGATAGCTAACAAGCATCGGAGCATCATTAGTAGCTTGCTCATTAGCAAAATCAAAGTTATCAACATTAATTTCACTCTCTTTACTATTGTCAACCATTCTAACAACTTTTAGGTGTAAACTTTTTAGGTGTACTTTGGCACTTCATGCCCTAGTTGCTACTCCTCTTTACCCCTTTAGAAAAAGCACTCAAGCTACTGTACCCGTGGCTCTAATACCATTAATTGCAAGGAATAGAAGAGAGGGTCGTCCAACACCAAAACAACACCGACTCCTGTCAAGCTTCTAATAGCTCAATAGTGGTTAAGCCGTAGGCAAGCCCCGTAGGACTCCACTATTAAGACCATAGCTCTCGACGGTGATGCCCCGTTAACTGCACGAAGGCAGGCGCATTGCAAGGCTGAAAAATCCCTATTCTACTTACTCACACACAATTAATAATACCAACCATTTATAGCTAGCTCGAGGACCTCCCTTCTTGAGCAAGAAAAGAGAAACCTTGTGCTCTGATACCAATGTAACATTTAATGGCCTAAAAACTTGTGTGTAGCGAAAATTAGCATGAACATAGTGGGCATTTCATTAGAATAGAGTCCTACTGAGAATTACAAGAGTTCTTGGGTGGAGAGAGCAACCAAAAGCATAACACCTAGTTAGATAGCATGAACAATACTTTCAAAAGAGAGAGAAATTAAGCTATTGACAACAGTTGAGGATCGGATTTTCATGGAGCCGGTCCCCCCTCCAAAAGGCTTTGTATTATGATTTCTCCCATCAAGAGAGACATTGTACAATACAATTCTTTGTGTTCCTTCAAGACTAGCTAGTGCAATGAAGATGAAAGCTTCATGCACTAAGCAAAACAATTATCAAACACAACATCAATTATCCCCGGTCTCATACCCAAGACCTCACAAACCTTCGAAGATGGTGAGAGCTAGCAGGGTATGAGAGTAGATTGAGAGGAAGAAGGAATAGTCTTATGAGAAAGATGTACATCTCCTCACATAATCACTCATATTAGCATAGCTTAGCTTAGTAATTAGCATGGTAGAGGAGACGAGCATGCATTGAAGCTTGGCTCTTGGTTGGATTTGCATCACAAAGCCAAGAGTTGTTGGTGTAGGCCTCCCTTCTCACAAGCTTGGAGTAGGTGATAAGCTTTCCATTAAAGCTTGAGAAGGAGAGAGAGTCTTCTTTACTTCACACATGAGATTGTGTGAGTGTGTGTGTGTGTGATAATGCCTTCCAAAAATCAGCCCCCTCTCTCTCTTGGTCGACCTCTCTTGCTATTTGCTCATGCTCTACCCTGATTGGACCTCCCCAGGCCTAGCCAATGGTAACCTTTCCCCTTTTGTGAGAGCTTTTGGTAATTTAATAATTCAACTAAACTCTCATTGGACCCCTTTGCCTCCTGGCCAATAGGAATCAGGCAAGCCATTGGGCTGCTGAATGCTCATTGGACCCCTTGGGAGACTGTCTAATAGTGTTCTAGAGGACTTAATTCTCATTGGTTCTTTTATTAAGTGTTTTTAAATTAATTAAACTAGATTTACTCTAGCCTAATTCTCATTGGTCCACCTCCAAGGCCATCCAATAGGAATTGGGTACACCTTGTGGGCATCTGGGCTAGGGAGTTGACATGTGTCCCTCATTCCCTTTGTGTAAAGGGAGCTTGTGTGTGTGTGTGTGTGTGACTTTCTTTCTCATCCCCTACAAGCAAGGCTCGCCCCCTCCTAAGTAGGGATTTGTAAAAACTTTTTTGACACACACAAAGCATCCATTTCCCCCAGGGTTGACCTTTGGACACAACCTTTGAATTTTGGAACCTTAGCATTTTGGAAGTCTTAATGGGCTGAACCTTAGGGTCTTTTTAGCCCATTGTTGCACATGGCTCTTTTGCAGATGGCCTCCCCTTTGGATCCCTATTTTCCCTCTTTAGGATCCCTACTGTGGCCGGTCTGCTAGCCTAACCAGTATTCTAGCTTTTTCTCCCCTGGCACTTCCCCATATTAAATGATTAGTTTAACATGAGAAAATCATTTAGGAGAATTAGATATTGATTATTATGACATTTTAGGTGTATTTTGTGGTCGGATTGGGAATTTTAAACAAACGAGGGGCATTTTGGGAATTTCAGCAAATTAGAGGGGTATTTTGGTAATTTTCCCTAAAATGAACCTTGGTCCGGGTCTCTACCATGCACTTTCTTGCCGTCCAATAGAATCCTGGCAATTAGGCGTCTCTCAGGCAGACGCGCTGTGAAAGAGCATCCACATTTGCGACTTTTGGCAGAGGGGGAATGGAATCGAATGAGGAAGAGTTGTGCGCGGCCCTGACGAGAGTGGCGCTAGCGGGCGATGGTGTGGTGCTGGGGTTAGGCATGGCAGTGCTAGCCATTCGGACGTGGCTGCGCTTCTATTTGCATTCGCGGGCACTTTATCAGCTGGAGGATACACGCGTGTCTCGCATCGCCGATCTTCGGGATTTGATATCCAAGCAGGAAAGCAAGCCTTTGGTGATTGTGAGGGGGAAGGTCAACAGCAAATTGCTCATAGACTCTCAGTGGCGCAGGAAGGGCGACGATTTACTCACTACCCATAATGGAGCCAACAAAGCTGTGATCGTTCAGAGAACTCAAACGGTTAGCTTCTCACCTGGAAAAACGGCTGCTATTCCAAGCACGTCACCTATTTCAAATATGACGCCTTTAGTTTTCGTACTCGTGATGCTGGATTAGGTCTTTTTTCAGCTGTCTTATGGTTTAAATTCAAGAAAACGTGTTTCAAGCGAGCCACTTTGTTTGCTGTAGTGGTTTCTGGCAACTAATTTATCATGGGGTTGTTGTCAGTTTAGATTTTCTATGCTCTTTGTTATACATAAAGCGTTCATGCATTACACACACACATACACATTTTAAGGGGTGATAATGTAAAAAGCTTATACTCCCCCTCACTCAAAGGACTCATTGTGATAGAATGAGTCCTTTGACTCCTTGTCTACATTAAGGAATTTTCCCAGGCATGACACCTACCCCACTCTCCAGCAGCGAATCCGATTCAGGGTGCTTCACATGCTTCAAAGCTCACACCCCAAGTCACTACACCCTGCCCTACCCTGAGTAAAGGGTAGACAGCCAGACAGAGTGCTGGATTGCATGCTTGGTTAGGATCTTCACAAAAGTAAACTCATATTTCGGGAGTAATTGCAGGAGTTCAGTCCGTGTAGATGTTTCGCTTGAATTCATTCTCGCAATATTTGAGGCCACTTGGTAAGTGCTTGAGCATCTTTGGATACTCCCTTAGTGGTCAGCAACCGTGCCTGTAAACACTCCTCTTTGTTTCACTATATTCGTGTCCGTGTCTGTTCTGAAGGTGAAGGGTTTGCAATCGTGCCTATAAACGGTCCTCTGTATTCACTATCTTCGTATGTGTGTTTGCAACTGTGCCTATAAAACACTCCAATATGCTTCACTATCGTTTAACCAACCCTCCATGTGTAGATTGTCTATGGATATACTTATTGGATGCTTGATATGGCCAAGGTCCATCATTTCAGAACTTCACAAGCGGGCTACTTTCACTCAAAAAGCTATGTCTCATTTGATCTTGGACCTGGTAGTAATTATCTTGGTGAAAAGAAGGGGGGCGCCCAAATGTTGTCAGAATAGGCAGCAGAAAATGCAATGAAGACACGAACTGGACTCTGATCCGGTGGATGCCTCGACTCTTCAAAAAGATCCTCTGACACTAGAGAATGCTACATACATACACAAGGCAACTGTGGAGAAGAGAGATCACTGAGGTAGAGAGAGAGAGAGAGAGAGAGAGAGAGAGAGAGAGAGAGAGAGAGAGAGAGAGAGAGAGAGAGAGAGAGAGAGAGAGATTCTCCATGCCGATAACAAACTGCATTTACAAGTGACCAAAGGTGGTTTGACATAGATTTGACATGCCCTAGATGGATAGAGTCTAGACCCATGGTACACACAAGTGCTATTGCTACTGCCATTTGCTCTTGCAGAAGAGGCCATTGACTCGGCCTCCATACGATAGCAAGAGAACGGATCTGGAGGGAGAGACATGACTCAAGGCCAACACAGAAGAAGGCTGCCTTGTAGATGCCAATGGATCTCTTTTTCCATAGCGTGCATCTCGGATGAGAAACTCTGCCACTAAATTATCACAAAGCCTTTGAAAGGCTAGAGAACTGGACCCAAGATGAATCACCAAAGATCGCTCCTTTGTTGAGCAGAAATGGTAGGTCGGATCTGGAAAATGCCAGAAAGGGTGAGCAAAAATGCTAGGAGGAGACCTCCAAACTATATTGTTCAAGAGCGATACCCCACTGCTCAAGGTGCTCAATCCACTTTTCAAGCCCTACGACATGTATAAAATAGGCTAAAATAAGGAAATGTAGAGAAATAGATAGTAGGCCGATCAAGGGCTGAGGGAAAAATAGGCCAAGGCTGGGGTCTAATATCCCATGCGTGCAGGAGCCTATATGACGAAAGAGCCAAAAACCCAAAACTACACATTGTTGGAAAATCTCGACATGAGAAAGTTACTTCACTTTGGCCGTGCATAGCCACAAAACAATCCTCACTGTCCCTGGGAGATACCAAGACCTACTGGACGAATTCAGAGAGATGTCATAACTCTTAACACCCCCTCTTAGCTTTTGGAAAGGAAAACGGCCTAGGGAGCTAGAGTGAGCAATTTGCAACTGGAAGGTGAGGGTTTCATGGACGAGGACCCCAAAAGAGGTCGGGAGTGGGAGTAATGGCTTAAACTGTGGGTATTTGGATCATTTCCCAACTCGCAAGTACTCCACCCTCTAAGAAGGAGTCGGGTTTTTGCACCTTTAGTCACATACCACATGCCAAAATCTCCGAGCAGCCACTTCCAAAAAAATGTGGACAACTGAAACTGAGGCTACTGAGAAATCAACTATCCGAAGATGAAGAACTAAAGAACTGTGCCAACCACCATATGTCGTGAATAAATTGCAAAATATATTTGAAGAAACTTCATGTATATTTTGCAATTCATCGGAATTGAGAGTGAAAACTACTATTGATCTTTCTCTATCTAGAACTCTTTTCGAGAGATCATCACCCCACTCTCATAGTGAATGGGGAATAGGGAGACTTAGCTAATACGGCAAGATAAAGAGATCATGCTCCCAAGCACTGCAAAAGAATAACAAGGTAGTAAGAAAGCCGCCAAGTAGGCTGTTAATCCTGTCCGCTGTACGTGGAACCAAAATATCTGAAAGAAAGCAGTCCATGAAACGACTCCCAAGCTGACTTCTCATCCCCCTCTAAAGGGAGAACATGCAGACCTTGGATAACTGCCACGACTCTCCAACAATCTCTACTTGTGCAATTGGATCACCCAAGATAGGTAATTCGATAAGATATACCCGTGGAATGTGGAATCAAAATCAATCCTTAAAGACCATCTCCCTATCGTGAAGTGTCACAAGACGGGCACCACGTGCCAATAGAGAAGAATAGACTGAACAGACTTTTAGCACTCCAATAACAACTGAACTGAAAGAGAGAGAGAGCTTGCAACAGACCATGGAGGACTATAACCAAAGGTTTCTTGACGTCTAGACTCTACCTTCCTATGTCCTTCTTTTAGTTCATTCTCTTGGAGGACCAGTGCGAGCACTACACCATTGGATTACCATCACCATTGCAGGAATATTCTTTGTCCAAGCAAGTTTCAACCATGCAAGAGCTTATGGACCATGCCGCGGTCGGCTACAAAATGATAAAAGGAACGTTGAAGTTTACCACGGAAGCAACTCCGGCCACTAACCAGAGCTCTCGGCAACAACGAACAAATTCTCGGAATCCTATGAAAACCAGCCTCAACGGCCTCGTCTAACACACCGTCAACGAGACGCCTTGTTACAAGAAGGCCGATGTTGCGAATGTTTCCAAACAGGGCATACGTTCAATGCATGTCCTGAGCAAGCCTCCACGTCCTCAGTGCAACCTTTTGCTCCCACGTCAGACAGATCCCCGGGGCCACCTCCGGCCAAGAGGGCTAGACCTATTATTGGACTAGTACCCGGTATTTATGGTAGGCACCTTGAGAGTTTTAATGAATTATGAAGAGCTTATGGAAAATTCAACGGCTTGAAAGCCGTTATTTTCTTTGACCCCGGAGCTATGGAGAACTTCATCCATCCAAAATTCTTGAAGCAGATGCACTTTGATTATGATGCAGAGGGTGGAGAAATTGAAGCTGAGCTAGCCGCGCGCCAAACTATGAAAGTGGTACCACTCATTGGTGCTCTTCCAGTGACTATACAAGATTATCATGGGAAAGCCGATTTCCACATTATGAAGTTGGGCAATTGCGACGTTCTCTTGGGCATGCCTTGGCATGACAAGAATGATGCGACTCTCCAGGTTCGGAACCGAACCATAACCATGATGCAGAAGGGCAAGCCAGTTGTCCTCAAAATTCGGTTGTCCGAACAAAGCAATGAATGACCTCTCTAGTTGTTTCTAGTTAGATACTTTTGAAGATTGTTTGAGAAAGTATTGTTTGAAATGGATGCTATCTGTTTTATACCTGTCTTGGTGCCGAATGAATTGTTACTCTGGATTTAATACTGGTTTCATTAATTGCTGATTTTACTCCCAGGTGGAGAAGTGAGAAATACTGTTTTGGTATTGTTTGAACCTCAGAACCATGCAGGCCGATGTCTGCGGAGTGTTCCGTTGTATACTAGAAAACCCCCGAACGACGCAGGCCGATGGCTGGGGAGCGTTTGGTTGTATGCTTGAACCTCCAAGTGACGCATACTGCAGTATGGGGAGCTGGAGCGTTTGGTTGTACAGTCCTCTGAGCTTGTGGCTTAGACCTTTTTAGGTTATTTACGGGGGGAGTGACGAGGTAGTGCTTGAGTAGCTTCATACCACAGATCGTTTGTCCCGAGGGAGTGCTCAGCGGTGCTATTTGTTGTGTCTTTTAACATGCATATGTGAGCATTTGTGTTGCATTGTGATGTGCCAACTACTGAATATTCCTAACTGGATAAGATTGCATGGATATGTAATTTTAGTGCATCAATTCGTGGAAGATCAGTGCGGTCTGGGTGTGATGGCTTATTTTATTACGCCAGCATATCAAGAGTTCCGATCTAGACGAAAGCAGAAGCCAAATCTTGATCAAAAGAGCCGATAGGAGAATCCAACTCCTTAACAAAAAAAAAAGCAAACTGATTGTCCCCCGGAATGACCCTCGGAAATTTTTAACTTGAGTTGTTTTGCAGATATGCTGTAATCGCGGACGATTACTCTCTTTCAAGAAGGGGGGATGTCACAAACTGCTGACGTGTCAAGTCAGTGAAGAGCAAAGCCAACCTTCAGATCACTGCCGAGGGGGCCTAAACCCTAAGAAGAACAAGCAACAACAGAAAAAGAAGACCTACCAACTCATGGGACCTCCTCCGATGGGGCCCTACTCTGAACTTCGAATATAGAAGACATGTAACTACGTGCAAAAACTGTCTTGAAAGCTTGCCAGGTCCTTGGAGCATGCGGTTGTGTCGCGATTGAGCTCCACCATTGCATAGCATTATCTTTAAGAAATCCCGCTACTCGAGAAATCTTGGATTCTTCTGTATAGTTTCTCAAAGCATAGATGTTGTCGAATTGTTGTAGGAACTGCAATGCTTTCTTTCGATCTTTCACCCCGGAAAAAGTGAAAAATTTGACTGTCATGCCGCCATCCTTGAAATCTTTGGGCTGGTTAGGCGCGTATCCTACGTACGGATAATAAGGGTATCCATATGGGCTCCAACCATTGTAGCCTGGTGGCAGTGGGTGGGGGCAACAGCGGTGGCAAAGGCGGTTGCACTGGATCAGGGTCAGATGGCTGTATTATATTCCTGAAGACTCCCCCGATCGGCAGTAACGACTAGGAAGGTTGCCGGTTGGAAGCCCTCGTACTTTATGGTGCCGGAAGAGGAGGTACCACCTGTGGCATCAGAGGGGGTAACATGTAATTCAAAAATCGTTGAAAGCTTTGCAGCATCGGAAGGTTCTGCTGAGGATGCAACGAAAGAATGTCGTGAAGCTCGTCGAGAAGAAACTGTAAATATTCTACTGAATCCATGAATGCCATGTCTTGGGTTCTTGCCTTGTAAGACAGAGCGATGAAGACGGGAGCGCGCCGATGCGCGATGAAGTAAGGGTGGGAGTAGCTAATAAGTCCGGGGTCGGGACCCGAAGATACTTCAAATAAAATTCCAATAGTCTCTGGTTTGGTTTGCTCTGTCTGCTCTTTTGTAGGACCGGTATGCTTTCAGAAAAGTACACGCTTGATGCTGTGATACCACTGTCACAAGACGGCACACGTGCCAATAGAAAAGAACAGACTGAACAGACTTTTAGCACTTCAATAACAACTGAACTGAAAGAGAGAGAGCACATGCGACACGGAGTGGCGGAATTCCACCCCAAAGAGTATTGGCCCCAAACCTTGGCGCCCCTTTCAATATTATTTTATATTACTTGAACTCAGTACAATGCCGGTACTCGCGCTCTGCACCTTCTTACCGAAGTCTGTCGGAGAATGAGTCCTCTGCATACCTTTAAAGGCCCTTGGCCTATGAAAAGCAGTTTACTTGAAAAGCCTTCAAACTTAAAAGCAATTGGCTTTAAAAGCAATGCCCAAAAGCTGCCAATGTAAATTACGGAAATCCGTACAACTGCCACGTCAGCAGTCAATGCAAAACGCGGAAATCCGTGCAGTCTGCCACGTCATCAGTCAACGAAAAATCCGAAGTGTCCGTACGGCTACCACATCATCAGCTGCTGCGCAAGCCTTTGTGTGTGTGTGTTTGTGTGTGTGTGTGGGTCTTGCTTTATTTTATTGCCTTTACGTCACTTGGGCCCCATCGGACGGGGTCCCATAAGTTGGTAGGACTTCTTCTTCTGTTGTTGCTTGTTCTTCTTAGGGTTTAGGCCCCTCGACCGTGATTTGAAGGTTGGTTTTTCTCTTCATTGACTTGACATGTCAACAGTTTGTGACAGAAGAATGCTCAAGCTAACTGTAATTGGTTCCTAGTCCAAGAAGGACCACTATCCACTTGTACAAAAGCTCCATGCAAGCCCATGGATAAGAGAAGAAGGTGTGCCCTAAAGGATATAGTCTCTAGGGATCAATTTGGAAGACAAAGTATTGGAACTCTTGCTCGGATGCACTGGGGAGAGCAATCGTGTAATAGACTTGGACACTCCAAGCCAAAGATCTACAGCAACACACGTGAGAAAATTGCACTTACAAATCCCGACCGAGGGGCCTAAACCCTAGAAGCAGCAGAAGAAGGTTTATCAACTTGCAAAGTCTTGCCGAGTGGCTTATTTTTAAAGAAGAGTTCCCACCAACTTATGGGACCCTGTTCGATGGGGCCCAAGTGACCTAAAGACATAAATAAAGGAAGGCCCCATCACACACAAAAGACATTGCGTAGCAAACTGATGACGTGGCAACAGTTGTACGGACGCTCCGTAAATTGCACTGACAGGATTATCGGAATTCCGCTTCTGTGCTGCTTGCATGCGTGGCACCTATACGGATTTTCGTATTTCTCGATGGCTGATTTCAGTGCCAGCTTTTGGGGTTTGTAGCTTTTCATGTAATTGCTTTTGAGAGGCCAAGGGCCTTTAATTATCACTTAAGGGCCTCATCTCTGGCATTCTCGCATAAGCGAGAGCAGAGCAAGAGCCTCAGGCTGTTGTATTGAGTTCAAGCAATATAAAGAAATACCGAATGGGGTGCCAGGGTTTGGGGCCAGTGCTCTCTCATGTGTCGTGCATCTCTTTCAGTTCAATTGTTATTTGAAGTGTTGAAAGTTGTTCGGTCTGTTCTTTTCTTTTGACACGTGGTGCCCGTCCCATTACAGTGGTATCAGAGCTTCAGGCGTGAGCTTTTCTAAAAGCATACTGGTCCTACCAAAGAGCAAACATAGCAAGTTGGTGCTGCCAAAGTTTACACGAAATTTTATTAAAGAATCTTCGTGTCTTGACCCCAGACGTATTAGCAACTCCCACCCTTAGTCCATCGCGCATCGGGCGTGCTCTCGTCTCATCGCTCTTTCTTACAGGGCATAAACCATAAAGGACCCAAGGCCACATGGTGTTCATGGATTCGGCAGAGTACCTGCATTTTCTCCTCGACGAGCTTCTCGACATTCTTTCGCAGCACCCTCAACAGAATCTTCCAATGTTGCAGAGTTTTGAATAGTCTGTGAATTACATCTCACCCCCTTTGATGCCCCAGGTGGTACCTCCTCCTCTGGCACCAGAAAGTACGAGAGCTTCCAATCTGCAACCTTCCCAACCGTCTATTCAGATCAAGAGAGTCTTCAGGAGTATGGTGCAGCTATCTGACCCTGATCCTTTGCAACTGCCTTTGCCACCGCTGTTGCCCCCACCTCCCCACCACCACAGCCACCAGGCTACAATGGTTGGAGCTTGTATGGATACCCTTATTATCCATACTCGAAATACACGGCTAACCAACTGAAAGATTTCAAGGATGGCGGCATGATAGTCAATTTTTTCACCTTTTTCGGGGTGAAAGATCGAAAGCATTGCAATTCCTACAACAATTCGACAACATGCGAACTATACAAAAGAATCCAAGATTTCTTGAGCAACAGGATTTCGTAAAGATAATCAATGCAATGTGCGTGAGATCTCGCTCCAACAGAATGAAAACACGGAAGACAGTGAATAACAGAGCAACAACACCATGACTCAACAATGGAACCTGAACAACATGAACATCGACTAACTCAAAGAGACCAGTACTGACTCTAGCATGGCAACACACTCAGCTCTAGCCCAGAACTCACGGGTACAATGGGGGTGTCGAGGCTCAACTGTGCAGGGATGGTGCAGAAGCGCATGTACATGAACTCAAGATGCTAGACTCTAGATGAATGACCATACCAAGTAGGTGATGATCCTAATAAATCCAAACAACTATGGATATATACAACCATAAGAGCCACCAACGGCTCACAAATATCCAATCCAGCTAAGTCTATCTCCAAACTCTAGTCGTGGTGATCTGGCCCTGCGTCGGCACCCGGATGCGTCCCACTTGTCACTGCATAGGCGAGAGTCCGTCCAGTGTGAACTCCAACCCAACTGTAACTAACTGCCTGTGTTGTGCCTGTGACACTGTAGCCCTGTTACTACAGGTTGCCCACCACAAGACCACTCTCCGTCTCGGTGAGAGGAACACTTAAACTGCAAAAACAACCTACAAGTCATTGCATATGTACAAAAAAAAAGCTGAGTAGATCTGCCGTTTCATGTCACCAGGGGAGAGTCGTTGCTAGTGCTGTACCATAAGTATCGGCCTCTGGAGGAGGAGCCATCAAATCGATGGTAGAAGTCTGCTGCTGGACTCTTTTCTGAACAAATTGGCTCCCTGGGAATGGAGAAGCCACGTGCTGCTCAGTGGATGGATGCACGTGTCTTGAAGTGTATACCTGCCGTCTACTAACACACCCATGACGGTGTGCACCAGCAAAGCCATCGCAAGGAAACCTATGTGTCGGCTGCATTTGTGGCATGGGAGCCGGCTGCTGAAACCCCTGAGGGTAGAATGGGAAGTGCTGAGGCTGAGCGTACCCTACAGGAGTCTGTGTAGAAGTACCTCGTTGTGCATGCCCAACAGGAGTGTGTACCTGTAACCCGTGCCGTGTTTATCCATATCCCATACCCACTAGAGTCTAAAATCCCATGTCGTCGTGGAGTAGCATCTCCCGAAATCCTCGCACTTGAGAGTCAATGATTTTAGACTTTCCTTGCAATGCATGATGCAAAGCAAAAATAGTTGCATCTCTATCTGCGATCGCACTCTCTGTGACACGAAGAGACCCTTCCATAGCTGCATAAGTGGTTGAGTGGTGTTGGTGAGTAGCAGCCAACCTCTCTGCTCCAAGCTCAATGGTAGCAATAGCATATCTGGACTCCTGCAGTATCTCCTCAGAGAGCTGAAAGAGCGAGGTAGAGTGCGCCTCTACTGAAGATCCCACAACGGTGATTGGCGGGGCAGGGCTAGTATGTGACAGCTGGTGGACTCGTAGCGTAGAGTGGGGGTAGCCGAGACAAGTGGAGTGGATGTATCTGAGATGGGAAGAGGGGAAGAGACAACTACTGGTGGTGTGTGGGAGCTAGTCACTGTGGTAGGAGTGAAAATGGTAGAAGTAGGGAGAGGGGCACACACTGGAGAAGCCGCAGTTGGCAAATGCATAGTGTGATCTGAAACACCCGAGCATACCATCGGCTGAGCGAAACAAGTAGCGGGAGTAGATAATGAGCGTCGGACAGGGTGCTTCATTCGTAGCTGCTGACTCTCTGATACTAGCAGTGATATTAGGGATTCTGCTGTCCTTCAACACTTTAGCCCTTTTCTTCTTTTTCTTCTCAAGTATTGGGTTGGCCGTATTGGCCATAAATTTATTTTTTCTTTTGAGTGCCTTCCTTGCATATCAGCATCCACATCCATAGTGCTAACATGGATATTGATTACCCAAGCTTACATTGGCGCTGCAAAACACTGAAAGCTCGATTGGACAGATTGCACCTGTGCTCGAAATCTTTTGGCCCTTGTCTGTAAGGATGTATATAGAATCTGGTGAAATCTACAAAGGTATTGTGTGGATCAGATAGTAGAGGCTCTCATAGTGGGAAAACATTGTGGGCGCCTCGCAACCCTTCTTCGACTCTCTTGCATCTCTGAGTAAAAAGTAATACTTGAAGACAGCCCACAACTCTTTTTTCCGCGAATAGTCTGGGTGATCAATATGTAGTAACTCTTGACAAGCCTGAACTGTGGCATCCTTGGAAAGCTGAGTAGCGCATGGTCGTCTTCAAAGACGGAAAGGTGGTCATTCCGAGTGCATGACCAATTTGCATATGCTATGGAGTGGTGGAGCTGAATCGTGACAAAACCGCATGCTCTAGGGACGTGGAATCTTTCAAGACACTATTTGCACGCAGTTATATGACTTCTCTCTTTGAAGTCCGGATCTTGTCAGAATGGGGCAACTTGAAATTGCTTGCCACAGAGATCATTGACGACTATAACCAAAGGTTTCTCGACGTTTACCTCCCGGTGTCCTTTTTTAAGTTTATTCCCTTGGAGAACTAGTGCGAGAGATATATCATTGGACTATCATCATCGCTACAAGAAAATCGTCTATCCAAGAGCTTATGGACCAGTCGGCTACAACCTTAGGGAAGAAATATAAACCTAATTTTGGTGCAGGTTTCATGATGGAAGCCCTGTGGAATGTCGAGCTCGACCGATGTTGAGAATGCTTTTTCAATTTGATTTAGCAGTTTTTTGAATTTTGTTTGACAACTTGTTTGGTGATCCTGTTTGAAATTTGTTTTGAAATGATGGTATTTGTTTAAGCCTGTCTTGGTGCCGTAGAATTGTTTGACTTTGGTTTTAATATCGGTTTCAATGCTTGGTGATTTACTCCCGGGTGGAGTAGTGAGAAATGTTGTTTTGGTATTGTCTGAACCTCGGAACAACTCAAACGGGATGTTTGGGGAGCGTTTTGTTGTACGTTGGAAAACCTCTGACTGACGCAGAGGGGACGTCTAAGGAGCGTTTGGTTGTATGCTTGAAATCGTCTGGGGACGAGGTAGTCATTGAGTAGCTTTATACCGCAGATCGTCTGTTTCGGGGGAGTGCTTAGCGGCACTGTTCGTCATGTTTTGTGACATGCATATGTGAGCATTTGTGTTGCATTGTGATGTGCCAACCATTGAATATATTCCTAATTGGATGAGATTGCGTGGACATGTAATTTTAGTGCATCGAGACACTCGTTAGAGATCAGCGTGGTCTAGGGGTGTGGCTAATTTTACTACGCCAAAGTATCAAGAGCTTCGATTTGGAATGAGAATATACTCCTTATTGGATGAGATTCTTCTGGGAAGCCAACCACCTAGGATATCAAGAGCTCCAGTTTGGAATGAGAAAACTGATTGTCCCTCGGAATGACCCTTGGAAATTTTTGAGCTAACTCGAGCTGTTATGCAGATACGTTGTAATTGCGGGCGATTACTCTTTCAAGAAGGGGGGATGTCACAAACTGTTGACGTGTCAAGCCATTAAAGAACGGAACCAGCTTACAAATCCAGACCGAGGGCCTAAACCCTAGAAGCAACAGAAGAAGTTTTACCAACTTGCAAAGTTGCTGAGTGGCCTATTTTTAAAGAAGAGTTCCCACCAACTTATGGGACCCCGTCCGATTCGGCGGCCCGAGTGACCTAAAGAGATAAATAGAGCAGGACCCCTTCAAAAAGACATTGCGTAGCAAATTGATGACGTGGCAACAATTGTACGGACGATAGGCTAGGTTGTACAGAATTCCACGTTTTGTGTTGGCTGCAGACGTGGCACTTGTACAAATTTTTGTTCTTTTCGCTGGCTGATTTCAGTGCCATCTTTGGGCCGAATGATTTTGGGGGTTGTAGCTTTTCATGTAACTACTTTTGAGAGGCCAAGGGCCTTTAAATATCGCCGAGGGCTCTTCTCTATCATTCTTGCATTAGTGGAAGCAGAGCAAGAGCCTCGGGCTGTTGTATTGGGTCCAAGCAATATGAAGAAATACCGAAAGGGGTGCCTGGTTTGGGGTCAGTTCTCTCTCGGGTTGTAACTTTGCCACTCCCCGTCTCGTGTGTCGTGCATGTCTTTCAGTTCAATTGTTATTTGAAGTGCTTAAAGTTGTTCAATCTGTTCTTTTTTGTTGGCACATGGTGCCCGTCCCGTTACACATACTCAAGCATGGGTAAATACCGTTCCCACTTGCCCTTATTGTCTGACACATAGCATTTGAGCTTATCTAAGACAATAGAATTAGCCTCTTCTAAGTGTCCATCATTTTGTGGATGAAATGAGGATGAAAACTTGAGCATAGTGCCCATGTTTCCAAACAAGCCTCTAAAATAGACTCGTCATACAAGGAGCACGATCATTGATAATTGACCTCTCGTGTCGGTACTAAGGGCTCAAAGCTTGTTTTTTGTAATGAATGCCAATATGGAAAAAAAGTGAGAAATTGTTATTAGTCTAGTGTCTCTTGCAAATTTGATCGTCTTGATCTTGTACATGCTAATGTGTGTAGCATGCCTGTCAAGAGTATGGGTGGTGTTGCGTGTTTTGTTTCCTTTGTTGATGATTTCTCTAGAATAATATGGGTTTTTTTTGCTCAAGAATAAAAGTGACATGTTTGCCTCTTTGAAGATTTTTCATGCCGACTACCCAAACATGTAGGAAGCTGAAATGCTTTCGTACAGACAATGGGGGTGAGTTCACATCTACTGAATTTGTTAAGTTTTACCAAGTATCAAGAGGGAGCTAAGAGCCCTTTTTAGTCCTTCATCTAATGGTGTGGCCGAGAGATATAACATGGCGTTGTGTGAGAGGGTCCGATGCATATTGCTCACTGCTAATCTCCCTTAAGGATTTTGGGGAAAGGTGCTTACAACTGCAGTTCATATTTGCAATCGTTCACCCCACATAAAGTTTGCATCCCCGAAGAGGTTTGGTATGGCACACCGGCTTCATATTACCACTTGCGCATTTTCGGTTGTGAGGCATTTCTGCATGTAAGGCCCGAGTTGAAGAGCAAGCTTGATACTAAGTTCATGAAAGGAATCTTCATGGGATATATGGAGATGAAGGAGAAATGGGCTATAGAGTTTGTCTACCTCAAGTTGAAAGGGTTATATGCAGCAGAGATGTTGTTTTTGATGAGTCAAAGTTGCTTTAAAAAAATGTTGCCTTTGATGTCTACTCTAAAAAGATCAAATTTCATCCAGCCACCTATTAGTTATGAGCCAGAAGATGTTGGATAGCCATTGCATGCACCTAAAGGCGATTTGCAGCCAAGAGAACATACCAAAAATACGGCTGAGGATGATGTACAGCAGCCCATAAATGATGATGTTGTCGTCCAACCTGAACTAGAACCTATGCCAGATAATGTAGATCATTGGGTCAGGAGATCTAGCAGGGTGAGAAGACCAATTCAAAGATTTGACCCCTCTTTGCAATACATTATGTTGACTGATGAGGGAGAGCCTCTTACATATAAAGAGGCCATGTTATGTGATTCTTAGAGCAAGTGGGAGCTGGCTTTGCAGGAAGAAATCAAGGCACTGCCAATAATACTTGGGATTTGGTTAAGTTACCCAAACGTAGGAAAGCCATTCCTAACAAGTGGGTGTACAAAATCAAAACTGTCAATGGGAAACCAAAGTACAAAGCTAGGCTTGTTGCAAAGGATATGCGTAGAAGGCAGGCATTCATATTCAGGAGGTGTTTTCTCCTGTTGTGAAAATGACCACCCTTCGCGTTATTGGAGATGGATCAAATGGATGCAAAGACAACATTCTTGCATGTTGATCTTGAAGAAGAGCTGTACATGATGCAACTGGAAGGTTTTGTCATCCTTGGAAAGGAAGAGCTTGTATGTATGCTCAAAAGAAGTTTGTATGGACTGAAACAAGCTTCTAGACAATGGTACAAAAAGTTTGACACTCTTGTATTGTATGTGGATGACATGCTATTAGTCGGGAAGAACAAGAGTACTTGACACTCTAGAGATTTCAGCTTTTGCCATGAAAGATTTGGGTTCAAGTGAACATATTTTGGGCATGCGCATAAGGAGAGATAGGCAACAGAAACTCTTGGTTTTGTCTCAAGAACAGTACCGTGAAAAAGGACTTGTATAACCGGCCTGTACACAGTAAAGGGCGGAACCAAATCTACAACCTGTTAATCACACACAGAGTACTGATGGGAAAGAGAGAGACTCTCAACACTTGCGTCCAACGACTAGAATGTCACCGCGCACACGAGACCGACACCATGTAGGCCCCAAAGACTGGCGCCCCTTTTGGTATTTCTTTATACAGTTTAAGGTAGATGTAATAGACTTGGACACTCCAAGTCAAGAATCAATCACCACAACACCAAATAACCACTTCAAAACAATTCACAGATCACAATAGATTTGCACTGGACCGGCAGAGTTCCGTGCCCAGAGATATTGGCCCCAAAGACTGGCGCCCCTTTCGGTTTTCTTTATGTATTAAAATCAATGTCAGAGTACAGAGAGCGGTTAGGGTTTCACTCTCAGACTCTGCGTCCAGATGCCCTGAGAAGTGAGGTCCTCACGGCGTATATAAAGATTACAAGGGATGCCTAAAAGCAGAGCCCCAAAAGCTTAAAAATCAAAGGCAGAGATTCTCTCTCTCAAACTCTCTCTCTCTCTCTCTCTCTCTCTCTCTCTCTATTGCTTTTGTAAAATAAAGCAAATCAATCTTTCTCTCTCTCTCAACTGAATTTGCGTCGCTCATGCTGATGGTTTTTACCTCCCGAAATCCTGGAAATCCGTACACTGTTGCCACGTGGCATTAGCGCCTGCTGTTTAGGGTTTCCAGCCACTTTAGGGTTTTAGCAGTTAGGGTTAGGGTTAGGGTTTCCAAAAATTATGGTTTTTGGCAGAAATTAGGGTTTTCGCTGTCGGTAGCCACGTCATCACTTCGTGACATACCCCTCTCTTGAAAGCATTGTAATTGACCGCGATTACGCCTACAAAACCGACAGAAGCCATAAACCGTCTTAACAGACACTGGCTGTTAGTACCTACGTACTAGGAACACACATCTAGCACATGTACCAAATCGACAGTCACATCACACGACATCACAGGACATCACAGGACATCACATGACATTCAACATTCATTTGTATCTTAGACCATGATTTATCGGCGATGTAGCTAGCAATTGCATCTAGGTCCAATCGGGACCTCATCGATGTCTGATTGACTAACCCCTATTGCAACCATGTCTATTCGAGATCAATCAGACCAAAATGCTGTAGTCATTTCGTCTATCAGTTCTTGCACTTAAAAGAAGTCAAGAACAAATCAATATCATAATCAGGAATTCCATTTCATAAAGTCATCCAATAGAATACTGTCAGCTTTCAGTATCTCTGAAGCTCAAAGAGACATCAATGGCTCTAGTATCTAAATCAAGGCATCTGTTGACAAAGGAGTGGAGTGACTCCCCTCTTGTGCATCCCACTGCACTAGATCTCCGGCCAAGCTGAATTCTGGGTTCCGTTTGGAATACACTATGCTAAACCAAAAGCATCGAGGTAAAGTTTCACAATCTGAGGAGTATTTGCTAGGTCCTTCTCAACCATCAACTTCGCATCCAATGCAGAATAGTTCTTGAACTTAACCAAGAACCGCCTTCGGACTTTACCTTTAGTCTTCGTATCCTTATGTGCCAAAATCTGTTCAGGAACAAGAATCTCCTCGTTTTCTTCCACTTCAGGTTGCTCATCAGGCTCCCCATCATTAGACACACACCCTTAAAAGGTTTCAAGCGACTCACATGGAATGCATGTGAATCCTCCAAGTATCTGGCAATTTCAATGGGAAGGAGACATCATTTATCTTTTCAGTGATCCGGAAAGGTCTGTAGTATCGCATACTGAGCTTTGGAAAAAGCCTCTCCTTTCCCTTTTTCTTTCGTAGGCGTGCCTTCTCAAAACGTAAGAGCACCCAATCATCCTCCTTCAATTTCAAGTCGCGACGATGGCGATCCGCTGCCTTTTTCTGTCGTTCTTGAGACTTCTGCAAAGTCTCGCGAACCTTGGCAAAAGCCGTATCCAAATCTCGCGTATATTCATCCGCTTCAAAGATCTTATCTTTCGTGCTTAGGAAGGGTGGAACCTTCGCAGCACCTTCAACAATCTCAAATGGCGCCTTCCCTGTGGAAGAGTGTATCGTGTTATTGTAGGCAAATTCCACCAAAGGTAAGTACTTTTCCCATTGAGTCTTCTGATCCGAGATACAAGACTTAAATAAATCTAAAACCACTGAATTGGCAATCTCAAATTGCCCGTTAGTCTGCAAGGGGAACGATGACGAGAACTGCAATTGCGTGCCAATGTTCTCCCAAATTGCCTTCCAAACAAACTCATAAATCTGGGGTCTCTGTCGGAGACAATCGTCTCAGACGTGCCATGTTATCAGAAAATTATCGTGATCATTGTGTGTTCTCGGGAGATCAAAAATGAAATCCATTTCAATACTTTCCCAGGGGCGGGTGGGTATGGGTAAAGGCTGTAACAATCTCTGTGCCTTATGCCTGTCAAACTTGACCTTCTGGCATACTGAGCAACTGTGCACAAACTCTTCCACATCCTTTTTGAGTTTCGGCCAAAAGAAGTATCTCTCTACCCCCTTCATGGTGGTAGTAGCAATGCCGCGATGACCCGTAAAAGGTGGACAGTGGCATTCAGTCATAACCTTTTCTCTCAACGGTTGTGTAACGCACAACATGGTTTTTCTCATCAAGTAGCCTTTCGGAATGGAGTATCCTGCTACTGTCTCCCCATCCCGTATCCGTGTGAAAATATCTGCAAAATTTGTATCTGTGGCATACTGATCGACCATATTCTCGAAACTCCTATGTTATATCGCGGAAATAGACAGAACCAACGGCTTCCGAGACAAAGCATCAGCCACCACATTCTTCTGACCCTGCACATGGACAATCTGGAAGTGAAACTGTGACAAGATGTTCGCCCACCGCATCTGCTTTTCCGAAAGCTGCTTCTGTGACAAAAAGTAGCGCAAACTCTGATGGTCTGTAAAGACAGTAAAATCCGCTCCAAGTAGGTAATGCCGCCACTGAGTAAGAGCATGGATAACCGCTAAAAGATCTTTCTTATAAATCTGTGCTGTCATCTCCGACCTAGAGAACAATCGGCTCTCGTAAGCAATGACATGGCTTTCTTGCATCAAGACCGCACCTAGACTATGACCACAAGCATAGTCTTCTGCAAGTCCGGCAAAGTCAAAACTGGTCCCGTAGTCAATTTCTCTTTCAATGTCTGAAAGGCAGTCACCTCTGTGGATCCCCACGAGAAAAGGACTCCTTTTTGTGTCAAGATATGCAAAGGGGAAGCAACCTTTGCAAACTTTCGTATGAACCGCCTATAGTACGAACACAGTCCCAAGAAGCTTCTAACTTCATGGACATTCTTCAAATCGGGCCAATCACGTATAGTCTCTATCTTGGCTGAATGCATTTGCACTCCTGCTGCTACTGAGACAAAGTGTCCCAAAAAGTGTATCTCTGAAGCAGATGATTTCTGTCTTATGCCTCATTCTTGGAGAAAACAATGATATCATCAAAGAAAGTGTCAACAAATAGCCTTTACTCTCGAAAAATCTTGTCCATCATCCGGTTAAGTGTCGCAGGAGCATTGGTTAAGCCAAAAGGCATCACCAAAAACTCAAATAACCCAAAAGTAGTCCGAAAGGATGTTTGCTAAAGCACGAGGATCCTTGTAACCTGTCGAGTATATCACAGATTCTAGGAATCGAAAATCTGTCTTGATGGTGATTTTGTTGAGAGTTGTATAATCGATGCACATTCTCCAAGATCCGTCTTTCTTCAAATCCAACAACAGTGGAGAGTAATACGGTGAAGTACTAGGCTGGACAAGACCCTTTTCCAAGAGGTCTTTCACTTGGTTCATAATCTTTTCAATCTGAACTCGACTCACATGGTAAGGTGGCCGGTTCGGTGGCATGCTTCTAGGTATCAGATCAATGGTTTGATCTTGAGGCCCTCTAGAAAGCAATTGGCATGAGTGTGGAGAAAAATCTTGGCGTTCTTTTGTTCAGGTCAAAACATATTCAACCTTTATCCATCGTTCATTTCTCTCCCAAAAGAATGAGTAAAGAAACTGAAGTTTATCAAGTACAATCTCTGAGCCCTTCATTTGTCAAAGTCGCTTTCTCGGCCCGGTAGTCAACCACGGCGTAGTTCTGGTGGTACCAAGGGATTCCGAGTAGAACGTCCCTGAACACCCCTGTCATTGCAAACAAAGTTTGCCAATGCTCAATGTAATGGCAACATCCCATCCGGGTGCCAGTCGAACTACCTCCGCTTGTGGTGTCAGTCTGTCGGGCGTAATTTCAAATCGAGCCGCCAATTCCAAGTGAAAAGAAGTTGGCCTTGGCTCCTTCAAAAGAGCTTCCTGATCCTTCACTTTGCCCCAAAGAGCGGCAAAGTTTGTACTTTCATTCATTTGATTCGGTGCAGGTCCCACGCCATGTGGTACCAGTTCTGCTTTTCTATCTTCCTTTTCTGCCACGTTCCTCAACTGCTCTTGAACTCTCAATTTTGTTCTTTCTGTGCCTTTTTAGGGCACTTTGCGGAGATATGTCCATGTTCCCCCCATCCAAAGCACTTCCCCTCTTTGATGAAGCGAGCTCTCTCCTCAGGAGTAAGCTTGGGTCGTGCATCCTTTTTCTCTGGGTTGCTCTTTTTCTTTCTACTTTCATTCCCAGAAGTCTGTTCGGCTCGTTGTGTCATGGCCTCATCTGTGGGTAGGTCAGATTGCCAGAGTGAATGGCAAAGCCCCGCTTGGCATGACTCATCAACTCCTGAATAGAAGCTGACTTCTGCTCCAAGCAGTGATCTCGGATCTCTGTAAGTAGACCCAAGGTGAACCGCTCAATCTGTTCTTTGAACGAGATCTTCTTGAATGAAGGATCGGGTAATCTTTCACAATAAGCATTGATTGTATCTTTCTTGGTCATTCGAAGATGGTTCCAAGCAGCTCGTATATCTCGTTCATACTCTTTCGTCAACCAAGAAGAAATAAAAAGCTTCTTAAATTTCAGCCATTTAATTGGCGCAGTCTTGTTTAAAAGAAGTGTGGACCACCAAGTGCGAGCATTCCCCTTAAAGTAAGAGGCAGCTCTCCGAATCTTGGAGTGCTCTGAGTAGCATCCTCCCGCGAAAGCGATGTCAAACTGTTGTATAAAAAACAAAGCCTTCAAAGCATCTGAGTATCCTGAAAAAGTATCAAATTTGATCGAGTGGCCGCCTTCCTTAAACTCTCGGACTTGCTTACTTTTATCTTCGAGAAAGTCATACTGGTTGGCTTTGTAAAAATTCTTCTTGTTTGCATAAAAGTTTCCGTCATCGGAATCTGAGCCGTCTGTAGACGAGTCCTCAGTAGAACTGTCAGTCTCTGGGCGAGATTTAGCCTTCTTTGCCTTTTTCTTGCCCTTTCCGAAGCTTTGTTTCTTGCTTCGCTTTTTACCTTTTCTGTCTTCTTCGCTCGAATCTGAAGAGCTAGAAGAACTGTCAGAAGAAGAAGAAGAAGAAGAAGAAGAAGAAGAAGAACTGGGTACTCCTTCAAATCGAAAACTCTTCTTCTGTTTCTTTGCCTTGTCAAATGGCGACCGACGACCCAAATAACCCGGGAAGTCGGTGCCTTTCTTCTGCTTTTTGCCGTGCTTTTTGGCTTTCTTTTGCGCGTCAAAAAGCTGAGCAATCCGTGCATCAACTACCTCTTGTAATTCCTTCTCTGAATACTGTTTGTGATCAGAAGGTTTCTTGAGAGTGGGTTTCAGGGGTAGTGTAGTGGTTTTCTGCCACTGCGCATGCACTTCCTGAAAAGAAGTCTCGCTCATATATTTTGCCAATTTCGGATCCTTCACAAAACTGACCATCATCTTTGTTGCATCGCCAATCAATTGACTACGCTTCATCTCTCTTTGCTCCGCATGAGTAGGCCAAGGCGGGCCATACTCTTTGCCGGAATCTTCGTTGTGATCCCTGCCCGCATCTCTAGATGCAGAGGGAGTCGACTGATCCTTGCATGAAGCCATAGGTGCTGTGGAAAAAATATTGGGGATCGGATTTCCCGTAGAAGATAAATTGGCCGTGCTCTGATACCATTGTAACAGACTTGGACACTCCAAGTCAAGAATCAATCACCACAACACCAAATAACCACTTCAAAACAATTCACAGATCACAATAGATTTGCATTGGACCGGCGGAGTTCTGTGCCCAGAGAATTGGCCCCAAAGACTGGCGCCCCTTTCGGTTTTCTTTATGTATTAAAATCAATGTCAGAGTACAGAGAGCGGTTAGGGTTTCACTCTCAGACTCTGCGTCTAGATGCCCTGAGAAGTGAGGCCCTCACCGCGTATATAAAGATTACAAGGGATGCCCAAAAGCAGAGCCCCAAAAGCTTAAAAATCAAAAGCAGAGATTCTCTCTCTCAAACTCTCTCTCTCTCTCTCTCTCTCTCTCTCTCTCTCTCTCTCTCTCTCTCTGTTGCTTTTGTAAAATAAAGCAAATCAATCTTTCTCTCTCTCTCAGCTGAATTTGCGTCGCTCATGTTGATGCTTTTTACCTCCCGAAATCCTGGAAATCTGTACATGCTGCCACGTGGCATTAGCGCCTGCTTTTTAGGGTTTCCAGCCACTTTAGGGTTTCAGCCAGCAGTTAGGGTAAGGTTTCCAGAAATTAGGGTTTCTGAAAATTAGGGTTTTTGGCAGAAATTAGGGTTTGCAAGATTTTTTAGGGTTACTGGTGGAAATTAGGGTTTCTGTTGTCGGTAGCCACGTCATCACTTTGTGACAGTAGACGATCCGACCACTTAGTACAAGCTTTCACAAAGCTGTCTAAACCTGGCGAGGGCTGAAAACGCAGGTTTCCGACCTAATTTCAACAACATAACAGCGCAAAAACCCCTGTAGGTCAAAAGTGCTTGTCTAGGGCGGATTCCCTCGCTATCTGGAAGCTCCTGGTGAGCTGTCACAGAAATTCAGTATGCTGTAATTCTCTGTTTTTCACTACTGGGTGCCCAAAAGCCTGTACACGCATCCCAAGGCTCTCACGAGGCTCCCCTGGTGTTCCCTTGCAGTTTAGGTGCGAAACCCTAAACCTGTAGAAAAACACAGCAGGCTGTATTTCCCTATTTCTGATCGTTTTTAGCGGAGCAAACATGCCTACGCGTGTCCCAAGGGCTTCTGCACGCAGTGGGACAGTTTCCCTGTGAATTGGACTAGTTTTCACGCGAGAAAACTCTCCAAACTCTCAATCTTTCACGATGAAACTGTGCGTACCTGTGGGGGATTAGCAATTAGCTAATCCGGTTCCTGGTCAGAAGGCTCTTGCCTTGGCAAACGCGCATAAACCCCCAGAACTGTACATATTCATCTGAGTAGCCCAACTAGTGGGGCATTACCATATGTGCCAAAGAGGAGAGAGATGCACGAGAGCAAGTCATCGCGCTACATGAGACAAAGGAGAAGGCAAGCTTATTATTAAAGCTGTAGACCTGCACCCACTACTCACACACACACACACACACACTATAATTGCACTTAGTAGCAAAAATAAGCCTTCTCTCTCAAATTGGGCATCCCGTGTTGATGCTGGAGGTGGCAAAGTCACCTGGAGCCGCCATGTGTCTAGTTTGCCCCTATTGAGTTGATTCTCTAGAGTCTAGTTCCCACTGACATATAAAGTTATAAATGACTTGCCGAGTGGCTCAAATTCCATCTTGCGCACACAAGCTTCCATGCTCATCAGAATTCGGTGCTAATTGGCCTGACCAGTCCCAGACGGACCGACCTAGACTCCGATGTCTTCCATCCATTTAGCATCCAATGATGGATAGTTCTTGAAAGTTGAACTTCACCAAGTAGCGTCTTGCAATCTTTCCTCTAACCTTCTTGTCCTTATGTGCTAGTATTTGTTCAGGAACAAGAATCTCATCCAATTCTTCTACTTCGGGCTGTTCCTCATCAGGCATATTCTCTGGCACATCACCAACAAAGGGTCTTAGAAGGCTGACATGAAAAGCATTATGTATTTGCCAGCCTTCTGGTAGCTTCAACCTGTAAGCTACTTAGCTACATCGTTGATTTTTTCTGAAATTTGAAAAGGACCGTAAAGGGTCTTAGAAGGCTGACATGAAAAGCATTATGTATTTGCCAGCCTTCTGGTAGCTTCAACCTGTAAGCTACTTAGCTACATCGTTGATTTTTTCTGAAATTTGAAAAGGACCGTATATCGCATACTGAGCTTAGGAAACAAACGTTCCTTGCCTTTCCTTTCCCTTAACTTGGCCTTTTGAAAGCGCAAAAGCACCCAATTACCAACTGAAAATACAAGTTCACGACGGTGACGATCAACAACTTTCTTTTGCTTAGCCTTAGTTCTCTCAAGAGCAATCTTTATCTTCCTGTATGTTTCATCCATATCTTGTACATACTTGTCTGCCTCAAATATCTTGTCCTTAGTCTGCAAAATGGGCGAGACTTTCTTCCTGTATGTTTCATCCATATCTTGTACATACTTGTCTGCCTCAAATATCTTGTCCTTAGTCTGCAAAATGGGCGGGACTTTCTTCCCTCCTTCCACTATCTCAAATGGTGCCTTACCTGTTGACGTATGCACAATGTTATTATAGGCATATTCAACCAATGGGAGATGGTGTTCCCAAGTTCCCTTGTGCTCTGACACATAGCATTTGAGCAGATCCAGGATAGTAGAATTCGCCTCTTCTGACTGTCCATCAGTTTGCGGATGAAACGAAGATGAGAACTTTAGCGTAGTGCCCATATTCTCAAACAATGCCTTCCAGAAAAGACTTGTCATACGTGGATCCCTGTCACTGACAATTGACTGAGGCATCCCGTGATACTTGAAGATATTACTCATGAATATCTTAACCATGTGTTTTGGCTTTATCTTCTTCCTAACAGGAATGAAATGGGCCTGCTTACTGAACCTACAAATGATAGTCCAAGTCCCATCATTGCCTGTTTGCGTCCTTGGAAGATCAAAGATAAAGTCCATTGCTATGCTTTCCCATGGCCTATCAGGGATCGGCAATGGCTGCAACAATCCCGGTTGCTTTTGTCTGTCAAATTTGACTTTTTGGCATACTAAGCATGATCTTACAAATGTGTCAACATCTTGACGCAAAGCTGGCCAATAGAAGAATGCCTCAACCCCTTTCACTGTCGCATCAATTCCACGATGCCCAGCATAAGGTGGAGCATGACTTTCCATCAAAACCTTTGGCCGTAAGTGTTTAGTAACGCATAATTTTCCATGCATCATGAGAAAGTCATTCTTAAGCATATAGTGCTCATGATGTTGCCCATCAACAAGCTGATGATAGATCCTTGCAAAATCTAAATCTTCAACATATTGTGTCTTCATTTCGTCTCGTTCACAATGGTACGGAATTGACACTGCTGAAATTTGGGGTTTTCGTGACAACGCGTCAGCCACCACGTTCTTTTTCCCTTGCACATGCACAATCTGAAAATGGAACATTGACAAGATGTTTGCCCACCGCATGTGTTTCTCAGACAACTTCGTTTGCGTGAGAAAATATCGCAAGGTTTGATGATCTGTTTGGACAACAAAATTAGCCCCTAGCAGATAGTGTTTCCAACTAGTGAGAGGATGAATTACTCCCAGTAATTCTTTCTCATAAACTTGCAAGTTCCTTTTGGTCTTCAAAAGAATTGTGCTCTCATATCCACTACTCGGCAATTCTGCATTAGAACTGCACCAAGACTATGGCCACATGCATCACACTGAACCACAAAAGGTTTCGAAAGATCTGGCAAAATGATTACTGGATCTGAAGTTAGCTTCTCTTTCAAGTGTTTGAAGGCTAAAATTTCCTTGGCTGCCCACTTGAAAGAAAGTAACTCCTTTTCCTTGTAGTGCATGAAGTGGAGAAGCAATCTCAGCAAAATTTCGCATGAATCTCCTGTATTAGGAACATAGGCCTAGAAAGCTTCGAATGTCATGTACCGACTTCAAGTCTGGCCATGACCTAATAGCTTCCACTTTGGCGGGATCCATGTGTACGCCATCCTTTGAAAGAATGTGCCCAAGGAAGTGAATCTCTTCCAGGAAGAATTCTCTCTTTTTCGCATTAATGAGTAGCCTGTTCTTGCGTAGCTCATTGAAAACTGCGGTCAAGTGATCTCTATGCTCCTCTTCAGACTTTGAGTAGACAATCATGTCATCAAAGAAGGTACCCACGAAGTTTCTATGTGGTCTAAAAATTCTGTCCATCATTCTATTAAATGTGGCAGGAGCATTTGTGAGACCAAACGGCATAACTAGAAACTCATAGAGACTAAATGTTGTCCTGAACGCAGTCTTATGGACATCTTCTGGCCGAATGCGTATCTGGTGATACCCACTCTTTAGGTCTATCCTTGTAAACAATGACGCTCCCTCAAGCCGATCAAGAATGTCATCTATCCTCGGTATGGGGAACCTGTTCTTGATGGTATTTTTATTCAAGGCACGATAGTCAATGCACATGCGCCATGAACCATCCTTCTTCTGCACTAGGAGTATAGGTGAAGAAAAAGGGGATGAGCTGGGTTGAATCAGCCCCTTCTCTAAAAACTCATTGAGTTGACTCATAATCTCTTTCTGCTGGGCTGCACTAATCATGTATGGTGGTCTATTCGGTGGACTAGAACTTGGCACAAGATCTATGGTATGATCCTCAGGTCTCTCAGGAGGTAACTCCCCTGGCAAAGAGTCCGAAAAAACAATCACCAAAACCACTCCAAAAAGTTAACCTGTCTTTATCTAAAGTAGACAAATTAGATACAACTTCAGGTACTTCTTTTGCAAAGATCAAGTGTGCAGAAAGATGATTCTTTATTATAGATGAAATAGCAGAAGCATAAACAAGTGGAACAGACTTGCCTTTAAGCTTTACATCAAGGACATGAGTCTTTCCTCTATGTACAAGGGTAATTTTTTTGTTGTAAGTATCCACCATAGCATGCAACCTGTAACACCATGGGATACCCAATAACACATCACAGCCCTCAAGTGGCATAATATGAAATTCTTTTGCACCCACATAGCTCTGAATGTGCAGACGAAGCTTCCTCAAAATGGGAGTAACATGCTCTGAATGACCTGGGCATGCCAAACCTGCCTCACCTGTCATACCCATCTCCTCTGCACGAATGTCCAACTTTGATGCCAATTCTGGTGATATAAAATTTGCATGGGCTCCTGGATCAAAGAAAACCAGCATTGTCTGGTCTCTAACTTTGCCCCAAGCTTTGCACAGTTCCGTGGCATCTATGTTTTGTTGATCACCAACCAAATCTAGGACAAGTCCTGCGCTTGGCTTTGGCTTCTTCCCTTTATGGTCTGACTTGTCATCCTTATCCTGTGACTTCCTCTGCGGGCATTCATTAGCAAAATGTCCCTTCTCTTCACAAATGTAGCATCTCTTCACAAATGTAGCATTTCTTGGCCTCCCTTAGAGCTTTCCTCTCCTCAAATGTCTTGCCAGAAAAATGCCTTTTCTTCCTTTGGCTTTGCCCAGAAGAAGGTTTAAACTGCCTTTGTCCTCCGAAAGGCTTCTTCTTGAAAGGTGGTACAGTGAGAGTAGTTGTGACATTGCCCTTGGCTGAAAATTGTTTGCCCTGGGGCTCCTTGTTGCTGGCTTTAAATCCATTGAATTTACCTTGCAACAAGTGATTGGCCGCTGTCGCATTCTCAATCAACTGCATAATGTTGATGACATTGGTCTTTGTAGAGTAGTCTCTGATTTCCTTTGGCAATCCACAACAATACCTTTCAATGTGTTCTGTCAGTGGTACAAACCTGTAAGAGCTTATGGGTAACAAGGCATCCCAAAATTTCTGATTGTACTCTTCCAGATTTGCACAATTTGATGCATTTAAATCATACCATGCCGTGATCACATCCACCTCGAAAGTGTTTGTGAGCCATGCAGGAGCAAATATGTGTTTAAACTGAACTATGTTGTAGGTGCTTGGCCCTGATTTAACAATGTGGTCCACCATCTCAACGCATTACCCTTCAAAAAGGTGGCAGCCTTGCGTATCTTGGAAGACCCTGTGAAGTTTCCACCTGCATACGCCGCATCAAACTGTTGTATGAAGCATAGTAACAAGGGACACCCTTTTTCAAGCTTCCCATCCCCACTTTTCCATTCCCACTTGCCGTTCTCCCCTCTTTTTTACACTAAAAATCCATTTGAGCCCCGTCCCCCGTTCCCCGTCCTGGAATGCGTCCCTTGTGACTATGGTATGAAGGTCAAGGCCTTCATTTTGTCCTGTGTGCCATTAAAAGTGTCAAACTTCACAATTGTCCCGCCTTCCTTGTATTCCTTTGGATGGCTCATAGTAACCACATTATTACCAACAGGTGCTTTAAGAAGTGGTACTTCTGGGTCAAGCATTCCAACACCCATATCACCTGTTTTACAGGGTTATTCGCGTTCTGTGCATTTTGCTGTGAAAAATGAGCCATGCCAAAATGAGTTCCAAGCATCCCAAAATTACCATAGGCACCCTGAAAACCTGGTTGAACACCTATGTTCCCGTACATAGGGTTAACCGCACCTGGTTGCATTGCCCCAAACACATTTCTTGGTATGTACCCTTGTGAACTCGTGGATGGTCCAGCCATAGCTTGAAACATTGAACCACCACCAAAGTAATGAGGATATGAAGTAAACGGTGGAATGGTCTGTTGAACGGCTTGTTCATTACTGCCTTGACCATTCACAGCCTCATGTCCAAATACCACATGTTCCTTTGGACCTGTAGACACATTGGGGGTCTTCACCACCTGCTGCTGCTCTTCCACAAGAGCCTTTCCATGATTGTCATGAGACCCCTCTGCATGTGAACCCTCTTTTTCAGGTGGTAGGGGAGAGACATCCCGTTTAGGAGCCTGTAAGTACTTCTGTAACTTCGGATTCTGAGCCATTTGCTCGAAGATATCCATGATCTTCAAGAACCGAGCTTTGAACATAAGATCCTCATCCTCCGGCTCCATGGGTCGCTTCCTTTTGTCAACAACCCTATGCTCCTCTTGCCCACTGTAAGAGGATGCTTCCTTTTCAGAACCCTCGTCTCTCCTTTTTGCCAAAGTGCTTAACTCTGTATCCTTTCACCCACAACAATCCACGGCGCACTCTTTGAGGAAAAAGTGTCTTATCCCATCGATGGAACCATATAACCAGCCTGTACACAGTAAAGATCGATACCAAATTTACAACCTATTAATTACACAGAGTACTGATGGGAAATAGAGAGAGACTCAACACTTGCGTCCAACGACTAGAATGTCACTGCGCACATGAGACCAACACCCTGTAGGCCCCAAAGATTGGCGCCCTTTCGGTATTTCTTTATTTAGTTTAAGATAGACGATCCGACCACTTAGTACAAGCTTTCACAAAGCTGTCCAAACCTGGTGAGGGCTAAAAATGTAGGTTTCTGACCTGATTTCGGCAGCATAACAACGCAAAAACCCCTGTAGGTCAAAAGTGCCTGTCTAGGGCGGATTCCCTCGCTATTTGGAAGCTTTCTAGTGAGCTGTCACAGAAATTCAGCGTGCTGGAATTCTTTGTTTTTCACTGCCAGGTGCCCAAAAGCCTGTACACGCATCCCAAGGCTCTCACGAGGCTCCCCTGGTGTTCCCTTGCAGTTTAGATGCGAAACCCTAAACCTGCAGAAAAACACAGCAGGCTGTAATTCCCTGTTTCGGATCGTTTTTAGCGGAGCAAACACGCCTACGCGTGTTCCAAGGGCTCCCGCACGCAATGGGACAGTTCCCTTGTGAATTGGACGAGTTTTCACGCGAGAAAACTCTCCAAACTCGCAATCTTTCGCGATGGAACTGTGCGTACCTGTGGGGGATTAGCAATTAGCTAATCCGGTTCTTGGTCAGAAGGCTCTTGCCTTGGCAAACGCGCATAAACCCCCAGAACTGTACATATTCATCTGAGTAGCCCAACTAGTGGGGCATTACCATATGTGCCAAAGAGGAGAGAGATGCACGAGAGCAAGTCATCGCGCTACATGAGGAGAAGGCAAGCTTATTATTAAAGGTGTAGACGTGCACCCACTACTCACACACACACACACACACACACTGATAATTGCACTTAGTAGCAAAAATAAGCCTTCTCTCTCAAATTGGGCGTCCCCTCTTCATGCTGGAAGTGGCAAAGTCACCTGGAGCCGCCATGTGTCTAGTTTGCCCCTTTTGAGTTGATTCTCTAGTTACCACTGACTTATAAAGTTATAAGTGACTTGCCGAGTGGCTCAAATTCCATCTGGCGCACAAGCTTCCATACTCATCATTGTTCAGTGCTGATTGGCCTGACCAGTCCAGACTCCAATGTGAGAAACCCGTTCGACCGCAACCGTTTCACACTGGTGGCCATGCAATGTCCACTTGCACCTTTTCAAAGGTTCCGGGGAAAACAAGTAAAAACAAAGTAAATAAAAATATGTAGTACATATTTAAAGAAGGCAACAGGAAGAATACACCTCCTGGTGACAACTTGACAGGTTTAACATGGGCCGATGGCCCGATGCTAAGCCTTTGAGTGTGCCATTGCAGCCACATGTAAAGTTGAGTGCAAGTTGCTCAAAAATTGATGATGCAACCGATGCTATGAGGGGAGTACCTTATGCTTCAGCTTGCGGCTCTCATATATGCTATGGTTGCCACTAGAATTGGCATTGCTTATTCAGTGGGAGTGCGAGCAGGTTTATGTTTAATCCTGTCAAAGCACATTGGGATGCTGTAAAGTCCATAATGAGGTACCTTAAAGGGAGCAAAAGCAACTGCCTGTGTTATGGAAAAGGTCCATTAAAACTACAGGGATATTGTGATTCTGACATGGCAGGTGATGTTGATACTCGCAAGTCAACTAGTGGGTACTTTTACACCTGTGCTATTGCATGGTGCTCTAGACTTCAGAGAGCAGTTGCACTTTCTACTATTGAAGCTGAATATATTTCAGTTACTGAGGCTTCCAAAGAAGCCATATGGTTAGCCCACCTTGTTAGTGAGCTTGGATTGCCTGATGACACGCCCTTCCTTGGTTGTGATAGCCAGAATGCAATCTGTTTGGCTAAAAATGCCATGTTTCATGTGCGTACCAAGCATATTGATGTGCGGTACCATCAGATGATGGTTTGGTCTCATTGATCAAAATTAGTATACATGAGAACCGTGTAGATACTTTTACCAAAACTCTGCCAAAGGCACAACATGAGCATTGCCTACAGATGGTGGGAGTTACATAGCTTAAAGGCGACTCTTTGGGCCTTTAAGTGGGAGATTGTTGGGGTAAATGTCCAGACGTCACCTCCGGACCGTTCCGATCGAGAGCTTCACATATATATTTTTGTATATTTTTAGCCCACTTTCTTGGACCTGTACAATATTATACTTCATTTATTGGGCTTCGGGCCACTTGGATTATTTTAAAGGTTTCAGATTGTCCAAGTGGCCATTTTAATAAAAAGGGTCTCAAAAACCTCATCACTTGAGTTTTAGGGACTTCATAAAATTGTTGCCTCTTCCTGCAGCTAGTGCAAGCTCTCAACGCAACCTCTCTCTGTCTCTTTGCACTCGACGTGCGCGAAGACACACCACTACCCAAACTCACCCAACTTGGGTTCTCAAACCTCCTCTCTCACTTGATTCCATCGAAAACCTTCTGGACAACTGGCAACTTGAGAAGCTGTTGCAATTCCATGAGCTGAACTCATACTTGTTGAAGTTCGTCTTCAGCAGTTTTCCCTTGGTTTGTCATGGTTCTTCATGTTCCTTACGCGAATCGTCCTCCTTTGCAGAAAATGAGAGGCGACTGAGCACTGATACCACTGTCACAAATGGGAGCGCACACGACCAATCAATAAGGTGGGAATTAAGTAGACTTTCAACTAAAAGAGACGAGGGAGAAGATCGACACATTATTAGGGACAAGATGGGCTTGTTCCTTCTTTTAAAGAGAATTTTTGTTAGGCAGAATCTTTTTTTTAAACAAGCACAAGGACCGGAGAAAGCTCGCTGTTTTAAATCTCAGACTCGATGGTCGATTCCTTCTTTTGCGAGAAATTCTGAGAGGCGAGCTCTCAATTCCTTTTCTGTTTGGATCCGGAGCTTGAAACTCCGTAGACCGTTCCGGATTCGGTTCCCGGAATCCCGGAGCGTAGGGCGAGGCCTCCTTGTTCCTGCTCTGTGATGGAGTACCTGCAAAAAGCACAAACGCGGAAATGACAACTCGTAGGGTTGGCAAAACTGAGGGGAGAGAGAGAAGCGTTGGGTGCTTTTATAGGCCTTCGGAGCTGGCGAGCTTCCCGCAAACAAATAGCAGAGGATGGGGGGTGCTGGAATAGCAGGGAGAGGAGAGAGAGGGCTGAGGAGAGAGTGCACACTATTTTTGCAGACGTAAGGGGAGCGCCAGTCTTTTTTATAAGGCTTGCCTTAATTTTATTAAGTGGCTGCCTACTAATTAAGTGGGTGGTTGATCGCTTAATAAAAAAATGTGAACCTGTCAAAAACTCAATAAAAACTCAATGAGCTGAAAACCTATGCTACACGACACTTCCTAGGCATCCTTGGATGCAATCCTCAGGCATAGATGCTATGTAGACATATATTCCTTGCAAGAAAGCATCTGCTTTACTGGAAAGCACTAAAAAATATCCCGCTTTTCTAGAAAAAGTGTCTTAGAACCCATCTTTATTCTTGTGCCTGCGTCTATACGCGTAATCCTTTATCCTTTTCGGATTTCCTCCCAGACCAATGGAATATTTCCTATTCGACGCTCCCGTCACCCATCATGTGACGCATCGAGAATACCCACTTCCCGGTCTCTCCCACTGAACTACCCGGTCTCTCCCTCTGAACTAACGGTAGAACTCCTTCGTGATGCTTAATGTCACCCATCATATGACACATTAGAGTTGTCCGCTCCTGATGGCTTTTATCAATTCAAGCAGATCTACAATTCCTAACTTTTACAGTTCAAGTGTACACATATAAATATCCTAATTTCAGTAAATAGAAATTACTCAGAAAAATAAGAAAATAGTCCACTTAGCAACATCCCTCTGGGTAAGTATTTGCGATTGGTGGAGTTTTCTCATAACAACACTGTTCACACGTCTACATGGAAGACGCCATTTGAGACGTTAAGGATGTCAGAAAGGTTCCACTAATTCTGTGCACCAAGGACAAGTTTTTAATAGTAGATCAATACTTGTGGAATTTGGAGATTGCTTTTGCTAAGGTGAAGGAAACTTTGAAAAAGTCTCTCAACTATGGCATAAGAAGGCAACAGACAAGCATTGATGCGACTTGCAATTGATGCTACTTCGGTTTGCGAATGATTGATGCTACTTCGGTTTGAGAAAGCACTCCTATGAAAGAGAAAGGGTAAGGAGAGGCTTTTCCCAAAGCTTAGTATGCGATACTATGGGCCCTTCTAGATTCAGGAGGAGATCGACAATGCATCCTTTTGAGTGAAGCTGCTAGATACTTAGAGAATTTGTGAATTCTTTTCATGTGAGTCTTTTGAGACCTTTAAGGGTAAGGTGCCAAAGGATAGGAAGCTTGAGGAGCAAGTAGAAGTGGAAGGGACGGAAGAGATTCTCGTTCTAGAATAGGTCCTAATGCACAAGGAAAGGAAAGTGATGGTAAGCTGGTCTGCCGATATTTGGTCAAGTTCAAGAACTACTTGGCTCTTGATGTAAAGTGGATGGAGGGACGACTTAGCAGATACTCCTCAATTACTAGAGCTGTACCTTAAGGATTCTAGTTTAGCTCCGACTATTCTAGAAGTGCACATTGAATGAGCGGGTTGAATCTGGTGCAGTGCATGCTGCTAAAGAGGGGAGCCACTCCACTCCTTTGTCACATATTGCATTGATGGAATGACTTCATACTTTTTCTTTGAGATTTTAGGGATATTGACAAGCTGACATTATTCTACGGAATGACCGCATGAAAAATGTACATTGAAAATGGGAATTCCTAATAAGAGTTTGTTACATGTGCTTTCTCATGTATGTATGTTTGATGTGAAGAACTCTCGTACTATGTGTGTTTATTCATAACTGAACTTAGATAAAATTTGAAATTGAACTAGAACTAGAGACAAAGACTCAAGAGACTGAATGTGTGTTGATTCCTTGAAATGTGTTACAAGGGTGTTCTTGTATAGAAACTGAAGAGACACGATGAAAAGCCATGACTATAGGTCAACAGACATGACTCTAGGCCAATAGTCGTGTCCTTTTGTTGTAGAGTCGTAACCCTTCGGCATAAAGATGCAGCCATTCGTTGAAGAGGCATGGCTATTTGCCGAACATGTGCGACTCTTGGGTGAAGAGACACATCCTTTCGAGAACAGGGGTCTCTGATGTGGTACGTCTTTGTGCAAAAGAATATAGTGAAGAAGGTAATACAAAGACAAAGAATACGTCACAATCGTGACATTTCCTCCCATAAAAATAAAACCCTGGGATAGTTGTAGAAATTCCGGGAGAAGGAATGTATTGTTGTAGTGCTTCTGCATCCAAAGCTCTTTCTGTTAAGTCTCAATCATGGCACTGTTATTGACCATAACTATTTTGCCAAACTGAAAACTGAGCATATCTGCAACTTGTCTCATCTTTGTCAAAATTGTCAGTATCACATCTGCAATTTGATTAGTGCTTTTGTCAAAGTCATTTGTAACTTCGAGCTTTGTCCAAAGAAAGATTGAATCTTTATCTGCTTCGAGTGAAACTATTGGTAAGCTGACTTGAGTTTTCTGTTGAGTGATGACCACTGGTTGGAAATCTGTAAAGTATTCCATTGGTTTGTCTGGAACAATAAAATCGTCCTGAAGGGATGTCGTAGATTGAGACAGAGTAGTGTTTGGAGGTATATCCATCTATAAAGGTTTATCGATAGAATAAGTTGTGCCCAAAGATTCAATTGCAACCACTAATGTCGTGCTGCAAGAGTTTGTATCTGATTTATCCTTTGCACTGTTGAAGGTAAGGATTGGAGTCTTTAAGTTTGAAAAATTATCATTGACCATTGCATTTGGTATCTGTTCAGAGACAAAGACTTTATTTTGCAAGGGTGGTGACAAGGCGAATTTTTCTACCTGGAACACGGCCAAAGAAGGGGTTATGTGCTTGTCGGTTGTCACACAAGAACGAGAATCTTTTGAATCTTCAGCTTTCTCAACGGGTATTAAGGCTTTCAGTTGAGAAGGGAGAGGTTGAGGGACTTGTGGCCTCTTAGACCTCTGAAGAGTCCTGTTGCACAAGGTAAGGATCAATAAATCTTCAACTTTACCACCATCAAACAAGAAAGACTTAAATGTAGTGCATGGCTTGCGAGGGTGAACTTGTCCATCGCGGCATTCACGATCGAGTACTCGACTAGGGTCGGATATATTTGCCACTAAGTAAAGCCCATCTTGTTATGGTTGATTTCTTTTTAAGATGAGATCCTTTGGAAGCTTCATGTTGCTGCTTTTGTTGCTGATGATTCCAATAAGAAGTAGGTTGCTTAGAACTGTAACTTTTCCAAGAATATTCATGCTGAGACTTTTGCTGCTTGCACGAAGGTACTTCGTGTCTAGTTGTCTATGAGAAACCATGCTTTGGGTGATAAAATTTGAGTTGGAAAACCTCTTTTTTAAGGGGTTCTTCTCGGTCAGCCATTGAAGCTTTAGAAGAAGATGACAGATAAGTAGCATGAATAGTCCGAGAAGCAGTTGTATGACTTCGAGAAGAGGTTTGTGTTTGCATCTTCTCCAAGCAGGTGTGAAGTGATGTGAGGCTCATGGAAAGTGTTGCCAACTGCTCTTTGAGAATTGCTATCGGGTCCTCAGGTGGAATAGAGTTGTTGCCATCTTGTGATTTGGCCATGCTGATTGCTTAGAGAAAGTAACCGATAACTTGGAATAAGCTCATGAACTGATACTTCGAGAGCAGGAATTGTTTTTGGAGTGGGTTCCGGCTCTGACCGAGGCTCGGGAACATGAACAGAAACTGGAACCAGTTCGGGCAATGGAAATGGTTCCGGAGTATCCAAGATAATTATCACTTAGGGTGCGGTAGAATTTTCCTGGAGAACACTGTCGGTTATCTCCTCTATGTATGAAAGATAAGGAATGGGCACCTTGAACTCGTGTATGCAATGATTGCGAAATGTCTTGCGTGCAAAAGGAGCCTTGAGAGCCAACGCTGAATGAAAAGGGGGAGGGGCAATGTAGAAAAATTTGAATCGCTGGCTTGCTGGTGGTCATGTGGCTTCACGTAAGTAAATTGGGGGAATTAAATGTATAAAGTGCTTTTGCATGAAGGGCTTAATAATGTGAGGCTGGGCGGCCAAATTAAAAGTAAGGGTAGGAGCTGGTATTAAAATGTGTACGCTGCCTTCTGATTACGTAAAAGACACCAGCGAAGGGGTTTGACAATTCAGCCCAGCATGCGCTGTGCCAGGGTCCATGTCTCCTGAGAAAGGGTCCTAGCGTGGAAGAAAAGGTGACTGTTGGCCGGGCTGTGCCCTTTCGCACGAAAGGGTGCGATCATAGAGAATGCGAGATTCTCTGTGTACGCAGTACGCACACATCACTGGTATAATATAGTTATTATTAAGTAATAAACAAATACCAATGTTACCTCAGACCGTCGGGAGAAAAATTGCATTCTATCTTTCTTTTGCTTCCATACAACACCGGGAGAGGGTTAGCGCGTAGCGGCGAGGGTGAGAGGCTCACAACCTTGGAGTCCCAGGAATTTTTTTTCTCTGATATCATTGTGAAGAACACTCTTACTATGTGTGTTTATTCATAACCGAACTTAGATAAAAATTGAAATTGAACTAGAACTAGAGACAAAGACTCAAGAGACTGAATGGTTTGTTGATTCCTTGAAATGTGTTACAAGGGTGTTCTTGTATAGAAACTGAAGAGACACGATGAAAAGACATGACCATAGGTCAACAGACACGACTCTAGGCCAATAGTCTGTCCTTTTGCTGTAGAGTCGTGACCCTTCGGCATAAAGATGCAGCCATTCGTTGAAGAGGCATGGCTATTGGCCGAACAGGTGCGACTCTTGGGCGAAGAGACACATCCTTTCGAGAACAGGGGTCTCTGATATGGTACGTCTTTGTATTGGCAAAAGAATCAAGTGAAGAAGGTAATACAAAGACAAAGAATACGTCAAAAGCGTGACATTTGACTATTTGTTGAAACGATGAAATGAATGCAATATCTTATGTGTTAACTTGACGGGTGATGTGAATATGATAGTAACTAGATCAAGACATCTGCGAAAAGATCAGCGTCACAAAATGATAAAGTGGCATGACCAACCTTAAGGACTTGTCGAGAGAACAAGGGGTTAGAGCTAAAAAGTCTAAGCTAGTAGAACTGAATCGAGAAGGTGTGGCCAAGGGGCCTAAACAGAAGGGGTTAGGGTTTTTAAATAAAAACCTAACCTTGCCAACTTATTGAGCACCGATCGAGGGGCCCAAACCCTAAAAGTTCAAAGTGTAAAGGTTGGCTGTATGGATTTTCACGTTTTGCGCTGAGCTGCCATGTGGCATTGCTATACGGCTTTTCGCAGCATGCGTTGACAATTTTTGGCAGTTTGCACCATGCTTTTGAGTGCAGATGCTTTTGGGGGCTCAATGCGTTTAGAAGTGATGCTTTAGGGGCTTTGCTTTTAAGCATCCCTTGTATGTTTATAAGTGTCCAGAGGGCCACTCTTTAGAGAGCATTTGGATCTAGAGTCTCAGAGAGAGTTGGACCCTCGGAAAGTCGTACCTTCGTGAAGCAATAAGAAGAAATACCGGAAGAGGCGCCAGTCTTTGGGGCTAGTGTATCTGGGGACAGAACTCCGTTGTCTAGGGTGTCGACTCTCCTCTTCTCTCTCTATTCAAGTTCACTTCAGTTGTTTGCAGTTTTTGTTTGTGTGTTGCTATGATTTCTCGCTTGAAGTGTCCAAGAGTAACAGTGGCATTAGAGCTTAGAACAATTCTTCTTCTAGGGAGGATTGGATCCTTTATGTAATACACATGGGTCCTTGTAGAGAATCCGACAGAGACAACACGCCTCTTATTGTTTGTTTCGAGGGAGATGAAGAAAAGAAAAATCCTAGCGGAGGAACAAAAGAAACCAACAAAGATTTCGGTAAATAAACCAGCAAATCTGACCTATAAAGGGAGCAACCAAGGCCAACGTTTTGCATCAGATTGCAGCCAGCGCGAGAGACTTGCCAACGTTTTTGGATCGGAGCAGCTCGAGCGCTCTGGGATCAGATCATCCCCAATGTTTTTGGTCCCATCACTCAACGATTGCAGATTTCAGCCCTAGCGCTTGCTAAACCAGGAGATCAGCCCTAGCATTTTCAGATTTCAGCGGGGGCAAGAGTCTTCCAAGGAAAAGAAAGAACTAAAGGACCGGATGATAGTTCATCAAAGAATTTTGAAGAAGTAAGGGAATCGGCTGATAATTTATCTGAGAGTTCCGAAGAAGCAAGGGAATTAGCTGATGGTTCATCAGAGAATTCCGGATTTTGATTGAGGTGCCAGTGGAAAGGGGAGGCCAGCAGGGATACCAACATGTCACAGGGCACAAGAAGAGAACAGAAAGGTAAGCTAGGTCCACTGAATAATTTGGTCAAGAGCACTTTTTGGCTCTTGATGCAAAGTGGATGGGGGAAGAGAACTTAGCAGATTTTTTTCAAGTTTGACCTGTGCCTTGAAGCTTTTGGATTATTCGTAGTGTCTATTCCGAAACTTACTGATAAATCAGCATGTTGAATTTAGTGTTGTGCGGACCGCTCAAGAGTGTGGAAATTTTCTGGAACTGAACATGCTCTTTCTTGTGTGTATTGTTAGAGTATGTCTTGGAAAGGTGAAATGTCTGCAACACTTTATTTGATGAATGATTTGAATTTAGTGCATCTAGACATGCGTTTGAGATCAACAAGATTTGAATGTAATGGCTATGTGAATGTGAAATGAATGTGATTCTAGTGCATCAAGATTTCTATATGGATGAGATGACTGAATACTATTGTGAGTGCATCAAGAGATGGTTGCACATGGATCTAGGTGCATCAAGAGTTTGGACGAGATGAGATGGCTAGATTGAATGATTGAAACACAGTTTTCAGTGCGAACTAAGTGTGTGATTTGCACATGGATCTAGGTGCACCAAGAGTTTCGAGGGGGTGAGATGGCTAGATTGAATGGTTGAAACACAGTATTCAGTGCGAACTAAGTGTGTCATTTGCAAAAATGCATGCTCTGTGAATGTGCCGTCTTGTGGGGATGGTCATGGGCATGGTTTGCTTGAAATGTGAAAAGAAAGGATATGAATTTGATAGTAACAACGAGATTTAGTAGATGAAGACATCCATGAAAAGATCAACGCGGTCTCGATGTGATTACCAAATGGTTACAATGATCTTGATTTGTATTTGAATCTGGATAGAAATGTGATCTGATTAGTGACTCGTGTCTTTGTAGAAGTGCTAGATTTGTGGAAGTCTAGTGCATGGGTACATAGAGTCAGTGTCTATCAAAGAAAGTTGTTGTCCTTTGGCTATTTTTGTAGGTGCAATCGAGGGTGACTACAATTCTTTCAAGACCCCGTATGTCACAAAGTGATGACGTGGCATGACCAACATGAAGGACTTGCCAAGAGGTTAAGTGGTTAGAGTTGAAAACTGTAACCTAGAATAATTGAACCCAGAAGGTATGACCGAGGGGCCTAAACAAAAGGGGTTAGGGTTTTTAAATAAAAACCTAACCCTGCCAACTTATGGAGCATCGATTGAGGGGCTTAAACCCTAAAAGTCCAACCTGCGTTGACTGTTTTGGCAGTTTGCGCCATGCTTTTGAGTGCAAATGCTTTTGAGGGTTGAATTCTTTTGGAAGTGATGCTTTTGGGGCTCTGCTTTTGCTCTTAGGCATCCCGTGTACGTTTAAAAGTGCCCAGAGGGCCATTCTTGAGAGAGCATGTGGACGCAGAGCCTCGGAGAGCGTTGGACCCTTGGGGACCTTTGTGGAGCAATAAGAAACGGAACTCTGCAGTTCCATGTTGACTCTCCTCTTCTCTCTTTATTCAAGTTCAATTCAGTTGTTTTTAGTTTGTGTTCGTGTGTTGCTATTGATTTCTTGCTTGGAGTGTCCAAGCCTTTAACAATCATTGCGGTTTGGATGTGATTGCTAAATAAGTTACATGATTCGTATCTGAGATCTCGACGAGGATAAATGTGATGATGAATGTTCATGACTCGCGTCTTTGTGCAAGTGCTAGGTGTGTTCAATCTGGTGCATGTGTTTGCTCTGCTAGTGTCTATCCCTGTTTGTTTTGCAACTGTAATCGAGAGTGATTGCTCTTCTTTCAACGAGGGGGTATGTCACAAATTGTGATAACGCGGCAATCTGGACACTTAAAAGCTGCAATACAATAACTGGGTGGGCCAAAATTGATGACGTGGCAATTTTTCATGCCCATGCTGATGTGGCACTTACCTTCGCAATCCGCGCCACGATTTGAGGGCTTATGTAGGGCAGTTTTAGTGGTTTACCTTGTCGGACAATTTTAGGAGCCCTATTTTTAGCACTTTCCAATGCTTTTGGGGGCCTAGTGTAGGGGTCTCTTGTACCTTTAAAATGGCCTCGAGAGGGGAGCGTTGGTTGATTATACATGGTTGGCGATTGCAAAGCTTACCTCTTGGCAGTTGTACTTTGTGATTATAATGAAAGAAAGAAGTACAGAAAGGGGGCAAGACTTTGGGGCGAGTGCATCTGGAAGCGGAAATTCGCTTCGTGTCGACTCTTCTCTCTCTCTCTCTCTCTCTCTATGTCTATTTAGTACATTTTTTTGCAGTTCCTGTTCATGTGTTGCTATTGATTTCTCGCTTTGGTGTATAAGTCTTTTACACATGTCAACACAGATTGAAATTGTAGTCAATTGGTTATGCCTTTGACATTTTTGGGGGTATTGAACTGATGCTACTCTACATGATGATTACTATATATGTACATTTGATATGATTTATAGATTTTAGTGCATCCAGACATTTGTATATAAGGTCAATAAGGCCTTGGATGTGATGGCTAGATAGATCCAATGCGGATCAGTGATGCGTTTTAAGTCTAGTAAGGACCAAGATGTGAATGTGATTGATATGTGATTCAAAATCTAGTGTGGATTAGGATATGTACTAGTGCATGCTTTGTGATGTCTTAGTGTGGATGGTCAATGGTATGTTTGCATGTAGTGAGTGTCAACACTGGTTTATGTTTGCATTGCAAGCGTAATTGAGGACGATTACTATTCTTTTATCCCCCCCCCCCCCCCCCTCCCCACGGCGCGCGCAATAGGGGTTTATGTTTGCATTGCAAGCGTAATCGAGGACGATTACTATTCTTTTATCGCGTGTGCGGGGGGGGGGGAGGGGGTAATACCACAAAATTTTGACATGTCTCTATCTTAGTTGACCGAAGAGGATAGTAGTTGAGAAGACTTGCGATGATAGGCGGCGGACCCAAGCTGGATCATGTACGAACAAACCGGTGTGGCTGTTGACATGGCATTACGTATAGATCAGTGGGTGTGACACTGTTTCTACACTTGGTGCATTTTGGTATCTATTATTGATAGCAAATGACTTTTATGTTCTTCTCAGCACCTTGAGAACAATTGGAAATGAGTTGCTTTTGGGGCTACACGCCTATAAGTATGAGGTTAGGGTGCCACTAGCACTCAAGAGTGTTGTGTGGCATGGACTTACATTAATAGTATAATTTACAGCGTATTCAATATAAAAAGAAGTAATGTAAGGGAAGACTGGAGGGGCTAATATCTTTGAGCAAGGAAATCGCCCCATTGTGTCTTGTATGAGTCCTCATTTTCTCTCTTCAAACTTGGATTTTATTGTTTTGTAGCGGGAGGGCACTAAGTGTCAGAGTGAGCAGCTGAAGAGAGAGAGAGAGAGAGAGAGAGAGAGAGAGAGAGAGAGAGAGAGAGAGACAATGGCGATCGGCACACAAGAGACAGATGGAAAAGGCTGGCAAGCCCCAATAACTCCAGATGATAAAAGTTGTTGTGTACAAGATGGCAAGATGAATGGGAGAGTGCATCCCCCCCCTCCTATATATAGGAGAATAGGGAGTAGGTAGGGCATACTAGAAGCCCCAATGACCATGCACAAAAAACCAGTAAATGAGAAAAAAATGGAAAAGAACCAAAATAGGTTCGGCCGGGCAAAGTGCTGAGAAAAACCCTAAATGTGCCTGAAGATCCGTGTCCAACAGGTGTACGGGTGGCCAACCCACAACTAAGGGCCAGTGCACATGATGCGTGTGAAGCCTGTAGGCAGGGAGCGAAGCATCTGGAGATGAAGAATCTAACATCCCCCCTCAACGACAGATGCGGAGTCGCTGAGGAAGAAGATGCAACATGCCTGGCAAATTTGGAGTGTGGAAAGAAGAAGCGCAAGCCAAACAAAAAACGACGAACCGTCCAACATCAATGTGATGATGACCGAAGCTAGGTCAGGCTGATCAAGTTGCACAAGGAAGTTGATGGAGAGGCTAACAACAGAACAAGTCGCTGAAGAGGATATATATGAGGGAAAGATGGAAGACGAGCAGGGAGCTCATCTGTGGAGGTCAGCAGAAGAGAGAGAGAGACGGAAGAGAGAGAACCCCCGCTGAAGCAGAGCACTGTGACACAAAATGATAGAAGGCCAAGGTGGTAAACTGGCAAACTCCAAGCCAAAAAGTGATCTCAATCATAAGAGGGAAGAAGGAGGTGGATGAAACTAGAGGGTGAAGCCATCGGCCTATGAAGGGCTAGAGATGGCGGTGGCAGACGTCTGTCGAGAAGCCGTCCCATCCTCAAGATCTGAATCCTTCTTGCGGTCCCGCCATCGTTTATAACATTTGGCTGCAAAATGACCTTTCTTTCCACAATAGGTACAAGTAATGTCAGGGCGAGAAGGTGTACAACCAGGTGCAGACTGTTTGGGAGCACTACCACCCCTACTGGATGTAGAAACCAATGCAGTTGTACCCGGAGAGGCGTTTGAGGTGGCTCTGTCCTGAATGCGCGAAGCTATCTGCTGCATAGTGGGTAAGCGCTCCTCCCAAGTGATAGTAGGGTGCGTGAAGGTAGTAAGTGAGTGAACAAGGAATCATAAGTGTCGGGAAGCTTGTGTCACAAGACGGGACACACGTGCCAATAAAAAAAAACAAACTGAACAGACTTTTAGCACTTCAATGACAACTGAACTGAAAGAGAGAGATAACATGCGACACGGAGTGACGGAATTCCACCTCCGAGAGTATTGGCCCTAAACCTTGGTGCCCCTTTCGGTATTTCTTTATATTGCATCAACACAGTACAAGCCAATACTCCAGACTCTGCACCTTCACTAGGAAGCATGCCAGAGAATGAGCCCTTAGCACATATTTAAAGGCCCTTCGCCTATGAAAAGCAGTTTACATGAAAAGCCTTCAAACTTAAAAGCTTTCTGGTCCAAAAGCGATGCCAAAAAGCTGCCAGCGTAAATCACGGAATTCCGTACAACTACCGCGTCAGTAGTCAACGCAAAACGCGAAAATCCGTATAGTTTGCCACGTCAGCATTGTCAATGTAATTTTTGAAAATTGTCCGTACAGTTGCCACGTCATCAGTATTGGCGCAAGTCTTTCTTTGTGTGTGTGTGTGTGGGGGTCCTGCTTTATTTTAATCCTTTATGTCACTTGGGGCCCCATGGGACGGGGTCCCCATAAGTTGGTAGGACTTCTTCTGTTACTTGTTCTTCTTAGGGTTTAGGCCCCTCGGCCGACATTTGCAAGTTGGCTCCATTCTTCAGGGCTTTGTCACGTCAGCAATTTGTGACAGCTTGAGCAACAACTGAGTTGCCATGCCCTCGGAAGAGATCTGGTGTCCACAAGCTTCTAGCTCATCACGGAGCAGAAGCATGCGGGATATGAAGTCCTGGATAGTCGGAAATGACGAGACCTGTAAGTCCATCAAAGTCTTTTCGAGAGCGAGGATCCTTCCGGGTGTCTTCGCCTCGTACATGCTGCAAAGGAAACCCCATACCTCATGTGCAATGGTGTGAGAGCGTAAAGACGTCAACACGCTATCCGCACAGTTGATGAGTAAGAAAGAGTAAACTCTGCGATGGTTCAGATTCCACTGATCCACCATAGCTTGTGTAACCACAATACCTGATCTGCCAGAAGCAGTATCATGAGAAGAAGTAGATGAGGAGCTAGCATGTGTAACTACAAAAGAAGTGGTAGCTGATGATGTCGATGTAGGAGCACCAAATGCAGGAGCAATGCCGGGACGCAGGAGCAATGCCGGGACACACGGCATTGGCAAGATTGGTAAGCCAGTCCCAAAGGTCAAACTGCATAAGCATCACCATGATCTTCATCTTCCAGACGACAAAGTTGGAACCGTCAAGCTTCTCGCCGGGAGAAAAGATGGCCATGGTTGGGAGTGTTGCCATAGATACAGACAAAAAATCAGCAGAGAAGTCTCGTGTGTAAAATCAGAAGCAAATGTGATGATAGAAACCCGAAGGGATGCCGATGAGGCAAAGTCGAGGTGCTGTCCAAACCTGAAATCGCAGCAAAAGGGAGCTCAAAACACCGTGAGAACGCAGGGGTTTGAGCAAAAACGCCAGGCGATGAACACTGGATGCCGAGGTTGGTAAGTGAGGGCTGTAAATGCACCAAAACAGGCTGAGAATCTGCAATGGAGAGGTCGGGAAATCGCCGGCAACAGTCACAACTATTCAGCTTCCAAGCGGGAAGACCAAGGGGCAAGGAGCGGGGCTCCAGCTGTCCAAGATTTGCGGCAAAAGAAGGCTGAAGTGGCGATAAAACCGCTCCAAGCTGCTGCTGTCCTGCTCAAAAACGCTAGATCCAAAGGGCTGAAAAACGCTGGAGCAGAGGAGAAAACGCAGAGCCAAAAGAGGCTGCCCTCCTGCAAAAACGGTAGGCCTTTTGCTGGCTAGATCCCAAAAACGCTAGAGGAAGAAGAAGCACTTCTTCACGATGGAAATCTTCGCAGTGTCCTCCCAGGGGATGGCGATGGCTAATACAGGCCTTAAGCTCTGATACCATGTCAGAGTGAGCAGCGGAAGGTGGAGAGAGAGAGAGAGAGAGAGAGAGAGAGAGAGAGAGAGAGAGAGAGAGAGAGAGAGAGAGAGAGAGAGAGAATGGCGATGGACGATCGTCCCCCTCCTATGTATAGGAGAATAGGGAGTAGGTAGGGCAGACTAGAAGCCCCAACGACCATGCCATAAATGAGGAAAAAATGGAAAAGAACGAGAATAGGTCCGGCCGGGCAAAGTGCTGAGCAAAACCCTAAATGTGCTTGAAGATCCCTGTCGAGTAGGTGTACGGGTGGCCAACCCACAACCAACAACCCACAACCAAGGGCCAGTGCATGTGATGTGTGTGAAGCCTGTAGGCAGGGTGCGAAGCATTTGGAGATGAAGAATCTAACACTAAGGGCCAACGGAAAAGAAAAGACGAGACAACTTTAAGAACTTGAAATAACAACTGAGTTGACAAAGATGCATGACACACGAGACGCGCAGTGGCCCAAAGAGAGCACTCGTCCCAAACCTTGGCGCCCCTTTTGGTATTTCTTTATATTGCTTTAACTCAATACAATCAACGACGTCACATCGCTGCACCTTCACGCGGAAGCATGCCATAGAGTGAGCCCTTGCCACGTATTTAAAGACCCTTGGCCCTCCAAAAGCTGTACATGAAAAGCATACAACTTAAAAGCATCTGAACTCTAAAAGCTGGCACAAAAGGACTGTCCTTACAATGTGCCACGTCACTAGCAGTCTGCGATTCGTGGGGATCCGTGTAGTGCCACGTGGTAGTTACCGCGATTAGCGAAAATCGTCCATACAGCAGCTACGCCATCTGTTTACGCTAGGGAACTTCTGTGAGTGAGTGTGTGTCCTGCTTATAATTTTATAGGCCCCATCAGATGGGTTCCCGTAAGTTGGACATACTTTTTCATAATTAGGCCCACTTGGCGAGGACTTGGTAGGTTGTAAGCCTTCTTTTGCTGCTTCTAGGGTTTAGGCCCTCGGCCGAGATCTGTAGATTGGCTCATTTCTTCAGTGGCTTGACATGTCAGTAGTTTGTGACATCCCTCCTCCTTAAGAGAAGAGTAACCGTCCGTGATTACAATATATCTGCAAAACAACTTATATTAGCTCAAAAATTTATGAGGGTCATTCCGAGTGACAATCGGTTTTCTCATTTTGGATCGGAGCTCTTGATATTCTGGCATAGCAAAATTAATCGTCACACCAAGACCGCACTGATCTGTGACGGGTGTCTCGATGCACTAATAATTACATACCTAGGCAATCTCACCCAATTAGGAATATTCAGTGGTTGGCACATCACAATGCAACACAAATGCTCACATATGCATGTTACAATACACAACGAATAGCGCCGCCAAGCACTCCCCTGGGAGAGACGGTTTGCGGTCTGAAGCTACTCAATGACTACCTCATCATCCCCCCCGCAAATAACATTAAAAGGTGAGCTCAGAGGATTGATCAGTGTAATAGGGAACGGGCGGAACACAACCCAAACGTTCGAAACGGCGTTTCGAACGAGTCTCGTTCCCGAAACGGAGTTGGGAACGAAACGCCATTCCGGAACAGGGGTAACCAGAACGGTGTTCTAGAACGGAGAAAACGAGGCGGAACGGCGAAACGGGCGGAAGTAGGCATTTTGGGGGCAAAAAAGTAGGCTTTTGGGGACAAACTTGGGGCTGTTTGGGGAACATATTTGGTGGAGTTTGAGGGCAGATTTGCGGGCAGTTTTGGGAGTTTATTTGGGACTAAGATGAATGAGGTAATTCAAGCCTTACTTTAGTAGACCATTTCGGCCCCGTTCCCGTTCCCGTTCTGGCCCCTCCTCCTCCTCCCCGTTCTTGTCCCGTTCCGGACCCTCCCGTTCCCGTTCCCGTTCCGGGTAACTATGGGATTGATACAACCAAACGCTTCCCATACCTCAGCGTGCATTGCTTAGAGGTTTCAAGCATACAACTAAAGGCTCTCGAGACATCCCGTCTGTGTCGTTCAAAGGTTTTCAAATGTACAACGAAACGCTTCCCAAACATCCCGTCTGTGTCGTTCCAAGGTGTTCAAGCATACAACGAAATGCTCTCCAGACATCTCGTCTGTATTGCTCCAAAATTCAGACATGATCAAACAATATTTCTCACGATTCCACGGAGCAAATCACCAATCATTGAAACCAATTTTCAAATGGGCACCAAGACATTTTTAAGACAGGGGCCATCCATTTCGGACAAATTCCAAATAGGATCTTGAAACAATTTGTCAAACAAAATTGAGTAAATTGCCGAATCAAACTGAAAAAGCATGCTCGACGTCAATCGAGCTCGAAAAGGCGACTGGCTTTGCATTCTAAGACTTGCACCAAAATTTAGGCTTAGGTTTCTTACAGAAAATTGTAGCCAACCGCAACATGGTCCATAAGCTCTTGAATGGTCGAAACTAGCTTTGTCAGACAGTGTTCGTGCAGCGGTGATGGTATTCCCAAGATATAGCAATCACATTGGGCCTCCAAGGTTATCAGCTCCAGAAGAGACACCTGTGGAGAGATGTCCAAAACTTTCAAGTTGTAATTTCCTAGGGTTTTTGCTGCAAGCATTTTAGGATACCCCACTCTGCCAGAAGCTGCACTCTGCAGGAAGATGTCTGAAGACATGTAACTTCGGGCAAAAAATTTTCATGAAAGCCTGCCAAGTCCTTGGAGTGTGCGGAGTGGTTGAGTTCCACCCCTAGAGAGCACTGGCCCCAAACCTTGGCGCCCCTTTTGGTATTTCTTTATATTGCTTCAACTCAATGCAATCGGCGGCGTCATGCCTCTGCACCTTCACACGGAAGCTCCATGCGGAAGCATGCTAATGAGTGAGTCCTTGCCACGTATTTAAAGGCCCTTGCCCTCTAAAAGCAGTTCATTGAAAGTATACAACTCAAAAGCATGTGAACTCTCAAGAGTTGGCGCAAAAGGATTGTCCGTATAATCTGTTACGTCACCAACAGTGCGATTAGCGGGGATCTATATAGTGCCACGTGGCAGTCAACGCAATTAACAAAAATCGTTTGTGCAACAACTACGTCATCTGTTTTACGCTAGGGAACTTGTGTGAGTGTGGGTCATGCTTTATTTTATTATAGGCCCCATTGGACAAGGGTCCCATAAGTTGGACAAACTTTCTAATAATTAGGCCCACTTGGTGAGGACCTCTAAGTTGGTAAGACTTTATCAACTGCTTCTAGGGTTTAAGCCCCTCCGTCGGGATCTGCAGTTTCGCTCAGGTCTTCAATGGCTTGACACGTTAGGAGTTTGTGACATGTTTTCTCTCTGAAACAATCGAGGATTGTTTCACTTCTATTGGCAGAATTCTCTCTAGAATCTGTTGTTTTTCTCTCTAAATTTTTTGGCAAAAGTTCTATCTAAAACGCGGCCAATTTTCTCTCTCTAGAATCGAAAAATTGTCTTTTTATTCTCTCTTTTACTTTTTGTCTTTGAAAAGCAAATGTACTATCTAAATAGGGCTGATTTTCTCTCTCTAGAATTGAAAAATTGTCTTCTTGTTTTCTCTCTTTTGCTTTTTGTCTTTGAAAAGCATAAATGATGGCCCTGTTAGAGTTCAAATTCTTGTCCGTTGGTGGCTCCAGTATCTTCGAGGAGCAGATTAGGGAGTGAGGGCTGTTTTGTGGCTTTGCTTGGCCGTATTTGAGGTAGACGTACCTTTTCTCAGCGGTGTACTCCAAGGTGTTGCCCACCTCGGTAGGCTAGCATGAGGCAGGACCCCGGTTCCTAGGGTTTCCCGGGGTCAGAGTCTTTAGAGTTTTGCACTACTAAATGTGTTTGGTTAAATCAATTATACTAGCGTGCGAATACTCATAAAACAGAGGGTACACAAAAAGCTTTGAGGATTTAGTTTAATTGAGTAGAAACTTGAGAGATTCGCAACATGGCAAATTGGCCAACTTGTTTCGACTTTTGAGTCTCATCAGGGCTGACCATACAATCTCTCTTTAGGGTTATATGTAGGAACATAGAGAGGTCTGAAAAAAAGGAGGAAAACTTGGTCGAGTATTGTAAACATGGAGGGAAGGAAAAGTGGGTGGGTTTCTTTGATTGTGTTTGTCTAGGCTTGAACCTATAAACTTTAGATAGAGTACCCACTATCACGCCCTTATAGGGGTTGTACTCTACCATACTTGTGGGAAAGCTAAATGAAGCCTAAGGCTAATGAGAGAAAGGGAAAGCAAATAAGTGAAGGCTTTCCCCTACGAGAGGATAGGCGGTGTCTCGAGTGCTACATAGAAGCAAGTTACCTTTGGGAACTTCAAATGTAGAGGCCTCAGCAAGGATAGCTTAAAACATAGGGCATTAAGGGTAAAGCAAGAGTTATTGTGTTGTTGGTGGGTAGGTTTGAATACAACTAGTGGGTGATGATCGGAGGAGACAAATACAAGGGTGCAAAGTGAATCCAGCCCCTAATTTGGGAATTAACTTTGGGGAAGGTAAGGGCGGGAGAAAGGAGGGTAGTCACAAGGACAATAAAGATGGAGCTACTTGTTGGTTTGTAATCATGTAATCGAACAAGTAGGTAAGTTGCATGAAGAGTTGGAGGTCCAAGTACAAGAAATAGGAGAAGGGGCGGGGCGTCACCAACACGAAGTGAGGAGGGATCCTTAATAACAAAGTGTATCAAGGGTAAACCCCGGAGGTGGGGGGTGCTATTGAGCCATAAGAGGGCAGGTTTTACTTGTTTATACAAGGGCAGCTGACGTGTCAAGCCATTGAAGACTAGAGCAAAGTGTAGATTTTGGCCGAGGGGCCTAAACCCTAGAAGCAGAAGAAGAAGCAAAATTTTTCACCAACTTATAGATCCTCGCCGAGAGGGGCCAAATAATAATAAAGTATTACCAACTTATGTTACCCAGTTCGATGGGGCCCAAGCTCCTACGGGCTATAATAAAATAAAGTGGGACCTACACACACACACACACACACACACACACACACACACACACACACACACACACACACACACACACACAAAAGATCTCTTTTGCGTAGCAACTGATGATGTGGCAACAGCTGTACGGAACCTCCGGATTTTACGTTGACACGATGACGTGGGAGATTGTACAAACAAGCCCGCGAATCGCGCTGACAACATGCTGTTGTGGTAGTACAGATTTCCGTGAAAAGCTCTGACAGATTTTCACGTTGGCAGCTTTTGAAGACTAGATGCTTTCAAGACTTGATGCTTTTCATGTACTGCTTTTAGAGAGCCAAGGGCCTATAAATAAGTGCCTGGGCTCTTCCTCTAGCATGCTTCCTAGTGGGAGATGCAAAGCAGAGTTTTAGGGGTTGTACCTTCTTGAAGCAATATAAAAAAATACCAAAAGGGGCGCCAGGGTTTGGGGCTAGTGCTCTCCTGGGTGGAACTCCGCCACTCCGCGTCTCTCTCTCTCTCTCTCTCTCTCTCTCTCTCTCTCTCTCAATTCAGTTGTTTTGAAGTGCTTAAAGTGTTCTTTTCCGTTGGCACGTGGTGCCTTCTCGTACAGTGGTATCAGAGCTCAAGTCGTCTGCTTTTTTGAGAGCATACCGGTCCTTTCAAAGAGTAGCTAGAGAAGGATGGCTGTCGTGATAGATCCGAAATCCACTAGCTGCCCGATCTCGAGAGGAGGTTTGCTCGCGGTTGCAGACAAGATCATCACCCAATTCACCCTTCTCCGCTGTGCCTTTGACAGACCCATGATCTGGTGGACTTCAATATTATGGAACTTGCAAGATTTGATACTCTAATCGGCATTGGGCATGCTGGGATTCGGAAAGCATTATGGTACTCTCAATGCTTGAGAGCAAAAGTTCACTCTCAAGCACACGAACAAGGAGATAATGGTGGACATGTGTCCGACTGCTAGTAGAGGAGCCAAATAGACTCTAAAATCTAGAGCAGAATTGAGTACCTGAACAATGAATTGTGTATGAATGAGTATGAATGCATGAATGATGCCATAGTAAGATCAATGGCATGCTTGTCAGACTATGAGGTGAACGTTTATGCTCCCTAAATGACTTTGGATGAGTGATCGCAGGTTGCTTTTTGGCTAAACGTTTAATAACCAGTAACTTTTAAGTGCTTTTGAGGTCAAGTGCCTATAAAAAGAGAGGCTACGGTGCCATTAGCATTTAGATAGCATCAGATCAAGTGTATATAATCACATAGAATAGCTGGAATGTGATAGTTCATAGATAAAATATGGAATATTGCCAGGGGCACCCTTGGGCCAACACTCTCTGACGGGGAGATACACCTCTTCCGGGTCAATTCATCTTAGAATTTAAGTGTGAAGTTTTCCAATTGTGTTCCTTGCACTTGTATTAACTGTTTGTATGAGCTATTCTCTTGCTGGCATGCGGTGCCGGCTGGTTATAACTGGAAAATAGTACGTGTTGAAATTACAGACGTAGGTAGTGCTGGTTGAGGAAGTCTTTGTTCGCCATGCCTGGTAACTTGTAGCCATGTGTAGGAGCCTTCTTTTTTGGCTAAACGTTTGATAACCAATGATTTTTAAGTGCTTTTGAGCCAAGTGAGGCTAGGGTGCCATTAGCACTTAGATTGTGTCAGATGAAGTGTTTATGATCGCATGGAATAGTTGAAACGTGATACTTGGTGCGTAGCTCCCCTTCACACTGTCTGAAGGGGTGCTACGCCTCTTTAGTGGCGACTCATCTCAGAATTCAGGTGTGAAGTTTTCAAGTTGTGTTCCTTGCAATTGTACTAACAATACGTAGTTGCGATTCTCCCATCGGCAAGTGGTGCCGGCTTGTTACAGCCGGGATAGTACTGATGAAGGTGGCACTGGTCTTGAACCGTGTATCTATTACCTTGGACTTTCCTTTAAAGCAAGGAAGAGAATGGGCTTTAGGAGGGCCTCTCTCTTTGGCAGTTTAAGGGAGCCAAACCGTTGGTGTTGAGAAAGCAATCGAAGGACAACTTTTGAATTCAAAGAGGCAAAATGGTTAGATTATTTAAATTCAAATTTTCTTCCCAAAATGAAATTTAAAATCTAGCAAGTAAAACTATATCATGTAGCATATCTACGAAAAGAACTCATCATGTAGATCATAGATCTATAATCTCTGCTCAAATAAGAGATCATATGTAGGAGTTATGAAAGGCCAAAAATCATAAACTTGTCAACCTTCTTTTTGAGGGAAAAAGTCAGAGTTACCCGGAACGCGGAACGGGAATGGCGACGGGGACCCTCCCGGAACGGGGGAACGGCCAGGGGTCCGGAACAAGAACGGCGCGGAACGGGAGGCATATAAAACACCCAAATAATGCAATTTCTAGCTCTACATGTTTGAAATTTGAATACAAGTAGTATTAGAGTCCTTTGACTCTAATACTCACAAAAAACTCGATTTGAAGACCCCTAGGCCATGGATGATGCGAGAGGGAGAGGGAGAGACTCGAGAGGGAGGGAGAAAAAGAGAGCTAGAGAGAGAGAGAGAGAGAGAGAGAGAGAGAGAGAGAGAGAGAGAGAGAGAGAGAGAGAGAGTGAGAGGGGGAGAGCTTGAGACTCCAGAGTCCAGAGAGCTTAAGGCTTAAGCCTTAGACCTTGAGGGCATGTGGATTTGCTTGGAGAAGGGAATGGGTGTGAGGGGGTGCATTTTGAGTCCTTGCACACTTTAAAGAACACCTAATGTTCACTACAAATTTGCAAAAACTGCTTATTTCTCTCCATTTTGAGAGTTGGCCGTTCCGAGCCGTTTCGGTATCAAGTGGTCACCCGGAACGGCAAAACGTTCCGGGACGTTCCGGCCTTGCAAGGGGGGAGGGAACGGTGTTCTGACGTTTCAAGGCCTAGGGAACGCGTTCCTCGGTAACTATGGAAAAAGTGCATCCTTTGACCACTCTTAAACCTCTTCTACACACCCAACATTCTTGCACACATGGCGCGCACCTATTTGTCAAAATGTTAATCGTCTCCATAATCTCATGGCAAATAAAGAGGCCCTCCTCTTTCTAATGGTGAATCTGGTCTTATCGTGAATTCATCAAGGTATATCTTTTAGTCATATAGCAGACATGCAGACTTTACATATTTGTGAAGTTTTCGTCCAATTGTGTTAATTCTTTCCATCTTTTGTGGTGTGTATGCCCTATCAACCACCTTGTTTTTGCGCTAATCTTTCCTATTTAATGCTCGTTTAGTGCGAGGCTGCATTATGACAGAAACTTAGTATGCAGATCTTTGTATTGATGTATGCTGGCGCACGCATTTGTGTGGGAGCATATATGAGTACCTAGTTCTACACTCACTATTGGGCACTCACGACGTTAGTGGGGATGTTGTAGTATTTAGTCATTACTATGCATGATGGAACTGATGATTGTATTGTCTTGTTGATGACTACCATGAGTCTATATCTTGCACTTTCCTTTAAAGGTGAATCTGGGCTAATCCTGGATTCATCTAGGTATATAAAAGCTAATGGTATCTCAAGCATTGGCCTGGCCAGGTAGTGACTTCCATACTCTAGGAACAACTTGCAAAAGTGGTAATAATATTCGGTATGGTGAGGTATGAGAAGATCGTATTTCAATATGGGGAGAACTTGATGAGTGTGTGAGGGACCTTCAAAGAGATATCCCCAAATCTGAGCACACACACTGAGTGTGTGAGTGACCTCCCGAGAGCAAGGTATGACAAGGTTAAATTTTGTCACATGGAGAACTTGAAGACTGTGTGAGTGACCTCTAGAGAGGAATTCCAGAGACCCTGCAAGTCCAAGCAACCTTGTGACAGATCTCTTGTGGCATGCTCTAAAAACCATAGTCATGGGGGACGCCCTTTTTCAGGCTTCCTGTCCCCACTTGCCGTCCCGCCCTCTTTTTTACTCTAAAAATCCATTTGAGCCCCGTCCTCCGTCCCTCGTCCCCTGTTCCTTGTCCCGGAATGCGTCTCTTGTGATTATGCCAAAAACCACCAGATATTCGGAGAGAGATCCCAAAGTCTGAGTACGCACTCATTGGAGTACGCACTCAATGAGTGTGTGAGTAAACTCGAGAGAGGATTCTCTGAAAACCCGAGCAACCATGTGATGGAGATCTCAGGTGGAATGCTCAAACACTCAGAGTCATTGAGAAGCAAGAAATACTCAAGTCACCGAGAAGCAAGGGATTCTTAGAGTCACTGGGGCAAGCAAGGTATGACAAGGTTAAATCTCGCTACGTAGAGAACTTGAGGAGTGTGTGAGTGACCTCTAGAGAGGAATTCCAAAGTCCCTGCAAGTCTGAGTGATCACATGACAGATCTTTGGTGACTTACAGTCTGTATTGTCAATGTCCTTATTGAGAAACCCAAATATCAACACATCCAGAAAATAACACACCCAAATCTAGCAGCCTGTATCCCTCTCCCCTTTGTTGTGTCTTGAAAGTACAAGTAAAGTGGACGACAAATTAAATGGGTGAAAGCTAAATCAAGGTTTAAAGTAAAGTCTACCGCCCTTTTTGGATTGAACAGGCCGGTTTCATGCCCTCTGCTGTCAACAAGGCACAAGTAGTCCTAGACCAATCCTCCGAGTGTTGCTTGCGTCCGAGCGTCCATATTAGCACTTTGCTTTCTTCTGCGAAGCTGGCCACCTCAAGACCTCCTTCAAACACACAGCGGTTCCTTGTCTGCCATACATTATGTAAGAAGACATACCTGACGATTTGAGTGCTAATGAGGATGGCAGGACCGCTTGAATTCTTCCCTCGAAGGAAAAGATTAGTCTTGTAAAAACCAATTTTCCATGTTCTTTGGACCTACTTACATATTTTCCCTGCGAGGCCTTTGATAGTTGGGCAATCCATGAAGAGGTGAGCCAGATCTTCACTAGCCAACCTGCATCCCAAGCATTGATCCGACCCAATCCCTCTTTCCTGAATCTTCACCCACGTCGGTAGAGCACCCCAAATTACCTTCCATCGAAAATACCTTCATGTGCTGCGGAACCTTTGGCTTCTAGACGATCTCCATTACTTGCTCCTATGTTTCCTCCGGCCATTGTTTTTTCCATATCTTGCTAAGGGGGCTAGACCAATTCTTCTTATGCATCATTGTCCGGTAAATGATTTAGGATGGGGTTTCCAGAAGAGACTGCTTCCAGGCATTCCAGTCAAACTCCAAATCACAGATAGGCATCACTATATTGTCAAGCTCTTTCCTCACTTTGTGGACCAACAAGACCTCCAAGCTATTTAGTTGGTACTGGGTAACTAGAAGGTCAATGGTTTTCCAACTCTTGTTGTCACTGTTCCAGAAGTGCCCCAATCGATTCAGACCCTTATTATTCAGCTTCTTGGCTGTCTCTATCCAATAGGGAATTGGTGGCGGATCTACAACTTTGCAAAGCCAAGGGGACCAATGCAAAATGGAGTTCTTGAAGTATTTGGTTTTTTCCTCTCACTTTAAGACTCCTGCTGTTCTATTGCATTTTCTTACCAATTCTCCTGTGCTGCCCCCCAGTCTTAGGGTAGTCCACGTCGGGGCTAACAGCTTGTCATGAACCTCCACCCCTCTCCACTTTCCCCCTTTCGAGCCAAGTTTAGCTGCTTCTATCATATCTTTGATCATGACAGCCCAAACTTGATCCTGTTTAACCAAGGAAACAACAAATTTGGTGCAACAAGCTTCTGCATGGTCCACAGGGTTGAGAATTCAGAGGCCTCCTTGATTCACCGGCCGAGCAACTGGTTCCCAATGGGCCCATTGCCATGGCCTGGTGGATTTTGTGTTGTTTTTCCATAAAAACCTTTTCACTGGTTTTAAGAACTCTTTCCAGTGACACTTAGCCATCATGAGAATCGGGCTAGTGAAGGCAGTATAAGGAATCATAAAGGCATTTATCACTTTTATCCGACTTGGGAATGGGAGAAGAGCATACTCCCACCTACTCATTTTTGTTTTGATTTTTTCAAGCACCCACTCAAATCTTTGCTTGTGAGTTAGGTCCACCCGCAAGGGGGTCCCCACAAAAGGGAATGCCTTCTTGCTATATATTATGGTTTGTATCTTAGGAGTTCCTGCTTCAAGACATGTTTTTAATTTTTCTCCACGCTTTTCTGATTTTGTGTGCTACTGTATTGAAGTTACGGGTACAACATGGGATCACTATGGTTAATGACCACTGTTTCTGATCATCATCAGTCATGCTCAATGTGCAGTGCATTCGATCTATGCATCTTAGTTAGGTACTGTTATCTGGGTATATTTCATAGTACTTTGAGTATGGTTTGACCTCTGGTTATTTTTATTTATTTGTAGTGTCTGTACAACGAATGGAGAGGCTTGCTTGGCTGGAGTTCAGATTTAAGAGGCCTGCTTGGCTGGGGCTCATTAAAAGAACAGGTTACCGTGTCAATACAAAAGGCATGTATGCTTGATTTTTGCTTACTATTGTTAGTCCTATCAATTTTGAAGCATTGTTTGATTTCTTTGCTATAGTTAAAAAAGATTCCTCTATTAGTTTTTGAATCTGCCCAATCGGCTACATCAGCCCTAACCTGAGGGAACACTGTACAATGAGGGGAGACTCTCCCAGAATGGAACACCTATATATGCCGGGGCTATGTCACATAATGGGAGGGGTGAAAGCCAAAAAGGAGGCCTGTAGGCCCAAAGAAGACCATGCCCATCGTGAAGAAAGTCCTGGCCACCACAAAGTGGTGAACACTTGGCACCATCTCTTAACCTTGTCTGAGCTGCCCTCTATGCTGTCATACTAGCCTCTGAGTGTATGTATAAGCTTCAGCCTGATTGCATAAACTGTCCCCGCAGTGGCTCGGGCTGCCCCTTGCCTTTGTCAAGAAATCTGGCATAGGGCACTGTTGAGGGCGGCCCGCCTGAAGTATAATGGCTAGACTGTCCTGCTCTGTCTCACACACTGTAACAGGGAACGGGGGGAACACAGCCCAAACGTTCCGAAACGGCGTTCCGGACGAGTCCCGTTCCCGAAATGGAGATGGGAACGGAACGCCGTTCCGGAACGGGGTGTAACCGGAACGGTGTTCCGGAATGGGCGGAACAGCGAAGCGCGGGGCGGAATGGGCAAAAGTAGGCATTTGGGGGAAAAAGTGGGCTTTTGAGGGCAGATTTAGGGCTGTTCGGGGATTATGTTTGGTGCAGTTTGAGGACAGGTTAGGGGGCAGATTTGGGGTTGTTTAGGAGTTTATTTGAGACTAAGCTGAATGGAGGTAATTCAATCCTTACTTTTAACTATGGTCTCACAGCCTACTGCTGGTCTTGAGCTAGCTGACCACGCTGCTGGCCCAAAAGTGAAGGCAATGTCTGGGAACATGGAAGCCATCGCACGAGGATTCCTGAGCTAAACTTACTATGCCTGCCGGCAATTCCATAAGCACCGACAGTGAGTCTCCACTGGATGTCCAGATGCAATGCAAACAGAGCGATTGCCACTATGGGGGAACCAAGCGTCCACTGCTGCCTCTGTGTGCAACTGGCGGGCATTGTCATCTTACGAGCCTTGATACTAGCCGAGAGTCGTCACGAGAATCTCTGCTAGTGCTCCACAACGAGTGGCCTCCCATGTGAACATCAATCTTGACAGTCAAGTCCTGCAATATTGAAAGAAACCCTAGGCTGGCGAGGGGTGGTAGAGCGGTTCCTACACAACCATCCCCCAGGGTCCCAATGTAGCTGTGTAGAGGCCGTGCTTCAAAAGTCCACAACCTCTAGCCTCTTCAGAGTGCCTCCTCAAGTGCCAGAGCTCTGATCATCTGAAAAGTGTACTCAGAGACCAAGAAAGACTTGCACTGTACACGAGAGAGCTGCCCCTCCTGAACATCAATGATGAAGCACTCTCTCATCTGGACATGGTCGGATTGCAATTAGCACCTCCAACCCATCCATGTAGGGGCATGAAGCTCAAAGGAATGTGCTAATTAAAAATTTGCTCAGAGCACGGCTTGAATGTAATGGCTTAGTTAGATGCATAGCCAAGAGCCTAAAGGCTCGTTTTAGTAGTCCGCGAGGCTTGTGAATTTTTTGTTTGCAAGTTGTTCAACTCGTGTAGTAAGAACAAGCCTAGCTCTACTTCATAGGGGAAAGCTGAGGGAATCCCTCCTAGCTAAGCCATGGCCTTAATTGCCATAAAGGCAAGGACTATGGTCTATGCAAGAACCAATGCTTTTTTCCCAACGACATTGCCGTAGATCCTAAACACCTTGCGTCTAACTAGTGGAAAGTTACCTAATTCATCAGGTTCACCCATCCATAGGTTAGCACTTTCAAGCATCCATCCACCCACTCACCTGATATCTTTGTTTTTCTAATTAAATTACCATGTATCTACTATGTGTCCAACCGTAACCTCGGCATGTCTAGAATTAGAGACTCCTAGCCAAAACCTGCTAGACAGTAGACCTCACAGACATCCCTCTTCCTAGGTAGACATGAGGGCCGAGCCACCTGGTCACCTCTGCAAGCTCTCTCAACGGCTGTCTGAAACAGGCCCGTAGGGTGGTAGACTTTGGCTTTCACCCGGAAACTTTAACTCTATGACACAAAGGAACTTCACGAATAAGCGTGTGACTAGAATTCAACACTTCAAGACAAACCACGGCCTGGCAGCTACCAAGCAGACAACGACACCCTGTTGGCCCCAAAGACTGGCGCCCCTTTCGGTATTTCTTTATTCTTATTATACTTGAGAAAAACCAGTAAAACTGTACAAGCTGTCCCACTTTTATCGGGCTGAAATTCCTCTACTCTAACCCGATTTCGGTAGCATAACCACGGTAGAAGTCTCCACAGACAAAATCCCAAGTAAACATTGACTTTCCACGCACTTTAGAGAACTTGCAAAACCTGGCGAGAAATTACAGCACGTTGAAATCTTTGTTTTTGGCTTCCAATTTGCGCCAAAACACTTGTTCGGTGATTTCCTAGCTTCCCTGAAGCTCTTGGGACCTGTAGGCATCAAAACTGACCAAAACCAAAAACCTGCAAAAAATTACAGCAAGCTGTAATTCTCTGTTTTGCGCTCCGATTCGCGTGCCGATCACTTTTTTGGGTACCCCTCGAGCTCTCGCACCTGTAGGGTCACTTGCCCCTTGAATTAGACGAGATTCCTCGTAGGAAATCTCTCTAAACTGTCCTGTACAAGCACCCAAGGCCTTCCTGAGGCTCCCCTGGCGATATCTTGCCGGTTAGGTGTCAAACCTAAACCTGCGCACCTAAACCCTAAACCTTCAGGAAAACACAGCAGGCTGTAATTTTCTGTTTCGCATCATTTTGGGCAGAACACGTCTACACGTGTCTCAGAGGCTCCCGCACGCAATGGCACAGTTCCCTCTCAAATCGGATGAGTTTTCACACGAGAAAACTCTCCTTCCCGATAGAACCGTGCATCCCTGAAGAGAATTAGCAATTAACCTGTACAGAAGGCTCTTGCCTTGGCAAACGCGCATAAAACCCCCCATAATTGTACATGACCAGTCATCTGAGAAGCCCAACTAGAGGGGCATTACAGTATGTGCAAAGGGGAGAGAGAGATACGCGAGAGCAAATCATCGCGCTACATAGAGCAAGGGAGAAGGCAAGCTTTCCATTTAAGTTGTGAGCACCTGCACCCACTGCTCACACACTGTAGCACAATTGCTGAAATCAGCCCCCTCTCTTGAAATGGGTTGGAGTAGCCATGTGTCTAGTTTGCCTCTTTTGAGTTAATTCCCTAGTACCCACTGACTTACAAGTGTAGCGAGGGGCTTAAATGACTTTGAACTGAGCCTAGACACCCTTTTACTGCTCGGATTCCAGTGCCGATTGGTCGACCAACTCGTGGTGACCTGCCCTTCTCGACTGCGGGTGAAACTCTCGGCCGTCGGTTGTTTCACACTGGCCATACAATGTCCGGCCATTTGCAACTTAAAAAAGAGGGCCCCAAAAATTAAACAAAAATCATCGAAAAGAAACCAACAACTCAAGTTAGCAATTGCCACGTACTCGTGACACTGTCCCTCTTGCTTTTCTGAGGGGACCTCTTCTCATGAGGTGGGCTTGAACGGCAGTAGTAGGCAACATCTGGACACATTGCATCCATGGTAGGGATGCCAAGAACTAGCTGCATGAGAGGGAAGAGGACGCCATGGCCAATCCGCGTCCTACTATCATCCCTGCCAAGCTACACAAGTGAGTACCGGTCAGCCAAGAGGGGGAGAAGAGTAGTGTGCATACATTTTCAAGCATGGCAGCCATACAAAGAACAATTACTTCATGTCACATGAAAGAGATAAGTTGAGTGTAGGATCATGCACATTCCTAGATTGAAACCTAGAATATATTGATCCCTAACTTTAGCGTACTCCAAACAACTTGAAATAACTAAATTGGACATAGAGTGAAGGGACATAGAAACATGATGTCGGAGTGGGTTACCCTTGTACACCTAGGTGCCCCAAAAGCATCAAAAGCAATCTGTGTTTACAACATGGCCCCATAAGCATTTGATAGTGTCAATTGGTGCTCATATAAACACTTGGGCAATAATCCACATAGGTAAGCTAGAACAAAAGCCAATTATCATGGCATATGAAACATCGAGACCATGGAACACGTATGGCATGCATGTATAGATGGGTAGAGCACATTGTGTAGACCAAGCTCGTGGGTTGTGTCACAGAAATGGAAGTGAACACTTAAAACACTTTTGAAACTATTCAATTATATTGTTTAAGAATCCACACAAAATAGAACTTAAAAGTAATCCAGAGGGACACGACGCTGGGACCAGAAGATGGGGCCCTTTAGGAGATTTTTCTATCAATTTATCAATTGATTCTAAAAAACACATGAACTAGGGCAGCTTGCATTGTTCTCCATCCCGGAATTATTATGATGCAAGAAATGCATGCTCATCATTAGCCCAATGGCTGAAACTTTATGTACCTGTAGGCATAGACATTTGTCTATTTTGTTCTGTGTTTCTCTATGCGAGTCATTATTTCTGTTATATGCTTGCTTACGGAGTGCCAAAGCGAGGTCGCCTTTTTTGAATTTGGGGTTAGGAACGGGTTAGAGAGCTGAAAAACTGTCTGAATAGCCACTATAGGACTTGTTTAAGTACCGCTATCCACAGAGGGGCGCATGCATGCTTTTGCTTGCTGCCCTCTGTAGGATCAAGGTGGATTAGAGAGAGAAGCATTCATGGTGCGAACATGCCAATGACAATGTTAAATACACAATAGAGTAGAATGTAGGTGCAAAACTAGATTGATTGGTTCGACATGAAAGTGTGTACAAAGGGTCATTATACAGAGCTGGCTAAGGCATCTCGTCTGGCATCACTGGTGACATCATACAAAGGCTCCAAATCAGCCCATACAAGCTGCAAACTCGTGGGTAACCTTTCAAGCCACATTAGGAGTCCATTAACTAACTCTAGGTGAGTCCACACCCTCTAATAATGACCCCCATGGGTACCCACACCCTTGAGTACCTTTTCAATATGCTACCACATGGTTTTATGCCACATATGCATCCCAGTAGGATAGAGGAGATACACACCAACATAGGACAAAGCTCACACCTTACAATCCTCCCCTTGAGGTTTGGACTATGACAATAGAAAATAGCTACACCAATTCAGGCTGACCATCATCCTCAACCCAGAGGACCATCTCCAATCCAAGAGACCTTCTCTAATTTAGGAGACAACCGTGAAAAGATCAGCGCAGTTTGGATGTGATTGCTAAATGGTTACAATGATCATGATCTGTATCTGAGACCCTCGACAAAAATGTGATTGATTGGTGAGTGATGTCTTTGTTAAAGTGCTGGATTGGTGGAGTCTAGTACTACATGAGTACATAGAGTCAATGTCCACTGAAGAAAGTTTCCGTTCTTTGGATGTTTTGCAGGCGTAATCGAGGGTGATCACAATTCTTTCAAGAGGGGGGTCACAAAGTGATGATGTGGTGCGCACTACTGGAAGAGAAATGGCCGAGTGGACAAGAGGAAATGAACCCAAAAGATGGCCCAAAGGGGGTTAGGGGTTAAAAATCCTAACCACTATCAACTTAACGAACTTATGAGCACCGGTTGCGGAACCCAACCCAAAAATACCAAAGGTTTGATCTCTGAAGCTGATTTCCATTAATCGCGCTGACATGCCATGTGGCACAGCTATACAAAAATTTCGTGATTTAGGCTGACCTGATGATGTGGCAGGTTGTAGGCATTTTCGCCTGTCATGTGACACATCCAACCCTATGTGTCCGTGGACAAGCTGCATCACGACAAGGGTTCTGTCAATCCAGTCAGTCTAGATTTAGAAGTGATCTGGCACTTTTGTGAGACTATTCATAGACCGTGCATGCCCAGGCACTTAGTGTAGATGCATATCCTCTGGTTGCACACAGCATGATCATAAGCATTCCCATCAGAATCCATCAGAATCCTTCAAGGGAATTTTCCAGTGCATTTAGCCTATTTTACCTATTTTTGATATTTTTCACTTATTATTTTTAAGTGACTTTTGTTGGAAAGTAGGTAGGGCAAATTGAGTGAGTTTGTATATAAGCAAAACTAGACTAGCACTAAATGGCAGAAGAGGCAGCAGGAGCTCCACCGCTCAACAGGCAACTTCTCAAGCAAGACTCCCAACTCTAGGCGATTCTACCCCAAGTAGAGCCTCCTAGCGTTTTCCTCAAGAAGCATCGCCAGACATCAGTCGTGGCGTTTCCCAGCAAGCCCCATCGCCATCCAGACCACAAGCCTAGCGTTTTCATCCTCTAACGCGAGCAGTAGCAGATTCAGTTAGCGTTTTCATCAGCAAGAAGTCTTGCGTTTTCGGTCATGTATAGCAGCGTTTTTCAGCATTTGGATCACCGCTGGCAATCTGCACACCAGCGTTTTCAGCCCTTGCCATCGCCAGCAGATCCCCCATGCCTAGCGTTTTTGGTCCTAGCAAGAACAGCCTCAGTTTTCAGCCTTTGGACCATTGCAGAAGGTGATTTTCAGCCACAAAAGACCATCAGGTTCAGCCCTACAGTAGATGCAGATTTTCAGCCCGAGAGACGAGCAGAATCAGCGTTTTCCTTAGCGTTGTCGGCAACAGCAGATTTCAGCCCATAGCGTTTTTGGACAGCAGATAAAAGATTGCAGATTTCAGCCCTTAGGTGGGTCTCGCCATCCCGTCGTCGACATCGACCTAGCCTAGACTTGCATCAGTCACATGCATCCACTTTGTACCGGTTTGTGCAATCAATAGTAGACCACTCTCGCCGATGAGAGTGGGGCCTTCGGAGGAGGGTTTTACAACGTCTCTGGTGTTGTATCTCTCTTCTCTCTCTATCTCTCAATCTCATACACTTGCATGCACAGTGTCCATTCACTTTGTTTATGATCATTGCACTCTCTCATTAAGAACGGAAGGCTCTCCCTTTCATAAGAACAAAAGGAACCTTGAGCACAATTCGGAGCACTCATCTTGAGCAAAGTTCAAACATTCATTCCGTTGCACCTCACATTGGTATCAGAGCTTTGGCAATGTTCGGTATCACTCAAGGAAAGAACCACAAGAATCACAATAATTTTTTTTGTTTGTTGCGGTCGCACGAACCCAAGTTCTCTTGGGCGTGTCGATTCCTAATTCTGTTTTTTGAAGAGTGACAGGAATCCCAAGAAAGAAGGGCTTGTCCAGCCTCCCCTTGTGTTTCTTTCCTCTCATTTATGGATTGGACGAGTATATCAAGTACGATGTCGAGGTGCTCGATCCAATCGATCTCAACAAGGCGGTAGCGATTGCTCTCGCACAGAGATAAAGCACAACAAGGGAAAGGCTAAGGAGAACAAGACTTCCACAAGTACCTCGCAGACTTCTGAGAATCCTCAGAACGGTAAGAATGGTAAGGCCGGTAACTCTTCTAACCAATCTTCCAACAGTCTCTCAGAAAGGAATTCTTCCAATGAACCTAAGGGTAAGGCTAACACAATTGCTAAACCTAAGCTCACTCCAATTATAAAGGTAGCACAAGGAATTGTAGGAGGATACATCACGTCGGAAGAGCAAAGCACTTATTCTAAGGAAGGTCATTGTTTTCATTGTCACAAAAAAAGAATATGTCCTAAGCTTGACTCTAATGAATCTAACGAACCCACTTCCTTTGTCAATGCAATCACTTACAATACGAGTGTGTCCCAAGTTTCTTCCGACCCTCCCATTGATGATTCTCTCATTAATGTTATGGTCATATGACGGGGCACCGTTTTGTCATATTGTTTGACCCAGGTAGTATGCATGATGTGATCAGTCCCTCTCTTGTTGAGAGAGCCCGCCTAGAGGTTAGTCAAAAATCTCCTCTCGAGGTCTCTGGCTTTGTTCCCGGTATGGACTCTCTCATCACGCAAGAGTGTCTTGGTGTGTTGTTTTCAATTACACAAGCTACTTTCCGTAGAAGATTTTTTGTCTCTCCTCTCTTAGGATGTGATATGATTTTGGGCATTTGATGGTTTTGTGATCTTAACCCTCTCATTGATTGGGAGGCTAACACTTTAACTCTCAATGCCAAAAGTGACTCTCCCATTGTCATTCGTGGAGAGAACATTGTTCATTCTCCCTCTCATTGCTAATATGCAAGACAAGATTGAAAGGATTCAGGATAAGGAGACTCTCAGTCTCTTCTTCTCCAAAGCATGACACACATGATTTGCATGATGATGATTTGAATGACAATGATAAGCATGATGAATTGGATGATAATGATGAGCATGATGATTTGCATGAAAAGGATGTGATTGTTCACAAGAAGGATGATGTGTTAGTTGATGCTTTTTCTAGCGAAGCTAACCTGGTTGCAGATTTGATCAATCATGAAGGATCGATCTTGGCTCTCGAGCATAGGTCCAAAGAACCCCCTCAGGAAGAACTGATCTTGGCTCTCGAGCCTAGGTCCAAAGAACCCTTATAGGAAGTACTTTGTGTTTGAATAATTTGTCAGCACGCATTGTTCGAGTGTTTCATTCGTGATCGTTTCCTGTATTTTAGTCAGCGTATTTATGTGATCCCTTTTCCTAGGCATGACATATTGTACGTTGAGCACGTTTCATTCATGAATGAGCACGAATATATGCGGATTATTCATGAAAAGCTGAAAAGTATGTATGTAAGGAAGTCACATTCCATGTCTCTTCCTTGGCATGGCATAGTTGTAGAAAGAGCACATGAAAGTATGAGCACCAAGCATGGGCATTTCCGTTGTGAATTGCCACAGTCGATTGCTTTAGATCACAAGAGAAAGATTTGATCTCATTGTTTATGTGTGTGTGGTGAATGGGTTAGCACTCCGTCTCTTTGTTCATCTACATTGCATGCACAGTCTTTGAGGAAGATAAGATTTTTTTCACTCACTTTACATGGAATGGGTATGATCATGGTTTTGTGTTGGAAATGGGTTCAGGAATTTTCAGCCATGGAGTTTCTAGAAGAAGAAAGAAGCATGACTCTCGACGAAAATGAAGCATCGAAGGAACCTCAGAAGACTTTGTGTCGCTTTCGGCGCGGCCCAAAGAAGCAAGGGTTGCAGACCTTTATGAAGTTCAAGTACCGCACGACCCACACATCAGAGTGGGCCGGCGAAGAGTCCCTTCCAAGATTCTGGATGCTATTGGCGATCTCCCACGACGCCATACAGTTCGGTACCAGTACCTCACTTTGAAAAGGAGGGGATGTCACGTGACACATCCAACCCTATGTGTCTGTGGACAAGCTACAGCACGACAAGGGTTCAGTCAGTCCAGTCAGTCTAGATTTAGAAGTAATCTGGCACTTTTGTGAGTCTATTAGTAGACCGTGCATGCCCAAGCACTTAGTGTAGATGCATATCCTCTGGTTGCACACAGCATGATCATAAGCATTCCCATCAAAATCCATCAGAATCCTTCAAGGGAATTTTCCAGTGCATTTAGCCTATTTTACCTATTTTTGACATTTTTCACTTATTATTTTTAGGTGACTTTTGTTGGAAAGTAGGTAGGGCAAATTGAGTGAGTTTGTATATAAGCAAACCTAGACTAGCACTAAATGGCAAAAGAAGCAGTAGGAGCTCCACCGCTCAACAAGCAACTTCTCAAGCAAGACTCCCAACTCTAGGCGATTCTACCTCAAGTAGAGCCTCCTAGCGTTTTCGTCAAGAAGCATCGCCAGACATCAGCCTTGGCGTTTCCGAGCAAGCCCCATCGCCATCCAGACCAAAGCCTAGCGTTTTCATCCACTAACGCCAGCAGTAGCAGATTCAGTTAGCGTTTTCATCAACAAGAAGTCCAACGTTTTCAGCCATGTATAGCAGCGTTTTTCAGCATTTGCATCACCGCCGACAATCTGCACACCAGCGTTTTCAGCCCTTGCCATCGCCAGCAGATCCCCCATGCCTAGCGTTTTTGGTCCTAGCAAGAACAGCCTCAGTTTTCAGCCTCTGGACCATTGCAGAAGGTGATTTTCAGCCACAAAAGACCATCAGTTTCAGCCCTACAATAGATGCAGATTTTCAGCCCTAAAGACCAGCAGAATCAGCGTTTTCCTTAGCGTTGTCGGCAACAGCAGATTTCAGCCCATAGCATTTTTGGACAGCAGATAAAAGATTGCAGATTTCAGCCCTTAGGTGGGTCTCGCCATCCCCGTTGTCGACATCGACCTAGCCTAGACTTGCATCAGTCACATGCATCCACTTTGTAGCGGTTTGTGCAATCAATAGTAGACCATTCTCGTTGACAAGAGTCGGGCCTTCGGAGGAGGGTTTTACAACGTCTCTGGTGTCGTATCTCTCTTCTCTCTCTATCTCTCAGTCTCATACACTTGCACGCACAGTGTCCATTCACTTTGTTTATGATCATTGCACTCTCTCACTAAGAACGGAAGGCTCTCCCTTCCATAAGAACAAAAGGAACCTTGAGCACAGTTCTGAGTACTCATCTTGAGCAAAGTTCAAACATTCATTCCGCTGCACCTTACATCGCGTTTCACGCTTGCAGCTTTTGGAGATTTGTGTGGAGATTTTGGGTGCAGATGCTTTCTCGTCGGAGTGCTCTTGGGGCTCTGCTTTTGAGTAACCCTTGTACGTTTATAAGTGCCTGGAGGGCCGCTCTTACGTAGAGCATTTGGACGTAGAATCTCGGAGAGAGTTGGATCCTCGGGAGTTGTACTTTGCGAAGTGAAATTAGAAAGAAATACCGAAACGGGTACCAGTGTTTGGGGCCAATGCATCTTGGCTGCCCTGCCGTGTCGACTCTCTCTCTCTCTCTCTATTTAAGTCTAATGATTTTGTAATATCTGTTCGTGTGTTGCTGTTGATTTCTCGCTTGGAGTGTTCAAGCTTGTAAGAGAGGGGCAGCTACATGAATAAATTGGCGACCAAACGTCTATAGTAGGAACAAAGTCCAAGGAAACTTTGGACATGACCAAAAACGAACTGCGGCCATTTTGAAAGAGCATGAACTTTGCGGGCTCCATGCGCACTTGATTATGAGAGATTGCGTGTCTTAGATAGTGAATTTCAACCAAGAAAAATTCACTTTTCTTAGCATTAACTTGAAGTTTATGCTTCTACAATTTTTAAAAAAGAATCTGGAAATGTCGTTTATGTTCCCTTTGAAGACCAAGATATTGCCAAAGAAGATCCCTTTGAATTGTCGATGAGGACGGAAGATGCTATCCATTATTTGATTGAAAGTTGCTGGGGCATAAGTTAGTCCAAAAACTCGTATAATCCGAAGGTTGTACATGGAATAGGATTTGTGATCCTTAGAAGACTTTGTCAACAGAGCGACCTTAAATGAAGCTGTACTGTATGGGATGCATTGTTTGATCGGAGAGCACTTTGTATACGTTTTTATGCTCAACTTTCAACAGAGGTAGAAAGTGAAGTCCAAGAGGTTGCTACACGTGACAAAGAAGTATTACCTGAGGACATATAATGTCCTTAAGGGATTAAGAGTAAGATGATACAAAGAAAAGGGAAGATTACCCTTACGATAGCCTAAGTGTAAAAACTTAAGGCTAAAGATTGGTTGTCACAACTTGTTGACGTGTCAAGCCACTGAAGAACGGAGCGAACCTACAGATCCCCGACCGAGGGCCTAAACCCTACAGAAGAAGAAGCAACAGCAGAAGGAATTTTCACCAACCTACATAGCTTGCCGAGTGGCCTATTTTCAAAAGAAGAAGCAACAGCAGAAGGAGTTTTCAACGACTTATGGGACCCCGTGCGATGGGGCCCAAGTGACCTAAACGGATTAAATAAAGCGGGACCCACACCCACACACGAAGATTTGCGTGGAGCCTGATGATGTGGCAGTTGTACGGACGAAGGCGTTTTGTGTTGTAGTACCACGTGGTGGACTGTACGGACTTCCGCGATTTGCGTTGCTGACATGGCAAATGTACGGATTTTCGTGAAACGTGCTAGCAGCGTTTGGCGCTAGTGCTTTTGGACCAGATGCTTTTGAGTTGATAGCTTTTCATGTAATTGATTTTGAGAGGCCAAGGGCCTTTAAATATAAGCCAAGGGCTCATTCTCCGGCACGCTTCAATGTGAAGGTGCACAGGATGTACGAGCGATGTACCGAGTTCAAGCAATATAAAGAAATAGCGAAAGGGGCGCAAAAGTTTGGGGCCAGTGCTCTTTTGGGGTGGAACTCCACCACTCCCCGTCTCGTGTGTCGTGCACTCTCTATCTCTTTCAATTCAATTGTTATTTGAAGTGCTTAAAGTTACTCAGTCTGTTCTTTTTCGTTGGCACATGGTGCACGTCTCGTGACAGTGGTATCAGAGCTTTAGGCGCGTGCTTTTTTGAAAGCATACCGGTCCTACCAAAGAGCAGACATATCAAGGTGGCGTTTCCAAAGTTTAATGGAAATTTTATTAAAGAATCTTTGTGTCCCGACCCAGACTTATTAGTCACTCCCACCCTTACTTCATCGCGCATCGGGCGCACTCCCGTCTTCATCGCTCTGTCTTACCGGGCATAAGCCATAAACAAGAGAAGAATCAAAGATGTTTCGAGCCACTGTTTTTCTCAGAGGTAGTGCCATGGAGTGCTGGAAGTCTATAGCTACCAAGCCACACACTCCAAGGACTTGGCAAGCTTTCAAGAAAATTTTTACCCGAAGGTACATGCCTTCAGATATCTTTCTTCGGATTGTAGCTTCTGGCAGGGTGGGCTATCCTGAAAGGCTTGCCACAAAAACCCTAGCAGATTAAAACTTGAAATTTCTCGATAGTGGTTACTCTCAGCACCTCCAAACGACGCAGGTTGTGGTCTGGGGGGCGTTTGGTTGTAAAAGGCCTCTATATCTCATGGCCCGGACCTTTTTAGGTTATTTGCGAGAGGAGTGATGAGGGAGTCGTTGAATAGCCCATGGCCCGCCCTTGTGGTTATTTGCGGTGGGAGCATCAACGACTTTATATTTCTATGTCTTGTAACATGTATATGTGAGCATGTGTTGCATTGTGATGTGCCAACCATTGAATACTCCTTATTGGATGAGATTATTCTAGGAAGTAAACGACCCAGGATATCAAGAGCTCCAATCTGGAATGAGACTCCTTATTGGATGAGATTTATTTGGGAAGCCGACGATCCAGGATATGAAGAGCTCCATTTGAAATGAGAAAACTGATCGTCCCTCGGAATGACCATTGAAATGACCCTTAGAAATTTTTGAGCTAACTTTAGTTGTTTTGTAGATTTGCTATAATCGTGGAGGATAACTTTCTTTCAAGAAGGGGGGATGTCACAAATTGCTGACGTGTCATGCCATTGAAGAATGGAGCCAACCTATAGATCCCCGTCCGAGGGGCCTAAACCCTAAGAAGCGGCATCAGCAATAGGAGTTTTAACCAACTTACAGATCCTTGTCGAGTGGCAAGAAGAAGCAACAACAGAAGGAGTTTTCACCAGCTTATGGGACCCCGTCCGATGGGGCCCAAGTGACCTAAAGAAATTAAATAAAGCGGGACCCACACCCGCACACACAAAGATTCACGTGGAGCCTGATGACATGGCAGCTGTACGGATGCCTGCGTTTTGTGTTGCAGTGCCACATGGGAGACTGTACGGACTTCTGCGATTTGCGCTGCTGACATGGTAGGTGTACAGATTCCGTGAAACGTGCTAGTAGCTTTTGGCGCTAGTGGTTTTGGACTAGATGCCTTTGAGGTGATAGAGGGGTTGTCCAACCAAGTAGTATAAAATGCTTGGTCTAGGTATTTTAGGCACTATAGTGCCAAAGATAATTGTGTGTCCCTAAGATCCTAAGAGGTTAGGGGTTGCCATGAAGATATGATAGGACTTAATAGCAGTAAACGCTCAAGGTAACAAGGAGTTTTCAATGAGAGAACTCACTTCAAGAGGATAAAGGAGTTCTAAGTTGAGCTCAGTTTAAGAGAGTTTTTCACCTTATGGTTTTAAGAAGGCCTAGACGGCCATAGACGGCACATCGTAGGCTGATCGCCGTCAATTACACTTGTCACAATTGACATAGCACTCAAAAACAATAGATGTTGACGTTGTGTAGACATGTTAAAGACTAGTCATATATGGCAATGATCAATCACATTAACATCGTTGTCTGGACTAGATCTATCCAGTCATCGCATCCAAGTCCGCTTACAGATGTCACTAATACACTAGAATCATCATCATCTATTGGTGAGTGAAGATAAAATAATGCAGACTTGTACATCTAGGCACTCAATCAAATCATAGAGAATAACACTAAAATATAAAGAATTAACATCTTTGTTGCAATTGTTAATCTTAAGTATATATATAGAAGTCACCAGGTAGAGTATTCTCAACTTAGTACCTCCGCAAATGTCAAAGACATAATCAGTTGACTCTTCTCACAATCCTAGTGGATCTGTTGGCAATAGAGTCCAGTGGCTCTCCTTTATGCATTAGGCATTGCATCCGACCAAACCATTGAATCTGCTTGAACACTTGGCATGGTAGGTTGACAAATGCTAGCCTTTATCATGGCTGAGTATGCATATCATTTCCCTAGGGGGATAGAAACTCAGCTGGTTGGTTTTATACAAACTTGCACCTACTCTTGGGCACTGACCACGTGAGTAGGGATATCTTAGCTGTCGTCCAAGCTATGCATGATAAATATGATAATCTGTTCTTACTGTTTGGACACGGAGCAAAGTTGAGGTCACATATTGTCAAGTTTGGGGATCTTTGTATTTCTCTGGTTATTTTCAGCCTCTTCTTCGCAGGTTTGTAGTAGTATTCATTTGTAGTTTTTAGCTTACATTAGGACTTAAGAATTTGTTCTTTTAGAATCTGTTGTGTGGAGTTCGATTTCTAGGATTAAGTCTTTGAGACGTCTTATCCTTTTTAGTTTAAAGTTGAGTTCTTGTTTTAAGTTTTAGCCAAGTAAGCTGCTTCAACTTATTTTGCGTATGCCTTTTCTTAAAACATTCTTAAGGAAGTAATGGTTTCGTTTATATAGTTTTGTTTAGTAGCAAATGAAGTGATTTAGTGTTTTTTTTTTCCGTTTTCTTGTGTCCCTTGCTTTTGTAGTTTTATGAGTGTTTTATCCCCTTTTATAGTTCGTGAGTTCAGACTATTATGAACTTATGAAGGTATATAGATTTGAGGATGATTCCAGCTCGTCCTCATCTTTTGATAGCTCTGACAATTCTTCGATCTCTGAGTCTAGTGACGAGGGAAGAAAGGGAATGAAGAGGAGAAAGATCCAGAGACACAATAGAGGCAAGAAGGCGGCAAAGAAGTTCTCGAAAGTATTTTGACGGTTTGGACGAGGATTCCTCTTCCTCGGATAGTTCAGAGTTTGATAAGCCAATGTTTGCAAAGAGAAAGCAATTTTCTCGAGCCAACCAGTATGATTTTCTCGAGGATAGGAAGAGAAAACCCAAAGATTTTAAGGAGGGCGGGCAAGCAATAAAGTTTGACACTTTTTCTGGCTTCAAGGATACTCACAGAGCCCTCTCTTTTATTCAATAGTTTGACATTGCATACTTCGATGGACGCTATTTAGAGCACTTTAAAGTCTGCAGGGCGGCATCTACGTCAAGGGGAACGCACATCCTATCGTGCTTCTATGGAGGGAGGCACCAACAAAGTGGCTTCAATTCAAAAGAGTGTTTACGTCCTCATGGCTCACTGAAGAATACGGACATCATATGATGTGATTACCTCTTGGAATCATTTGAAGATGACCAAGGAAGACACTCTAGATACTTATTGTCAGAGATTTTGGGACACTTTCTTACCGGCCTCTTCTGTCAAGAATATTATGTTCAAGCAGCAGATAGAGCGATTTTGCTGTGGTCTACCGAAAGAGATATGATATTATTGTTTACTGCAGAATTCCGAGTCCATGCAACAATTGATGGGACATGCAAAGAAAGGGTTTGCAATGCATGGGGGCACTCTTACGTACCCCACATATAGGTTAGTCACATCTCGGACCGGACAAGATACGATCTATAGTAACAAAAGGAAGGGAAAGCAATAGAAGAAGAGACCTTTAGGCCCTCGATTGTTGGCAGAACAACGAGCCGAATAGTCCAAGGAGGGTAAATGTTACAGTTGTGGAGAACACGGGCATGTTTTAGCGAGGTGCCTTAACAAGGCGCCAAAAGAATAGCTAGAGGACAAGCCTGAGAGTTCTAGAGCAGCGAACGAGTGAGCAAAGAAGAGAAAGGCAAAAAGTTGGATTGGTAGCAGATTTCGTGGAGACCGACCCTGAGCAAATGGATGAAAGTACGGAGCTTTGCAGAGCGTGGGGCGAAGTACGAGATCAAGAAGTCCTTATCTTCTTTGATGGAGGAGCCAAGGTCAACTTCAAATCGATTGAATTGGCAGCTCGACTTGAAATTACGCTAGAGGAAATGGGACCACCGGCTGAGGCAGTTCTAGAAGCACCTCGATGGGATGTTGCCATTACACCTGTCATTGGTAAACTTATGTTGCATTGCCAGGGGTATTTGGGGCACGAGGACTTCTATATCATGCCTTTGGAGGGGTGTGATGTCCTTTTGGAAATCCCTTGGTTCCACAAGAACAACGTGGTGGTCGACTATACAAGGCAAGAAAAGCAAACCTTGAAGAATGAAAAGGGTGGAGAGATAGTACTTGTTGTAAAATTGAAGGGCGAGTCAATCCCACTTACAACGGCTTCGGCTAATGAAATCTAGTCTGTTTGTTTGCTCGAAGTTTTTAAATGAGATAGATGACAAGAAAATGTCAAATTTCTCCGACCTTGAGAAGAAAGACAGGAGTTGTTGCAAGCTCAAGTTGACTGTTTCTCAGAAGTCTTACTAGGAGAGTTACCTCCTCAACGTCCTGAAGATCACACAATTGATTTGATTCCAAGCTACTAGTATGCCACCAAACCGGCCACCTTACAGAGTAATCAGAGTCCAAAATGAAGAGATTATGAAGTTTGAACCAAGTGAAAGAATTGTTGGAAAAAGGATTGATTCTAGCCAGTAGCTCACCATTTTGTTCGCGCATGCTTTTAGTTCTAAAGAAAGATGGATCTTGGAGAATGTGCATTGACTACAGGGCTCTCAATAAAGTCACCATCAGGAACAGATTCTCGACTCCCAGGATCGGTGATATATTGGACATGTTACAGGATTCTACTTGTTCAGTAGAATCGACTTGAAAAGTGGCTATCATCATATGAGGATTGCTCCTGCAGATGTATACAAGACCGCCTTCAGGATGTCCTTTGGATTGTACAAGTATTTGGTGATTCCTTTTGGTCTCACAAATGCTCGTGCAACCTTTATCAAGATGATGGACAAGATTTTCCAAGAGTATAGGTCATGTGTGGGCACTTTTTTTGACGATATCATCTTATTCTCTAAGAATGAGACAGAGCATCAACAACATTTGCTACAGGTATTTCAGGCACTAAGGCAACATCCGTTGGTGTTGAATGGAAATAAGAGTGAGTTTTTCTTACTAGAGATTCACTTTTTGGGACACATCGTCTCTGCGGAGGGTGTCAAAATGGATGCGGCTAAGGTTGAGACCATCAGAGATTGGCTAGATTTGAAGAATGTTCATGAGTCATGTTCGCAGTTTTCTGGGGTTGTGTTCTTACTATCGGAGGTTCATTCGAAAGTTTGCGGAGATTGTTTCTCCTCTATATACTTTGACACAGAAAGGGGTTTCTTTCACTTGGGGACCATCTGAGATTGCATCCTTCAAGACTCTCAAGTAGAAGTTGCTGACCCGATTTTACAGACATCTTTGACCGGTTGCAGAGTGGCGAAGTAGTTACGGGCTATTGACTCAAGCAAGGCTATTTGATGCGGAAGAACTTGTGTGTTACACAAGCACTGAGGAATAAGGTTTTGACAGAGTGCCATTGTCCACCTTTTCCTGGCCACCACGACATAGAGACCACCCTGACAGGTGTGGAACGGTTCTTCTACTGGTCGAGGCTCATGGATGAGTTTGTTCGCAGTTGATTGATATGCCAAAACATCAAGTTCGACATGCATAAGGCACCAGGACTTTTGCAACCGTCACCTTCTCCTAGCCGACCTTGGGAAAGTATAGCAATGGATTTTATTTAGCAGGCAGTCTCACTTTACTCACTTTATTTGAGTCAAGAAGACGGCTAAGCCATATCATTTGGCACTTGCTTGTCTCGCAGATGTTTTGACTTCATGGCATGCCTCAATTTATAGTTTTTAGATAGAGATCTCCATTTTCTAGCTTGTTTTGGAGGGCAATTTGGGAGAAGATCGGTACTCGGGTACAATTCTCGTTCTCTTTCAACCTGCAGATTGATGGGCAATCGGAGTTGTGAATTCAGTAGTTTTGGACTTGTTGAAGTCTTACATCTCTGATCAAAAAGCTCAGTGGTAGAAGTTTTTGCCCTTGGTGGAGTTTTCCTACAACAACACAATGCATACATCTATGGGGAAGGCATCATTTGAGATAATTGAGGGTGCAAAGAAGGTTCTACTTATTCTGAGCACCAAGGATAAGATTTTTGAAGCAGATCAGTATGTTCAGGATTTGGAGACTACCTTTGTAGAGGTGCGCGAGGCTCTTGAGAAGTCTCAAGCTTGAAGGAAGATGATTGGGTGCTTCTACGGTTTGAGAAGGCACACCTACGGAAACGAAAGGGTAAGGAACGACTTTTTCCAAAGTTGTGTATGAGATACTATGGCCCTTTGCAGATTTGGGAAAAGATAAATGATGTATTCTTCAGACTGAAGCTACAAGATACTTGGAAGATTCACAATGCATTTCATGTGAGTCAAAGGTGAGGTGCCGGTGGATAGGGAGCATGAGGAGCAACATGAAGTGGAAGAGACAGAGAAGATTCTCGTTCCAGAACAGATACTGGCTCACAAGGAAAGGAAAGTGAAAGGTAAGCTAATGGGAATTCCTTAAATGATTTTGATATATGTGCTCTCTCATGTGTGTGATGTCAGAGTGCATGGTTGAAAGACGAAATGACTGCAGCATTTTGGTTTTGTTCACCTGAGGGGTTATGTGGATATGATAGTAACAAGATCTAGTCAATCCTGACATCTGCTAGAGATCGGTGAGATTTGGATGTGATTGCTAAATACGTTACGATGATCAGGATTCTCATCAAAGATCTCGATGAGGATAGTGATGAGAATGTCATGTGAATATTCAGTGACAGTCGTCTTTGTGCAAGTACTGAATATGTGTTGTCTAGTGCTTCGGTACTTAGAGTCAGTGTCTACTAAACTGGTTACTTGCTTATGTTGGTTTTGCAGGCATAATCAAGGGCGATCACATTTCTTTCAAGAGGGGGGTGTGCCATAAAGTGATGACGTGGCATGACTTTAAGGACAAACTCCGGACTGAAAGAGGTCAGAGCCCCGCTGAAAGATGTAGAAGAAGTTGTGACAACTTGCAGAACCAATTCGAGAGGCCAAAAATGCAAGGACATGCAATTTTTATAAGTTGTACTAACTTCTGGGGTCCTGTCCGATGGGGCCCAAAGGGACAAAGGCAGCTTGATGACATGGCAGCTGTACGGAACCGCGCCAATTGCGTTGCTGACATGGCTGTCGTATGGACCACTGCGAATTATGCTGCGGACGTGGTACGTGTACGGATTTTCCGCAAATCGCGTTGGGTGCCTAGCGCTCGCTTTTTGGGACCCAGATGCTTTTAGACTTGAAGCTTTTCATGTACACTGCCTTAGGAAGGCCTAAGGCCTAAAAATAAAGTGCCACTGCCTTTGGAAGGCCAAGGGCCTATAAATAAAGTGCCAGGGCCTCAGATAAGCTTGGGAGCACTGTTGAGACGAGGACCCTCGGACATTGTACTTTGTGAAGCGTTAATAATAAAGAAATACCAAAAGGGGCCCCGGTCTTTGGGGCCAATCTCTCTGGGCGTGAAACTTCACCGTGCCGTGTTGTTTCTCTCTCTCATTTTTGTTCAGTTCTTTCAATTCTCTCACTTACGTGGTGCTAGATTCTTGACTTGGAGTGTCCAAGTCTGTTACACCCGTACAGTCTGCCATGTTAGCATGTCAATGCGTTCTCCGGGTGGTCCGTACAGCTACCACATCATTAGTATTTGCGCAAGGGGTTCTATGTATGTGTGAGGGTCCTGCTTAGTAACTTGGGCTCCATCCATAAGTTGGCTAGGGGTTAGGGTTTGAATCCTAACCCTTTCTTTAATAACTGGGCCACTTGGCGAGGATCGATAAGTTGATAAAGACTTCTTCTTCTTCTGTTTGTGCTAGGGTTTAGGCCCCTCAACCGAGATCTGCAAGTTGGCTAGGGTTATTGTCACGGAGTTCTAACCTGTTAGGTCTTCAGTGGCTTGACACGTTAGCAATTTGTGACATCTTCCGTTCTTGAAAGAAAGAAGAGTAATCATCCGCATTATATTTGCAAAACAACTCAAGCTAGCTCAAAAATATCCGCCGTCATTCTGAGGGTCATTCAGTTTTCTCATTTCATATGGGAGCTCTTGATATTCTAGCGTAGCAAAATGAGCCATCACACCCAGACCGTGCTGATCTGTAACGAGTGTCTAGATGCACTAAAATTACATACCTAGGCAATCTCACCCAATTAAGAATATTTAGTGGTTGACACATCACAATGCAACACAAACGCTCACATATGCATGTTATAAGACACAACAAACAGCGCTGTTGAGCACTTGTGCTAGTCAAACGGTCTTAGGTGTGTAGCTACTCATTGACTACCTCCTCATTCTCCCCGCAATTAACCTAAAAAGGTCCGGTTCATGAGCTTACCGGACCCGAGACGTCCGGTCTGCGTCAATCAAAGGTTTTCCAACATACAACATAGTTTTTTTCACACGCGTACGGTTTCCCAGCCATACTTCCTTACGGGTCCGAGTACGGAATCAGATTCCACACGACCAAGCAGTGTGCACAAAAATTGGGGCATATTTTTTTCGCCTTGCAGATTTTCAGCCACGCAAGTTCTGCTGCTGACTAGTTTATGCAGAGAACGCTTTGAGTCATGAGATTTGGGCACATCAGTCCATCCTCTCTCTCTTGGTCACCTTCTCCGTGCCTACAAAGCCACGGCCTTAAACCATCGCGCATCATCTTTCTTGCGAGTCCACCACTTGGCACCAGCGCGGCGTGAGTCGTGACTCTTTCTCGCAAGAGCCAAGACACTCCAAGGCTCAAGTTTCATCCTCCAAGCCGGATTCTTTGTAGGTGGGCCGAACCAAGCGTGGAGAGTGGCAATATGTGCACCAAGTGAAGGCCCTCCCAAAAGGAAAATGAAGTTGTAAATGTATTTTTTGTGGGCATTCATGGGACGGTGGTCCTTTGCGTATACGTGCACATATACTATGCCTTGCTGGCCATGGTGTGGGAGGCCCATGTGATGAGGCCCCAACCGATATTGTAGAGATAGTCACAAGATTGCATGTAGATGCAAGGCTAGAGGGAGAAGACAAATGTGCTTTTGTAGATGCATTGGTCAATGATTTGGAAGGAGATGCCTCCCAAGCTCAAGGAGGTGCTTTAATGAGTATGCATGCTAAGGGAAGGACTAATGTAAGTGGCTCTTCCAAGTCCGATGTGGGACCTCAAGCAAGAAGAGAGAGGTTTTGCAAGGAGGTTTGGCAATTGCACTCGGCTTGCAAGCATGGAAGCAAGTAGACCAAGCCTTGCGCAGGTTTTTTGATGCTGAGGATGTTCCTACATGGAAAGTAAGGAGCCCTTACTTTTGCAGATGGTAAAAGCAATTGGACAAGCAGGTCCTTCGTATGTTCCCCCCTCTTACCATGCTTTGTACACCAGAGAATTGAATGAGGAGATCAAAATGCGTAAAGATTGAGATCATTGGTGTGCACGAGAAATGGAAAAGACATGGATGCTTTGATACTAGACGCATGCCTATAATTAACTTTCTTGCATGCTCTATTCATGGGTTAGTGTTTTTGAAAGCTGTAGACACATTTGGGGAAATGAAGACATCGGATTTCATTTTTAAGCATCTCAAAGAGGTTGGCCCATCAAATGTTGTACAGGTATGCATGGATAATGTAACCGATTGTGTTGGTGCTGTGGAGATGATTGAAAGGGAGTGGGAACACAATTTTTTTACCAGATGTGCTTGCCATTGGTTGCACCTTCTGTTCGAGGACATTGGCAAGATTGATTGGGTTGCAAAAGTGCTTGAGAATGCAACAAAGATTGTCACATTTGTGACAAGAAAGTCTACTATGTTGGCATTGTTTCGGCAACTTAGCAAGAAAAACTTGGTGAAGCCGTCAGCCACTTGATTTGCATACTACTTTATTATGTTGGTCAATCTTGTAGATGAGAGATGTATGCATGGTATGTGCAAGCTTATGATTGATGACAAATTTGTGAAGATGAAGAAATCCAAGACTGACAAGGCTTTCGAGGTTTCAAAAATTGTGTTTAATGCATCCTTTTGGAAAGAGGCTAGGCTGATTTTTAAAATTTGTTCTCCCATTTTGAAAATTCTCCGTTTGGCTGATAGGGAAGGAGCCATCATGGGGCTTGTGTACGAGCTTATGGATCGCATGGTAGATCAAATTGAAAACATGCAAGGCATTGATGTTGCAAGGATGAGAGAGAGTAGGGATCTATGCATTGAAAGATGGAATATGATGCACACACTGTTACATGCTGTTGGATACAAGTTGTATCTTATCTGGCGAGGAAGAGGGCAAGAAAGTGATGGCCAGGTGCATGAAGGATGGATGATGACATTCTTGGACATGTACATAGGGTGATTTGACCTTGCAAGGCGCCCTCATTGATAATTTTGACATTTATAAAGCAAGTCATTTGCTCATCCAATTGCAAAAGATTAAAACAAGATGCAAGAGGGAGTGAAATGGTGGGAAACTTTTGGGGCTTGCACACACCCGCTTTGCAAGCTCTTGCTCTAAGGGTTCTTTCTCAAGGGACATGTGCCTCTTCATGTGAGATATTGGAGCACCTTTCTCTCATTCATATCAAGAGAAGAAATAGGCTACTCCCATCTCATACATAGAAGCTTGTGTTAATATTAACACACGAACTTGAGGCTCGTATCCAAAGTCAAAGAGCGCGGCTATGAGAGAATGGAGGTCACATTAGAAAGAGCCTATTTCCATTGCTGGTAGCCTGGTACCAATCATATTCGGTGAGTTGGTGGTGATGAGGATGAGGATGAGGACGAGGACGAGGATGATGGTGATGGTGATGATGATGATGATGGTGATGATGATGGTCATGATGAGGGTGCCGCTTATAACGATGAGGATATGGTGAGAGTTAGAGTTCGCTGCACCTGGCCGCCTACTTATGGTGTTGGACCTCTACTTATGGTGTTGACTCTACAGTTTAGATTCCAGCCTCTAGTGTCTACTTAAGTTTGGATTCAGGAGACTACACTCCTGAATGGTTTTTGGCTTGCTTCTACGATCCCGACTCCTTTTTGTTTGGAGCCTACTTCATTACTTTTTGAGGCTCCATCTCTCCATTTTTTGTTCTTTCTTTACAAGCCTTTGGGCCTTGGCCAATCAAATTTGTCTAGTTATAAATCATGATGGTCATTGATTGATTGGTGTACCGTGTGCGCACTGCAGATTAAAAAACAAGCTAGTCTCTAAATTCTAATTTCCAAAGTTTCTATGGTTTTGTGTTTGTGTATAAAGTTTTAAACATGGTGGTGTAGTATGTAGGCTTTCAAGCATCCTATGTAGTAGGCTATCTGACGCGTGGACTTTCGGGGTAGTCTGATCCATATAGCTTCGTGCAAAAATAGCCTTGAAATCTTGCCAAGTCCTTGGAGCATACGGTTGGGTTGTGATTGAACTCCACCACTGCATAGCATTATCTTTGAGACATCTTGCAGCTCGAGAAATCTTTGATTCTTGTGTTTAATTCCCTAAAGCATAGATGCTATCGAATTGTTGTAGGAACTGCAAGGCTTTGTTCCGATCTTTCACTTCACAAAAAGTGACAAATTTTACTGTTGTGTCACCATTCTTGAAATCTTTTGGTTGGTGCAACGCAAACCCCGGATGTGGATAGTAGGGATATCCATACGACCCAGGTGGTAGTGGTGGTAGAGGCGGTTGCACCGGATCAAGGTCAAACAGTTGCACCATGTTCCTAGAGACTCCCCCAATAGGAACAAAAGGCTGAGAGGGTTGCCGGCTAGAAGCTCTTGTGCTTTCTGGTGCTGGAAGAGGTAGTACCACCTGGGACATGAGAGGGGGCAATATGTAGTTCAAGAACTGTTGAAAACTTTGCAGCATTGGGAGATTCTGTTGAGGATGCCGCCAAAGTATGTCTTGAAGCTCGTCGATAAGAAACTGCAGGTACTCTGTAGAATCCAAAACGCCATGATGCTCTGTCTGTTCTTTGTAGGTCCGGTATGCTTTCAGAAAAGCACACGACTGAAGCTCTGATACCACTATAATGGGAGGGCAGCACGTGCCAACGGAAAAGAACAATCTGAATAGACTTTTAGTACTTCAAAACAATTGAATTGAAAGAGATGCACCACACACGAGACACAGAGTGGTGGAGTCCCACCCCGAGAGAGCAATGGCCCCAAATGATGGCACCCATTTCGGTATTTCTTTATATTGCGTCAACACAATACATCACCGGTGGCTCTGCTCTGCATCTGCTCCCCCTAGAATGCCAGAGAGATAGAGCCCACCGTTCATATTTAAAGGCCTCAGACCTTTTAAAAGCAGTTTACATGAAAAGCATTGGACTCAAAAGCATCTGGTCTAAAAGCTTGCGGTGAAAAACAGCCAGTGTAAAATTCGGAAATCCGTACAGTTTTGCCACATTTGCAGTGTGAAACGTGGGCATCTGCATAGTCTACCACGTCAGCATGTCAGTGCGCTTTCTAGGTGGTCCATGCAACTGCCACGTCATCAGTTTTTCCGCAAGGCCTTCTCTGTGTGTGTGAGGGTCCTGCTTTGTTTTGAATAACTTGGGTCCCATCGGTCGAGGTCCCATAAGTTGGCTGGGGGATAAGGTTTTAATCCTAACCCTTTCTTTAATAACTGGGCCACTCGGCGAGGAACTTGGAATCATGGTGCCATCATGAGAAAAGTGCTCACGCTGCAGCCAAAGCTAGAGGGCCCATTTGTAGCATCTCGGTCACCATGTTTGAGCTCTCAAACTCTAGCTGATAGTATCCTTGGCCCATAATCTGTTTGTCAGTGATAGGAGGCGAGCTTGTCCCAGTTCATGAAGTTCCTATTTGTCGCAGCATCTTCAGACAATTTTGTAGATAACTGCGGTCCCATGGAGATGGTTCGCTTTAGTTGCAAGGCTTGCTTTCTTCTCCGGCAAAAGAGAAAGTGGAGCGGCCGAGGGGACCGCATCAAAGTTTTTCAGCGAAGGTGGGGTGGAGTCCTCCATCCGTGTCTATTGTTGCACAAAGAATGGAGAGCGATTAAGATGGAAGCAAGCAATTGAGCAGAAGGACGAGAGTAAGTGAGAGGTTGGAGCTTATTCATTAATTTTACTGCCATTGTTTGAGGCAAAGCTTCTACTTTGGTAAATTGTTCACCTGATCGATCTATGTAACAATATACATCGTGCAACATGCAAACACTAAGAGCCCTGCCACATGTAATCTACATCCTCATTTCCTTTCATATATGGTTGAAGGTTTCTCTTGGCTCTAGCAAGATGTGACAAAATAGAGTCTACGCTAAAGTGATGTCATTGTCTGAGTTTGGCTTATTGAAAGTGTTCCCAAAGCAGGTTTCTTGAAAGCGGAGTACTTCCTTTCTTGAGAGTTGCCTGGTGGGTATCAATAGATTCCTCACCAAGAAAAGTGATTGGGGGTGGTACATAAGTATGTAAACATTGGTTAAAAAAGTTCAATTTTAGGTTAACTATATATGGTTCTTTCATTCACTCATTTATGGGTATGTCAATAGAATGTGGGTTTTAGAATTGTGAATCAGGGTTCTTGTAACCTCCCAACCAAGTAGATAATCAAGATGCCATAGGAACAATCTGACTGGGATATGGATGTGAGCATGTCTATTTTTCTTTTGCACTACTTGTATTGTTGTGTTGGAAATCTGTCAATAGGAAAAAACAGATAAAATTCTACTATATGGTATTTGCATAAATGAAGCAGGTAGACTAATGTTGTGCGTTGCTACCTCGTTTTTTTGACATGTGATTGGGAGAGGCATCAAGTTGAAATTGGCCGCTTTACCTTTTGCATTGTGATCGCATTCAAAAGTTCAATGCTCCATTGTTTACCACTAATTACCTTGCACCAATGGTTGGTGCCATCAGATTTGGAGATGCTAAAAAGGATTCCTGATGACTCTTAGGTTCCTTTCGTGTTGGTGGAGAGTCAAGGATTTCATCGTGGTGCCTTTGTTCACGTTGACTTGGATGAGTCTAAACACACATTGCCATTGACAACTGTGTATCACCAGCTACATCCTGTGCAAGCGTCTCCATACACCTTCTTGCAAGCAATTTTTGGAAGAGGATATCCTGTAAGTGCCCAAAGAAGTTGAGCCATCAATCTGCTGCAAGTTCATGGCTAATCAACACTCTTTTGTTTGGTGCAGGTTGGACTTCTGGATGAGGAGAAGGTTCTATCTCCAGGAAAAGACATCACAGCTGTTGGTCTCTTGGATCGAGCTGTGGATAGCCAACCTGTTATCAAGTCATCCAAGCAGCTACCTCTGTTCTTGTATGCATACTGTTAGGATCAATTACGATCTTTTGTCCACGAATTATCACTCTTAACGGGTTTCAGTCCTTGGATTTCTGATGCCTGGCACTGGGATCTGTAGTGAGATGTTATTGTCAAATACACTTTTCTTTTAACAGCATTTGCTTGATGGCAGGAATTATCTCATTGAAATCTCCGCTTGGGTTGTTGTAATGCTACTCAATCACTGATCTTTCCCTTGTTTGTGTCTGGCTGCTACACACGGACTCCCTGTGCCATGTGGAGACTTGCATGCCCAAATGTATCCATTAAATGAGTTAGAAGCCTTATATAACCCTTATTGCATAAATATTTTTACAAGGCGTAGTCGGGCATTGCTACACTTTTGTGTACCTCTGACGGCGTCAACATGTAGCTTAGGATAAGTCGCAGTTATGGCAGTTTTCGATGGTGTGGCACTCAAAACTCTCAGCCCAGAAATTTAGTGTAAATGGGACTCTTAGCCTCTCATTTCTCATTCCTTCATGTAGAGATAGGTGGAAGAAAAAGACCTCAGCCAATCCTCTGCTACCCTTGCATTCCATCAGCAACGGGAGCTTCTCTCTTAATGTTCTGCATTTTTGCACCTTCATCTCTCTTCCTCTTCTCTTGCGCTCTTTCTCCTATTTTGCATCCGTTTTTACAGCTTTTCATCAGATCTGAACCACCCATCTATAGGATTCCTTCTCTGAGTTTTACCGTCGTCTGTCTGTGGTAGAGCCTGGGTATCCGGCAGCTTGGTGCTTTCTGTCTCTTGCTAGCTTGGAGACTCTCGGCTGGCTGAAGTATGACCCCTTGTTGTGTGGGCGTCGGTATAGGGGTGGACTCCTGAAACAAGTCTGTAATCTGTAACTGTGTCCTCCCCCTTGTGTGATCTCGGTCTGCAGGGAGATCTCTCTGCAGTGCTCCACATCAAGTAAGTAACGCCAAGTTTGTGATGGTCTCCAATCTCTAGGAGCTGGCTTTATGAGTGTGGTAGGTTAGTATACCTCTCTCTTGTAACAGAATATGCCCTGCAACTGCATATATATGCTCCTCACTCTTACCTCCTCTCAGCATAGTCTGCATATCCTCTGTGTTCTAGGGATTCCAGCTGCTCTGCCCACCTCTATCTCAAGACGGTGTGATGATACTTTAAGCTGACCAATTGTCACCCTGGCACCATGTGATAAGAATCCCTCCATGTATGTGGGTCTTTGTGTGAATCCATCCTCCTCTGTATTTCGTGTGTAGAACTCCCATAGGTCCTGTCTCAGTGCTTCGTTATTCTCGCTAAGTGAGAGGCGGATGTGCAGGGAAGCCATGTCGTATTGGAATGGTAGCTGTCAATTTCTATCCCATGTTGGACCAATCATTGTACCACCTTTGCATACCTCTCTTTTGCCTCAGCAAGCTGTCTGGGCCCTGGATGCCTCGAAATCTCCATGTTAGAGATGGTCCGGTGATCCTTCTCATTGTCCTGTGCCCACTGTGGAGGCGTCTGCTGCCCTTTTTGCCAGGTGTGCAGCCCCGTTGACGCTGACCTTAGTTACCCCTGCCCCCTCCCCCCCTGGGTGCCTTTTCTTTTCTGCTGTTGTTTTTGTTGTTTCTTTCTTGTTTTTGTCTGATTGTTTCCCTCTCGCATGCGGGGCTGTGGGTGTGTGCGCATGTGTGCAAGTCTGTTTCATTTTTGCCTGTTGCCTGTGGTTTTTCTCACGTGAGGGCTTTCTGCGAGTTTTGTTTTGTTGATGTTTCTTCTTTTTACTGCGGGGAGTGGGTCCCAATGACGGCAGATTGATGGGTTTGGCTGGGATGAGAGCCTCCACTCCTGCCTTTGAACAAGCGGTCTTCTTCACCTTGTTGTTGCTCTTCCTTCAGTCATCCTCGTCATTCCCCTTTCCTTTTGCTGAGGTTAGCTCTGCTGGATTTCAACGCCGACTTTGCTGGCTCCCGTGCTTTTTAGCGGCTACCTGATGGTTGATCTGCGGTCTTCTCGACTCCCTTCAGGCATTTCACTGGTGGTTTTCTTCTTCATCCTCGTGCTGGTGTTTGCTCTGCTGGCTTTCGATGCTAACTTTGTTGGCTATCTCTTGCGGTAGTTCCATGAGCGGCTACCTGGTGGTTGAAACGTGGTGTCCTCTACTTCTTCGTGGCATTTCAGTGGTCATTTTTTTCTTCTTCCTCCTGGATGGGGCACCTTACTGTGGCTGCAGTTGGGTCATGCTCTTCAGCCTCGAGCGACCCCATTCTTCGTCATCCTGTGGGGTGGTCGCCTCTCAATGTGTCCTTTGATGTTGTCTAGGGCTTCTCAGTTATGCCCCTACCTTTTTGGGTGGTTTTCCTCTCCACAGCAGTTTGGAGGTGCCTATCTTTCAGAGGCTTTGGTGGATAACCTCTCCCTCTTCTTCCTTTCTCCTACAGTAGTTACCGGGACACTTTTACTCTCACTGGGAGGGTTTTTTCCCCTTGTTTTTTTTATACAGATTTCATGCTTTTGGCCATTGGCCTTTGTAATAGCCTATGGGCGTTTCATATAACAGTTTTTACTTCCCCTTCGGGTACGCACCATTTTGGGCGCTCCAAGGGGGTTCAAGTAATAGAATGTCAGCTCTGTCTTTTCTTTTTTTTGAGAGAGAGAGAGAGAGAGAGAGAGAGAGAGAGAGAGAGAGAGAGAGAGAGAGAGAGAGAGAGAGAGAGAGAGAGATGGACGAGATCTTTAGTGCTTTTCAGTCTGGACCATGGTCACATAATATGACATTACATACCTCCACAATGGTTCATTTTGCATAAATGAAATGTTATATTAGTGTCTGCAAAAGGGCAAAATGACCGATGAGACCGAAAGGTTACAACCATGTGGGACTCTAGTAGAGTGGTAGGGGAACATAAAGATAAAAATAAATGAGGGTACTAGAGTGGGTAGGTATGTAAGCCTAATCTATATCCTCATCATGATCAATCTCCTCATCACATAATACATCAGCTCAAAAAACATATGGGGAGTGGGTACATTCACATGAGCGCTATGAGGTGCACAACGGGGGAAGTAGAAAAATGTTGAACGGTGATCATCCCATGAGCTCTCTCATGGGTCTCTGCATTACAACCTCAATGTCCTCCATGGTCAGCTCTCGGGAGGGGTGTGCTTGATGTCACTCAATGATGCTCCGTAGCCTCCGATGTAGACCTCGTCTACGGTGTGAAGATCCTTGCATCCTCGGGCGTCGTGAGCGGCCAAGCTGGATGGCTCGATCAAGAAGAGTGCCCGGATGAGGGTGTGACTGGGTAACCTGTTGTGGGCCATCCGGAGTATCTATGCGTAGGCCTTTTACTCCTAATGGTAGTCTCTCTCAGTCTAAGAAGAGAGCTGGGCACCTCTGATCATAGTAATCCATGATGCGGGATAAGGGGCCAAAGACCTCTCTGAATAAGCAATGAAAATGCCCGCGGATCTCGTAGTGTGTTGTGCATTGGCAGATATAATGCTCCTCTGTCTCTGGCTCTCTCTGGCAAACCTGGCATGATCTCTCCTCTAAGGGTATATCTTTGTATCGCCAGTCTCTATTTCCAACTGGTGAAATGAGGTGCGTAGCTGACCAATAAATCATATAATGCCATGAGATAGGTGGGTGTCGATATACTTGGGGCGTGAGGTGAACCCGTCATCTGTCGTCCGGAGAAGACGGTCTCGATAAAAAGCCATCTTTGTCTGTAACTCATGTGACGGAGATAGTGGAGTCCTGCCAGTATCGAGCTGAATGAGATCATGTCTGATAATCTTGCTAATTTTTGAATGTGTGAGGGTGAGGGAGGGTGCATCCAGGGAATACTGAAAAGGGGGCAGCCTGTTCATATTAAATCCATGTAGCTTAAACCAAGATGATACCTCTACAAACCAAGAGTTGGAGGCAAGAAAGCATCCTGGGACGTGCACCACCAAGTTAGGAATGCATGATCCAAGCGACTGTGAAACCCCTAGGCTATGCCTCAAAAATCATCCCCATCCACTCTAACCTTTCTTGATGATGTCCCCCAAAAAGGATGCAGATCTACAACACAACCATTGTCACGTGACACATCCCAACCGTATGTGTCCATGGACAAGCTACACCATAGCAGGGTTCAGTCAGTTCAGTGAAGTCTAGATTAGCAGTGATCTGGCACTTTTGTGAGTCTATTCGTAGACCATGCATGCCCAGTCATAGATGCATATCCTCCGGTTGCACACAGCATGATCATCGGAATTCCCATCAGAATCCATTAGCATGAGTTAGGGGAATTTTCCATTGCATTTAGCCTATTTTCCTATTTTTGGTTATTTTCACTTATTATTTTCAAGTGACTTTCCAACAAAAGTAGGTAGGGCAATTTTGCTAAGTTAATATATAAGCAAACCCAAGTTAGCACTTTTTGGCAGGAGAGGCAGCAGGAGCTTCCCGCTCAACAGGCAACTTCTCAGCAGTACCCCCCCCTCAGCACTTAGCCTCGCCATCCCCATCTGCGTTTTTCACAGCATCATCATCGCCATTGAAGTTCCCCCTTATGGCGTTAGTCCCCAGCAGATCAGCCCCATCCTTGGCGTTTTCCCGCGACCAACCCACCTCAGCCTGTAGCGTTTTTGGGGATCGCTAGCATATGCAAGATCAGCGTTTTTTTTCAGCAATCACTAACGCTAGGAGAAGCCAGCAGATTTCAGCATTTGTAGCGTTTTCTCAGCAGATATACCTCAGTCTTTGCAGCGTTTTTCAGCAGGTGCAAATCAGCATAAAAACGCAGCCAAAGAAGGTACATCAGTTCAGCGTTTTTGTCCTCAGCAAGACCCCTGATAAAGCCACCAATTTCAGCCCTTAAGACAGCAAGAAAACAGTCATTTTCAGCCACCAAGACAACCCCGAATTCAGCCATAGAAGATCACAGATTTCAGCCTAAGTCGTCGTCATCACCGTCGTCGTCATCGGCATAGTCCCATTGCATTCACATTGTACACCCTTTGTGCAATCAAAGTAGACCACTCTCGCCGACGAGAGTGGGGCCTTCGGAGGAGGGTTTCACAACCTCTCGGGTGTCGTATCTCTTCTCTTTCCTTCTCTCAGTCTCATTCACTTGCACGCACAATATCCACTCACTTTGTTCGTGATTATAGCACTCTCCATAAGACGGAAAGCTCTCTCTTTCCCTAAGAACTAAAAGGAACCTTGAGCAATAAAGATCACTAATCTTGAGAAAATACAACATTCATTCCGTTGCACCTTACATTGGTATCAGAGCTTTGGAAGTGTTCTGCATTACTGAAGGAAAGAACCACAAGAATTTTTTTGCTTGTTGCGGTCGCACGAACCCAAGTTCGCTTGGGCGTGGCGATTCCTAATCGTGTTTTGTTGAAGAGTGACAGGAATCCCAAGAAAGAAGGGCTTGTCCAGTGTCCCCTTGTGTCTCTTTTCACTCATTGAGAGCGGACCGTGCACTTAGCGGCCGGCCAATCGACGTGAGGTGGGAAAAAGCAACCTTGGTGTGAGCACAAGGCCGCCAAGGGGTGCGCCCGCAGAAAAGGGTAGAACTCGGGTGAAGAGACAACGCGGTTTGCAAGCGAAAGAAAACCTCAAGAACCTCAAGAACCCAAGACCCCCAAGAACCCAAGTTCCTCGTGAACTTCAGAACCCAAGACCCTCAAGAACCCAAGTTCCTTGTGAACTTAAGAACCCAGACCACAAGAACCCACAAGAACCCACGACTTCATAATGGTCATCACTCGAAGCGGAATGGATACTTCGCTTGGAAGTGATGAGCATGAGAGAGGCGAAGAAGAATTTTCCTCACCAAGAGGTTTTTCCGACCCTTCCTCATCTACGACACCGATTGCATTAACTCCAATGGAGGAGTTGGAGGTGTTGTTTATGGAACGGAATTTACAACGCAAAGCACGAAATACCGCAAGAATGGCAGCCATAGTGCGTGAGCGTAAGCAAGCACGCTTGGAAGCCAAAGAACGACAAGCCAAATTGGATCGTGAATTCAAAGAAGAAAAGCAGAAATGGAACGGAGACAAGCAGAGAACCAAGCAAGACAAGCAGAATTTTATCGCGAGAACAAAGCACGAATGCAAGAGATGTTGCAACTCTTTTCTCAAGTTCAGGCATCGATGCAAGAGATTCGGGAAAAGGAGACTCTCTCAGTCTCTTCTTCTCCATCGCATGAAACACAGGATTTGCATGATGATTGAATGATAATGATTTGCATGATGATTTGAATGACAATGATAAGCATGATGATTTGGATGCCAATGATTTGCATAATGATTTGGATGACAATGACAAGCATGATGATTTACATAAGCAAGATGTGATCACCACTGATCACCACTATATAATTTTCTCCATTGTACACCTCATTAGCCCTCATGTGATTGTACCCTCTCCATATGTTTTGAGATGATGATGATGATGAGGATGTAGGCCTACATACCTACCCACTATGGGTATCCCCATTTATTTATTTTTAAATGTTCACAACACATTGTACTAGTTACACATGGATATAAACTTTTGGTCTCATAGGTTCTTTTGGCCTTTAGCAGACGTTAATATAACATTTCAATTCATTTCTCTCTCCCTTTTTTCTTTTTTTTCTTTTTGGCAGGAAAAGTGGCAATGTATTGTGTACAAAAGTGACCTCTAGAGATGCTCAAAATCCTATCACCCAAAAAATGTGCAAAATGGGGCGAACAATGTGAGGGCTATGCATACATCAAGGTGGCCTGTATGAGGAATGCAAAGTGGAGGTATGTAATGCCATATGATGTGACGATGACCTACACTGAAAAGAATTGAAAATCGCTTTCCATTAAAGCTGAGATCACACACCCACACCCACACACACACACACACACACACACACACACACACACTCATACACACACACACTTGGTCACTGCATCGACCTTGATAACATCGGGTGGGCTTCTGATTGTGTCCTGAAGCACTGTATCTGGCTGCAAAATATGACATCAGCCTTTTTACTCATACTTGATTTGAGTTGTTGCCTTACGTGTGTCTACCTTAGGCTTCCCGCGCGCGCGCACGCGCACACACACACACACACACACACACACACACACACACAAGTCAGTTATGAACTCCATAATTCAGCCCCATTCAAAAATGGGCACCACCTCAAGGATGAGGCTTCTGGAGAGAGTGTTGCCTGCAGGTTGCTCTCCTACTGCCATGTGTCTAGTTCGCCTCTCTTGAGTTAATTTCCTAGTACCCACCAACTTATAAGTGATGCATGGGGCCTAAATGACTTTGAAATGAGCCTGTGCTCTCCTACTTCCATGTGTCTAGTTCGCCTCTTTTGAGTTAATTTCCTAGTACCCACCAACTTATAAGTGACGCATGGGGCCTAAATGACTTTGAAATGAGCCTAGCCAACCTTTTATTGCTCAGATTTCAGTGCCGACTTGCCCGACCATCTCGTGACGACCTGCCCTCCCGACTGCGGGTGAAACTCTCGGCCATCGGCCGTTTCACACTGGCCACACAATGTCCAACCATTGTGACTTCGACAAGAGGGTCCCAAAAATCAAATAAAAATCAAGGGAAAGAAACCAATAACTAAGGTAAGTGGTCGCCACAACTTTATGACATACTCCCTCTTGAAATCGCTAACGTCCTCGATTGCATGCTAGATATACATGCCATAGATGATTTGGTGTGATTATCACCCTTTTATCATCACATGTATCCGTAGGAAAGGTCATCAAACAAAGATACAAATGACTCAATGAAACCTTCGTACTTTCGTCATTTCATTTACAATAGAAGTGAATAATACCTTTGCCATTTGTAGAGCAGTATACACTTCCATTACACTGAATCCATATGTACATTTGATGTGCTAACTCCATTATTGCCCCTCTTTCAAACATGTTAGTTGGGGCATACGCAGGTTGTAACCCAAAGGCCTCAAGGTAAAGCTGCAATACATTCGGCGACTCTAGCACTTCACACTCTTCTATCTACTTTACATCCATAGGTGGATAGTTTTTGAACTTCAGTCGTGCAACTTCTCCCTTAACTTTTCTTTCCTTATGTGCCAAGATTTGCTCAGGTACCAAGATTTCATCAAGTTCCTCATAGTTGATCCTCATCTAGCATATCTTTTGGCACATCATCCACGAAGGGTCTTAGAAGAATCACTTGAAACACATTATAAATCTTCCAAGTATCAGGCAATTTTAGCCTATAGGCAACATCGCTAATCTTCTCAAGTACTTGAAAAGGCCATAGTAACGCATGCTGAGCTTCAGAAACAACCTTTCCTTGCCCTTCATCTTCTTTAACCTTGCCTTTTCAGACCGCAAGAGTACCCAATCACTAGGTGACAACAACAATTCACGTCGGTGACGATCAACAGCCCTTTTCTGCTTTGCCCAAGTCTTCTCCAAGGCAAGCTTGATCTTCTCATACATTTCATCCATGTTTTGTACATATTGATCTGCCTCAACAATCTTGTCCTTTGTGTGCAAAATGGGAGGAACCTTTTTGCCACCCTCAACAATTTCAAAAGGTGCCTTGCCTCTTGATGAATGCACCGTATTGTTGTACGCATACTCAAGCGTGGGTAGATACTGTTCCCACTTGCCTTTATTATCTAACACATAGCATTTCAGCAGATCTAAGACAAGAGAATTAGCCTCTTCTGATTGTCCATTAGTTTGTGGATGAAATGAGGAGGAAAACTTGAGTGTGGTGCCCATGTATTCAAACAATCCTCTCCCAAAAAGGCTGGTCATACGAGGATCACGATCACTGACAATAGACTATGGCATACCATGGTACTTGACGACATTGTACATAAACAATCGTGCCATCTGATCAGATTTTATCTTCTTCCTGACAGGAATAAAATGGGCCTGCTTGCTAAACCTGCAAATAATGGTCCATATACCATGATTCCTTGTCGATGTTCTTGGAAGATCAAAGATAAAATCCATAGCAATGCTTTTCCATGGCTTATCTGGAAGAGGCAGTGGCTGTAACAGCCCTGGTGCCTTTTGCCTGTCAGATTTGACCTTTTGGCAAATCATGCATGCTGGCACAAAGGCATCCACATCTCTCCGCAAAGTAGGCAATTAAAAGAATGTCTCGACCGCTTTCACTGTCGCATCTATACCACGATGCCCTGCATACGGTGGGACATGGCTTTCTATTCTAACTTTTTGTCGCAATGGGCTAGTGACACATAGTCTGCAATGCATCATCATAAAACCGTCCTTGAGGAGGTAGTGCTCATGGCGTTGCCCATCTTGCAGCTGTTCAACGATCCTTGCAAAATCTTCATCAATAGCATATTGTTCCTTCATGTCATCAAGCTCATGATAATAAGAAATTGATACAACTGAAATTTGTGGCTTTCTTGATAATGCATCAACCACAACATTCTCCTTGCCTTCCACATGCAGAATTTGATAGTGGAACATAGAGAGATTGTTTGCCCATCGCATGTGCTTTTCGGATAACTTTGCTTGCATCAAGAAGTATTGCAAGGTCTGATGATTTGTCTGCTCAGGTGCTCCCGTACGCAATGGGAAAGTTCCCCTTTGAAAGGGACGAGTTTTCACACGAGAAAACTCTCCGTTTTCGCAATCCTTTGCGATGGAACTGCGCGTAACCCCCATAACTGTACATGGTCAATTGAGAAGCCGCATGGTCAATTGAGAAGCCGCTACTAGTGGGGCATTACCATATGTGCAAAGGGGGGGAGAGATGCACAAGAGCAAATCGTCGCGCTACATGAGACAAGGGAGAAGGCAAGCTTTCCATTAAAGCTGAGATCACCTGCACCGACTACTCACACAAACACAATGTAGTCACTTCTGAACTCCAGAATTCAGCCCCCACTAAAAAATGAGCGCCCCCTCAAGGAACAGGCTTATGGAGAGTGTGTGTGGCCTGCAGGTTGCTCTCCTACTGCCATGTGTCCATTTTGCCTCCATTGAGTTAATTTCCTAGTACCCACCAACTTTTAAGTGTCGCGTGAGGCCTAAATGACTTTGAATTGAGCCTAGCCAACCTTTTACTGCTCGGATTTCAGTGCGGATTGGCCCGACCATCTCGTGCAACTTGCCCTTCCCTACTGCGGGTGAAACTCTTGGCCACCGGCCATTTCACACTGGCCACACAATGTCCAACCATTTGTGACTTCAACAAGAGGGTCCCAAAAATCAAAGAAAAATCAAAGGAAAGAAACCAACAACTAAGGTTAGTGGTTGCCACAACCTCGTGACAGAGGGGCATCATTTTCTATTCAGAGACGCATCAGATTCCAGAGAGCACACTCCCGAGGGTGACAGATACATATGGGAGAGATAATTTGTTCACTCACTACTTCTACAGATCCAGTGACTCATTTGGATGCATGCATTATTGTGTCGTCTCAAGCTGGCAGATACGTACTGGGGATGCAATAACGATCTCTATTTTGCAGGTGGAGAGAGAGTTACAATATCTTTTGGGATGCATACGCAGCCAACTAGAGGTGTTTCCAAGAGATGGGTTTTTGGGTGAGCGAGAGACTGATGCCTGAGAAACTCTTAGCTACGTCCAGACGAAGAAATTCGAGTTCTCCTGTCATGTGGAGGTATCTACATGGATATCGTAAGCAGATAGGGTAAATGAGGATTTCTTTGCACATTTCAAGGAGCGTCCCATGGAAACTCTGGATTAAGGGCCTCGCGTGATTCTACAGACAGGTTGCACACCAATCTTGATAAGGTCTTTTGCATAGCTTCAAACTATTTTGAGCTCTTGTTTATTGTAGATTAGTTGACTGATGATGTCACGCATGTCAAAGTGGAGGTTTAGTCTCAAGTTTAACCAGCGGTTACAAAGGCTATGAGTCATGCTTTACTGGCTCCTTTCACTATGCAGGAGATTGCATGATACTTTGGTTCGTATTGATGGTGGGTGCCTCTTGTCTTGGAGAGGATGGGTCGACATGACAATTTTTCTTTCAGGCTTCGGATGTGCTCAGTCTAGTTATGCTCTTTGGTTTGCGGCGTATTTGTGTGATTCATGATGGGTTTGTGACGTCGGGGGTTGTTTCATGGCTATTGCAATTCGTGGGATCACACACGTTCAGGGCTCTCCAAGAGATCCATTCTTCATGCTTACATCATTGTTATATAGACCGGGCAACTCTACAGATCCTGTTGATTAGTTGGACCTCCATTAGAGGAATACAATTTTCACCACGATATGTAGTATCACTCTCGGGACCATGTGGAAGGCTCCTTGTGCTCACATTCTGTGCTTGCAGTCTCCCCCTACATCAGCCACTTTGACAACTATTTGGATTGATTTGCTGCACACTCTTCGCAACCAGTGGGATACATCAAGAGGCTCCTCCATCTTAGTTATCTCATCCAAGTTGGAACTTCTGATGCGGTAGAATTTGACATTTCCAGACTTAATACTTTACAGACGCATTACAATTCACTTGAATTTTGATACCACAATAACTGCAGTGCACCACATTGTTACCGGGGAACACGTGTTCCCAACGGTGTTCCCCCCTTGCCTGCCAACTTTGGAACGGTCTAGAACGCTTTGGCGTTCCGGATGGTGCAGTAGTACCGGAACGGGCTAAATGGGCAGAAACGGCTAGCTTTTAAGGAGTCTCAACTTTCAAGCCCTCTCTCTCAAGCTCTCAAGGAGTCTTAACATTCAAGCCCTCTCTCTCAAGCTCTAAAAAATAACGCTAAAAATTGCATTATTTGGGTATTTTTTATGCCTCTGTTCCGCGCCGTTCCCGTTCCCGTTTCCGTTCCGGACCCCTTGCCATTCCCTCGTTCCGTAGGGAGGCCCGTCGCCGTTCCCGTTCCGCGTTCTGGGTAACTATGCCACTGCACCCACCATGTGCCGATGGGAAAGAATCGATTGTGAGACACTTTAAATACTTGAACAACTGAAAGAGAACTTAACAATTGAGATGAGACACGGAGTGGCGGAGTTCCACTCCTAGATGTAGTGGCCTCTCAACTAGGCGCCCCTTGTGTGATTGCTTTATGTTATTTGAGGTGTTTACAATTGCCGGTGTGAGCGTGGCTCCAACTCGATTCCCAAAGCTTACACAAGGCCTCAATTTATAAGCACTTTGCCTCTTGCTTTTATAGAGAGATTATAGATTCTAAAAGCTCGGAAAGGAAACTGTTTTAAAGAACTTCGTGCTTTCTGTCACAAATTGCTGACTGTCAAGCCATTGAAGAACGGAGCCAACCTGCAGATCCTGGCCGAGGGGCCTAAACCCTAAGACAAAGCAGTAGCATTAGAAGAAGAAGCCCTTCCAACTTATGGGACCCCGTCTGGTGGGGCCCAGGGTACCTAAAGGAACTAAAATTAAAGCGGGGCCAACACACACAAAGCCTAGAATATGATGACGTGGCTGTTGTACGGAACTCCTGCAAAACGTGCTGGCATGCTGACGTGGCAGGTTGTACAGACATTCCTGCAATTCGTGCCGACATGCCACGTGGTAGTTTTACGGATTTCCGCAAAATGCGCTAACAGGTTTTGGCCACCCGCCTTTGGACCAGGTGCTCTTCTTTTCATGTAAACTGCTTTTCATAGGCCAAGGGCTCATTCTCTGGCATGCTCTGCGTGAGGTGCAGAGGATGGAGTACCGGCGATGTATTGAGTTCAAGCAATATAAAGAAATACCAAAAGGGGCCCCAAAAGGGTTGGGCCAGTGCTCTCTGAGGTGGAACTCCTCCACTCCGTGTCTCGTGTGTCGTGCATCTCTTTCAGTTCAGTTGTTATTTGAAGTGCTTAAAGTTGTTCAGTCTGTTCATTTCCGTTGGCAGATGGTGCCCGTCCTGTGACACCTTCAAAAAGTCAATGCTTTTAATAACCACGGCCAAAAAGCATCAGCATCCTAACTGCCACATCAGCACTTTGCTCCTCTTTTTTGGTCCAGTTTGGGCTTTACTCTTCCTCTTCCTCTTCATGTCCGCTATGGGTCATGCCACATCACCAGGTTGTGATAGTGTAAGGGTCTTTGATTGAGGATGTCTGAATTATTTGGTTCTTTGTACCAATTACTTGTTGCTGGTCGGGACTCGGGAATAGAGTGGTGACTAAGAGGACACACAAATATCACAAACATAGCAGCCATGTATTGCACCGATTATGGTTGCTATGATCAAGAATACGAAGAATTGGAGGCTGTAATCCATGATGCAAGATAAGGGGCCAAAGCCCTCTCTGTATAAACAATGAAAACGCCCGCGGATCTCATAGTATGTTGTGCATTGGCAGATATAATGCTCCTTTGTCTCTGGCTCTCTCTGGCAAACATAGCATAATCTCTCCTCTAAGGGTATACCTATGTATCTATCGGTCTCTTTCTCCAATTAGTGAGATGAGGCGTGTAGTTGACCAATAACACATATAATGCCATGAGATAGGTGGATGTCCTTATACCTAGGACGTGAGATAAACTCATCACTTGTCGTGGGGAGAAGATGGTCTCTACAAAAAGCCATCTTTGTCCGCAACTCATGCGACAGAGATAGCCAAGTCTTCCTAGTATCTGGCTGAATGAGATATGTCTGATAATCCTGCTAGTTTCTGAATGAGAGAGAGAGAGAGAGAGAGAGAGAGAGAGAGAGAGAGAGAGAGAGAGAGAGAGAGAGAGAGAGATTGGAGAGGATGTGTTCGCAGGTTCAATTGAGTCTAGTTGTCTCTTACACGGGTGGAGACTACTAGACTCATTCGCAAAGACCTGACCCAGGAAGACATCGATAGAACCGACACAAGAGTTGGACATGAAGATGGATTTCTATAAAGAGCATCTTCTCCAACTCACAAGGGATGGGTTTGCGATTTGACCCAGCATCTCATGGGTTACGGTGTGCCATTGGTCAAATACGGACATGTAACAAACTTGGACACTCCAAGTCAAGATTCTACCGCGATACAACAGGAATTCACTCCAAAACAGTTCACAGTTCACAATTGATTCGACACGGCCTGGCGGAATTCCGTGCCTAGAAATATTGGCCCCAAAGACTTGCATCCCTTTCGGTATTTCTTTTTGTATTAATTTGGAACTCAAAGTACAAGGGAGTGGGAGGGTCTCACTCTTAGACTTTGCGTCCAGATGCTCTGAGAAGTGGGAGCCCTGCCCACACCTATAAGGGTTTTACAAGGGATGCCAAAAGCAGAGCCCCAAAAGCTGTAAATCAAAAGCCTTGCAATAAATAAAGCAAAAAGCTCTCTCTCTCTCTCTCTCTCTCTCTCTCTCTCTCTCTCTCTCTCTCTCTCTCTCTCTCTCTCTCTCTCTCTCTAATGCCTTGTGTAGCTAAAAAGCAGGCCAAAAAGTTGTCGTCCGTACGTTGCTGCCACGTGAGCATGTCCCGCTTTTTACGCCGTGAATCGCGTAGATCCGAACGGCAGTGCCACGTCAGCATTCAACGGATTTTCCAGGCCACATCACTGCCATGTTAGCATTTCACGGGGGGGGGGTGGATGTGTACTCGTTGCCACGTCACTGATTTGTGACATACACCCCTTTTGAAAGCATTGTAATCGCCCTCGATTACGCCTGCAAAAGAGACAGAGGCCATAAATTGTCTTAGCAGACACTGACTGTTAGTACCGACGCACTAGGAACACACATCTAGCACATGTACCAATCGACAGTCACATCACACGACATCATTTGACATCAGCGGACATCACATGACAAATCACATTCAAAATTCATTCGGATCTCAGACCATGATTTATCGGCAACGTATTTAGCAATCGCATCTAGATCCACTCGGGACCTCATAGATACCCAATTGACTAATCCTTATTGCAACCATGTCTATCGAGATCGTTCAGACAAATGTTGCAGTCATTTCGTCTATCAGTTCCTGCAGTCAAACAAGTCAATAACAAATTAATATCATATTATCGGTAATTCGAGCTTATAAAGTCATACAGCAAAATACTGTTAACTCACAGTATCGCCGAAACTCAAAGAGACATCAGTGACTTTAGTATCAAAAATCGAGGCAATTTATTGACAAAGGAGTGAAGCGACTCTCCTCTTGTGCATACCCGCTGCACCAGATTCCGCCCAAGCTGAGTTTGGGGCTCTATTTAGAATAGGCTATGCTAATTCAAATGCTTCAAGGTAGATTCACAATTTGAGGAGTATCTGCTAGGTATTCCTCCTCCATCCACTTCGCATCCAATGCAGGATAGTTCTTGAATTTTACCAAGAACCGCCCTATCACTCTATCCTTAATCTTTCTGTCTTTATGTGCCAATATCTGTTCCCGAACAAGGATCTCCTCGTTTTCTTCCACTTCGGGTTGCTCATCAGGCTCCCCATCCTCGAGCACATCGCCTTTAAAAGGGCGCAAGAGACTCACATGAAAAGCATTGTGAATTCTCCAAGTATCGGGCAGCTTCAGTCTAAAGGAGATATCGTTTATCTTTTCGGAAGTCTGGAAAGGTCCGTAGTATCGCATACTAAGCTTTGGAAAAAGCCTCTCCTTTCGCTTTTTCTTTCTCAGGCGTGCCTTCTCAAAACGTAAGAGCACCCAATCGTTCTCCTTCAATTGCAAATCGCGACGATGGCGAGCTGCTGCCTTTTTCTGTCTTTCTTGAGATTTCTGCAAAGCCTCCGACCTTGGCAAAAGCCATGTCCAAGTCACGCGCGTACTCGTCGGCTTCAAAAATCTTATCTTTCGTGCTTAGGAAGGGTGGAACCTTCGTAGCACCTTCAATAATCTCAAATGGTGCCTTCCCCGTCGAAGAGTGTATCGTGTTATTGTAGGCAAATTCCACCAAAGATAAATACTTTTCCCGTCGAGTCTTCTGATCCGAGATGTAAGACTTCAATAAATCTAGTACCACTGAATTGGCAATCTCGGATTGCCCGTCAGTCTGCGAGTGTAACGACGATGGGAACTACAACCGCGTGCCAATGTTCTCCCAAATAGCCTTCCAAAACAAACTTGTGAATCTGGGGTCCCTGTCGGAGACAATCATCTCAGGCATGCCATGTAATCTTAAGATCTGGGCCACAAACAGTCTCGCTAAGTAATCCGGCTTGACTGTTTTCTTCACTGGAATGAAATGAGCTTGCTTGCTAAATCTGTCAATAACAGTCCAGATACCATTGTGACCACTCTGTGTTCTCGTGAGATCAAAAATGAAGTTCATTGCAATACTTTCCCAGGGGCGGGTGAGTATGGGTAAAGGCTGTAACAATCCCTGTGCTTTATGGCTGTCAAACTTGACCTTCTGGCATACCAAGCAACTGCGTACAAAATCGTTCACATCCTTTTTGAGTCTTGGCCAAAAGAAGTATCTCTCCACACCTTTCAAGGTGATAGCTATGCCGCGGTGACCCGTAAAACGTGTACAATGGCATTCGGTTAAAGTCTTTTCTCTCAACGGCTGTGTAACGCATAACATCGTTTTCCTCATCAAGTAGCCATCTCGAATGGAATATCCTGCTACTATCTCCCCATTTCGTATCCGAGTGAAAATATCTACAAAATCTGTATTTGTGGCATATTGATCGACCATATCCTCGAAGCTCCTATGATGTATCGCGGAAATAGAGAACCAACAGCTTCCGGGACAAAGCATCCGCCACTAAATTCTTCTGTCCCTGCACACGGACAATCTGGAAGTGAAACCGTGACAAGATGTTCGTCCATTGCATCTGCTTTTCCGATAGTTGCTTCTGTGACAAAAAGTAGCGTAAACTCTGATGGTCTGTGAAGACATTAAAATCCGCTCGAAGTAGGTAATGTCGCCACTGAGTAAGAGCGTGGATAACTGGCAAAAGCTCTCTCTCATAAATCTGTGCTGTCAATTCTAGCCTTGGAAACAATAGGCTTTCGTAGGCAATGACATGGCCTTCTTGCATTAAGACCGCACCTAGAGTACGACCACAAGCATCACAATATACTTCAAATGACTTCTGCAAGTCCAACAAAGTCAAAACTGGTCCTGTAGTCATTTTTTCTTTTAGTGTCTCAAAGGCAGTCACCTTTGTGGGTCTCCACGAGAAAGGTACTCCTTTAAGGGGAAGCAACCTCTACAAACTTTCTAATGAACCGCCTGTAGTACGAACACAAGCCCAAGAAGCTTCTAACTTCATGGACATTCTTCAAATCGGGCCAATCACGGATAGTGTCTACCTAGGCCGAGTCCATCTGCACTCCTGCTGCGGAGACAATGTGTCCCAAAAAGTGTATCTTGTAATGCCTGAAAGTCCTGTAGCAAATGTTCTCTATGTTCTGCTCATCCTTGGAGAAAACAATGATATCATCAAAGAAAGTGCGAGCAAATAGTTTGCACTCTCGAAAAATCCACTCCATCGTCCTGTTAAATGTCGCTGGAGCATTGGTTAGGCGAAAAGGCATCACCCCCAAAAACTCAAATAACCCAAAAGTCGTTCGAAAAGCTGTCTTGTAGACATCTCCGACGCGATTCAGACCTCATGATATCCGCTCTTCAAGTCGATCCTATTAAAACACGAGGATCCTTGTAGTCGGTCAAGAATATCATCGATCCTAGGAATCGGAAATCTGTTCTTGATGATGATTTTGTTGAGAGCTCTATAATCGATGCACATTATCCAAGATCCGTCTTTCTTTAAAACCAACAACACTGGAGAGCAATATGGTGAAGTACTAGGCTGGATAAGACCCTTTTCCAAGAGGTCTTTCACTTGGTTCATAATTTCTTCGTTCTGGGCTCGCGGCTCACACGGTAAGGTGGCCAGTTCGGTGGTGTGCTTCCAGGTATCATATCAATGGTATGATCCTCAGGATCAGCGGGTGGTAACTTGCCTGGCAAGCCCTTTGAAAAGCAATCGGCATGAGTGTGGAGAAAATCTTGGCGTTCTTTATCAAGTTTAGACATATTTGTCCTATTCGCATCATTTAACTCTTTCAAAAAGATCGAGTAAACAAACAGATTGGAGTTCATTAATTTTGAAATGGCCGAAGCCGATACAATAGGGACAGACTTGCCCTTAAGTTTTACATCAAGTACAATAGTTTGGCCCTTCTTTGTAGTCAAAGTCGCTTTTCTTGCCCGATAGTCGACCACGACGTTGTTCTTATGGTACCGGGGAATTCCTAGGAGGACATCACAACCTTCCAATGGCATTATGTAGAAGTCTTCGTGCCCCAAATACCCCTGACAATGCAACCGAAGTTTACCAATGGAGGTGACTGAAAACTATAGATACCTAGGGATCATCGTGGATTCCAAATTTCAGCATGAAGACCATTATCCAAGATAGGACGCCAAAGGGGCGGGGATGCCTCTTTGCAGCCAAGCACGTCCTCACCTCCCGTGCTCTCCCTCTATGGACGAGGCTCAGCATTTTCAAAGCTTGCGTTTGCCCCGTGATTACCTACGGAGCAGAGATCATGGGGGCACACGACCAAAAGCAATTGTTGCCGCTCGAGTGCCTTGTGGCTACAGGAATTAGGTGGTTTGTAGGGAAAGCGGCAAAGTCGACGTCAGTCGCAGCGTCGACCCTGCATCACGAACTGAACGCCCCCCTGGTCGTCGCCTTCTGCGGTGCCCAACGGAAGCGTGCATATGACAAGTTCGGTTTGGTTAGCACGCTTATTAGGGACCTAGTAGCGACCACCTCGAAGTCCTGGAAGGGGTGGTCTTGGACAACTAGGACGGGTAGGTGGTTTCGTCAACATTGTCCAGCGGCGACCGCGGAGATGGCCAGGGATCTGATGTGGGAAAAATGGGACTCAAGAGCGGTTTGTGCCTCTCTGACCAACTATAAGCTTCGTGGGATGAATATCACGCGCAAGTACCTTTTACGGTGTAACTTATCTCTGAATATGAAGCGTGACGGCGAGCGCCTCTTACTGCTCGCCCGAGTAGGAGGATTAAGACTGGCGGATAAAGTCTTACCAAGGGGGAGTGCATGCCCCCTATGCAATGACTTGGAGGGCAGACAATCAATTGACCACATTCTTTTGCACTGTCCGGCCTTGATTTGAGCTCGAGATGACTGTCTCGGCGGGTTGCTGTATACCATTCGGGACCAACAGGACCCGGCGGGTGTCGCTCTAAGTGACGGTGAATTTACCATTTTCCTCCTTGGTGGGGAGGCTCGCGGAGTTAGGTTGACCCATTGGGTTAGCTCGCATCCGCATTCGAGGGGAGCAGTTGCAGGGCACCACCTTGTAGCGGCTTTCCTTGGTGAGGCAATACCACAATATCAAAGAGCATTAAACGCTAGGTTGTTAACCTAACGGACCGATTAGATGAATCGGAGATGAATCAGATCCCTCTGACGTATAGAAGGGGGGAAAGGACGAAATTCTCCTTAATAGCAAAAAGTTATGAAACTATGTGCTAAACCGAATGACTTAATGATATTGGTACATGGGTTGCCTCATCAAATGGGCAAGAGGAGTGTTGGAGACTCTGATTGTCACCGGATCGGGACTCCACCTACGAGCCGACGCCCAAGTTGGGTATGGCAATTTCTCTCAAAAACCCGCCGGGGTGATCAAGGTTTTGGTGAGTGAGGGAAACCAAGTCTCGCAGTATCTGGATCCCTACGGGGCTCTTGGGCGCTGTCACGCCCCTAACGAGGTTCTCCAGGGATCCCTTGGATAGACTAACAAGGGTGCAAGTTCTAAAAGATTGAACGGGCAATCCATCCCCAAGGCGGTGTCTAAGGTCTCTAATTGGGATTGAAATCAGTGACAAAAGCTTCACCTTGCGAGAGTAGGTGCCCGGCCCCCCCGCACGCTAAAGAAAAAAAAACAGGTGTAATGGCTACGTCTTTGCTAGTGGTCCCATCCGATCAGGTGTGATCTCGAGCCGCGCCGCCAATTTAGGTGAAATGAAGTTGGCCTTGGCTCCTCCATCAAAGAAAATCAGGGCTTCTTGGTCTTTCACTTTGCCCCAAGCTTGACAAAGTTCTGTACTCTTGTCAATCTTGCTTGGGTCAATACCCATGCAATCAGGAACTAGTCCTGCTTTTATCTTGCCTTTTCGTCCACATTCCTCAGCTGCTTTTGAACCCTTAGGCCTGTCTTCATCTTTGTCGTTCTGTTCTTTCGGTGCCTTTTTAGGGCACTTCGCGGAGGTGTGCCCCGTTTCCCCGCATCCAAAGCACTTCCCCTCTTTGATGTAGAGAGCTTTCTCTCGAAGAGTGAGATTAGGTTGTGCATCCTTTTGTTTCTTTTCTTGGTTGCTCTTCTTCTTTCTACTTTCATTGTTCGAAGTCTTTTCAGTCCTTTGCGTCATGATTTCATCTGTGGGGTAGGTCAAACTACCTGAATGAATGGCAAAACCTCGTTTCGCATGACTCATCACTTCCTAAATGGAATCTGACTTTTGCTCTAAGCAGTGATCTCGGATCTCTGTAGGAAGTCCCAAGGTAAACGCTCAATCTGTTCTTTGAACGAGATCTTCTTAAATGAAGAGGCTGGTAGAAAAGAGCTCCAGAATCTCTCGCAATATGCATCCAATGTATCCTTCTTCGTCATCCGAAGATGGTTCCAAGCAGTTCGTATGTCGCGTTGGTACTCCCGAGTCAACCAAGAAGAAATAAACAGCCTTTTAAATTTCAGCCATTTATCTGGCGCTGTGAAGTGTGGACAACCAAGTTCGAGCATTTACCTTGAAGTAAGAGGTAGCCCTACGAATCTTGGCGTGCTCTGTGTAATGCCCTCCAGAGAAAGCTATGTCAAACTGTTGTATGAAGGCCAAAGCCTTCGAAGCATCTCGATATCCAGAAAACGTGTCAAATTTAGTTGACTGTCCACCTTCTTTAAACTCTCGGACCTTCTTGCTTTTATCCTCTAGAAAGTCATACTGGTTGGCTTTATAGAAATTCTTCTTCTTTGCATAAAAGCTGCTGTCTTCAAAGTCCGAACTATCCGAAGACAAGTCCTTTGTAGAATTGTAAACAACTGGGCGAGATTTAGACTTCTTTGCCTTTTTCTTGCTCTTTCCGAAGCTTTGCTTTTTGCTTCGCTTTTTCCCTTTTCTGCCTTCTTCGCTCGAGTCAGAAAATCTAGAAGAACTGTTAGAAAAAGAAGAAGAAGAAGAAGAAGAAGAAGAAGAAGAAGAACTGGGTACTCCTTCAAATCGCACATACTTCTTCTGCTTTCTTGCCGAGGCAAATGTAGACTGACGACCCAAATAACCCGGGAAGTCATTGCCTTTCTTCCGTTTTTTGTCATGCTTTTCGGCTTTGTTCTGCGCTTCAAAAAGCTGAGAAATCCGTGTATCAACCACCTCTTCTAATTCTTGCTCTGTAAACATCCTTGGAGTAGGAGGTTTCTTGAGTGCCAGTTTGAGCGGTGGTTCCGTGGTTTGCCGCCACTGTGAGTGCACCTCGTCAAAGGAGGTTTGGGTCATAAATTTTGCAAATTTTGGGTCCTTCGTAAAATTTATCATCATCTTTGTTGCATCGTCAATCGTTGACGCTCCATCTCTTCAATCTCCACCTGAGTAGACCGAGGCGGGCCGTACTCCTCGTGTGAATCTTCTTCATGATCTCTTTCCGCATCTCCCGATGCAGAGGAAGTCGATTGATCTCTGTCTAAATCCATAAGTGCCGCGTAAAAAGGATCGGATTCCCCGGTAGAAGAGAAATTGGCCGCGCTCTGATACCACTGTAACAGACTTGGACACTACAAGTCAAGATTCTACGGCGACACGAGAGGAACTTCACTCCAAAAGAGTTCACAGTTTACAATTGATTCGACACGGCCCGGCGGAGTTCCGTGCCTAGAGATATTGGCCCCAAAGAGTGGCGCCACTTTCGGTATTTCTTTTTGTATTAATCTGTAACTCAAAGTACAAGGGAGTGGGAGAGTCTCACTCTTAGATTCTGCGTCCAGATGCTCTGAGAAGTGGGAGCCCTGCCCACACTTGTAAGGGTTTTACAAGGGATGCCAAAAGCAGAGGCCCAAAAGCTGTAATCAAAAGCCTTGCAATAATAACAGCAAAACTCTCTCTCTCTCTCTCTCTCTCTCTCTCTCTCTCTCTCTCTCTCTCTCTCTCTCTCTCTCTCTAATGCCTTGCGTAGTCAAAAAGCTGCCGTCCGACCGCTGCTGCCACGTCAGCATGTCCCGCTTTTTGTGCCGTGAATTGCGGAGATCCGTACGGCAGTGGCACGTCTGCATTCTACGGATTTTCCGGGCCACGTCACTGCCATGTCAGCATTTCATGGGGGGGGTGTGGATGTGTACTGGTTGCCACGTTACTGGTTTGTGACAGACATCTTCACACCAGCTTGAGATTGAGACTGGTAGATTCAGAGGGATACCAGCAGCTAGCAAGATATGCCGCCTATGCCATATAGAGCCAAAGATGGAGATGCATTATATATGTCAGTGCACAGTGTATTACGAGATACGAGCTCGCTTCCACTGTATATTGAGAGAGGGCTTTGGACCCTTTTCCAGAGTCACGAGCTATCAGGACCAGAGATGTCTTGGACTTATATCTACATGAGTTACATAGACACATATATTTTTCTGAGGTCTGGTGAGAGGCAATCCCAGAGACAGATTATTGATTTGTTCACACCAGACACTGGACAGAGAGGAGTAGCCACCATTGCAAAGCTTAGCTCATCATACTCACACCCGTGGTACTCACATTGCAAAAAGGGGGCATTGGAACTGAACGTGGGAACACACCAATCCTCCCAAGGCGACATACGCTCTGGAAGAAAACCTTGGCCTAGTGAAGACTACCCCAAGATAAGTGTATGCATCTGTGTATCCACTGTCTCCTAACCATAAGTGAATGTAACTTGTAAGTGCTGATCTTTTGATCCACTGCGGTGTGGTGTTAAACATCATAACCAAGGTTCACAGACAATCCACTATCCTCCGCAAATCTATGTAATGCATCCAAATGTTGTTGCATATCCTCCGGTGAGTCAGAGATCAACACAATATCATCAGCACATAACAACAATGGAATCCATGTCCTTGCCATCTCTGCCTGGCAAGCTCTTAGGGATGGTGCCCTTCAATGAATCGCAAAGAGATCTACTCACACATACAGTTTCTCAGTGCAATAAGAATTGTGTTAGACAGTGAATTGTTATTGAGATGTAGCTCGAAAGGAATGCTGCCTGTGAGGCGGTTATTTGAAACGCGAGCCATTCCAAGCTGCTGCAGTTTGCAAGGGTAAGCAGGATATTTTAATGAGGTTCACATTAAGGCTGGGCACCTCTGTCACCCTCTCTGTCAATGTAGTCAAAAACCTCATATATATACATACCAAATAGAGTAGCAGACAATGGACAATTTTGTTTCACTGAGAGAGAGAGAGAGAGAGAGAGAGAGAGAGAGAGAGAGAGAGAGAGAGAGAGAGAGAGAGAGAGAGAGAGAGAGAGAGAGAGAGAGAGAGAGAGAGAGAGAGAGAAGAAGAAGAAGAAGAGAATTTTCACGTCGTAGGAAACTATCCCAAGAGACCTTAACGATCTATCCGACGAGGAGAGTTGAGAGAGAGAGAGAGAGAGAGAGAGAGAGAGAGAGAGAGAGAGAGAGAGAGAGAGAGAGAGAGAGATTTTTCTTTTACAGAACTGAGTTGACAAAGGAGCAGCTGATGGTGAATCTAGCTATGCACACACGAGTTCTTTTGTGGACAGGCATATTATTTAGCACATGTGCAGTGGGTGTGCTAGGCTATGCTTTCTTCAGGTTTCTAGCTTGCTCATTCTGGAAAAGTTTGCTGTCGAAGGGAATCTTTTTAATTTGGTTTCTGGTTATTCAAAAGTGATGTATATAATAAAAGAAAACAGCTTAATCCGGGACCAAGTATTAAAAAAAAGAAAAAAAAAACTTAATCTGGGGCCAGGTGTTAAGCGGGAAAGGCTGGAGGCTCTTTTGTTACAGTAGGCTTGCTTGCATGTAAATAGAGTGTGCCCATCCAGAGAATTTGAGATCATTGTTTTCTTGTCATAATATCAAGAGTCAAGACCTTGAAAGTATTTAATGAGTTGCTGTTTGTTATTGCACTGCAGGAATTGGCGGAGGTATAAGGAGTGGAAGTTGGAGAGAGAGAGGCGTCGGGAGCAAGAGAGGCGGCTGTCTGTGGAGCGGAGTGAAGAGGAGGTGACAGACGTGCCGGACGGAGAGCTGTGCGTTATTTGCCTGCTGAGGCGTCGGCGAACAGCGTTTCTACATTGCGGGCATCTGGTGTGCTGTGTACATTGCGCACAAAGAGTAGAACAAGAGAGTCATGCAAGGTGTCCAGTTTGTAGACAGGATGTCAACGGCATTGTCCGCATATATGATTCGTAAGCCATGCATGCACGCACTGATCATTCTTGTAATTTAGTTGTATAGATGATTTTCTGCATGGTATTCTTCTCTCCCTTTCTTTTCTGTTCAATCATCCCCATGCCACTCTTATGCTGTTGGAGAACCACAGAATCCAAGAATGATTACATTTCGCTGTAGATTAATTAGTGGAAATACCAGAAACCAGAGTTAATTAGTGCACAGACTAGAGAATTACGTAATTGTAACACAGTAAAAAGGTCATGGTAGTGAGTAGCAAAAGCCTTTTGGTGAGGTGTCAGCAATGGGTATCAAAGGCAATTCTGTTCTTTCACCTGTACCTGGTCCTTCAAAAGCCATCTAGTTCCCCCCTTGATTTTAATTCAATCTATATCTGTGCACGTTAACCGTTATTAATGCAATCTCTCTCTCTACTCTCTTGATTTGTAACCCTTTTACTTTCCTCTCGTAAGCGCTAGAAGTTTCATGCATTTGATAAAACATTGTTAACAATAATCTCACAAATTCTTGACCTTGTTTTTTTTAATAAAAGTAATAAACTAATTACACTTCCGGGTTATGCATAAATCTAAGAGAGATGGCGAACAGCAAATGCTCAAAGTTGGCTTTGGAAATTAGGATATGAAATCATCACTAACAAGAAATAAGGGTGCCCATTCCGAAGTACGTCTTAAGAAGAGGCTAAGCATCGGCTTTATAGAGGATAGAGACCCCCACAACATATTTCTAGCAAGGGGTTACAATAGTTTGAGGAGGAAAAAAGAAGAAAAGAGCTCTAAGAGAAAACCATATCCATGACATGTGTGGTTGTTTTTAAACCTATACTTACACACAAAAGAACATAACAAGTCAAAAGACAAATGGCTTTAGACAATGGACAAGGAGTAGCACAAAAACGATTCAGTCTTTGATTCATTTTTGCACATAAAAGTGAGAATGAGGTATCATTCTAGTGTTTTCGTACAAAGGATAATCCGGAATAATTGATTCTAGAGTGAAAGAGGTCAGGTACATCAATGATGGACAATAGCTAAGCCAAAAAGATCATAAGTTAAGGTAGAGTCCTCACCTGCATTCATGAAAACAAAACATCAGTTTCATTAACTTAGAATACGTACTATAGGTGTCCATGAACCCTATCGATTGGTATCCATGTCTTACTTTAAAAGAAAAATAAACATATACCTACTATTCGAAAAGTAACTGTGAGTATCCATTTGCGAAACCATTGATATAAAGCTGTCACTTGTCTTTTTAGCAACCAGAAAAGGCATGGCCCTTCTGATTTAGTGAAAGGTGTGTTCCTTTCAATTCCTTTTAAATTCGTTTTAACTTGAGATGAGAAGGTCATCACTCCTTTAGATCCAAGTGAGATTATATGTTATACATAAGGTTAATAATTATCCTAATTTTTTGAGGACTTTATACATATTCAATTAATAAGATTAAGTTTTGATGAGAAGGCTCTTTTGATCCAAGTCTCTCACCCATACTTTTTTTCCATAGAGTTTGTGTTATGAAGTTTTCTTTTTTCAAAGCCACTTCTAGTTTTCAAAGGTCTATGTTTACAAAAGATGCATCTCAGTCACAATCTCTTAAAGAAGCTAGTACTAGCAAGGTAACTTGTGAATTTGAGTGTTCAATGATTGCCAAACAATATTTTTTAACAGGACATAAAAAACTATTTATGTAAGATATTGGACATCACTTTTTATGGAAAAACTTAGTTTATGTAAGGGTTTTTTTTAAGGGTGAGGTCAACCCTAGACAAATATTTTTAGTCTAGATAGGAGTGTTTGATGGTTAAGTGAAATCTAGTATATAAGCCTAAATCGTGCAGAAGGGGAGCTATCCCTATAGGGGAAGTAGTATTATAGTAATTTAAACAATTTGAGATACAAGTTATAGGGTGCAAGATAAGCTAGTATTCAATCAACATAAGGCTAGTGATATAAGTGTGTCAAATTCCCACAGCAATTGGGGTTAAGTTACACTAAAGGCATATCTAGAGGTTTATGCTTCAACAATGAGGGTTTATAGTCGTTAAGTGAAGGAAGATTCCAAAATTAGGTTTAAAACATGATTGCTTTAAGGGTTGAACTAAACCTTAATAATATTTAGGCCACACATAGTTAGTATCATCACCCAAAATAAGCTAACCTCAGTTTTCTATCCAAGCCAAGACCAGGCCTTAAAAGGGGGTTATAGTTTAAAAGCCACCAATGGAGGGCTGTTTTAGCTAAACATGGTCACATCTGATTCTAAGTAAAAGGTAAACCATAGCAGAAAGTGACATGTGTGTGTGTGTGTGTGTGTGTGTTTGCTCGTACAAAGATACTTTGGTTAGTCCCACACGCCATCACACATGCATCTCTCGTCTTCGCAAGGAATGCATGTAGATTCTTTGTTGTTGTCTATTGGCATGGATGTAGATGTGCCAATGGGCTACTTATTGATGGTCTCTTCTTGCGAGTCTCATGTAAATATTTTACAGATGTATTCTCCTCTCACATGTTTTACATATAGTGTGTGCGGATTGTGCAGCCATGATAAGTGGAATCTATATATACACACATAAAAGCAGATATTGTAGTTTTATAGGAACATAATTAGCATAAGTTTGTAGGTCAATCTTCATACTTTGAAGGATTTTGGATTGCTTATGTTGGCACTGGAAGTTATTCTGACTTTTTGATGATGGTGCGACACGAATTGCAGCCAATATTGGCACACAATGACTCTAAGGGGCGATGGATGGTTGTTCAATGTCTTGTTAAGGGAAAATTTTTGGAAGTTGTTGGTATATATACTTATACTACTTCGGCCCAAATACCCTTGGCAATCGCTTGCAACTACCTCTGGTTATTCACACATGTTAAGTTTTGAGCATTCTTCTTGAGCCATGGTGCAGCTGCTGATAGCGTGCAAAGAGAGAGAGAGAGAGAGAGAGAGAGAGAGAGAGAGAGAGAGAGAGAGAGAGAGTCGACAAGGCAATGCTATATCATTGATTAAAAAGGCTATTTTATATATATATATATATATATAAATTTCCATGCATACGTAACCTGGAGTTGGAGTGTGACTGCATGCTACAAAGGAAGTTCCCACCACGAGCTTGACACATTGGACTCCGAGATTGAATACCCAACAACCCCCCCTCAAGCCCGAACTACTAAGAAAAGGCTTGATACAAACTATGGCAGAGTTCAATCACCTATAACTGTGAGTAGAAGCCCCCCCCTTGACAATAACATAGGTGTGTGTGTGTGTGCACTTCCCACAAACAACCATCAGTGTCAGACTACAAGAACTTAGAACCAAACGTAAAAGGGCTATCTTACCACTCATGTGTGGCAGTGTCTAGAACCCGTACATTTTATTGACAAATGACTGTCATAAAAGGAAACATAAAACAAACTGAAAACTACAGGACATCATTATCTACGAGAAGCTTTGTCTTGTGTTGCTCATGTAGCAAGTATCTTGCTTTCTTGCACGCCTTTTGATATGTTGTTGCGCTCTCACAGGCTTTTGAAGCTTGATGTTGAAGAACACTTTTGATTTGTTGCTGCAGATTATGCTCGGAGCCAAGATTTGTCAATTTGCTGTAAATCCAAAATTTACTGCCTTTTTGTTGCTGCTAATCTTGAAAAGTTTTGTTAGACCTTCAAGATCCATTATCAATTTGATATCCGATCACCGAGGGTGTGAATGAGCTCTTGAAGGGGTTAAATTAGGTTGGCCAAAAAAAATGAGCTCTGTTATGGCAGTGCAGATATGCAACAACGAGCAGGGGAGTTTTGCTTGCAGCGGGTTGAGGAGGCCGAACTAGGAGGGTGTGCAGTGTCAAAATGTCATCACAAGGCCTAGGCAAACAGGCTGATGGCAATTGTGCTTGATTTCATTCAGGTCAAGGAGATCCTTGTCTCTTCCACAAGTGACAGCTCCCGCGTGGTTTGGAGTCGAGCCAAGAACTCCAAGAGCATCAGGCTCTGATACCAGTTGATGGGGTTATCCCTGCTATGGTGGGTGAAGATGAGCCATGGTGCAACTGTTAATAACGTGCATAGAATGAGAGAGAGAGAGAGAGAGAGAGAGAGAGAGAGAGAGAGAGAGAGAGAGAGAGGCGACAAGGAAACGCTATATGATTGATTAAAAAAGCTATTACATATGTATATAACCAAAACTTTCCATGCATAGTGAACCTGGAGTTGGAGTGTGACTGCATGCTACAAAGGAAGTTCCCACCACGGGCTTGACACATTGGACTTCGGGCTTGAATACCCAACAATTCGCTCTATAGAGAGGGGAGGGGTTATACTTGTATTCATGATGCACACTTAAGGTATCGAGCGCAGTTGGATCGATGGAACTTGCTGGGTACTCAACAATATAATATGTTTGCGTGTACCATGAGGGTTGATCGTTCCTTTACCTTATCTGATCATTTCCCTCTATGGCTGCTAGTTTATTTTAATGCATCTCTGATGAGACTCCTCTTCCTCGTAAGTGGTTATTGCATATCAATAATGTGTATCTTTTGCACAAAGCCTTCCAAAATATGGTTGAAGTGGTGATTCCTCCCTTGTGTCTCATATGTTTATTGATGTGGATGTAGCATGGTATCATTTTGTTATGTATATCCAAGACCATACATGATTATGGTACATGGTACATGCAACAACAAAGAGGCAAGGTGAAATCAAATAAGGCCACCTGTCAAGGGTTAGAGAATCTTGTGGATTCTAAACTGCTCATTGTCTATGAAAAATAGACTTTATGTGGTGCTAAAGTCTCTTTGATGCATATTAAAAACCGAAAACTAGAAAAATGAAAAAATGGGACAAAGGTTGTTCATAAAAACAATTTTTTAAGCACTAGTCTTGCATCATTCACGGGAATCTACAGCCACATTAAACTAGTATAGTACAATTATCGCATTCCATGGTGAATCGTTTTCAATAGATTTTTGGAGCGTTTGAGCCTCCTTCAAAAGAGGTCTCGCAAGCTAGAGAAATTGGTGTTATCGTATGTACATCCTATAGTGACTGTGAATGATGCATATACACTGGATGTTGACTTTACTAAAGCTGAACTTCATAATACTTTGTTGCATCTTGGTCGTTGAAAATCTCCAGGGTGGGATGGTCTTATGGTTGAGTTTTTTCTTTGCTTTTGGGAATCTTTAAAACAGCCTCTACTTTTCATGATGAACCATGCATGTACTACGCAATCTTTGCCATTATCGTGGAAAGAAGGCATGGTGAAATTGTTGCCAAGTAAGCACTTTGTGAATCCTTTTCTCATCAACGTCCCATTATGCTTATGTCGGTCATTTACAAAATAATTTAAAAATTAATTGCTACATGAATTAAAGATCATTTATTTTTCAGTATACATGCGCTCAGTATGGATTCATTCCTTGCAGGCAAATTATGGATAATCTTGCTAATGTCTTTATTGGTATTGAGTATGCAAAGTATACTAAACAAGATGTGCTTATCATGCAAGTTGATATAGAGAAAGCATTTGATACTGTTCAGTGGAATCCATTGCACAGATGATGGAAGACTTAAGTTTAGGATTGAAAATATGTCGTGTGGTCTACTTTCTTTACAAACAGAGTCAATCTTATTGATGGTGAGCTTACACAGTCATGGGATCTTGGTCGTTCAGTCAGGAAAGGATGTCCTTTGAGTGCCATGCTCTAGTATATTGCCACTCATCCTCTATTGCTTTATTTGGACTCCTTGATAGCATTTGGTCAATTGCATGGATTGGAATTACCTTCTCGTAATCATTTTGTGGCACAAGAATATGCTGATGATTTCATGTTCTGTCCAGAAATCATCCATATGATGTTTGTTGTGTCATGGATGCCTTACACTACATTTATGGGTTGGCTGCTAGTCTTTATCTTAACTTCCAAAAATCTAAGCTTTTGCCATTACATTAAATGGATTAGCATTCTATATTATGGCCAGGTGAAATAGTAAAGCTTGATGAGCTAGTGCAGCATCTTGGATACCCATTGGCTTGGTTGGTGAACAATGCAAATTGTTTGGATTGGGTTGAGCATAAAATTAGATCCAGATTACAGTATTGGAAATTGTCTGCTTGGTCGTTATATGTACGACTCAAAATAGTACATTCCATCTTGATGGCTTATATGCAGTTTTCTTACCATTGTTGCATTGGCCAACTCATCGACTTCGTGCTGTTATGTCTCGGATTCTGGATCATTTTTTATCTACTTGCTCTCTTTAAAAAAGGGTTGCGACTGTTTGCCATGGATAAACTATGTACTCTAAAGAAGTCTAGTGGTCTAAATATCTTACATTTGTGTTCACATGTTATTTGCAAGGAAGACCACATTGTTATTGGTATTAGTGGAACAAAAACAGTCGTGGACACTAATGTTTGCTTTTTTGTGCTCTCACACGATTTCTTTTGGTCATTAGCATCCTTCCTACACGGATATGGTTTTTGGGAAATTTGAAGCTACGATTCCAGGATTCCCCCTTGCTTCCAGTATGGTAGCGGATTGGAAACAAGCCACGAAGCACTTGTCATGGCTTGGTAGGGATGCTGCGAGTGGTAATTCGCTCAGACTTGAGAGTTTGAATTGGAGTTTGGCTTTCGATCAAATCCTTGTTCAATGGTCTCTAAAGACATGCATATTTTCTCTCCTAGAAAGGCATTGATGTGATATCGGATGTTGTCGGTGTTGATGTGCATGTACTCTCATTTTGACAAGCTGCTCTTACTTTTGGTCTTAGAATGCATTACAGACACAGACGAACATCAAGGAGATTGTTGATTCTAGATCTCCCATTCTGTCGCTTGTCGATGAAGATTGATTGTGTGATTGGCATTACACAGGATCCTCGATCGTCTCTCTATCTGCACAAAAGGTATGAACTCTCCCCTTTTCAGTAAGCTCTACTTTGATTGTTTTATATTTACCACATGTAATGTATTCCACGAGGTTTCCTTATTTTGAGGTTTCCCATTAGTAAATCAAATGATATTACTAAAAACAAAGTGTATGTTTGTTCATCCATAAAAGGAGGTAGGTGTAAAACCAACTTGTAAGGCTATTGTAACAAATGAAGAGTTCTGGGACTATTTAAAGGTAAAATTCCATTTCCATAGGGGTAACACCCTTTTGTTTTAAATGTGAAATAAGGGAAAAAGATGTATTTGGTGCTCTAGAAAGAGAGCAAAGACGAGCTCTAGTAAAACAAGTATGTAATTGTGTGTGTTTGTGTTTGGGGGGGGGGGGGGGGAATGGTTGCTACTACTGGTACAAATGGGCTATATCTTTAAGATTGGGAAAACTCCTTACCCATAGTACTAATCGTTAAGTTTTCTAGAAAAAAAATCAATTTTCCATTTATGTACAAGATAGAAACCTTGTAGTATTGCTAAAGAGCCCCCAATAGACCATGCTCTTTGTACAATTATTCACAAATCAAAATTTATAAGAAATAAAGTAAAAAGGAGAACCGATCAGGTCCAACGTAAGAGATTTTTCGAAACTGTGTACTAGCAATACAAGCAAAAAAATTATATCCATCCTTCAGACTAGTACCCAGCCAATCAGTTATAAAATAATCAAAGATCATCAATAGAATTTTAGTTTTCCAAGCGAAGAGCATAGACACAAAATACTCAAAGTATTGCACACCTTTACACATTAACAATGCCATCAATACATTAAAGTGGTGTCAATATCATCAGGTAAAGAGCCATATCATATGAACAATAACTAGCCAATTAAAAGAACGAATTGATTTATTTGACTTGTATCATACTATAAATAGCAATCATACCAAAGAAATGAGCTAGGAGAAGCCAAGAGCCAACACTACTAGAAACCTTATTTCATATAAGGTGCATTAAGCAGCATTAGTAAGCATTAACTAGAAGGGTGGATAACCATTACAAGGAAAGAGCAAGCTATCAAGACCCTTGATAGCTTGTGTAAATTCATGAACCCTTGAATTTTAATACTGACCATCCGAGATGAGAACTAGTTACCTTAGGCAAACCATATCAAAGAAAATGCTCAAGAAGTTCCAGAGTAAGAAACCAACAAAAAATAGTAGTTTATGTAGACTCTCCAAGCTCATTCCTTTCTGTATCCAAAATGCTTGCAAAAGTTAGGCCTAAATTAAGATGTAGCTAGCTAGACCTATGATAGTATAAATGGAAAATGGGAAAATCATGGTATCTTGATAAGGTGTGGCAACCCTTGATTTTGAACTAGGGAGGCATTCCACTTGAGTAGTCTTTAGAACCCCTCCAGTTAGGATTTATAATGGGATTATTGAATTGGATTGGTTATCTAGGAATCAAGCTAGCATTCACTATGGCCGAGGAAGTTTTGACCTTTAGAGATAAAGGTGCAAAACAAGTCGGTGCAAGGAAAGATTGGAACTCCAAGGACTTAATTAGCTAAAGAAGACCACCTACTCAAGGATATGAGAGTTAGACACCATATATTTGTGGTCAAATTGAATAAGGTTGATTCAGAGTCAAATGATTGAACCTTCATGGTTACATGAGTATGCGATGTTTTCTTTGAAGATCTCATCCCTCTTCCTCCTACTCAAGAAAATGACCATGAGATAGAGATTCTCTAAGGAAGTGAACTTGTATTAAAAAAAGATCTTACAAAATGTCCCTACTAGACACCATCAAATTGAAGGAGTAGCTTTGTCAATTTTTAGAACAAGAATTTATTAGATCAAGAAAATCAAGTTGGGGAGCACCCATATTGCAAGGGCCATGCCAGGAACCGTTGGCTGCACCATCTCCAAATGGATACACCACGATTATTGGCATCCCTCCCGCTTGAGACCGACATTAAGACATGACTCGCTCTGATTCCACTTGTGAGGGCCATGCCAGGGACTGCCGGCTCCACCATCTCCAAATGGATACACCACGATTCCTGACATCTCTCCCGCTTGAGACCGACACCAAGACATGACTCCTCTTGCTCTTCAATGCCAACTCAAGGGAGTGATAACTAGCATTCAGTTTTTCTCATATGGAATCCTTAACCCAAAAACACCTTTCCTTATTGGTTCAACTTTCAAATCAATGTCATTATACTAAATTTGAACTTAACCTTCCAAGGTCAACTGGTGGGAGTTTGCTAATTCACCCTTGGTTCAAGGTCACTAACGATTTTTTTCTGGTTATGACCAAGCATAACCATCAGTGTGTTCCCCTAAGATGAGTGTATTTACTAACTACACAAATCCCTCATTCCAAGTCTGATTCTTGCTCCGTAGTTCGGAATCCCTTTCCCCTTTCTTGACTTAACTTAATGGACAACATAAAATTGGGTTCAACTTTTCGGCCAACAATTAACACTTTAAAATCCACCCTCCCACCGAAGTGTTTCGTAAATGCACCTTTCCAAGGTAGTACTATGATACTATAAAACAATATTCTAAACATGTTGAACCAAGAATACATTTCAAGCATTTGAAAGCAACATGCAAACTATTGCATACCCTTGCAAGTGTGCATTTATCATGTCGTTCTTACCTTTTTCCGTTTTATAATGTTTTACTTCATTTTTTATTTAGTATTATTGAAGTAATCTAGTTATCTTTCAAACAATGACATATACTTCTCGAGGCGTATCCCTATCCTCGTCCCAGGACTTGGGTATCATATCTCCTCTGCCATGTGTGGAGGCGACACCTTTACACAATTTTTAATTCTTATTTTTATTTATCTTTTTTGGAAAAGGCTTGCAAATTAACCTACCTTAAGTTCCATTTAGATAATTATTTTGAGAAGCAGAGCAAAGGTCCGGTTGATGAGGACAATTGTGGAATAGTCCATTTTGGTTCCTAGTCCTTCCAAGGTTCCTTTTTATCAAACAATTGGAAGAGTCTCTTAATTGAATCACATCCTCCTCCCTTATCCAATCCCTTCTTGGATCCATTTTTGTTCCTCCTTTTTTCGTTGGCATCAAGCCTACCCGGATTGGGCCAATTTCGAGACGCATTCACAGGTCTCACCACTTGATCGAGACTCACTCCCATCCAATCCCATGAATGAACCCGAACTCAAATCATAGACCAACGGTTATCAGTCTTAGCCGAAAACGACCATCCTCCATTGCATCCCACAGGTAAACACCTTGCCAAAAAGGACCATCCCTCATTGCAACCCACAGGTAAACACCTGCACTGGCCTTTTCCAAACATGTAAGACAAAGCTCACACTTTAATCTTCTATGTTATGCTAGGGCTATCCACATGAAACCTTCTCAGTAAAGTTTTTAGTCCTAGTTGAAATTTAGTGAGTTCCTTGGTTATATACCTTTGTTCCTATTTACTTTTAATATTTACTCAAACAAAACCTTAAGAAATACAACGAGTCTCTCCGGAGTTTAAGGTTTTGTCTCGACGTAAGTTTCAAGTTAACCTCGTCTTGGGTGCTTCCCATTTGTTTTCTTTGCACCATTTGCCATCCATGGGACATCTCCATGGAAGCAATGGGCGTTTTATGCTCAAGCAACACGATCATCACTTTCACAAAGCTATCCCCTTACTCCCCCCTTCTTCATAGTTGCAAAACAAACTTGAAAATAGACAAATGAACAATGTATATGCTCTACACAATGACCTTTGCTTAAGTGTGTACCATGAGTAGTAAACACTAACATTTAAAATGCATCAACTTATGATTTTTTGAGATAAATAATCTAAAACTTCATTTAATTGATTGTGGAAAATGATTGTTTTTGCAAGAGTAAAATCCTTCGACGAATGATAGTCTCAGAGTAATTTGTGAAATTTCTAAGAGTGGACATACTAGTGTCGTGAAAATTTATCATGCAATGGAGCACGAATGATCAACAAATTCTTTTCAAGATAGGGTTTAGGCTTACCCCTTACTTCTGTGGAGAGGATTATTCGCACAGCTAGGAGAGGCTTAAAGATTTGGGATTTTCCAATTGGCAAGAGGGAAGGGAGGGAATGACCTTATCTGGAATGGGAATCTTCTTTCTCAAAGAAAACTTCTTCGGTTATGATAAATTTACCCTTTAAAACTCAACTTCCTTTTGAAAATTAGATATTAACTTAGTATGCCACTAAAGCTTTTACACATATAATTTATGTAAGATCAAGAGAATTTCTTTTGAAGAAATTATCATTCCTCTTTTGGAAAATAATGTTAGTTCCAAAAACAATTTAATTACTTAGTTGCCTTTGATTTATGGCATTACTTTTATAAAATTGAGGGATAATTAAGGATATTAGTCACCATTCAATCATGCATACTATTTAGATGAATATGATCTCCAGTCACCTATGGTTAAAAAGAGTGCTTTCTACTCTCTCTATATCATAATAGTATGGTAATCTAAAAAACTTGAAATAACAGAACTTGATATATTTAGATAATTATGACTCCAGTGGCGTATAGTTAAAGAGAGTGCTTTCTACTCTCTCTATGCCATATTAGTCTTGTAATCTAGAGAACTTGAAATAACATCACATGGTTATTTATGATTAGTAATGAACCATAATTAGAAGGAAACAACAAAACTTAAGAAGTCAACTTAAGATGCTATGCTATGTCTTCTTCCTAAACAAAAAGGCTTGCTTGTGGAAATGTGAGAGCTTAAGCATGAAATTAAGTATGCATAAAAGTAAATCACTTTCAATAAAGTGCAACAGCATAAAGAGAACAAAAAAACATTACCTTAGTGTGTATGTGGTAGAGTCTTCTCCTCGATTTGGATGAGCATTGAAGAAGAGTGTTGATGTAGTCGGCTCTTTTCCTTTTTACTTCACTTGAAGACCACCAATTTGGCTATTTGGAATGAGTGAATGGCAAGAGGCAAAGGGAATTCAAGCTATGGAAATCTTGAGAATGAGAGGGAGAGGGTAATGGGAAGAAGAAGATCAAGTTTTGACAAAGTTGATTAGGGTTTTGGCCATGGCTTCTCTTGGAGAGGGTGTGTGTATGTGTAGGAGGTGTGTGTGAAAGAGGCTTGGCTATGGCTTTCTCAAACTTACTCTCAAGTTTGCACCTTAAGAAATGAAGGAGAGAAGTGTAAAATGAGAAGAGACCTCTTTTTATGCACATTTTAGATAAGTTCCTTCTTTTATCTTGATAGCTTATCTTCCTTATAGATAGATTCTTTTTACTTATCTTGCTTTTCAAAACTTCTTCAGCAAGCTACTTACTCACCTCATCCTTATCTTTAGCTTCTCTTTCTTTTTTTCCTTTTTTCTTTTTTTTAATGCTAATTTTCTCAAAATGACGAGCTAATTTCTCATGCATTGGTTATGTCCATGTTCCCATGGTGTAAATTGAAAGCATCTTGCAAGTAGACTAGAGTGCTTGGATTGAGCCTAAATTTACTCAAATATTTTTTTTTCTTCTTTTAAGTCGGTGGTTTAGATGTGTTGGCATTGCATAAGGGCTAGGAGAGAGACCTTACACGTACTATTCCAAACTTAAAAAGATGAAACACTTTTGACTCTACGTAACTATAGAGGACTTAACCAGGTGATCGTTGCAAACAACTACCCTATGCATATTGATAAATTATAAACAGATTACATGGATCCAAGGTCTTCTCAAAGATAGAACTAGATAGGGGTACTACAAAATGAGAATAAATGAATCAAATATCCCAAAGATAGCCTTCAACACACAATATGGCTTTTTTTCAATGATACCAATGTCCTTTGGTCTAACTAATTCACCTATTACCTTCAATAGATTGGTGCAACATAGTTTTAGGCTTTACCTAAATGACTTTGCTCTTGTCTTCTTTGATGGAAGTCTAGTCTAATCAAAGATGATAGAAGAACATGAATTCCACTTGAGAGAGGTGTTAGATCTTCTTTGAAAACACAAACTATATGCTAAGATGAGCAAGTGTATCTTCTTCTGTCTAAGGATCAAATGTTTTGGATTTATTGTTTCTCAAGAAGGCATCTTAGTAGATCCTACTAAATTTCAAGGCATTGTTGAATGACCCCAATCATATGATATAAGAAATCTTAGAAGATTCTTGGGGATCACGGATTGGTATAGAATCTTTATAAAAACCTACGTTGTGATCACTTGACCCTTGAATGACCTTCTAGAGAAGGGGGAAAGATTAATTGGGGACTACAACACCAAAAAAGATTTGCTTAACTAAAGCAATATGTCAACCCTCTGCCTTGTCTAAAGCTATCGAATTTCAACCAAATATTTAACCACCACCTCTCCTGCCTCCTGCATCGGTGGCACCACTTGGTACACTACCTACTAGTGTACCAAGCAGCACAACCAGCAAAGGAGGTGGAAGAGGCGATGGTCAATATCAAGGAAGGTAATTTTTCAATTTTTAATTTTTTTGTTAATTCACTCAATGAAATGTGTACTTTGCCTAGAATGTGCTTCACCTGGAATGTGTACTCAATCTTCAACCATGGAACAACAAAAATGCCCCCGGTTTTAGACAATTGCCACCAAAATCATCCCATGTCAAGGCGGAACTGTTCTGATAGTTGTCTAGCACCATCGGCAAGCCGAGAGCATTTTTATGGTTCCATGATTTTTTTGTTACATTGAATTGATTTCATCTCATCAGTCTATTTACGTCATGCATATAGCATCCTCTCCATGTACCACATGATATCGTTTACCTTTCAAAAGGTTCTTGTCCTAGTATATGTTATATATTTGCAGACATGATACAATGTAATTTGAATTTTGTATGAACATGCTCACATTGATCATGCATAACACAATATGATGCAAGTAAATCTATAAGGGGTATACTCTCATTTCTTACAGTTCGTGATCTTCAAGAAGTCTCCTCTTATGTCTTGTCCCACATACTATACTTTGGATGATTGGTGATAGAATCACACATAAGCTTGCACAATCATGTACCCTTTCTCCTTTCCCTCCCCCCACTGATTGCATTGCAATCTAACACTCATGCTTCTTAGGCCATATCGTGCTATTGTGTCTCTAATTCTTCTTCTCCTCTCCTCTCTCTCTCTCTCTCTCTCTCTCTCTCTCTCTCTCTCTCTCTCTCTCTCTCACACACACACACACACACACACACACACACACACACACACACACACACACACACACACACACACACACACGCACACACATGCACATGCACATGCACATGCACATAGACAAACACAATTACATTGTCTCGACTTGCCCCCTCAAGTGCATCAATTGCAAACCAACGTTTTGTTCTCTCCATGTGTCCATTCCCGTATACAATTCAGAATATCTACTTGAGCAATTTCTACCTTGCTTTTCTTGATCTTTATAGCAATGTTACCAAATTAATTATAAGTTTCTCTATGTCTGGCCTCTTGCAACTGCTTTTATTGAAATTGAGTAGTGGAATTATTATAAAAATGTGTAAAATACAAATGTCACTAGTGATTGTGCATGATTGAAGGGGTGCTTATTTGAAAAGTTTGGCATCGTCATGCAATTGAGAGAGCTCTTGTAGAAAAGAAAGAGAATTTGTGGCTTATCCTCTTTTTGCAGTGACCAAGTGAGCTCTATGTTAGTCACAGAGGACTTTGATAATAATGATCTTCATGGTGTTGAGAGCAAGAGCATAGACATTGGCTTGGGGTCAATGAATGAAGTAGTCACCCACACAGCTAGGCAAGAGGTAGTCTTAGAATAGGTTCCATTTCATATTACCCTTGAATTTTGGGCATCTGCAAATGACGGGGATGACAATCATTTGCATATGGATAGAGGAGAGGACAATCTCAAAAGTACAAGGATTTTTTGTTTTTTTAAGTGCCATTTAGTGCCTTTGTGTAGACACATTTCATATGCACGCATACACAACCATATATTTGATGTTTTTGGCCTGAAAACTACATTTGCCAAGGAGTGTGAGTTTGCTGGTTGCCAAGCCTCGCTATCTTATTGTAGAGACAGTGAGAACCACGTACATGTATGTCATACCATGAGATGGAGTCCACTTGACTAGTGTATGGAGTCTACAAGAGGTTGTTAGGATCTTGGAAATCCTTATCTACCCAAAGCTACACTCAACTGCATGTCAGAAAACAAAAACTAAATGAGACACAAGCAAGAAAATCTCATTAATTCACCAAGCAAACGAAGTACAAACACAACCGAACTTGTAGAATGCATGACAATGACTAAAGACCCATGCCTATGGCCTCAAATCCCCCTTTTGATCACTTTTCAAAATTGTGCTCATTATCTACAGAGCGGATTTAACCTAGCTGTCTCGAATGCACTCCAGAGCTTAACAATGTTGTACTTAGTGGGGTAAGATGTTTAACTTACACTCAATACATGACCAACCCCTAAATCCAAGCATACCAACCATGCACCCTTATGTATATGTATGCATCCCACTACATAGATTTCCCTAAAGATATGCTTCTTTATAGTCACATATTCGGTATAGCCACATGTTGCTTGGCCTTTCTCCAACATGCCTCTTTTCCAGTTTGAGCCTATATAAAGCCATAATGTGTGGCTTGTAATTTTCTCTATCATCATAATCAATCAAGCATTTCTATTTTCATTGAATACACTCTCTCAAAGTCTAATAAAATTATTATGTTCATTTCAATATGAATGCTTTGCTTGTCTATCCACCATAGCCTTTCAACTGGTACCAGAGCTTGCAATGTGATTAGCATTCCCTAATAACCACTCTATTTGGTCCTAATCTACTCACCCCCTCCCTCCCTATGCTAAATTGAGCATCACCATATGCTCGCTAATCATAATATCCCTTTATACTATTTAGCAATAAGCATCACTAATCAATTTAGATCCTCCATGCTTAGACATGTTCTCGAATTTTCTCCTTGAGCACTACCCTTCATGTTAATTTGAAATTAATTAGCATGTTTGTATAGGTTGCATTTTTATTTTAGGTTGCGTTGATCGGAGCTACTCCATTGATGGACACAAATGCACGTCCTGGAGCCATTCAATTGGAAGCTATGCTAACAAATTGAAGAAACACACTTATGTGTGTATGTAGCCATAGGCATTAGCTTTTGATTTAGCCATCTACACAAATTTTGAATTAAGCTATGCTAAGTAACACCTTGATTAAATTCTAAGCTTTAAATCTCAATCTCTAGTTTTTCTATAGAGAAGACTTACAAGTTTTGGGTGTGTGTAATTGAAAGCTTTAATGCCCAAAGTATTTTTTAGGTGGAAGCCAAGCTTTACATTTTTCAAGGTAATTCAAAAACCTGTGAAGGTAGCTTTTTCTTTTAAAAGGCATTGTTTGAATTTGGAAAAGAGCACAACTTACAAACATACAACCATCTCAATTCTCAGATAGCACCAAGTGCTCACCTGGCTAAGGACGCTCTCCCATGTAGTTTCCGAGCATTTTTCCAAGTTCAACAATTGCTCTCAAGGCTTTTTCCCACAAACCTCAAGCTTCAAGATCTTCAACCACTGTGAAGAGGTGCCTCACAAAAGTGAAGCGTGACTTCACATTTGGTCAGAATTTTTGCAAAGTCCATTGAAGATTCATTTGCACAAATCTCACCTTGATATGTATGAACTATTTAATCCCAAGATTACAAAGGCACTTGTAACATCAAGCCATGCATTCACACAAGTATTTTTGCATTTTCAAAAAATCACTTGCATCCATATTTTCACGATATAAACACTATGTCAACCAATAAGAAGGGACATGCACCTTACCGGTGTTTCTTCAAAGATAATGCTAGGAACAAAAACAATCCTAGAGATTCCACACATTGTGGAAGAAGAAGAAGAAGGAGATATCCACATTGTCCATTACGATGATGTATTGTAATGGGTCCTTAGACACAGCACCAAGCCCAAAATTTGGAGGTAAGGCCTACCCTCTTTTGCATCAAATTTCATCTTTATGAGCCCCATATAGTTACCCAATGTAACCCATGTTAGACTCCTTTATTTAGAATCCATGCATCTCGTGTAAGATTCAGCTTACGGGGGCATCTCTTGAGGTAAGATGTTTAGCTTACACTTGATATGTGAACAACCCCTAAATCCAAGCATACCAACCGTGCACCCTTATGTGTATGTATGCATCCCACTACATATATTTCCCTAAAGACATGCTTCTTTATAGTCACATGCTATTCACTATGTCCACATGCTATTTGGTATAGCCACATGTTGCTTGACCTTTCTCCCACATGGATGAAAATCACTTTTTAGCATTAAATTTCATCTTTCAACTTTGAGCCTATATAAGGCCATAATCAAGCATTTCTATTTTCATTGAGTACACTCTCTCAAGTCTAATACAATCAATATGTTCATTTCAATATGAATGCTTCACTTGTCTATCCACCATAGCCTTTCAGTGGTGCTAATATCCCTCCTATGCATAAATGTGATTAAGATATGTAAAACTTGAGTTATGAGTATATTTAAAAGATGATAAGCTACAACAAAATCATAGATTTATCGCAAGAAACTTAAATGTCGTATAGAGCTTTCATTTGCAAATGCAATGGAACCAATGATGCTTCAAACATACCATTTGCAAGAAATGAGCTTGAGAAAGAAGAAAGGAGAGCACACAGTGCTCAGTAATCACTTTGTATCCTCATTATCCAAAAATTGGGTTTTATACCTTAGCCATAAGATTCCAAGTAAAAAATGACTAGCTTGCTAACTCTTTTATAGCCTAGAGATTCACTAATATAATCTGGAAGCATTTAACTCCACTCAATCTAGCTCATAGTTATATAATCATTTACATGCTTGGCTTGAGAATCAATAAATAATAAATGTATATAGCTCTAAACTTCCAGATTACTCAAAAAAATGGAGAATTACAATATAGACTATTACAAGGCTCGGAGGTTAGCTGTGCAGCTAACATTTCTCCCCCTTTGATTATGAGTCATCCTCTGCAACATAGCTAGCTAATAGTTTGGTAGTGCTCGGTCTGTCGTGCTTGATCGCGTTTGTGGAGGTCCTCCAAAGCTTTGTAATACTTGATGCGAAGCTCCTTTTTTGTAGTGGTGATAAATGGCATGGTGATTTTGTTATTTTTTTTAATACTTGAGTAGGCCACAAACCGTGCATGAAGGTTTTGTACAACTGAGCCAAAGATTTAGAGTGGAAGGTGAAGAATCTTGTGTAGAATGCCTCTTTGAATGTTTGCATGTAGCATGAGGGAAAAAACATGAGTCTGGCATAGAATCCATAAAGCACTTCATCCCAGGGTTGGCTAGATAAGTCATAGCACAAGCCTTTACCCTCAAGGAAGGACATGCAAGCTGTGTCACTCTGCTCTACCTCTTGGAAAGTCTCTATACAAGTAAACAACATTTTTGATATCTTGATCAACATGCACGCCAAATATGGAATTCTCTTAAACATTTGCATTACCTTTGTAAGAGTCTTAACCATATTTTCATCATATGGGTTTACTATCTAAGGGTGGTGCTAGCCTTGCGTATTCAACCATATCGGATGCTTCTTCTTGACAACCTTGTGGTTTTTCCAACTATATGTGTGTGGTACCGAGAATTATGTAGAATCTTTCTTGATATCTTCAAGAGAATTCATGTGAAGTATGAGGTACCTCGGGTACTTTGACAGCCAGATTCTTCACTGATTAGGATATGTCAATGTTGAATCAACTTCATGCTCTTTACTAGTCATCTTTGATAGAGAGCACCTCAAACTTGATCAACGGGTATGGCAGATGTTGTTGTTGCCATTCTTCTTTAATCATCTTGGAAGTGATTAGGGTGACATTAAGAGAGTACAAAACCCTCTCTTCCCATTGCATGCCTTCCTTCCAAATTTGCTCTATCTCTTCAAGCACCATATATTTGAGCCCTAATTCTACTAGACTGCTTAAGCTGGACACTCATGAGGTCCCCACTTCAACTTTTGTAGGTGTGATTTTAGGCCGTCGTGTAGACTCACCGCCCTGCTCTATCAAGCACTTCACAAATTGGAGTGCCTTTGAATCCCCCATGGGTAGCTCTAGTGAATTTTCATCTTTCTTGGCTTGCTTCCCTTTGTCCACCAATGCATCTTTCAGTGAATTCTTCAAAGTTTCTATCTCTGCTTGGTAGGCTTGCTCTTTTTGCATAAAATTGATTGCCAACTTCCTTCGCTGCATCTACTCAATCTTTAACTCCATTTCCAAGTCTTGATTCCTCTTTTTTAATTCCTAGTAAGTCAAGTCTAAGTCATGTACTATTAGAACTATGGGATTTGCTTTTAACTTAGCAAGAAGTCCATTTTGGTCCTTTACTCTGGCTTTTGCTTGAGCTACTTGTAGGTTAGCGACTTCCAACTATGTTTGCAACAATTTTGCCTGCACATTTGTATCCAGAAGTGCTTTGTTTGCCCCATGTAGCTTTCTTTCTTGCTCTTCCATCATAGCAAATAGCTTTTCCATGATTGTGACCATTATCCGAACTTCCTTTGTGTGTTTCTAGGCCTTGTCTTATAGGTCCTTGATCAATGCTTGGGATTGGTCGTGCATATTGTGGTATTTGTCAAGAAGTTCGTCGGTTATCTTGACTCTTGTAGCCCAATAGTGATGTTTTCTCTTTACGGTCCAAATGCTCCATTGGTGGGTACTTACTTCTATTTTTAGGAGCTCCATCTTCCAGAGGAGTCATTTGCCTGTTAGTTGATGTACATGTCCAATTATGCTATCCACTTTTCCTTCATCTTTGTCTAGAATCATGTCTTGTGGACATGCTTTTTGTCCTCCAGTTTTTTGCTGACTTTTTTTTGGAGGTATCATCTGTAATGTCACCCACTAGGGATCTTCTTGTATAGATGACAAGGTTGCCTGCTTTGTTTGCTGTGTAGGGGTAGTTGCACGTGTATCTTTCTTTTTCAATTTTGTAGATGTTGATGTAATTCCTTGCTCCTTTGAGGTGTCTATGGTGGTGGGCACCTTTGTTTGCACCACTTGTTCTTCTGCTTGAGAGGTTGTTTGAGATTTCATCCTTTCTTCCAAGCTATAGAGATATTTTAACCCTGCCAAAGGGTCATCGCGGCTTGTTGGAACATTGGGTTTTTAGTCCAAAGATTTTGAGGATCGGGTTGCCAATATTCTTCAAATCCCCTTGTAATCATGTTTCCAAATTGAAATCTTCTCTCTCCCTTTGTAGTTGTGTTGTCCTTTGAGAAGGTTCATCAATTCTCACTAGTGGTGGCAGTCTTGCTCGTTTGTTTTTCCTCTCGTCCATTTTTTGATTACCCTTTACTCTTTTTTTCTCTTCTTTTGTTTTTGAAGCGATTTGTTCTTCTTCCTTCTCATCTTGGCCATCCCCATCAGATTCCTAATCTTCTTCTTCTTCTTTGGAGCTCTCTATCAATTTTCGCTTTGAGATAGGCGTATTGAAGCGGAAACTAGCAAGATACGAGGAAAAGTTTGGTCCCTTGGAAGAGGATATATTAGAAGCAGGGACAAGCAGGTCCATGGGAAAATATGAGTTTTGCTTATCAAAAATCATGGGAGATTACACCCAAGATCTAAGCTTGATCTTCTTCATGCAAAGCCCATCTTTTTGTAACTCTTCTTTTTGTAAAAGCCCGCACTTTTGTAATAACCAAATTAATGAAGTTACTTGATGTTTGAGAGAGTCACACACACGCACACACACACACACACACACACACACACACATGTTTGACACCCAAGGACTTTACTTGATTAAAGGTATGATGTATTTTTCACCGACAAATAGCTCTAAAATTGTCATGGGACTTTGAACCATCATATACAAAAGTGTTATGTATGAAAAAAAATGAAGTGAGTATATATCATCTTGAGCGTCAATCACATGCACCATATCATCCACTTCCTCCACATCTCAATAGTCTGGGTCCACATCTTTTAGATCCCACTCAATTTCGTCATCAAAGTGGGATTCACTTGCAATTGCTTCGTGGGTTTGAAAACATCCAAAGCTTTGCTTTGTATCTCATGTAGCTATCCTTCTAGCTTGTGCATCAGTTGCATGTTGCAAAAGAGGTACACTAACTTTGCAGCCCGTTTAGGAGTCAATCGACTTCTTTTCTTAGTGTACACAAAATCAAAAGATGACCAATTTTTCTCACAGCTTCCACTAGAGGCGACCACTGACAAGACTTTGATGGCCAGTTCAGGTAGTTCTAAAGGTCAAGGACAGGCAAAGGGCAGCAAATATGTATGCTTTATGTGGTTTTTAGGGCCAAACTGCTCTGCTATGGAACTCGTCAAAGATGGATAGTCAAAGTGTGCAAAATGGAGAAGTGAAAGTGCCAAAGGTAGCCCTTGGATGGCCTCAATGTTCTCTACAAGCCAATCCAGACGACTCCTCAATCAGAGCTACTGAATGTAAGTTATGGCGGTTTGAAGTTTAAAGTGGTTTGCAGATCCTTGCAGGATAGGGAAGTAGCAAATGTGGGATTAGGGTGGAAGTGAATGCATAGGTCTAAAGTGCTTATCTTATGGTGCATGTTGGCCTTTTGGATTGGAAATCAAAGTTCGAACGGCCAAGTTATGAGCAGTTAAGGTTTCACCAAGGGCCAGTTGTGTACGTGTTGGACTGCCTTGCTAAGTGTGCCATCAAGGAATTTTTGAAGCTCATCAAGATTCTAGAGGAAGCGTGTAAAATATGGAGTTCATTGGAGTTGATGGCGTGTCGATCAGAGTTTGAAGTGCAAAGATGGAGCCCATCAAAGTTGACAGGCACCCGTTGTGGAGTAGTGGCAAATGTTATTTGCTAAGTTTGGGATTGTGATTTGGGGTCCCAAAGGTGTCAAACTGCGGAGAAAATGGTGGGTGTTAAAGCCAATAACCAAGGCTTCTGATGGGATTTCACAGGGGCTCAATCCTTGATGGGCGCGCAAAAAATGGTGGAGGGCCACAACTGGTGCTAAGAGTGGATTTTTTTGAAACTTGGTGGAGGGGTTTTTTAAGGAAAAAAAGCTGGAATAAGGGGGCATCCAAGGGGCTTCCATGTGGCCATGTTTTATCAGTTGAGCTGTGAGGGAGGTGCGTGCCCCTCTGTACGAAGTGGTGATGGCCATGGTGTGGCCTAGCGCAGAGTATTTGGATTTTGTATATGGTGTTTTTGATTGATGTTGAAGCTAGTCAGTCCCCCCTTGTGGTGCCGGTGTGTGTGAGTGTGTGCCCCCCCCCCGGGACCATCTATGTGTGAGAGAGAGAAAGAGAGAGAGAGGTGTTGAGTTGTAGACGTATGTTGGAAGTGAACAAAATTGGGGTGATTGATGTCTAGTAATTGTGCAAATCATATGTGTGTTGGTAACTGTGCAAATGGTGTTTTGCAATTGTGCAAATCGTATGTGTGTTGGTAACTATGCAAGTGGTGTTTTGCAAACGAGAAGGTGAAGTTTTGAAGGTGTTTCACTATAAATGTGCATGATATATTACTTACTTATATCATTACTTACTTGAAATCACTTAAATGAATAGATGCCAACACTTGATGTTGTAAACCGCACAGTATTATGAAGAAATGCCTCACTAAGCTATAGCTTTCAAAACTTAGTGTTGTACTTTGCATAAACCATGAAGAAATGTCCTCAACACCTTTCACACTTTCCTCAATTCAACTTAGGAAAAGTTAAAAAGGATACCCACATAAGATAACAAAGGCTTTTCAAGCTTGAAACCTAGCGTACACTATGCCTCACCCATATGTAGCTTTGTAATGCCCCTTGACGTTTCCAATCCACTAGAATAGGAGCTAAACTAAGACACTAGCCACTACTAGATAGACTCAAACGACTTGTGCTAGCTTGTACTCTTTCAAAAGCCTGTCTATCATCTTCAAAGTATTCACATTTGAGTTGATCGAGCACACCAATATGACAAGTTGCATCTAAAGTTTATGCAAGTTAGCTGATTACTTATTTGGTGAAATGCCACCTCCAAACATGCAATGATGTGACCAACTAAACCAATGACTTCATTTGGAGTGAGAAGGCTACCCACAAGATTTTCTTATCATCATAATACAACCCGCCTCCATTTCCAGCATGGGAGCTAGTGGCAATAATGTTGTTTGCAGGTTCTCCATATTTGTAGGTCGGTGCCAGATCGAGAGAAAGAGCTCAACTTTGACAACTCAACTTCAAGGAAGGATGCCCGAGGCAAGGAACGAATGAGAGAGAGAGAGAGAGAGAGAGACTCCAATACCCCACGTCGTCTTCAGTAACTGAAAAACAAGGCCACACCACAAATAGTAGGGAATGAATAATATTTTTTATGGACATTTTAAATTGAAACTTCACTTGCTCTTTGGTTTTCAATATATGCTAACAAGCACAAGTAACTAGCATTGGCTCATACAACATTTTCAGTGACATGTTTTCATGCTTATACCCTATTGTTCCAACTTTCCTAAATCCTCTCATCACTATTGACAATGAATGAATTTGACAGATCAGCGAAGGATCTTGAAGGGAGTTGAGCATTTAGAGCCAGTTCACATGTGTGAGGGATTGCACACTTGTGCGCACCCTGCAGCCTCTCCTGGCCATGTTCAAGCGAAGGCTACGCAAGCAGCGAGAAACTAATTAAAAAAGGGAGTATTTCTATTTGCGAGCCGAAAAGGGGCACATCCTGCCAAGAAAGCAACGAACGTGGCCTTGTCGTTTTTGTGCGGCTCCCTGCTCGCTCCATCCCTTCACCATAAAGAAGCTCCGCAATTGGTTGCCAACCAATTACGACTTTGTTTCAAAAAACCCCTCATGGAAACCAAAAGGATTCGCAACTGGTTGCCAAGTAGTGGTGAACCCGAGGCACATGTGAATTGCTCTTAGTAAGATATGCATTAATCTTGAATTTGTGTTGCGTGTGTGCTTTGGGATCCGGGGGGGGGGGTGTGCTCAGGAGTAAGTAACACACAAAATTTAATGCGGGGTGGTGAGGGATCCACAATTCACAAGTCCACACACAAGTTTTTATGCAATTGCACCCGCAACAATCCCCTCAAAACTAAACCCAGCCACAAATTGGACCCCCTAAACCCGAGCAGTGCATGTTTTTTAAGCATAAAACATCATAAAAACAAGTTAGGGTACAACATGTGCGCGCGGGTGAGTTGGTTAGCCCATGTGACTCAAAACTTGGGTCACGAGGTGGTGGGTTCAAAACCGGTTGACAAGGGGTTGGAATTTTGCGATGTCTGGCCTCCTTTCTGCCTCGATTTTCACGTTGCCTGGGTTTATCCCGCCTCGAGATTCCGCCTCCCACTTCCGAGCCGTCAATCCCCTCACCCCTCACATTAAATTTTGTGTGTCACTTAGCTAGTGTACAATATGTGCACGCAGGTGAGTTGGTTAGCACATGTGACTCAAAACCTAGGTCACGAGGTGGTGGGTTCAAAACCGGTTGATGAGGGGTTGAAATTTTGTGATGTCCAGCCTCCTTTCTGCCTCGGTTTTCACGTTGCCCGGGTTTATCCCGCCTTGAGATTCCGCCTCCCACTTCCGGGCCGTCAATCCCCTCACCCCTCCCATTAAATTTTGTGTGTCACTTGGTTTAATCCAGCCATGCAAAGGGCCCTTCATCGCTGTGATCGGCAAGGCTACTGTGACGTTCCGATGCAAGCTGTGGAAAGCACGGTGGTTTAGTGCATCTGTGGAAAGCTGGGCCTACGATGGGTTTTCCACATGTTCCGTCCGGCTGCATGTGCGTGGGGGCTCGCCGCTTGCGGATTGAGCAGTCGGACTCTTGGGGATTGTTCCTACGACATTAAAAACTTCTCCGCTCTTCTTTTCTCCACACTTCTCTCTCTCCTTCCTTCCTCTGCGCTCTCTCTCTCTCTCTCGCTCGCTCTCTCTCTCTCTCTCTCTCATGCACACACAGTGTGCACACACACATACATACGCGCATGCGCAAGCACCCGCGGGTGGCCTGATTCGTGGTTGTAAACGACATAGTACCAAAGGCTGTCAGGAAGAAAGAAAGGAAGGAATGAGGTCGAGGAGCAGGCGTACTTCCACGTATAGCTGTGCAGCTGCAGCGCCAAGGGCGGCCGACGACGATATAAGGAGGAGGCAGATGAGAATACGTAGTAGAGCTACAGTTAGCAACGGTACCTGTAGAATTGGAGCAGGATCCGCACTTATAATTACTTATGACTCAGTAGGCCGGGCCTCTCAAATTCAGGCCGTAGCTCTGCTGCTCGGTAGCATTATAATGGCTGCAGCTTCTGTGTCCCAGTCCCACGCAGCTCGCCTGTCTCCACCGGCTATCTCCACGTTGCAGCATTTGCCGAAGATGCAGGAGCACCTCCAGTACACCGCGCGTAAACGTACCTTTCTGCTCTTTCTCTACTGCTTTAACATTTCGCCTACATGATGCCTTCATGTCATTAATTACGATGCTAGCTGCTTGCTCTGAGAGAGTGTTAACACAGCTTGAGCTGTACGTGGCAGATCTTACGCAGATTCTCCGTAGTGAGTCCGAAGCTCTGGCATCCTCAAAGGTGCAAGGCAATACAGTCCATGTAATCACAATTTATATTATCTCCTCATCGTCGTCCCTTTCAAGTAATTGAGCGTGATTAATTTCTCTGTCCAATAACGTAAGTGTGCACGTCTGTGTGTGTGTGTACACATTTTGTCGATCCTCTCGTAGGTTACCTCCAATCATCAGGTACAAAGCAAGCCTGCAAAAGTTAGCTTCACATTGTAAAATGATATCGTATCTGATGAGGTGGATTGTGTGGGTCTGTTTATGCTTGGCATGTAGCCTAGAAGGCTTGTTTCCATCTAAGTAATTGTTTTGAGCTGAAGAAATATAATAGTTCATTGCCATTTAAGTGATCGTTTTGTGCCTTGACATCTGGATATTTGACAGGCTCACAATTTTGAGGGGGCCGCAGTTGCACGAGAGCTCACCTCTAGGACGCCTAGCCCAGCCGCGGCCAGCAATGTTGCTCAGACTGACTACATTTGTGCAGACTCCTGCTAATTACAGCCTACTTGGGTGGATCACTGCAGCCGAGGTAGATTTGCCTAATTCCTCTGTACTCTCCTCCTCCTCCTCCTCCTGTATCACCTACTGTCATGATTACCATCATTCTTTTAGTTCCTAAATTCAGCTTAAGTGCCAGCAGATTGGCAATATATTGTATTACAAGTTTGGTTTTGTAAGCTTTGAGGCTGGTTTTTTTCTTTTTGTGGCATGTCAGGCCGGTATGAATGAAAAGATTATACTATTTTGCAGTGCTGTGGTAAACGCTCTCTGTCTTCCCCCCCTCCCGCATGTAGCAGGCCATGGCAGTTCTACAGTGTGTGTAGTGTGCAGTGTGTGGGGTCTTGCCTTGTTGACTCGTCAGTGATTACCTACTAGTAGGCTATATTATCTTTATGGGCTAAATTCTAATAAAACTCGCTATATTTCTGATTCGGAAGTTTGGTTTTGCTTTGAAAATCATGAGCAGGCCTAAATCTATTGACCACAATTTGAGGAAGCAGGGGAGATGATGATGAGAAGCACATGGCACTCCACCACCGCCACCGCTTTTGCATTGTGGGGTGTGCAGTGTGCACTGTGGGGTGGGGGAGGAGGGCGTGTGCGTTGAGGCTGGGTGCCGGTGGGCTTTTATATTACGGTTGGTGGGTGGAACTTGGAGGAACTTGGAAGTCAAAAGTACTTTTGCTATCCTTGTACATGATTATGATTATGATTATGATGTTACACTTGAATCTCTTTTCTCCCACACGCTCGTTTCTCTGTACAGTGTATGCGGTACACACACACACGTCTCTCTCTCTCTCTCTCCCCCCATCGCCCACCCTCACCACTAAAGGGCACAGGAGAAAAGAGATGGGATCCGCGGTGGGGGTCCAAAGGGGAATCTCGAGGCGGATGGATGGTGGAAAAAAATGGGCGTCGATCGCAGGCTTAGAGCTCGAACCCACGCCACCACCAGGAGAGGCCAATGCTCTAACCGCTACACCCGCGACGGGGAAGTTGACATATGGGCAAACCAAATAATGATAAATAAACTCGGACAACCCCCCTGCTTGTCCAAGTTTACCTTTCCGTGTCCTAGTTTACCCCGACATCCTACGGTTGCGCACGTCTCGATCGTCGTGTCTTGACTTCGCTACCATGGATCCCACCGCTTGAGCTTCAAAAATTTCCCGTACCCTTTAGTGCTGAGGATCGCTCACTGGCCCCACTGCCACTCAGGCAGCCCTTAAATTCGACTCCCACTTGGGTCCTCATCTATATATGACACGGGGTCCGTTTGAAGGAATCAAGGGTCCAGGTGAAAATAGACGAGATGTGCCGTCAGTTTTTTTAAAGGGCGAATTTTGCTCTGCTGAGTGGGAAAACGACGAGCAGGTTCTCTGCGGTCTGCAAATTAAAGTCCGCGGACTCCTTCTCTATATACTGCTTCGCGACGTGTTGACGGGCTCATTCTTTGCATACTGCCCATGTGCAGCGTCGATGGGCTCATTCTGCGCATACTGCCCCACGCTCGTTATCTGACTCAATCAAAAGAATGAGTTGTTGTGTGTAATTGTCCTGCGCATACTGCCCCGCGCTCATTATCTAACACAATCAAAAGAATGAGCTGTTGTGTGTAGCTTAGGACATTGGAAACTTTGAAACCACACAGAACCTGCCGAGCAAAAGGTCTCCCAAATGCCGGTTTACTTTGGGAACTAGGTTGGTTTTGGGTGCTCATCTGTAAGGACATCTTGATGCTTTTGTCCTTATGGCTCCAAGAATGTAATGGAAGCACATGCACCTCTATTGCAAGTGAAGAAATAGCTTCAAGCGATCACGTGGGTGTTTTTGAGAGTGAATGGCAAGCGAAGGCAAAGTGGACAGCTATATCAACATGAGGGAGACTGAGGTATGTCGCGATCGAATACTTTTGATTTTTGGGTACGCCATTGGCTTCATTGATGCTCTCCTTATTGAAAGGCTAATGATTCAATTTATGAAAGTATCTCAATTATCTTGTACAATGTTTGATGATGTGTTTTGTCTAAACTTGAAAATCGTTAATAAGACATGTCATGGGTTGTGCTTGTGTATGTGTAGAGGTCATACGATTCGTATGATCAATAAACTTCAATCTTTTTTCTGTATCTTGGTCATGATGTGTCTCCATTTATTGAGGTTGTAGGGGCAAATGGAAAAGTGGTCTGTGAGTGTTATGCGTCACAAATGTGTATTGATAGAACGCTTCTCATTAGACATCTAAAGAATGTACACAAAATCAATAATATCCATGTTCCAGAGGATAAATCAGGGCGACCTAAAACTAGTGAGAGACCACCACAAACAGTGTCTCTTGATCTAAACACCAATGCATGACAAGATTTGGGAATGTTGCACATAGAGTTACGATGGCACGAAGAAAGTTTCACAAAGATTTAGAGCAACGAGCAACTAAAGAGTGAGAAAGATTCTATGACCCAAAAGGGAAATCACAAATAGAATGGGAACACTCTTGGATCAAAGCTCAAAAGATTGCATGGGAAGCAGACATGCCAAGTAGAGTAGCAAAGATGGAGGCAAAAATAAAGTGCGGGTACAAAGCTCGCGCGAATGAGGTCCCACATGATGGTGATGCCTCTCATGAGAAAAAATTTAGTGCCGACGAAGAAGAAATCAATGATTGTGAGGATGGGTCTTTTATTGTAAGTTTTGTATAATATATTGTGTAACTCTTTTTTCCTTGAGAAGGGTTCTTTTCTATATTTACTCGATTTACAATGTTTGTTATTATAGCATGTTTCGTCATCGATATCTAGCTTTACATATGTCGAAAGGATTACTTTCGTGGTGAGCCACGACCACCTTGTATGTGAGAGCCCACAACTTGAATATGGAGCAACTTCTCGATAGGTTTGTTACCAATATAGATTTGTATAACCGTGTAAATCTTTCAAGCGTATTGAACAAATGTAAACAATGTAAGTGTATTCATCTTAATATAGGTGCCATAAGGGAGATACATTTCTCTTGTGAATAAGTCGGGTTGGGCTTGAGTCAGGGCTAGATGCCCAAGTTATCGACGATGTTTTAGATTTTGAGGCTTTGACAAACGTTATCAATCTCTTTGCATTGTGAGAAAAATAACACTATATTTAAGTAACGTAGATTTTATGCTCTTACAATTTATTAAACTACGATTTAATAGATGGATGGAAAATATATTACCGCCAGATGTTCTCTCAGCGGTGTGGTGGATCGACAGCATGTGGTATCCTTTTGTCTCAGAGCGTAGTATAGGAGACCATTCTCTCCACAATTTCTTTTCATTGATAATTTATTGATAGTTTGTTGTTTGCAGTGTCTCCAATAACCAAATGCAAGTAAGTGGATATTATATAATGACTGCAATGAGATTGTTGATTAAGACCACGTTCAAAGACAAGAAACCTCAAGTCAATCTAGTAATTGCATGTCTTGAATGAAACATTTATTATCAAGTGTGCTTGAGACCTATATTCTTTTTTGATGCATATATTTTTTGGCAGTTAAAAAAGAATTGATTCTAGCATGAAGAGGTTGATTTTACGAGAAAGAAACTCAACGAGTGGTTGCATAAGCAGTTGGGTGAAGTCACGGTTGGCTAGGCTACAATTTTAGTGTTGAACTATTTTGAGATTACATCAAAATGTGATTACCATTTTTGTATTGAGTGCTAGCTTTGGATGTAATTGACACGCATAGCTCTTCTTTTTGTATTGAACCTTTTTAAGTTTACATCAAAATGTGATCACCATTTTTGTATCAAACGATAGCTTTAGATATAATTGTCACTCCGTGTCGATGTTACTATCAAGAGACCTTCTCTATCTCTACATTTTGAAGCCTTTCTTGTTGCATACAATGTAAAGTTCAGTGTTTATATTTGTTACTCCTTGCTTTTGATATGATTGTCTACCCGTGTCGATGTTACTATCAAGAGACCTTCTCTATCTCTACATTTTGAAGCCTTTCTTGTTACATGCAATGTAAAGTTGAGTGGTTACATCTGTTACTCCTTGAACTTCAAATGAATGTGTAACAAGCAGGTCGGGTATGGAAATAAAGTTCGTTTGATTGGTTATATTCTTTATGTACATAAAGTGATCTCGACACAATGCCCATACTCTTGTCCCTTGAGTAGAGGATTTCTTAGTGGTTGATTACAATAGAGTTTGTTTCTTTGTGCTTGGGCTTCTTTTGGTTTGTTGAAAGGCTCTTGACAAAGGCTCATGTACAAATCAAGTGGTTGGAAGTTTCATTAATTGGTCTTCAAATGGCATCATCTCAAATCATAGACATTTTGGCTCAAATACTTAAGCAATTCAGAACTCCATGCATATTACTATTTAGAACTCCACGCATTTCTGTATTGAGAGAGTGCTCTCTCTCTCTGTAAAAAAGTAATCTTTGCACATCTCGAAGTAGATTATTTTTCTGGTTTGCGTTCGGACAAAAAAGTAATCTTGTCACGCCAGGCAGAGATTACTTTATTTGCAGAGTTCATAAATGTTGGCAGAAAGGTTAAACTTTATGAGGCACACATATAATGTTTGTGTTAAATCAAAATAGAATAAAACTCGTCAAAATTTATCGCTTGTATTAAAAAAGCTGCTTGAAATTGATTTGTCATAAATACTTTATTACATAGCTTCGACTAGAGGAATATAAAAGTAGCATTTGATGGAAGCTTTGATACCTAGCAGTTGTTTCTTATTTTCTTGGAAAAGTGTAAAGCGATACTCAACATCCTCTCAACCACCAGATTGACAAGCAGAGATCATCCCTCCAAAACTCTCAGCTTCATTATAAACACAAATTACTTGACCCACTAGAGTTTGTATGACATGTTCTCTGATGTGCATAGGCTTTACTGTGAGGAGAGCATGGCGCGTGTGACACGTGGGTGTGATTTGGGAATCCACTAGCAAGGTTTTGGTGCAAAAGTGTGGACACCAAATATAGGGCCGTTTATCAAAACGGACACCAGATCTATCCCTTTGGTGCTTGCATATGAGTTGGCCCATTTGACACAATGGTTTGGAAGGTTGGCTAGTTCCATCAAGATTTATGCTTTGTTGTTCTTCATTTCTGCGAACTAGTGGTACACCATGACCAAGCCGAGTTGCTGTAATGTGGGTCTAGATTTGTCTAATACTTTCTCTGGCAGGAAGAACAATTCGTAGGGATCATAAATGTTTTCATATTTTGCATTGTTGCCTGATGACTTTAATCTCTTTGGGATCCTTGGAATACACCTCTTTCTGTATAGTTGAAAGTGCACCCTTGAGATGGTTGATGAGATCCACCACATCATCTTTTCTTTATGTATATCATTGTCACCATCATGAGCTTCAAAATCACGATGCATGGCATCTTTGTAGACATTGGATGCGTCTTCATGTGTACCATGAAGAAATTCTTTCAAACCAGGAAAGTGAGTCAGCACTGTCATTCAAACACCATTAAGATGCTTACATTGGCTGCTCCAATCCGGACAATTACAATAATTTCTTGCATGCAAGAGCTCCAAGATAGATCAATTAATATGAGCGTCCAAAAGAGTATATATAATATATTGCCATAAGCGCTCCACCAAGTTTGTGGTGTCAACATTGCCATGTCTAAACATCCGTCCAAACCTTGGCAATCACGTTCTCCATATGCAATCCCCTCCCCACATCCATTAGTAGCATAACGAACTATATTTAAGTATGGTGAATACCTCACCAAAAGCTCTTGAAATCTGCCTTCAAAATCCGATTCTGTCGCACAATGCATTAAGTTTGACGAATCAATATAAACATCGTCGCTTAACTCCTTTGGAATCTACATTTCAAAACAAACATGCATATAATGAGGTTACTTTTTTTTGTTAGATCAAATAGTTACAATTAAGTAACTAAGCAGTATAATACCTGAGGCATGAGATTCTCCACCCATGCCTTTTTGGTATAGAACCAACAAAGTAGAACACGGCATGCAACTTGATACTTTGTTCCATTGGCGTCGATACACCAACTATGTGGGTCTTCATCCACGACCTTTGATATAGCCTCTAGCTCTTGTTGTGACTTATCAATCACAATAGCTGACGGACGAATGTGGTCCATCCTCTAAAAGACTACAATACCTGTCAACTTTAAAGCAATGATGTCATGATGACTCTGAGGATCTGTCGTACACAACATGAACCTAATTGGTAGGCCAACACATTGTTGGATTTGCAACACTACAGCATACAATGGTAAACCATATATGTTTGGTTTAAATGTGCTATCAATAGCCCATGAGTTATTTGTAGAGAATTGCTTGGCCATTTGCAACATCCAATCGTCTTGAATGATCAAGATAAAAGGCTTATCTTTGTCATTAACTGCTTTTGGATTGTACGGTTGGCAATGAAACACCTGCATAAAAATTTGAATGTAAGAAGAAAATAAATTTGAATTACTCTCTGTGACTTATGACAAAGCTATTACCTTGTTGGTTTCCTACAAATTTATAGCCTTCGTATACATAGAAATCCAATCATCATCTGATATGTGACCTATATCAACTTGATCACTTAGAGGGTATCCTCTGTATAAAGCAATTTATTAGAGAAGCAAATCAAAGTGCTATCTTGATAACGCATTTGATAAGACAAGATACTGATTTTATGCAGTACTTAAAGAACCTGTAGATAGTACAACCAAGAAAAGAGGCCCGCTCCATGTGAAATCTTTCTTTTGACAATTACATGGAAGCAACATATCAAGCATTCCCGACATCAAAGAGTCTTCCATGCAACACTCAATTACGGATTGATGGACGGGCAAGTGATACATATCACTTCTTGAACCCGGGACATGACCACTGTGACTAGTGTTTAGATAAATATGAACATCATTGCCCCATTGGTAGTTATCACTTGTAATTTGAACGGACAATCACATTTATTGGATGTCCTTGTTCTCTTTTTATCTCCCCTTTGTCGAGGCGCACCACCTAGATGACATATATAATCAATCACAATTTTTGATGCGCCAGATTTTTTGGAAGAGCGGACCATCACTAGCCTTGTCTTGTGCTCGATCATGATGGTGTTTAGGTGCCTGTCTACATCGGACATGTTTGTAGTAATCACAATTGGAGGCTCTTTATTCACGTCCATTCTTTGACGCCATGATCTTGAATGAGAAGCGTTAGTTGCATTGCTACACCCACAAGCATTTATGTACTCTTTGATGTATATGGTAGATATACCATGCTTCCTAACTTCAAATGCACCATTTGGACTTGATGGAAATTAGGGTTTTATTAAACCCTTGGTGTTTTGATCCTTCAACAATGTGGGCAACTTTTACAATATCCTCCCAATCTTTAACACATGGAACTCTCACTGTCTGCAAATCTCTCAAATATAAAGAAAGCCTGTAGTCCTCATCATGTCCAACATGAAGCTCATCCTTCATCTCGCACCACTTCTTCAAATCCAACAGTATCTAGAGTCATAGGTTTTAAGAGTCTCCAATGTTGTGGAGAGGCCACTTTGAAGCACTCTTATCATGTAATTATATGTCTTTCTATCAAAGGAAAAATATGTTGTAGAGATATAGAGATTTGGATCGAAAAACACCTTAACCATTTGATCATCAAGAGGCCAGTTTTCTCCAAGAACATCACATTCTTCATGGAGTACATCGAAGTCATCATCAATACTTTCAATACTTGCATTGCTTGAATCCTCATCAAAGAACTCTTCAAGCATATGATCACCTTCCACGTTTTCTTGATCCCAATCCATCACTTGGTTGTGATTGAGGGTGATTGGATGAGAAAGCACACTTCGTTGTGTGTGTGGGTGTGAATGTGTGTATGTGTGTGTGCAAGAGAAAGGGGCAGAGAGAGAAAGTCTTCTCTTGAGTGTGTCAGAACTACACACAATGTGCTCAGATTACATACAGTGTGAATCTGCACCGTATTTTGATGTGGACAGAGAGTTAGGCTCTTTAAAGTAGGAAGAGTGAATGCTACACATACTTGCACGAACATAAATGAAGGAATCTACTTTTAGCTTGACTTCAATACACAAATAAAAGGCGTCATGCCACGCTGCCAAAAGTTATAACTGTGCAGAGATTACTTTTTGTGCAGCGATTACAATTCCATGACGCCAAAAAAATCCGCAGTCCTCATTGAATCTTGATCCAACTTTTCAATACCACCCTTGATCCCTTCATTATGACCCCGTGTTACATATAGACGAGGAAGTGCGGCCTCAAAGGCCATTTGAGGTGTCATATGAAGCCCGCACATTATGCCAAGCTATCACGGGGACGTCTAAGGACAGGTTCAGACGGGGGCGGGCTGCGGCAGTAGCACTCCCATCACCATAGTACTTTTGCATTGCTTGTTCACAAAGGCTAGCGGCAAGGGTTAATAGCAACGAACAAAGCATCACATAATTGACTCACACCTGCACCCACTAGGCTAGGGACGAATACACAGCCTTCTTGTTGTTGACTACATGCAAAAGTCTACTTCTTTAGGGGGGCCGCCTATTCTGAAGGTGGGTCCAAAAATGTAGAGGTTAAGCAGATCCAATGGTTGAGTGCCATGTACTCTCCACGCCTCTTTTGCTTCTTCCCCGTCTGAACCCAACCTAAGTTTTCATAAAAAGTGTCAATGGAAGCTTTGACTACGTACGGGACCTAGGTATCCCTCAAGACTAAAGAACATTGGGTCTTGAATGAAACCTTGTCATGGGATCCATGGGGAGGAGAACTGCACGCACAAAAGCAGAGGTGCATGACGTCGTTGGATTTCTGAAAAGTAAACTCGGACAGATTTTGTAAACTTGGATATCTACAAAGTAAACACAGACAAGCATAAGAATATGTGAACACGCCTCCATTTCACTGAAACGCATACGCGTGCTTGGTTAGAACACGGAGATGCCACAACACCCGCTTGAGATCGAGTCCAAGGCCAGGCAAGCACCGCCAATAAAAATTCACCGTCCAACCTCCTAGATATGCCTGCCCTCAATCCTCCTCCGTCGATCCCATGGCGGGGGGGGGGGTCCATTTAAGACCCCGTGCCATTTAGTCACGAGGCTAGGTGTCTAGAAAATATAGATGTACATGTATAGATAATGTGCATACATTATGTACGTACATGTATATTATGAATTCACACTACTTAAATCATTGGAGTACATTTTAATGAACTAGGAAATAATATCTAGCAATTATAATGAAAAGCTGTCATGGCTAGATTATTGATTACAGTATAGACTCTAAACCATGTTATGGAAAAGCCTTGCTTTATTTTTAGCGTGAAAAGTCATATGCAGCTCAACTAAAAACAAGCAAAGAGTCACTAATTCTTCAAACATGCTTAGAGGATACTAGCAGTTTGGGCAATGAACAGGCCAACAAATGTTCCAAGACAAAGGGTTGGGAGGAGGAACTTAAAAGACGTAGAAAGAAGGTAGAGGAGATGTTAAGATTACAAAGCAAGATGCCAAACAAGGGGGAAGCATGGTGTATTCATTGTCAAGACAACAATCATACAACTAGGGCAGGGGAAGATCTATGGGGATGGAGGGCCTTAGCATTATCTAACACGAGGTCTTAAATAAAGCTAAGGTGGTGGGATCAACGACGGAGAAGTGCTAGCACAAAACCAAATTCACACGCGGGCGTTTGATGTTGAAAAGTAAAGAAGGGCAAGAAAAGTAAACAAGGACATGGGAGAAAGGGGGGGGGGGGGTAGAGATAAACTAGCTTTATCATCAAGGGCACTCACATGGGGGTTTCAACAACCCACATGCGTCCGTGCGGCTAGCTCATCAAGCTTCCATCTGTGGTGGATTCAAATCTTTGGTTGTTGTTCGTGGAGTTGACTTTTTAAGCATGTTCTTTTGCCTCAGATTCCCATGCAACGTGCTCCATCGTGAATCCCACCATTTGGGCCTCATTAAGACCCAATGTAGATAGTGCTAAGGGGTTGAGGGGGGGGGGGCATCAATCATGAGGGAACCTGGACCACCAAGAAGATTGGTGAACTAGGGGGTCAACTTAGAGTGAACTAGGATGTAATGCACTAGGGGCGAACTCGAGGTAGAGAGATGTTCTACCGATGATTGTTAGTGAACTTGTGGTAAACTTGCGAGGTCAAAAAGTGGATTAGCACATTATTTTAGGAGATTACCTACCACCCTAAGCAAGTTATTGCCTTGAATGGGCCTATTTTCAAAAACCATAGCCTTTAATAGGGTATATAAATCACTTAAGATGTCCTCGTCTATATGTGTGAGGAGAGGAAATTCAAAATTAGTGACCTAAGAGTGAATTCAGGGTGATCCTGAAGTGAAACGTGCTACATTTGGGCTTAGTTGTTGGTGAAGTATAAGTGAACTCAAGGTGAACTAGAAGTAAACTAGGTTTTCTCTCGTTATATTGGATATACTACTACCTACAACATGCAATTTCTTGAATATCTCTAATTTTGACGTGGATAGTGATGTCGATAGTAGCAAAACAATTGATCATGATAGTGACTTGTCAAGCTCCTTTGACACATAGAGGCACCTCATTAAGTTTTCGGTAATGAAACAGACATAAGAAAGTCAAGAGTAAACATGGAAGCAAAGTCGACATCTCCGTCATGCGTAGCCACATACACTACATCTGCTCCCACATCATCCAAAGTGATAGCATCCCTCTTGTGTTGTCTCCTGCGCTGTCTCATCCGCCGAAAACAACGCCTACGTACATGCCCTGTATAACCACAATGCCAACACACAACATCTCTATGTCTGCAAGATCGTCCTTTGACTATAGGTATCTCTCTAGACTCATTTGTGCCAAAAGCATTGCACAATCTTTGCCATAACTCTCTAGCTGTACATGCATCCAAACCAATGCGATAGACAGACTCACCAAGGTGTAACATGATCGTCGAACGTGCAAGCTCATCCAAGTCCTCCCACTCATCGTCAATCATTGACTCTGGCCTAGCATCCATGCCTTGTAGTGGCAACACTTGGCCCAATTGAGTCAATGCATCATGCATACCTGCTTTTCAATGCTCAAAGTTTGAACCATCAAACTTTGTATGGAAAAGCACAAATCTTGACAATGATGTACATGCCAAATCCATGGTGATAACCTGTGACAAGACCAAGCACAAATCAATCAACTGACAATAGCCAAAGCCTGGCTAACTCATACACCAAGTACTATCAAAATACAACATAAGCTGGCATAAGCTGTTTAAGAGAAGTGTCAACAAATATGGCGATCAATGTAACGAAACAAGTGAGAAAAACCGTTCAAATGATGCCAAAACACCCACTCTAATCCAAGAGCACTATGTGGTAATCGATGAAACTATCATCAACAATCTCCCTCCTGAAGAGATTACCACATGTATGTTAAATGACATAATCCGGTGAGCAAACACTCTCACAATGCGATGCCAAAACACTATGGCAAAGCAATCACTGAGTGCCAAATGCAATCAAACCATGCGCATAAACAAATAAACAAAAATTCGGCAGAGTTTCGGCAGTATTTGGCTATCTAACCATAATAACCATACATGCCATAAACATGCTCAAAACCATGAGCAAATCATACGCAAAATCCGAACTTAAGCATACATGAGTTGCCCCAAAGTCTCAACTCCTTAAACTTGGAAAACAATCATGTAATCCGAAACACAAAGTGCATCAACCACACTCTACAAGCGAAGCATATACTAGCATAAACTTGGATGCAAACCAACCAAAATATGACACAAATTTATGCTCAAAATAGTTGAAAATCAGCCCACATATGCCATTGTAAGGCGAAGAAGACCATCTGCCGAAAAGTGCACATCATGTGCATCCACATGGCATTGTAAACGAGCATCAAGCATGTACCAAATGTGTATCAAAGAGCACCCAAATTAGCTGAAAATTCATCTCACAATCATGCTATAAATGCTTGCAAAACTCTCTGCAAATCTATACACCACACTTTCCGCTCAATCGCATAAGTCAATGCACATAACGTGTGATGAAACCACTCTCGAACCTGAGAGTCCACAAGAATGCATACATCCATGAACTGTTCTCAATGTGTGCGCATAAATGTGCTGAAAATATCAACCCACACTCTCTTCACTGAGAGCAAAACATCAATGTGCAAAACAAGAGAATGTCAAAAGCTCAATCCGAGCTCTCTGAATGTAGCAAATCACCACAATATGCATACATAATCTTCAACTTTTCGAATACCTTGCAGCCTGTCAGCTCATATCTTCCAAACCGCTCAGAATTTGCAGAAACTTCCTTCTGCAAAATTGTAGACCACGCGAAAACGGTTGGGCCGACTTGGAATGGACCTGAAATGTGTTGTTTTTACAGGTCAAAACAGATCTGCAAAAATATGTACTTGTGTACCCTAAACCTGCAGGCAGTTTGAGTGATGTATCTCAAAATTGGTAAAGATTTTGAGAAAACTTTCTTCTGCAAAATTGAAGAGGACAAAAAACTGGTCAGGTGTTGTGGGAATCAGCTTGAATGAAAACGTTTTGGTAGGCCAAAACAGATCTGCAAAAACATGTTGCTTTGCTGCTTCTCTGCCTGCTTTCCCGCCGCTGAGCTCCAATGGTGCTCCCAATCCCTAAGCTCTAATACCAGTTGAAGTGGACGAATGAGAGCGTGTGTGTGTGTGTGTGTGTGTGTGTGTGTGTGTGTGTGTGTGTGTGTGTGTGTGTGTGTGTGTGTGTGTGTGTGTGTGTGTGTGCAGCGATGGAGAAGAGAGGAGAAGAGGAGACCTTGTGTTTGCAGGGGCTGAAACTTACTCTCTACATGTGAACCCCCTTATTCTATTATGTACATAATGAATAAGTATAGTGGGTGGGCACCTGGCCTAACCGGCCACATGGGGCTTTACCCCAACACATCCTTGCCTAGCGGTTTCACTAGTAGTAATAGGAAGACATCACTTGCATGCAACAAAATTTCACTTCTATATACGATTACCTCCTTTGTAAAATCTATCCTTTTTTCCTTATAAAACTCCCCTATTGTACACTCATGTACCACCATTCGGTAACCTTTACCTATGCTTGAGGAAAAGATACCTCTATGTGTTTGGTGCATCAAAAAAGGGTAGATCACCAAACTTGAGATCATGGACTATATTTTTGTCATCCACAAATTTGACAACAAGACAAAGTCTTACAAGAGAGAGCAGATACATACTTTTTGATCCATGGTACATAAAGTGCATCAACAAGTGTGACAGAACTGCCATTCATAACAGTTAGCACAATCTTTCCAACTCCATTGGTCGGATAAGAGGCACAGTTGGCACAACTGAATGTATTCCAATGAGAGACAATCTTGAGAGAGACAAACAAACATCTCTATGCACGAGTTGCAACCTACATGTAGCCCTTACTAAACCATCCTTTGGAAACTTTGAATGTTGGAGCTTACCCAAAATATAGCCTTCACAAACATACTTAGAAGGTGCTTTGAGAGGTGGCAAAGAAGCAGCCATATCAGATTTGTGCATACGTAGCAAACTAGAAAAATTCAGATGCCCAAAATGTGCATGCTAAAGTTTGTCATCTGAAATAGCCTTTGAATTCACAACTGCATTTGCAATGTTTTTCCCGCGCTTGTCATACAAAGTGAGATTATACAACCAATGGCATAAAATGCTGGATGTAACAATTTCATCACCAAAATTGAGATCATGAATTGCATATCTATCATCCACAAATTTGACAACAAGCCCAAGTCTTGTAAGAGCAGATACAGGAAGAAGATTCTTTTTTATCCATTGTACATAAAGTGCATCAACAAGGTACTTTTTCACTAAGGTTCATGGAGCAATGAGGAGTCACCAAGGAGGAGTACCAAAGGGCATGGAATTGTTATAAAACGGCTTATGTCTATGCTTTGTAATAATCAAGCATTGAATCAAATGAATGAGAAGTTTATCTTTTCTCTCTCTCTCTCTCTCTCTCTCTCTCTCTCTCTCTCTCTCTCTCTCTCTCTCTCTCTCTCCCCCCATGCCATGTCTCTCACATTATCTCTCTAACCACCACCATTCTCTTTCTTCCTTGTCCATGGGCAATGGGGCTTAACACATGGGCAATCATGCTGGGGAGCGAATCCAATTTTTGTGAACAAGGGATTCTTGGGTTTCGAGTCTGAATTTTGAGGAAAATTCTACCATCGAGTGTGCCAGGTGTTAACTTGTGATATTTAAATGTGTAGTTTCTTAAGCTTTTCACTAAGGTTTATGGAGCAATGAGGAGTCACCTAGGAGGACGTACCAAAGGGCATGGGATAAAATGGATTATGCTTATCTATCTATCCTATAATAAAAATTGGAGGGATTCTGGCCCCCAACACGTGGCAGTTCCTCCTAAGTCCGACGCCTTCATTCGGGCCGTGAACTCTGTCAGAGAGAGAGAGAGAGAGAGAGAGAGAGAGAGAGAGAGAGAGAGAGAGAGAGAGAGAGAGAGAGAGAGAGACTTTTGACAAGTGTTCTCCTTACCCCTTAGAGAGAGAGAGAGAGAGAGAGAGAGAGAGCTTGAAAATATAGATATCTGTTGGATGGAACTAAAAGCTCATTGGACCCCTCTTTAGCCCAACCAATAGCATTCAAGCACTTCATGTGGTTAAGCTTAGTGAGAGTCTAACATGTGTCCCATGTGCCCTTTTAGAAAAGGGGTGTCCTTTCGATGAGTAGAAGGTTAGGTCAAAGATTCCCCTAACTTTGGGACTTTTCATGCATAGGAAGCTTCTCAAGCAACTTTCTCATTAAGTTTGTATGGTCTCTTTTTGACTCAAGCACCTTAGCCCCCATGCATAAGAAGCTTCTCAAGCAACTTTCTCATTAAGTTTGTAGGGTCTCTTTTTGACTCAAGCACCTTACCCCCCATGCATAGGAAGCTTCTCAAGCAACTTCCTCATTAAGTTTGTAGGGTCTCTTTTGACTCAAGCACCTTACCCCCCATGCATAGGAAGCTTCTCAAGCACCTTCCTCATTAAGTATGGCAAGTACCTCAAGTACCTTAGTCATCAAGCTTGACAAGCACCTTAGGTGGAGTTCCCACCTCAAGCTCCTAAGGTCAAAGGCAAAGTTTAGGTTGGGTTCCCACCTCAAGCTCAGCCCTAGCTTGCCTAAGGTCAAAGGCAAGTTTAGGTTGGGTTCCCACCTCAAGCTCAGCCCTAGCTTGCCTAAGGTCAAAGGTAAGTTTAGGTTGGGTTCCCATCTCAAGCTCAACCCTAGCTTGCCTAAGGTCAAAGGACTTTTAACACTAACCATTGGAGGTCTTTAATGAAGCTAACCTAAGGTATTTTAAGCTCCATTAGATGCACATTGCTCTTTGATAGACTACCTCCTTTTGGACCCCTATTGAGATGTAAACATCTCTCCTCTTGGTCCCTTGCTGAGGTAAGTCTAGAAGCGCTTATTGCACATTGCTCTTTGATAGACTACCTCCTTTTGGACCCCTATTGGTATGTAAACATCTCTCCTCTTGGTCCCCTGCTGAGGTAAGCCTAGAAGCGCTTATTGCACATTGCTCTTTGATAGACCATCTCCTTTTGGACACCTATTGAGATGCAACCATCTCTCCTTTTGGGCCCGTGTTGAGATAGGTCTAGAAGCACATGTCTCTATTCTAACTCTTGTTCCCGTTTATTCTCCCACATTAAATGATCAGTTTAGTATGAAAAAATCATTTGGTAAAGTTAAATATTATATTTTATGACATTACCTCTCTCTTGAAATCATAGTCGTCCTCGACTATAAGGTAGAGAAGATAAACCCCAATCATTAGTCCATGTTTCTTGGCGGGTAGAGCATCCCTTTTTACCCTACGACATCATTCCAAGATGGATGACTAGTCCATTTGGTGCTTGAGAGACGTAGCTGTCGCAAGCATGTCTGCTCTTTAGTCCATATTATACTTCCAAAGTAGAGTGACAAGTTCTACTTGGTGTTTGGGAGACGTCGTCACCACAAACATGATTTTAAGCATGCATACTTTTAAATTTGTACACAATAAAAAGAGATCTAGTCTTATAAGACAAAAATATTTTTCATTTAAAATGCATTTTCATATGCTTACTCTAGTGCAGCATTGTAAGCATTGACAAGGTTCATATTATGCTTAAGCTAGGTTCCTTGCATCCATTTAGCATCTTTAAAAGGATAATTATTTAACTTAATAAGATATCGTCAGATAATCTTACCGTTTCTCAATACCTTGTCTTCATGTCATAGGATGGACTTAGATTGAAGTACTTCTTCTTGATCTTGGATTTTTGAAGGGTCTGCAACTATTGCTTCTTTGATGGCGCTCCTTTGTAAGGCTTATGTAGGTTCTCATGGAAAACATTGTGCATGAGCCAATGGTTGGGCAACTTCAATTGATAAGCCATCTCATTGACTGGCTTAAGAATTTCAAGGACCATAGTATCTTTTTGCTAGTTTAGCATCATACTCTTGGTGGTCCATAGGACTCTTTCCCATAGTATGCCTCAGATGAGCCTTGAGGAACTTTAGCAATACCCAATCATTTTCCTTAAAGGCTAAGGCTCTTCTGTACTTATTAGCAGCAGTAGCAGCTCTTTTTGCCTTTCCTGCGAGATGGATATAACCCCTTAAAGGCTAAGGCTCTTCTGTGCTTATTAGCAACAGCTCTTTTTGCCTTTCTTGTGAGATGGATATAACCCCTTTAATCTTTGGAGAAGATTCTTGTAGGTCTCGACTATATTCATCAGCAACAAAGATCTTCCCATGTACTTTAAGTAGTAAGGGACTTTTGGATCTTCCCTATTTAACTTCAAAAGGTGATTTCCCCATAGAAGTATGTACAATGTCATTGTACGCATACTCTATAAGAGGTAGATTTTTCTCTCATTGAGAACATTGATCTACTTCCATGACATAGGCTTCTAGTAGATCAAGAATCGTTAGATTAGTTATTTCACTTTGGTCATCCGTTTGTGGATGATAGGCCGAAAGAGAAATTTAATCTACTTCCTAGATTCTCAAAGAGACCCTTCTAGAAATTATTGGTCATTCTAAGATCTTTGTCTGACATGGATGTTGGAAAGCCATGATGCTTGAAAATTTGAGAATTGAAGAGGGTTGCCATTTGATGTACCGTAATAGTCTTTTTGACAGGCATAGAGTGTGTTTTCTTGTTAAGCATGTCTACTGAAACAATGCAAGTTGCTTCCCTCAATCAAATTTCAACTTTTGGTATACCAGCATTTTGAAACATACTCTTGTATGTTTACTTTTCAAGGTAGACCAAAAGAAATACAATTCTACTCCTCGAAGAGTAGACTATGGAATCCCTCTTTGCCCCGCATAAGGAGAAGTATAACTTTCTTATTGTATGGGTGATTAACACATAGCCTATTGCCGTTTGGAAGATAGCCATCCTTCAAGGTGAACGGTTCTTTTTTTTCCCTATTGCAAAGGTTGTAATTACGTACTTAAAGTCTCGGTCAATATCATACTCATCTATTATAAAAGATAGATCATTATGAGTTGCTATAGACACCACATTTACCCTTGGTCGTTGTGAAAGTGCATCGACCACTTAATTGTGCTTGTTAGCAATGTGAGCAATAATGTTACCATATACATGTGGTAGTGATGTGTGTGAACACACTAGGACCGCCAGGGCATTTTTTCCCTCTTTAGGAGGTTTTTTCTCCCGAGCATTGTATATACGCCCATCACTCTAGGGCTATCTATCTTTCCATTGCACACTAAGTAACACACTCTCTATTGTGTGCCTTGAGCTTCCTTCGTCTTCTCCAAGCTGTGTGCGTTTCTTTGCAACCCTAACTCCAACAATTGGTATCAGAGCAGGTTGCATCCTCCCGAGCTTAGTCGCCAACTGCTCCAGCACACGCCTGCTCACTTTCTCCAATTTCGGTGAGCTTTGGCAAGGGTTCGCAGGTCGACAAAAATGTCGGGAGAACTCATAGAGCTCATTTTGCTCAGATTTTTTATTCGGGCTCATTTCGGCCTCCGTTTCCACTACAGGCAGTATTGCACAAGCTATTTCGTCATTTTGTGCAGAATTTTCGTCAGTGCCATTTTCTGCATAACAGGTGCCTCATAGTCTTCTATGGTTTGTGCTATACAGCACGTGTTGTTCCCGCTCTGTTTCTCCTATTTTCGAGCAGTTTTCACATCAGGTGCAGCATTTACCATGGCTGACAACAACACAGATGTGTTGTTCCCGCTCTATTTCTCTTATTTTCGAGCAGTTCTCACATCAGGTGCAACATTTACCATGGCTAACAACAACACAGATGTGTTCAAGATGATTGTGTTGCTGAGGACAGGCTGGATGGGGACAACTACCCTATGTGGGCTTATATGATGCAACATGTTCTTGTGTCAAAGGGCGTATGGAACATTGTGCAGGGCATTGATGTGCGTCTTGGTTCTGAGGATGTAGGCGATGTTGAGGATGTTGCAGGTCTTGCTGCAAGGATTGCTGCTATTAGAGTTGTTTTGCCAACGGCAGAACAAGCTCGTTGGGATGTAAAGGATGCGCAGGCTCATGCATTGATTGCGTTGTCTGTGAAGCGCACCATTATTCCTCACATTCGTTCAGCAAAATCTGCAAAACAGGTTTGGGATATTCTAGCAGGTCTTTATGCAAGCCGCAATGAGTCTAAAATTTCTTTGCTGCGTAAAGAGATGGAGTCAAAGATTATGCATGAGGAAGATGATATGGACACTTTCCTTACTAGTGTCAAGGATATCAATGAGCAGCTTATTTCTGCAGGTGAAGTCATTTTAAACAGTTCACTTGTGCAGACTGTTCTTGATGCCTTACCATATTCTTACCAGACTTTTGCTAGTACTTGGAGACTTATGACCCAAGGAAATCCAGAAGTTGTCAAGTTTGATGCATTATGCACATTGCTGTTGGAAGAGTCACTTTCCAGAAAAAACAGGACTAGGCAGCGTGCAGTGGAACAGGCTTTTATTGCTTCTCAAAGAAAGGGTGGGAACAGCAATGCGGCCACTTCTTATGGTTCTGCTGCGAGTGGAAAAACTTATGTTTCTAATGCTTCTGCTGGCAGCAACTCGTCTGGAAATTCTGGTGATAAGGGCAAAAAGAAGATGCATTGCCATTATTGTGAAGCTAATGATCACTTGATCAAGTCATATCCTAAGTTGAAGGCCAAAGAGGCTAAGAAGAAAGAGAGTGGTTCCACTGCAAATATTGGTTCCACTACACATGCAGCCATTGTTGAGTCTTCTGTGAAAGGAGACTGTGTTGCTGATGTTGATGCAGAATGGACTTTTAGCGCAGAGTGCACTTACAATTTTCTTGTCCATGATGCATGCTTGTCAGTTGCTGCAGATTCACATGTGTGGTATTTCGATAGTGGTGCTACAAAGCACATTACCTCACATCGTGAATTTTTTACCTCTCTCAAGTCTGTCCCTCATGGAAATTCAGACACTTGTGCCAACAATGTCTCTTATCTGATTCAGGGAGTTGGAAAGATTATGCTTACTGCTGCAAATGGCAGTTCCTTCACACTTGTTGATGCACTTTATGTACCCGGGATCAAGAAGAATCTCTTGTCTGTATCCGCACTTGCTAGACTTGGTCTTGTAGTCAAATTTGTGGATGACAGATGTACAGTTCATGATCTCAGTTTTGGTGATGAAATTGTTGCATCTGGGCTTTTGTGCCATGGGCTGTATAATCTCACTTTGTATGACAAGTGTGGACAAAATTTTGCAAATGCTATTGCAAATTCAAGGGCTATTCCAGATGCAAAACTTTGGCATGCACGTTTTGGTCATCTGAATTTTGCTAGTTTGCCACGTTTGCAAAAATCTGATATGGTTGCTTCTTTGCCGCCTCTTGAAGCACCTGTCAAACATGTTTGTGAAGGCTGTATTTTGTGTAAGATGCAGCGTTCTAAGTTTCCAAAGGATGGTTCAGTTCGGGCCACATGCAGGTTGCAGCTTATGCATAGTGATGTTTGTGGGCCCATGCAAACTCCGTCCTTGGGCAATTACCTTTACTTTGTGACTTTCATTGATGATCACTTCAGGCATGCATGGGTATTTCCGCTTAAAGCAAAGTCGAAGTTTTTACGTGCTTCAAACAATTTTTGGCTAAGGCTGAAAATGTCTTGAAATGTACTATGGGCACCCTCCGTCTCGAAATGTACTATGGGCACCCTCCGTTCCGATCGGGGGGGGGAGTATATGTCTCATGAATTTAATGCATTTCTAACTAGTTGTGGGATAAAACATCAATGTACAGTGCCTTATACACCTCAGCAAAATGGTGTTGCTGAGAGGAAAAACAGGTCACTGACGAAAATGGCACGATGTATGGTCAAAAGTCAAGCTTTGACACATTCTTTTTGGCTTGAGGCCATCATGTGTGCCACTTATGTACTTAACAGGTGTCCTACGAAAGCTTTGCAGTCTATTACTCCATATGAAGCATGGCATGATAGAAAGCCTTCTATTGAGCACGTGCGTGTTTTTGGCTGTTTGGCATATGCTTTGGTGCCACAAACACAGCGCAAAAAATTGGATGATAAGGCTGTCAAATGTATTTTTATTGGTTATAGTGCTGAAAGCAAAGGTTATAGGTTATATCATCCGCAAACAAAGCGTATTCTGGTTTCACGGGATGTACTGTTTGTGGAAGATTCTGTTCAGCCCTTACTTGAGACAGTAATGTAAGCTCACAGGACATTTATGACACTTTTTTGACTCTTTTAAGTGGTGGAAATACGAATGTAATTTCCAATGAGGCAAATGTACAGCCTATGGGGGTTTCTGAAAATGTTACAGATCAGCCTATTACTGATGCAGATGTACTTGATGAGGAAAGGGCTGAAAATGAGCAGGCTAGAGGTATGCCAAAATGGCTGGTGCACACTTTGCGTGACAGTAAATTGGATGCACCTTTGTCTAGTCGTACTTGTTCAGGCTCTCACCATGCATCTTATGCATCAGATTGTTATGCTTTGGCTGTGTATAGCTTGCATGATGTTGAGGAGCCTCTGTCTTTTGATGAAGCACAGAATTCAGAAAATTGGATGGCTGCCATGCAATCAGAATATGATGCACTTATAGAAAATGACACATGGACTTTATGTGATTTGCCTCCCAGCAAAAAGGCCATTGGTACGAAGTGGGTTTACAAGTTGAAACGCAAGCTGGATGGTGAGATCGATCGCCATAAGGCTCGACTTGTTGCAAAGGGTTATGCACAGCAAAAGGGAATAGATTATGAAGAGACTTTTGCTCCCACTTGTCGTATGACTATTGTGCGTTTTCTATGTGCATTGGCAGCTAATTTTGGTTGGGATGTACATCAATCAGACATTGTTACTGCTTTCTTGAAAGGTGACATATTTGAGGAAGTTTATGTAACGCAGCCTCGCGGTTTTGTCATAAAAGGACAAGAGGACAAAGTGTGCAGATGTAAGAAGGCTTTGTATGGGTTGAAGCAATCTCCTTGTGCTTGGTATGAGAAAGCTGACACTCATTTGGTTAAACGAGGCTTCCGTAACAGTCCAACAAAAAGCACATTGTATGTAAAGCGTGAGGGTGATGTACTTCTCATTGTGGTTCTTTATGTCAATGATTTGCTGATCACTGGACCAAATGAGAGCCATATTGCTGAATTTAAGGCTGACTTGAATGCTACTTTCTAGATGAAAGATTTAGGGTTGTTGCATCATTACTTGGGTATACAGCTTAAGCAGTGTGATGGTGGTATTGCCTTGTGTTAGAAAAGTTACATAGAGACATTGCTATGTAAGTTTGGACTTGAGGATTGCAAACCTATTGCCACTCCCATGGAAACAGGTTTGAAGTTGAGTCTACATGATGCTGGCGATCGTGCTGATGTCACTCTTTCCCAAACTGCTGTTGGCTGCCTCATTTATGTATGCAGCATGAGGCCAAATATTCAGTTTGCAGTCTCACAAGTCAGCAGATTTATGCATAGCCCAGGGTCTAAGCATTGGCAGGCTGTCAAGAGGATTTTTCGCTACCTTAGTGGCACTTTACATCTTGGCTTGTTTTATCCCAAGGGGAGATCATTGCCACTAGATTTACATGCTTTTTCGGACTCAGATTGGGCTGGTTGTTTTGACACGCGAGTGTCCACAAGTGGTTTTTGTTTCATGCTTGGCAGTTCATGTATATCATGGTTGAGCAACAAGCAACCTACTGTGGCCACTTTGAGTTGTGAGGCTGAGTATAGGGCAGTCTTCACAGCTACGATTGAGTGTGTATGGCTCAGACGCCTTATGGCTGATTTGGGTGTTGGATAGGACACTGCCAACACTATCTACACTGACAGTCAGAGCACATTGACAGTTGCAAGGAACCCAGTTTTTCATGCTTGCACAAAGCACATTGAGGTACATTACCACTATGTCAGGGAGAGGCTCTCAGCAGGAGAGATCAGCTTGGCTTATGTGCCAACATAAGACAACCTTGCAGATCTTTTCACAAAGGCATTGTCTCATCAAAAGCTTGAAGCTTTTCCCAAAGCTTTGGGCTTACTCCCCTTTGTGACTGATCATGTCCTCAGGGTATGGCACTTCCCTTTACTCATGTGCCAGCTCTTGTTCACCGCATCACTCCGGGGGGGATTTGTTACCATATACATGTGGTAGTGATGTGTGTGAACACACTAGGACCACCGGGGGCATTTTTTCCCTCTTTAGGAGGTTTTTTCCCCCGAGCATTGTATATACGCCCATCACTCTAGGGCTATCTATCTTTCCATTGCATACTAAGTAACACACTCTCTATTGTGTGCCTTGAGCTTCCTTCGTCTACTCCAAGCTGTGTTAGTTTCTCTGCAACCCTAATTCCAACAAATATGAAATTTAATTGAAAAAGAAAATTTACCCACCTTATTTGTTTGTCGGAGAGATTGGTTTGCGTCATGAAGTTCTTGAGGCTTTGTGATCCATTTGTAGGATGAATGGAGGCCCCAAGAGACAGTGTTTCCACATGTTTAGGGCATATAAAATAGCTAGTAGCTCTTTTTCATATTTGCCCAATACTCACTTATTGAAGTTGAGTCTTTGACTCTCATATGCTATGGCATGCCCTTCTTGAAGCAAAATAGCTCCAAGGCAATCACCACAAGCATCACATGGGACCTCAAATGGCTTTGAGAGATCTAGTAGTGTCAGCACACGTTGAGAGATAAGCTTCTCAAAAGCTTCTTGCACTTTTGCAGTCCATGAATACTTAACGTTCTTTTTTTGTTAATTCATGTAATGGGCCTACTATTAGAAAGAATTTTTTCTATGAAGCATCTATAGTATGCACACATACCTATGAAGCTTCGTACCTCCTGTAGATTCCTTGGATTAGGCCATCCTTTTATTATCTCTAATTTTGTTGCATCCATATGGGTGCCATCTTTAGAGATAATGTGACCTAAATATTGAATCTCTTGTAGGGAAAATTCACTTTTCTTTTGATTAATGAAAAGCTTATTCTCTCACAACTTGAAAGATTACCTGGAGGTGTTGCTTGTACTCCTCAAGAGAATTTGAATGGCCTGAAGATCTTTGTCCATCATGATTTTGAATGCGTTTGGAACATTTGTCATGTCAAAACTTGTAACTTATCAAATAGATCTTCTTCCCGCGGCACGGAAAATCTATTTTTGATAGTGATCTATAGTCGACACATATGTGATATGTGTTGTCTTTCTTTTGCACTAAAAGTAATGGTGAACAAAATGGAGAGGAGCTAGGGCCTCACCATCCCTTTTTCCACCAAATCATGCACTTGTCTCATGATCTCCTCTTGTTGAGTTTGTGAAACTCGATAAGGAGGCTTGTTAAGTAGTGAGCTTCTTGGTAGGAGCTCAATTGCATGGTCATCATCCCTCATTTTAGAGGTAGCTCACTAGGGATGTCATCAATGAAAACATCTTGGAATCCATTTAGGAAATTAGACAACTTTAATTCCTCTTGATTCTCTTGCAGGGATATGGTGTTCCCCAACTCATTAGCATCTATGTACATGCTCTTTTCCCTATAGGTGAAGTAGATTCTCCTTTCAAGGAAATTCATGTTGGAAGCAATGCGGTTAAAACATCGTGCCCCAACGATAACATTCTCATGTTTGAGAGGGAAGATGAATAAATCCTCTTTGTCCACATAGCTTTGGACATGAAGCCTCAATTTTCCAATTAAGGGAGTAATTGAGATGTATTGTCCCTTGATAGCTCCATTAGATTTCAATGTATTTCCCATCTTGTGGGCTTGTATGCCTAGCTTGGTGGTCAACTCCGTGGATATGAAGTTGTGAGTTGAAACAGGGTCAAACAAAATAAAGGCATCATGCTCTTACATCTTTCCCCAAGCATAGGAAAGGAGAAACCTTGGCAATGAGAATCCTCTTTTGGAGCTTCAAACATAGAGGCTCTAGGACTCTCATTGTGGGAAATTCTCTTGGGGCAAGAACGATAACCATGGCCTTGTTCCCCATATTTCAAACATGTGTGGTCCGTGCAAAAAGCTTCTAGCTCTTTCGGAGAGAGTTTATATTTACTTTTGTAAACTCCCTTCTCCTTGGACCGATTTTTGTTGTTGTTGGAATGGCCTTGGTAAGAATTTTGGGCATTGGTTTTCCCCTTGGCATCACTTTTGTCTTTATTTTCCATGGGCTTGACATTCCATGTAGCCCCTAGTTGGAAATTGATGCGCAAAGCAACCATGGTGTGGTGGATTACTTTGGTGATAGAACCAGGCCGTTGAGAGTTGACATACTCGGCCACATCTCTTTGGGTAATCCCGCACATAATTGTTGCTTTTGCTTGACAAAGTCTATCTTTTGAAAGACAGTAGCCTTGAGATATAAATCCCAAAACTTGCCCACATATTTGTAGATAGATTCATGAGAGAGAAGCTTCAAACTTCGCCATTCGGTGAGCACTTTGTCCTTTGCATTGCTTACAAGGAATTGCTTCATGATGGAAACTCGTAGAGTTTTCCATGTCTTTGGGGCTTCACCGTTGCCACGAAAGCTAGCCCACCATTGACAAGCCGATTTTCAAAAATGCAAAGCTACATGGTGTAGCTTGGAGGACTCCGTGAAGCCCTCGTCTCCAAAGGCCGCATCAAATTGTTGGATGAAGGCCAATACTTTGTCGATTGCACCAAAGGTGCCATCATAGGTGAGAAAAGAGGTACTCTTTCCTCCCTGTTTGAACTTCTTGAGCTTTTGTGACCTTCGCCATGGAGGATAAGATTTGCGATGTCCTCCCCTCTTGTATTCTCTAGGAGAATAACTATTGCTTTTTGTCGGAAGAGAAGGAAGGTGAAGAAGAAGGAGAAGAGGGTGACCTCTTTCTTGCCCTTTTCTTCCTTTGTTTCCTCTCTTCCCTTTTGGAGTGATGAGGAGAAGGACTATGGGTTAACCATTTCCTCTTGGGAGGAGTTGGCAATCGTTATCTTCATGGAGCCACATCTTTGGAGGAACTTAGGGATTCATTACTTTCATGATCTTTGGATTCGTCCTCTCGTATGGGAGAGAGTCTTCTTTTGGGGTCTCATCAAGAGGCATCCTAAGATCTCTTTCCTCTGGGAGAGGAAAGGAAATCCCATTAGCACGAAGTTTTTAAGTAACTTCGGCTTGCAAAGTGGGGTTGCCCATAGCTTGGTGCAACCTAGTAACAACATAATTAACAAACATGGGGGCATCATCATTAGCACCTTCATTTGCAAAATCAAAGTTGTCAATGTTCATTCTACTCTCTTGGTTATTGTCAGCCATGTTAATTAAACTTATGTGTTTACTTAGTTTATGCTTTGGCAATTCAAAACCTTAGTTGCTACTCCTCTTAGCCTTTGAAAGTAGGCACTTAAGTATCTACACCCACGGTTCGAATTGGTTAATTAAAGAGAGTAGTGGAGTGAGTCTAACATAGCGAAGTTGTCGAGGGATAGCTCCTTTCGGACTTCTTATGGCTCAATAATGGTAAAGCCATAGGCAAGTCTAAAAAGACTCCATTATTAAGACCAAATCTCCCGAGGTGTGCACCATATCCCACATAGTGAGCTCAACGAAATCGATAATAGATCCCAGCTTACCCTAATATAATTAAAAAAATCAACCATTAATAGGCTACTTAAGGACCTCTCTTCTTAAGCAAGAAAAGAGAAGCCAAATGCTCTGATACCAATGTAATGGAAATGGCCTATGAACTTTGAAAGTAGCGGAATTAGGAAATTAGATGAAGCACTTTTGTGAGATTACTTTGTGAGCATAGCGGGTGAACTTAATTGATGGTAGCAACATAAACATGGTACTTAGTTAACTTGGCATGAACAATACTTTTGCAAGAGAGAGAGTTTAGAGAACATGACAATAATTGAGGACCGTATTCATATGGAGCCGGTCCCCCCTCCAATAGGCATTTGTATTATAATTTCTCCCATCAAGAGAGACTTGGTACAATACAATCTTTGTGTTCGTTGTGACCTAGGTGATGCAATGAAGATAGAAAGCTTCATGCATCACAAGCATAACATAAACTTTGTAGAAATCAGTAACTATCCCAAGCCTCAGTCCCAAGGCCTCAAACACCTTCGAAGGTGGAGAGAGCTAGCGGGGAATGAGGATAGGGAAGAGGAAGAAGAAACATTCCATAGAAGAAAGAAATAGTTCCTCACTTATCATTATTCTTCTTGCTAGCATACATAATAGCATAGTAATGAAGATGGACAAGATGGCAAGCTTAAGCATTGAAGCATGGCTCTTGGTTGGATTTGCATTCCATAGCCAAGAGTGTTGATGTAGGCTCTCACTTCTCACAAGCTTGGAGAAGGAGGTGGTGTTCCTCAACTTTCACCAAGTGAGAATGGTCCACAAAATGAGTGTTGTATATCCCCCTAGCACCCCCCTTGCTTGCTTGGGGCGAGTTGCAACTTTTCCACATGCTGCAAGCTCATTGGACCCCTCTCCCTCTAGCCAATCACATGCAGCATGTAGTCAAGTACATGGGTAGTCTTTTGACAAGTGTCCTCCTTACCCCTTAGAGAGAGAGAGAGAGAGAGAGAGAGAGAGAGAGAGCTTGAAAATACCTAGATATTTGTTGGATGAAACTAGAAGCTCATTGGACTCCTCTTTAGCCCAACCAATAGCATTCAAGCACTTCATGTGGTTAAGCTTAGTGAGAGTCTAACATGTGTCCCATGTGCCCTGTTAGAAAAGGGGTGTCCTTTGGGTGAGTGGAAGGTTAGGTCAAAGATTTCCCTAACTTTGGGACTTTCATGCACAGAAAGCTTCTCAAGCAACTTCCTCATTAAGTTTTTAGGGTCTCTTTTTGACTCAAGCACCTTAGCCCCCATGCATAAGAAGCTTCTCAAGCAACTTTCTCATTAAGTTTGTAGGGTCTCTTTTTGACTCAAGCACCTTACTCCCCATGCATAGGAAGCTTCTCAAGCAACTTCCTCATTAAGTTTGTAGGGTCTCCTTTTGACTCAAGCACCTTACCCCCCATGCATAGGAAGCTTTTCAAGCACCTTCCTCATTAAGTATGACAAGTACCTCAAGTACCTTAGTCATCAAGCATGACAAGCACCTTAGGTGGAGTTCCCACCTCAAGCTTAGCCCTAGCTTGCCTAAGGTCAATTGCCTAAGGTCAAAGGCACCTCAAGCTCAGCCCTAGCTTGCCTAAGGTCAAAGGACTTTTAACACTAACCATTGGAGGTCTTTAATGAAGCTAACCCTAAGGTCTTTTAAGCTCCATTAGATGCACATTGCTCTTTGATAGACTACCTCCTTTTGGACCCCTATTGAGATGTAAACATCTCTCCTCTTGATCCCCTATTGAGGTAAGTCTAGAAGCGCTTATTGCACATTGCTCTTTGATAGACTACCTCCTTTTGGACCCCTATTGAGACGTAAACATCTCTCCTCTTGGTCCCCTGCTGAGGTAAGTCTAGAAGCACTTATTGCACATTTCTCTTTGATAGAATATCTCCTTTTGGACACCTATTGAGATGTAACCATCTCTCCTTTTGGGCCCGTGTTGAGACAGGTCTAGAAGCACATGTCTCTATTCTAACTCTTGTTCCCGTTTATTCTCCCACATTAAGATCAGTTTAAAATGAGAAAATCATTTGGTAAAGTTAGATATTATATTTTATGACAAGTGCGATACACCTGATCCGCGCGTGGCACCATTGAATACCTCTTATACCTTGGGTTTCATGGCCAAGCTCATGGAAATACCATTTCATCCTCTGATGAGGCCTACGTCACTCTCTATAGTATCCGCTTCATTACTGAGCTCATGGAGTGTGATTTTTCACACCAGCCTCACCTCGAGCACCATGATCATCCAAGCAAGCCGTCTAGCATCAAAGTATCGCACAATGATTATGCTTCTCATACCCTGCAGAGAGCATCCACATTGTACCCAAAAACACAACACATCTCATTGCAATTGGATGGATTTGGACATTCAGTAGAGCATTTTTTCCCCTCTTGCAAGATGCATGCAACCTCCATGAGCAGACGCTCATGACAATGACGGAGTACATGATGCAAGTCCCCATGATGGCAACAAGCGATCACAAGATTTTCAAGTTGGCAATGATGATAATGAACAAGTGATTACAAGCTTTTCAAGTTGGCAATGATGATACTTACATGAATGCAAAAGACCCGTGCAGTCCATCGATATGACTTCCAAGCTTTCCATAACAGCAATGTCCACAGAAAAGATAATGCTACCATCAGGTGTGGGTGCATTGAGGCAGTGCATGGTCAGCACGATTGCAATGTTCATAAAAAAGTTAATGATGTCATTGGGTGTGGGTGCATTGAGACAATGCATAGACACCAAGGTGCCAGGAATTGTCTTGCACGGCATGGCCACATTCGCCGCTTGAAGTACTTTGGCAGCTAATGACGTGGAATTGGGCTCCAGGTTTTTCAAAATACTCTCTCTCTCTCTCTCTCTCTCTCTCTCTCTCTCTCTCTCTCTCTCTCTCTCTCTCTCTCTCTCTCTCTCTCTCTCTCTCTCTTTCTCGTGACGTCCCATTGTGAGCATGTTGCCTACACAGAATAAGTCTTTATCAGCGAACACCTTCTACTTTGGCAGAGAGTCCTATGACGTCCCATTGTGAGCATGTCTCTCATGTGATGTCCCATTGTGAGCATGTTGCCTACAAAGAATAAGTCTTGATCAGCAAACACCTTCTACTTTGGCAGAGAGTCCTGTGATGTCCCATTGAGAGCATATGTAATGGAATTGGCCTATTTAACTTGAGAGTAGCGGAAATTAATGAGAGTACTTTTGAGAAATAACTTTGTGGGCATAACGGGTGAACATAATTGAAGATAGCAAAATAATCATAGCAATTAGTTAACTTGGCATGAACAATACTTTTGCAAGAGAGAGAATTTAGAGAACATGACAACAGTTGAGGACCGGATTTATGTGGAGCCGGTCCCCCCTCCAATAGGCATTTGTATTATGATTTCTCCCATAAAGAGAGACTTGTTACAATACAGTCTTTGTGTTCCTTGTGACCTAGGTGATGCAATGAAGATGGAAAGCTTCATGCATCACAAACATAACATAAACTTGAAGAAAGCTTTAGCTATCCCAAGCCTCAGTCCCAAGACCTCAAACACCTTCGAAGGTGGAGAGAGCTAGCAGGGAATGAGGGTAGGGAAGAGGAAGAAGAAACATTTCATAGGAAAAAGAATTAGTTCCTCACTTATCATAACTCTTGTTGCTAGCATACATAATAGCATAGTAATGAAGAAGAAGGAGATGGCAAGCTTAAGCATGGAAGCATGGCTCTTGGTTGGATTTGCACTCCATAGCCAAGAGTGTTGGTGTAGGCTCTCAACCTCTACTTCCTTGGAGAGGGAGCTCTTGCACTTTGCATAGCACACAATGAGAGTGTTTGTGAGTGTGTGTGGGTGAGTATACCCCCTAAGTAACCCCCTAGCTTGCTTGGGTCAACTCCCCCTTGTAGCTCATGCTGGAAGCTCATTGGACCCCTCTAGGCCTAGCCAATCATAAGTAGGAGGCATTACAAGCTGTAGGGGTAGCCTTGAGACAAGTGTCCCCCTTTCCCCTTTGAGAGAGAGGGCTAGATAAATGCTAAATCAATTAATTAAATCTCCTAAATTACTATTGGACCCCTTGGGTGGCCAACCAATAGGCTTCAGGCATCTCATGAAGGTAACATAGGTAGGGGCCTTACATGTGTCCCTGCTGCCTCTTCAAGCTTGGGCCTTCCTTGTGTGTGTGAGTGTGTGTTCTCTCTCTCTATCCCCTAGGAAAAGGGCTCGCCCCCCCTCTTGTAGGGATACTTTTGACTTTTGGTGCTCAAGCACCTTAGTCATCAAGCATGACAATGCACTTGAACTAGGGGTGTTCCCACAAGCATCTCAGGCAAGCATGTCAAAGCACCTCGAGCACCTTAATCAAGTAGCAAGTCAAGCACCTCAAGCATGTAGCAGGTCAAGCACCTCAAGCACCTTAATCAAGCACCTCAAGCACGACAAGCACCTCGAGCTTGGGCCGGGTTCCCGCCTCAAGCTCAGCCCTAGCTTACCTAAGGTCAAAGGACTTTTACACACATTATTGGAGGTCTTCAATGAAGCCAACCCTAAGGTCTTATGCTCCATTGGTTAGCCTTGCTCTTTGATAGACCATCTCTCATTTGGGCCCCTTTACCATTGGCCCCATGTTGAGATAGATCTATAAGCACATATCTATATCTTAACACTTGTTCCCGTTTATTCTCCCACACTAAGTGATCAATTTAATATGAGAAAATCATTTGGGTTGGTTAGATATTAGATTTTATGACATTACCTCTCTCTTGAAATCATAGTCGTCCTCGACTATGAGGTAGAAGAGATAAAGCCTTAGTCATTAGTCAATCTTACTTAGTGGGTAGAGGATCCCTTTTTACCCTATGACATCTTTCCAAGATGGATGACTAATCCATTTGGTGCTTCGGAGACATAGCTGCCACAAGCATGTATGCTCTTTAGTCCATTTCATTCTCCCAAAGTAGAGTGACAAATTCTACTTGGTGTTTGAGAGACGTCGTCATCACAAACATGATTCTAAGCATGCATACTAGTTATATTTGTGCACAATTAAAAAGAGGACTAGTCTTATAAGACAAAAACATGAGTTATTTAAAAGAAATTTGTACATTTGCTTACTCTAATGTAGCATTGTAAGCATTGACAAGGTTCATACTATCCTTAAGCTGTACTCCTTGCATCCATCTAGCATCTTCAAAAGGATAATTTTTGAACTTAATAAGATACCGTCGGATAATCTTACCATGTCGTAGTACCTTGTCTTCATGTCGAAGGACAGCTTCGGGTTGTAGCACCTCTTCTTGGTCTTCAACTTCAAGAGAATCTTCAATGATTGGTTCAATTGGTGGCTCTCCTTTTTAGGGCTTAAGTAGGCTTACATGAAAGGCATTGTGTATGAGCCAATGGTTGGGCAACTTGAGTTGATAAGCCGTCTCATTGATGGGCTTCAAGATTTGGAAAGGACCATAGTATCTTTTTGCTAGTTTAGCATAATACTTTTGATGGCCTGTAGGATTTTTGCCCGTCGTTTGCCTTAATCGAGCCTTAGGAAACTTGAGAAGACCCAATCATTTTCTTTGAACATTAAGGCTCTTCTGTGCTTATCAGCAGCAGGTTTTTGCCTGTGTTGAGAGATGGATATAGCCTCCCTAATCTTTTGAAAAGATTCTTGTAAGTCACGGCTATACTCATCGGCGGCGAAGATCTTCCCATGTACTTTGAGTAGCAAGGGACTTTTAGGTCTTCCCTCAATGATCTCAAAAGGTGCTTTTCCCGTAGAAGTATGTACAGTATTATTGTAGGCATACTCTACAAGAGGTAAGTACTTTTCCCATTGTGAGCGTTGATCTACTTCGGTAACATAAGTCTTGAGTAGATCGAGTATCGTAAGATTGGCTATCTCACTTTGGCCATCCGTTTGTGGGTGGTAGGCCGAAGAGAAATTCAATCTTGTTCCTAGATTTTCAAAGAATCCAGAAATTACTGGTCATTCTAGGATCTCTATCTGACACGATGGATGTGGGTAATCCATGGTGCTTGAAAATCTAAGATATGAAGAGAGTTGCCATTTGATGTGCCTTAATAGTCTTTTTGACAGGAATAAAATGTGCTTGCTTGCTAAACTTGTCGACTATTGTCCATATTCCTGTATTCCCATGGATAGACTTGGGTAATCCAAAGATGAAATCCATGGATATACTCTCCCATGGTGAATTTGGAATAGGCAATGGCTGGAGTAATCTAGGTGGCTTCCCTCTATCATACTTGGTCTTTTGGCATACTACACATTTTGATACATACTCTTGTATGTCCACTTTCATGGTAGGCCAATAGAAGTACGTCTCCACTCCTCGGAGAGTAGGTTGAATACCTCTATGCCCCGCATATGGAGGAGCATGGGATTCATACATAACTTTCTCACGAAGGGAATGGGTAACACATAGCCTATTGTCGTGGAGAAGATAACCATCCTGCAAGGTGAATGGTTCCTCTTTCTTTCCCAAATCAAGGGCTGACATTATGTCTCTAAAGTCAAGGTCAGTAGCATACTCATCTATCATAGAGGATAGATCATTGTGAGTAGCTATAGACACCGCATTAACTTTTGGTCGTCGTGAAAGTGCATCGGCAACTTGATTGTGCTTACCAGCTATGTGAGCAATATGGAAATTAAATTGCGAAAGAAAATTTGCCCACCTCATTTGTTTGTCGGAAAGCTTGGTTTGCGTCATGAAATACTTGAGACTTTGGTGGTCGGTTCGTAGGATAAATGGAGTCCCCAATAGGTAGTGCTTCCATGTGTCTAGGGCATGTAGAACAGCTAAAAGCTCTTTCTCATAAATGCCCAAGACTCGTTCATCAATATTGAGCCTTCGACTCTCATATGCTATGGCATGCCCTTCTTGAAGCAAAACTGCTCCAAGGCAATCATCACAAGCATCACATTGGACCTCAAATGGCTTTGAGAGATCTGGAAGCACGAGGACTGGTTGGGAAGTAAGTTTCTCTTTGAGCTTTTCAAAAGCATTTTGCTCCTTAGTTGTCCATACAAACTTAACGTTCTTCTTAGTTAAGTCGTGTAGTGGTCCTGCTACTTGAGAGAATTTTGCTATGAAGCGTCTATAGTATGCGCACATACCAACAAAGCTTCTTAGCTCATGTAGATTTCTTGGGTTAGGCCATGCTTTTATTACCTCTAACTTTGATGGATCCATTTGGATACCATCTTTAGAGATAATATGACCTAGGTATTGAATCTCTTGAAGGAAGAATTCGCTTTTCTTTTGGTTGAGATAAAGCTTGTTCTCCCTCAATGCTTGAAAAATCGCTTGGAGATGTTGCTTATGTTCCTCCAAAGACTTGGAGTAGATGATAATATCATCAAAGAACACGCCAGTGCATTTACGATATGGTCTAAAAATTTTCTCCATCAAACGATTGAAAGTAGCTGGTGCATTAGTCAAGCCAAAAGGCATGAGTAGATATTCATAAAGACCAAACGTTGTGAGAAACGCAGTCTTTAAGATATCTTCATCCACTATCCTTATTTGATGATAGCCACTCTTAAGGTCAATCCTACTGAAGTAGGTAGAGCCTTGTAGCTTATCAAACAGATCTTCTACCCAAGGTACGGGAAATCTATTTTTGATAGTGATATGGTTTAGTGCTCGATAGTCCACACACATACGGTATGTACCATCTTTCTTTTGCATTAAAAGGACTGGAGAACAAAAGGGAGAGGAACTAGGCCTCACCATCCCTTTGTCTACCAGTTCTTGTACTTGCCTCATGATCTCCTCTTGTTGAGCTTGTGAGACTCAATAAGGAGGCTTGTTAGGTGGTGAGCTTCCAGGAAGGAGCTCAATCCGATGGTCATCATCCCCTCGTTTTGGAGGTAAGTCCATAGGGATATCATCGATGAACACATCTTGGAATCCTTTTAGAAAATTAGACAAGTCTAACTCTTCTTGATTCTCATTATTTACATTTGATAAAACATTAGTATCTTTTAGAGACTCTTTGACAAAAATCATGTACGCAGAAACTGAGCTCTTCATTGACTTATCAAAAGCAAGAGGATTTACAAGTGGAATAGTGCGACCACGCTCACTAGCATCTATATACATGTTCTTCCCCCTGTAAGTGAAGTAGATTTTCCTTCCAGGGAACTTCATGTTGGCAGCCATGCGATCAAACCATGGTGCCCCTAGGATAACATCCTCATGTTGGAGAGGAGAGATGAAGAAGTCTTCTTTGTCGACATAGCTTTGGACATGAAGCCTCAACTTCCCAATCAAGGGAGTAACGGAGGCTTGTTGTCAATGAAAGCTGCATCAGCCACTACTATATCTCCCATCTCAAAAGCTTGAATGCCCAACTTGGTGGCCAACTCTATTGATATGAAGTTGAGAGTAGAGCAAGGGTCAAACAAGATAAAGGCATCATGCTCTCTTACTTTTCCCCAAGCATAGGAAAGTGATGATCCTTTGCAATGAGCATCCTCTTTTGGAGCTTCGATGGTAGAAGCCCTAGGAGTCTTATTGCGAGCATTCTTCTTGGGGCAAGAACGATAGCCATGTCCTTGCTCCCCACACTTGAAACACTTATGGTCCTTGCAAAAAGCTTCAAGCTCTTCAAGAGAGAGTTTGTTTTTACCTTTGTAAACTCCCTTCTCCTTGGACCGATTGTTGTTGTTGTTGGAATTGGCTTGGGAAGTATTTTGAACATTGGTTTTTCCCTTTGCATCATTTTTATCTTTGTTTTCCATGGGCTTGACATTACGTCTAGCCCCTTGATGGAAATTGATGCGTGAAGCAACCATGGTGTGATGGATTACTTCGCTAATAGTACCAGGCCATTGAGAATTGATGTATTCGGCCATCTCTTCAGGTAATGCCGCACAGAATTGTTGCCTTTGCTCGGCAAAGTCTATCTTTTGAAAGACAGTAGCCTTGAGATGTAAATCCCAAAACTTGTCTACATATTTGTGGATAGACTCGTGGGAGAGGAGCTTCAAGTTGCGCCATTCGGTAAGCACTTTGTCCTTTGCATCGCTTGCAAGGAATTGCTTCATGATGGAAACTCGTAGAGTTTTCCATGTCTTTGGTGCTTCACCATTTCCACGAAGGCTAGCCCACCATTGACGAGCTGATTTTTGGAAGTGCATGGCTACATGGCGTAGCTTGGAGGACTCTGTGAAGCCCTCATCTCCAAAGGCCGCATCAGTCCCAAGACCTCAAACACCTTCGAAGGTGGAGAGAGCTAGCAGGGAATGAGGGTAGGGAAGAGGAAGAAGAAACATTTCGTAGGAAAAAGAATTAGTTCCTCACTTATCATAACTCTTGTTGCTAGCATACATAATAGCATAGTAATGAAGAAGAAGGAGATGGCAAGCTTAAGCATGGAAGCATGGCTCTTGGTTGGATTTGCACTCCATAGCCAAGAGTGTTGGTGTAGGTTCTCAACCTCTACTTCCTTGGAGAGGGAGCTCTTGCACTTTGCATAGCACACAATGAGAGTGTTTGTGAGTGTGTGTGGGTGAGTATACCCCCTAAGCAACCCCCTAGCTTGCTTGGGTCGACCCCCCCCTTGTAGCTCATGCTGGAAGCTCATTGGACCCCTCCAGGCCTAGCCAATCATAAGCAAGAGGCATTACAAGCTGTAGGGGTAGCCTTGAGACAAGTGTCCCCCTTTCCCCTTTGAGAGAGAGGGCTAGATAAATGCTAAATCAATTAATTAAATCTCCTAAATTACTATTGGACCCCTTGGGTGGCCAACCAATAGGCTTCAGGCATCTCATGAAGGTAACATAGGTAGGGGCCTTACATGTGTCCCTGCTGCCTCTTCAAGCTTGGGCCTTCCTTGTGTGTGTGAGTGTGTGTTCTCTCTCTCTATCCCCTAGGAAAAGGGCTCGCCCCCCCTCTTGTAGGGATACTTTTGACTTTTGGTGCTCAAGCACCTTAGTCATCAAGCATGACAATGCACTTGAACTAGGGGTGTTCCCACAAGCATCTCAGGCAAGCATGTCAAAGCACCTCGAGCACCTTAATCAAGTAGCAAGTCAAGCACCTCAAGCATGTAGCAGGTCAAGCACCTCAAGCACCTTAATCAAGCACCTCAAGCACGACAAGCACCTCGAGCTTGGGCCGGGTTCCCGCCTCAAGCTCAGCCCTAGCTTACCTAAGGTCAAAGGACTTTTACACACATTATTGGAGGTCTTCAATGAAGCTAACCCTAAGGTCTTATGCTCCATTGGTTAGCCTTGCTCTTTGATAGACCATCTCTCATTTGGGCCCCTTTACCATTGGCCCCGTGTTGAGATAGATCTATAAGCACATATCTATATCTTAACACTTGTTCCCGTTTATTCTCCCACACTAAGTGATCAATTTAATATGAGAAAATCATTTGGGTTGGTTAGATATTAGATTTTATGACAGCATGTTTCCTATAGAGAATAATTCTTGATCAGCAAACACCTTCTACTTTGGCAGAGAGAGAGAGAGAGAGAGAGAGAGAGAGAGAGAGAGAGAGAGAGAGAGAGAGAGAGAGTTGCAGGTGTAATCTGTAGAGGTGAACCGGAGCTCACATGTGCTACATGCCTTCCAAGTGAAAGTGTACGTGTTTGCATTTGGAGAGATGCCCTCTCTGCATCTGCTACAATCCAGAGCTTTGTGACCCTCACCATGTTGGTCATATCTTGCAATCAATGCACTCCATGATACAACATTGCAGACAGTAGTAGCTCATCGAGGACCTATTGCACTCTTTCAAGTCCACCGCACTTGACGTACATATTGACTAATGTGTTGCCTAAGTATGTGTTCTTTTCAAGAAACCCACTATCACAAATATTAGCATGTATCATGTTTCCTAATTGGTACAAATCCTTCTTCTTAGCACATTCTTTAAGCGAGCTCACAAAAGGAATACTTATTCTCTTCCCTTGCATGTTTTCCTTCCCGATGCTTTTCATCCACCGGAAATAGCCTAGCGCTTGTTGGCCCTGCCCAAGTTTGACATATCTTGCAATCAATGCATTCCAAGAGACGACATTCCGAATGGGATTCTCCTCAATCACTTTTTGTGCTTTAAGAAATGCACCACATTTGGCATACATGTCGATCAAGGTAGTTCCAAGCATGCATGTTTTCTCTCAACAACCCCAATCTAACAATATCATCGTGAATTCCCTTGTCCATGTCAACATCTTGTGTAATGCCAAATGCCTTCAAGGTCCAAGTGTACATGATTGCATTTGGAGAGATGCCCTCTCTTTGCATTGTGGATAGGAAGCTCATTGAGGAACTAGTGTGCTCTATCAAGTCCACCACACTTGACATATGTACTGACTAATGTGTTGGCCAAGTATGTATTTCTTTCAAGCAACCCACTATCATGAATAACATGTATCCTATTTTCTTGGTACAAATCCTTCTTCTTAGCATTGTCTTTAAGTGAGCTCACAAAACATATACTTAGTCTCTTCCCCTTCCATGTTTGCCTTCAAGCTGCAAGCATATGTGATTGCATCTAGAGAGACACCCTCACTTTGCATCAGCCAAAAACAGCCCATAGCTTTGTGACCCTAACCTGCTGGACATATCCTACAATCAATGCCCCCCATGAGACAACATTGTGGACACAAAGGTCATTGATGGCCTATTCTACTATGTCAAGTCCATCGCACTTCACAGACGTACTGACTACCATGTTTCCTAAGTATGTATTCTTTTCAAGCAACCCCCTATCACAAATATCAGCATGTATCCAACCCCATATCACAAATATCATCATGTATCCTATTTCCTTGGTAAAAATCCTTCTTCTTAGCATTGTCTTTAAGTGAGCTCACAAAAGAAAGACTAAGTCTCTTCCCTTGCATGTTTGCCTTCAAGAAGCAAGCATATGTGATTGTATGTGGAGAGACGCCCTCGCTTCCCATCCATCAAAAATAGCCCAGAGCTTCTTGGCCTTGCCCAAACTGGACATATCTTGCAATCAGTGCATTCCAAGAGACAACATCCCGGACTGGAAGCTCCTCAAGCACTTTTTTTGTTTTGTTTTGTTTTCCAATACTTTAATATTTTGTCATGATTCTCTCAGCATTAAAGGTGCGGAGATCCAGAAGGAGCGTAGGATGAGGGGATGCTCTCAACCACGGAGGAGGTTGCAGAAGAGGGTTTGATCTATGTTGGTGAGACATGGGCGATGACATCACTACAAGAGGTTGTGTGCTCTTGTGACGCTGTTAGCGACGGAAATACACTGGGTTTTTATAACCCCCGGCGTCGCTACAACCGTCGCTAATAGCGTCGCTACGAGAGCGTCGCTATAACCGTCGCTATAGGTGTCGCTATGAACGTCGCTATATAGAGACGCATATAGCGACGCCTATAGCGACGGTTATAGCGACGTTTAAACAGAAGTCTATAGCGACGCTACAGAGCCATAAATAGCGACGGTTTGAGCGACGCCCGAGAGAAATTTTTTTTGGTGACAGGGCATTGAATGCCCTACCACCCATCAACCATATTGTACTTGATTCACTTTTTTAAAAAAGTGCAAGGGTAGATAATAGACCCAAAATAATCACCCACAAGACGCATTGTTTGCAAAATTGACAAGCGTAAAATTGACAATTGTACACATCATAGGCAAAATGAATTGATTGGCAAATGTAATAATGACAATTGTACAACATCATAGGCATAAAGAATTGATTGGCAAAATGAACTGCGGTGACAAATGTAATAATATACATGGTTCAAAAAGACGTATAAAATCCGTCTCATGATACATAAGCTATGAGAAACCCTAAACTAATGCTATCTAGCTATGGCTAAACTGACGTCGTCTAGTCAGACGTCTCATCGCGTCCAAGCGGCGTATCTGTCGGATTCTGCAAAAAAAGACAATAAGACAGCTTTTAGTAAGTATAAACATATAACGACATTTATAAAACAATACAAAAAATAGAAAAGAGTAAACCCTAATACTAACCATGCCGCCGCGAGAACTGAGAATGTCCATCAGGGCGTTTAAGCCCTTCCTGCCTGCGTACTCACGCTCGTACGGTGTGGGATCACGTCCTGTCATCGACCACTGTCAAAACATACAAAGAATTCATTATGTTAGAATTAAAAAAGTCATAAACCCTAAACTATCGAACATAAAGAGCAATGCAAAAACACTTACAAAATCGGCCTCAAATGATGCCCATCCACCGCTCCCCAAGTGGTGCGAGCTCCCTGCCTCTACTCGCGCTCTGGCTGCATCCTTTTGTTGCTTCCACTTGTCGGGATTCTCGCGCGCTGCTTTCTTCGCATTCTTCCAATCTTCTTTGGCCAGCCAATCTGGCCTGTTCCACCCATGCTTGATTGCTTTTTGCACTTTGGAACCCTTGTGTTTGCAGTATTCGCGCATTCGAATCTTCATCAGGTCTTCATTGAAGCGTTGATCCCCTGTTGGAACGGGAAACTCATCATGAAGTATGCTGATGACTCTGTTTTTAAAATCACTTGGTACTTCACTCCATTTGTTTAGTATGTAGTGTCTAAACAGCTAAGAGCAAAGACCACGCATGCGCGAGATCACCTTCTTGCCGTCATCATCCATGATGATGCCGCCGCTGAAGTCGACGGAGTAAGGCAAGCCCTCTGGCCGGTGACGCGTGAACCTGGGTGTCCCGGCAGGGGTCTCTAGCGGTGTGTCGATGGGGGTACGGACGTCAGGTGTCTCCACCGGCGTCTAGGCCCCGAAGTGAGGAGTGTCGAGTGGGGTGGCTCCTGGCGGAGTAGGTAGAGGTGTGTAGCTGCTAAGAACAGTCAGCCGTGCAAAACCTGGCGTAGATGGCGATGTTGTGGCTGGTGTGGGGGCGGGCAAAGAAGGGGAGGGTAAAGAGCCTCGTCGAACACGAGGCGGTGTGGAGGCATCGATGGCGGAATCCCCACAACAACCGCCACCGCCACCACTAGAGCGCCGGTGTCTAGACGAGTGTGAAGCTCGTCTCGTCGACGCCGAAGCTTCGGAGCGCGCCGAATGCTCCGAAAGAGAGGGAGATGCGGATGGAGTAGGAACGCGCGATGATGCGCCAGAGCGATGACGCTCCACGTACCACTGTCTCTGCTGCGGTGACAAAGAAGAAAGAAACTCCTCATCATCCATACCTGCATTAAACACACGAATATTTAAACTTAATATTGAATGAATAGAGTAGACAATGACGCAAAGACCATTAAATACAATGACGTAATGACGCATATAAATACAATGATGCAATGAATTGAGTGATAGAAGAGGCAAGTCGAAAACTCAGAATTTTCAATCAAAAGATGTGAGCGCGAGTAGAAAAGAGCGTTATACACCATGGAAGGTACTTAGAGAGCCAGAGCTTTTACAACACGGGGCAAAATTGTTCAAATACAATATTTGTGGCTTTAAGAGATCTCTCTCTCATCCTCGCATAACTCAGCATAACTTCCTATATCTATATAGAGCTCTCCGTTTAAACACATATCCTCTGTTTCATTTTGTAGCTCCTCTGCATGCACCCCATATAGAGTAGTAGCATCTTGATGCTCGTCTGGCACCACCGTAGCGGCTTCTGATTGAGCATCTTCTCTGATCTCCTCCATTGATGCCGTTGTGATTGGCACATGGTAGCCTTCATACGTCCTTGCACTACGAGGGGCTACCTCTATGACATACCACCAGTTTGATGTAGACTTTGTAGGATGAAATATTACCTGCCAGAGCCACATAACTTACATGAGAGCTTTCAAGCACATAACTTGTAAAAGGGGGATGTTAACTATTTACATACTTACTTGTTCACAATGCTCGGGTAGTACAAAAGTGTCTCTTAGGTCAGTCCATTTCTTAGTAGAATCCACCTCAAGAAAACCAGACTCTCCTCTACGCACAGTAACGTTGCGACCCTCCATGATTATCTTGAACCATTGCACGTCGAACAAGTCGACAAAAAATCCTCTGTAATCGATCCTCAAAATCTCTTCCAACGTGCCGAAGTAAGTGAGTTCCGCCACCACAGGATCTGCATCAGAGGAACGTCATCGACTAGACTGTTCAAATTTTGCCATGATTCCACAATCTTGAGTAAAACGCTTTTTGTCGATTCGTTCCACCCTAAAATGTCGACCTTTACACCATGCTGCTGTGTATGACTTATACTACAACGAACAAAGATTATGAGTGGCCGTTCAAACGTTTAGAAATAAAGTCACTAGCTAGTCGTACATTGCAAACTTACCTTGGTCGCGCAACCCCGAGAGTACTCCCACTCTTCCTCAGTCACTTTGTCACCGCATTGTTGTGCGCTTTTCAATTGGTTGTGCAACCATCTTAAGCTCATGAAGGTTGGTAGGCTCTCCAAAACCGTCGGATAGTGCATCGGTGGTCGTCTTCCCCGTCTCCACTCGATTCGTGCCCTTTGTCACTCTTGCTTTGCATCCTCATATTGTGAAATCCACTTTTGCATCACTGGATTGTGAAGCATGCAAAATCGGTTGATTTTAGCCTCTAGATCTTCTGTCATCTTCTTCTCAACACCGAGATTGCACATGACAATCCCAGATATGCGCTCATCATCTATGGTTCGCCATAGCGTGTCCCGGGCTTTATCAAATCCATCTAGCCACTCTCCAATGTACACTAGGGACTCTGATACCAACCAACCTTCTGCCATGCTACCCTCCGGACGTGCCTTTTGACGCACATATCCCTTAAGCGTTTTCATGAAACGTTCTAAGAAGAACATCCATCTGGAATGAACTGTGCCAGCTATTTCCACCTCATCAACTATGTGAACAAAAAGATGCACCTGAATGGTTAGCATGGTAGTAGGAAAATGTTTCTCAAACATGCACACAAGCTCCGCAGCATTTAGTTTGGCGAATGGTATGGAGTCTACGTTGATCTCCTTTTGTGAGATCCATTGCACCAGCTTTGCAGTTTGTAGATTGTGTTACGGATGTCGAGAGACAAACATCCCTCAATGGCAACCCGTAAAGTAAACTGTAAAGTATGTGCAGCAATGATATTAAAGTCCACATTTTATGCAATGATATTAAAGTCCACTATGAACGTACCTGACACATTTTATGCCAATCGTGTGACTTCAAACCGGTAAGCTTTCCTTCTTTAGTAAAACACGTTCGGAGTGAGTGCATTACGCCAGTGGGGGTCCGCAAAGATCGAATGGTCTCTTTTACTTTGCGTTCTTGGGCTCCTGTGAAAATCCATGTTGCTTTAGGGAGTTTTATCGATCCATCAGACGCTGTTTGCGGCCAATATTGCTCCATACGATCCACATTTCTAAGGTCAACTCTGGCTCCCAAAGTATCTTTCTTGCCGGTCAGATGGTCCCATAGTAGATTACCCACATTCTTGAATATGTGCATTGGATCGAGCAAGTGATTGATCATGAGTCGGGGCCAGTATGGTAACTCGTACCATAGAGATAGTCTCTTTATCCCTGGAGGCAATCCGTCATCGCACATCTTCTTCTGCTCTAACCATGCTTGTGCAGACATCCTTGGTGGCTCTCTTCCCAAAAAGCCGTCGCGTAACACATGATTCTCTGGAAGATACGCTTGATGACCTTCGTAGATTTGCTTCTTCAGTGAGGGCGCCCTACGTGCATTCAGTCTAGGTCCACATGTGACACATGCTCTGTATCCGCTTGTTTGAAGCCCTGCATGTATACACATGATAATAGATCAACTATGGGAAAAAACAAGATTTACAGTGTCTGAGTGAGGAGTGTCAATAGATCATGATAATAGATCAACTATGGGAAAAAACAAGATTTACAGTGTCTGAGTGAGGAGTGTCAATAGATCACCTGAGCATTCTGTTAGCCTGGGATAGTCATGCATGGTCCACATTAGAATGCCTCTGATCAAAGCATTCCATCGTCCTGTGTGTCGGTTCATATCCACCACCTCTATGCCAATCCACAATTGTTGTAGCTCTTCCAATAGTGGACGAAGATACACATCCATAATCCCCACTTTATATCGCCCTGGCACAATCAAACTTAGCCATAGGTGCCCCTTCTTCGTAGTCAACCATGGGGGAATGTTGTAGTTGACGATGACAACGGGCCATACACTGTAAGATGTTGATCTTTGACCAAATGGATTTACGCCATCCATAGCCAGGCCTAAGCGCAAATTTCGAGCTTCCCTGGCAAAATCCGACCATGTTCCATCTATATGTTTCTAGGCTGCGCAATCTGCAGACATTCGTAGCACAATATCCGAAGATTTATTCTCCTCATGCCATGATGCTAGGGCAGCCATGGACTTACATTCGAAGAAATGCTTGATGCGAGGAAGCAGAGGAAAATGTCGCAAAACCTTTTGTGGAATTTTTGTCCCGTGGAGATCTACTCGATATCTTTCGGAATCACATTTCGGACACTTCTCCATGTCTATGTATTCCCCTCTGAAAAGAATGCAGTCATTAGGACAAGCGTGGATAGAATTGTAATCCATCCCCAAGTTTCGCAAAATCTTTCTTGCTTCATCTCGGGAATCTGGCATCACATTGTCAGCTGATAGTATCTGCTCTTTAAGCAATCTACACAACATAAAAATACGATACAGTCGTGTAAAAATCTATCAGATCATTATACATTTAGAGTTTTATTAAAGTAAACTAATTGTAATAGATCACCTGAAAAGCGCTGTGACGCTAGTGTCACTCCATCCAAACTTTGCCTGCATGTTGAGAAGAACCAAGAGTGCTTTCAATCTAGACATACGTGCTTAATTATACAATGGCGTATCAGCTTCACTTTTCATATCATCATAGATAAGCCTTTCTGAATCCATGATCGTCTCGATCATTTCATCAATCTCGGGCTCAAACATTGCCTCGTTGGGAATGTGCTCTGCATGATCATCCCCTGAGCTGTCAGAGGCTACATCTTGTGGCCTCACATATGCTGCTTGACCAAAGCGCCTGCGAACACGTCTATTGGGTTGCAAGATTGTTGCTTGTTGGCCAGCGTCAGAGTCCGACGAGTTATAATTGGCAACAACTCGATCTATAATAGATAGATCGAACTCGCCAAATTCGCGAAGGTGCTGCAAAGAAACACGTCTTGTCCATCGCACAGCATGCTTGCATTGATTACAAGGACATAAGACCCTCGTTGAGAGATAGGTGTTTCGGTTGGACGATCCCACATCCTCGTCACTACTCATAATGAGGATAAAAATCTTATAACCTGGACAACAAATTTAATATTCTATTGGCATTCTTCGTCTTATCTCTCTCTCTCTCTCTCTCTCTCTCTCTCTCTCTCTCTCTCTCTCTCTCTCTCTCTCTCTCTCTCTCTCTCTCTCTCTCTCTACCTCACATTCTCTAGTCATGTCCAATCCCCGCACACCTCGGTCTAGAGGTGCATGGAGATCAGAACCACCGGGTTATAATCTCGTCTTTATTGGTCAATACCTATATTTGTGGGTACAAGAAATCTACAGACCCACGTCTACATGATACTGCATGTAGTGGACAAAACCCCTTTGCCTCTTCTCTAGCTGTAGCACTTCACAGCATCTTAACATCTTTTCACAGTAGATCTTTTCACTGTTCGTCTAACTCTAAACCCTAAACCGTAAGTAATTCTTGCGTGGACTCGATCTAACGTAAATAAGCATAAATCTAAATAAACGTAAATCTAACTAAAAATAAACCTAAATCTAATTTAACGTAAGTCTACATCTAACCTAATCTTTAACGTCTTTTGGGATAGTTTCCTACGACGTTAAAACTCTCTTCTTCTTGTGTGTGTGTGTGTGTGTGTGTGTGTGTGTGTGTGTGTGTGTGTGTGTGTGTGTGTGTGTGTGTGTGTGTGTGTGTGTGGGTAAACCTAAATAAACCTAAGTCTAATCTAATATAACATAAATCTAAATCTAACGTAAATTATGTTATATTAAAAACAAAGAACTAAACTAACAGGGATTATAAGAACCTTAAAACTGATTTAACACATAATTTTTCACATAACTCAGCAAGAGTTGGCATTCTCATCACTAAAGATGTGAGAGTTAACTTCCGACGGTGACGCTGCCTCATCTCCATCCACATCTGACGACAGCAATTGGCCCTTTAGACCGTTCTTGCTCTTGTTACTAACTTTGAAGTTGCTGTTGAATGACTAGAGGTTGTCTAGATGGTCATTGTGTCGGGGATGTAGTGACTCTTGCCGCCCTGAAGATCCACCTTCTTCCCTATCTTCTGAAGACATTTCACCAGTACTTTTGGATCGACGCAGCCCACCATGAGTGAAGGCAGCAATACCCTATATTCCATTGAGGGCTTTCTTCACCCGCTTCATGCAGGCATCGCAGTCTATGGAGACCTAAATCTAATCTAATATAACGTAAATCTAAATCTAGCGTAAATAAACGTAAATCTAACTAAAAATAAACCTAAATCTAATCTAATTTAACTTAAATAAACCTAAATCTAATTTAACGTAAGTCTACATCTAACCTAATCTTTAACGTCTTTTAGGATAGTTTCCTACGACGTTATAACTCTCTTCTTCTTGTGTGTGTGCGCGTGTGTGGATGTGTGTGCCAATAAAAAGAGATAAATGGTATAACCTTTCTATCACCCATGCCAAGTATGATAGATTGGTTATGCCATTTCCCTCTTGAATAATAGGTCTTGAGTTCAACTCCTCGTCGGCTAGATCTTTAGGTCTTTTAATTTTAATTAGTTTCCTACGACGTTAAATTAGTTTCTCTCTCTTTCTCTCTCAATGTGTGTGTGTTTTTTTGTTTATGCATGTTTTCTCTCTCTTTTCTCCTCTCAATGTGTGCGTTTTTTGTTTATGCATGTTCTCTCTCTCTTTTCCTCTCTCAATGTGTGCGTTTTTTGTTTATGCATGCTCTCTCTCTCTTTTCCTCTCTCAATGTGTGTGTGCATTCTTTGTTTATGTATGTGTGTGTGCGTTTTTGTTTATAATTGTACTCTCTCTCTCTCTCTCTCTCTCTCTCTCTCTCTCTCTCTCTCTCTCTCTCTCAAAAACACTATGTGTGTGTGTATGTGTGTGTGTGTGAGAGAGAGAGAGAGGGAGAGAGAAAGAGGGGAAGGGAACATGAGAGTGAGGAGAGGGAAGGAGCATACCTGGCTCTCCTTCCTCTCCTCGTGTGTGTGTGTGTGTGTGTGTGTGGAGAAGAAAGAGAGAGAGAGAGAGAGAGAGAGAGGGAGAGCGTTACCTGCTCCTTGCTTGAGGGCGTCGAAAAACTCAGATCTGAGATCTGAGTTTTTGGGCGCTCTCTGTTATTTTTTTAGCCCAGTCGGCGTCGCTATAAGCGTCGCAAATTTACTTGTAAATTTGCGACGCTCATAGCGACGCCGGGATTTTTTTTTTGAGCGTCGTTGTGTGAGCGTCGCTAATATGAATAGCCTCTTGTAGTGCATGCCAGTGTAGGCTCTCACCATGGAGGGCATCGACATGATCATGCAACAACCAATGTGAGCTATCTCTAGATTCTGATACACATATATCCACCATTTTGTATTTGTTCTTTGAGACACACACCCACTTTTTGTATATGTACCTCTCAGGCTCGTGGTACCTACCTTTTCCAACTCTGTTAATGTTTCTAGTTACTTACTTACTTTCTTTTCTTTTATCCACATGTTGTATCAGGTTCACCATGATGTAACTCTCTCTCTCTCTCTCTGCTTTCACTCCCTCAATCTCTCTCCTCTTTTTTTATCCCCTCTCTAGTTTTTTGTTTTTTCATTCTCTCTCTATATATATATATATATATATATAGAGAGAGAGAGAGAGAGAGAGAGAGAGAGAGAGAGAGAGAGAGAGAGTCAGATATATGTGTATTCATATCATATCCTGCATTTCACGCGATTCTTCTACTATACCATTACTTAGCGCTTCCCCAGTGATTGGTGCGGAGGGGAAACCGGCGATAGCACTATGACTACGAGGTCAGGCCCTCTCTCTCTATATCCAATAGATATATAGATTCAGACATATGTGTATTCATATCATATTATATTCAAATTCAAATAGATAAATTAAATTAAATCACCAATTTATTAAATTATATTTACATATTTATATTTATATTCAAATATATGAATTAAGTTATGCAATGATATAATGGACCTTGCCTCCACCGGCTAATTGTGGCATTGGCCACTGCACTACTTGCAGCATGCAAGGAATCTCTCTCTCTCTCTCTCTCTCTCTCTCTCTCTCTCTCTCTCTCTCTCTCTCTCTCTCTCCTGTGACGTCTCTCCCCCCCCTCCTGTGACGTCCCATTGTGAGCATGTTGCCTACAAAGAAGAAGTCTTGATCAACGGACACTTCTACTTTGGCACAAAAAGAGAGAGAGAGAGAGAGAGAGAGAGAGAGAGAGAGAGAGAGAGAGTTGGTCTAACGGTAAGGCTTTGGCCTCTCAACCTACGGGTTGTGGGTTCAAATCCCCTATTGGGTCACACTCTAGAGGGACACCTTGTGCTCACCTGGTGTTCACGTTGCTAGGGCTCTTGCCCTTGGACACTCGAGTGCATCCTCCTCCTGGGGTGGGTCACCCGAGGAGGAGGTTCCTAGCTGGTTGCTACGAGTTCTCTCCGTCGTTCCCAGCATGTGGTGCATCAATTAGGTGGCCATGGTGATGCCTACGCGTGGCTCTTGCCCGATGGTACGCGGCCCTTGCCCGACCATGTAACATGGCTAATATTTGGAAGGGATAAACACCTCCCCCTGTGGGCCCTCTGGTGTGTCGGAAAAAAAGAGAGAGAGAGAGAGAGAGAGAGAGAGAGAGAGAGAGAGAGTTTTGCAAAACCTAGAGCCCAATTCCACGTCATCAGCTGCCAAAGTACTTCAAGCGGCGAATGTGGCCATGCCGTGCAAGACAATTCCTGGCACCTTGGTGTCTATGCATTGTCTCAATGCACCCACACCCAATGACATCATTACCTTTTTTGTGGACATTGCAATCATGATGTCCATGCATTGCCTCAATGCACCCACGCCCGATGGTAGCATTATCTTTTATGTGGACATTGCTGTTATGGAAAGCTTGGAAGTCGGATCGATGGATTGCACGAGTCTTTTGCACCCATGTAAGTATCATCATTGCCAACTTGAAAAGCTTGTAATCACTAGTTCATTATCATCATTGCCAACTTGAAAAGCTTGTGATCGCTTGTTGCCATCATGGGGACTTGCATCATGAACTCCGTCATTGTCATGAGTGCCACCGTCAAGGGTTAGTGAGGATTGTGTGCGCCGCCTTCTCATGGAGGTTGCATGCATCTTGCAAGGGGGGGGGAAATGCTCTACTGAATGTCCAAATCCATCCAATCGCAACGAGTGGATGCTCTCTGTAGGGTATGAGAAGCATAATCATTGTGAGACACTTTGATGTTGGACGGCTTGCTTGGATGATCATGGTGATCGAGGTGAGGCTGGTGTGAAAAATCACACTCCATGAGCTGAGTAATGAAGCTGATACTATAGAGAGTGACGTCGGCCGTATCAGAGGATGAAATGGCACTTTCCATGAGCTTGGCCATGAAACCCAAGGTATAAGAGGTATTCAAGGGTGCCACGCACGGATCAGGTGTATCGCGGTCCACCATTCAAACCTATTGGAGCCTCAAGGCTCATCCTCTCCGTTTGCGTTGCCCTGTGATTTGACACCTTCCCTACTCTCCTCTGTTATAGGAAGACACGTACACAGCTCTCTATGACCACTTCGGCTCTCTCTCGGCAAAATTCTTTGGATCCCATTCTTCGATTCATTGAGGAGCTGCTCTAGCAACGTCACACAATATTGGTGATGACTCGCTTGAGGCGAGAGGCGAGAGCCTAGCTTGGCAGTCTACACTACAGTACTCGACTGGGTGCGGCTCAATATAGTTGTCCACTGTTAGTGCCAAGTTCAACGGCTGTGTTTTTGAAGTTGGCATGCTTGGCCGGGGGTGGCACAGCTATGATCGAGTTTGGGGAGCACCATCGGCAATGGGCATCGTGATCAGGAGGTGCAGGAGGTGGTTCGAAATTAGCATGAGAATCAGCGTGGGGACTGGCACGGGGACTCGAGGCACTAGTGTTACCTGCAATCTTGCGCCTGTGACCTCACCTCCTGATGACCGCCACCGCCCCTATCGGCCAATAGTGCACAGGGCACTCTACAATGAGCACTGATCCACCAACTGGCACCGTTCGTCGACGCTCTCTGTCTCCCCGTCTTCCCTTGGGGTTGTCGGACACATGTCTTCCAGCTTCCACGGTGGAGCGCAGACCACACCTAATGGGGTCTCTCTCCACCACATTCTATAATGGTAAACACCATCAATCGATAGTTTTCTTTCCTAGTCATTTCCACCCCATTAACGTTGAAGAATAATCTACACTCGCTCCATTTGGATTAGCTTTGCAAAAAATAACGTAAAAAATTCGTAATTGCAAATGACACATAAACAATGTACAAGAGAATCGTAGTCTTTTCACTATATTTACCAAGCATGTTGCAATCTAAGCAACATCAATTCCACAAGAAGGTTGTATAATCTAATTTCTGTATGCTTTGGATATGTTGGTCTTGGAGACATCTTGTGAGACCATGTTGGAGATACCTTGCCCACTATGTTATAGAACTAATAGAGATCTCTTTAGTCATCACTCTAGTGATCAAGCTCCATACACACACACACACACACACACACACACACACACACACACACACACACACACACACACACACACACACAGAACATTTTGTAGGCAACTATATTCAAAAGCTAAATTTTTAATATCTATATAGTTGGAAGGTCAACTTTTAGAAAGATTACGTCAAAAATAAAGACAAACATAAAATTCTTCTTTTTTGGGTTTGGGGGGGGGGGGGGGGGGGGGGGGGGGGGGGGGATTATTGACATTTTTTATGTAGTAGGTTGGCAAGGTAGTGTATGGGGTAAAGAGAGAGAAAAGAGAGTACCTATATGAAAATGTGTGATATGACAAGTATTAAACTTAGTAAGGTAGAGAGGAGAGGGAGTAAATGAGGTGTTTAGAGAGGAAAATGATATGATAAAGATAACTTTTTACATAAAATTATGTGAAGGGTCCACTTTTCGTAACATAGGATATTAGATTTGCATTGCAAGCTCTTCCCGACAATTGTATTTTGTGATCATCAATCAAGAAAGAAATACCAAAAGGAGCACCGAACTTTGGTGCTAGTTTGTCTAGAAGTGAAACTCCTCCTCCCTCTCTCTCTCTCTCTCTCTCTCTCTCTCTCTCTCTCTCTCTCTCTCTCTCTCTCTCTATATATATATATATATATATATATATATATATATATATATATATATATATATATATATGTGGAATGCGCTAGTCGCTTGACAGTTATTCCAAGTTAGTGTTTCAAAGTCAGATGTCAAATCTAATCAGACCTAATAGGATGAACCGAATCAAATGTCAAATGAATAATTGAGAAACCAGACAGACAATTGGATTGTGCTAAAAGTATAGAATCAGATGTTAGACAACGACATAATTAGAACTAATACATTTAGATTGCTGAGTCAGAAGTACAAATGAACTAGGCACTAGGTGATGGATTAGAGGAAAGTACAAGAGTTCCGAAAGGCTTATGAATACAACAGAGCTCTGATCAAGACTAGCCGATTGGAAACCGACAGACCGACCCCAAAATGAAAGTAGTGTTGGTGTTGCCTTGATATAGTTGAGGACGATCCGATTCTCTTGTTGCATCATCTTTCTCACAACCCTCACCAAATGAGAAAGACTTTTCAAAGTATTCTTCTACTCTCAGAGGGTCATCTAAGTTCTTGGGCCTCAACTGTTAGGCACGTTGTTCTTTAAGAGAGTTGTGACCCTGTGATCCAAGCTATCTGCAACTTCACTAATAATGCCTGGATCTAGTTCTGATATCTTGCATACATTTGTATATTGGCTTGTGTCCCAATAGCGCTTTCGACTAAATTTCCCAGCTCTGGATATTCATTGTAGTAAGATGCTTGGTTTGAGGATTCACTATTAAATCATCTCGTGTCAGCACACACTTTGTTATTCTATTCAACACGTGAATAGCATTCAGATGTGTTGATAAACTGCAGGTTTTTTGTTCATGACAATTGATGATTTTTCCATGCTTGATTAGTCTTTTAGCCCCTACATACAACATTTGGTACCTCTCCATATCCGAATATAGGGCATCATCCTATAAAAAAGTTTGGATCTAAACTGTCTTTACTCGATGCAAGCACTTGCTCAAACTCCGACATTGGTTAGAGAAGTAAGAGCTACACAGTGTGAGTCTAGTCGTGTCAACGCGTCTTTTCCTTTGTATTTACTTGTAAACATCCTCAACTGCGGGGTTCTAGATTGTTGCTCTAGAGGTGCATGTTCCTGTCCTCCTTTGGTCTAATCAACTGGTTTGTCAAGGATCTGGTCCCATGGACCTTGAGAACTTCACAGGTTCTAACTAGTCTGATTTTCCTCTTGAGTGGAGCATTAGAGGGGTCATCATCTCCATCATCGTCCTTCTTATCTGATGGTCACCCATCTTTTGCATCTTGTTCTTTGTCTACATTTGTAGTGAAATACTCTATGAGCGCTTGGTTTGCCAAAGCACTGATATATGTGGAGCTTTTGTCCTCCAAATCATCTTTTATAGTGGTTACTAGATTTTGTAAGACTTTTATATTTAGAGTTCAATCCCCCTCAAATGTCCACTAATGCCTGACAGATGTACTTGTTAATAATTTATTGTTTTAAGTACACCATGAACCTCTTTTAACTCCATAGTTGTTGATTTTGATTTCTTTTCACTAGGGGTCATTACTGATTTCTTCATCCTAGCACTTAGTTGGTCCCATAATTCTTTAGTGAGTTTTTGTTTTTTGGTTGCTTGTTCAGAGTTCCTGATGCGTCTTTTCCAATTTCCTTTTTGGACCTTGTGTGACTAGTGCTTTTTGCTCTGTCTGGGTATCTAGAGTCGTCGTCTGGTCTTTTGGGACTTCATCCACTTTCAACTTTAGTAGTACATTTTGTCACATTTACATGTTCTAGCATGCTAGTTGCCCAATACAAATATTGCCACACATACCATGAATTGAGTCTTGACCTTTACTGTCTGGGTCACCACACTACTAGTTGCCCAATATAGATAGTGCCACACATACCATGAATTTTAGTATTGGCCTTACCACACTGCTAAACAAAATTGAATTGAGATTGATAGGTGTTTTGCTATTTACCACCCTTGCCAGAAGCATACTCAAAAATGTTTTTTTGAGACATAAGTCATAATTTTTTTAGGTTGATGGCCTCTGCAACAAATCTGTATGTTGTGTAGATATTGAAATGCCTTGCCCTCCCGTCTTTCTCTTCTTCCTTGTTTGGGGCATTTCACTTAGAAAATTTCTAATTCTATCTCAGCACTACATGGTTATGCTTTCTGGTCTGAAGATATGTGAGATAACAGTAACAATAATCTAGAGGTTCCAACCATTAACGACGATTGTTCTTGTCTCAACATCAAGGGTATCTATCACTTATTCAATGACGTTGAAATCAACAGGTAATTGGTAGCTTCCAACAGAATCATCATTCTTCAATTCTACAATAGTTCCCTTTCCCTAGCCTGAAAGACATACTTGCCAATAGGTTGATAGGAGATTATGAGTTGAGATTGACCTGGTACTAATCCCTCTTTCAGGTCTACTATATCTTGGTTTTTTCAATTGAGGGTTGCTTGCATGGCATATGTAGATATTGTGACGTGCTTTCCAATCTCTGAGCTTTGTGAAAGCGGTTAGGTGGAGAAGAACTTGCTCAATGAAGTGGGTGAAGAGAGCCAAGCATGCATAGGTATCTCTACGTGCGTAGCACTTGGAGGTGAAGACATTGAAGTAGGATGCTCTAGAGTAGAAGGCTTTGTGGACGCAAGAGGTGAAGGAATGCTCGCAGGATTGCACACCCTCCTCATAGTTATTCTAACTCGAGCGATGAATGCTCCACTCTTTTCATGCCTCAAGACTTTAGTAGTTGTAATTGAAATGGCATTCTGGTAACTAAGACTAGAGTTGGATAGCCCAAAAAATGGTATGAGGGTTTTCAGAATCAAATATGTCATTAAGGATTGGGTGTTGGAGATTCTATTGGTCTGGAATAGTACAACTTAATCTTGCTCATTATAGACCCCCGATAGCATTAGTATAAATAAGTCCTTTATTTTGATTGTGCCATAAGAGAAAACCCAGTCCACTTCATATGGTCCTAACCATGCTATCTTCAAATTGGGTTTTCTCTAGCTTTGACTGATATAAAAAAATTAGGTCGCCTTTTTTGAACTCTCTTACTTTCAACACTATTATGCTAGCATTTCTTTCATTACTGCACTATTTTCATTTCTAACAATTGCTCTTTATTTGTTTTCATCCAGCTTAAATAGCTCACCCAGCCTCTTCTTTAACGTAAACTGTAATCCATATCATGCTCTATAGCCAATCAGAGATTGGGAATAGCGAATTCCATAGGTAACACTGCTTCCGTTCCATACACTATTTTGAATGGTGTCATACTAGTTGTAATCGTATAGGTTGTTATGTATGGTCAAAGTGTTGTCAGAATCTTGTAATCCCAGGCGTGAGGCTCCTTTTGAACTATCTTAGTCAAAATGGTCTTAATAGTCTTGTTGCTACTTTTAGCTCGTCCGTTGCATCTGGGATAGTATGACATAGACTTTCAATGCTTGATTGAAAATATTTGGGGATTGGACCGGAGCGAGCTTTTCTTCTCTTTTTCCCTAGATTCTGTATTTTATATAAAATGCTCACTCAACTTGGTGATTGGAGCAATTGGAGTGAGCTTTTGGGAGAGAGCCTTTTGTTTATTGCGCTCTCTCTCTCTCTCTCTCTCTCTCTCTCTCTCTCTCTCTCTCTCTCTCTCTCTCTCTCTCTCTCTCTCTCTCTCTCTCTCTCTATAGATGTCTCCCTCTCTATCTCTCTCTCCCTCTCTTTAAGATCAAGTGGGTCTCAAATCCCCCCTCTCTCTCCTCCCTCTCTCTCTCTAAGCTCAAGTGGGTGCTTAGAGAGAGAGAGAGAGAGGGGGGGGGGGGGTTTGGAGACCCACTTGATCTTAAAGAGAGGGAGGGAGGGAGGGAGGGAGAGGGAGCAAGAGAAAGGAAGAGGAGAGAAGATAGAGAAAGGGGAAAGGGAAAGAGAGAGAAAGGGAGAGGAAAAAAAGCTCGCTCCAAAAGCTTGCTTGAAAAGCTCTGTTTGGAGCGAGCTTTTTTGCAGCGAGCTTTTTTACTATATTTGGTTAGTAGAGCAATATCCAAAAAAGCTCCCTCTGAAGCTCGCTTCAAACCTCTGCTCAAAAAATTTCAACTAAAATCTAAATAGTTTCATCAATGAAATGGATCCCTTCATCTAAAACAATCTCAATCGTACAACCATATCGACATACAATGTGTTCATATAAAAACCAGGTTGTGTTGTTGGGCTATGCTTTATCTTTCACCCATTTACTTACATAACATGTAGCCATGACTATATACTTGTTCTTTTTGGGAGTGACCTTCTTGAATGGTTCCTAATGGTTGTATTGTGGTCAGAGGTGTCATGTCTGTTGTACCGCCCATTCTCTAGCAAATGTCTCATGTTTTGCTAAAGGCTCTAACATTTGACATCATGCTCTGCCACCATAACCTTGCTTTCAAAATCTTCTTATCAGTATATCATTGGAAATGTTAGGAGAAATTTGGACTCAATGTTGGAACCTGTAAGAAACACCAACTCAGCATAGAGAGAGGTAATCCTAGAAAATAGCAAAGTAAATTTTTTGGAATATTATTTCTCATAGTGTATATATAAAAGTTTGCTCAATCACTTGAATGCATGCTCGTACAAAATGCTTTTTGAGAGACCAACTTAAGTGTGCACAAAAATCTATGTCCATGAATCATAATGAGTGATGTGATGTGCGATGAGAGATAACACATAAGGTATGTTTTCAAACTAGAAAAAGAATACCATGGATGCATCTAGAACGTCCAAAGCCCTTAGAATGGCACTTTAAAATGCTCAAATCCAACGTCCCTAGCTCAAAATATAGGCTTTTTAAGCCTAGGGCCTCAGGAAGTCAATACCAAGCGAATAGAGGCCTTGGGGGGTCTCATGGGCCACTATTCGCTTGGTTCTAACCCCTTGATAGTCTTAATTAGTACTTATCAATTGCTATCAAGTATGATACGTTCAAATTCAAATTGTGAGTAGCTCATAAAAAGGCGATTGATGCTTGTGTGAGATGCACACTTACAATTACCTCACTTTATAGGATAGCAACAGTGAGTCATAAAAAGGTGCTCGATGCTTGTACAAGATGTCACTATCAAGTGTCTTACTTTATGGTGACAGTGACAATTTCACCAAAATGGTTTTCATGGACATTTAAAAAAATGAGGAACAAGGCTTTTTCTAGGTAACGTAAGCCTTCTTCCTATTGACCGAGGAGCATTCTCTCACTAGAGCTAAAAGGCCCAAAAATGAGTCCATTTCTTCCCTTATAAATGTCCCCCTAAGTGCCAAAGTGAGCTTCAATTATCACTTGTATCCTTCCTTGCATGGATACACATCTCCTCAAGACCCCATCTATACCCAATCTTCACAAATATCCAACTATAATAGTGAATTTCAAACTTTTGATTATAAGCGCCTTCTTGATGGACTAAGACTAGGCTTCTAGAAAAACTCCATATTGCAAAAATTCATATACATCTTGCCATTCTGGATTTGGCCCATCTCTTGCCATTGTTTGAAATAGTTCAACACCAATTGGTTCATCCCTTAAGGATGTTGTTCAAATACATTATGTGCTTCTAGATAAGGAATCAACACCACAATGAGTCTTGCCTGGTTTGTGAAAAAACATGAATTCAAATTCCAAGAGAAACATCATCCATCTGATTAATCTTCCTTGAATCACCACTTTGTTAATCAAAAGAGTATTGTTGATGGTCCACATAAAAGTGAAATAATTTTTCCAACCGATAATGCTTGAATTTTGTTGCACTAGAAACCATTCTTAGTGCATCCCTTTCTATTGTGGAATACCCTTGCTCTATTGTGTTGAATCTTCTAGTGGAAAAGTACACTAGATAATCTATTTTCCCAGTAGGTTGCGCCAAAATAGCTCCCATCACCATACCAAAATCATCTAAATAAACATTGAAAATAACATCCTGATGTGCTAACAAAGGATCGACTTCACACTAATGGCCTCCTTAAGAGATTGGAAACTTGCCTCACATTTTGGGGTCCAAACAAATTTAACTCCTTTTTGGGTTAATTCATATAATGGAATGGCCTTTGTTGCAAACATATAAATAAACCTTCTGTAGAAGTTGATGCACCCAAAGAAAAAACTTAACACATTCATTGGTGATTTGGCTTGCTGGATACTTTGGATCTTATCTTTTATACAATTTTTGGACACAATATGTCCCAACAGCTATCCCTTCCACACCATGAACATTGATTTAAGTTCAGACAAATACTTGTCTCTCTGCATCTCTCAAATACCATCTCCATAAATAGGAGATGCATGTCTTCACACTGTAAAATCATCCACAAATATTGCTAGAAATTTGTGCAAAAACTCAGTGAAGATCTTCATCATACATCTTTGAAAGGCTGCTGGAGCGTTACATAAATCAAATGGCATTATTAAAAACATGAAAGCTCCCCATTCAATGATGAACATCATTTTTGTTGGATCCTTTGGTGCTATCTTCAGTTGTTTGTACCCATTGTACCCATCCATGAAGTTGCGCATCTCATGGCTTGCTATCTCATTTAAACTCATATCCGTGAACGGCAAAGGAAATGGATCTTTGATTGTCTGAGCATTTAGCTTTCTATAGTCCATATAGACCCTTCGTTTCCCATTCTTTTTTGGTACTATTTTTGGTGTTATCTTCAGCTGGTTGTACCCATTGTACCCATCCATGAAGTTGTACATCTCATGGCCTGCTATCTCATTTAACCTCATATTTGTGAATGGCAAAGGAATAGCATGTATATCAATCCCTCAAATTGTAAATAAACCATTTGATTATCTAAGCATTTAGCTTTCTATAGTCCACACAGACCCTAGTTTCCCCTTTTTTTTGTACTACCATTATAGGAAACAACCAGTCGCTACTTTGCCACATCAATAATGAATCTATCATGATTGAGTCTTGCAAATCTCAACCAAGGGACCTAAACCCTAGCAGAAAAAGAAGAAAACAAAAAGTTTATTAACTTACATATCTCAATTGAGTGGCCCAAAAATTAAATGGTTTAGGATTAAAAATCCTAACCCCCAACAACTTACATACCTTGGTCGAGGAGCCTAAATTAAATAAAGTAGATGCACACACACACATGTCAAATTTGTATAGAGATGATGATGATGTGGCAATTGTACACGAGTTGCAAAAATTTGGATGATGTGGTAGCGTGTACGGACCAGCCCTTTAGGTGCTTGCTTTTGGATCCAGATGCTTTTAAACTTGATGCTTTTCAAGTGAGATGCTTTTGGTAGACCAAGGGCCTTCAAATATGTATCTTGCACTCTCTATTTGGTATTCTAGTGCATGGAGAAGTAGAAGAGAGCCCCCAAATTGTACCCTTTTAAAGCAATAAGAAGGAAATACTAAAAGGGACACCAATCCTTAGGGCCAGTGCTATCTAGGAGTGAAACTCCACTATTTCGTCTCTCTCTCTCTCTCTCTCTCTCTCTCTCTCTCTCTCTCTCTCTCTCTCTCTCTCTCTCTCTCTCTCTCTCTCTCTCTCTCTCTCATTCAATTTGTTTAAAGTGACAAAGTCTTGTAGAGTTTTGAAGATTGTAACCTGAGATTGTAACTATCCTTGTGTTTTCATTTAATCCCTCGCCAAATTTGATTATAGTGGTCTCATAGCTCAACTTGCCTCCTTGCCCTCTACAATTCAAAGCACGATCCTAACAACATGAACGAATAACAGGGAGATCACATCGTAGAAGTTGGAAATCCACCCAGTCTCTCTACTTAGAAGCAACTAGGGGAGTCACATGCTCAATACATGGTTTGACAATTGGTGTATCTAGCCGAGCAACAAAGACAAAAATTGAAATATGATTGGATTGATTTGGAAGCTTTGCAAAGCTATTTAGGCTCTTTGAATCCTCTTATTACCCCTATTATCCCTGCCCAACCTTCTCAAATCTACTCTTCTCTTTCTCCTAACCCCTATCAAAATCCCTTTGTTACCTCTTTGTGACAGAGCTCTCTTAGCTTTTGGGAGGCATTTTCAAGCATAAGGCTTCAATAGAACGACTACGTACAACGTTTAAAGTACCACTATTGTTGCCTCTTGCACCTTTGAATCCTCCTATTGACCCTATTATCCTTCCCCAACCTTCTCAAATATACTCTTCTCTTCCTCCTAACCACCCAAGTGTGAAGTTGATCATGCAATCAAGCTTATTCCAAGAGCTCGACCAGTTGCTCGTAGACCATACAAGATGTCAGCAGCCAAGTTTGTGGAACTTAAAAATAAGCTTACGCAACTTCTTGACCAAGGTTTCATTCAATCTAGTGTTTTTGCATGGAGTACTCCTATTCCTTTTAATCAAAAGAAGGATGGTACTCTACGTCTTTATATCAACTCGTGGATTACATCAGATAACATTCAACAATAATTAGGATTGATGAGTTACTTGATTGCTTACATGGAGCCTCAATTTTCATAAAAATTTATTTTAAGTCTAGTTATTGTCGAATCCAAATCTAGGAGGAAGGTATACCAAAGATAAGATTCAACACTCAATTTGGACATTATGAATTTATGGTTATGCCTTTTGGACTTGCAAATGCTCCAGCAACTTTCAACCACCTAATGATCGTTGTGTTTAGAGAACATCTTGATGATTTTGTTCTTGTCTTCTTTGACGATATTATGTTTTACTCAAAGAATAAGGAAGAACATGAACAACATATACAACAAGTATGTGAACTTCTACAAAAAAACCAGCTTTATGCTAAGCATAGCGAATATACCTTTTCACTGATAGAGTGGAAGGAAAACTTGGAAGTCATTGTTCCAAAGATGGTGTTTCTACTAACCCAAGTAAAATTGAAGCCATTGTAGCTTGGCCAGCACCACCTAAATCTTTCAAAGATTAACGGGATGGTACTGTACTTTTATTGAAGGTTTTGCTAAAATAGCTACACCATTAACCAATACCCTTAAGAACACAAAAGTGTGTACCTGGGATGAGCCTCCCCAAACAAGCTTTGAGAGACTCAAAGAAGCTTTGGTGAATGCTCCTATTTTATGACTTTCAAATTTCACAAAGGCATTTGTTGTCCTTTCTAGTGCAAGTGGACAAGCGATTGGTGGCCTTTTCTCTCAAGAAGGAAGACCAGTACCTTATGAATCTCGTAAGTTACACATTTATGAGTTAAATTACCATACACATGATTTGGATTTGTTGTTTATTGTACATGCTCTCAAAGTATGGTGACATTATCTTTTTGTAAGGAGATTTGATTATGCAGACCATAAGAGCCTCAAGTGAATTTACACTCAACCTGACCTTAATATACAATAACGGAGATTGATGGAATTATTATAAGAATATAATTTTGGGATTGAACATAAATTGGGGAATGAAAATTTAGTGGGCGATACTTTCAGCAGTTTGAATACGATAACAACAATTACAAATTATACAGTCTCTTTAATCAACTTTATTCGTGAAGGTATATCTCAGGATTCATTTTTCAAGTGAATTCAACATTTATTAATCTATTCATACGATTAGTTGGATTCCAGACAAGAGAATGAAAGATAAGAAAAGTAAAGTGACGGCTACCTAATAAGGAATATGTGATTTTTGCTTTTTTTTGGCTCAAAAAAGCATCACCTAAAATGTATTATTTAACACATTTTCTCTCTCTAACTATTGTGGAACTTCTTAGAGGGCCCAAAAGTAAGTCGAACTTTCTCCTCATGAAACCTATAAGTTTCTATAGAAAATGGATTGCTTTATTACCTTAGAGCATATCAGTAAAGGGATTTTTTTAATACCCTTTGAATGCATAAATGACTTCTTATAGGTGATCCCTAAGTTGGCATAGAGCACTCTCTCTCTAGATGCTAAATGGCAAAAAATTGACCTCAAACTTCACCTAATTTTGTTGAGTATGAGAGCTTGTGGGAGCAATTGCTCTAAGAAGGGAAAGTAGGTCTATCGACCTAGAACAAATCGTTCAAAAGCTATCTTAGTTTGGTTGACATGGGCTCTTAGGAATTCTTTGACATTGATATCACCTCAAATTAATCCTCTGCTCATCAAACAAGATTGATCTTGATCTTTGAATAATCCTCTACTTTCTATAGTTTTGTTTTCATGTTGACACTATTGAAGCTATTTTTTAGCCAAAACCATCTTTTATATTTTAAGAGCTCTTTCACATCAGTGTTCCCACATCTTGGATTTCTCATCAACAAGAATACTAGGAGGTCATTGAGCTCGTTAGTTTATGAATCATCTATTTGAACTTCAACAAAATTTTGGATTACAACAGAAAATGTTTCAAAATTTGCTCAAAATTAGTTTTAAAAATTTGGCTTTTGGGACAAGCCTTTATGGAATTATGAAGCTCGCTCAAATTTTTTGATCAAACTATTGATTTTGGCATTGTCTTTTCTCAAGACTATTTCCTAGGGGGCTTTCTACAAGCCGACAAGGTTGTTATTTGGCTTTTTCGTAGTTATTTTTTCTTGGTTATTCAGCTTGTCTATGGAGTGTTGCAAATTATGGAAAAAACTTTTGACATCAACTCTTGTGATGGTACGAATTTCCACTCCTAGTAAATGTCATGCAAAAAGGAGTATGTACTTTATTGAGACTCCATGACCTACATAAGGCATCAAACAAGAAAATGAGTGGGATATAAAGAATGAGGAAGCTCTCAACATAATTGGAGACAAGGAGAAGAGCTCAAATCCTTGTTTAGTCAGCTAGCCTCAATTAATGCAATTATTGGAGACAAGGACAAGAAGGACTCAAGTCATAAATCTAGTTTGATGTCAATGCAAACAAACTCGACATGTTCCAAAAAAAAATCCATCCAAAAGAAGACATTAAAAACAAACAAATCTGGTTGAGTAGGAGAATGATTTTGTTGAAGCCACTAGTGAATTTGCAAGCCTTTCTTTTGCAAATGTTTTACATCCTTATGCTTTTTAAATGCAAGTCTTTTAGTCAATAAAACCATGTTATTTTGGGTTATGAGTTTGTAGTTAACAATTTATGGTCAATAAACTCTAATTGTACAAATTCTAAGGTTTGATTTTAAAGTGGAGTCCTTTTTTTTCCGATAAAGATGCATCTACAATTAGACTCTCATTCCTTCTTTCAGCAAAGAAGAAGAGGGAGTTTGATTCTTTATATTATATGTAACTCTAGATTAAATTAGGCTCTCCCTTTTTGGTTGATTTGTCCCTATACATGCTCTCACATTTTCTTTTTTGCTAATATCCACCTTCCTCACATCCACCCCTTCTCTGCTCAAAGCTATGCAAGCTCTATAGTTAGATAGTTCTCAAGATCGATGTAGAAATTGACATTTCCCAAGACATCCCATGAATTACTACTTTTTAAGTAAGTTTTTACCAAAAAAAAGGTGGGATATACAAGGAATGCTAAATAAGTTACTTGGTATGGTCCTAACACTAAGCACTACTTGGTGGCTTGAGGTTTTTCAAAAATTTGACCCATTATCCAAAAACCCCTTGATCAAGTTTCAAATGGTGGGCACACTCTTCAAATTCTTGTTGAGGGTGATACACCATCATAGCCAATGGTTGCTCCCTCGGCACCAACTCAAATGGGGTTTCACCCTTCTACAATATTGGGCTTGTTGGGATGCAAGTTCAATTTCATCTCATGTAAACCTCCTCTCCATGCCATGTGCTTATGTGTACAGCCTAGAAGACAAACCAATGTAACACTCTATAATGCAATGCAATAATCTACTCTCTATTTGCATCCACTTTCTTGATTAAATTTAAGCATAAAGTTGAGCTCTCTAATTACATGTATTAGCCATGAATGCATCATTAGATTATCCAACATAATCCCTATATCAAGTGCTATAAGAGCCCTAACAGTGGTTAGCACTCATTTTGGCATATTTCTAGGCAGTGTCTTGGGCCACTACCCTTGTGTAGACATTAATTTCGCATTTGTGTGTGTGTGTGTGTGTGTGTGTGTGTTTGTGATAACTATTTAGTCAATAATTATCCTTTGCTCTTGCATATTTTGCATCACAATAGATTGTTGATTTATTGCATTTCAATTTGTGTGCATAGTCCAACCAAGAGCCTCAAAACAAGTCCAATCTCCCTCAATTTGAATGAAATTGTCTTCATTTGCATGAGAAAATTGAAGGAAAACTTTCTTGAGAATCGGCCAACTAGACATTGAAGCATATGTTAATCAATCAACACCAACTCAAAAATTATCAATGCTTTCTCATTTATGCAATAACTTCAATTAGAGTGCATAACCTCTCAAAATAGAAGTGATTAGCATGATAAATTGTCATACCAAATGTGTGTGTGTCCCCTATTTGGTGGGAGCCATCCCTAGAGAGACAAGGGGAGTTGGTTGCCTTTCTTGACTAATGTTTTGGCTTCTTTGGTCACTTGACAAAGAGAAAAATGAAAAGAAATTTGGAAGATCTCTTTGTAATGATTACATCTTGTATGGAGTAATTCGATGAGTGCAGAAATCAAATCTGCTTCAATTGTTGGAATGCTTCTTCACACTCATCGTTCCACTCAAATTTTTTAATGAGAGCATAGAGAGGCTTAGCAATGACTGCATGCATATAGATTAATCTTATATAGTAACTACATTGGGCCATAAAGGCTCGTACCTCTCTAGCTTTTGTGGGTCGTGGAAGAGAAACAATTATTTCTATCTTTTCAAGATCCGTGGAAATGCCATGCTTGGACACAATGTGCCCTAAAACCTTTCCCTATCTTACCATGAAGACACATTTATCTAGATTTAAGCACATGCAATACGTTCTACATTTCTCAAAGATCTTCTTCAGATGCTCTATATGCTCGTTTTTTAGGAGAGAATGCATGCATAAGTTGTCCATGTAGATTTTTAAGAATTGTCTTGGATACTCTTTAAATGCATGACTCATCAACCTTTGAAAGGTGCCATGTGCATTGGTCAAGGCAAATGTCATTACTTATAAGCCCCTTCTATCGCAAAGGCCGTCTTATGTTGATCCTCTAGCTTTAGTACAAGCTGGTCATAGCCTAAAAAGACAACAAGAAATCTATAAGATTCGTTGCCCGCATCTATCTCAATCACATGATCTGTAATCAGTAGGGAATAGTTATCTCTGATGGTTGATCTATGTGTTCAATCTCGTAGATAAACTCCGCTTCCTTAAGCTTGTCTATCTCCTCTTTAATCTTTTTGGCGAACGTTTCATTGTATGTATATGGACGTTGTCTACGAGGTTTAGTGTCACTCTTAAGGGGTATCGTGTGTTGACAAATGCTTGGATCCAGTCTCTTAAGGTTCTTGTATGACCATGCAAACACATCTCTATATTGTTTGAGAGTAACTATCAATAGCTGCTCTTCCTCCTTAATGAGGTCTATGGCAATATATGCCGGCTTTGTCTCTTCTCTTGGTTCAGTGAGGTTAATGAGCATTTTCAGGTCCATCATATAATGTTCTCGATTCCTTAAGTTCCATGCTTGGCTGTTGAACTATGATCTTTTTGTCATACTAGGTTAATGAGCATTTTCAGGTCCATCATATAATGTTCTCGATTCCTTAAGTTCCATGCTTGGCTGTTGAACTATGATCTTTTTGTCATGTATCATGTACTTTTTGAAGTGAGAAGGTGCGTCACATTTGTTAGTGTCTGATCCCTTTTCACTCTCCATTTTTGTTGTCCAAACTCCTTCAGGGTTTGCTTCAGCTTTTGATATTCACATTTTTGCTCAGTTTTTGTCATTTTTGATGATGTTTCATGTTTAGGGTTTAGGGTTTAGGGTTTACGGTGGCTTTTTCCTTGTTTCACTTCTTTGGATTAGTCCTTGTTAAAGCTGGTTTCATTAGTTTTTGTGTAATTTTCTCCGTGATAGAGGCATTTGCTCCCATGAGCATCAGATACTACATTTTGCTCTTCAAAGAGGCATAGGTTTTCCTTGCATGTTTTCATGTTTCTTTGCACGTTTCACTCGACACCTCTTTTGCCTCCTAAATTTCTAGCTGGGAAAATCATAGTAGAACACTTCATGTTGGTTCGGTTTTGTTTTGTTTTTAGAGCTACTCGATAGCTCATCTTTGGCTTCAATCTCTAATTCAGCATCTCGCAAATCTTGGAACTCTTCATCACTTTTGTCGCTCATATCTCGGATGGAAATCTTGTCCACCATGCATTTTATATTCAATCGTTTCTTGAATCCCTTTGTCCTCAGTTTTTGACCCTGATTCCAAGATAACACTCACCATTTGAAAGGGATTTACGTCGGAACCTCTTCATCACAAAATTTAGTTGGGGTTGTCTCATTCAAGTACACATCTAGAGTAGCTAGTATTTGGTCCCATCCAAAAGGCTCAAATTTATCTTCAAAAAATGTTTCTTGAACATAGTCCTTATCCTCCATTGATCTCTCTAGGATACAATCTTCTTTCAACAGGCTCTCACGTTCAGACATTCCACACATCCAAATATATACTTTGTCGTGCAATCATGTAGGTATTTGTTTTCCATGGACCATGGGTGAATCAAATTCCTCTACAGGAGCTCAATTAACATCCCTGTAACTATGGTTGTTGATGCTAATCCTCATGGTAACATCTTTATGTGCAGGTAGAAATGGTCAAATCTTGCACCATTTTTAGTTGACACATGAATGGTCGCCCCAAAATGACGTCAAAGTTGTTGCTCTTTCCAAAGGCCACTATGGCAAAGGTATGCTTGTATTTAATTCCACATGAGGATACTATGATCTGCTCCAACATATCTAAAGGTCTTTCTACAAACCCATCTACAAGTTGCAATTTCATTCGTGTTTTCCTAAGAGGTGGTCTTCCTCACTTTTCCCATATTTCTTTTGTAGTTATGGTCACTCCAGTCCTGTTATCAAGTATAGCTATGGTTTTCACTCGTTGGTGCTCTAGCGGCAAGGTGGTGTTACCCTCTTCTCTTTTGTAGTAGTCACCCACCTTGTTTACAGGCACAGGTTTTGCATTTGGTTTCTCTGGTAGAGTTTTACCCATGTTTACCACATGATCTACAAGCACTCTCCATGTCTGTAGACCGTGCCTTTGGACTCAATGTGCCCAAGAGGTTGTTGAGCCTGACGACCCTCCTATGGTCGATGATCCAAAAGACATGGACATTGACACCGCTCAGGGGGTCGAGGAGGACCTCTTGGAGTATGACAAAGATCACTATGGCCTAGAGGACCCTACCAACATCCTTTCATACAGAGCTCACTAGTGAGATTTTGAAATATTTTAACCCAAAATGGACCACCTTAGAGAAGGTCCAGGTTGATATATTCATGATGCTACAAGGCATCTTCCCATGCCTAGATGCACGGATGGCTACTTTGGCCAGCCTCATAATAGGCGAGCTCATGTGGTGCAGGTGAGCGTACCACATAAGGCCGATGTGCCTATAAGGCCGTCTTGGGAGACAACCTTGTCCCTAATGAAGGACTTTAAGCTGCCTAATTTTTGAGGCAAGGAAAGGGAGTGAAAAAATGATTTTGTAAAAATGTTCCTAGTGAAGTGGTCAAATTTACACGTGCAGCGTAAGCAGCTAGTCATGTGCCACATGTAGAGGCTTATTGACCAGCAAAGTGTACAAGTCGTGGATGAGTTTGACCACTCATCCTACCACTTGGATGGAGTTTGAAACGATGTTTTGAAAATAATTTTTACCCGACAATGAGAGGAGAGGAGTTGGGAGCTATGGGACAAGTACTTAATGTTGAACAAGTCCCTAACTTACTACATCTTGGACTATAAGGAGATAATACTCAAGTTAAAGGGAATTGTATACACCGGGGATTCAAGTGAGGTCTCACATATGATTATCTTGAGTACGTCAAGCCCCTTCAGCCAATGTTTCCATATGTGAACGTGTAATGTTTGTGTAGACAAACATGATAAAAAATATATCCTTAGATGAGACCCACTATTTCTAGACCGTGTTTGGCATTCATGCAATTCTATAACAAAAAGATCCAAGGCAAGAGACCCTTAAGAAAAAGTATGTAGATGCATTAAAAAACTTATTAGAGGAATTTCAAGATGTATTTTCTGATAATTTATTGAATGGCTTGTTACCATCTCATGAAGTAGACCAATGGCATCGATGTTGTACCAGACCTATAAGTAGGCATGCTTGTAGATTAAGCCACTCCAACGCATAGGAGGTGGAAAACAATTAACGGAGTACTTGAACACAGGCTTCATTAAGCCTACTTCTAGTCTGTGAGCATCGCCTATTCTTCTAGTAAAAATGAAGGATGGATCTATGTGGATGTGCATAGATTATAGAGCTCTTAACTAGATTACAATTTGAAACAAAGTATCCAATGTCGCGTATGGATAAGTTGTTTGATCAACTCTTTGGGTCAAAGTATTTTTAAAAAATAGACAAGAGATCTGCTTATCATCAAGCTAGAAATAGATTAGAAGATGTTGCAAAGAGAGCATTTAGACCTTGTTTCGTGCATTTTGAGTTTTTGGTTATGCAATTTGGGCTAACCAACACTCCAATGACACTTATGGGAAATTTAGGGAAATTTGTAGTAGTTTTCCTAAAAGAAATTCTCATGTATAGTAAAACACGAAAGAACATTTAGAACATTTGCAACTAGTGTTTGACTTGTTGAGTAAGCACAAGTTATTTGCAAAGGAAAGAAATTGTGATTTTTTTGGAAAAAAATCACTACCTTGGTCACATTATATCCATTGAGGGTACACACATGGAGCCTTGAAAAGTGGAAGCTATTCTCAAATCAAATGGCTGGCACAAAAAACTATCAAGGAATTGGAGAATTTTCTTGGTATATCGGGGTTCTACCAACAATATGTGAAGGACCATGCAAAGATCCAGTCCTGTTGGTGGCTGACCAATTGCGACCAAAAAGTAAAATATAAGTTGGGGGGAAGCCCAACAAAAAAACAATCACAAGTAATGAGGCCATTAGGGCTATACTTATGCAAAGGGTATACCCAATTTCATTTGAGAGTAAAAACTTGGATCATGCTTAGTGTAACTACTCGACTTATGACCGAGAGATACTAGTGATAGTACATCCACTTCAAAAGTGGCCACACTATCTATATGGTGCCACTTTTGAGGTCCAAACAAGCTGTGAAAGCTCTCCGCAATTGCCATACGCTCTGATAATTGTTGAAGTGTGCGTATGAAGTGCGTGCATACACACACACACACACACACACACACACACACACACACACACACACACACACACACACACACACACACAAAGGAACACAATGTGTGGGGTGGAGCAGAGTAGCAAGAAGCAACACTCACTTGTTATTCTTCTATGTATAAAGAATAAGTGATTAAGTTATTGAGTCAATGGGTGGTCGGACACCGAACATCCGACCCTCGAGCAAAGGCACAATGCCTTCAACACTACCTACACATAGTGAGTTGATGTGTTGTAGATTAGAACTGTGCGAACTGAGGAGAAGGCACCAAATAATATCTCTCGGCTATTTTTATTTGCACAGTGTTGTAGTTATTTTTGCTAATAAGCCAATATGGTTCCATTTGTATATATCTAGTGAGAACCCACCCTATAAAGGGGTTGTGCAAGATTATCCTCTCAACTCTTATGTTAAGCTGTGTGTGTAGAAATTATGTCTACATCTCCTTCTCTTACAAGCTTTCACTATCAAGTCTATTCTGTGTGTGTGTGTGTGTGTGTGTGTGTGTGTGTGTGTGTGTGTGTGTTTGCTGAGCCTTTTGGAGGGTCCTGCGTGAGGTTATTTGAGTTGGGGTATTTGTGAATATTGAGATGCCTTTAGTGATACAGGTTGCTAGACTTCTCTATTTTGGTATCCTCACCATAGGGTATGTATAGAGGGGTATAGGTGCTTTGATGTCATGTTGGTAGTCACTTGTTAGTCTCTTGTATTTTCCCTTGGCAGCTACGACTGGTTCTCCTGAGAAAGATGAATATAAAATCAAGAAGTTTGATGGCACAAACTTCATGATTTGGAAATAGTGTATGTTAGACGTGTTGATCAATAAGGGTCTTGCAGCATAGTCAAAAGAGCACAAAGAGAATGCATACACTGATGATTAGTGGAAGGAGCTTGATGCTCATGCTAGAGCAACTATTCGCTTGCACCTTGGTGAATATTCCTTACTATTATGGACAAGACCAATGAGAGGGATTTATGGGAGCCTTTGCCACATGTCTTCAAGGGGGACACGATATTTCATAATGTTCATAGATAACTCTACTAGGAAGGTGTGGATCTACCTCTTGAAGAGGAAATATGAAGTCTTTGCTACATTCTAAAAATTCCTTGCATTGGTTGTGAGAACTAGTCAAGCAAGAAGCTTAACACTTTGCGCACTTACAATGGGGGAGAATATATCTAAATTCTTATATTGCTATGTATTCTTGTTTGTTGGAGTAGCCATTGTATGGAGGTCATGTATCTGGGATTGCACTTCATCTTCCACCACAAAGGCAAAGTATGTTGCAGTTTTTAGTGCTAGTAAGGAAGTTGTATGGTTAGCTTTTCTAATGGGAGATCTTTGCATTCATCATACTCAAGTGCTGTATTATGATAGTTAGAGTGCTATAACATTGGCTAAGAACCTCGTGTTTCACTCAAAGTCAAAACACATAAAGGTTAGGTATCATGTGAACGGTTAGCAAACACATCAAACTTGTTAAAGACCATGCATATGACAACCCTATGAATGCTCTTACAAAGAGCTTAGCCTCAGCGCGGTTTGCTCATTGCATTGAGATGATGGGTGTGGGGTAAAGCCACATACCAATGTACATGTTTGTGCATATATAGGCCACTTAGGGCACACTGGCCTTCAAATTGGAGATTGTTTGGGTTACACTAACATAGTTCACTTGTTGGTTTAATAGAACAATAAGGAGTGGATGAGTATTCTTCTCATTCTATGCTCCACCACATGCTGTGTATGTCTTGTCCTTCCCGCACTCACTACACACACGCTCTGCATGCACTCAAATAAGCTGGACGCACATTGATTCCTCAAAAAAGGAACCATATCAAAAAAACAAGATTTTGAAATCCTTGAGTAAACTGAGGCTGTAGTGGAGTTGTCCACTAATCTTCCTCTTCATCATTAATTTATGATGCAAATGAATATTAATGACTCTAATACTAATTGAGGAAGCTGCATAGATAAACTAGAGTTTGCGGCAATTGAACTAATTAAGTGATTGATTTAAGACTTTAATATAATGTAATTAACAAGCATAAATAGATTCACAAATGCCTCTGAGAGAGGGCTTGCACTGCGCTCTACACTTCTTCACATACTAAGTCTAGTTTTTGGGTGTCCCTTTTTTAGAATGATGCCTTCTTTTAAGGACTTGAAATAAAATAAAAACCTCATAACCATTTTAAAGGGAGTTTTGTAGAGGCTCTCAAAAAATAAAGGCTTTCCACAACTAGCATTGGAATGTTTTTCAAAGTGCTAGAGGAGTGGTTCTTTATCCTTTTGTCAGAAGTAAGCTCATTTGGATTGTAGCTCTCTAAATGCCTCCTTGGAAACAACTTTAGGAGTTTGTTGGCACTAATTGCTCATTTGATTTTTTCTCTCTAAACACATCCACTCGAAAGTACCACATTGGTTTCCTTCTCAGCAAAAAACTTTTTTTAAAACGTTCAAAAAGTAAAACACCTAGTATATACCTAGATATGGCTGCTTTTTGTATGCTCTAGGTGCTTCACCCCTCACATATGATTCTTGTCTATGTTGTAGTGTAGGCTTGGATTGCCTCCACCTATGAGAGACTTGCCTAAACTTTGGGTCCCCACCAAGATCCAAACAAGTTGATTTTTAAAGCCTTGATGACTTGCAACCCTCCCCATCGCTCTTGCTCTTGCATCCCCAATGCCTTCAACTGTCATCCTCTTGCTTCCACGTGGCCTCAGAGCTTGCCCATCGAGCCCCAATCTCTCTTCTCTTAGCAAATGAGTGGTGGCAGTAGCTACTACTAGGGAAGCAAAGAGCATTTGCGACAACTATCTATCTTAGTTGGTGATTGGAGCAACATGCATGCAATTTTCCTTTGGTGTCTTGTTAGCTTGGGTAATTGAATGTTAACACCTTTCTCTCTTAGTCTCTCTTTTCTTGGCGTGCTGATTTGTGTGTTCACAAAGCAATTCCTAATCGCCTGACAAAACAAAGTAAATGCCTCTACTTTGCCTCCCTACCAAATTTTTACATAGGCTACCAAGGAGATCCTCCCATCCCTTGCTACTTCAAGCAACATGATAAAAAATGTTGCAATGCAAAAGATGTGGCTACTAAACTAAGCTAATGCAAGTGGGAATGATCATAGTTCTTTTGTTGGGCATGCTAGGATAGGCATCCCCCACTCATACATCTATGTGAGCTTTAAGATGATTTTGAACTCAAATCAATCCAACATGGACATTCCCTAGGATTTCATTGGGTCTCACAAAGTCCTTTTCTTGATTCCAAAAAGGTCTTGCTTATTTAGCATAGTAAGGAGCGGGCCAACACGTGTGTGATTATCAACACACCACAAGGGAGAGGCTCATGAAGACATTTTGTACCGCAATTATAAAAAAGTACTGTTACGTAAAATAAGGATCATACTTGCGAACCATCTTCACATTTTGAGAAGTGGGAACAATAATGACTATCCAGGAAGGCGAGCACAATTTTCAATTTCATAACAGAATGCTTGTTCTTAAAATGATGATCACAAAATCATCATTTTCAAGTATGGTTCGTTTGTGCTGGGGAATTATGATGTACAAAGCATTGCCTAACCTTCATCTTAAACATGATCAATATATGTTTAAATACTTATTGCATTCTTGAAAGTAAAACATCACCATTGACATCATAAAGTAAGAGTATTTTTAGTTTTTCTTTGAAGAAACCATGCAGATTTACAGTACAATATTAAAAGCAAAACAACTTATTAAAACCATCAGGGCCGTGGTTCGTTGTGTTAAAATTTTCTAAACCTAACAAAACACGCTCTTGCTTGAGCTAAGTAATTGTAGAATGCCACTCAATCATATTTTATAGTTGCTCTAATTTTGGAGCAAGCTAAAAAAAGCTAAATGAAGAGATGCATGGGAACTTGAAGCTTAATCTAATATCAAAAAGGAATATGACATCCCAACATACAATAGTGTGAAAGAACGATGTAGTCCAAAAACCAAGATCCTTTAGAAGACTTCCACACGCTGAATTATCAAACTCGCTAAAATGTTTTGATGTTGCGTTTTCACTTGGAGGAGTATAATAAGGTAAAGAGAGTTCAGTTCTTTTTGAGACTATAGAAAAGCCTTCATGTTTTCAAACTATGCAAACTTTTGCATATTTGGAAAATAGCGCACCCACCCACTCCTTTCTAAATTCTCTCTTTGTTTGGGATATGTGAGTTTTGAAACCCACCGTGTGGAGATGCTCTTACAAAGGTTTTATCCGAGAACATTTCATTGGTCATGATGGCTGATGTTGATTAAAACACACAGAACATTCTTGCAAAATTCGATGAGATGAATCAAAGAAAGTTAATCTACTAACATAATATGGCGGAGTACATAACCTTTCACTTGTCTCTTTCTGCAAGATGAAGGCTAAACACCAAGTGAGATGGAAGAGAGAGAGAGAGAGAGAGAGAGAGGCCGCCGAAGTACTCGGATTTATAAAAGCCCTCCTTTTAGCTTCCTGAATTTTTTTGATATATTTTGCTTGCTCATCGGTAACAAGAGAGCACTCTTACAAGAAGCACTCAGATCCAATCGGCAGGCATGATAGGACGAAGCAAGCAGTACGTTAATGTTGTGGACAAGCCCCTTGGCAAGGGCAAGCTTGAGGTATGCCAGTCTACAGTCTCTCTCTCTCTCTCACACACACACACACACACACACACACACACACACACAGACAGTAAACTACACTCCGATTAACATGCAATAACTCAATAGTGTTTGCTCGCGGCATCCTTATGATCCGAGAGAGAGAGAGAGAGAGAGAGAGAGAGAGGGGTCTTTCCGATTAATTTGCATCAAGAGTTTGCGCTTATGACTTGCAGATTTCCTCTAGACGAGTGCGTGACCCGTCCTCCGAGAGAGAGGAATACATGGCATACGGTGAGCCCCCGAGCGCTCACCGTCAATTAGAATTCCAGAAGAAGAAGAAGAAAAAGAGACGTTAAAAAAAAAAAGAGAAGTTTCAACGTTGTAGGAACAATCTCAAGAGACCTTAAAGATCTATAGGACGAGTCTTGAACTCAAGACTTTCAAGAGGAAAGTACACGAGTGATCAAAAGGTATGACAAGCTTGCTGTCATGTCATTTGGCAAAAGGTGCAGAAATTGGAGCATCAGACAAGCAATTGGTAGAGTAGAGGGGCTGTGGGATAAAGGGCCAGTAGAGGGTGCCAGCTGATCGAAATGGAAAAATGAAGCATTAGCATAAATGGAAGGGATAACATGAAACATTAGTGGAAGGGCCATAATTTGAGTTGAGCAGCTTGTAAATTAAATCTATAAAGGCCAAGTGCCTATAAGTAAGAGCCATTCTAACTTAGATCCCCAGTGCATGGTCGCACACAGTTGTAAAATTCTCTTTGATAATAAAGAAAAAATATCGCCAAGAGCCCTCGACTAGAGGGCCAACACTCTCTAGAGGGGAACTATGACTCTCTCGTGTCATCTACAAACTCCAAGTGTGATCTTTTCCGTTATGCTTAAGTTGCGTTTGGGTGTGTCATCCGTCTGGTGGGCGATTACAAAAAAAGGTATCAGAGATCGGTCTTCTTCTTGTTCTCACAAGAGAAATGATCCTTTTCAATGGAGGCAACTCCAACTTCGGTAGAGGCAACCGATGGAACTTCACAGAACCCTCTTGTTTTCAAGACCCCCGCGATAGTTTCTTTTGATCGCAAATATTTGGTAGACCTTGTTTGAGACTTGCAGGTGGCTACTACTCCGGACCAGTGTGCACGTTACATGGAAGGAGAAGATTTCTAGAATCTTTATGAGATTTTGGGATGTACTTTACCTCGGTGGGTACCTTCTTCTCAACCTCAATCTTCTGATGTGGCATGTGTTCCACCCATTTCCCATGTTTTACCGATGTCTATGGGATCTTTGACTCCTCATATGCCGTTTCTCCTTAGTTCCGGATTTTGTTCCTCCAGTTTCTACTCTTGATCTTTCTTCGTAGTTTCTTTGATGAGTGGTGTTTTCGGCATCATGGCCAATGGATAGTCTGTTTTACAAATTCCTCTTACCTTTGCAGTTTCTCCTTCTTTGCCACCACCACCGCCACTAGCATTTGTACCCTTTTATCCTCCTATGCCTGAGCCTTATCCCATGTATTTGGGTTACGTTCTGTGTTATTTTCCACCCATGTTTCGAGGCCCCAAACCATTTAAGATGGTAGTTGTGGAGTTTGTCAAAGTGCAACGGAAGGTGTGGTAACAAGTATCAAGTCAATGTCAAGTCACGAGAGAATATCCACCGTAGATAGGTGGAAACTAGGGTCGAAGGTTGCAAGCAACCTCCTGTGAAAAGGGATCTCTAAAATCCCTTCCAAGGGCAGCTACACCTATTGAAAAATAATACTTTGCGGCGTGCACAGAAGGCGTGCTCTTCCCTAGATAGCATGCCGAGTCTGATGCTATCTCTCTCTCTACCTTTTACAAGCACAGAGACTTGGACAGAGACCTCAGTCATGGAGTTTGTTATTAACCATACTTTGTAGGCTATGTAGGCTTGGGTGGTTGCTATTCTCCATGCCTTGCCATTGACTGCCTTGCACAGAGTATGGGAGCCATTTAGTGGCTACACTGAGAGGAGAGTTAGCTGATGGTATTGTCTGTGGAGCATACATCAAGGACCCCTCGCGAGTCGCACCATGCGAGTACGGTCAGAGTTAGCACATTGCGCTGCTCTCCAAACAATTGCTCGCTCTTTTGTTCAAGGACAGCTTCTTTGATCTCTACCGCATGACGAGGATGCTCTTCTTTTAGCTCTTCTCCATGGCCTCGGCTAGGGATCAAAAGGACTGGATGTTGATATTTTTAGTTGCTACGGTTGATGTATGTCTTTGAGGTTTTAGGTTCATCTTTACTTGTCACATAAATTTACATATCGTTACTTGGAACGTCAATGGATTGCATCACATTAGCATGAATGGTTCGAGACTTGTGTTCTCATGTAGATCGAGATGTGGATTTACTTCTTGTCCAGTAACACAAGCTATGCATGGACAACTATTGTAGATGCGGCAAGCTGTTACTTGGGGTTCGTGGATTTGTGGATTGTTGGGGGAGATTTGAATAATGTAGAGACTTGAGAATTGGTGGGAAGCTCTTTTGCCTACTTTGCCATCTATTGCCACTTGAGAGAGATGCTTGTTATAGATTCCTTTTTGCAGTTTCTGGTACAGATGCTTGGCATGTTCCATCCTTGACTCACACTATGACAGTTCTTGTAGTTGTTATAGGGTTTGAGAAGGCAGTTAGGTAGACTTTATATTGGCTCTTGGCAGCATCTCTTGGTGGGACAGTTACGATTTGGTGTGCTACAATGCTATCTAATTATGCCCCATGAAATCGGTTTGGCACCGACAAGACGGCAAATCCTTAGCAACACACAAACATATTAGAAATTCAATACTTGTACCTCAAACCTCAAAGTAGGCAAGACACGAAGTGGCAGAGCTCCTCTTCTAAATGCACTAGCCCTAAAGTCTAGCGCCCTTTTGTATTGATAATCTTAGAGTACAAGTGTCGGAGGAGTCACTTGGCGTGTGTAACTATACATCGATCTACATAGTGCTCCTCTAGGTGCACTTAAATAGGCACTGGTACAAAAGCAGGGGACCCTAAAAACATGGCACCTCCAAAAACTACAAACATATCCCTCCAAAAGGTGTCAAAAAGCTGCTCAAGAAACAGCCAACATAAATCGTGTCGTGTTTTGCGGAATGTCACGTTAGCACGTACAACAATTTTTCCACGTTAGCACTTTGTTCGGCCATCAATATGCCACGTCATCAAATTTGTGACACAACCCCCTTCAAAAGAAGAGTAACTGCTCTCGATTACACGTGAAAAACAGACAAATGATAGACAATAGCTCAATAGACACTGACTCAATACTTACATGTATTTGACCACTTCAAATCATGCACTGCCACAAAGGCACAAGTCATTGAACAATCACAATCACATTCACATCACTATTCCCATTGGGATCTTAGACATGAACATGTAACAAACTTGGACACTCCAAGTCAAGATTCTACTGCGACACGACAGGAATTCACTTCAAAACAGTTCATAGTTCACAATTGATTCGATGGCCAGGCGGAGTTCCGTGCCTAGAGATATTGGCCCCAAACAGTGGCGCCTCTTTCGGTATTTCTTTTTGTATTAGTCTGCAACTCAAAGTACAAGGGAATGGGAGGGTCTCACTCTCAGACTCTGCGTCCAGATGCTCTGAGAAGTGGGAGCCTTGCCCACACTTATAAAGGTTTTACAAGGGATGCCAAAAGCAGAGCCCCAAAAGCTGAAAAGCAAAAGCCTTGTAAAAATAAAGCAACTTTTCTCTCACAAGGCTTGCTAAAATAAAGCATGGTAAAATAAAGCTCTCTCTCTCTCTCTCTCTCTCTCTCTCTCTCTCTCTCTCTCTCTCTCTCTCTCGCGTAGAGCGTAGCCCAAAAAGCTGCACGTTGCTTTTTCGTACGCAATCTGCCATGTCAGCATGTCCCGCTTTTTGCGTCGTGAATCACGGAGATCTGTACGGCAGTGCCATGTCAGCATTCAACGGATTTTCCGAGCTAGCCATGTCAGCATTTCACAGGGTGTGAGTGGATGTGTACTGGTTGCCACGTCACTGGTTTGTGACACACCCCCCTCTTGAAAGTATTGTAATTGCCCTCGATTACGCCTGCAAAACAGACAGAGGCCATAAACTATCTTAGCAGACACTGACTGTTAGTACCGACGCACTAGGAACACACATCTAGCACATGTACCAATCGAGTCACATCACACGACATCACATGACATCACTTGACATCACATGACAAATCACATTCAAAATTCATTCGGATCTCAGACCATGATTATTCGGCAACGTATTTAGCAATCGCATGTAGATCCACCCATGACCTCACAAATGCCCGATTGACTAATCCTTTTTGCAACCATGTCTATCGAGATCGTTCAGACCGAAATGTTGCAATCATTTCGTCTTTCAGTTCCTGCACTCAGAACAAGTCAAGAACAAATTAATATCATATTATCGGGAATTCCAGTTCATAAAGTCATACAGCAGATTGCTGTCAGCTCACAGTATCCCTGAAACTCAAAGAGACATCAGTGACTTTAGTATCAAAAATTGAGGCAATCTTGTAAGGCGCAGCGGAAGTGAATGTTGAACTTTGCTCAAGATGAGTGCTCCGAATTGTGCTCAAGGTTCCTTTTACTTACGGAAGGGAGAGCCTTCCGTTTCTTTAGTGAGAGAGTGCAAGTGATCACAAACAAAGTGGATAAACACGGTGAATGAAGGTGCTGAGACTGAGAGATAGAGAGAGAAGAATACGACACCAGAATGCTGTCAAACCCTCCTCCGAAGGCCCCACTCTCTATGGCGAGAGCGGTTTACTATTGATTGCACAAAACTCTACAATGCTTTGGACTTGCCGACGATGTCGACAACGATGAGGACGACGACGAGACGGGCTGAAATCTAAAAACGCTAAGGGCTGAAATCTGCAAATGTTTATCTGCTGAATTTTGACTCTATGTCGGCGACGACGGCGATGAAGATGATGCGACGACGACCCACTGAAAACGCAGATGCTGAAATCTGCCTTTCTGGGCTGAATCTGCAAACTTCGGTGGATCTGACCATGCGGTGAGGATCTGCTGCGGGAAGGTGAGATCTGCGAGGTTTGGGGGTTGCGGTACAGTGTTTGAATGCTGAAAACTGAAAACGTTGATGCAGAGGGGCTGAAAGTCACCGGAAACTGCAAAATGCTAGGTTGGCATGCTGATGCAAAGACGCTAGGGGCTGAATCTGTCCTGTTGCAAAAACGCTAGGTATCTGTTGAGTACTGCTGCCGGGCTTGATCCGCAACTGCAAAACACTGGCTGATCTGCAAATGCTGAAAACGCTAGGCCTTCTGTACGGCTGAAAACGCTATGTCTCTTGCAGGGGGGGTCTTGCTGAGAAGGTGCACTGTCAAAACACGCGGTTCTTGCTGCCTCTTCTGCCAGAAAGTGCTAGCACTAGGGTTTCTTATATACTTGACTTGCTAATTTACCCTACCCAGTTTCTCAACAAAAGTCACTTAAAAATAATAAGTGAAAAATGGCTAAAATAGGGAAAATAGATCTATGCACTGTGAAAATGCTCTTGATGGGTTTTGATGTAAATCTGATGATCATGCTGTGTGCAACCAGAGGATATGCATCTAATCTAAGTGTCTGAACATGCAAGGTCTGCGAACACTCACAAAAGTGCCAGATCACTTCCTAATCTAAGCTAACTGAATTGAACTGAACCCTTGTCATGAAGTAGCTTGTCCACGTACACATAGGGTTAGATGTGCACGTGACATCCCCTCCTTTTCAAAGTGAGATACTAGTACTGAACTGTATGGCGTCAAGGAGATCGGCAACAGCGTCTGGAATCTTGGAAAGGACTCTTCTCCGGCCCACTCTGATGCGTGGGTCATGTGATACTTGAACTTCATAAAGGTCTGCAACGCTTGCTTCTTTGGGCCGCACCGAAAGCGTCACAAAGTCATCTATGGCTCCTTCAATGCTTCAACTTCGTCGATAGTCATGCGTCTACCTTCTTCAAGAATCTCGGAGGATGGAAATTCTTGAAACCACTTCCAACACAAAAACATGAACAAACCCATTCCATGTAAAGTGATTGGAAAAATTCTAGTCTTCTTTAAAGACTGTGCATGCAATGCAGATGAACAAAATGACGAAGTGGCAAACCGTTCATCAAAAACATGCAAACAATGGAATTGAAACTTGTCTTTTTGATCTAAATCTATCAACTGTGGCAAGTCACAATGGAAATGCCGATGCTTGATGCTCAATCCTTCTTGTGCTCTTTCGTATACTGTGTCATGCCAAGGAAGAGACATGGAATGTGAGTTTTTTTAATGCAAACATTTCATCTTTTCATAAGTAATCCGCATACATCCGTGCTCATTCATGAGTGAATCGTGTTCAGCGTACAATATGTCATACCTGTGAAAAGGGATCACATAAAGACGGTGACTAAAATACAGGAAACCATCACGAATGAAACACTCGAACAATGCGTGTTGACTAATCATTCGAACACAGAATACTTCTTGTGGGGGTTCTTTGGACCTCGACTCGAGAGCCAAGATCGGTTCTTTGTGATCTATCGAATCTGCAATGAGGTTAGCTTCACTAGAAAAAGTGTCAACTAAACCATCATCCTTGTGAACAATCACATCTTTATCCTGCAAATCATCATGCTTGTGAGTAATCACATCTTTATCCTGCAAATCATCATGCTCATCTCGCTTATCATTATCATGCAAATCAACTGTGCCATGCTTTGGAAAAGAAGAGACTGAGAGTCTCCTTTGTCGGATTCTTTTCAATCTTCGCCTGCACATTAGAAATGAGAGATGAAGAATGAACAACTTGCTCTCCACAAATGACAATGGGAGAGTCACTTTTGGCATTGAAAGTGAACGTATTTTCCGCCCAATCAGTGAGAGGGTTATGCTCACGAAACCATCGAATGCCCGAAAGTATATCACATCCTGAAAGAGGAGAGACTACAAATTTTCTACGGAAGCACGCTTGTTGAACAGTGAACAAAACATCAAGGCACTCTTGCGTGATGAGAGAGTCCATACCGGGAGAGAAACCTGACACCTCAAAAGGAGATGTCTTGCTAACCTCCAAGCGGGCTCGTTCGACAAGAGAGTCACTAATCAAATCATGCATACCACCTGGGTCAAACAATATGACAAAACCCTGACCCTTCACATGACCATAGCACTTAATGAGAGACTCATCAATGGGAGGATCATGAGAGACTTGGGTCACACTCGTGTTCTCATTTATTGCATTGACAGAAGAAGTGGGTTCTGTGGGTTCTTTAGATTCATTAGATTCAAGCTTAGGACATGTTCTTTTTATGTGACCTTTGATGTGACAATGAAAACAACGATAAATGCTTTGTTCTTTCGACGCCTTTTCATCTAGAGTGAGCTTAGGTTTAGCAATTGTGTTAGCTTTACCCTTAGGTTCATTTGGAGAGTTCTTTTCTGAGAGACTATTGGAAGATTGGTTAGAAGAGTTACCGTTCTTACCATTCTTACCGTTTTGAGGGTTCTTAGAAGTCTGAGAGGTACTTGTGGAAGTCATGTTTTTCTTAGGCTTTCCCTTGTTGTGCTTCATCTCTTGTGCGAAAGCAATCATTACCGCCTTGTTGAGGTCGATTGGATTGAGCACTTTGACATCAAACTTGATATACTCGTCCAATCCATAAAGGAATGCCTCTTTGCGCTTTGCATCCGATTTGCGTAATTGAGTGCCTAGCTGCAAAACACGATCAGAGAAAGACATAACTGCCATACCATTTTGCTTGAGACCGCGCCAATCCTCCTTCAACCGTGCTAGGTACTGTGGTGGCATAAACCGCGCCTTGTGTCACCAGCATGTGACTACTATCTATCCTTTTTGTTGATTTCTATCTTATTATCTATTTACTTTCACTTTTTGGAAACACCCCTCGGGAAATCTAACTGCCCTGCATTGCATAGCTAGTGTGGAACTGTCTAGAGGGAGTCCAGGCCTGAGGTCAAGAGAGCACTAAGGTTGGACAAGGACTATGGTTAGCCAAGTGGGGTCATTGACTAGTCAAAGTGGAATCCTTTGCTACAGAGGCTACATTTCAATTCTGGGTGTGGCCGCTGTGTATAAAGAGGGTCGGATGACCTAGAAAGATACAATGGCAGCATCTCCTAAAATTTAGGGAATTGCTATTTTGGGACCTGAAAATGTGTTGACGTCATTACCTCCGGAATGACAAGGGGAACATTTTCTTACTCTGCCGTGAAGTCAACTGGGCAACCGATAGGGAGATTTTTAGGCGGCAACCCCGAAACGGGAAAATGCTTATAAATGTGCCAAGTGGCACCTTCTGGTGCACTTGCCTCATGCAACAAGAAGTGGTGCTGAATTTTAAGCTGGGAGAGGTTCATTTGCAGCTTTTGTCACAGGTTAAAGAGCTATGGAGTGCTTGCTTTCCCTCTTATGCACAGTGCGGTGCCAGGAGTGATGCCCTGCACGCTACGCACTGCCCTCTCTCTCCCCTTTGGTAGTATGTTATGCCCCTCTAGTGGGCTCTTCATTTGACCAATGTACAGTTGTGTGGGTTCATGCGCGATTGCCAAGGCAAGAGCCTCTTGCACAGGTACTGGATTAGCTAGCGGCTAATCCCCCTGCAGGTACAGGTGAATTCAGAGAGGTTTCACGCCAAAAATCTCGTCCGATTCAGAGGGCAAGTAGCCCTACAGGTGCGGGAGCTCGAGGACTTGCTACGGATGCGACCGGCACGCGAAACGGAGCCCGAAACAGTGAATTACAGCCTGCTATGTATTTTTGCAGGTTTAGGGTTTTGGCCCTAAACGGACCCTAATACCCCCAGGAAGTTCGGGGACGCAAGGGGACCGTTGTACAGGTGATCTGGCGCATTTTCGGGGCTGAAAACAGAGAATTCAGCGTGCTGCAGATTCTCGCCAGGTTTTGCGAAGTGCCCGTATGCGTCGGGAAAGTCAGTCAATGCGTGGGAATACTGACTGTGAAGGGTTCTAGTACAGTTATGCTGCTGAAATCGGGCTGGAACATTGGAAATTCAGCCGAGTTTGTGCGGGGCAGCTTGTAGGGAACCACAACGTTTATTCCCTCTTTTGAACAATAAAGAAATACCGAGAGGGGCGCCTAAGTTAGGGGCCAATCTGGTGTCCGTCTACTCATACAGGTGCAATCTAGCAGCCTGTATCCCTCTCCCCTTTGTTGTGTCTTGAAAGTACAGGTACAATAGACGACTAATAATGGGTGAAAGCTAAATCAAGGTTTGAAGTAAAGTCTACCGCCCTTTTTGGATTGAACAGGCCGGTTTCACCTTGAGCTTGTCTTGGAAGTGGGCCCAATTGAAGGAAAGGGGCGTGCCTTCCTCGACTTCCTCTAGGTGCGCGGTCAACTGTGCTTCTTGCCATGCGTGGTACCAATTAATGGCATCACTGGCAAGGTACATAGGTGTTGTTAAAACCTTGTTATTTCCTGTCTTCTTAGTTGTCGCAAAATAAGCATTAAATTGATGCAACCAAGAATGAATAATTGTAGCATCCATCTTACCATCATACTTACTGAACGTGATCTTCTCTGTGACGGGGTCGTTGGAGTCCGAATCTCGGCTTGCGCCACTTGATGAACTACCAACATCTTTGGCCAGCTCGGACTTCGAGGTGAGTACTTGTCGGACCAACTCTTGCATGCGTAGGTCTCTCTGTACCTCACGCTCTGCCTCCAAGGCCGCTCGTCTTTCTTCGACTGCCTCCTTTCTTGCTTCGGCCGCCAAGCGTGCTTGCTCACTCTCACGCTCAATGGCTGCCTGTCTTTCTTCGGCCGCCTCTTTTCTTGCTTCGGCCGCCAAGCACGCTTGCTCACGCTCACGCTCAATGGCTGCCTGTCTTTCTACGGCCGCCTCTTTTCTTTCTGCTTTCCTTTCTTTTTGTTCCTTGGCTGCCAAGCCCGCTTGTTCACGCTCGCGATTCAAGGAGTCCTGTCTTTGTTGGCGTCGCGCTTCTTGGTGTAGCATCATGTCCATCATCGATTTGACCAAAGCCTCCATAGGATTTAATGCAATCCTTGGCGTAGATGGGAAAGATGGAGGGTCAGAAAAACCTCCTGGTGGGGAAAATTCCTCTTTGCCACTGCCATGCTCATCACCTCCATGCGAAGTATCCATTCCGCTTCAGGTAATGACCATACACTTGAAGTCTTGGGTTCTGAAGTTCACGAGGAACTTTGATTCTTGAGGTTCTTGAGGGTCTTCTTTAGCTTGCAATCTGTGTTAGAGAAGGATCTTCTCTTTACCCGAGCTCTTCTCTTTCCCGTGGGCGCACCCCTTGACGGCCTTGCGCTCACACCAAGGTTGCTTTTTCCCACCTCACGTCGATTGGCCGGCCGCTAAGTGCACGGTCCGCTCTCAATGAGTGAAAAGAGAGACAAGGGGAGGTTGGACAAGCCCTTCTTTCTTTGGTTTCCTGTCACTCTTCAAAAACACGATTAGGAATCGACATGCCCAAGTGGACTTGGGTTACGTGCGACCGCAACAAGCAAAGAAAATTATGTGGTTCTTTCCTTGATTGATACAGAACACTGCCAAAGCTCTGATACCAATGTAAGGTGCAGCGGAAGTGAATGTTGAACTTTGCTCAAGATGAGTGCTCCGAATTGTGCTCAAGGTTCCTTTTACTTACGGAAGGGAGAGCCTTCCGTTCCTTTAGTGAGAGAGTGCAAGTAATCACAAACAAAGTGGATAAACACTGTGAATGAAGGTGCTGAGACTGAGAGATAGAGAGAGAAGAATACGACACCAGAATGTTGTCAAACCCTCCTCCGAAGGCCCCACTCTCTATGGCGAGAGCGGTCTACTATTGATTGCACAAAACTCTACAATGCTTTGGACTTGCCGACGATGTCGGTGACGAGAAGATGGGCTGAAATCTGAAAACGCTAAGGGCTGAAATCTGTAAATGTTTATCTGCTGAATTCTGACTCTATGTCGGTGACGACGATGATGCGACAACGACGCATTGAAAATGCAGGTGTTGAAATCTGCGTTTCTGGGCTAAATCTGCGTTTCTAGGCTGAATCTGCAAACTTCGGTGGATCTGACTGTGCGGCGAGGATATGCTACGGGAAGGTGAGATCTGCGACGTTTGGGGGTTGCGGTACGGTGTTTGAATGCTGAAAACTGAAAACGCAGATGCAGAGGGGCTGAATGTCATTGGAAACTGCAAAACGCTAGGTTGACATGCTGATGCAAAAACGCTAGGGGCTGAATCTGTCCTGTTGCAAAAACACTAGGTATCTGTTGAGTATTGCTGCCGGGCTTGATCCGCAACTGCAAAACGCTGGCTGATCACTTCTCTTCGCATTAATCACCAACTTGTGATCTCGTAATGCCTGAAAGACCTGTAGCAGATGTTCTCTATGTTCTACCTCATCCTTGGAGAAAACAATGATGTCATCAAAGAAAGTGCCAACAAATAATCTGTACTCTCGAAAAATCCTGTCCATCATCCGGCTAAATGTCGCAGGAGCATTGGTTAGGCCAAAAGGCATCACCAAAAACTCAAATAACCCAAAAGTCGTCCGAAAAGGTGTCTTGTAGACATCTCCCATCGCGATTCGGATATGATGATATCCACTCTTCAAGTCGATCCTGCTAAAACACGAGGATCCCTATAGTCGGTCAAAAATATCATCGATCCTAGGAATCGGAAATCTGTTCTTGATGGTGATTTTGTTGAGAGCTCTATAATCGATGCACATTCTCCAAGATCTGTCTTTCTTCAAAACCAACAACACTGGAGAGCAATACGGTGAAGTACTAGGCTGGACAAGACCCTTTTCCAAGAGGTCTTTCACTTGGTTCATAATTTCTTCGTTCTTGGCTCGACTCACACGGTAAGGTGGCCGGTTCGGTGGTGTGCTTCCAGGTATCAGATCAATGGTATGATCCTCAGGACGAGCTGGTGGTAACTTGCCTGGCAGGCCCTTTGAAAAGCAATCGGCATGAGTGTGGAGAAAATCTTGGCGTTCTTTATCAAGTTCAGACATATTTGTCCTATTCTCATCATTCAACTCTTTCAAAAAGATCGAGTAAACAAACAGATTGGATTTCATTAATTTGGAAATGGCGGAAGCCGATACAATAGGGACAGACTCACCCTTAAGTTTCACATCAAGTAAAATGGTTCGGCCCTTCTCTGTAGTCAAAGTCGCTTTTCTCGCCCGATAGTCGACCACGACGTTGTTCTTATGGTACCAGGGAATTCCCAGGAGGACATCACAACCTTCCAAGGGCATTATGTAGAAGTCCTCGTGCCCCAAATACCCCTGACGATGCAACTGAAGTTTGCCAATGGCAGGTGTAATGGCTACGTCCCTGTCGGGTGTCGCTAGAACTGCCTCTGCTAGTGGTCCCATCCGATTGGGTGTGATCTCGAGCCGCGCCACCAATTCAGGTGAAATGAAGTTGACCTTGGCTCCTCCATCAAAGAAGATCAAGGCTTCTTGGTCTTTTACTTTGCCCCAAGCTCGGCAAAGTTCTGTACTCTCGTCAATCGTGCTTGGGTCAGTACCCATGCAATCTGGAACTAGTCCTTCTTTCATCTTGCCTTTTTGTCCACGTTCCTCAGCTGCTTTTGAACCCTCAGGCCTGTCTTCATCCTTATCGTTCTGTTCTTTCGGTGAGATGTGTCCCGTTTCCCTGCATCCAAAGTACTTCCCCTCTTTGATGTAGAGAGCTCTCTCTCAAAGAGTGAGCTTAGGTCGTGCATCCTTTTCTTTCTTTTCTGGTTTGCTCTTCTTCTTTTTACTTTCATTGTTCGAAGTTTGTTCGGTCCTTTGCGTCACGATTTCATCTGTGGGGTAGGTCAAACTGCTTGAATGATTGGCAAAACCCCATTTCGCATGACTCATCAATTCCTGAATGGAATTTGACTTTTGCTCCAAGCAGTGATCTCGTATCTCTATAGGAAGTTGTCTCCAGCGTGTGACTACTATCTATCCTTTTTGTTGATTTCTTTCTTATTATCTATTTACTTTCATTTTTTGGAAACACCCCTCGGGAAATCTAACTGCCCTGCATTGCATAGCTAGTGTGGAACTGTCCAGAGGAAGTCCAGGCCCGAGGGCAAGAGAGCACTAAGGTTGGACAAGGACTATGGTTAGCCAAGTGGGGTCATTGACTAGCCAAAGTGGAATCCTTTGCTACAGAGGCTACATTTCAGTTATGGATGTGGCCACAATGTACAAAGAGGGTCGGATGACCTAGAAAGATACAATGGCAGCATCTCCTAAAATTTAGGGAATTGCTATTTTGGGACTTGAAAATGTGTTGGCGTCATTACTTCCGGAATGACAAGGGGAACATTTTCTTACTCTGCCGTGAAGTCAACTGGGCAACCGGTAGGGAGATTTTTAGGCGGCAACCCCGAAACGGGAAAATGCTTATAAATGTGCCAAGTGGCACCTTCTGGTGCACTTGCCTCATGCAACAAGAAGTGGCGCTGAATTTTAAGCTGGGAGAGGCTCATTTTGAGTTTTGTCACAGGTTAAGAGCTATGGAGTGCTTGCTTTTCCTCTTATGCACAGTGCGGTGCCAGGAGTGATGCCCTGCACGCTACGCACTGCCCTCTCGCTCCCCTTTGGCAGTATGTTATGCCCCTCTAGTGGGCTCTTCATTTGACCAATGTACAGTTGTGTGAGTTCATGCGCGATTGCCGAGGCAAGAGCCTCTTGCACAGGTAGTGGATTAGCTAGCGGCTAATTCCCCCGCAGGTACATGTGAATTCGGAGAGGTTTCACGCCAGAAATCTTGTCCGATTCAAAGGGCAAGTAGCCCTACAGGTGCGGGAGCTCGAGGACTTGCTACGGATGCGACCGGCACGCGAAACGGAGCCCGAAACAGTAAATTACAGCCTGCTGTGTATTTTTGCAGGTTTAGGGTTTTGGCCCTAAACGGACCCTAATACCCCCAGGAGGTTCGGGGACGCAAGGGGACCGCTGTACAGGTGATTTGGCGCATTTTCGGGGCTGAAAACAGAGAATTCAGCGTGCTGCAGATTCTCGCCAGGTTTTGCAAAGTGCCCGTATGCGTCGGGAAAGTCATCCAATGCGTGGGAATACTGACTGTGAAGGGTTCTAATATAGTTATGCTGCCGAAATCGGGCTGGAACAGTGGAAATTCAGCCGAGTTTGTGCGGGGCAGCTTGTAGGGAACCTCAGCGTTTATTCCCTCTTTTGAACAATAAAGAAATACCGAAAGGGGCGCCTAAGTTAGGGGCCAATCTGGTGTCCGTCTACTCATACAGGTGCAATCTAGCAGTCTGTATCCCTCTCCCCTTTGTTGTGTCTTGAAAGTACAGGTAAAATAGACGACTAATAATGGGTGAAAGCTAAATCAAGGTTTGAAGTAAAGTCTACCGCCCTTTTTGGATTGAACAGGCCGGTTTCATGGTTTCATCGACAGGATTAAATCACTTTTTCCCATAGAAGTGAGCCTTGGTCAGTTTTGGGCTTGAAGACACAGGGGATCATAGACCAGACACAGGGAATTGCAATTATGGCTGACAGACTAGATGATGTGACTGAAGAGGTTTCCTCTTCACAGGGTCAACAGACACATGAAGTGGGTGAGTCCTCAAGACCACCACAGACAGATGATGATATATTCAGGACCCAGTTGGCTACTGCTGTGGCTATGTTCACACAAGTAATGCAGAACCCGAGGTTTTTAGCCTTTCTGCAACCTCCTGTTCCGTCTCAGCAAGTTGGGTCACTGGATCATATTCAAAAGCCTGTTAAGGCTCGAGCACAGGTGACTCATACCGCACAGTCAATGGAAACACCTGTACACTTGACGGAGAACATGCAGTCTCCACAACCTATGCCTAAGATGCAAGAACAGGTGGCTGAGATGCCAGTCTTTCAAGCTGAACCAGTTCAGCCCGCCACCTTTCAGCAGCCTATAGCTGGTTCTAATGGGCAGGGAAGCAACCTACACGCTATGCAACAGGTCTTCCCACCACCTTCAGTACACCCTAGCTATTTTGGAGGTGGATCCGTATTCCAGAGCATGGCTGGTCATGCACCTGGAAATCAGTTTTACACGCAAGGAACAGTGTTTGGGGGTGCTCAAACGATGATGCCTAACCCCATGTACGGTGTCACAGGCATGCTACCAGGGTTTCAGAGCACTCAGGGCCAATTTGGGATGCCACAGGCAAATTTTGGTATGGCTGGAATTACAAATCAGCAGCCAAATATGGCATTTCCAGATCAAGTTAATAGCGGCCAAGGAACACAGATGAACCCTAATAGTGTTCCCATGTTTCAGTCACTTCCATATGACAATTTAACACCGCTAGAGAGGCCAACTCCGTACAAAGAAGGTGGCAAAGGTGTGTCATTCACGACCTTTACAGGGTTTGATGACAGGAAGAAGGCTCTCTCATTCCTCCGGCAGTTTGACAAGGCCTATGCAGGGGGAAACTTTACAGAGGCTTCAAAGGTCCGCAAGGCAGCCACTTTCTTGACAGGGAATGCGGGACAATGGTGGACAACTTTATTGCTTCAAGGGCAAGCTCCGTCCACATGGATTTACTTCAAGCAGATTTTTGCAGCAGCATGGTTATCTAATGACTTGGAAGCAGATGTCATGACAGAATGGCACCAGCTAAGTGCAGCCACTTGCAGAAATCTGGATGATTACAATCGGAAGTTTTGGAAAGCTCTACTTCCAGTAACTTCCTATAGGTTTGTGCCATTGACAGAACAGATTGAAAAATACTGTTTTGGCCTACCCAAAGGATTGAGAAAATATTGCACGAAGACAAAAGTCACTACTTTGACGCAGCTCATCGAGGTAGCAAACACTGGGAATGGTTTGCTCAAGGGAGAAGATTGTGAATTTAACACTGGCGTCAAGGCAGGATCAGGCAAGAAAAATTCAGCCAAGAAGCACGTTCCCAATGAGGCTCCTAAAGGGACTCAGGAGTCAGCCAACGCTGGGAAAGACAAAGCTACGGCTGAATCAGAAAAGGGACCAGCAAAGAAATGGAGAAGACGTTTTCCTCGCAAGTCAGAAGAGCAAAAGAAGGTCCTGAGGACAGAGAACAAATGCTTTATATGTGAGCAGCCTGGCCACATTGCTTACAACTGTCCTACAAAGAAAAGGCCAGCTGATTCTGAAGACAAGGAGGACAGGAAAGGAAAGAAGCCCATGGCTGGTCTAGTGCCAGATATGGTGGGCGACAAGCCAAATTAGGATGCAAGTGAGCTTTGCAGAGCATGGGGAAAGGTCAGGGATCAAACAGTGCTTATCTTCTTTCATCCAGGTGCCAAAGCCAACTTCATTTCCCCAGAATTGGCTTCAAAGTTGGGAATCAGACCTGAAGAGATGGGGTATACAACAGAGGCAGGTTTGGCATGTCCTGGCCATACAGAGGCTGTGACACCCATCATTGGAAAGTTGCGTCTACATATCCAGTCCTATGTAGATGCTGAAGAATTTTACATCATGCCACTGGAGGGATGTGATATGTTGCTAGGTATTCCTTGGTTGTTTCGTGTACAGGGAATCATGGATGCCTACAACAAAAAGATCACTGTACAGAGCAGGGGAAAGACTCACATTCTGGATGTAAAGCTTAAAGGGGAGTCTATTCCTACTGTATCAGCTTCTGCTATTACTTCTGTAATGAAAAAGCATCTTTCTGCGTACTTGGTTTTTGCACGTGAAGTGTCAGATTGTGATGAATCAAATTTATCTGTGCTAGATAAAGAGAGGTCAATGTTTTTACAACAGTATAGTGACTGCTTTTCCGATTCATTACCGTCTCAATTACCGCCAGAGAGACCCGAGGACCATGCGATAGATTTGGTGCCAGGCAGTAGCCCACCAAATAAGCCTCCGTACAGGGTTAGTGCGGCTCAGCAGAAAGAGATAATTGGCCAAGTACAGGAGCTGTTAGAAAAGGGGCTGATTCAGCCCAGTTCATCTCCATTCTGTTCTCCAGTGTTGTTGGTGCAGAAAAAGGATGGCTCATGGCGTATGTGCATCGACTACCGTGCACTGAACAAGAATACCATCAAGAATAGGTTCCCTATACCTAGAATTGATGATATTATGGACAAATTAGAAGGAGCAGCTATGTTTAGCAGGATAGATCTAAAGAGTGGGTACCATCAGATTCGCATTAGATCAGAGGATGTGCACAAGACTGCTTTTAGAACAACGTTTGGCCTTTACGAATTTTTAGTGATGCCCTTTGGTCTCACAAATGCTCCTGCTATGTTTAATAGGATGATGGACAGAATTTTCCGTCCACACCAGCAGTTTGTTGGTACATTCTTTGATGACATGATAGTCTACTCAAAGAATGAAGAGGAGCATAGGCATCACTTGGCCATTGTGTTCAAAGAGCTACGCAGTCATAGGTTGCTTATCAATGCAAAGAAAAGTGAGTTTTTTCTGGAAGAGATTCACTTTCTGGGACACATTGTCTCAAAGGATGGTGTCAGAATGGATCCTGCAAAAGTTGAAGCGATCAAGTCATGGCCAAATTTGAAGACGGTGCATGATGTCCGAAGCTTTTTGGGACTATGCTCCTATTACAGAAGGTTTATCCGAAATTTCGCTGAGATTGCTTCACCTTTACATGCTCTTCAAAAGAAGGCAGTCACTTTTAGATGGACACAGAAAGAGATTTCAGCTTTTAATCTCTTAAAGGAAAAGATGACTTCAGATCCAGTCATTGTGTTGCCAGATCTTAGGAAGTCATTTGTGGTCCAGTGTGACGCCTGCGGTAGTAGCATTGGTGCAGTGCTAATGCAAGATGGCAGGGTAGTAGCCTATGAGAGCAGAATTTTGCAAGGGCCAGAGATGACCATGCAGGTCTATGAGAAAGAGTTACTGGCTGTGATTCATGCGCTCTTAAGTTGGAAACACTACCTGCTAGGTGCAGATTGCGTTGTCCAAACGGATCATCAGACCTTGCGATACTTCTTGACACAAACAAAGTTATCTGAGAAGCATATGCGATGGGCAAATATCTTGTCCATGTTCCATTTTCAGATTGTGCATGTGGAAGGCAAGAAGAATGTTGTGGCTGATGCCTTGTCAAGGAAGCCACAAATTTCAGCTGTGTCAATTCCTTATCATCATGAACTTGATGATATGAGAGAACAGTATGCAAATGATGAAGATTTTGCAAGGGTCTTCGAGCAGCTAATGGATGGACAACGTCATGAACACTATCTTCTCAGAGATGGGTTCATGATGATGCATGGCAGATTGTGTGTCACAAAGCCATTGCGACGCAAAGTGATGGAAGAGAGTCATGTCCCACCGTATGCAGGGCATCGTGGTATCGATGCTACAGTTAAAGCGGTTGAGAAATTCTTCTATTGGCCTACATTGAGAAGGGATGTGGATGCCTTTGTGCGAGAATGCCTAATATGCCAAAAGGTCAAGTTTGACAGGCAAAAGGCACCAGGGTTATTGCAACCACTACCTATTCCAGATAAACCATGGGAAAGTATTGCTATGGATTTTATCTTTGATCTTCCGAGAACGCAGACAGGAAACGATGGTGTTTGGACCATTATTTGCAGATTCAGCAAACAAGCTCATTTTATTCCTGTCAGGAAGAAGATAAAGCCAGATCAGATGGCACGCTTGTTTATGAGCAATATTTTCAAGTATCATGGCATGCCACAGTCGATTGTTAGCGACCGTGATCCATGCATGACAAGTTTGTTCTGGAGAGGCTTGTTTGAGAATATGGGCACCACGCTCAAATTCTCTTCGTCATTTCATCCTCAAACAGATGGGCAGTCAAAAGAGGCAAATTCTACTGTCCTAGATCTGCTGAAGTGCTATGTGTCAGAACATAAAGGAAAGTGGGAGCAGTATTTGCCATTGGTGGAGTATGCTCGAAAGTGTTACTGGATCCAACGTGTACTATAAGACAGTGGCAAAATGTGCAGCTACCATTTTGTCATTGGAAAGTTAGTGACTCAAAGCAATGGCAGAGTGCGCAGCTACCACTATGTCATTGGGACAGAGTTCACACGCAGGCGCATTTTCGGGGCTGAAAACAGAGAATTCAGCGTGCTGCAGATTCTCGCCAGGTTTTGCAAAGTGGCCGTATGCGTCGGGAAAGTCATCCAATGCATGGGAATATTGACTGTGAAGGGTTCTAGTACAGTTATGCTGCCGAAATCGGGCTGGAACATTGGAAATTCAGCCGAGTTGTGCGGGGCAGCTTGTAGGGAACCTCAGCGTTTATTCCCTCTTTTGATCAATAAAGAAATACCGAAAGGGGCGCCTAAGTTATGGGCCAATTTGGTGTCCGTCTACTCATACAGGTGCAATCTAGCAGCCTGTATCCCTCTCCCCTTTGTTGTGTCTTGAAAGTACAGGTAAAATAGACGACTAATAATGGGTGAAAGCTAAATCAAGGTTTGAAGTAAAGTCTACCGCCCTTTTTGGATTGAACAGGCCGGTTACAGAAGTCCCAAGGTTAACCGCTCAATCTGTTCTTTGAACGAGATCTTCTTAAATGAAGAGGCTGGTAGAAAAGAGCTCCAAAATCTCTCGCAATATGTGTCCAATGTATCCTTCTTGGTCATCCGAAGATGGTTCCAAGCAGTTCGTATGTTGCGTTCGTACTCCTGAGTCAACCAAGAAGAAATAAAAAGCCTTCTAAATTTCAGCCATTTAACCGGCGCTGTCTTGCTCAATAGAAGTGTGGACCACCAAGTTCGAGCATTTCCCTTGAAGTAAGACGTAGCCCTCCGAATCTTGGAGTGCTCTGAGTAATGCCCTCCAGAGAAAGCTATGTCAAACTGCTCTATGAAGGCCAAAGTCTTTGAAGCATCTCGATATCTAGAAAACGTGTCAAATTTAATTGACTGTCCACCTTCTTTAAACTCTCGGACTTTCTTGCTTTTATCCTCCAGAAAGTCATACTGGTTGGCTTTATAGAAATTCTTCTTCTTTGCATAAAAGCTGCTGTCGTCAGAGTCCGAACTATCCAAAGACGAGTCCTCTGTAGAACTTTCAACAACTGGGCGAGATTTAGACTTCTTTGCCTTTTTCTTACCCTTTTCGAAGCTTTGATTTTTGCTTCGCTTTTTCCCTTTTCTGTCTTCTTCGTCGAGTCAGAAGAGCTAGAAGAATTATCAGAAGAAGAAGAAGAAGAACTGGGTACTCCTTCAAATCGCATCTGCTTCTTCTGCTTTCTTGCCGAGGCAATTGTAGACTGACGACCCAAATAACCCGGGAAGTCAATGCCTTTCTTCTGCTTTCTGTCGTGCTTTTCGGCTTTGTTCTGCCCGTCAAAAAGCTGAGAAATCCGTGTATCAACCACCTCTTCTAATTCTTGCTCTGTAAACATCCTTGGAGTAGTAGGTTTCTTGAGTGCCGGTTTGAGGGGTGGTTCTGTGGTTTGCCACCATTGTGAGTGCACCTCGTCGAAGGGGGTCTGGGTCATAAATTTTGCAAATTTCGGGTCCTTCGCAAAATTTAGCATCATCTTTGCTACATCGTCAATCAATCGTCGACGCTCCATCTCTTCAAGCTCCACTCCACCTGAGTAGGCCGAGGTCGGCCGTACTCCTCGCGTGAATCTTCTTCGTGATCTCTTTGCGCATCTTCGGATATAGAGGAAGTCGATTGATCTCTGTCTGAATCCATAATTGCCGCGTAAAAAGGATCGGATTTCCCGGTAGAAGAGAAATCGGCCGTGCTCTGATACCACTGTAGCAAACTTGGACACTTCAAGTCAAGATTCTACCGCGACACGACAGGAATTCACTTCAAAATAGTTCACAGTTCACAATTGATTTGATGCAGCCCGGCCTAGAGATATTGGCCCCAAAGAGTGGTGCCCCTTTTGGTATTTCTTTTTGTATTAATCTGCAACTCAAAGTACAAGGGAATGGGAGGGTCTCACTCTTAGACTCTATGTGCAGACGCTCTGAGAAGTGGGAGCCCTGCACACACTTATAAAGGTTTTACAAGGGATGCCAAAAGCAGAGCCCCAAAAGCTGAAAATCAAAAGCCTTGTAAAAATGAAGCAACTTTCCTCTCACAAGGCTTGCTAAAATAAAGCAATGGTAAAATAAAGCTTTCTCTCTCTTGCGTAGAGCATAGCCCAAAAAGCTGCACGCTGCTTTTCCGTACGCAATGTGCCATGTCAGCGTGTCCTGCTTTTTGCGCCGTGAATCGCGGAGATTTGTAGGGCAGTGCCACGTCAGCGTTCAACGTATTTTCCAGGCCAGCCATGTCAGCATTTCACAGGGTGTGAGTGGATGTGTACTGGCTGCCACGTCACTGGTTTGTGACAAATCGTGATTATTATGACTGATTTAGCCATCACATCTAGACCGCATTGAGCATTTACAGATGTCTTGATGCACTAAATCTCGTCTCTTCAGATTCACATCAACTAGACAAATTGTTGTAGTCATTTCATCTTTAATAGATACTTGGACAAAACAACAAATGAAAGAGTACATGTTTCATTCAGTTATTTGGGAATTCCAACCACAAGCCCACAACTTATGGCAACTGTCTATGTATATATCATAAAGTCACTTAGTAGAGGATTGTCAGCCTATTGTGTTACAGACTTGGACACCCCAAGTCAAGGATTTGACATGACACACGAGAGAATCACTTAAAAATAGTTCACAACTTTAATTACAATTCACTTGAGTCGACACGGTCCGCCATAGTTCCGCGCCCAGAGAAATTGGCCCCAAAATCTGGTGCCCCTTTCGGTATTTACTTTTATATCAATGCTTGAGCAAAGTTACAACTCCCGCGGGCCCTCTCTGCTCAATTGCTTGTCTGCACACTGAGGAAAGGAGGGGCCTTGGGTTCTTACTGAAAGGCTCTTAGCCATCAAACTCAAAAGAAATTATACATGAAAAGCTTCTAACTCAAAAGCTGTTGGCCCAAAAGCAACCAACGTGATTCACGGAAATCCGTACAGCTTGCCACATGGCACAACGCAAATCGTAGAAGTCCGTACTACTACCACATCAGCATTGTCAACGCAAAATGTGGGCCTGTCGTACGGTTCAACCACGTCATCAGCTCGTACAGTCTGCCACGTCATCGCTTTGTGACATACCCCCCTCTTGAAAGAATTGTAATCGCCTCGATTGCAAAATCAGACATACGCCATAAACATGTTCAGTAGACACTCTAGACGACACAAATTCAGCACTTGTACAAAGATGACAGTCGCATCACATCACATTCAAGTCATCACATAGAATCCATTCAGATCTAGGACCATGATTTCTGGCAACGTATTTAGCAATTGCATCTAGATCCACACCGGACCTCACTGATGTCGGATTAACTAATCCTAATTGCGATCATGTCCATAGATTTCTCAAGACTGAAAAGCTGTAGTCATTTCGTCAATCATTCCATCTTTCAATCCTGCACTCAAACACAATCACATGTGTGAGTAATCATTTCCGAGAATTCCAGTTCTTTAAGATATCATTCAGTTCTAGTTATCATGTCGCTGTGTAACAATCTCATCCCTTGGGAACTCTTGATGCGCTCACCACAGTTTCGTTCAATCCTTCATCATCAGTCATTATTATCATTCAAAATTCTGATTCTTATCGTTATCAGGTTCATTCTGGAGGTGTCATTGCTCCAGATTGCATTCAAATGCAATTTCGTCATGATCTTATTCTCGATTTCACCTGTTATCTGTTCACAAATAGCAAGATCTTCCAAACACATTAATTTCATACATAAATCAAAGTCATCTTCAAAACTTCCTATTTTAAAATTGTTCATTCATAAAGTCATAAAACAAAATACTGTCAGCTCATCAGTATCTTTTTCAATTTTCTATCCAGTATTTGTTCTAGAGCGAGTATTTCCTCGCCCAGTTCTATTTCAATCTGTCAGTCGTTCTCATTCTTGTGCCTTTTTGGGGCACCGTGCAGATGTGTCCTTGTTGCCCATAATCAAAACACTTCTCCATCTTGAGGTATTTGTTTTTCAGTTCCTCTGTCAGTTGGGGACGTGTATCTTTGTCTCTTCTTCTTCTGTCATCACTTGTCGAGGTTGATCTGTTCGATAAGCCAAGTTACCTGAATGCATAGCAAACCCTCCTTGCTTAGCATGTCCCATCAACTGCTGTATGGACACAGATTTTTGTAACAAGCAGTATTCTCGTATCTCTTTCGGCAGTCCACAACAAAATTGCTCGATTTGCTGCGTAAAACTGATCTTCTTAAAGGATGAAGCTGGTAGAAAAAGATTCTAAAATCTCTCGCAATAAGTATCCAGAGTATCTGCCTTGGCCATCCGAAGATGATTCCAAGCGGTAATCACGTCTCATTCGTACTCTTGAGAGGGGCACGAAGAATTAAAAAATCTCTTGAACTTAAGCCACTTGGTTGGTTCTTCTTTTCGTAACAGATGTGTGGACCACCATGTCCATGCATTGCCTTTCAAATAGGATGCTGCCCTTCTAATCTTGGAGTGCTCTGAATAGAGCCCTCCCAAAAAAGCTATGTCAAACTGTTGAATGAAAGCTCAAATTTTATTACTTGTCCGCCCTCCTTGAATTCTTTGGTCTTCTTGCTCTTATCTTCGAGAAAGTCGTATTGATTGGCTCTATAAAAGTGCTTCCTCTTGGAATAAAACATCTGGTCATCAGAGTTTGAACTCTCAGAAGAGGATGAATCCTCCTCAAAACTGTCAGATAATTTCCGAGATATGCGATGGGATCTGCTTTTCTTGGCCTTCTTCTTGTTCTTTCCATGTCTTTGGTTCTTCTGTCGTTTCTTGCCCTCTCTATCCTCATCACTGGAATCGGAAGAGGAAGAGCTGTTGGAACTGTTAGAAGAGGATGAGGACGAACTGGACACACCCTCGAAGTGTACATGCTTCTTGGCTTTTCGTGCACTTGCAAACGAAGACTGTCGACCCAAATAACAAGGGTAGTTTGCTCCCTTGCTGCGTCTCTTTGGAGGCTTCGTGGTCTTCAGGACATGTGGTTTCTTCAATGTGGACTTTAATGATGAATTGATGGCCATACGCCATCGGGAATGCATCTTATCAATCGGGTGCCAGGTCAAAAATTTCGCGTACAGTGATCCTTCGAATGCTGTAGCATTTGCTTAGCACAAGCATCAACCTGCTGTTGACGTTGCATCTCCATTCGTTCATACTCCGTAGGCGGTGGAGACCCGTAGTCTTCTTCCGATTGCCCATTTGAATTTCCCGTACTTTCACCCGATTTCCGGAATTGTCAGGTGGGTTTGTCTGATTCTTGTGGGATTCGCCACTTGAATCCATGTGTAATCTGGGGTTCTTTATGGCTTATGCCCTCAAAGACAGAGCGATGACGACGGGAGCGTGCTCGATGCGCGATGAAGTAAGGGTGGGAGTGATTGATAAGTCCGGGGTCGGGGCACGAAGATTCTTTGATAAAATTTCCAGTAAACTTTGGAGGACCAATATGCTTTGAGAAAAGCACACGCCTCAAGCTTTGATACCACTGTTATAGACTTGTACATCCCAAGTCGAGGATCTGGCACGACACACGAGAGAATCACTTAAAAAACACTTCACAATTGCAATCACAACTCACTTGAGTCGAGATGGTCTGGTTTAGTGTCGTGCCCAAAAATTTGGTGCCCCTTTTGGTATTTATTTTTATATTAATGCTTGAGCAAAGTTACAACTCCCATGGGCCCTCTCTGCTCAATTACTCGTCAGCACACTGAGGAAAAGAGGGTAAGGCCCTTGGCCATCAAACTCAAAAGTAATTTTACATGAAAAGCTTCTAACTCAAAAGCTGCTGGCCCAAAAGCAACCAACGTGATTCACTGAAACCTGTACAACGTGCCACATTGCACAACGCAAATCGTGGAAGTCTAGATTGCTGCCATGTTAACATTGTCAGCGCAAAATGCGGTCCTACCGTACAGTTCAGTCATGTCATCAGCTCGTACAATCTGCCACGTGATCAGTTTGTGACATATCACGCCCACAAAATATCAGAGATCAGTTGGTTGACTCTATTTCTCTTGTGGATAATCTGCGACAAAGGAGTGGAGTGGCTTCCCTCTCGTGCAGTGCGCACCGCACCAGATTCAGTCTGTTTTGATTTGATGTGCACTCTTGGAATAGTTTGAGCTAAGCCAAAAGCCTCAGGGTAAATCTCTAGTTAACTGAGGAGTATCTCCAAGCTCCTCCTCCATTCACTTTGCATCAAGAGCTGTTGAACTTGATCAAATACCTGGGGATCAACTTACCCTTCACTTTCCTTTCCTTGTGTGCTAGGACTTGCTTAGGTGTAAGAATCTCATTTGATTCTTGTACCTGCGGTTGCTCCTTAGGCTCCTTGTCCTCTGGCACTTCACCCTTGAAAAGTTTGAATAGACTCACATGGACTGCATTGTGAATCCTCCAAGTATCCACCAACTCGAGTCGAAAGGTTACATCGTTGATCTTTCTAAAAAACTTGGAAGGACCCATGGTATCTCATACTTGGCTTTGGAAACAGCTTCTCCTTACCCTTTATTTTTCTAAGGTGTGCTTTGTCAAACCGAAGAAGCACCTTATCCCCTTCCTTCAAGTGCAAAACACTTGGTGTTTGTTTGCTGCCTTCTTGTGCCGTTCTTGAGACTTTTGCAAAGCCTCCTTACCTTCGCACAAGCAATCTCCAGATCCCGAACAAAATGATTTTTCTTGGAAAATCTTGTGCTTGGTGCACAAAATAGGAGCAACCTTTTTGTCACCCTCAACAATCTCAAATGATGTCTTCCTTGTCGAAGTGTGAATATTGTTGTCACAAAATACGGAAGCGTAAACTAACTGTTAACTGCAATTCATATACTCGAGAGAATTTGTGGGAGAGAGAGAAAAGTTTGACACATCATTGGGGACCAGAAGATGGGATGGTCCCCTCATAAAGAGAATATCTTTATTATTAAGGGAGAATCTTTACAAGCACAGGAACGGTGCAAACGCCCGTCCTCTATTTCTTTCTTTGTTCTGCTATGACTACTGACTGAGAGGACGTTTCCACTCTCTTTCTGCTAAGAGGACTTCCCCTCTTCTGCAAGCTTGCACAGGAACGGGGCAAACGCCCGTCCTCTATTTCTTTCTTTGTTCTGTTATGACTACTGACTGAGAGGACGTTTCCACTCTCTTTCTGCTAAGAGGACTTCCCCTCTTCTGCAAGCTTTGTTGGAAGCTCTCACTAGGAGAGTCTATCTTCCAAAAAGCTTGTCGGAAGCTCTCATAATGGAGAGTCTATCTTTTGCTATGTGTGGCCCTTCATGCGCAATCATTCATGGGACTAGAAGATGGGATGGTCTCTTTATTACTAAGGGAGAATCTTTACAAGCACAGGAACGGGGCAAATGCCCGTCCTCTATTTCTTTCTTTGTTCTGTTATGACTACTGACTGAGAGAACGTTTCCACTCTCTTTCTGCTAAGAGGACTTCCCCTCTTCTGCAAGCTTTGTTGGAAGCTCTCACCAGGAGAGTCTATCTTCCAAAAAGCTTGTCGGAAGCTCTCACAATGGAGAGTTTATCTTCTGCTATGTGTGGCCCTTCATGCGCAATTATTCATGCATCGAACTCAAGAGAGAAAGAAGCAAAATGCACACAAACATGATCACTGTAACGTGTTTGGCAATCACATCCAGACTGCACTGATCTCGCTTGGATGTCTTAATTATCTAAATCTTGTTACTATCATATCCACATCACCTCTTAGGTGAAACAAGACCGAAATGCTGCAGTCATTTCGTCTTTCAAACATGCACTCAAACACTATACACATAAGAGAGCAGCACATACAACAAATTCATTTTAGGAATTCCAATTTCAAAGTACTTCTTTTCATAAAGTCATACAACAGAATGCTGTCAGTCTGTTAGTATCCTTGAAATCACAAAAGAAATCTGTGACTTTATTCCATCTGGGTAATTTGTGACAAAGGAGCGGAGTAACTCCTCTCTTGTGCAGTCTGCACCGCACCAAATTCAACCTGGTGATCATCGATAACTCTTGAAATAGTCAAAGCTAGACCAAAAGCCTCAAGGTAAAGCTCTAAAATCCAGCTAGGTCCTCCTCCACCCATTTCGCATCCAATGCCGGATAGTTCTTAAACTTGACTAAATACCATCGTATCAACTTACCTTTCACTTTCCTTTTCTTGTGGGCCAAGATCTAATCTGGAATGAGAATCTCCTCTATCTCTTCCACCTCAGGTTGCTCCTCTGGCTCCTTGTCCACTGGCACCTCACCTTTGAAAGGTCTCAATAGACTCACATGAAATCCATTGTGAATCTTCCCAGTATCTGGTAACTTCAGTCTGAAGGATACATTATCTATCTTCTCCTAAATGTGGAAAGGGTCATAGTACCGCATACTCAACTTCAAATGGCGCCTTCCCTGTAGGCGTATGTATTGTGTTGTTGTAGGCAAATTCCACCAAGGGCAAATATTTCTCTCACTGAGCCTTCTGATCCTTCCCTGTAGGCGTATGTATTGTGTTGTTGTAGGCAAATTCCACCAAGGGCAAATATTTCTCTCACTGAGCCTTCTGATCATAGATGTATGACTTGAACAAGTCCAACACCATTGAATTGGATATTTCCGATTGCCCATCTGTCTGTGGGTGGAAAGAGGATGAGAATTGTAACCGTGTACCAATATTCTCAGATCGCCCTCCAAAACAAACTGGTAAAACGGGGATCTCTATCTATAACTGTGGACTGAGGCATGCCATGTAGACGAGAGATCTGTGAGAGAAACACTTTAGCCAAATGATCGGGCTTAACTGTCTTCTTGACTGGAACAAAATGAGTCTGTTTTGCTAAATCTGTTGATGACGGTCCAAATGCCATCATGCCCACTCTGAGTCTTGAGAAGATAAAAGCTGAATTCCATTGCTTTACTTTCCCAAGGCCGGCTAGGTATTGGTTAAGGTTGCAGAAGACGTGGTGCCTTATGCGTGTCAAACTTGACCTTTTGGCAATATTAACATCTGTGAACAAACTCGTCCACATCCTTTTTGAGCCTCAGCCAATAAAACAACCGTTCCACACCTTTCAATGTGGTTTCTATGCCGTGATGGCCCGAAAAAGGTCGAGAGTGGTACTCTGTCAAAACCTTATTTCGCAAGGCTTGTGTAACACACAACATATGTTTTCGTATCAAAAAGCCTTCCTCGAGCGAATAGCGTGCAACTACTTCCCCACTCTGAAATCGGTCAACGGTGTCTGCAAAATCTGGATCCGTGGCGTACCAGTCTACCATCATCGAAGCTGTGGTGATGAATCGTCGAAATAGCCAAAACCAGTGGCTTGCAAGACAATGGGTCTGCCACACATTTTTCAGTCCCTGAACATGGACAATCTGAAAATGAAATTGTGACAAAATGTTTGCCCCATTGCATCTGCTTGTCCGAAAGCTCTTTCTAAGACAAGAAATATCGCAAACTCTGATGATCAGTGAACACTGTGAAATCGGCTCCGAGTAAAAAGTGTCGCCATTGCGTAAGAGCGTGGATGACTGCCAAAGCTCTTTCTCATAAATCTGTGCAACCCGTTCTGGTCGTGGAAACATTTTGCTCTCATAAGCTATAACATGGTCCTCTTGCATTAAGACCGATTCCAGACTACGACCACAGGCATCACATTATACCTCAAAACAAACACTAGACCAATTGTCAACTTTTTTTGAGAGTCTTGAAGGTTGCACTCTCAGATGGTCCCCATGTGAAAGGAACCCTTTTTGGCATCAAAACATGTAAAGGAGAAGCAATCCCCGCAAATTTTCAAATGAACCGCTGATAGTAAGAATACAAACCCAAAAAGCTTCGAACCTCGTGAACATTCTTCAAATTTGGTCAATCTCGAATGGTCTCAACTTGGCTGGGTCCATTTTGACACCCTCCGCATAGACGATGTCCCAAAAAGTCGATCTCGGGTAAGAGAAACTCACTCTTCTTCCCATTAACCACCAACCGAAGTTGGCGCAGTGCCTGAAAAACCTGTAATAGATGGTGTCGATGCTTTGCCTCATTCTTGGAGAATACGACAATGTCGTCGAAACAGGTGCCCACAAATGACCTATACTCTCGAAAAATCGTGTCCACGTTGCAGGAGCATTTGTGAGACTGAAAGGCATCACTAGATACTTGTATAATCCAGAGGATGTCCTGAACGTGGTCTTGTATACATCTCCAGGAGCAATCTTAATCTGATGATAGCCACTTTTCAGGTCGATTCTACTGAAACATGTAGAACTCTGTAGCGTGTCCACTATATCATCAACTGTGGGTATTAGAAACCTGTTCTTGATGGTGATTTTGTTGAGAGCCTTGTAGTCAATGCACATTCTCCAAGATCCATCTTTCTTTAAAACCAACAACATTGGAGAACAGTAAGGTGTGCCTGGGTGTAATGAGACCCTTTTGTAAGAGTTCTTTTGCTTGGTTCATAATTTTCTCTTTTTGGGCTCTGTTGACTCTGTAAGGTGGCCGTTCGGTGGCGTACTGTCAGGAATCAAATCAATGGTGTGATCTTCAAGACGCTGAGGAGTAGCTCTCCTGGGAAGCCTTCAGAGAAACAATCAGCCTGAGCTTGAAAAAGTCTTGTCGTTCCTTCTCGAGGTCGGACAAATGTGACATTTCCTTGTCATCTATCTCATGTAAGAAGATTGAGTAAACAAACAGACTAGATTTCATTAATTTGGAAATGGGTGAAGCTGATACAAATGGGACGGACTTGCCCTTAAATTTTACATCAAGAATTATATCGCTACCCTTTCCATTCTTCAAAGTTGCTTTTCTCGCTCTGTAGTCAACCACCACATTGTTCTTATGGAACCAAGGTGTCACAAGACGGGCATCACGTGCCAATAGAAAAGAACAGACTGAAACAGACTTTTAGCACTTCAATAACAACTGAACCGAGAGAGAGATGACACGCGACACGAAGTGGCGGAATTCCACCCCAACGAGTATTGGCCCCAAACCTTGGCGCCCCTTTCGGTATTTCTTTATATTGCATCAACACAGTACAAGCCGGTACTCCACCCTCTGCACCTTCTCCAGGAAGCGTGCCAGAGAATGAGCCCTAACCTCATATTTAAAGGCCCTTGGCCGGAAAAGCAGTTATAGTGAAAAGCCTTTAAAACTCAAAAGCATTTGGTCCAAAAGCAAAGCCAAAAAGCTGCCAGTGTAAATCACTGAAATCCATATAGCTTGCCACGTCATCAGCCAGCGCAAAACGCAAAAATCCGTACAGCCTGCCACGTCATCATGTCAGGGCAATTTTCGAAAATCTGCCACGTCATCAATTTGTGTGCGTGCGTGCAGGTCCTGCTTTATTTTAATCCTTTGTCACTTGGGCCCCATCGAACGGGGTCCCCATAAGTTGGTAGGACTTCTTCTTCTGTTACTTGTTCTTCTTAGGGTTTAGGCCCCTCGGCCGACATTTGCAAGTTGGCTCCCTTCTTCAGGGCTTTGACACGTTAGCAGTTTGTTACAAAGGGATTCCCAAAAAGATGTCATACCCCTCCAAGGGCATGATGTAGAAGTCCTCGTGCCCTAAATACCCCCGACAATGCAACCGAAGTTTGCCTATGACAGGTGTAATGGCAACATCCCGTCGTGGTGCCGCTAGAATTAGCTCAGCCAATGGTCCATTTCATTTGGCGTAATTCCAAGTCGAGCTGCCAAGTCAATCGAAATGAAGTTGGCCTTGGCTCCTTCGGCGAAGAAGATAAGGGCTTCTTGATCTCGTACTTTGCCCCACGCTCTGCAGAGCTCTACTTTCATCCATTTGTTCAGGGTTTGTCCCTGCAAAATGTGCTACCAGTACTGCTTTTGTGTTCCCTTTCTTTGCTCGCTCCTCCGTTGCTTTGAACTCTCTGGCTTGTCCTCTGACTATTCTTTAGGTGCTTTGTTAGGGCACATGGCAAACACATGGCCTTGTTCCCCACAACTATAACATTTACCCTCTTTAAAGTATTCGGTGTGTTGCTCCACTGACAATCGAGGGCTTGAAGGCTTCTTTTTCTGTTGTTTTCCCTTCCTCTTGTTACTGTTGTTCGATTCTTTTTCGGTCCGAACTGTGACTAACTTGTCGGTAGGGTACATAAGAGTGCCCCCGTGCATTGCAAACCCTCGCTTTGCGTGTCCCATCAGTTGTTGCATGGACTTAGACTTCTGCAATAAACAATAATTCCGTGTCTCTTTGGGAAGACCACAACAAAATCGCTCAATCTACTGCTTGAACGTGATTTTCTTGAAAGAAGAGGCCAGCAAGAAAGTGTCCCAAGGGCCAAAATCTCTCATAGTAGGTATCTAGTGTCTTCCTTGATCATCCTCAGATGATTCCAAGCTGTGATCACGTCCTGTTCGTATTCCTGGGTGAGCCATGAAGAAGTAAAAACTCGCTTGAACTGAAGCCACTTTGTTGGTGCCTCCCTCTGTAAGAGTAAGGTAGACCACCAGGTTTGTGCATGCCCCTTGAGGTAGGATGCCACCCTCTGGACGGTGGAATGCTCTGGGTAGCAGCCTCCGGAGTAGGCTATGTCAAAGTGTTGGATAAAAGCGAGGGCCTTGTGGGTATCTTTAAAGCGAGAAAAAATATCGAACTTTATTGCCTGCCTACCCTTCTTAAAATCCTTGGGCTTCTTGCCCTTGTCTTTGAGAAAATCATACTGGTCGGCTCTATAAATGTACTTCTCTTTGTTGAAAACATCGGCTCATCAGAATCGAATTATCCGAGGAAGAAGATCCTCGTCTTAACCGTCAAAATACTTTTGAGATCTTTTGTGGGATCGGCTCTGTCACAAACGGGAGCGCATAACAATATAAAATATACTCGGATAAATAAAATTTATCACTTAATATTGAAGCCAGAGGATATAGAGAGAAATAGATAGAGAGTGAGAAGATCGACACAGTACTGGGGACCAGAAGATGGGCTGGTCCCCCCCCTTAAAGAGTATTCTTTATTAGGAAGAATCTTTTTACAAGCACAAGAACATGAGAAAACCCCTCCGTTCTAATTCTCTGACTCAATGTTCGTTCCTTCCCGTAAGGGAAATCCGAGAGACGAGCTCTCAATCCTTTTTCCGTCTGTACTGGGAGTCGAGACTCCGCAGACAATTTCCGATTTCCGTTCTCGGAATTCCCAAGCGTAGGCCGAAGCCTTCTCGCTTCTCCTTCGCGATGAAGTACTTGCAAACACACACGTAAACACGCGACAACAATTCGTATGGCGAATCCACAATACCTGTCGCTCTTGCGTGGGAAAAGCGACTTCCGTGCTTCGTAGTCTCGCGATCTCTTGCGTTATCCGGCGGCAGAGTCTTCTCTTGCTGACGTTGGTAACTCCCTTTCAGTGAGGGCATGTGGTGCTTTTATAGCTCCTTCGCCACGGCACGAATAGCTGCTCGTGTAGAGATCGCGGCCGTTTTTTGTTTTTGTTTTTTTTTGTGTTGCTCTACCCGAAATAGGGAGAGAGAATTCGCTGGCTAGTTTTGTTGCTTTATTTTCTAAGTGGTTGTCCACTTATTAAGTGGACGGCCGACATATTTTAAAATTGATATGAACCTGCCCAAAAACTCAATAAAACCTTATAAGTTTAAAATAATGCTTTTCACAACACTTTCCAGGCGTCCCTCGATGCAACCACATGCACAAATGCAATGCAAATATAGATTCCTCGCGGGAAAGCGTCTGCTCTTCCCGGAAAACTCGTTAAAATATTCCGCTTTTTAAGAAAAGCTTCTCAGAAACCATCTATATTCTTATGCGTATTCCTCTTTTCCAGTTCGGATTTCCTCTCGACTATGGACATCCCCTTTTCGATGCACCCGTTGTAACCGGCCTGTTCAATCCAAAAAGGGCGGTAGACTTTACTTCAAACCTTGATTTAGCTTTCACCCATTATTAGTCGTCTATTATATTTGCGTTATAGTGACACAAGAGAGGGGAATGGGATACAGATGCTAGAATGCACCTGTATGAGAAGACCGACACCAGATTGGCCCCTAACTTAGGCGCCCCTTTCGGTATTTCTTGATTCTTTAGAAGAGGGAATAAATGCTGTGGATCCCTACAAGCTGCCCCGCACAAACTTGGCTGAATTTCAACTGTTCCGGCCTGATTTCGGCAACATAACTGTACTAGGACCCTTCACAGACAGTATTCCCACGCATTGACTGACTTTCCCGACGGGCACTTTGCAAAACCTGACGAGAATCTGCAGCACGCTGAATTCTCTGTTTTCAGCCCTGAAAATGCGCCAGATCACCTGTACAGCGATCCCCTTGCGTCCCCGAACTTCCTGGGGGTATTAGGGTCCGTTTAGGGCCAAAACCCTAAACCTGCAAAAATACACAGCAGGCTGTAATTTACTGTTTCGGGCTCCGTTTCGCGTGCCGGTCGCATCCTTAGCAAGTCCTCAAGCTCCTGCACTTGTAAGGCTACTTGCCCTTTGAATCGGACGAGATTTCTAGCGTGAAACCTCTCCGAATTCACCTGTACCTGCGGGGGGATTAGCCGCTAGCTAATCCAGTACCTGTGCAAGAGGCTCTTGCCTCGGCAATCGCGCATGAACCCACACAACTGTACATTGGTCAAATGAAGAACCCACTAGTGGGGCATAACATACTGCCAAAGGGGAGAGAGAGGGCAGTGCGTAGCGTGCAGGGCATCACTCCTGGCACCGCACTGTGCATAAGAGGGAAAGCAAGCACTCCATAGCTCTTAACCTGTGACAAAACTGAAAATGAAGCTCTCTCTCCTTCAAATTCAGCGCCACTTCTTGTTGCATGAGGAAAGTGCACCAGAAGGTGCCACTTGGCACATTTATAAGCATTTTCCCGTTTCGGGGTTGCCGTCTAAAAATATCCCAACCGGTTGCCCAGTTGACTTCACGGCAGAGTAAGAAAATGTTCCCCTTGTCATTCCGGAGATAATGACTTCAACACATTTTCAGGTCCCAAAATAGCAGTTCCCTAAATTTTAGGAGATGCTGCCATTGTATCTTTCTAGGTCATCCGACCCTCTTTGTACACTGCGGCACATCCAGAACTGAAACGTAGCCTCTGTAGCAAAGGATTCCACTTTGGCTAGTCAATGACCCCACTTGGCTAACCATAGTCCTTGTCCAACCTTAGTGCTCTCTTGCCCTCAGGCCTGGACTCCCTCTGAACGGTTCCACACTAGCTATGCAATGCAGGGCAGTTAGATTTCCCGAGGGGTGTTTCCAAAAAGTGAAAGTAAATAGATAATAAGAAAGAAATCAACAAAAAGGATAGATAGTTGTCACACGCTGGTGACATACCCCCCTCTTGAAATCTCAAACGTCCTCGTTTGCATCTATGTCGTACATGCTCAGTGTCAACACTGATGTATTCAACACCTGTCGACACATATACGACACATACATGCTCATTGTCAACCCTGGTGTATTCAACACCTCGTCGACTCATGTATTGCCTGCGTGTGAACCCTGTCCCAATGACATAGTGGTAGCTGCGCACTCTGTCATTGCTTTGAGTCACTAACTTTCCAATGACAAAATGGTAGCTGCACATTTTGCCACTGTCTTATAGTACACGTTGGATCCAGTAACACTTTCGAGCATACTCCACCAATGGCAAATACTGATCCCGCTTTCCTTTATGCTATGACACATAGCACTTCAGCAGATCTAGGACAATAGAATTTGCCTCTTCTGACTGCCCATCTGTTTGAGGATGAAATGACGAAGAGAATTTGAGCGTGGTGCCCATATTCTCAAACAAGCCTCTCCAGAACAAACTTGTCATGCGTGGATCACGGTCGCTAACAATCGACTGTGGCATGCCATGATACTTGAAAATATTGCTCATAAACAAGCGTGCCATCTGATCTGGCTTTATCTTCTTCCTGACAGGAATAAAATGAGCCTGTTTGCTGAATCTGCAAATAATGGTCCAAACACCATCGTTTCCTGTCTGCGTTCTCGGAAGATCAAAGATAAAATCCATAGCAATACTTTCCCATGGTTTATCTGGAATAGGTAGTGGTTGCAATAACCCTGGTGCCTTTTGTTTGTCAAACTTGACCTTTTGGCATATTAGGCATTCTCGCACAAAGGCATCCACATCCCTTCTCAATGTAGGCCAATAGAAGAATGTCTCAACCGCTTTAACTGTAGCATCGATACCACGATGCCCTGCATACGGTGGGACATGACTCTCTTCCATCACTTTGCGTCGCAATGGCTTTGTGACACACAATCTGCCATGCATCATCATGAACCCATCTCTGAGAAGATAGTGTTCATGACGTTGTCCATCCATTAGCTGCTCGAAGACCCTTGCAAAATCTTCATCATTTGCATACTGTTCTCTCATATCATCAAGTTCATGATGATAAGGAATTGACACAGCTGAAATTTGTGGCTTCCTTGACAAGGCATCAGCCACAACATTCTTCTTGCCTTCCACATGCACAATCTGAAAATGGAACATGGACAAGATATTTGCCCATCGCATATGCTTCTCAGATAACTTTGTTTGTGTCAAGAAGTATCGCAAGGTCTGATGATCCGTTTGGACAACGCAATCTGCACCTAGCAGGTAGTGTTTCCAACTTAAGAGCGCATGAATCACAGCCAGTAACTCTTTCTCATAGACCTGCATGGTCATCTCTGGCCCTTGCAAAATTCTGCTCTCATAGGCTACTACCCTGCCATCTTGCATTAGCACTGCACCAATGCTACTACCGCAGGCGTCACACTGGACCACAAATGACTTCCTAAGATCTGGCAACACAATGACTGGATCTGAAGTCATCTTTTCCTTTAAGAGATTAAAAGCTGAAATCTCTTTCTGTGTCCATCTAAAAGTGACTGCCTTCTTTTGAAGAGCATGTAAAGGTGAAGCAATCTCAGCGAAATTTCGGATAAACCTTCTGTAATAGGAGCATAGTCCCAAAAAGCTTCGGACATCATGCACCGTCTTCAAATTTGGCCATGACTTGATCGCTTCAACTTTTGCAGGATCCATTCTGACACCATCCTTTGAGACAATGTGTCCCAGAAAGTGAATCTCTTCCAGAAAAAACTCACTTTTCTTTGCATTGATGAGCAACCTATGACTGCGTAGCTCTTTGAACACAATGGCCAAGTGATGCCTATGCTCCTCTTCATTCTTTGAGTAGACTATCATGTCATCAAAGAATGTACCAACAAACTGCTGGTGTGGACGGAAAATTCTGTCCATCATCCTATTAAACATAGCAGGAGCATTTGTGAGACCAAAGGGCATCACTAAAAATTCGTAAAGGCCAAACGTTGTTCTAAAAGCAGTCTTGTGCACATCCTCTGATCTAATGCGAATCTGATGGTACCCACTCTTTAGATCTATCCTGCTAAACATAGCTGCTCCTTCTAATTTGTCCATAATATCATCAATTCTAGGTATAGGGAACCTATTCTTGATGGTATTCTTGTTCAGTGCACGGTAGTCGATGCACATACGCCATGAGCCATCCTTTTTCTGCACCAACAACACTGGAGAACAGAATGGAGATGAACTGGGCTGAATCAGCCCTTTTCTAACAGCTCCTATACTTGGCCCATTATCTCTTTCTGCTGAGCCGCACTAACTCTATACGGAGGCTTATTTGGTGGGCTACTGCCTGGCACCAAATCTATCGCATGGTCCTCGGGTCTCTCTGGCGGTAATTGAGAGGGTAATGAATCGGAAAAGCAGTCACTATACTGTTGTGAAAACATTGACCTCTCTTTATCTAGCACGGATAAATTTGATTCATCACAATCTGACACTTCACGTGCAAAAACCAAGTACGCAGAAAGATGCTTTTTCATTACAGAAGTAATAGCAGAAGCTGACACAGTAGGAATAGACTCCCCTTTAAGCTTTACATCCAGAATGTGAGTCTTTCCCCTGCTCTGTACAGTGATCTTTTTGTTGTAGGCATCCATGATTCCCTGTACACGAAACAACCAAGGAATACCTAGCAACACATCACATCCCTCCAGTGGCATGATGTAAAATTCTTCAGCATCTACATAGGACTGGATATGTAGACGCAACTTTCCAATGATGGGTGTCATGGGTATCCAACCAGGGTTTCAGAGCACTCAGGGCCAATTTGGGATGCCACAGGCAAATTTTGGTATGGCTGGAATTACAAATCAGCAGCCAAATATGGCATTTCCAGATCAAGTTAATAGCGGCCAAGGAACACAGATGAACCCTAATAGTGTTCCCATGTTTCAGTCACTTCCATATGACAATTTAACACCGCTGGAGAGGCCAACTCCGTACAAAGAAGGTGGCAAAGGTGTGTCTTTCACGACCTTTACAGGGTTTGATGACAGGAAGAAGGCTCTCTCATTCCTCCAGCAGTTTGACAAGGCCTATGCAGGGGGAAACTTTACAGAGGCTTCAAAGGTCCGCAAGGCAGCCACTTTCTTGATAGGGAATGCGGGACAATGGTGGACAACTTTATTGCTTCAAGGGCAAGCTCCGTCCACATGGATTTACTTCAAGCAGATTTTTGCAGCAGCATGGTTATCTAATGACTTGGAAGCAGATGTCATGACAGAATGGCACCAGCTAAGTGCAGCCACTTGCAGAAATCTGGATGATTACAATCGGAAGTTTTGGAAAGCTCTACTTCCAGTAACTTCCTATAGGTTTGTGCCATTGACAGAACAGATTGAAAAATATTGTTGTGGCGTACCCAAAGGATTGAGAAAATACTGCACGACTACAAAAGTCACTACTTTGACACAGCTCATCCAGGTAGCAAACACTGGGAATGGTTTGCTCAAGGGAGAAGATTGTGAATTTAACACTCGCGTCAAGGCAGGATCAGGCAAGAAAAATTCAGCCAAGAAGCACGTTCCTAATGAGGCTCCTAAAGGGACTCAGGAGTCAGCCAACGCAGGGAAAGATAAAGCTACGGCTGAATCAGAAAAAGAAAAAGGAAAAAAAGGACACAAAGAAATGGAAAAGACGTTTTCCTCGCAAGTCAGAAGAGAAAGAAGGTCCTGAGGACAGAGAACAAATGCTTTATATGTGAGCAGCCTGGCCACATTGCTTACAATTGTCCTACAAAGAAAAGGCCAGCTGATTCTGATGACAAGGAAGACAAGAAAGGAAAGAAGCCCATGGCTGGTCTAGTGCCAGATATGGTGGGCGACAAGCCAAATTCAGATGCAAGTGAGCTTTGCAGAGCATGGGGAAAGGTCAGGGATCAAACAGTGCTTATCTTCTTTGATCCAGGTGCCAAAGCCAACTTCATTTCCCCAGAATTGGCTTCAAAGTTGGGAATCAGACCTGAAGAGATGGGTGTCACTCTGTCATGACATCTGCTTCGAAATCATCAGATGACGATGCTGCTGCAAAAATCTGCTTGAAGTAAATCCATGTGGACGGAGCTTGCCCTTGAAGCAATAAAGTTGTCCACCATTGTCCCGCATTCCCTGTCAAGAAAGTGGCTGCCTTGCGGACCTTTGAAGCCTCTGTAAAGTTTCCCCCTGCATAGGCCTTGTCAAACTGCCGGAGGAATGAGAGAGCCTTCTTTCTGTCATCAAACCCTGTAAAGGTCGTGAATGACACACCTTTGCCACCTTCTTTGTACGGAGTTGCCCTCTCCAGCGGTGTTAAATTGTCATATGGAAGTGACTGAAACATGGGAACACTATTAGGGTTCATCTGTGTTCCTTGGCCGCTATTAACTTGATCTGGAAATGCCATATTTGGCTGCTGATTTGTAATTCCAGCCATACCAAAATTTGCCTGTGGCATCCCAAATTGGCCCTGAGTGCTCTGAGACCCTGGTAGCATGCCTGTGACACCGTACATGGGGTTAGGCATCATCGTTTGAGCACCCCCAAACACTGTTCCTGGCGTGTAAAACTGATTTCCAGGTGCATGACCAGCCATGCTCTGGAATACCGATCCACCTCCAAAATAGCCAGGGTGTACTGAAGGTGGTGGGAAGACCTGTTGCATAGCGTGTAGGTTGCTTCCCTACCCATTAGAACCAGCTATAGGCTGCTGAAAGGTGGCGGGCTGAACTGGTATAGCTTGAAAGACTGGCATCTCAGCCACCTGTTCTTGCACCTTAGGCATAGGTTGTGGAGACTGCATGTTCTCCGTCAAGTGTACAGGTGTTTCCATTGATTGTGCGGTATGAATCACCTGTGCTCGAGCCTTAACAGGCTTTTGAATATGATCCAGTGACCCAACTTGCTGAGACGGAACAGGAGGTTGCAGAAAGGCTAAAAACCTCGGGTTCTGCATTACTTGTGTGAACATAGCCACAGCAGTAGCCAACTGGGTCCTGAATATATAGTCATCTGTCTGTGGTGGTCTTGAGGACTCACCCACTTCATGTGTTGGTTGACCCTGTGAAGAGGAAACGTCTTCAGTCACATCATCTGGTCTGTCAGCCATAATTGCAATTCCCTGTGTCTGGTCTATGATCCCCTGTGTCTTCAAGCCCAAAACTGACCAAGGCTTACTTCTATGGGAAAGAGTGATTTAGTCCCGTCGATGGAACCATGAAACCGGCCTGTTCAATCCAAAAAGGGCGGTAGACTTTACTTCAAACCTTGATTTAGCTTTCACCCATTATTAGTCGTCTATTATATTTGCGTTATAGTGACACAAGAGAGGGGAATGGGATACAGATGCTAGAATGCACCTGTATGAGAAGACCGACACCAGATTGGCCCCTAACTTAGGCGCCCCTTTCGGTATTTCTTTATTCTTTAAAAGAGGGAATAAATGCTGTGGATCCCTACAAGCTGCCCCGCACAAACTTGGCTGAATTTCAACTGTTCCGGCCTGATTTCGGCAGCATAACTGTACTAGGACCGTTCACAGACAGTATTCCCACGCATTGACTGACTTTCCCGACGCATACGGGCACTTTGCAAAACCTGGCGAGAATCTGCAGCATGCTGAATTCTCTGTTTCCAGCCCTGAAAATGCGCCAGATCACCTGTACAGCGGTCCCCTTGCGTCCCCGAACCTCCTGGGGGTATTAGGGTCCGTTTAGGGCCAAAACCCTAAACCTGCAAAACTACACAGCAGGCTGTAATTTACTGTTTCGGGTTCCGTTTCGCGTGCCGGTCGCATCCTTAGCAAGTCCTCGAGCTCCTGCACCTGTAAGGCTACTTGCCCTTTGAATCGGACGAGATTTCTGGCGTGAAACCTCTCCGAATTCACCTGTACCTGCGGGGAGATTAGCCGCTAGCTAATCCAGTACCTGTGCAAGAGGCTCTTGCCTCGGCAATCGCGCATGAACCCACACAACTGTACATTGGTCAAATGAAGAGCCCACTAGTGGGGCATAACATACTGCCAAAGGGGGGAGAGAGGGCAGTGCGTAGCGTGCAGGGCATCACTCCTGGCACCGCACTGTGCATAAGAGGGAAAGCAAGCACTCCATAGCTCTTAACCTGTGACAAAACTGAAAATGAAGCTCTCTCTCCTTCAAATTCAGCGCCACTTCTTGTTGCATGAGGAAAGTGCACCAGAAGGTGCCACTTGGCACATTTATAAGCATTTTCCCGTTTCGGGGTTGCCGTCTAAAAATATCCCAACCGGTTGCCCAGTTGACTTCACGGCAGAGTAAGAAAATGTTCCCCTTGTCATTCCGGAGATAATGACGTCAACACATTTTCAGGTCCCAAAATAGCAGTTCCCTAAATTTTAGGAGATGCTGCCATTGTATCTTTCTAGGTCATCCGACCCTCTTTGTACACTGCAGCACATCCAGAACTGAAATGTAGCCTCTGTAGCAAAGGATTCCACTTTGGCTAGTCAATGACCCCACTTGGCTAACCATAGTCCTTGTCCAAACTTAGTGCTCTCTTGCCCTCAGGCCTGGACTCCCTCTGAACGGTTCCACACTAGCTATGCAATGCAGGGCAGTTAGATTTCCCGAGGGGTGTTTCCAAAAAGTGAAAGTAAATAGATAATAAGAAAGAAATCAACAAAAAGGATAGATAGTAGTCACACGCTGGTGACACCCGTCACCCACTTTGTGACGCATCAGGAATACCCATCACGTGGTCCTTTCCTACAGAACTTATGGTACAATCTCCTTCACGATGCTCTATTTCACCCATCCTATGACGCATCAGAGATGTCCATTCCTGGATGGTCGGATACTTCTTCCCGATGCTCCCTGTCACCCATCCGATGTGACGCATCAGAAGTACCCGTTCCTGGTGGCCTTATAGATATTCCCGTTCACAATGCTCCCGTCATTACTTTGAATGAAGCACTAGGAATACTCTGTACTCGGATGTCTCTAGTGAGAAAAACCCTCTCACTTAAAATTCCAATAATTCATTTAGAATTATTTTTCCTTGGTGTTTAAAGTGAGAAAACTCTCACTTATAGATCCAATAATTCATTTAGAATTATTTTTCTGTCAGATAAAGCCAATTTACCAACATCCCTCTCACTTCTAAACAGTTGTCCTCAACTGTAGAGGTCCAACTGAACTGCCGGGGAGAAACCGGAAAGATTCCAAATCTTGCTCAATGGTGAGTTGAGCTAGTCCTTTCTCAAAAGAGAACTTAAAAATTAAATTAAACAAAAATTCAACAATTCAATACTTACCTTACCGGTTCATGTCGTTCCTCTAGTACTCGAGGATATCCTTCACCATTCATCAAACTTACGAGCCATGTAAGAACTCGTTATTCGCGTCTTTCCGAGAATCTGTTAACTCAATTCCACCTTCTCAATCCCGAGAAGAATAATCCTCCTAAAAATCAATTTAGGTGTATGTCCTTGTGCATAACCTTGTGCTATTAGTCCTGAGGATATTAAACCTCTTCTGTCCTCCCGCTTAGGACATGTCGAGAGCATTAAGCTCATGTGAATCTTCCTGTGTGGCAGACAAAGTGTGCCATCTTACCAAAGTAAGTTCTTATTCCGAAGCCTGTTCTTTGGGTAGGCCAATTGTTCTGATCCAAAGTTTCCTTATCTGAGACTCTGTTAACTTGATTCCATCTCTCAAATTCGAGAAGAATAATCTTTCTAGAAACCAATCTAGGTATCTGTCCTTGCGTATAATCCTGCGCTGTTAGTCCAAAGGGTATTAAACCTCTTGTGTCCTCCCACATAGGGAATGTCCAAATCATAGAGCATTAAGCTCGATGTCTTTCTTTCACAAACAAAGTTTGCGATCACCGCAAAGAAGGTTCTGTGTTCTGGGCTGTCGCTCAACGTAGGCGGACGGTTCCAATCCAAAGATTCTTTGTGACGGCGGCACTTCCTTCCAATCTTTTTCCTCTTGCGAGTTATTACCACCAGCAGTGTTTTCCCGATGCCCATTAGCGTCTCTTCCTTACAAAATCATAAAAAAATGATTCACCTTGCGAGCATCAATGACATCTTGCCAAATCTCAGGCAAATAGAATTCTAGCTATAGCATTTTCTGAACGTATGTTCAAACCCGGTTCACAATAGAGCGAACCCTCTTTGATTCTTATATTTTGAAACGGTTGGCGAACTGTATTCTTATGAACATAATAGTTCGAATTTATTCCAGCAGCGTGTAAATGCTACTTGACCTGCTTATGGAGAAACATACACTGTAACCAAAAGTTGCTACTGTAATGGTAAAAGCACATAGCGTATTCAATGATCAACGACCATCAGAAAACCTCTTCTCCGTAGAGAAACTCAAATTCCTTCTACCGAACACATCTCAAATAGAGATTCTTGTGTCGGAATATCCTTGCGTGCAAAAAGACGCTCAAGAGAGTATAACAAACTCTCATCCCAGTTCCTTGGCATAGGTTTGCATCTTCGTGTGTTATCCATGTACTCAAAAGTGTACATAATTCTTAAGCTGTGTTAAAGTTTCGGTGAACGTGGGAAATTACCTTCTCTTCGTAAGATCCTTAGAGCGAAGACGCTCAACTCGATGATCCCTTGGCTTGATCTTAGAGCAAAACCCGCTCATCAAATAATCTAGGATTTTAATCCTTGGATTCCTCAAGCACAAGCCGTAGTCGTCGCTTGTTCCTTCCCTCGCAAAGAGAGTGTTCATTCACTTGTGCAAAAAGCACTACCATATCTTCCGTTACCGGGTAGGGGGTGTGGGCTTTAAGAGTATTCAAGCTTAATGAAAACTTTTCTTTGCTGGAAAGCTCAGAATGGTTCCTTCATAATTTCCTACCCACAATAGCAAGTAATTTGTTGGAGAACTACCGGATACCAGATCAACCATGGACCTTCCGGATGGTTAAGCAAAGCAGTTCATCGTATAAAACAATGTTCTGACTCAAGTTTCAACCTTACTCTCATAAACACTCGAGACAAAAGTCGGGCAAAAGTCCTTTGTTGAATTTCTTCATCTTTCGTTGCTCAAAGAGGGTCGAGAGTGGAGCTACCTTGGCAAGAGTGAACCACTACTTGCTTTGACTCACTCGTGTTCCTATTGGGCAATCCGATCCCAATCTTCTTGGATGCCTTCCTCAAAGCGTAGAGGAAAAAAGTTTGTCGAAAAATTCAGCCTTGAATTGAATCCAGGTCTTGTTGTAAGTTCCTTGCAGAGCTTTGGTATACCACCAAGTACTTGCAATCCCCCTTGAGGTGTTTGGTCACATGCCTCACCTTCGACGCTTCTCAAAAATTGCCGTTTGCAAAGGCAACTTCAAACTGTCGAATGAAAGCAGTAGCTTTTGGGACATCTTCCCTTCCGTCAAAAGTATCAAACTTGACCGGAGTGTTCTGAGGTCTAAAGACCTTCTTCATATCCTTCCCGGAATGATGGGATTTCTTGGTTATGGTTCTGGATTGATGTTCATGGATATTTTCTAGATTCTGAAGGATCTCGAGCATTCCGCTCCTTGGATTCTCTAGGTTCTTGAGCATCATGCTCTTGTCGCCTTCTCAGAGAATCCCAAGTCTTGTGTCGACTTCTTGCAGAGAGAAAAACAATTTCCCAACTCTGTAAGCTTTTCCTGCAAGGCTTAGGGTCCTGCCTGCTTACTTCTCTCTTGGCTTGTCATTGCTTCTTCCCGTATCTTCCTCGAGTCGTCCTCCTTTACAAAAAAAGAGAGGAGACCATGCTCTGATACCACTGTCACAAATAGGAGCGCATAACAATATAAAATATACTTGGATAAATAAAATTTATCACTTAATATTGAAGCCAGAGGATATAGAGAGAAATAGATAGAGAGAGAGATAGAGAGTGGGAAGATCGACACAGTACTGGGGACCAGAAGATGGGCTGGTCCCCCCCCCTTAAAGAGAATTCTTTATTAGGGAGAATCTTTTTACAAGCACAAGAACCGAAGAAAACCCCTCCGTTCTAATTCTCTGACTCGATGGTTGTTCCTTCCCGTAAGGGAAATCCGAGAGACGAGCTCTCAATCCTTTTTCCGTCTGTATTGGGAGTCGAGACTCCGCAGACAATTTCCGAATTCCGTTCCCGGAATTCCCAAGCGTAGGCCGAAGCCTTCTCGCTTCTCCTTCGCGATGAAGTACCTGCAAACACACACGTAAACACGCGACAACAATTCGTATGGCGAATCCACAATAGAAACCTGCCGCTCTTGCGCGGGAAAAGCGACTTCCGTGCTTCGTAGTCTCGCGATCTTTTGCGTTATGTGGCGGTAGAGTCTTCTCTTGCTGACGTTGGTAACTCTCTTTCAATGAGGGCATGTGGTGCTTTTATAGCTCCTTCGCCACGGCACGAATAGCTGCTCGCGTAGAGATCGCGGCCGTTTTTGTTTTTGTGCTGCTCTACCCGAAATAGGGAGAGAGAATTCGATGGCTAGTTTTGTTGCTTTATTTTCTAAGTGGCTGCCCACTTATTAAGTGGACGGCCGGCATATTTTAAAATTGATCTGAACTTGCTCAAAAACTCAATAAAACCTTATAAGTTTAAAACAATGCTTTTCACAACACTTCCCAGGCGTCCCTGGATGCAACCACATGCACAAATGCAATGCAAACATAGATTCCTCGCGGGAAAGCGTCTGCTCTTCCCGGAAAACTCGTTAAAATATTCCCTTTTTAAGAAAAGCTTCACAGAAACCATCTTTATTCTTGTGCTTGCGTCTTCACGCGTATTCCTCTTTTCCAGTTCGGATTTCCTCTCGACTATGGATATCCCCTTTCCGATACACTCGTCACCCACCTTGTGACGCACCAGGAATACCCATCACCTAGTCCTTTCCTACCGAACTTACGGTACAATCTCCTTCACGATGCTCTATGTCACCCATTCTATGACGCATCAGAGATGTCTGTTCCTGGATGGTCGGATACTTCTTCCTGATGCTCCCTGTCACCCATCCGATGTGACACATCAGAAGTACCCGTTCGTGGTGGCCTTACAAATATTCCCGTTCGCAGTGCTCTCGTCATTACTTTGAATGACACACTAGGAATACTCTGTACTCAGATGTCTCTAGTGAGAAAAACCCTCTCACTTAAAATTCCAATAATTCATTTAGAATATTTTTCCTTGGTGTTCCAAGCGAGAAAACCTTCTCAGTTATAAATCCAATAATTCATTTAGAATTATTTTTCTGTCAGATAAAGCTAAACTAGCAACAGGCTCTTCTTCGCCTTTTTCTTGCCTTCGCTATGTCTCTGGGTCTTTGTCCTCTGCTTGCTCTTTCTTTCCTCGTCACTAGACTCAATGGTAGAAGAACTGTCGGAGTTGTCAGAAGAGGATGAGGATGAACTGGAAACATCCTCGAATCTCACACGCTTCTTTGCCTTCCTGGCATTCTCAAAAGTAGACCTTCGTGTCAAGTAGCGTGGATAGTCTACTGCTCGACTCTGCTTCTTGGTCTTCACGAGTCTGTTGACTCGCCGTTCTACTGCTTCTTCAAATATATCCACTGAGTAGACGTTTTGAGCAGATGTTCCTAGCTTTAGAGGTGAATGGATGGCGGTACGCCATCTGGAGTGCATCTTGTCAAGCGGGTGCTTGACTAAAAATTTCGCATACTTGGAGCATCTGCTGGGCACAAGCATCAACGTGCTGTTGACATTGCATCTCCATCCTTTACTATTTAGTAAGTGGAGATTGTCACGAGACTGTGACAACCATTATATATATTTGCTGATTTCTTTCCCTTGATTTTAATTTAATTTTTGGGACCCTCTTGTTAAAATCACAAATGCCTCGACATTGCATGGTCAGTGTGAAATGGTCGTTGGTCGAGACTCTCACCCGTAGGAGTCAAGGCCAGGCAGCCACGGGATGGTTGGGCCGATCGACACTAGAATGTGACTAGTAAAGAAGTGGCTAGGCTCAGTTAAAGTCATTTAGGCCCCTCGGCAAGACTTTATAAGTTGGTGGGTACTAGGAATTAAACCAAAAGGAGCAAATTGGACACATGGCAGTAGGAGAGAAACTTGCAGGTCAACACTCAGTTCTAGAAGTCTCTCTCAAGAGGGGGGCCGGGGCGTCCATTTTTGAGAGAGGGAGCCGAGTTTTGAAGTTCAATGTGCTACACAATGTGTGTGAGTAGTGGATGCAGATGCTCACAGCTTTAATGGAAAGCTTGCCTTCTCCCTTGTCTCATGCAGCATGATGATTTGCTGTCTTGCATCTCTCCCCCCCCTTTGCACATATGATAATGCCCCACTAGTAAGGCTTCTCAGATGACCACGTACACTTCTGGGGGTTTTATGCGCATTTGCCAAGGCAAGAGCCTTCTGTACAAGAACCGGATTAGCTAATTGCTAATCCCCTTCAGGTACGCATAGTTCCATCACGAAAGAATGTGAAAATGGAGAGTTTTTTCGTGTGAAAACTTGTCCGATTTACAAGGGAACTGTCCCATTGCGTGCGGGAGCGAGAGTTGCCGGAACGTGGAACGGCGACGGGCCCCCTTGCGGAATGGAGGAATGGCAAGGGGTCCGGAACATGAAAGGCGCGGAACGAGAGGCATAAAGAAAACCCAATTAATGCCATTTTTAGCGTTATGTGTTTGAAAACAAGTAGTACTAGAGTCCTTTGACTCTAATACCCATAAAAAATATGATTTGAAGACCATTCAACCTAAATATGACTTGATTGTGATGTGCGGCGCCGCGGTCATAGTACATACACAACAGACACAATGCCCATACACAATAACACATGCAATAATCAATTACAGATTAGAGCTCTCAAATAATTGCAAGAGTAGAAGTTAAGAGATAAGACTTGAAAGTTGAGCCATAAAATTGAGCAAAATATACTTTTCGCTTAATTTTAATTAACAAGGCCCGCCAAGGCGGTGCAAAAAAGCCAAAGGTGACATATACCATAATGAGACTACAAGGGGGCAACCACAATACCAAAAGACCAAAGGTGACAAATACCATAAAGATGCTACAAAGGGGGCAAGCCACAATACAAAAAGGTATGGATAATGGAAATCCTAAAGTCTTGACCCGCAAGACTCAAGAGTCAAGACTCAAGAGCCACTAGCCTGAGAAGCCTCCCAATTAGTAGTAACCGCTTCTATCGCTCCACCCGTCGGCAATGAGGGAAACGCCATGTTTTGCCCAAAGCTGTTGAATATAGAGTGTTGCTTGCTCCACAATCGCCTTCTCTTGATCGAGCAAAGTGCGTTGGAGAGCCTCTGAAGATGGCGGCACATAACCGGTGCCATACTCTCCTATCCGTTGCACCATAACCTTTCCAATACTCTCCGACCTATTTCGATCCCACATAGAAGAGGTTAGTATGATTATTCATAGTTTAAACTATAAACTTTAGAGATCATAGTGGCGGAAACAACGATAACAAAAGAAATGAGAGAGAAGATCGATAAAGCTTGCTGAGCTGCGACAAATGGGATATGGTTGTGGTAGAAGAATCGGGCCACGGCGGCATCCACCTCTTTCTTCTTCTTTGGGTCCCAAGAGGTGGCAAGGGTCCTTTGGCGACAAATCGGACCCGATGAGGATCCACCACCATTGGCACCGGGTAGAGAAGAAGAAGGGAAAATGAGGGTCTTTGGGTCGATATCTGTGCGTGTGGGCTTGGCTTTATGGTTGAATTGCCGATCCTTTTATCTCACCTCATGTCCTGGCACTCGAAGAAAGTGTGCCCTCACTTTGTCATGCCCCCCTTTCTACGTGTAAGAGCATAGCTTGCATGCCCATGCACGAGAACCTCCCGCTGTTGACAAGGTGCCGTCCGAGGTCACTTCATCCCACCATGACCATTCCTTCGCCTTTTGAGTGTTGCCCACATGAACGGAGGGGGTTGTACGAGAAGAAGGGGCCATGGATTATCCGAGAAAGAGAGAGAGCTAGATCCTTGAGGGTTTGAGAGAGAGCTTGAGAGAGAGAGGGCTTGAGAGAGAGGCTTGACTCCGTGAGAGCTTGAGAGAGAGGCTTCTTCTTGAGACCAAGGGAGAGAGCTTGAAGCCTTGAGGGTAAGCCCAAGGGAGAGATCTTGAGAGCTTGAGAGCAAGGGAGAGAGATCTTGAGAGCAAGGGAGAGAGAGAGAGCCTTGAGGCTTGTTGTATTTGTGAAGGAAAGGGGTGAGGGGTGGCAATTTATAAGGGCTGCCATAAAAAAAACACACCCAAAATTTGCCCGTTTTTGTCCTTTTCTGACCATTGGAGGCTGCCAGAGAACTGCCGTCTTTTGTGACCGTTTCTGTCGTTCCGGTCGTTCCATGCCGTTCTGGTCTGTTCCTTAGCTGTTGTTCCAGTATCAGCCAGTCTATCAGAACACCTTGCCGTTTCGGGACGTTCCTTGCACTTGTGATTGGTTGGAACGCCTCTAAGACATGCGTAGACGTGTTTGCTCCGCTCAAAATGATGCGAAACAGAAAATTACAGGCTGATGTGTTTTTCTGTAGGTTCAGGGTTTCGCACCTAAACTGCAAGGTAATGCCAGGGGAGCCTCGAGAAAGCCTTGAGTGCTCGTACATGACAATTTAGAGAGATTTCGAGCGAGGAATCTTGTCTAATTCAAAGGGCAAGTGACCCTACGGGTGCAGGATTTTGAGAACTACCCACAGGAGTGATCGGCATGCGAATTGGAGCGCAAAACAGGAATTATAGCTTGCTGTAATTTTTTGCAGGTTTAGTGTTTTGGCCAATTTTGATGCCTACAAGTCCTAGGAGCTTCGAGAAGCTAGGGAATCACCGAACAGGTGTTTTGGTGCAAATTGGAGGTAAAAAACAAGGATATCAGCGTGCTGTAATTTCTCGCGAGGTTTTGTAAAGTGCTCTGAAGTGTGTGAAAAGTCATTGTTTACTTGGGATTTTGTCCATGGAGACTTCTATTGTGGTTATGCTACCGAAATCGGGCTAGAGTAGGGGAATTTCAGCTCGATAAAAGTGGGATAGCTTGTAGAAGTGTACAGGTTTTCTCAAGTGTAATGAGAATAAAGAAATACCGAAAGGGGCCGTCTTTGGGGCCAACAGGATGTTGTTGTCTGCTTGAGAGCGCTCTAGCTGTCAAGCCGTGGTTTGTTTGAAGTGTTGAATTCCTATCACAGGTTTCTTTGTGAAAGTTTGTTGTGTTGTAAAGTTCAAGTAAAGTTTATCAAGTAAAGATTCGGGTGAAAGCTAAAGTCTACCGCCCTACAGTCGGTTCAGGAGACGACCCGTACTCATTCGAATCTTTTGAAGGTGGATGATGTTCATTGGAATTTTCATCACTCTCTCCCGAACCATAGTGGTCGGGTGTCACAAACGAGAGCGCATAGCAATATAGAATATACTCGGATAAATAGAATTTATCACTTAATTACTGAAGCCAAAGGATATAAAGAGAAATAGAGAGAGAGAGAGAGAGAGAGAGAGAGAGAGAGAGAGAGAGAGAGAGAGAGAGTGAGAAGATCGACACAGTACTGGGTTGGTCTCCCCCGGTAATAGTATCTTTATTACTGAGGAGAAGTCTATACAAGCACTTGAACGTGTTGCCACGTTCGTTCTAGAATAACTCTTGATGGTTCCTGGAAGTCTCAACTTCCTATTCCTAGGGAAAAACCCTATTCCAAGGGACTTCCGTTCCTTATTGAGCTCACCTTCCAGACTCGTTGCATGTCATCCCTACAACTCTTTTCCGACTCTGTTTCTAGAGTCCTCTTCTTGCAGAATAGCTCCGCTTTCCCGGACACGAAGTCCTTGGGAATCCCAACTTTTGGATCACAACTTGAGAGACTACCTCTCTCTGATCTGTGGATCTACTTCCCAAACTCGGGTGCGAAACCCTTGGGCTGATCTGGCTCTAGTTCCTCAGAGCGCTTTCTCCTGCAGAGGCTCATGCCTTCGAAGCTTTGCTCCTACTCCCTCACTAAGAGAAAGTACACCTGCAAACAAATACTTAGAGATCATAACATGAAAGTCGTTACCTTACAAGTCTCTACGCTTGAAATGCAACTCAGTTCTCGAAAAGCAATTCCTCGGAAGAGATCTCTACATAGAAAATCCTCTCTTCCAATCCTACACACAAAAGAGGTGTGTTCTCGGGTTCCTTCTCGTAAATCAGCCCCACCTACGACGTGTATGGGCTGAAAACAGAGAAAAACAGCAGCTTGTAACGATGGAAACATGCTCAGTAGGCACTTCTTTCCGAGGGAACTCGCGCATTGGGTCCTTGCGACATCTGGTACACTTGGGGCAGCCATGGGCATCATTGGCAACGTCTTCTTTGCGGCTGAAATCTGCAGCAACATCTCCTCCTTGCGAAAACTGGTCCTTCCTCTGGGAGAGGGCGTGTGATGCTTTTATAGCCACCTGGCCACGGCAAAGATAGTAGAGCATTGGCTGCTCGCGTAGAGATCGCGGCCGTTTTTTCGTTTTTTTAATTTTTAATTTTTATCTCTTCTGCTCGAAATAGAGAGAAAAATCGCTGGCTGGTTTTTACTGCTTTGTTTAATCATAGGCTGCCTACTTATTAAGTGGGCGGCCAATCACCTTTAAAAATGGTATGAATCTATCCAAAAACTCAATAATACCTTATAAGTTAAAAACAAAACTTTCACAGCGCTTCCCAGGCATCCCTGGATGCAATCACATGCACAGTTGCAATGCAGACATAGACTTCCTCGCGGGAAAGCATCTGCTTTCCCGAAAAGCAACCCGCTTTCTTAGAAAGCATCCGTTTTTTCCTCAAAGTTTCCTTTAAACCATCTTCATTCAAGTGCTTGCTTTTCCTTGTGCACAATTCTAACACAGTTCGGAATTTCCTCTTGACTATGGATATTACCTTTCCGATGCACCCGTCACCCACCTTGTAACGCATCAAGAATACCCATCGCCTAGTCTTTTCCTACCGAACTTAGCGTACAATCTCCTTCAGGATGCTCTGTCACCCATCCTATGACGCATCAGAGATGTCTGTTCCTGGATGGTCGAATACTTCTTCCCGATGCTCCTTGTCACCCATCCGATGTGACGCATCAGAAGTACCCGTTCCTGGTGGCCTCACAGATATTCCCTTTCACAGTGCTCCCTTCATGACTCTGAATAATGCAGTAGGAATACTCTGTACTCGGATGTGTCAAGTGAGAAAAACCCTCTCACTTAAAATTCCAATAGTTCATTTAGATTTATTTTTCCTGGTGTTCCAAGCGAGGAAACCCTCTCACTTATAAATCCAATAATTCATTTAGAATTATTTTTGTGTCAAATAAAGCCAATTTAGCAACATTGGGTGCCACAGGTTCGTCGTGATTGGATTTGTCGATTGAATCCATGTGTGTTGTGAGTAAAGATATTGAATCCTTTGTAGAAGAAAAATCAAATGAGCTCTGATACCATCGTAACAGGCTTGGATACATCAAGCCGAGAATCTACCACAACACACGTGAGAAAGCTGAAAGAACTGAACAAAACTGAGAGAGAGACAACACGACACAACGTAGTTCCGCGCTCAGAGAGACTGGTCCCAAAGACCGGCACCCGCACCCCTTTTGGTATTTCTTTATTATTCATGCTTGACAAAGTACAATGTCCAAGGGTCCTCTTCTCAGTAGCGCTCCCAAGCTAATTTGCTTGAAATTGAAGCCCTGGCAATCAATTTATAGGCCCTAGGCCTTCCAAAAGCAAAGTACATGAAAGGCTTCAAGTCTAAAAGCATCTGGGCCCAAAAGGTAGCGCTAGAAGCTGTTGGCGTGATTTGTAGAAATCCGTACGACCTGCCACGTTAGTAGCGTACAATTGCCACGTCATTGACACGAGTTGCAGGCGTTCGTACAGTTGCCACGTGAAACCGGCTCGTAGGGCGGTAGACTTTAGCTCTCACCCGACTCTTTACTCTTTTAAACTTTATGACACAATCCTACTTCACAAATAAACTTGTGACTGAAAATTACACTTTAAACAAAACACGACTTGGTAGCTAGAGCACTTCCAAGCAGACAATGAGACCCTGTAGGCCCCAGAGAGTGGCGCCCCTTTCGGTATCTCTTTTTTCTTATTACAATTGAGAAAAACTTGTAAACTTTTACAAGCTGTCTCACTTTTATCGGGTTGAAATTCCCCTACTCTAACCCGGTGATTTCGGCATCATAACCATAGTAGAAGTCTCCACGGACAAAATCCCACGTAGATAGTGACTTTCCTCGCACTTTGTAGCACTTCACAAAACCTGGCGAGAAATTACTGCATGCTGCAATCTCTGTTTTTGGCCTCTATTTATTAATTCTAGGCAACCTATGACAAGGGAGCGGGTAGTCTCCCCTCTTGTGGTGTACGCGCAGTGCACTAGACTCAACCGGTTGATTCGACGTGCATTTAAGGAACATACATTGCTAAAAATCTAAAAGGTTGAAGGTGTTAGATTTACACCACTCTGCTGCTTCACAGGTCTAGGGCATACTTGTACGGCTAGTATGTCTCCGGGCTGGCCACCCATAGTCTAGGTTGTACCTGGTCCGGCAGCCCGAGTTTGGGGCCGCGCGCTCACTTTTGTCCGAGCGCCCACATATATTTCCATATATCATTTTTCTGTTGGGTCGTGGGGATTTTCATTAGGCCTTGCCCTACCTCTCCTTGGGCACCTATCTATGGGGCCAGGGGGTACCCACTTCCACGTCTCTCATCTCACAGAGATCACACATCTAATTGTATTGGGTCTTCTGCTCATGGTAGTCATGGGGGGACTGATCACCCCCTCTTCACCATCTTTGGCGTTTGTGGTCTACTCTCTCTCTCTCTCTCTCTCTCTCTCTCTCTCTCTCTCTCTCTCTCATAGACGCGCACTCTCACATGGTATTAGTCGCCAGGGCACATGGTATCAGCAGCTTCAGGCTTTGCCGTGTTCCAAGGCGTATTTCAGCAGAGGTTCTCCTCCCAAGGGCTCACAACAGATTGTGTATTGAGAGCATCATTTGCAGAGCACTTGCGTTTTCTCTCTCTCTCTCTCTCTCTCTCTCTCTCTCTCTCTCTCTCTCTCTCTCTCTCTCTCCAGCATTTTCGGCGCGCGTGGCTCACACTCTTTCCGCTGCTCACTCTCACATGGTATTAGAGCCAATTCACATGGTATTAGCAGCTTCAGGCTCCGCCTATTCTGAGGCGCTACATCGCATCAGGTTCTTCTCCCAAGGGCTGGATCAGCCAGCGTTTTTGCAACTGGAGCCAGATCTGCTAGCGTTTTTACATCAGCCAGGCAAGCGCAGAAATGGGAGCCATTTCTGTCGCGGAGGACCTCACCTCAACCTGCGTTTTTTGCAAGAAACATCAGATCTGCTGATTTCCTTGCTAGCGCTACCATTTTTGGACATCTTTGTCGTGGAAAACCCCTCCAGATCCATTTGCGTTTTTGACCTTCATCTGTGTTTTTGGGTTTTCAGCCCATTTTCAGCGGTTTTATTGGTCACTACTTTGTGTCGTCGAAACCTTCCAGAATCCACAAGTCGTTGGGCACCTAAGGTACCCATCAAGCCTTTGTTTTTTTCGCAAACAAAAGGTTTTTGGTGCCAACAAGTGCAGTAAATGTGGGTTGCAAATTGACCTGTGTTTTTGCAGTAGGAGGGCAGTGCTCAGCTTCTAGACCCTGGATCTTGCCACCACCCGGCCTTGGCATCCAGTGCCTTGCCGGCAAAGTTCCTCTTCAAATCTACAGATTTCAGCCGTTACCCCTTGCTGTTTTCTCTGTTTTCAGCCCACTGTTTTCAGCCCATCTGGGGCAGTGACATTGATTCACCACCCCTCCTACACCCTCTGCACCGCTCCAGACCTTGCCGGAGCGTACAAGCACGCTGAAAATCGCTGGACAGCAGTGTTTTCATCACCTCGCAGTTGCGTTTTTGGGTGGACAGCAGCCACACGGCTTGTGTTTTTCACAGAGGATGAAGTTACCTCTTGCCAGGACACCATCCAGTGGTGGTCCGTGCGGTCTATCTGTGACTGCTGCAGTACACGGTATCATTGACATCGGCTTGATCATCTACAGATTACGGGCGTACGATCCTTGGTAGATCCATTCATTCCAGCCATCATTTGGCGGTTGCGCACTCTAGAGGGGGTGGTGACTTGTGGTTTGCTATGGACACACCTATGCACTCATTAGCGGAGTTCACACGAGATATGGCCGGCCATGCTCTGGCATATGGGATCACGACATTCCCAGAGAGGAAACCACCATCTTGGGTGGACAGACACTTACCACTTGACCTCGACACGTCAGATTACTTGCTTACACAGGAGCATCTACATCTTGGATCTCTTCTTGGACAGGTTCATTGCTTGGATCTACAGCATGGAGTGGGACTTCAGTGCTTTGAACTCTCTTGGAGAGTTTACTCGCGAGATGCGGGAGATCAGGCATCATCACGCGACTACATCCAGAGTCACCCGGAGCTTGGCTTGGATGGTAGTGCAGTTGCTCTCTACACTCCTGATCATTCGGATTGCTACCTTCAGAGTTACTTACACTCACCCTCGGTAACCTTACAACAAACTTATCCCTTGACCTGGGCAGTAGGCCACTCCAAGCTCATTCACATTGAGAGCCACACGGAGTTGCGGTTTGGTGGCGTTGTTGGCGCGGATTCTGTTTTGGTTGACACCAGAGGATTGGAGGCAGGAGATACAGGCAAGACGGCGCAGACAGATTGGTCTAGTCTTTTTGCTTCTCAGAGGCCCTTCACAATGCAGACTGCTTAGTTTGGCTTTCCCCTCATCTTGGATTACCCTACCTATTGACAAGACACCATTCGGTGGTGGTCCGTGCGGTCTCTTGGCGACTGCTGCAGCTTTACGGTAGCTTCCACAGTGCAGACTGCTTAGTCTGACTTTCCTTGATTCGGAGGACATGTACGGCGTAGATTACTACATCTGACCTTCCTGGAGTTTTACACAGCTTAGCCACCTGGCCACACTGGGTTACATGTTCATGCATTGACAGGCTGCCGGTTATTCTCACGACGGCTCCTGGGCTTCTCCATTTTCTCCAGACGGTTTGACTACAGACACTACAGATCCTATTGGGCAGGACACTTGCAGGTCTATAGGCACTTCTTTCACGACAAGGAGTTGTTTTCACACTCAGTTCGGGACCTTCACGCAGTATCTTCACCATGTATCGGAGGAGTACAGCAGCTTGCTACACTGCTTGTGATGGCATCTTTCCACGGAGATTTCTTGGAGGTTGGGACACCCCAGACATCACAACAGACATCTTCATTCTTTGCCTCACATCTTCGGCTTCATGCGGTTTGTTCAACATCCGGTGCTGAGAGGGGGTGTTAGATTTACACCACTCTGCTGCCTCACAGGTCTAGGGAATACTTGTACGGCCCCATAAATAGGCGGCCACATATTTTCCATATATCATTTTTTTGCTGGGTCGTGGGGATTTTCATCAGGCCTTGCCCTACCTCCCCTTGGGAGGGTACCTATTTATGGGGCCAAGGGGGTACCCACTTCCACATCTCTTATCTCACAGAGATCACACATCTAATTGTATTGGGTCTTCTGCTCATGGTAGTCATGGGGGGCTGATCGCCCCCTCTTCACCATCTCTGGCGTTTGTGGTCTCTCTCTCTCTCTCTCTCTCTCTCTCTCTCTCTCTCTCTCACGCTTCCACACACGCACTCTCACAAAAGGTACATTTCAAAATTGAAGAGAATCTATGAAGTTCGCCTCCTCCATCCACTTTGCATCGAGGGCCGGAAAAGCTTGCTTTTGCATAGTCGCAGGGGACGCCCATTTTTGGGCTTCCCGTCCCCACTTGCCATCCCGCCCTCTTTCTTACACTAAAAATCCATTTGAGCCCCGTCCCCTGTCCCCCGTTCCCCATCCCAAAACGCGTCCCTTGTGACTATGGGCTCTTGATCAAATTATCGGTGGACCTAGCTTACCCTTCTGTTCTTTTTCTTGTGCTTTGGGACCTGTAGGTTGCTGCTCTCCATCGGCACATCATTTTGAATCGTTGGAACTCTCTGATGAACTATTTGTCAAAGGTGCAAGGGAACAAGGTGAATTGGATGATGATCTCGTTTGCAATTGTGAGCAACCCTTCTCTCAGGATTGGGCAGCCAACGGACCTTGGATCTGTTGCAATAGATCTCCTCGTACACAAGCTCCTAGCGTGAACCGACCACCCTACAGGCACGACAACCACGTGCAGGCAAACACGGCAAGTGTAGGGTGTCTACACAGCGGGGAGAGGGAGCGCTAGAGAGAGGAAGTGAGATCGCAGGCCAAAAACGCGAGAGAGATTGCTGATGGTGGAAAAACGAGAGAGAGAGAGAGATAAATGAAATGAAATGTTATATTAACGTCTTCAAAAGGCCAAAATGACCTATGAGACCAATCTGTTACAAAATGGTGAATCCAATACCATGTCTGGGTACAAAAGAACTAGAACAAAGATACTACTACTAGAATCCATCCTCGTCTGCACTCTGGATGTCGAGAGAATATGGCTCGAATCCTTTGCTTTAGTCTCTGCCGATGTTGTGTAGCCCCTCTCCTAAATCGTGGCCGTCTGGATCTCCGTAGCTCCAGTGCTCGATCGATGAGAGTGCCGGTAGTGGTCGAATGAGTGTGGGCCGAGCTCTATAGTGATGGCTGCTCCTCTGGCTGTCCCATATCTAGTGTGAAGAAATTTGTAATCTGTCTTTGGCACTGTCTCTCTCTCTCTCTCTCTCTCTCTCTCTCTCTCTCTCTCTCTCTCTCGCGTGCCCAAACGTATGAACTTTTCATCTATTAACATGCCAAAAAGTACAAGGGAGGGTTGCATATATAGACAATTCCCAGAATTGCCCTACCTAGCTTGAAACCCCACAATCCTGATAAATGGCCTAAAAATGCTAATAAATATATAAACACACTTAAAGTGACGTGGAACATATATTTAGTAGCAAAATTGCAAAACATTCGAGACTGTGTCACAAACTGTTGACGTGTCAAGCCATTGAAGAACGACATCCTGGTTGAGGGGCATAAACCCTAGTAGCAAAAGAAGAAGAAGAAGAAGCAAGAGAAGAAGTTTTACCAACTTGTAAAGTCTTGACGAATGGCCTATTTTTAAAGAAGAGTCCCCACCAACTTACGGGACCCTGTCCGATGGGGCCTAAATGACCTAAACAGATTAAATAAAGCGGGACTGACACATACACATACACACGCACAAAGAGTAAATTGTGGATGACGTGGCAGAGGCTGTACGGAAGACGCGGAGTTTGCACTGGGTTGCTGACGTGGCAGACATTACAGAATTCCGCGTTTTGCGCTGACTGTGCTGACGTGGCAACTGTACAAATTTTCGCAAAATGTGTTGGCAGTTTTTGGCGCTAGTGCTTTTGAGTTTGAAGCTTTTCATGTAACTGCTTTTCATAGGCCAAGGGCCTTTTAAAAATAAGCCAAGGGCTCATTCTTTGGCATGCTTCTACGTGAAGGTGCAGGGATTGGAGTACTGGCGTTGTATTGAGTTCAAGCAATATAAAGAAATACCGAAAGGGGCGCCAACATTTGGGGCCAATGCTCTCTTGGGGTGGAACTCCGCCACTCTCGTCTTGTGTCGTGCATCTCTTTCTGTTCAGTTGTTATTTGAAGTGTGCTTAAAGTTGCTCAATCTGTTCTTTTCCATTGGCATGTGGTGTCTGTCTCGTTACAATGGTATCAGAGCTTCAAAGTTCAGGCGTGTGCTTTTCTAAAAGCATACTGGTCCCACCAAAGAGCAATCAGAGCAAGTTGGCGCTTTTGAAGTTCACTAAAGAATCTTTGTGTCCCGACCCTAAACTTATTAGCCACTCTTACCCTTACTTCATCGCGCATCGGGCGTGCTCCCTTCTTCATCGCTTTGTCTTGCAGGGCATAAGCCATAAGGAACCCAAGACATGGCGTTCATGGATTCAGCAGAATACTTGCAGTTTCTTCGCGACGAGCTTCACGATATTCTTTCGCGGCATCCTCAACAGAATCTCTGGATCCTGTAAAATTTTCAACAGTTTCTGAATTAAATGTTATCCCCTCTGATGCCCCAGGTGGTAACTCCTGCTTTGGTACTAGAAAGTACGAGAGCTTCCAACCGACAACCTTCCCAACAGTCTGCTCCGATCGGGGGAGTCTTCAGGAATATGGTGCAACCATCTGACCTGATCCAGTGCAACTGCCTTTGGCACCGTCGTTGCCACCACCACCGCCACCAGGTTACAATGGTTGGAGCCCGTATGGATACCCTTACTGTTCGTATCCGGGTTACGTGCCTAACCAACTGAACGATTTTAAGGATGGCGGCACGACAGTCAAATTTTCACTTTTTCCGGGGTGAAAAATCAGAAGAAAGCATTGCAGTTCCTGTAGCAATTCGACAACATCTATGCTTTGGGGAACTATACAGAAGAATCCAAGATTTCTGGAGGAACGAGATTTTTGAAATTCATAATGTGAAAATTGGCTTTCCTGTGATATGCAAGATTTCTCAAGCAATGGGATCAATCGCGACACAACCGCATGCTCCAAGGACCTGGCAAGCTTTCAAGACAGTATTTGCACATAGTTCTATTACTTCTCTCTTTGAAGTCCGGATCTTGGTAGAATGGGGCAATTTGAAAATGCTTGCCACAGAGACCATGGATGACTATCACCAAAGGTTTCTTGACGTATACCTTCGGTGTCCTTCTTTAAGTTCATTCCCTTGGAGGGCCAGTGCAAGCGATACACCACTGGACTACCATCACCATAGTATGAATATTGCCTCTCCAAGCAAGTCTCAACCATGCAATAGCTTGTGGACCATGCCGCGGTGGGCATGACCATTTTGGTTGTCCCCATTGCATTGATAGACCAGCAGAGCCGAAGCACGCGCCGACGGTCGACAGAACCCCAGGACCATCTCTAGCCAAACGAGCTAAACCGGCCGGTGGACTTGTACATGACATCTACGACATACGCCTTGAAAGTACAAATGAATCGTGTCGAGCATATGGGAAAGTCAACGGTTTCAAAGCCCTAATTTTCTTTGACTCAAGAGGTACCGAAAACTTCATCCATCCAAAATTTTAAATTTCTGAAGCAGATGGACTTTGATTATGATCCGCAGGGTGTCAAAATCGAAGCCCAGCTAGCCACCAGTCACACCTAGAAGGTGGTACCTCTCATTGGTGCTCTTCCAGTGACCATCCAAGGATATCACGGAAAAGCTGATTTTTACATCATGAAATTGGGCAACTGTGACGTTCTCTTGGGCATGCCTTGGCATGACAAGAATGACGCGACACTTTAGATCCGGAACCGTACAATTACCGTGATGCAGCAGGACAAGCCAGTCGTCCTCAAAGTTCTGTTGATGGAACGAAAATCTGAATGAATTATCTATACTTTTGAACTTTGTTTGAGGAAGTACTGTTTGGAATTTATTTGAAATGGATGGTATCTGTTTTAAACCTGTGTTGGTACCGATTTGAACTGTTTGACTCTGGTTTTAATACTGGTTACAATGCTTGGTAATTTACTTCCCAGTGAAGTAGTGGGAAATGCTGTTTTGGTATTGTCTGAACCTCGAAACGACGTCGACGGAATGTCTGGGGAGCGTTTTGTTGTATGCTAGAATACCTCTGAACGACGCAGACGAGATGTCTGGGAGGCGTCTGGTTGTATGCTTGAACCTCCAAAGGATGCAGGTTGCGGTCTACGGGGCGTTTGGTTGTCAAAGGCCTCTATATCTCCTGGCCCAGACCTTTTAAGGTTATGCGGGAGGGGTGACGAGGGAGTCATTGAAGAGCTCATGACCTGGACTTGGATGGTTATTTGCGGGGGGAGTGTTCATCGGCGACTTTATGTTTCTATGTCTTGTAATATACATATGTGAGCATTTGTGTTGCATTGTGATATGCCAACCACTGAATACTTCTTATTGGATGAGATTTTTTTGGGAAACCAACGAACCAGGATATCAAGAGCTCCAATTTGGAATGACAAAACTGATTGTTTCTTGGAATGTTCCTCGAAATGACTGTTATGTCCCGCTCACAGGAGAGGGGACCTAGCCCAGATGTCGTCGGGATGGGTGTCCAGTGTCCGGGCGGACGTAGTGCGAACCCGGCCAGTGTGGCCGGCCATTATTATAAAAGGGAGGCCAAGGCCTCATTTACAGTTATCGACCCCCACTGGCAGAGTGCCAATGGTTAGCCCGCGAGGCTAGGAGTGCGCGAGGTCACCTCGAGGAGCTGAGGCCGGGTGGTATGGGACGCTTGGTCTTACAGGTGCACGCCTACGTCCTCGGACGCTGGCCCCAGCACGGGGGAGCTGCCGGATGGTGGCTACGGTCGGGTGGTTCGTCCGACGCGCATATGTAGGCGGTCTGTGTGGCCAGGAGATCCTATCTCCTCGTTCGTTTCATGGTAACTGTACATCCAGTGTTTCATGTCAGCCGCCTTAAAGTCAAATTGGGCGAAACTGATGTTGTGGTGCCTATCGAGGAAAATGTGTGGCAAGATATGCAAACTGAGTATATTCCTTGGGAACTAGAGGCAGTTTTAGATCATCGTACCCGTCATTCACGCCAAAAGGCTTATGACGAGTACTTAATTAAATGGAAGGGTCAATCTGAAAGGTTTGCTACTTGGGAACCTGTTAGAGCTTTGAAGGCTCAGTATCCCCACTTCATTGATGAGGACATCAATGGTTCTTAAGGGGGGAAGTATGTTATGTCCCGCTCACAGGAGAGGGGACCTAGCCCAGATGCCGTCGGGATGGGTGTCCAGTGTCCGGGCGGATGTAGTGCGAACCCGGCCATTATTATAAAAGGGAGGCCAAGGCCTCATTTACAGTTATCGACCCCCACTAGCAGAGTGCCAGTGGTTAGCCCGCGAGGCTAGGAGTGCGCGAGGTCACCTCGAGGAGGTGAGGCCGGGTGGTATGGGACGCTCGGTCTTACAGGTGCACGCCTACGTCCTTGGACGCTGGCCCCAGCACGGGGGAGCTGCCGGATGGTGGCTACGGCCGGGTGGTTCGTTCGACGCGCATCTGTAGGCGGCCTATGTGGCCGGGAAATCCTATCTTCTCGTTCGTTTCAATGACCCCTCAATTTTTTTTGAGCTAACTTGAGTTATTTTGTAGATATACGCTAATCGTGGACGATTACTCTCTTTCAAGAAGGGGGGATGTCACAAACTGTTGACGTGTCAAGCCACTGAAGAACGGAGCCAACCTGCACATCTTGGCCGAGGGGCCTAAACCCTAGAAGCAAAAGAAGAAGAAGAAGCAAGAGAATAAGTACCAATTTGCAAAGTAGTTCCCACCAACTTACTAGACCGCATCTGATGGGGCCCAAGTGACCTAAAGAGATTAAATAAAGTGGGACCGACATACGCACACGCACACGTACACAAAAAACGTAAATTGCAGATGACATGGCAGAGGTTGTACGGATTTTGTGTTGGACTGCTAATGTGGCAGCCAATAGGGAATTCTACATTTTGCGTTAATTATGTTGACGTGGCTTTTGTACGGATTTCCGCAATATGCGTTGGCAGTTTTTGGCGCTAGTGCTTTTGGGACCATATGCTTTTGAGTTTAAAGCTTTTCATGTAACTGCTTTTCATAGGCCAAGGGCCTTTAAATATGAGCCAAGGGCTCATTCTCTGGCATGCTTCTGCATGAAGGTGCAGGGATTGGAGTAGCGGACATGTACTGAGTTCAAGCAATATAAAGAAATACTGAAAGGGGCGCCAACGTTTGGGGCCAATGCTCTCTTGGGGTGGAACTCCGCCACTCCCGTTTTGTGTCGTGCATCTCTTTCTGTTCAATTGTTATTTGAAGTGCTTAAAATGCTCTATCTGTTCTTTTCCGTTGGCACGTGGTGCCCCGTCTTATTACACTCTGGTACCAGAAAACCCAAGGAACGGGGTCTCACCTCATGTCAACGTATTGGGTGGACAACATCGTGGAGTGCATCGTTAAGAAAAGATACGTCTACCTCATATACGGTCGGGCGGCACAACCACAAAACAACCCTCACTCCCTAATCTGCTCCTGAGAGGTACTGGAGCAACCACTGGACAGGAATCTGAACGTTTACACTCCCTCTCAGCTCTTGGACGAGAAACAAGTCCAAGGGAGTTGGCATGAGAGGATAATGTCGCCTATGGAAAAGGTTTGGTGAAGATATCATTAGGGTTATCTGACTTTGAAATATACTCTAGTCAATTGTCTTGTGGGTGACTACCATGGGTCTATACCTTGCACTTTCCTTCAAGGGTGAATCTGGGCTTATCCTGGATTCATCTAGGTATATTTTTTAGTCGTATTGCGGACATGCAGAATTCACATTGTGAAGTTTTCGTCCGAGTTACTACCAGTTGATATTGTGTGTCACAAAACGGGAGCGTACACGAGCACTTGAAAATCTGAAAATTAAAATACTTTGCAAATGTGAGAGAAGGGAGAAGATTGACACAGTATTGGGGACCAGAAGATGGGCTGGTCCCCCCCCCGTTAAGAGTTTCTTTTATTCAGGGAGAATTCGTATACAAGCACGAGAACCCGAGGAAACCCCTCCGTTCTGTAATCTTAGACCCGAAGGTCGTACTTTCCCGTAAAGGGCTTGGGCACAAGGCCGTTCCTTCCCGTAAGGGACTTAGGCGCGAAGCCGTACTTTCCCGTAAGGGACTTAGGCGTGAAGCCGTACTTCCCGTGAAGGGCCTTCCCGTAAGACGGGAGATTCCTGGAAAACAAACCACACAAACACGCGACAACAATTCGTATGGCGAATCCACAATAGATAGTTGTCGTTCTTGCGCGGGAAAAGCGACTTCCGTGCTTCGTAGTCTCGCGATCTCTTGCGGCAGAGTCTTCTCTTGCTGACGTTGGTACCCCCCGTGAGTGAGGGCATGTGGTGCTTTTATAGCTCCCTGGCCACGGCACGAATAACTGCTCGCGTAGAGATCGCGGCCGTTTTTTTTTTTTTTTGTTGCGTTGTTCTACCCGAAATAGGGAGAGAGAATTCGTTGGCTGGTTTTGTTGCTTTATCTTCTAAGTGGCTGCCCACTTATTAAGTGGGCGGCCGGCATATTTTAAAATTGGTCTGAACCTGCCCAAAAACTCAATAAAACCTTATAAGTTAAAACCAATGCATTTAACAACACTTCCCAGGCATCCCTGGATGCAACCACATGCACGAATGCAATGCAAACATAGATTCCTCGCGGGAAAGCGTCTCCCTTCCCGCGATTGTTCCTGCTTTTCGTAAAAAGCTTCATTGAACCCATCTTTATTCTTGTGCTTGCGTTCTTACGTGTATTTTCTTACTCAGTTCGGATTTCCTCCTTAGCCTACGGGATGCCCCCTTACTGATGCACCCGTCACCCATCATGTGACGCATCAGGGGCACTTGTAACCCGGCCCTTTCCACCGAACTTACGGAAACTCCTTCGCGATGTTTACCGTCACCCATCAAATGACACATCAGAGTTGTCCGTTGTTGATGGCAGTTCCTGTAGCTACAATCTTTTAACAGTTCTTAGTGCACACAATAAAATATCCTAAAAAAGAGATTAATCATTAAAAATAAGAAAATAGTCCAATTAGCAACATCCCTCTGGCTTCTAAACAGTTGACCTTAACTGTAGTGCTTGGACATATACCTCCAGTATCTCGGGATAAGTTGCTAATTCTTCCTGCGTCATCCACTGAGCATCTAGATTCGAATAGTTCTTAAACTTAACCAAATACTTCCGTGTTATCTTTCCGGATTTGAGAGACCGCTCCTGATGACTTACTATCTGCTCCGGTTGGAGTATTTCTTCCGTTTCCTCAACCTCAGGAGGTTCCTGAGCACTAGGCTAGCTTGGAGGCGGTCCCACATACGGCCGGAGTAAACTGACATGGAAAGCATTATGGATCTTCCAATTAGGCGGTAGCGCTAATCGGAACGTGACGTCATTTACTCGCTCAGTGATCTTAAACGGCCCATAATAACGGGTATAAAGTTTTACCACCTTCCCCTTATGAGACGCTTGTTTCTTTAGTCTTGCCTTCTCAAACTTGAGTAAGACTAACTGTCCGACTGTTAAGTCTAGATTCCTTTTGTGCTTGTCTGCAGCTTTCTTATGCTTTTCCTGAGAGCGTAGAATAGCTCTCCTAACTTGCTCGTAGGCTGTGTCCAAGTCTCGGACAAATTCATCTGCTGCAAAGATCTTATCCTTAGTTAAAAGGATGGGTGGAAGCAAAGGCTTACCATATAGAATCTCAAAAGGTGCTTTCCCTGTCGATGAGTGTATGGTATTGTTATACGCATACTCGACAAGAGGCAAATATTTCTCCCAGTCAGATTGCCGGTCTGACACATAAGCTTTTAACATATCCAATACTGTGGAATTGGCTATCTCACTTTGCCCGTCTGTTTGAGGATGGTAGGTAGATGAAAAATTCAGCTTCGTACCAAGATTATCCATCAAGGCACGCCAAAAATTTCGTGTCATGCGAGGATCTCGATCACTCACAATAGACTTAGGCATTCCATGATGCTTAAAGATCTGTGCCAGAAAGACCCTAGCCATATGATCTGCTTTTATCGTTTTCTTGACTGGTATAAAGTGTGCTTGCTTGCTAAACCTGTCCACAATGGTCCAGATCGCGTCATTTCCAGTCTGAGTTCTAGGGAGGTCCATGATGAAGTCCATGGCAATACTTTCCCAAGGTTCATTAGGCACAGGCAAAGGTTGTAGCAACCCAGGCGTCTTATGCCAATCATACTTCACTTTTTGGCAAACCAAGCATTCCCTGACATACTTATCAAGGTCTGCTTTAAGGCTAGGCCAAAAGAAAGATCTTTCCATTGCTAAGGTCGTAGGGAGAATACCCCAATGACCCGCATAAGGCGAAGCGTGTGCTTCACCCATGATCTTCTTTCTTAATGGTTCCGCCACACATATGGCCTGATGGTGATAGAGATAACCGTCCCGAATGGAATAGGGAAACTCATTCTCTCCACGATGTAGCTTTCCCCAAACGGTGGAGAAGTCTGGATCATTCGGATACAAATCCGGTAGTGCTTCTAATTCTTGATGATACACCGAAGTGATAGCGTTCACCCTTGGCCGCCTAGACAATGCGTCCGCGACCACATTCTTACTCCCAGCCGTGTGAAGGATCTGGAAGTGAAACATAGACAAAAAGTTTGCCCATCTCATTTGCTTCTCAGATAGTTTCCTTTGCGTAAGAAAATACCGCAAACTCTGGTGATCAGTCTTGATCACAAAATCCGCTCCTAGAAGATAGTGCTTCCAGTTGGATAAGGCGTGAATCACAGCCGTGAGTTCCTTTTTGTAGATTGATGCATGCAACTCTGCATCCTTAAGCCGTCTGCTTTCGTAGGCCACTGCATGGCCTTCTTGGTTTAACACTGCTCCGATGCAATCGCCTGAAGCAAGTACTTGAGCAAGTACTTGAGCCGATCAAAAGCTCCTTGTTGTCTCGATCCCCATCTGAAAGGAATCTTCTTCTTTGTCAAGTCATAAAGTGGTCCCGCTACATGAGCAAATCCTCGAACAAACCTTCGATAATACGAACATAATCCCAGGAAACTACGTACATCATGTACCGTAGTGGGAATAGGCCAATCTTCTACCACTCGGATCTTGGCAGGATCCATACTCACTTGATTGTGAGAGACTATATGGCCGAGATAGTGTATCTCTGAGAGAAAGAACTCGCTCTTCTTTGCATTCACATGCAACTCATGCTTTCACAATTCTTGAAACACTAAGTCCAAGTGCTTCCCTTTGTCTGATTCTGTGTTTCCTTGAACATCTGGAATGGAGTTCGAGCTTGGTGGTGCGGGTTCCTTCCTTGCTTTCTCTTGCCTCGTAGAGGCTTGCTCTTGCTGTTGCTGCTTTAGCAGGCAGTCCGGTTTCATATGTCCTTTCTCGCCACAGTAGAAGCATCTTCCTTCCTCTTTGAAAGTTTGAAGTTGAGTAGGAGAAAGGTACTTAGTTCGCTTGCCAGTGCGCTCTGGCTTCTTAGAATGATCATCGTCTCTAGATGGAGGACGTTTTCTTCCTTGGCCCCCTTGGTCATCGTAGACCCCTCTTTGTCTTGTACGGTAAGTGCTATGCTCCATCTTTCTGGGCGTCCCAGTTGAGTGCAAATCCTCAGCAATGATTGCTGACTCCATCATCCTCTGAAGAGTATCATGCGGATACACCTTCATACTCTTTCGAAGCTGCGGTTGGAGACCCGCTTTGAACTTTTGTTTCTTTTCCTCGTCGGCAATCTTCATGAAGGGAGTGACCTTCAGAAGAACCGACCAATACTTGTCCACATAAGTCGTTACTCTTTCATGTTCCTTCTGGGCAAGCCAGTCCCATTCCTTCCGTATGTCCTGCTCGAAGTCAGGCGGAAGAAATTGTTCATAAAATTCAGATTTAAAGCTCTCCCAAGTTCTGGCCTAAGAACCTTCCAGAATCTTGGCTAACCACCAATTACTTGCCGTTTCCTTGAGGTGCATCCCCACATGGCGTAATTTGGATTTTTCTGTGAAGTGCCCATTGGTAATGGCGACTTCAAACTGTCTGATGAAGGACAGTGCTTTGGAGATGTCTCTCCGTCCGTTGTAGGTTTCGAACTTGATGTCCTTGTCGCCTGATTTGAAGACTCTCATGCGATGTTGAGACTTGCGACCTTGCTTCTTGAATCGAGGTTTATCTTTAGGTTGATGTAGGGTAGTGGCAGTAGTAGCGGCTTCCTTCTTCTGACGAAATGATCGAGAAGTAGAAGTATAATCAGGAGAGTAAGATGGAGATGAGATAGAGATATCCTTGCTCTCGTCTAGCAGAGAGAGCGCTTTTTCTTGGCGTTTCCTTGAAGTAGGCCGTTCATTCCGATCCGAAGATCCTTTGTGCACCTCGGCACGTGCTTCTTCTCTTGCCTCCTGTGGTCTCACGCCAACAGTGTTGTCTGGATGCTTGGCTGCATCAGTTCCATTCGTTTTCTTCATTCCGCCCAAAAGCTTTTGGACGTCTGGCAACAGTAAAATTTGTTGCAACTCTGCAAGCTGAGCTTACACTTGTTGAAGCTCCTCTTCAACGCTTCTCCCTTGGCTCGACATGGTTCTTCCCGTTCTTTCCGGAATCGTCCTTCTTTGCAGAGAAAGAGAGGAGTCCGAGCTCTGATACCACTGTCACAAAACGGGAGTGTACACGAGCACTTGAAAATCTGAAAATTAAAATACTTTGCAAATGTGAGAGAAGGGAGAAGATCGACATAGTATTGGGGACCAGAAGATGGGCTGGTCGCCCCCCGTTAAGAGTATTCTTTTATTCAGGGAGAATTCGTATACAAGCACGAGAACCCGAGGAAACCCCTCCGTTCTGTAATTTTAGACCCGAAGGTCGTGCTTTCCCGTAAAGGGCTTGGGCACAAGGCCGTTCCTTCCCGTAAGGGACTTAGGCGCGAAGCTGTACTTTCCCGTAAGGGACTTAGGCGTGAAGCCATACTTCCCGTGAAGGGCCTTCCCGTAAGACGGGAGATTCTTGGAAAACAAACCACCCAAACACGCGACAACAATTCGTATGGCGAATCCACAATAGATAGCTGTCGTTCTTGCGCGGGAAAAGCGACTTCCGTGCTTCGTAGTCTCGCGATCTCTTGCGGCAGAGTCTTCTCTTGCTGATGTTGGTACCCCCGTGAGTGAGGGCATGTGGTGCTTTTATAGCTCCCTGGCACGGCACGAATAACTGCTCGCGTAGAGATCGCGGCCGTTTTTTTTTTTTTTTTTGTTGCGCTGTTCTACCCGAAATAGGGAGAGAGAATTCGTTGGCTGGTTTTGTTGCTTTATCTTCTAAGTGGCTGCCCACTTATTAAGTGGGCGGCCGGCATATTTTAAAATTGGTTTGAACCTGCCCAAAAACTCAATAAAACCTTATAAGTTAAAACCAATGCATTTAACAACACTTCCCAGGCGTCCCTGGATGCAACCACATGCACGAATGCAATGCAAACATAGATTCCTCGCGGGAAAGCGTCTCCCTTTCCGCGATTGTTCCTGCTTTTCGTAAAAAGCTTCATTGAACCCATCTTTATTCTTGTGCTTGCGTTCTTACGCGTATTTTCTTACTCAGTTCGGATTTCCTCCTTAGCCTACGGGATGCCCCCTTACTGATGCACCCGTCACCCATCATGTGACGCATCAGGGGCACTCGTAACCCGGCCCTTTCCACCGAACTTACGGAAACTCCTTCTCGATGTTTACCGTCACCCATCAAATGACACATCAGAGTTGTCCGTTCTTGATGGCAGTTCCTGTAGCTACAATCTTTTAACAGTTCTTAGTGCACACAATAAAATATCCTAAAAAAGAGATTAATCATTAAAAATAAGAAAATAGTCCAATTAGCAACATTGTGCTAATTCTTTCTATCTTTTGTGGTGCGTATGCCCTATCAACTACCTCATTTTTGTGCTAATTTTTCCGATTTAATGCTTCTTTTAGTGCTAGGCTTCATTATGGCTGAGTCTGCCCTTGATCTCCGGAGTCATGACAGAAACTCAGCACGCTGAACTTTGTGTTGATGTATGCTCATGTGTGTGTGTGTGCGTGTGGTGTGTGTTGTGTTGGATTGGGCACTGACGACGTTAGTGGGGATGTCGTGGTATTTAGTCAATACTATGCATGATGGAGCTGATGGTTATATTGTCTTGTGGGTGACTACCATGGGTCTATACCTTGCACTTTCCTTCAAGGATGAATCTGGGCTTATCCTGGATTCATCTAGGTATATTTTTTAGTCGTATTGCGGACATGCAGACTTCACATTGTGAAGTTTTCGTCCGAGTTACGACCAGTTGATATTGTTCTAATTCTTTCTATCTTTTGTGGTGCGTATGCCCTATCAACTACCTCATTTTTGTGCTAATTTTTCCGATTTAATGCTTCTTTTAGTGCTAGGCTTCATTATGGCTGAGTCTGCCCTTGATCTCCGGAGTCATGACAGAAACTCAGCACGCTGAACGTTGTGTTGATGTATGCTCATGTGTGTGTGTGCGTGTGGTGTGTGTTGTGTTGGGGAGCATATGTTAGTACCTAGTTCTACACCCACTATTGGGCACTGACGACGTTAGTGGGGATGTCGTGGTATTTAGTCAATACTATGCATGATGGAGTTGATGGTTATATTGTATTGTGGGTGACTACCATGGGTCTATACCTTGCACTTTCCTTCAAGGGTGAATCTGGGCTTATCCTGGATTCATCTAGGTATATACTCTAGTCAATCAGAGCCATCCTTGGTCTTCTCACGAATAGAATGGTATTGTATCTCTATATGCTTGGTCTGGGCATGAGACGCAAGGTTCCTCGCAATGGCTATTCAACACTGGTTGTTAGACTACGTCATGGTCGTCTGCTAGGGAAATCCCATCTCCGAAAGTAGCCTCCGTAACCAGTGACTCACATGTAGCACTGCAAGCAGACCTGTACTCGGCCTCTGTGGAATATAAGGCAATTGTCGGCTGTTTCTTGGTGCTCCATGAAACTGCTCGTGAGCCAAAACAAAAGGTGAAACCTGTAGTCGACTTTCGTCAATGTGAATCTCCACCCCAATTTGAATCACTCCATCCTCATAGAAGGATCTTGGAGTTTGTACCTCCAGCTGCATAGTGAATGCCTAATGACTTGGTCGCCTTTAAATACGCAGAGTCCGAAGAGCTTGCTCCAAATGTGACTTGGAGGATCACTGCATGAAAGAACTGACAAGTCCCACTAGGAAACTGACATCAAATCGGGTGTTGAGAACCCAAATAAGAGATTCGACTAGTTTTCGATACTTGTAGCATGTGCTACATTTCAGGGGTCATAATGTGACAACTTTTGATTGGGATCCATAGGGGTTGAGATGGGTTTACACTTAGTCATACCAAATGCTTCCAACAACTCTTAGATATAGCGCTCCTTAGAGAGAAAGATTCCTCTCTCTGTCTGCCATATCTCCAATCCAAGAAAGTAGTGAAGCAAGCCGAGATTTGTCATCTCAAACTCCTTAACCAAGGTCTCCATAGTATTGCTGATGTGCTCAACATGGCTACCTGTAATCACGAGATCGTCCACATAGAGGATAACAAGAGCACCGATCCTCCCTGTGTAAATATACAAATTTGGGTCTGTAAAAAGGAGTGTCGTAGGAAGAAAGCGTGTATCTTTTGGTACCACGCTCCAGGGGCTTGCTTCAAGCCATAGAGAGCTTTCAGCAACCTACAAATTATGTCTCTGAAACTTGGATCCTTGAACCTTGGAGGATGCTTCACATACACCTCCTCCTTTAAGTCCCCGTTGAGAAAAGTCGAAACTACATCCGTCTGAAAAACTGGCCACCTGGAAAAGGCAACAAGGGCAAAAACTGTCCGAATGGTCGCCATCCTCGTAGTCGGTGCAAAGGTCTCGTCATAGTCCACACCTCTCTGAGAGAAGCCCTTGGCAACGAGTCCTACCTTGTGCTTGTCCAAAGAACCATCAGATTTGTACTTGGTCTTGTAGACCCATTTGATACCAATCACTTTCGGCTTGACAGGCTGCGAAACCAACTCCCAAGTGTTATTCTTCTTGATGAAATCAAGTTCTTTTTGCATGGCCAACTTCCACTTTGGTTGTGAAAGCGCCTCCTCAACTATCAAAGAATCTCTGTCCTTGATCACTGTCGAGATAAAAGCATAGTTCACATGTAATAAAGTCCCATCTACTTGAGCAAACCGAAGTCACTGCTGAGAGACACGACTGAGAGCGTCGTGTCGTACCGCCATCACGCCAATCTGGTGGAAAATCTGAAGTTGCTGCATCTTGCAAGGTCTCCAATAGCCACTTCGGTTGTAGCAAACTTGGACACCCCAAGTCAAGATTCTACCGCGACACAGCCGAGATTCACTTCAAAACAATTCACAATTCACAATTAGGTCACGGCCCGGCGTAGTTCTGTGCCAAGAGGTATTGGCCCCAAAGACTGGCGCCCCTTTCGATATTTCTTTTTGAATTAATCTGCGTTCAAAGTACAAAGAGAGCGGGCAGGTGCTCACTCTCAGACTCTGTGCCCACTTATTTAAAGGTACAAGGGATGCCCAAAAGTAAAGCCCCAAAAGCACTTAAACTCAAAAACTTATACACTCAAACAAGTCAAGTACAAATCAATCAGTATCATTTTCATTTTTGGGAATTCAAGTTCATAAAGTCATACACAGAATACTGTCAGCCTAGCAGTATCCTTGAGACCCAAAGGGACATCAATGACTCTATATCAAAAATTGGGGTAATCTGTTGACAAAGGAGCAGAGTGACTCCCCTCTTGTGCAAGCCCGCTGCACTAGATTCACCCATGCTGAAATCGGGGTTCTATTGGAGTAGACTATGCTAAACCGAATGCTTCAAGGTAAATTTCCACAATCTGAGGAGTATCTGCTAGGTCCTCCTCCTCCATCCACTTCGCATCCAATGCATGATAGTTCTTGAATTAAACCAAGAACCGCTTAATCACTTTTACCTTTAATCTTTCTATCTTTATGTGCCAATATCTGTTCTGGAACGAGTATCTCCTCGCTTTTCTCCACTTCGGGTTGCTCATCTGGCTCCCCATCATCGGGCACATCGCCTTTAAAAGGCTTCAAGAGACTCACATGAAAAGCATTGTGAATTCTGCAAGTATCGGGCAACTTCAGTCCAAAGGAGACATCATTTATCTTTTCTTTTATCTGGAAAGGTCCATAGTATCTCATGTTAAGCTTTGGAGACAACCGCTCCTTTCCCTTCTTCTTTCTCAGGGGTGCCTTCCCAAAACGTAAGAGCACCCAATCATTAATTTCAAATCGTGACAGTGTCGATCTGCTGCCTTCTTGTGTCTTTCCTGAGATTTCGCTAAAGCCTCCCGGACCTTGGCAAAAGCAGTGTCCAAGTCCTTTTGTGTACTGGTCGGTGTCACATGACACATCCAACCCTATGTGTCCATGGACAAGCTACAGTATGATCAGGGTTCAGTCAGTCCAGTCAAGTCTAGATTAGAAGTGATCTGGCACTTTTGTGAGTCTATTCGTAGACCGTGCATGCCCAGTCACTTAGCATAGATGCATATCCTCTGGCTGCACACAGCATGATCATCAGTATTCCCTTCAGAATCCATCAGATTCAGTTAGGGGAATTTTCCAGTGCATTTAGCCTATTTTCCCTATTTTTGGTATTTTCACTTATTATTTTTAAGTGACTTTCCAACAAAAGTAGGTAGGGCAATTTTGCTAAGTTAATATATAAGCAAACCCAAGTTAGCACTCAATGGTAGAAGAGGCAGCAGGAGCACATGCTCAGCAGGCACCTTCTCAGCAGGACCCCAAGGACTTCTAGTGTTTTTGGACAAGACACCACAGATCAGCCAGCGTTTTGCATTTGCAGAGCCACGGCGACAAGACCACAGCAGATCAGCCTAGCGTTTTTGCATTTGGAGAACCTCGGCGACAGAAACACCATTTTCAGCCCTAGCGTTTTTGCATCTGCCAGCAACCTCAGCGTTTTGCAGATCTATCGCGACAGAATCAGCCCCAAGACCAGCGTTTTCAGTTTTCAGCAGTTAGACTTCGCAGATCAAGTCCCGAACCTTGCAGATCTCACTTTCCCGCAGCAGTTCCTCTCGCCGAATGGTCAGTTTCCGTAAGGTTTACAGTTTCAGCCCAGAAAACGCAGATTTCAGCATCTGCGTTTTCAGCGCGTCGTCGTCATCGACATCGTCACCGACATAGAGTCAGAATTCAGCATATAGAAGATTAGCAGATTTCAGCCCATAGCGATTTTGGACAACAGTAGAAAGATTTGCAGATTTCAGCCCTTAGGGCGACTTCGTCATCACCGTTGTCGTCGTCGACATAGCCTAGACTTGCATGAGTCTCATGCATACCATTTGTACCAGATTGTGCAATCATAAGTAGACCACTCTCGCCGACGAGAGTGGGGCCTTCAGAGGAGGGTTTTACAACGTCTCTGGTGTCGTATCTCTCTTCTCTCTCTATTTCTCAGTCTCATACACTAGCACGCACAGTGTCCATTCGCTTTGTTTGTGATCATAGCACTTTCCATTAAGAACGGAAGGCTCTACCTTCCATAAGAACGAAAGGAAACTTGAGCACAGTTCGGAGCACTCATCTTGAGCAAAGCGCAAACATTCATTCCGCTGCACCTAACAATCGGCTTCAAAAATCTTATCTTTCGTGCTAAGGAACAGTGGAACCTTTGTAGAACTTCAACAATCTCAAATGGCGCCTTCCCCGTCGAAGAGTGGATCATGTTATTGTAGGCAAATTCCACCAAGGGCAAAAACTTTTCCCATTGAGTCTTTTAATAAAAAATGTAAGACTTCAATAAATCCAGTACGACTGAAGTTGCAATCTCAGATTGCCCATCTGTCTGCGGGTGGAAAAATGACGAGAACTGCAACCGTGTGCCAATGTTCTCCCAAATAGCCTTTCAAAACAAACTCATGATTAGGGGATCTTTGTCAGAGATTGTTGTCTCAGGCATGCCATGTAATCTGAATATATGGGCAATGAACAATCTTGCTAAATGATCCAGCTTGACTGTTTTCTTCATTGGAATGAAATGAGCCTGCTTGCTAAATCTGTCAATAACAATCCAAATACCATCGTGCCCATTGTGTGTCTTTGGGAGATCAAAAATGCAATCCATAGCAATACTTTCCGAGGGGCGGGTGGGAATAGGTAAAGGCTGTAACAATGCCTGTGCTTTATGCCTATCAAACTTGACTTTCTCGCATACCAAGCAACTATGTACAAAATCGTCCACATCCTTCTTGAGTCTCGGCCAGAAGAAGTAATGCTCCACACCTTTCAAGGTGGTATCAATGCGGCGATGACGTGTAAATGGTGGAGGTGGACAGTGGCATTTGGTTAGAACCTTTTCTCTCAACGGCTGTGTAACGCACAATATCGTTTTCTTCATCAAGTAGCCATCCCGAATGGAATATCCCGCTACTACCTCCCCATTCTGTATTCGACTGAATACATCTGAAAAATGTGGATCTATGGCGTACTGATCGACCATGTCCTCGAAGCTTCTATGATGAATCGCGGAAATAGCGAAGACTAATGGCTTCCGGGGCAAAGCATCTGCCACCAAGTTCTTTTGTCCCTATACATGGACAATTTGGAAGTGAAACTGTGACAAGATGTTAGCCCACCGCATCTGCTTTTCCGAAAGCTGCGTCTGTGACAAGAAGTAGCGTAAACTCTGATGATCAGTGAAGACCGTAAAATCGGCTCCGAGTAGGTAATATCGCCACTGAGTAAGAGCATGGATAACCGCCAAAAGCTCTTTCTCATAAATCTGTGTTGTCAATTCCGGCCTTGAAAACAATCGGCTCTCATAGGCAATGACATGGCCTTCTTGCAGTAAAACCGCACCCAGACTACGACCATAAGATCACAATATACTTGGAATGACTTTTGCAAATCCGGCAAAGTCAAAACTGGTCCTGTAGTCAATTTCTCTTTCAAAGTCTGAAAGGCAGTCACCTCTGTGGGTCCTTATGAGAAAGGGACTCCTTTTTGTGTCAAGATATGCAAAGGGGAAGCAACCTCTACAAATATTCTAATGAATCGACGGTAGTAAGAACATAAGCCCAAAAAGCTTCTAACTTCATGGACATTCTTCAAATCGGGCCAATTATGTAGAGTGTCAATCTTGGCCGGGTCCATCTGTACTCCTGCTGTTGTAAAAGATGTTGTCTATGTTTTGCCTCATCCTTGGAGAAGACTATAATGTCATCAAACAAAGTGCCAACAAAAGATCTGTACTCTCTGAAAATCCTGTCCATCATTCGGCTCAAAGTCGTTGGAGCATTGGTAAGGCCAAAAGGCATCACCAAAAATTCATATAAACGGGAAAAGCTGTCTTGTAGACATCTCCCGGCGCGATTCGGATATGATGATATCCGCTTTTCAAATCGATCCTGCGGAAACAAGAGGATCCTTGTAATCTGTCAAGAATATCATCGATCCTCAAAATCGTAAATTTGTTCTTGATGGTGATTTTATTGAGAGCTCTATAATCAATGCACATTGTCCAAGATCCGTCTTTCTTTAAAACCAACAACACCGGAGAGAAGTAGGGTGAAGTACTTGGCTGGATAAGACCCTTTTCCAAGAGGTCTTTCACTTGGTTCATAATCTCTTCATTCTGGGCTCGGCTCACACGGTAAGGTGACCGGTTCGGTGGTGTGCTTCCAGGTATCAGATTAATAGTATGATCCTCAGGATGAGATGGTGGCAACTCGCTTGGCAGCCCCTCAGAAAAGCAATCGGCATGAGTGTGGAGAAAATCTTGGCGTTCTTTATCAAGGTCAAAAACATATTCGACCTTCAATCATCATTCATTTCTCACCAGAAAATGGAGTAAAGAAACTGAGTTTCATCAAGTACAATCTCTTTTTCCCTTCATTTGTTAAAGTCGCTTCCCGATAGTCAACCACGGCGTTGTTCTTGTGGTATCAAGGGATTTCGAGGAGGACGTCACAACCTCCCAAGGGCATTACGTAGAAGTCCTCGTGCCCTAAAAACCCCTGACATTGGAAATGAAGTTTGCCAATGATCGGTGTAATGGCAACATCTTGTCCGGGTGTTGCTAGAACTGCTTCCGCCCTTGTGGCCTCAGCCTGTCAGGCGTAATTCTAAATCGAGCCGCCAATTCAAGTGAAAATAAGTTGGCCTTGGCTCCTCCAACTTGGCTCCTCCAAAATAAAAAAATGAGGGCTTCCTGATCTGTCACTTTGCCAATAAGTGCGGCAAAGTTTTGTACTTTTGTTGGTCTGATTCGGTTCGGGCCCCACGCAATGTGGTACCAGTTCTGCTTTCATCTGCCTTTTCTGCCACATTCTTCTGCTGCTCTAGAACTCTCTGGCCTGTCTTTAGTCTGTTCTTGTTGTGCCTTTTGGGGGCACTTTGCGGAGATGTGTCCAAATTCCCCGCAACCAAAACACTTCCCCTCTTTGAGACAGATAGTCCTTTATCTAAGAGTTTGTCGGGGAGGTGTATCTTTCGTTTCTTTGTCCTGGGAACTCTTTCTCTTTCTACTTGCATTGTGAGAGGTCTGTTGGGTGCTCTGAGTCAAGATCTCATCTGTGAGGTAAGTCAAATTTCCCGAATGTATCGCAAAACCCCGTTTCGCATGACCCATCAATTCTTGAATGGAATTTGACTTCGGTTCTAGGCAGTTGTAACAAACTGCTGATGTGGAAAAACCCTAATTTCTGCTAGAAACCCTAACTGCTGAAACCCTAATTCTGGAAACCCTAACCCTAAAACCTGTCAACCCTAATTCTGGAAACCTTAACCCTAAAACTGCAGAAACCCTAACCCTAACCCTAAGGACAGCGTGGCAGATTTCCAAAAATTGCGTTGGCATGATGATGTGGCAAGCTGTACGGATTTTCGCGTTTTGCGTTGGTTGATGACGTGGCAGGCTGTACGGATTTCTGTGATTTACGTTGGCAGCTTTTTGGCTTTGCTTTTGGACCAGAAGCTTTTGAATTTTAAAGGCTTTTTACTATAATTGGTTTTTAGGCCAAGGGCCTTTAAATATATAAAGAAATACCGAAAGGGGCGCCAAGGTTTGGGGCTAATACTCTCTGGGGTGGAATTCCGCCACTCCGTGTCGTCTCTCTCTCTCTCTCTCTCTCTCTCTCTCTCTCTCTCTCAGTTCTGAAGTGCTAAAAGTCTGTTCAGTCTGTTCTTTTCTATTGGTACGTGGTGCCCGCCTTGTGACAGGGGTATCAGAGCATCAGGTGTGTGCTTTTCTGAACGCACACCGGTCCGACAAAAGAGCAGACAGAGCGTTTTGGAATTTTATTTGAGGTACCTTCGCCCTCCAACCCGGACCTATTAGCCACTCCCACCCTTACTTCATCGCGCATCGGGCGCGCTCTCGTCTTCACCGCAGTGTCTTACAGGGCATAAGCCAATTAAGAACCCAATACTTGGAATTCATGGATCCAGCAGAATATTTGCAGTTTTTGCTCAATGAACTTCACGACATTCTTTCGCGGCATCCTCAGCAAAATCTTTTGATGCTACAAAGTTTTCAACACTTTTTGAACTACATGTTATCCCCTCTGATGCCCCAGGTGGTACCTCCTCCTACGACACTAGAAAGTACGAGAGCTTCCAATCAGCAACCTTCTCAGCTGTGTGTCACAATCGGGGGAGTCTTCAGGAATATGGTGCAGCCATCTGACGTTGATCCAGTGCAACCGCCTTTGCCACCGCTATTGCCCCCACCTCCACCACCACCGCCACCAGGCTACAATGGTTGGAGCCCATATGGGTACCCTTATTATCCATACTCGGGATATGCGCCAAACCAACCCAAAGATTTCAAAGATGGTGGCACGACAGTCAAATTTTTCACTTTTTCCGGGGTGAAAGATCGCAAGAAAGCATTGTAGTTCCAACAGCAATTCGACAATATCTATGCTTTAGGGAACTATACAGAAGAATCAAAGATTTCTCGAGCAGCGGGATTTCTTAAAGATAATGCTATGCAATGGTGGAGTTCAATCGCGACACAACCGCATGCTCCAAGGACATGGCAAGATTTCAAGACAGTTTTTGCACGTAGTTACATGATTTCTATGTTTGAAGTGCAGATTTTAGCAGAGTGGGGCAACTTGAAAATGCTTGCCATTGAACCATGGACGAATATAACCAAAGGTTTCTCGACGTGTACCTTCCGGTGTCCTTCTTTAGATCTGTTCCCTTTGAGGCCCAATGCGAGCGATACACCATTGGACTACCATCACCATTGCAGGAATATTGTCTATCCAAGCAAGTCTCTACCATGCAAGAACTTATGGACCATGCCGCGGTCGGCTACAAACTGATGAAGGGAAAGCTAGAGTTTACCACAGAAGAATCTCCGGCTACTAACCACAATTCTTGGCAACAACGAACAAATTCTCGAGAGTCTGGTGAAAATCAACCGCAAAGGCCTCGTTTGATGCCTCAACAATGAGACACCTTACTACAAGAAGGCCGATGCTTTGGATCCTTAAAAAAGGGCATAATCATTCTAATTGTCCCAAACGCACTGATAGACCAGAGGAGCCGACGCCCGCACCAATGGTCGACCGAACCCCAGCGCCACCTCCTGCTAAGAGAGCTAGACCCGCTATTGGACTAGTTCCTGATATTTATGGCATACGCCTTGAGAGTACAAATGAATTGTGTGTGTCGAGCATATGGCAAAGTCAATGGTTTCAAAGCTCTCATTTTCTTTGACCTCGGAGCTACAGAGAACTTCATCCATCCAGAATTCTCAAAGCAGATGCACTTTGATTATGATGCAGAGGGTGGAGAAATTGAAGTTGAGCTAGCCACAGGGCACACTCAGAAAGTAGTACTGCTCATTGGTGCTCTTCCAGTGACTATTCAAGATTATCATGGAAAAGCTGATGTCCACATCATGAAGTTGGGAAATTGTGACGTTCTATTAGGCATGCCTTGGCATGACAAGAATGATGCGACTCTCCAAGTTCGGAACTGAACCATCATCGTGATGCAGAAGGGCAAGCTAGTCGCCCTCAAAGTTCGGTTGTCCGAACAAAATCTTGAATGAACTCTCTAGTTGTTTTATAGTTAGATACTTTTGAACTTTGTTTGAGAAAGTATTGTTTGAAACTTTGTTTGAAATGGATGGTATCTATTTTGAACCTGTCTTGGTGCAGATTTGAATTGTTTGACTCTGGTTTGATACTGGTTTCAATGATTGGTGATTTTACTCCCGGGTGGAGAAGTGAGAAATACTGTTTTGGTATTGTTTGAACCTCGGAACGACGCAAGCCGATGCTTGGGGAGCGTTTCGTTGTATGTTTGAAAACCTCTAAACGATGTAGGCGGATGCCTGGGGAGCTTTTGGTTGTATGCTTGTAAAATAATTGTTGTTGTGACTCTCGGCCCGGACCTGGATGGTTATGCGGGAGGAGTATTAAGAAGTCTGAGCAGTGGTTACTCTCAGCACCTCCAAACGACGTAGGTTGCGGTCTGGGGGGCGTTTGGTTGTAAAAGGCCTCTATATCTCCCGGCCCGGACCTTTTTAGGTTATGCGGGAGGAGTGATGAGGGAGTCGTTGAATATCTCCCGGCCCGGACCTTGTTAGGTTATGAGGGAGGAGTGTTCATCGGTGGCTTTATGTTTCTATGTCTTGTAACATGTATATTTGAGTATTTGTGTTGCGTTGTGATGTGCCAACCACTGAATTATCCTAATTGGATGAGATTGCCTGGATATGTAATTTTAGTGCATCAAGACACCCGTGGAAGATCAGTACGGTCTGGGTGTGATGGCTAATTTTACTACACCGGAATATCAAGAGTTCCAATCTGGACGAAAGGAGAAGCTAACTCCTTGATCAAAACAGCCGAAAGGAGAAGCTAACTCCTTGATCAAAAGAGCAGAAAGGAGAAGCTAACTCCTTGATAAAAAGAGCAAACTGATTGTCCCTCAGAATGTCCCTCGGAATTTTTTTTGAGCTAACTTGAGTTGTTTTGCAGATATGCTGTAATTGCGGACGATTACTCTCTTTCAAGAAGGGGAGATGTAACAAACTGCTGACGTGGCAAGACCCTAATTTTTGCCAGAAACCCTAATTGCTATAACCCTTTTTGGAAACCCTAACCCTAAAACCTGCAAACCCTAATTTTGAGAAACCTAACCCTAAAATTGCAGAAACCCTAACCCTAACCCTAAGGGCAACGTGGCAGATTTCCGAAAATTGCATCGGCATGATGATGTGGGAGGCTATACGGATTTCCGCGTTTTGCGCTGGCTGATGACGTTGCAAGCTGTACGGATTTCAGTGATTTATGTTGGCAACTTTTTGGCTTTGCTTTTGGACTAGAAGCTTTTGAATTTTAAAGGCTTTTTACTGTAATTGCTTTTTTAGGCCAAGGGCCTTAAATATGAGGCTAGGGCTCATTCTTTGGCATGCTTCTTGGAGAAGGTGCAGAGTCTGGAGTACTGGCTTGTACTGTGTTGATGCAATACAAAGAAATACCGAAAGGGGCGCCAAGGTTTGGGGCCAATACTCTCTGGGGTGGAATTCCGCCACTCCGTGTCACGTGTCGTCTCTCTCTCTCTCTCTCTCTCTCTCTCTCAGTTCAGTTGTTATTGAAGTGCTAAAAGTCTGTTCAGTCTGTTCTTTTCTATTGGCACGTGATGCCCGCCTTGTGACAGCAATAGTCTCGGATCTCTGTAGGAAGTCCGCAACAAAACCTCTCAATCTGTTCCTTAAAATTAAATGAAGAGGTTGGTAGAAAAGAGTTCCAAAATCTCTCGCAATAAGTGTCCAAAGAATCTCCCTGGGTCATCCGAAGATGATTCCAAGCGGTTCGTATATCTCGTTCGTACTCTCGAGTCAGTCAAGAAGAAATAAAGAGCCTTTTAAATTTCAACCATTTGACTGGAGCTTCCTTCCTCAGAAGAAGAGTGGACCACCATGTTCGAGCATTTCCCTTGAAGAAAGAGGTAGCCCTCCTTGGAGTGCTCTAAGTAATGCCCTCTAGAGAAATCTATGTCAAACTGCTGAATGAAGGCTAAAGCCCTCGGAGCATCTCGGAACCCAGAAAAGGATTCAAACTTAATCGATTGTCCACCTTCTTTGAATTCTTTCACTTTCTTGCTTTTGTCTTTGAGAAAGTCATATTGGTTGGCTTTGTAAAAATGCTTCTTTTCAAGAGTGCTTGTTCATGTCTTTCTGCGAGTACAGGTTCCGCTTTTCTGCACTCGTCTGTCTTTTCGGCTTTCCTCCCTACCTAAGAGGAGAAGCGATGGCCACACGCCATCTCGAGTAAATCTTATCAATTGGGTAATCCTTCAGGTGTTTCGCCAATCTCGGGTCCCTGGATTACTTAATCAATCTATTCACACATATGCCCAATTTGTAGTTGACGTTTGTACTCTTTTCTGGCAAACTTGTCTGAAATTTTTTTTTGCCCAAATCTTCATTTTTTTCTTCAATTCCCGCGTCGGATTTCAAACTTTTCTTTGCCTTCCCACTGAGAGGTGTCATCTCTGTCAGATTCTTCACGAGAACCCATGTGTAATTTGGGATTCTTTATGGCTTTATGCCCAGTAAGACAGAGCGATGAAGACGGGAGCGCGCCCGATGCGCGACGTATGAAGGGTGGCATTGGCTAATAAGTCTGTGGTCGGGGCACGAAGATTCTTTCCCAATAGTTGTGTGCGTTGCAAAAAGGATCGGATCCTTCATACAAGAAGAATCTTTTTGTGCTCTGATACCACTGTAACAAACTTGGACACCCCAAGTCAAGATTCTACTGCGACAAAGCAGAGATTCACTTCAAAACAGTTCACAATTCACAATCAGGTCGAAACGGCCCGACGTAGTTCCATGCCAAGAGGTATTGTCCCCAAAGACGAGTGCCCCTTTCGGTATTTCTTTCTGTATTATTCTGTGTTCAAAGTACAAAGAGAGCGGGCAGGTGCTCACTCTCAGATTCTGCGTCCAGATGCTCCTGAGACGTGAGGCTTTGCCACTTATTTAAAGGTACAAGGGATGCCCAAAAGTAGAGCCCCAAAAGCAGTTAAACTCAAAAGCTTATAACCTCAAAAGCAATTATCTCAAAAGCTTTCAAAAATTAAAGCATCCAATCCCAAAAGCTGCCGTAAATCAGCCAGCGCAATTTCCGGATTTCCGTGCACTACCACGTCAGCATGTTAGCGCGTTTTCCGGTGCTTTTCTTGCTATCCAGCTGCCACGTCAGCCTTTTCGGCGCATTTTAGTGGTTGTGTGTGTGTTTGGGGTTAGCCACGTCACGAGTTTGTGACATGGGTAACTTGTCTGACTTGCTCCATGGGGGAGAGGCTACTGGTACATCTGGTTAGAAGCATTGTCATCTGCAACGGGTGCATCCTCCTCCGTAGCCTGAGGGACAGGAGTAGGAGAAGAGGGTTCATTAAGCTCAAGAGGTAAATCATAATCTGGGTCTCCAAGTATCGGCAAATTTGGGGTCGTCATGGAAGACTTGGAAGCAGAAGCCCTTTTTGAAGGAAGAAACTCGTCGAAGAAAACATCATCATGGCTGAGTACAACATCCTTCTTGACTAGATCATAAAGTCGATATCCTTCGGAAAGAGTATTGTAGCCGACAAAGAGTATATCCCAAATTCTTCTGGATTTGGGGTCAAACTTCCCCCTCTGCTCCTTCGGTACATGGATGTATGCATCGCTCTCTTTCTACCAAAGTAAACCTTGAACGGGGTCTTACTTGGAACTGAAGAGGTTAGAGATCGTTCTGATCATGCACATAAGACTTCAAAACATCGAAAGCCAACTGATTGTAGATCTCAGTTTGACCATCGGACTGGGGGTGAAATGTGGATGAAAAATTCAACTTGGTGCCAAAATTTTCAAAAAGTGCTTTTCAAAAATGTGACGTGAATTTGACATTCCTATCTGACACAATCGACTTTGGCAAACCACAAAGGGGATACCAATGGTTAATGAACATACGTGCTACATCTTGTGCTGTCACTGTGGCCTTACAAAGTTACAAGGAATCAACATGCAAAACTTACTGAAATGATCAACGATGGTTAGACATTGAGTGTTCCTTGAATGCAAACTAAGTGGAAGGTTAGTCACAAAATCCATGGAAAGGTCTTGAAATGGGCCTTCGGGAATAGGCAGCGGTAGCAAGAGGCCTTGCTACTTACCCCTAAGGGCTTTGACTTTTTGACAAATGGAACACTGTGTGACATACTTAAACACATCTTTTCGCATTTTAGGCCAAAAAAAGAATCTTTCTACCTTTTCTATTGTGTCCCAAAGACGGAAAGCTAGGCTAAGAATCTCATCATGAATGTCAGCGTCTTGTGTAATGCCACATGCCTTCAAGATGTAAGCATAGCCTTCAAGACGAATTTATTGGTGACTGAATTTGGAGAGGTGCACTCACTTTGCATCCGCTGAAAACAGCCTAGAGCTTTCTGACCCTGCTCGTGTTGCTCCTGTTGCATTCCAAGAGACACATTTCAGACAGGAAGCTCCTCAAGTACTTTTTGTGCCCTCAAGCACTTTTTGTGCTTTCTCAAGCGCACTACGTTTGGCATACATATCGACCAAGGCAGTGCCAAGCACCTTCTTTTTTCAACATCAATAATTGTGGTTTTCTGTGCCCATATCAGCATCTTGTGTAGAGCCAAATGCCTTCAAGATGCATGCATAGGTGATCGCATTTGGAGAGAGGCCCTTGCTTCGCATCTGCTGAAAATAGACTAGAGCTTTCTGGCCCTACCCCTGTGCGGCAAATCCTACAATCAATGCATTCCAAGAGTCCACACCCCGGACAAGAAGCTCCTTGAGCACTTTTTGTGCTCTCTGAAGTGCACCCCATTTAGCAAACATGTTAACGAAGGCATTGCCAAGCATGAGATCTTTTTTCAACATCCCCTGACTAACAATATAATCGTGAATTTTTATGTCCATATCAGCATGTTGCGTAGAGCCACATGCCTTCAAGATGCACGCATATGTGATTGCATCTGGAGAGACGCTCTCGCTTTGCATCCAGAGCTTTTTGGCCTTGCTCTTGTTTCGCGTATCCTGCAATCAATGCACTCCAAGAGACGATGTTGCAGACAGGAAGCTCCTCAAGCACTTTTTGTGCTTTCTGAAGTGCACCACATTTGGCTTATGTATCGACCAAGGCACTGCCAATCCGACATTTTTTTGCAACAGCCCCTGACTAACAATATCAGAGTGAAATTTTAAGCCCATATCAGCATCCTGCGTAGAGCCACATGCCTTAAAGTTGCACGCGTAAGTGATTTCATCACTTTGCATCCGCTGAAAACAGCCTAGAGCTTTCTGGCCCTGTTCCTATTGTGCGTATCCCGAAATCAGTGCATTCCAAGAGACGCCATTCCAAACAGTAAGCTCCTCAAGCACTTTTCGTGCTTTCTGAAGTGCACCACATTTGGCATACATATATTGACCAAGGTAGTGCCAAGCACAACATCTCTTCTCAACAGCCTCTGATTAACAATATCATTGTGAATTTTTGTGCCCATATCAGCATCTTGCGTAGAGCCACGCAGAGACAAAAACACCACTTTGCTCGTCCTCTGCCTTCTTCGGCCCAGAAACAAGCATTGTGCGTGCGGTGCTATTTTTCTCCACCAATGCTTACGATCGTCCTTAATTTTAGACATCATAATATCTCGAGTGTTCCCCGCCAATCCTTGGCTTCCACTTGGGTAGCCTAAGCGTGCAAGCTTTTTGAAAACGCTCAGGTCCCATTGAGTGGCTACAACCCTTTGAGAGCTTAGTCCTCGTGATGCTGTAACTGCTATGAAGTGGTGGTATTTCTGCAGAGTATGCCATTTGCCTACCTAATCAACTGCTCTTCTCACCAGCTGCATTCAAGATACACATGCAAAAGGGTTGCAGTGCAACCTGCTCTGTTGTTTTTGTGTAGCCCTTGCAATAACTCTGGGAGTTCACTGTCGAGCTTTTAGTGCATGCAGCCCCTCGACCTCTTGAGCAAGACCTGTTGGAGTACAAGCCTAGTCCGTCCCTCCTCTAAAACTCTTCAGGACTAGCTCTCAGGAGCCTTAGCTCTAATCATAAGCATGCATGCAGAAATCACTTCATCTGCAGAAATTCCTTATTCGCGGTAGCTCTCTTGCACTGTTTTAGCGCATGTTTCTTTACCTCTTCTGTTTTTAGACAACATAATTTCTACCACCAATCCCTGTTTGCCACTTGGACAGGCTGAGCGTGCCAGATTTTTGAAAACTCTATTAGACAATCAAGGTAAAAATTGACAAAGGGAAAGAGGACATTGAGGAGAAAGGAGTTCCAAACTCAGCAAAGGCTATCACTAGGCCTACACAGTGTCTGACCAAGGGGGCAAACAAGAAGCAGAGGACAGAAAAGCAAAGAAAGCCAAGGCACAAATGATTTTTCGGTGTCTCAGAAGATGTGGTAAAAAGGGATTGGGAGAATCTCTTGACAAGTTGCAAGATTGACTGCCAGAGAGATTGACAAAATCTCTTGGAATAGAAAAGTTGCAACTGGCAAAAGACTTTTCGACAAGGTAGAGATTAACAATTAGACACGATACATCTGTTGGTGTGTGTAATGGATTCAAGCCGAGTTAGCTAGTGAGCTACTTGACTTGACATATTTGTTTCTCTTGTCTACATTGTTGTTCCAAGTTCGGTTTTTGTTTTCAGCAGTGTTTCTATTGCTTTGTGAAGGGACTTGCCGGTCTCAGTCCCCACTTTCAACTTTCACAGAAGTCTTTTGAAAAGTGGTTTTGAATTGCTTGGGGTCCTTTTGGATTCTGTGCTTTACCTTTTCATGTGTGTTTTTGGAGGGTGAGCAAAGGGCCCATAAAAAGACGTGTCATTGCGGAGTGGATAAGTGTGCATAGTGGATCAACCTTCTTGGTAAACTCATATTGTGGTGGTCTGAAATAAAAAAATAACTAGGGGTGCAGACTGTGGCAGTTTACGCCGCCGTTTGTTTCTCAGGAGGGGTGTTTCTTCCTGTGTAAGATTTTCTAACCTACCTCATTCATTGTTAATCTATCAAGTTAACGTTGCGGTGGCTTTGATGTCCTCATTTATAGATATTGTAGTGCACTATCTTCACCCCTTTCTCTTGTAGTGGGAGCTAATTAGACCAGTACGAAAAATACTCTAAGTACTGATTACAAATAGACGTACATGTCTACTTAGGCATGGTTGCATACATGTAACATGCATGCATACACACCGACATACATGTGTACGTATGCATATATACATACATGTGTCTACAACCTAATATACATGCATGCATCCACGCATGTATGTGTACTGATGAGTGTGTATAAGTGATAACCAGTACGTGCAGTACTAATACCAGTATGCGTATTTATCGTACCGTATGGGAAAAATGATAAATACGAGTTTGTAATGCAACCTTGTGAGAGACTGCTTTTGTTGCTGTACTTGAAAACATCTTGTCAAAATAGGTATAGCTGCTTTCTACATTATACTACAAATTTTCTTCTTTTCATGACGACTTCTTGGGGACCCTTTGGGCACGTTCAAAGTATGCCATGATCCAGATCATTTGGATATGGCATGACCCACAATTAACTGGCCAGACTTCAGTGTACTTGGTATGAGGCCATATGAGTTGCATTTTCTTTCATAGAGATCTACGACTGGTAAGTCGTGATTTATGTAAAGTTTCAAGAAGGGGTTCCTTCGGCTTTTTCTGTATCTTGCAAGTTGCGAGTATCTTCTGAAAATGGTTTTTGCAGATAAGTTGACTTTATGTCTCTACTTTACTAGTGGAGGTCATATAATTGCTTGAAATCATTAACTTAGTTTGGTTTCGCTTTTTGGAATGTGCACTTTGGTCGATAATCCAATTGGTTTCAATTGAGAAAAATCAGCAAGCAAAATGTTTTTATAACAATGTTGAATAGACGTGTTTATATTTTTTGCCAAGTCAACTAATGGTTTATCTATTGTTGCACTTTTTAGTGATTATCTGACATTTATTGAATGGTAATGTTCAAGCAATTTTCTGTCTATGTGCCATTTGATTAGCCACCTACCTTTGTGCAAGTCTTGTTCATTTGTATTGGCAATTATTTCTCCGGGTCATTGCCTCCAATTTGGATTTCTTGACTACATATTAATGGAAGGCTTTTGCATTATCGAGTTCATCAATATGTCTTTAATCCATGCATTTTAGCAAGCTCCTTTGTTGTTCACTCTAATGGGCATGCATTGGTAATGTTTGTGTCGGTTATAAATCTTTAATTGGACAATTTACCTTTTGGTTGGTGTAATACATTCTCGTTGTTTTGTAACCATGGTCATCCATAACTGCTCTTCAATCCTGCAAATCCTAAGGTCTTGTTCTTTGTTTTCTGCAGGTTAGCTTAAATGCATTTGCATTTCTGTTTTCAGAGATGGTGCAGTACAATCAAACTCGTGTAGACAACATTGCTGAACTTGAGCACAGGCAAGGCTCTAATCTATGAGATTTCTCTCAGCGTCTATGTTTATCATGCTTTAACTAGGCCTTGGTGTTCAAGCAGTTATATGCAGAAAAATTGGAATTTCTTTTATTCCTGTGCAAGAAATTTGTACAAAATACCTGTTTATTGCTTGTTGGTTAACTCGATCGTGTCCGTTTGTGATCAAGATTGCTCCAAACTTGCAGTTTTCTTTCTTTTTTGGGATCAGCTTTCTAGTTTGTCACAGCTGAACAAATATGTTCTTGGTCTTTTATATTGCTTGGAAATACAGGACATTATATCAAGATTTTATGATATTGAGAATGACAGGTTGTCGTACTGTGACTGTACTTGTTTCCTTGGAATGGTTTCAAGGTGAATGCTCAAGGTGCATCAACAGCACAAGTTGAATATTCGGAAATATTTGAGAAAGCTGTTTCATTGTCAGAAATACAGTTATTTGTTTCCCAGACTACAATTTTATAGTGCTTTGCCTAAGCATGCATTTATGTGTACAGCAGCCTATAAATGAGCTCCAGGGTATGCTTTTATTCTTTTGTTTTGTTATTGGGATAATCAGGCTTGAGGATGCGGGTTATGGTGTTGGCCTCAGAATGTTAGAGTTGCTTTGTCATAGAGAGAAGGTAATCTTTGGTCATTGTCTCTACCTTTGGTTTGGCATCAACTGTAGACAACTCCGCAAGAAGTAACCAAACATGTGTATCAGGGAAATAGAAGAGAGGTAAGGTTGCTTGGCATTCTATCTTTTGTTCACAGCACCCTATGGAAGTCTCTTTTCGGGAAGGTAAATCAATGCGACAGGTCATTTGTTTTTTGCCATTTTAAAGGAGTCACTGGCTAATTCAGTTAACTTAAAAAGGTTGCAGACTCTTTGGAAAAAGGAACTGAAAATGAAGATGAGTACATGATCAGCGAAAAAGAGCTACTTGTTAACAGGTAGAATCGTGTTGATAATTTGCATGCCCTTTGTTACCACTTGAGATTGTGCTCAATTCTAGCTAGTGCTAGAATGTGAACTTCCTCGTTTAGAAGGAGCATATCTACACAAGAAGTACACTGGCTCGTGCATGGAAATAATCTCGAAAAATAGTGAAATGGGGACTGTACCTTATAATGTGACATTACACACAAGTTTTGCTGTATGTTTCTATTGTGACCTGTTAGAGTGCATTTTGTTTAGGTCTTTCTTGTGACATCACAGTTAACTTACAAACTATCTTATACACCCGCTTGCAATGGGAAAAATAGTCAAGGATCGACTTGGTAAGCTTTTGAGCATGATAAGTAAAGTCTATTTATAGCATCTATTCTTTCAATTTTTGTTTAGTGCTGTACCCTGTATCTATGGAGCCAGGGAAAGAACTTAGTATGCAGAACTCTTTGTCAGTGTCTACTTGTTTGTGGGGGAGCCTATCTTAATATTGAATTCCTACACCCACTGTTAAGTAGTGATGAGGTAGGTTAGCGGAAGTGTCGTAGTATCTAGTGAATACTATCCATATTGAAGCTGATGGTTATTATATTGTGGATGGCTACTGGTCTATACTATGCACTTTCCTGTAAAGGCACGTTTCATTTTATACAAGAAAATGTTTCTAGTTTGGATCGTGGTCATAGTGAGTCATATCTTGCATTTTGACCAGGTTTATTTCTGTTCCCAAGGATATGGGAGCTTTTAATTGTGGGGCATATGTTGCAGGCATAGTAAAGGTAAGCCAAGATCAATGAGGCATTCCAGACAATTGGCATCACGTCTCCTAAGAAGCTGAGCTCTACTTCTTGTTTATGACTTATGTACAGGGTGTGCTTGATGGCTCGGGCTTCCCAGCAAGGGTTACAGCACACTTCGTACCTGTAGAAGGTCAACCACGGCCAAGGACAACGATTTTGATCAAGTTTACGGAAGAGGTTTTTCTTTAAACACTCTATAGCAAGGACGATGAACTACATGTATTTTCTTGCAATGAGACTAGTGAAAGTTTCAAGACTTCGATATGACTGCTGTTCTGATCAACCTATTTTACAAGAAAATTACTTTGTGCGACAAGCAACTGCCCTTTGGTGATCTCTGATTGTGTTTTTTAGTAGCTGGTCTTTAGTGCTCTTGATAGGAAGTTATCTTGTAAAAAAGAGACATGGTGGCATACTTGTAGAGGTAAGACTAGGAGGATCATGAGTTCATGAGCTCATCAGCATTGTTTGAAGCTATTAGATATTTTATTCTTTGGTGGTTGATTACATGTAGCTCCAAGCGATGCCAAATCCTGTATACTAGTGAAATGCTTATGTCTGATAGTCCAAATATTGGCATGGGTACTATGCTTTATATCTCCTGGTTGAATTGCAGCTACTTGTGATCTTCACTTTTGGGCATTTACTCTCTTGCACCTTCTACGCTTTCCATCCAACTTCCCTCAACAAAAATCATAACATAAGGAACTTCTTCCACGTCAGGAAATTCCATGAGACATCTGGACAACTTGATTTTTTAGGTTAGTTTTTGTTACGATGCTCAGAGTTAGCTGCCATGCTAAATTTATAAGCTTCCGGAGAAAGTCTCCTTTCCTTTCATCTCTCTGGGCACGGCCTTCTCAAACCTACAAAAAATCCAACCACAGAACCCAACCACCTTCTCTCAGCTGCAAATCGTGGTGATGCTTATCCACGGTCTTCTTGTGCTTTTGTGGAGACCTTTGCAAAGCCTCCACTTTGGCAAACGACATAGCCAAATCCTCTAAAAAGTGATTTGTCTGGAAAGTCTTTCTCTCTCTATACATGATTGGTAGAACCTCCTTGCCACCTTACACAATTTCAAAGGGGGACCTTTCTATAGATGCATGCATCCTATTGTTATAGCCAAACTCAACTGCAAAGGCAAGTACCTATGGAGAGTGTAAAGAAGAGCTGAGAACCATGTCTCCATGCCAATAAATGAAGGCTTTGTAATCTCATATTATAATGCATAATCAAGGGTTTCTTTAGGGTGAGTCTACATTTTGTCGCTTTCTTTCTCTGTTTGATCATATGCGTGTGCACACACACCGTGAATGCTACACTCACTAATCCACCTGAACGTATGATCTAAAACACAACACTCCAACAAATCCACCTTTGAATTTGCGATCCCAGATTGACCATCTGCTTGGAAATGGAAAGATGAAGAGAATTTGAGAGTTGTACTGATATATTCACAAAGAGATCGCTAAAACAAGCTGGTCATTTTGAGCATCTCTGTCTGAAACAACAGATGTAGGCATCTCATTTCATGATGTCTAAAAATCCCTGCAATGAACAGCTCAGCTTTGTGATCAGCCTTGATGGTTTTCCTGACGGGGAGGAAGTGAAGCTGCTTGCTGAACGTGTCCACAATAGTAACATCATGTGACATGAACATCTCTAGTCCTAGGCACATTGTAGCACTCCGGCGAATCCGCATTGGCTGATGGTGCAACCCATGAGAGGGGATCGAGGCATGGCTCTCTGCCCAGTCGTAGTGGGAACGGTATGAATGCATCTCGTCGCCGGGCGACCTCACCCTGGAATCTCGGGCTTACACACCACCACACTCCGATGTGCGGGTTGGATGCCGGGTCATCCTCGGATTGCCATTATCAGCTATGTAACATTATCCTCCCTTCTCCTTCTTTCCCCCTTGAGAATAGTTTTTGTCCTTGAAATCGAACTAGAAGATTTCTTTTTGACACTGCCTTTCTTTGATTGCCAGTTATTTGTTAATGCCTTGTCTTCTTACAAGGTGTGGCCATGTTTCACATTATACATGCACGTGGTTCTCGTTTTAGCACACATCTTTGCCAGGCAAAGTTTGTACTAATGCTGCGTTATCTTTGCAGGTTTTGCAAAGAGAGGCCCGTCTCAGCTAATAGGAGCTGTGGTTAACCACCCTCCTATTCCTTTTCTTCATTGGCCCCCTCCCCCTTTCCTTTTATTGCCCCTATTTGCCATTGTATTGAAGGGTGTCTGCAATGAAATTAACTCTGGCAGGATAACAGAGCTTAAGGTAAGAGGCCAACTTTTATGTGCAATATGGATCTTGTTCGTGAAGCAGAGGCACGTGAACAATGATGAAGAAATGTAAAGATTTTGGATAATACAAAGTCTCTCTGATCACGGGAAGACAAATGGACTGACCCTCTTAAACTTGTGGGAGGCAGAAAAGCTTTTTTGGGTCTCTCTCTCTCTCTCTCTCTCTCTCTCTCTCTCTCTCTCTCTCTCTCTCTCTCCAGGAAGGTGCACGCATTCGAGCAGCATTACACATAAGTGGAGGGGCTCTCATTTGTAGTACCTGTAACTCCAGAAATAAGCAGGGTGCCTTCTCTAAGAGCTTATCCTGCAGGTTCTTTATTTCAGAGTGTGATGCGATGAGATTGTGTGGGGTTTCACTCATCCCATGATTGGAAAATACTCTCTTTGAGCAGTTTGGGCCGACTCCCAATACATTGTTTAACCTGTTTTAAGCATTGGATTGTGACATGCTTTATCCTGCAGAAACTAAGGAAAAGCCACCTTGCTGCAGACCAGATAGTTTTGTTACTCTCTCTTACAATTCAAGATCTACCTTTAGTAATGATACTAATGAAGAAGAAAAGTGTAGAAATGTGCTTCATGCTTGCAAGAGTGATTACTTGGAGAGAATCCAACTAATGTTGAAAATATGGTAGGTGATGACTAAAGTGATTCAGGACGACAAGCTTGTGTCTTGTGCTTATTTAAGCGTAATCGTAAGTGATGACTTGATCGTAAATATGCCACCCTCATGGGGATAGGCAACTAATCAGTTGGGTTGGGTAAATGAAAAACATGCTTGCTGGTGTCGAGGGCGAAGGGAAGTGCATAGTTGTGATTTTGGATAGGAAGATCTAATGATGGTGGCCTCTGAGCAGTGCTTGAAATAAACTTTATTCTGAAAACCTGGGAAAACCTACACATGGAAAATGTTAAGAGGTAATTTGATTATATTCGAAGGTTTTTACATCAAATTGTTGTGAATTTTGTACGTTTCTCACCTTCAGATAATTTTCAATATTTGTGAGTGGAATTATTGTTGTTGGTTGCAATTGATGGCTGATCATGCCCTCATCCTTTCACTTTTTGTTTTGCAAGAACTTGTAGGTGGCACCATTCTGGCTAAAATAGGGATCTTTATGGTGTGTTGCTAGTATTTTATCCACTCTTGGAAAATTATTGTCCAATTTTGATAGCTCTTTATTTCCTAGTGGATCTACATAAATGGCCATTCCTAGTTCTTCCCGAGCAAACAGCAGTGTCACTTTGTACCCTTTTCTTTCACATACCTTGCACTAGTTCAGATGCCATTTGATGCAAAAATTGCTCTTGTTTTCCTAGAATAGAGGTAGATTCATTGCCAAATTTAGCTTCAATCTACATCTAAGTGCAGTCTTTGGCTGATTACCCATTCAAACATTTTGCATCCTCTTATACATCTTTGCCTCTATATCTTCTCTGATTTGGACTTCCTATACTAATTTTTGATTTGATGCTCTAAAAGTATTTGTGCCTATTTTATAGAAGGTAAATTGTCTGTAGAATCCATAAAGATAAAGATACTTTTCCATTTGCCATTAGGGATATCTAAGGGATGAAAGATCCCGTCTAAGTTGCTATGCCTTCTATCACATAGTGAATTGCCACCAATGTAGCGTAGTACTAGTTGACCCCACCTAGCTCTGGCAAAGTCTTCTCTCCTGCTTCTAGAGAAGATACTAAGATAAACTCGCATCCTATTCCTCCCATCCCAAATACCCTCAGAACCTATGTATTGCAAATAGCAAGAGAATGTATAGGCGCAAATTAGGTATGTTGGCAAACTAGTTGGCAGAGCCTATGTATTGCAAACAAATAGTCCGTGTGTAGGAGGCATATTTCCCAAACTATCTACTCGGATTTGTGGACACTCCATTGAAATTCCATTGTATTACTTGGAATACGCGTATGGCATCCATTGACATGTAAGGAAAATTCAACTATGTAGAGAGAATTGTATTTGGGCCATTTTGGCGGAGGAGTATAACAAAAGCTGGATATTGCCCTCAATCTGAGTATGAGTGATTTTCTTTAGATTGATGGTCAAATTGACCATCTTAATTAGGTATGCTAAGAGCTTTTGCAAGTAAAAACCAAATTACTTGGTTGGATTGCCTACCTGTTTCTACTAGATTTATTACCTTTATGCTCAAGTATGGGTATCAACCTAGGTCACTAATTATATGGGGTTGGCTAATAAAAGGCCAAATTGTCAAAAGGATTTTTTTCCAAGAATGTGTGGATGTGCTACGTATTGCTTGTCGTAATTGCATGGCATGCTAGAGATCGCTATATTAAGTTTGCGGATGAGAAAAGACTATATATACTCCTCAGGTCTCACCATGGCGTTGTGGACCATTCACGATACATTAGAAGGTCAATGAACAAGCTTCTAGTTAGAGGTACCTGCTTAGTCTCATGTTCATCTTATTTTTCATGCTAGTCATTTGAGGAAGTTGCTAGGAATGTAAGCAAATGTTGTATGGAAGGTTGTGTTGGTAGAGTTCTTTGAGCTTATAGATATATGTGAATGGTCATTTATAACGAAAACCATATGTGGCCACACACACACACACACACACACACACACACACACACACACACACACACACACACGCACGCACGCACGCGCGTGCGAATGTTTGTGTATCCATTTCTTTATGGTCATCAATATGATAGGTCTTGCTTGTCTATATGAATGTCTACGTGCGGCTATCCTTTAGCCTTAGATGATGATATGGTCATTTATACAGTTAGACCAGCTTAACCATATGAGCCAAAAATGATGTTGGACCATCATGACTTGTGAACATGGAACCGTGTTTGTAAGGAAGCTTTAGTCAAGTGGAAGCATAGACCTAGAAAAGCTTCCATGCAGGAAACATTTATTGCTCTTAAGAGAAGGTTTCCACTTTTATTTTTGAGGAAAAACTCTTCTTCAAGGGGGGAGTAATGTCAAGACATAGGTCCTACGGCTAAGAGCCTAGATGCTAGGAACCTTTGGGAATGGGGATAGGAGAGGCTCTACCAAGATCTTCTCATAGAGGAAAGGGGCATGTCTACCATACATAAGGAGTTGGTTTGGGTGGAGCTTTAGTGTTCTTTTTCACCTCTCTTTAGAGAGCTAGGATATAAATGGTCATGCATGTGCTCTCTCCTTGTTCTTTATCACCGTCTCAAGGGCTTCGACTTGATGGTAGCTTTTGCAAGGACTTCTCATTCAAATTTTCGACTATACTAATCTTTTGCTAAACTTTTGAACATAAATATCAAACTGTTTTTTATACAAGTCTCATGATAATGTGAAGTCACATTCTTTTGATGATTTATGTACAAGTCTCATTGTAGATTTCTGTCAAAACTTTTTTTGTGTATCAAGAGGTGACCTTCTCAATGGAGATCTCTAAGAATAGTTGTTCTATTTGTTTCACATAGCCAAAAAACATTAGACTACAAAAACCATATGCTTATGAAAATTTAGTATTATATGAATGATATAATATTATGCTCATCAAGAGAAGCAAAAAAGACCCACTCTTTACTTCAAAGATCACTTCCCTTCTAAAGAATTTTGTCTTTATGCTATTGGTTTATTAAATTTCACATAGAAGCATTTAGAAAGATTAAAAAATTAATAGATAATTTCAAAGTATAATCGGTGCCAACTACCACTAGAAAGTAAAGAATTGCTAGAATTTTTGGAAAGCATTTTTGTACTTTGTCATATCACTAAGCAAACAAATGCATTTTCGGCACCCAGGTATAATCACTCAATCTCACTACTTAAAAAAAGAAAAGAAATCAATCAATGCAAATGATTCCCTTCTCGTGCAAAAAAACCTAAGGCTACGAGCAAGGTGCAAAAATCTGATTGAAACATTAATTGATGTTAGCATGGGTCTCCCTATTGCCTAAGAAGGGGTAGGAAGGGACCTACTTTGCCCCCCACATTATGTATTTTTCCTTAAAAGAGAAAGGCAAACGGGGGGGGTTTGGCAAGGGGAGGGACCATTGAAAGAAAGGGATGCCACTAAAAAACAAAACAACATACACAAGAACAGTGAAAAAATGAAAATTTGAAAAATGTTAAACGTCAAAGGTTAATTTTTCACTTCAAAAACCTCCTCTTTGATAGCTTTCCAATATCAACCTCTCGCTAACCTCATGTCTAATTTGTCTATTTAACTCCATGCCAATGAAAAACTTGTCATGGCTCCCATACTATAACGTTCATTTGTCCTCCACCTTCTCCTCCATTTTTTCTTATTCCACTCTTTTCTTACGCCCTAAGCCCTCACCAAGATCTCCATGTTTGTTGTCAAGGATCCCCCTCCCCCCCCCGAATGGAATCAACATATAAGACCTTTGTCCAGGATAATTTTGCAACCTCACTTGCCAAGGTTGACCTCATGGCTCCAACCAAGGAGAGCTTCAAAAACTTTTCAATAAGCAAGTTAGCCTTGGGAGGGACCCTAGAGAAGAAAACTTAGGTTACTGTCCCTAAGATCCTTCGTCATGGTCACAATCTTGCACGAGCAAGCTTGCTTTGGTGGCTTCTATAATGTCGAGATTTCCTTTTAGCGTTCATTCTCAACCTTAGGAACATTTTGAATGATGCATCAACACCTACTGTCAAGAACACATGTTACCATTTCAAGTGAAAACATTTTGGTTTTCATTCTTCTTTAATCCGTATTTCTAGAAGTTTCTTATTTTGCTTGTTAAACATGTTTTTGAAGTGAACTAAATCTTATACTATGCTTTGTTTATTTTTGTATAGATTATGCATCAGGTAATGACCAAAGTTTGGATGAGGTTTAGTATCAAGGAGTGGCCAAGAAATATTGCTTAAATCTTGATGATCCCATGAATGTAAATGTGTGCTTCGACAACTAGCTTACATAGTTAGCGGCTCCTTATTGGTCATTAGTTAGCCACTCCTTAGTGGTCATTAAGCAATGTTTAGGTATATGAATTCCTTAGCAAATAATCATGTTGTGCTATAATATTGTTGAAGGAAGAGATCCAAAATAACGATTACCTTGTAATATTTGTAACATGCAAACAAGTTTTGGTTATACCACTCTTATCTTTATCTTGTTGAATTAATGAAAACTGGAAATATTTTTGAAATTTTCATGTTGAAAGAATATGTTAATGTAACAAGGAAGACTTTTGGCAAGGTTACTTGGAAACAAAAAAATGGTTTAGCAAGAAATTAGGGATTTAGGCTTCACAAGACCTATCAAGGTCTTGAGTTGGGTGGAAACAATAATGATTCAAGATGTTGAAAGTAGTGGACTCGGATATATGCATAGAGTTTGTGCCTAAAATGATTTCATTAGTGTGCCTTGTATCTAAGCCGCATGTGAGCAATTTTTTTAAAGGAGGATTGGACTCATACATTTTGTGATAATTGTATAACAAGATGGTCATCTTGTGGATGAAGATGCTATGAGTTAATGTGTTCATAGTGATGCATATGCATAAGGGGGAATGGGGACCTTGAGCTTGAAAAATATGGAATCATGATGGAAAATTTTCATGAAAATATTATTTCCAAGCAAATGTGGTCAAAGGAATCACAATAGCCCATCAATATTTGTGGTCAAATTTAGGAAAGTTTTATAAAATTTTGTATAGAGGGTGCCGTCTAAGTGTCTAAGAAAAAAAAAGAAGGCGATAATTTCCAAGCATTAGTGAGATATTGTTGACAAAAGCTATAATAAAAAAGTCACACAAAACATGCAAGATAATGATTGGTAGTTATAAAACACCAACACTTGATTACAAAGCCGTACACTATGGTCGACGATGTCCTATAGAATTTTTGCAAGCGCAAGTGGGTGCCAAACAAGGTGATTTGGGAAAAGTGGAAGCCTCTTACTTAATTACATCATACTTGCAATGGAAGTCCTCTTGAACTATGCATGAGTAGGAGCCTCTCACTTAATTACATCATACTTGGAATTTGAACTATGCATGAGGATCCAAAGGACAAAAGTAATCTTGAAATTGCTTATCAAGCCTTGATGGCTTGAACCATGAGGCAAGAATGGGGTCTAGGAGGGCCTCCTCTTTATTTGATGGGATTACAAATGAGACTAAGGAATGAGAAAATGGTTGTCTACCATGTGGATGGAAGTGTGGGATGTGGTAGTGCCTAAAAAATAATGGACTAACTTTAGGTATGAATGTGGGACAAATAAATATCAAATAATGTAATGAGAAGATAATTTTAGAACAAAAAATTTTGAGCCTTTATCCTCTCTCCAATCTATCATCTCTCTTTTCTCTATAATCCAACTAGTCCTCCCTCAACCTCACGTTTCCCTCCAAGTATGGTTCTTGCAATAGATGTTTGAAACTACACTTCCCTCCTGAAGCATAGGCTACTTCTAGGGTTTCTCTTTTGAGAGGAATCACTTTCCCCATTTAGCTCTTTAGTTATCTTCCCTCACACTACGGCATACCTTTGGAGATCATGTCTCTTCTCAACCTATGGAGTTGTTGTGTACACTGGTCACATACACCACACTTTGTGGATAACAATATTCTTTGCTAAATTGGTTAGTAAAAACATTAAGACTCATTCCCATTACCAATCTTCTCATTCTCTCTATGCTATGTGTACGTTTTTCTTATTTGTTAACAACCTACAGGTGGAGCTTCATAGTGGTGCCATTGTCCAGATCTGTATAGATCTTTTCTCGCTATGAAAATTAGACTAATAATGTACATAAATCTAATTTTTTTTAAAAAGTGCATCTTGGTGTACCTTCCTTTTCATGGCTTCTCTAAGGGCTCTATGACTTAAGAGTTTATTGAATTAATATCTAGTAGCAACGTGCAAGACAACAATGAGTGTTGGGTTGCAATAAATCATAAAAAACTCTTGTGGGTGATAATGTAGCCAAGCTCAAGAGGTACACACATGGATACATGACTTCTTGGGAACGCCATCAGAAGGTGAGATTAATTGAGTTCAAGAATAACCAAGTTAGAAAGTGGGTAGAGAAGGTACCACATGTGTATATAGCATCTTAGTTGACGTGTGACACATTCTTGCCTCAACCAAGGTTTTTTGCACATTGTACCTGTCCTACTTTTTGATTGTCCAATCCCTATTTTCACCTCAAAGAATGCTTGTAACATACCCCTACTCTATTGTGTTTATTGATGAGATGGATATTTGTTTCCTTTGATTGTATAGAGTGGGAGCCAATATAATCCTTCATAGGCACCTTTGAAGCCATCCATGTAAACCTTGGTAAGCTACTGTATGCTGTTTGTTTATCCATAGAGCTGTAGCATTGTAAATATTTTTCTATAGCCACATCTACGCAATACCAATGGAATGGCCTATACCAGACACAATTTTAATTTTTAAGCGAACCACTAAGTTTAAGAGTTCACTGTACATTGCACAAACTCTTGGTATCTAGGTCTCTTGAAATTTATCTTCTTTGACAGCATTGTTTGTATTTGATTCACTATTGATACATGCAATACATTTCATGTATTTTGTCAAGAAAACAATCAAATTGAAAAGTATGCCGCTCACAACTAGAAGTAATATTTGGGATTTAACATCCTAGAATATTATGACGTCTATCTATCACAATCCACAAATTGAAGATGCTAGCAATGCAGATTAGAGAAGTAAAAATGACAAATGGTTCTATATAGATTAGGGTGTGGAATTTAAATGTCATGGGGAAACAATTGCTTGAAAAAAAAATGGACATGCAAAGAGTAGTAGTTTCTAAAGAGGACATTGTTGTAAGGAAGTAAAATTTGGGAAAGCATGATGAGCCGTTGTGGCATGGCTTGATTAATAGGATGAATGATTGACTTTCTTAACCATATGAAAACATGTAGGTCACATTCAAAATAGAAGCTAGTGTAGAGTTGGTGCAGAGGATCAAAGAATTGGAGATGGAAAATTAGAAGTTGGAACATGAGTTGTTGATTAAGAGTTTGAAGGAAAATCCTTGGGAAAATCTCCAAGAGCTACATGATACTCCCCTCAAAACACACAAGAATGAGGTGCACACAAATATCCCCTACCACAAACGGTGTAGGCCACAAGCCTCCCCTAACAGACAAGTAGGTGCTGGGACTCAAAATCCTCCCCTACAAACAAAGAGGGTGGTAAAAAAAAGTGATTACATAAACATGGTTTATTATTGGCTATAGAATGAAGGCATTTCTCCGTCACAAGGTTTTTTTAAATTTGTTCTTGTTTTCTCCATGTTTTTGTTCAATTGTTGTTGGTTTCTTGTTGGTGTCTTTGTATATCTAGTTAATGGCGGCATACCATAATGGGTGGATGCCTTGATGATAGGAATGGCATACATAATAATGTGAGTGCATATTGATATTGTCAATGAGGAAGTTCTTGCTGTCTTATAGATGGTAGTGTCTAATGTTCTCACAAGTAACACACAAAGAAACATCACAAAATGGTTCATACCTTTATTTTGGTGCACAAACGGTGTAATGTGATATAAATTTTCCAAGCCAAGAATATTGGCATACATAACATCAAAATAGAGTGATGTAGTGCATAGTTGTTACTAACTTTTCCATGATAGTGTGATTTGAATCTTGTTGATACTCGATTTTGAATGATGATTTCTTTTGGCTATGTCCTATTCTTGAATGTCTTAGAGTAAAATTGAAAACGATCAACTTCTAAAGTATCACAAATTTGGCTACATATTCTAGTAATTGCTAGAACCCAAGAGTGCTAATGCCCACTTAAAAATAAAAACTTTTACAAAGTTGTGCCTTTTTCTTTATCATGGGGCCATCAACCAAGTAATAACCCCAAGATGTGATGCCAAAAATCTATGGAATGTGTAATGGGATGCCAAATCTAATGTAGACAAAGGCTAGCTGGCTAGTTCTTGGCAATGCCCAGAATTCTAATATAGACTGCAATTATTGGCTAATTTTGAAGGCTCATGATTGGACTAACATATTTTATGGCCATCTCGATGCAGCATATGCAATCGGATGCATCCTAGCACAACCTAGAGAGAACAACATGGATTTTTCCATCTGTTACTTGAGTAGATGGCTTAAGAGTGCAAAAAAAATTACACGACCACAGAAAGAGAAGGGTTCATAATGGTCTATGTAGTGAAAATACTTAGAGACTACCTTCTCACAAATTAATTTGTGTTCTTTGTGGATCATCAAGCACAATTATACTTGGTGAAAAAACCATGCAATATAGGGCGCATGGTTTTTATTGTCGTAGTAAAAAAAGGGACTACACATCAAAGAGCTGACCATTTGTCTAGATTAGCTCATGGAAAAGCATCAAAGGGAGTTGATGATGACTTGCCTGACTATTCAATATTGAACTGGTCCTGAGGTGGAGTGAACATGTGATACCTTGCTCACCATTACTTCGTTGTAGATTGAGAGACAGCTATCAGTTATTGAGTAGATACGAACACTTGTGCTAATAGCTGGAAGGCTATATAAGAAAGGGAACGATGGGCTATTGAGGCTATGTATAGAGCCAACAGAAAAAAATGTGTACTGGAGCCAAGCTCACGTGCAAACAATAGGAATTCATAATGGAAAAGCACAAAAATTTCAAAGCGTGATGCGACTTGGTGTGTATTGGCCTAACATGCAGCAAATTATTTCATGACATGACTATATTAATTCATGTAAAACTTGTGCAAATCAGGAACTTGTAGAACATGCAAGACTTTTCGAGTAGCAGTTGCACCCAAGTGGAGTTCGTACATTGTGGATTACTTGACCAAAGGTGTCTTGCAAGAGGTGATTAGTAAATTCATGAAGAAATACATTTAGACCAAAGTAGAAAGCCATGTGATAATCAAGGACCACCTCTACAAGCAAGGAAAGGATAACCATTTGTGAACGTGTGCCATGAAAAGTGAATATAATTCTTGAGCAACCTCATGCCGAACAGGCAAGCGGATAATTTTCTACATAAAAAACTATGAAAGCAATCCTTGTTGCAAGAATTTGTTGATCAACCTTGTTCGTGGATATGGAACTATATGTGAAGAGTTGTGAAGAACATCAACGTACCAAAGCACCTATAAGGCGAAACAAAATGCCGTTACGACCTATGATGGGAGCAATGGCTTTTGCCGAATGGGGAATCGACTTTGTTGGACCTATCACACCTCTTGCATATCGAACACAAACTCAATATATCATTGTGGCCACAGATTATCTAAGCAAAGGGATGCAAAAAGATAATGTGAGAACAACAACATAGTTCTTGTACAAACAAGATATGGACTACGAATCAAAATCGTGAGTGACAGAGGGACTCACTTCATAAATGAAATGAATTTTGTTGAAAGAGTTCATGGTAATTCATCATAAATCACTGCCGTATCATTCTCAAGCAAATGGACGAGCAGAGAGCACAAACAAAATTCTATGCACAATGCTCAAAAAAATAGTGGAACGAATCAAGAGTAGATTGGGAACAAAAGTTACATTTGGCTCTTTGGGCATATCGAGTTGCTTACCAAATAGCAATAGGAACTACGCCTTTCAATATGGTGTTTGGGCTTAATGCCATACTACCCATGGACTTCTTGATTCCTACTTTGAGTAGCCAAGAACTTAGAGTGAACCAAACATGAGCTGTCAGACATGATAAATGAGCTAGAAAAGTTAGACGAACTACGTGTACAAGCGGTCGCTATCATTTACGTGCAAAAACGGCTCATGAAGGAATTACATGATCAACATGTGATGAACAAAGAGTTTAAAAAAGGGTGAATATGTATTTGTCTACATCTTAAAACAACACTCCAAAAAATTGAAAGATTAATAGAAGAACAACCACAAATATCAATTTCTTACCAATCCATAGGTAAATGCGTAGATAGAGATAGATAGATAGATAGATAGATATATATATATATATATATATATATATATATATATATATATATAGAGAGAGAGAGAGAGAGAGAGAGAGAGAGAGAGAGTTGCTTTAGGACTAGGACATTGTAGTCATTCTGGAAGCAACAAAACTATCCATCAATGTCACTATCATCAATTAAGAGAGAGAGAGAGAGAGAGAGAGAGAGAGAGAGAGAGAGAGAGAGAGAGAGAGAGAGAGAGAGAGAGAGAGAGAGAGAGAGAGTTGCTTTAGGACTAGGACATTGTAGTCATTCTGGAAGCAACAAAACTATCCATCAATGTCACTATCATCAATTAAGTAGTAGAGACTTTTGATGTTGAAACAACTACAATAGTGGTTAATGGTCAAAATATGTTATAGTTAACTATTGTTGTAATTTCACACATTTTCAAATTACCATTTGACCAGAAGGTTCAACCTTGTAGTGCCAACACCATTGATAAAGTTTTGAATGAAACCCCTGAATCTAGAAAGAAGAGGAAGTTGGGAGGACACCTCAATAATAATTTGATATATTTCTCTGAAAAACTTTCTGGCATGTTAGTGGACAGATTCATCAACAACAAGACACCAAATATGTGATTAGTGAAATATCATTCAATGGAGCCATCAAACTTGCAACATTAGAGGGAGGACAAATGTCCAACTATATTAGTGGTTGCAGGTAGAAGAAATATCATCTACCACTAACCACTAAAATGATGGAGAAGATTCATAAAACAGCAGAATGGAAGCAACATGCTCAAGCCATTCAAGCATAGGCTCAGGAGGAAGCAAAGTTGCAAATTTTAAAGCGCAAGGAACGACAAACTATAGACCAAATTCAACAACAAGAAATGCCATCTCCTCCTATCGAAGCGATTCAAACATAGCCAAATTGTCTTGGAGGTATGGATTTGTATAGTTGGCAAATGGATTTCATGAGCAAGCACTTGTTGATATTGGTGCACAAGTAAATGTCATAAAGTATTTAATATACCTAAAGATTTTAGATGTACAATTGACACCCATTTAGATCGAGCTCAAAGCAACAAACAAAGGGACAATGGTTAGCTTAGGTCAAGCCAATTTGTCAATAAACATAGATAGAAATCAATGCCCACTAGTTCCATGTAATGGTGGATACTGATGTCAATGATACAATCATCTTGGGTGTCTCATAGATGCACACATACAAAGCAGTTCCACATTGACAGGAGGAAACCTTAAAGTTTCATCTTAATGGTACCTTTGTCACTCCCTTGACACAAACTGATCATATTTGGGATGTACAACCCATTAAAACCAAACAACAGCCTGAATTGCAGCCCAAATCAGATTACCAACCCAATAAAAAACCAATCAGGAAAGTATGGATAAAGAAGTCAATCATGGTGGACAAGACAAACCAGATATGGTTACCAAAGTCAAAAGCTCCACAGGTGCCTTCCATCACAAAGAAACAAAAATCGAAAACATCTCACACCCCTCAAACAAGTTATACTTGGAAATGACAGCCCAAACCTCGGACCACCAACTTTAACATGCCAACGTGAATAAGAATGGATTCCATAACACAAACCAGAGAACAAGCCGCAAGCCAACAAACCACATTGGCAATGGAGACCCAAGCCAAAGATACAACAAACAATTCATCTATCTCCCCAGCCAAAGTACAAGTGGGTACCAAAGTAACACACAACCAACGACATCAAGCCAACGGTACTCACCCCAATCAAAGAACGAGTGCAACATCTTCAAACACTTTCATTCAAACAACATAGTCTAAATGGAGCATTGCCATCAAAAATCACTGAACAACCTTTTCAGAACCCGCATGTTGCACAAAATATTGTTACCCCATGTACATCTTCCATTCACATTATAGGGCCAAGACTTTGTATAGACACATTGTTTGCGCCCCCAGGAACATTTCACAAAACTTCGTCCGAGATGACTTAGAATGTGAAGGGGGGAGTAACAATAGCCCAGGCAGCCTATTGCAAGATCTTCAGATACAAGATGTTGAGAATTTATTATGTATATAGTGTACAAAAAATTCTTTTTTGTTTTGATTTTTCCTTTTTAGTTTCTTTTTATCAAGAATTATCTCTTACCAGGCATAATAATGAGCCATTTTGCTAATTTTTTGATAAGCAAGATGTCTAGATATGTATGAGTGTACGAAATAAGTTTGGCTAATTTTTGGCCAATTAATAACAATTGCGAGTAAATTTTTTAAACTTTTAAGCTAAAAAGGATAAAAATTTAATAAAGTGATCCAACAAAGTCATAATCAAGTTCTAAAAGCAAACATTAGATCAACAAAGCAAGAACCTCAAGCATGTCAAGCTTGGAAGAATTTGGCACAAGTCAAATTTTGGGCCAACCTATGACATACCAAAATTGCAAAATCAAGGGAAATTAGCAACCAAGTATCCAAATGATGAGCCTTCTAAGCCACATATGATATACCATGAGAAATCGGGACGAGCAAGGCAAGTATGCACTTGTCACTCCAGGTAGTTCGGACACATTTGGGCGAAATGGGGCAAAGTAGGCTCATTTTCAGTTGTCAAAGAGAGAGAGAGAGAGAGAGAGAGAGAGAGAGAGAGAGAGAGAGAGAGAGAGAGAGAGAGAGAGAGAGAGAGAGAGAGAGAGAGAGAGAGAGAGAGAGAGAGCTTTTTAAACCTAGAGCTGCACTGCTGTATTTCTACCTGTTGTGGACACTCAGAGCTACCACACCCCACCAGATTCAACAGGTATGCTTTTCTATTGTTCACAGTGATGATAAGTGAGGAACTATTTCTTTCTTGTAAGAATGCTTCTTCTTCCTCTTCCCTAACCTCAATCCCTGCTAGCTCTCTCCACCTTCAAAGGTGTTTGAGGTCTTGGGATTGACGTCGAGGACAAGTTAATGCTTTTATTTAGCTAAGTTACGGGCATAATTGTTTGCATGAAGTTCTCTGTCTTCATTGCACCATCAAGGTTTCAAGGAACACAAAGCTTGTATTGTACCAAATCTCTTTTTATGGAAGAAACTATAATCCAAAAGCCTTTTGGAGGGGGGATTGGCTTCACATAAATCCGGTCCTCAATTGTTGTCAAGTTCTCTAATTCTCTCTCTTGCAAAGTATTGTTCATGCCAAGTTAATTAAGTATAATGGTTATGTTGCTAACTTTAATCAAGTTCACCCTCTATTTTCTCAAAGTAGTCTCATAAAAATGCTCATTATAGTTTTCTTAATTCCGCTATTCTCAATGTTCATAGGCCATTTCCATTACAAAACATGCTGTGTCCACTCAGCTTGTCCTTTCTTTGTCCTTTATAGCTCATGTTTAGTCACGTAGAGATCTTCTTTCAAGATGTCCACTTCTGATCTAGAAATGGATATCTACACCTCCATCATTTTGCCTATTGAATTTACAATTGTATTCCAGGCAGACGAGATAGCTGCAACACACCCTTTTGTAATGACCTCTGGATCTATCTCATTCGTCTCATATACTTCATGGAAAAAGCATAAGGTAGCGCATCTTGATTTGGTTTTTTTCTTGACCAGTCTCCCTTTGAGAGATTGTTTTGGAAGGCACTAAAGCCTGCCCAAATTTATAATTAGCATATGGTTTGGGGCGGGTTTTGAGCCACTGCCCGATTTTTGGTTCCTTTGTTTCTTAGACCTAGAACTAGTTTGAGGCTATTGAGTGTTGATATCTTCATCGTTAGTATTATTCAGATCTTGCTGCCCATTGGTCTATCCTTGCATTGTGTCCACTGGTGGCTCAACTGTGCTCACTGGATTTTGTGTTCTAGCCTAAAATCCTTTCAATAGATCTACTATTTTTTGCTTTTGCTAGATAGCCCGGTCTCTACCTAGGTTGATGGTCACTTTATCTCAGTTTGCATTACCTCTTTTCCTTTGCCTTCAACAGGTTGCTTTGTTGCAGTGTCCTTTGTCTATTCTCCTCTGTTCTTACCATTCTCCCTAGTTTGAGTGTCTTCAGAGGAGGATACTGTGTTTTTGGGAACCCTCTCCTTTTCCACCTTATCCTAATAAGAATTCTTAACATTGACATGGACTGGGGCCAAATTTCCCAATACAAAAATTTACAGACATACCAGGCATCAAAGAGACTTCTAAATTTATCCTTGGCCATCTTGTACGATACATTGGTATACAAAAATTTGATGATATTAATATTGGCCTCCGGAACCTTAATTTTGGCCACCAGTAATATGGCAGATATCTTCTCAGATAATAAGTCGGATTGTTCTTTAAGATGATGGTTTCTTGCAAGGAACCTATATACCATGGTACATTCTAGTGCTACTATTGGAATTCCTTGGGCTCCATCCTTACAATTCTTTTTGGCATGTTCATCTTCCTTCATAAATTTAATGACATGCTCAGGAGTAGCAGGTGTGGATTTTGCTACATCTGGGATCTTAAGAATGTAGGCCAATTCATCAAATCTTATTTCCAATGTTTCGCAATTAACTATTGTTGTTGCTTTATCTGCATGGTATGTAGATAATACCTGCTATGTGATACCTGCATCAAAAGGTATCATGGATGATTCCACCACAACTTCTAATCACCATTGTTGTAACATAGCTTGTTCCTTCTCTTGAAATACATACTTAGCTATCTTACTATGTTGAACCACTTTGAGTGCTTTAGGTACTGAAGCCTTCGAATTCTTTGTTTGCACAGACATGGTATATAGTGTCGCTTGCATTCTTTCCAACGTTTTCTATCTACCTATACTCGACTCAAGTGAACTAGTTTGTGTAGAAGAAGAATATTCACTTGTAGTAGTAACGGACTCATAAAGAGAGCACCGAGGGGTTTTGGGTAGAGTTGTTGCGACTGTCAAAGGAGTGGTGTGTGTAGCAAAGAAGAATTCTGTTGCAAGCTTGAGGATATTTTGCAGGTTGTGATGCAAGTGGCACAGGAGGTTGCAAGTAAAGTGTGGATGGGTGCACCCTTGCATAGTTATATGCACACATGCCATGAATGCACCACTCCTTGGTTGTCTCAAAATTATGCGTACCATTTGTAATGTGTCACTCATACAGTGGTACATTGTAATATTATTACTGACAAAATCCTTTTTATGATTGTGGAATTTATTTTTTGATGATGACCGTTATGTGATGTGATTGATTTTTTCCAATGTTTTCGAACTAGCTTGTCTGGTTTGGCACAGATCTAAATGTGGTCCGAGTGTTTTCTTTGATTGGTTATAGGTTGGATATGCACTTGTTCTTAATTGGCTCCAATGGTCTGATATGAAACAAGTCCAAGGATTCATCTTTTGATTCAAGGTGTACCTCTAGCATTGGTTCTACTTGAATTTGTTATGTCTTAGTGTAGTATAGCTTGATCTTGGCCCCATTGTATCTTGGCAATAGTAATCCCGACAATTCTCTGAGCCTTATTGTACCATTGGAGAATACCCAACATACTTCATAGGGTCCTGACCAAGATATCTTCAAATTTGGTTACTTTGGTTCCAAATTGGACTGGGTAAAGTAGTACCAAATCACCCTTCTTGAACTCTCTAACATTAATCTTACTATCATGCCAATGCTTCCTCCTCTGCTAGACTAATCAAATCCCCTTCATCTTTTGTTGCCATACAATGGCACCAACCTTCTTTAGTATCTAGGTCTAGCACCACCTGCCTCCTCTTCTCTTTATCGAGCAAGGTAAATACCCTGCTCTCCCAATCTTGCTTAGCCCCTATTGCCAACAGCGATGGCCTCCTCAAGATGATAGGGCAAGCATTGTTGCCTACCTCATCATAAAAAAGTCAATCAAACACTCTATCTCCATTACCTTCACCCTTACGTCATGAGCGACACCTAAACACCTTGCCTTGCCATGGTTGGCCATCCTCATACACACGTTTGACTTAGCCACCACTTTAACATCTACCTCTCTCATAGCGGCTTCTGTCATAACACAAACCTGGGCTCCTCCATCTATATCTTCTCTTTTCAATGACTGCCTCCACAAGAGAAGAACATTCGTAGGACTTATCACTCTCAAGGCCATGTTCGCACCGCATGTCATTTACTTTGGCCCTTGGTAGCCTCGTGCTAATGCTAGTAGACCATTATCGCCTTAGATATGGATTTAGTGGCAACAATTCCAAAGGTGGTATTGGCTTTTTGACTTTGAACGTCACTTACCAAGTCATATTCTGGATGCCCGCACCCAAGTTGAAAGTCCGCCTTCTTGATCTTGTGATGCTTCCTTCTCTTGCTAGTTTCAGGCTGTTCTCTACCTTATCTTTTACCCTTGTGAGCTGTTGTTTCTTGCTCGATTTTTGTCTCCTTTTTGGCTTACACCCTCTTATTGGCCAAAACATCCACTTCTTGCTTATCCACCTTGATGATATTCACCCTAGGGACTTCATCACATTAGGTGGGGTTGGCTGCACTAGATTCTTGACTGCATGCTCCCTTTTTCCATTGAATTTCCCTTGACCTCTCCCTCTACCAAATAGTGGGTAAATACCTCCTCTTTCCCTCGGTGGTTGGGGGAAATCTGGAGCATAGTGACCCTCTTCATCACAGTTATAGCACCTTCCTAGCAACAGTCTTGCCCTACCTCTTCCTTCTACATGGCACTCCATCATCTTGTGCAGCTTCCCTTGTGCGACTTCAACCACCAAGCGCACAAAGCTTTCCTTTTTTTTTTCAATTCTTTTCCTCCTTTGCAAGGAAAAAATATATCCTCTCTTGAAAATGCTGCCTTCTTCCTTTTCCACTTCTTTCAGCTTTCTTGAGCAATAGCGCCCGACGCTAGTACCCTTTGAGCTCTCATTCAAACCTTTTTTCCTTTTGCTTTTGAAGTTCACCCCCTTCCCTTTTTTTAATTTTTTTTCCAGCTCCAGCCAACCTTTGCCTTTTGAATTTACAACCAAGGAGCTTTTTAGCACATGCCCCACGACCCCATCGGTGCTCCCACGTGCTCGGGCTTGCCAAATAAATTTCTCGCCACATGGGAGCCTTGCTTTGTTGACTCTAAACCCCCCACACTTCTCCACCATCCAACGTCACCATGGCCTTGAACAACATGTCTAGAAAATGAGAAAGCACCCGACGGTCCCTTTTTGTCGTTCTCACCTGCTAGCTTAAATTGGGAGGATCTCAGTGCCCATGACTTCGATCGACGAGCCATAAATTGCAACCAACTTCACACATTGCATGCAACCTTTGATAACCTTGGAAAGCTCAAAAAGCCCCTTGTTAGCATGCCTACCAATGCAACCTAGTGAGCACACAACTGGCCCCCAACAGACTTTCAACTGGCTATATGTTTCAATTTCGGACTCCAATTGATGATCCAAAATATCGGCATGCTCCCAACTTGAGCACTTTGCATCTATCCCCTTACACTAGCTTTGGTTGCCTGTCCCCACTTGCCCTGTCCGTCGGGAATGTGCAAAGCATTCCATCTTTAAAAAATCATAACTTTCACACCAGGACTCTGTTTGAGGAGCTTTTTGGGCCAACTTTTAGAGAATCTTAACCACTACATTCAAAAGCACAACAACAACACTTTGGGCACCTTGACTTCCCATCCCAATTGGTCTCTTTTGGAGCCTCCTTGGCCTAAAAAACGACTTTAAGCATACATTCCCGTTGTCACTGGCTTGTCCAAGACCTTTGTACCCACTTAAACACTTTGCCATGCACCTATCTACAGCCTCAGCACTGCTTGGCACCACTTCTAGGCTTAACAAACTTTGGTTGCATCCTCATTGTCCAGCTCCCTTGTTGCACATTTATGTTCAAACAAAAGCATATGTACAATACTTAAGAGTTGCCACACCAAACTGATAACCAAGTGCACTCACAAACCACAATCATATGTAAAGGACATGTACAAAGTTTCCACTTTACCACGTGACTGTCTCTTTCAGGTGGTTTGCTCCCCCCCCCCTCCCCCCCCCCCCCCCCCCCCCCCCCTCACAATTTGATGCAAAGTGATGCAACTCTCTAATTAAGAAAGTGATCATTCATGAAAGGCTCATTAGATGGATGATGTTGTTGATGGAGTTTGAATTCAAAATCTTTCACAAACCAAGCAAAACACATTGTGGTGCTGATTTCCTTTCCAGAAGTATTGAAGGTCATTTTGAAGCATCACTAAGGGATGAGCCAGTAGATGCTAAAATTTTCCAGAACAAAACGGATGATGGACCGGATCCAAAATGGCAAGATGTCTACGATTTATTTTAGATGGGGGGATTTTCAGAGGACTAGTACCAGAACAAGAAAAAGACACTTCTCATAAAAAGTTTGAAGTTTACCATCATTGGGGGAGCCTTGTATAGATTAGGCATTGATGGTGTACTTCAAAGGTGTGTGCCAATGAAAGGACGAATGCAAATCATTACTGAAGCTCACAATGGAGATGCAGGAGGACACTTCTTGACTGATATTACATATAAGATGATACTCCAAGTAGGCCTTTAGTGGAAAACAATAATGTCAAATGTCACAGAATTCTACAAAACTTGTGATATTTTTCAGAGAATGAAAAGGCCAACAACAGCTAGTATGACACCACTAATTCTAGTACATCCATTAGGAATATTCATGAAATAGGGTTTGGATTATATGGGGCTAATCAAGAAGGTCACTCCCAGAAAGAATGAGTATATTATTATGGCCACATGTTATGTCAGCAAGTGAGTTGAAGCCGAAGCCTTACCAGACAACACTGCCAGATCAACAACTATATTCTTGTCTGAGAACATCATATGCAATATGGATGTCCAATCAAGATTGTCACAGATCAAGGAACACACTTCATCAATGAAACCATTCAAATAGTGACTGAGATCTTTTCAATTAAGTATACAAAATCTATGCCTTCTTATCCCAAGTACAACTGTAAGATCCCCAAATTTGGTTCTCTTTTAAAAATAAGAAAATTAGCTTTCAATATCTATTTCGTCAAATTTCGGTTTGGAATGCTTGCTTGAGAGTATTGTAAGGTTCTAAAGTAAAAAGCAAGGTCGTTTCCATGTTATGTCAGACGGACGTTTGGTTCAGTTTTGATAAAATCTGCTATTTTTAGCTTTTTCATGCTTTTAGGTTTCAAAAAGCAGGGTCGGATCTTTAACCTACGTGTTTTCGAGAAGCTATGGCTCAATTTTGTAAAAATATGCTTTCTGAGTGTTTTTAATGTTATTTTTAGCTTTTCATGATTTTTAGTGCTTTTTAGTGAAAAGCGAGCCCGTTCTCTTCTTCCAGTGAACAAGGGGAACCTGTGGTTCAATTTTAGATTTAAAAAAAAAAACGCTATTTTTAACTCTTCGTACTTTCGGCCTTTTTAAAAAGCAATGTGCTTTTAAGGATGACCTAAGCATAACAATATTAATTTTAGTCTCCGTCACATTTAAAAATGACCACTGAAAGAAAAAATGGGATTAAACGAGATTTTTACGGGAATTATTTTTATAAAAAGCAGTATCGTAAATACATCGAGGCAAGAAGAGAAAGTCATAATTATGTTGGGACATCACGATGCGGCATAGTCTAGTCAAGGTTCCATTAGTTGGCCGGATACTGTTCAATTGGTCAGTTTTACTGTAAAAATTGAATGGTAAGTGGGAGAGTTGACCACCAAAAGGCAAGCCTTGTTTTTAGAAAAGTCCCAAAAGCTGTGCACCTATTCCTAGCTGGGAAGGTAGCGCTAGTTTTTGCCTTGGGGCTCACTCCAGCCTTGCCCAGTGCCTATAAACTCATCTGCAGTGCTCAGTTTTCAGTGCCGTCTGTTGCATCTACTACTGCAAGGCAATACATACCTGTTATACGAAGTGGTGCAAGCTCTTCATCACCATCTCCATAAGCTCTTCTCTCTCGTTTGCGAGAAGAAGAAGGATACTCTCTCTCTACTTGCTTACTATCTCCATAAGCTCCTCTCTCTCGTTTACGAGAAGAAGAAGGATACTCTCTCTCTACTTGCTTACTATCTCCTCTCTTGTTTCACGGTGTATGCGCTCTCCGAAAGCTCTCGTGGTGAAAACCTCTACGTAGCTCTCATCACCGCTCTGTTGTAGCAAAACAAGAAGCCTTTTGAAATTCCCTAATCAATTCTAAAGCACAGTGAGAAGCTCTAAACTCCATAGCCATCATCATCTCTCTCTTTGTCGTTTTTCTGAGTAGCTCGACACCCTCTCAGTGATTGATTTTTCATATACGAGTGTATGTATGGATTTTCAGAGTACGTATGAAGCTGCCTCATGATTATTTTATCATGTTTAACATGCTTATTTATTCACACAATGTGTTTATGATACGTGCGCGCATGAAAAGCGCTTTTTGTTTCACGTCATAGAAGCGGTAGGAACACTGTTTTGGTCATAACTCACAAACCGTCATGAATCAGTCCAAACCCTTTAACCCCGAGATAAAACACATCATTTAGAACATTTTATCTCTTGGGTTCCATGTGAAAATCATGCATGAGTTAAGAGATATGGTCAAAAAAACAACTTTTTGCCCACTGTACAAGTTAAAATTTTGGACCTTGGCTCTTTGGAGAACCACTATATAGATTCACCGGATGGGAAAACCCACTTAGCCAATTGAAAATATTGATTAAACTTGATGATAAATGTACTTCGGTCTCCTTTATCACCTTGGATATGCGAGTTGTCAAACCTTCCATAACCGGGTTTACCTACGCGTGTAGGGGTGCTACCAAGGGGGAGTACCATATGACCTCGTGAGTTAACCAAGCCGTTTATGTATGACTTATAGTTTATTTTGGTGAGTTGATTTCAAGTATTAGATGTCCATAAACTCATGTGAGGTTTTGATTACTCAACCCGAATGGCATAGGCAAATATGAATAAAGTGGCTTTCTTTTTGCGTTACCGTTTGTTGTGTGAGTATCAATGGGCAAAGTGATGTGATAGAGTGTTTAGTCTACATTATGGATCTGATCTTGATGCATTGGTTTGAGGTTAAACACTTTCATTTGCATGTTATGTATGCTCCCAAAAATGGAAAAAAGTTGTTTTTTGCATATGTGTGAAGTTATGGTTTATGGTCGACCTAAGGGTTGGAGATGTTTTGCATCATGTTTATGCTGATGGAATGATATCATATGATGTATGGAACCTTATGGATAGATGTGGATGCCTCATGTGCATGGGTATGATTGCTTTCCACCTTTCTAGGTCATTACTAGCTCTATGTGCTAGAGAGGTGAAGTGTAGATATGATGCATTAACTTTGCATGGTTAGACATTGTTGGATTTTTATATCATGTTTAGTTGTTGGTCGGACTTATTTTATGCATGAAAAGCTCCTATCTTAAGAGCCATGTGCGTGGACTCCGATTGATATGTCCGATTGACTGTAGTGGATATGACAAACTCCAAGTGCGGGAGTTGGTTCAATGAGAATCTAATTTGTGGATAAAGGCTAAGATCTTTCATAGATTATGGTTGTGATTTAATGGTGGAAGCCGGGGTGGCTCTTGGTTCTTTTTTTGGATAGGGTTATACTGTCGAAATTTTTACAACCATATTATGTTCTAAAGTGGTTATGCAAGATTGGTTGTGCCTCACCCGAGTTGGGTGGAGTTCTCACCCGTGTGATGTGATTGGATTATGGTTTATGGTTTTGGGATTAGATCATGAAGTGATTTGGATGATTTATGGTAGACATGTAAGGGTAGAGACCCTGTACAATCTAACTGCTTGGAAAAGATTGTTTGTCTCAACACCTTCAATGTAGATAAAGGGATGGCACATGTGAATGGTGTATCATTGGAAATTACCACAGGGGAGCTGGCTTATGCTGTCAAGTTACCATATGCAAGCAAACCTGCACAAGCCACTGCTGATATCTGAATGAAGATGCACATGCCAAAAAAATAGGAAGACTGGAGCACAGGGAATATCCATAGCAGCACTAGAATGTACACCAATGTATAGATTTATTATTGAGGCAATCAATATCAAAAACAATCCATCGTATATTTCTTAAAATTGTTTTGCTAGGTTGTTAGCCAAGATTTTGGACCCAGAGGCTAGCATCATTATCAATCAGGTTCTCTACGTGAATGTCATGCAGCAGACGACCAAGGCCAAATCTCAGAATTTGTTCAAGACTTGGTATGTATGGGAATTTCTTTATTGGGCATACTTGTCACCACCTCACTCCAATGTTCACATTGCTTGGGTTAAAGTAACGGGTCATCAACAACACAAGATAACTTTATCATCAACTTTTGAAGATACAAAAAAAGAGGAAATAGGTAAAGGGAAGGGAAAGGCCATAACTAGTACCAAAAGATCAATACCCACAATAGATACTGGTTATGTGGCTAAGAAGTCAAAAACCTCAACTCTATTGGAAAATTTTCAGGCATGTATATAGAAACCAGCCAGTACATCTACTTCTCCAATAGACATTGCCAACCAGTACACTTGTAGATCCCAAGGGAGGCAGCTGGTATGGATAAACATCAAACAACGAGTGTTGTTCCTACCCAGACCAGTGACAAACAAGATGATGGAAAAAACTAGGCATTGAGTAGAACTACAGAGCAAACTCAAGACATAGACCAAACACAACTATCCTTAGTCAAATTGGATAGGTTACAACACCTCCAATGACAAACTCTAAAGGGGAGGTTGGTAATGAAAAGCGAGATAGAGCTCTACTACATTATGCATTTCAATGATCATAGATGAGATTAAACACACATGCCCCAATACCATCACACAAGGATGTGCATCAACCATTTAGTCTGGCTAGAATACAATATTAACTCCATAGGGAAAATAATGGAGGCCCAGGCATCTGTCTCCATCACAAAACTGGACACTTTGAAAGAGGAACTATACGATACTCAAGCACATTTAGAATAACTAAGAAAAGAGAGAGTTGAATGAGTGAAACAAATTCTTCGGTACCAGTTGAACAATAGTAGAGTGCAAGGACAATATCAACTCTAGAGAAGAAAATTGACAAATTCACGGCTGAAAATAAGGTGATGTAGGAAGAAAAGAACATTTCTCAAGAGGCACCTGAGCACTTAAGTCCATGTTGAACGCAAAAAGGCCTCACTACAGAGCCTTCATCAACACCATGACTTGCTAAAAAAGGCCATCATTGAAAAGTACATTTACCACTCTTTGTTCTAGATAGTGAATGAAAATGGGATGTTAACTCTCAATTTGAATGATTTAGAAATTGTCATTGAATCTATCCAACCAGATCTACAAGATAAAACCAAGTATTATACTATTGCCCTAATGAACGAGGTTACTTTTTAGTACCTCAATATTAAAAAACAAGATGATGAAGATTATGATAAAAATAAGGACGAGTAAGAGGATGAAGCAATGGGCCATCACCACTAGGGAGACAATGATGATGATGATGATGATACTTGCTCTCCATCTCCAGGCTCAATTGCAGGAGGCTCAGTTTCCACTGGAGGCCAAAGTTCAGATCATGAAAAAGATGGAAATAATGGGAATCAGTAGCCATCTGAAGGTGTTGACTCCCAACAACAAAATCCCCAACCAACCAACAGTAGGCTGTTGGACAACAAATTGCTCAATGTTCTTAGATAGATGTCAAGGGTATGCGTATTTTCATTGACGTTGATTCTCATTCTGATCGTACACACTCCATTGATCTACTAACACTCAATAAAGGCTTGAGAAAGCAAAAAGCAATCTAAATACACGATTTCTTGCATGATGAGACTATGTACTCTAATCTGAAGGGATTTCAAATGGTATATATGGGAGCCAAGAGGATGGTGTTGGATTGGAAGGCAATGAGCTACCATAATCAACAAGTTTGTAAATTGCATCCACATTCAAGAAATCATTTTGAACCAAAATTTCATGAAGGAGAGTATTTTTTGTATTTTAAAAGAGACCCAAAAATCAGGGATCTTATAACCAATTTTTTGGAATAATACAAAGAAAATATGTGGTATTAGCAAGCCTTATGTGGAGCTTCTAAGGATTTTCAACACCAACGAATTTGTAATTGGCAAGGTGTATTGGTTAATTCCTGAAGCTATTAGAAAAATAAAATAATTTAATCAGTTCACTAATAGAAAAAAGGTACAATTAGCAGGGACTATAGAAAGATGTTGGGCTCAAATGCATACACGTTTTCATGGGACGGCTATTAGAAAAAGAAAGTAAACCCGACAATACATGTTTGAGGCAACTTTTGTAATTTTTGTCATTTTTTATATAAAAAACCCATCATGTTCAATATATAATTTTAATTACGATTTTGGTAGTTGAGGCAAAGAGCTTCCAAAGTGTACTTATTCCCATGTCATCTGTACTCCCTACTTACCCAAATTGAGCCAATTTTACGTTCTTAAAACCTTATGGCTAAGGTATAAAAGCAATTTTTTGTAAAACATTGGGGAGTTGTTTTGGATAATAAGCATTCTGCGCGAGTACAGATCACTGTGTACTTTCCTTCTTGCTTCTTAAGCTTGTAACTCTCTACGAATGGTCTGTTTGGAGCACTGCTTGTTCCATTGCATTCGCAAGTGAAAGCTCTACTTAGCATTGTAAGTTTCATGCGATAAATTTGTGGTTTTGTTGTAGCTAATCCTCTTTAAAATCTGCCGATCACTCAAGTTTTACACATCTAAATTGCATTTTAGAAAAGGAGGGTATTAAGATAGCATTGCTAAGCTATAGAGTGCATTTGGGATGGAAAATAGTTAGGTCAAATCTACTCTATAGATAATAAGTATGTTTTTGGTAAGTGGTTAGAAGGGGGATTTGAGGCCATAGGCATGTGTCTTTAGTCACATCCTATCCATCCTACAAATATGGTTGCAATTGGACTTTGTTTTCTTGGTGAATGGATGAGATTTTCTTGCGGGTGTCTCGAGTTTTTGGTACCTGACATGCAGTTAAATGTAGCTTTGGGTAGATAAAAATTGAGTGTATTTTCCAAGAGCTCGACAACCTCTTGTAGCCTCCATGCACTAGGTGAGTCAACTTTGTTTCATGGTATGACATTTATATACGTGGTTCTCACTATCTCCACAATAAAATAGTAAGGCGTGGCAACCAAGGGGGTTACATTTTGGTGCCGTTGATGGGGACGAGGTGACCTATACTAGAGAAAACCTTAGTGCTTATTTAATTTTGTTTAAAACTTCCTCTAGGTTTACCTAGAGTCAAAAAGCATCTTTTAGAAACCGCACGATTGAGGTTTGTCGACTTCAACTATTTAGAATTGTGTCGGCTTCAGCTATGTAGAGGTGTCTTGGGAGTAGTGGTACTCACCAAGGATCTTTAGGATTAGATTAGATTGTTATTGAGTGGTTGATGGCTTAGGCAATGTCAAAGTCTCAGAATAAGAACTCACTTTAAAAGAAAAGAAAAACTTGTGTTAGTGGACACTTTCCACTACCATTTATTGATTTGACTAGAAGTAGGATAAGTAGATTTTGAGATGGACTTCTAAACTATCTCACACTCTGAATTGTCATCAGTGAAGTGCTTTACAAATATTTAGAGTTTTCAAGTACAAGACTCATGAGCTGAGGTACATGACTCTGAGCTGAGGTTGAGAGACCAAAAACAGTACTTCTAGTCAACATTGATCTTGGAAAATATGTGGAAATGCATTGGTAAGTCAAAAACCAGCTTTTGAGAAAAATTTCAAGAGTTGGCTAAAAAAGAGATTATTATCTCTTTTTTGTTAGATGCATACAAATGTAAATTTCCTTGCCTAAAGTACTGACAATAGGCCATATAAGATGTGAAAGAAATAAAAAAAAACTATATATTTTTGGCCTGTAGATAATAAATGCTTTATTTTTTTGGCGTGAAATTGAACTTTTTTCTCAAGTACATCTTGTCTAGGTGAAGTGTGAACACTTTTGTGAAGGCTCTAAAAGTTTTGATTTCATTTGAGTCGAAACGACTTCTATCTTTGACGAGCAAGTAATTGCACATAAGCATACTCAAAACAAAATAGAAGTCGAAACGACTTCTACCTTTGACGAGCAAGTAATTGCACATAAGCATACTCAAAACAAAATAGAACTTGAGACCTCTTGACATGTTAAAATACCTCATTTTAACCAAGTGAGTTGAAAAAGTAAAAAAGTTGCAAATTTGGGCACCTAAATAAAAAGCACGCTTATTATCTTAGAACTTGGAAATGCAAAATTTTCACCATTTGACAACACCATAGGTTAGAACATAGTGTATTCAAATTTGGTATCATTTGGAGCTATAAGTTGTCAAAGTTAGGCCTAGATTTTGCTTGATCTAATTGCAGTCAGAAAATTTGGCCTAGAAACTCAGAAACTAAATCAAGCTCCATGAAACTTGATGAATGACTTATTTATAGTGTGAACATCTTGTGCAAGCTAAAAAAGTGAAAAACACCCTTTATTTTGACCTGAGATATAATAAGTGCACTTATTATCTCTTGCCCTAAAATTTCAGCTTGTTGAAAAATTTTCAAAGGGATATAGCTTAGTGATAGAGTACTCATGTGAAATTTCAAGTAATTTGGAAAAGTTTTGGTTTGCATAGCCACTTGAATTACATGTGAAATTGGCAAACTTAGGAATTGTTGGGAGAATGAGCTATACTTGCCCAAAAATTGAAAACCCTCCTTTAGAGCTTATTGAACATAAACTCAACTAGTGGGGATCAACAAAAGTGAAAAATATTTCTTTTTTGATTGAGTAGATAATAATCACGCATTGTCTCTTGCTAGCCAGAGAGCTCATTGTTTTATATTTTTGAGTGCCAAGGTTAGTAGACCTATAATAGAGATAGCTTGAAAAATTTGAAGTCATTTGGACACTGCTGGCTACCAGAAATTGAGTTTTTAAGAATTGGAGGTTTTAAGTTCGTCCTTTGGCTATGTTGGCAAATTTGAAGTTGAAAATTTTGACCAAGAGTCCTTGCATTTACTTGGAGGTTACTAGACTGACTTGTATACTATTGATTGTATATGAGTGATTGAGGAGATCAAGCTTGAGTCAATAGCTAGTGTGGAATTGCAACATTTGAAATAGGTTGGTATTGGTTCTAAAGGCTACGTATTCAATTTCATTGAATATTTTGGGTCTTTATGTACCCTAGATCAGGTCGTGTCATAGAAAAGTAGGGATATAATAGGGCTACTAAGTGTAGATTATCTATTGAGGAGAGCATAAACGAAGGGAGATGGTTAGAAACCATAGTGGAAGAAGTGTCTCACACTTACATCAACTCTAGTTCAGAGACGTCTTTGTTCTCTACTCGCTCAGATATCGAGACCTCTCTCAAGTTCAAACACATATTGAACTTCTACAAGACCAACAAGCATGGGGATCCAATTTATCTGGATCCTAATAAGGAGCATGTGGCAGGAGTAGGAGGGGACTTGTGCTGACAATGCCTCTTATTCTATTCAAGGGGTTGGAAAGATTGCGCTTACTGTTGCAAATGACAGTTCTTTCACACTTGTTGATGCATTGTATATACTTGGGATAAAAAAGAACCTTTTGTCTATATCTGCATTTGCTAGACTTGGTCTTGTAGTCAAATTTATGGATGACAGATGTACAGTTCATGATCTCAATTTTGGTGATGAAATTGTTGCATCTGGCCTTTTGTGACGTGGGCTATATAAGCTCACTTTGTATGACAAGTGTGGATTTTTTTTTGCAAATGCAGTTGCAGATTCAAGGGCTGTTTCAGATGCAAAACTGTGGCATGCACGTTTTGGCATCTGAATTTTGCCAATTTACTGCGTTTGCAGAAATTTGATATGGTTTCTTCTTTGTCACCTCTTGAAGCACCTGTCAAACATGTTTGTGAAGGCTGTATTTTGGGTAAAATGCAGCGTGCTAAGTTTCCAAAGGATAGGTCAGTTAGTGCTACATGCAGATTGCAACTTGTGCATAGTGATGTTTGTGGGCCTATGCAAACTCCATCCTTGGTAAATTACTTGTACTTTGTGACTTTCATTGATGACTACTCCAGGAATGCATGGGTATATCCATTGAAAGCTAAGTCCGAAGTGTTTATGTGCTTAAAGCAATTTCTTGCTATGGCTGAAAATGTCTCGAAATGTACTATGGGCACCCTCCGTTCTAATCGAGGGGGAGAGTATATGTCTCATGAATTTAATGCATTTTTGGCTAGTTGTGGGATAAAACACCAATGTACAATGTCGTATACGCCTCAACAAAATAGTATTGCCGTTGAGAGGAAAAACAGGTCTCTTATGGAAATGGCACAATGTATGGTCAAGAGTCAAGCTTTACCACATTTGTTTTGGCTTGAGGCTGTCATGTGTGCCACTTATGTACTTAATAGGTGTCTTATGAAAGTGTTGCAGTCTATGAATCCATATGAAGCATGGCATGATAGAAAGCCATCTATTGAGCACATGCGTGTTTTTGGCTGTTTGGCTTATGGTTCTGTGTCACAAGCGCAACACAAAAAATTGGATGATAAGGCTGTCAAATGTATTTTTTTTGGTTATACTCCTGAAAGAAAAGGTTACAGGTTGTACCATATGCAAAAAAAGCGTATTTTGGTCTCACGTGATGTTGTGTTTGTGGAAGATTTTGTTCAGCCTTTGCTATCATGTGATAGAGATAGTAACGTAAGCTCACAAAACATTTATGACACTTTGTTGCCTCTTTTTAGTGGTGGAAGTTCAAATTTAAATTCAAATGAGGCAAATGTAAAACCTATTGGGGTTTCTAAAATTTTTACAAATCAGCCTATTACTGATGCAGACGTACATGATGTACTTGGATGAGGAAAGGGCTGAAAATGAGCAGGCTAGAGGTATGCCAAAATGGCTAGTGCACACTTTGTGTGACAGTAAATTGGATGCACCTTTGTCTACTTGTACTCGTTCAGGTTCTCACCCTGCCTCTTATGCATCAGATTGTTATGATTTGGCTGTGTATAGCTTATGTGATATAGAGGAACCTCTATCTTTTGATGAAGCACAAAATTCAAAAAATTGGATGGTTGCCATGCAATCATAATATGATGTACTTATAGAAAATGACACATGGAATTTATGTGATTTACCTCCTGGAAAAAAGGCCATTGGTACAAAGTGGGTTTACAAGTTGAAATGCAAGCTAGATGGTGAGGTTGATCGCCATAAGGCTTGACTTGTTGCAAAAGGCTATGCACAGCAGAAAGGCATAGATTATGAATAAACTTTTACTCCCACTTGTCATATGACCACTGTTCATTTTCTATGTGCATTGGCAACTCATTTTTGTTGGGATGTACATCAATGCGATATTGTTACTGCTTTCTTAAATGGTGACATTTTTTAGTAAGTCTATGTAACGCAGCCTCGCGGTTTTGTCAAGAAAGGACAAGAGGACAAAGTGTGCAGATGTAAGAAGGCTTTGTATGGGTTGGAGCAATCTCCTTGTGCTTGGTATGAGAAAGATGACACTCATTTGGTCAAACGAGGCTTTTGTAATAGTCCAACAGAAAGCACATTGTATGTCAAGTGTGAGGGCGATGTACTACTCATTGTTTTTCTTTATGTGGATGATTTGCTGATCACTGGTCCCAATGAGGCACATATTGCTGAATTTAAGGCTGATTTGAATGCTTCCTTCAAGATGAAATGTTTGGGGCTGTTGCACCATTACTTGGGCATACAATTTAAACAGTGTGATGGTGGTATTGCCTTGTTTCAGAAAAGTTACATATAGACATTGCTATGTAAGTTTAGACTTGAGGATTGCAAACCTATTGCCACTCCCATGGAAACAGGTTGGCTGCCTCATTTATGTATGCAACACGAGGTCGGATATTCGGTTTTCAATCTCATAGGTCAGCAGATTTATGCATAGCCCAGGGTCTAAACATTGGCAGGAAGTCAAGATGATTTTTCACTACTTGAGTGGCACTTTGCATCTTGGCATCTTGGCTTGCATCTTGGCAATTTCATTTTCATATTGCTCACATTGCTGGCAAGCATAATCAAGTAGCCAATGCACTCTCAAGACGGTCGAGAGTGAATGCAGTTTCCATAGCAACTCACAATGATCTATCTTCTATGATAGATGAGTATGCTATTGATTCCGATTTTAGAGATGCCCTTGCATTAGGGAAGAAAGAGGAACCATTTACTTTACAAGATGGTTATCTTCTCTTTGGAAATAGACTATGCGTTACTAGCCCACTACGAGATAAAGTAATGTATGAATCTCATGCTCCTCCTTATGCGGGGCATAGAGGGATTCAGTCTACCCTAAAGGGTATTAAAACATATTTCTATTGGCCTACCATGAAAGAAAACACACCAGAGTATGTTTCTAAATGTGTGGTATGCCGAAAGATGAAGTTTGATAGAGGGAAGCAACCTGGATTGCTTCAACCTTTGCCAATCCCTAATTCACCATGGGAGAGCATATCCATGGATCTTATCTTTGGATTGCCTAAGTCTATACATGGGAATACGGGAATATGGACGATAGTAGACAGGTTTAGTAAACAAGCTCATTGTATACCTGTCAAAAAGACTATCAAAGCCCATCAAATGGCAACCCTCTTCATTTCACAAATCTTTAAGTACCATGGCTTGCCAATGTCCATAGCGTCGGATAGAGATCCTACAATGACAAGTAATTTCTAGAAGGGTCTCTTTGAGAATTTAGGAACAAGGCTGAACTTCTCTTCACCCTATCACCCGCAAACGGATGGCCAAAGTGAAATAGCTAACCTAAAAATTCTCGATCTACTAAAAGCCTATATAATTGAAGTAGATCAAAGATCCCAATGGGAGAAGTACTTACCCTTAGTGGAGTATGCCTACAATAACACTGTACATAGCTCCATGAGAAAAGAACCTTTTGAGATAATTGAGGGAAGCTAAAAAAGTCCCCTGCTACTTAAGGTACACTGGAAGATCTTTGCTGCAGATGAGTATAGCCGAGACCTACAAGAATATTTCCAAAAGATTAAGGATGCTATCTCTATCTCACAGCAAAGGCAAAAGGCTAATGCTGACAAGCACAGAAGAGTCCAAGCCTTTAAAGAAAACGATTGGGTCTTACTCAAATTTCCCAAGGCTCGATTAAGGCACACGACGGGAAGAATCCTACGGGACACCAAAAGTACTATGCCAAGTTAGCAAAAAGGTACTATGGTCCCTTCCAGATTCTTAGGCCAATCAATGAGATGGCCTATCAACTCAAGTTGCCCAGCCATTGGCTCATACACAATGCTTTTCATGTGAGCCTACTAAAGCCTTACAAAGGAGAGCCACCTCAAGAACCAACTATTGAAGACCCATCGGAGATTGAGGACCAAGAAGAGGTGCTGCAGCCCGAGTCCATCCTCCGACATGAAGACAAGGTACTAAGAGGTGGTAAGACTATCCGATGATATCTTATTAAGTTTAAGAATTATCTTTTCAAAGATGCTAGATGGATGCAGGGCATAGAATTAAAGGATAACCTAAACCTTGTCAATGCTTACAATGCTTAATTTTTTGTCTTATAAGACTCTCTTTTTCTTTATTGTGCACAAATGTGAAGTAGTATTCATGCTTAGATCAAGTTTGCGAAGACGACGTCTCTCAAACACCAAGTAGAGCTTGTCACTCCACTATGGAAGATTGATAGGACTAATGTGCAGACATGCTTGTGGCATGCCTCTTAGGCTCTGAAGCGCCAAATGGACTAGTCATCCATTCTAGAACGATGTCATAGGATAACATAGGGATCCTCTACCCGCTAGAAAAAGGACTAATGAATATGCTTTATCTTCTCTACCCCATAGTCGAGGACGACTATGATTTCAAGAGAGAGGTAATGTCATAATAACTATATCTAATTCTCCTAAATGATTTTCTCATGTTAAACTGATCATTTAATATGGGAAAATGCCAGGGGAGAAAAAGATAGAATATTGGTTAAGCTAACAGGCCGGCCACAGTAGGAATCCAAAGGAAGGAAAATAGGGATCCAAAGAGGGGGGCATCTGCAAAAGAGCTATGTGCAACAATGGGCTCCAAAGACCTTAGGGTTCAGCCCATTAAGACTTCCAAAATGCTAAGGTTCCAAAATTCAAAGGTTGTGTCCAATGGTCAAAGGCTTAGGAAATTGGATGCTTTGTGTGTGTCCCAAAAAGTCTTCACACACTCCTACATAGGAGGGGGCGAGCCCAAGAAGTAGGGGATGAGAGAGAAACACACACACACTCACTCACAAGATTCCTTTGGACACAAGAGGAAAGGGGGACACATGTCAGCTCCCTAGGCCAGATGCCCACAAGGTGTACTCAAATCCTATTGGATGGCCTTGGAGGTGGACCAATGAGAATTAGGCTAGAGTAAATCTAGTTTAACTAATTTAAAAACACTTAATAAAAAAGCCAATAAGAATTAAGATCTCTAGGAGACTATTGGACAGTCTCCCAAGGGGTCCAATGAGCATTCAACAGCCCAATGGCTTGCCTGATTCCTATTGGCCAAGAGGCAAAGGGGTCCAATGAGAGTTTAATTGCATTTATTAATTACCTAAATCTCTCACAAAAGGGGAAAGAGGGACACATGTCAGAAGGCTATCACTTATGCTCCTGAAATCCTATTGGTTAAGCTGGGAGAGGTCCAATGATGTGCTAGCAAGAGAAAATAGCAAGAGGGGTCGACCAAGAGAGAGAGGGGGCTGATTTTTCAAAGGCAATTATCCACACACACACACACACACACACACACAAAAGCTCATATGTAGAGTAATAAGTCTCTCTCTCTCTCTCTCTCTCTCTCTCTCTCTCTCTCTCTCTCTCTCTCTCTCTCTCTTCTCAAGCTTTAATGGAAAGCTTATCACCTACTCCAAGCTTGTGAGAAGGAGGGCCTACACCAACAACTCTTGGCTTTGTGATGCAAATCCAACCAAGAGCCAAGCTTCAATGCATGCTCATCTCCTCTACCATGCTAATTACTAAGCTAAGCTATGCTAATATGAGTGATTATGTGAGGAGATGTACATCTTTCTCATAAGACTACTCCTTCTTCATGTCAATCTACTCTCATACCCCGCTAGCTCTCACCATCTTCGAAGGTGTGTGAGGTCTTGGGTCTGAGACCGTGAGGGTATTGATGTTGTGTTTGATAAGTGTCTTGCTTAGTGCTTGAAGTTTCCATCTTCATTGCACTAGCTAGTATTGAAGGAACACAAAGAATAGTATTGTAAAATGTATCTCTTGATGGGAGAAACCATAATACAAAGCCTTTTGGAGGGGGGACCGGCTCCATGTAAATCCGCTCCTCAACTGTTGTCAATTGCTTAATTTCTCTCTCTTTTGAAGTATTGTTCATGCTATCTAACTAGGTGTTATACTTTTTGTTTCTCTCTCCACCCAAGCACTCTTGTTATTCTCAATAGGAATCTATTCTAATGAAATGCTCACTATGTTCATGCTATTTTCCACTACACACAAGTTACTTGGCCATTAAATGTTACATCCAGTTGTGAGGCTGAGTACAAAGCAGTCTTCATAGCTACAATTGAGTGGCTAAGACACCTTATGGATGATTTGGGTGTTGGACAAGACATTGCCAACATCATCTATATTGACAATCAGAGCGCATTGGTAGTTCCGAGGAACCTTATTTTTCATGCTCGCACAAAGTACATTGAGGTGCATTACCACTATGTTAGGGAGAGGATCTCAACATGAGAGATTAGCTTGGCTTATGTGCCAATACAGGATAACCTTGCATACCTTTTCACAAAGGCATTGTCTTAGGAGATTTTGAAGCTTTCTACAAAGCTTTGGGCTTTCTCCCCTTTGTGGACTGATCCTGTCCTCAGGGCATGGCACTTCCCTTTTCTCTTCGTGCCATCCCTTGTTCATTGCATCACTCCTAGAGGGTATTTGTTACCATATACATGTGGTAGTGATATGTGTGAACACACTAGGACCGCCATGGCATTTTTTCCCTCTTTAGGAGGTTTTTTCCCCTGTGCATTGTATATACGCCCATCACTCTAGGGCTATCTATCTTTCCATTGCACACTAAGTAATATGCTCTTTGTTGTGTGCCTTGAGCTTCCTTCGTCTTCTCCAAGCTGTATGCATTTTCCTGTAGTCCTAATTCCAACACCTAGGGGCTATCATATTGCATTCCCCATTCATCTAGTTATTAGGGCATATCATCTAATTTTTTCAAAAAAATTCATGTGTTAACACACAATTAATTCAAAACATTACCCTTTTTCTCTTCTAGACTTATACGCTTGGTTCCACATTCAAAATGTCTCCCCCCTCCTTGCTCAAGTCCTCCGAGATAAAAAAGTACCATCTCGGTTGTACAGTGCATGGGTTAGAAAGTCGTGTCTATACATGGCCCCCTCCTTGCTCAAGTCCTCTGAGATAAAAAAGTACCATCTCGGTTGTACAGTGCATGGGTTAGAAAGTCATGTCTATACATGGCCCTGATTGACCCTATAATGCTATTGAGGTCAATGCATGTAAACACACTATGCTTTGCAAGAGGTGGGTCTTGAGTATTGCACTCAAGGGTTTCAGATGGTGAGGTATTCTATGATTGAACTCTCTTGAAGAGTAATCCTGTAGCAATTGAGCTCATTCTTTTATAGTGCAATATGCACTATCCGTTGTATGATGATTGAAAGCCGTAATCACAATTGTGGCAGATGGTTTGACTTTTGGTACCCATTTGTATTTCATTGAGGCTGACTTTAGTTGTGGTGGAGTCTTTGGTACTCGTACTTTGACTTATCTGCTTTTGGGCATTTGGCCTTCTGATCTTAGCTGTATATTCCTTCTTTGGTTGCCATACCCATTTCATCTTTGGTAACGGCAATTTCCTTTGAGAATGTAGATACGATGGGTTTACCTTAGTTTTGTTGGCCGTGTATAACAATGTTTTAGGCACCCAAATTTGATGATGTTGGTTGATGAGCTGACTTTTGGGTATCCAAATTTGTTTGGTTCCCTATATGATAGGTTTTTTTAAAGAAGTCCTTAGTGAAGATGTAGTTGTCTTTGTGGCTGATGACTCATGCCTCTTTGATTGGAAATCACCAAGAGCTTCTTTCCATTCTAAAAAGGAGTTGTGTTCAAGGCCATTTTAAATGAAACTCGACAAGCCCATAACACTAAATGAAGATGCATTTCCCAATCCGTTCTACGTAAACTAACAATTTTGGTTAGTACAGAGCTCATAATTTTGTTTGTATGTTCTGCTTGACCATTTGCGTTAGGATGATAGGGTGCATTATGGATTACCATAAACTCATCTAGTAGGTGTTCTATCACCTCATCGAGGAAATGTAGTCCACGATCACTTACAAGTTCACTAGGAACTCCGTATCTTGTAAATATGCATTCGTACAGGAATGCAATGGTAGTTCTAGTGTCAGTCTTCCTAGTGGCATGTGCCTTCACCCATTTGGTCAAGTAATTTGTGGCCACAATAATATATTGTGCCTGAGTTTTGTATGCCGGTGGTTGTATTGGACCCACAAAGTCCATACATGTTGTCGGATACCTCGTGACGGACGTTAGCATAGCAAGAACTCACCTAACATATAATGTCAACTGAGAATGGAGCTCAATCCGCAGGCGCGTGGAAGCAAGCAAAGGGTGTCAACCTCTACTCGACCGACTAATGACTACTTCCTACAGAGATATCAAATCTACATGCCATCGGTTCAGTGAATGTGAGAGTCTCCTATGATGCTACCACAAGACAAAAGCCCATTAGACGTTCTCAAAACGTTACAAAACTTGAGGGATATCCTATCAACATCAATAGGCCACTCTCCCGAAGGTCCGTGACCCAAAAACACCCGGTGCAGAATCACGTAGGATGTCTGATAGGTTTTTGCAGGTAGACATTTCCAAAAAATTAGATGCCTAATGCATAGCTCTACTCGCTCTGATCGCGTGGATATGCTGAAATGCAAAAATGAACAACGTTTACTCACCGAAACTCCAAAAGTAGCTCGCGGGTGAATCTGCCAAAACATAGACGAACACGCGTGATGTAAGCATCAACGCGTAGCTCTCCTCGTGGGCAACACACTACTGCTCTCTCTTTGCGATTCTGACCACCGTAGCTCTTGTAGCACACACACACACTCTCTCACTCTCTCGTAGTCTCCCAGTTGACACAGAAGATAACATTATTAGAAGCCCCTTTACAACGCTTTAGGTTTTGGTTTATATACTAAGCCTTAGAAAACCTAATGTCCAGCCAAAATGACCTGATTTTTCCCTAGGCTTCTATAGAGCTTAATTACAACACCGTGAGCTGGCTTTGCTCATCCAACAAGCATCTGCGGGCCAAAATACAATTGCCGAGTTAAAATATGAAGTTCCTGTAAACATTACAAAAGTGGCCATAATGGCTCAAAATAATAATAATGGGATATTCGATTATGTCCATGAGCTTGTATCTTCACATTACAGCATCCATCTTCATCTTCATCATTTCATCAACATCTTCATATGGAATCTTTAGAGAATCTTTGAGCAATCTTCATGGAATCTTTGTGGAAGCGTTGTTGAAAGGTTGACCTGTCAACACTCTCCCCCTCCGAATTCTTGTCGTCCATGACAAGACCCTATGTCTGCAATGGCCTTGACGAGTGCTTCATGTTTTGGTGTTGGTTGAAGCTTTTGTTGTTGTAGTTGCTTCTACTAGATGCTTTGTATGTTGTAGAGTTACCTTTTTCTTGTACGTGTAGTGTAGTTGAAGCCATAGCTCTCCCCCTCCGATTGGTTGTTGTATCGTGAATAGGTTGAGTGAGGTTTATTGTTGCAACAAGTCTTTATCTTGGCAGCTCTGAATTGTTTGTTCTTTGGGTGTCATCCTGCATGTGTACCTGTAAACTTGAAGCCTTTTTGAATTTTTTATGGGCCGCTCACCTTTGATTTTCTAGTTGATGGGCATGTAGTTGTTTGGGGATGTCGTTGGTCTGCTTTTTTGTGTTTATATAGAAAATAAAATATAATAAAATGTGGCGTATATTACAAAATGAAGGTCTTGGATACCTGGATAGGACTAAAGGGAAAAACCTAGTGGGGAAAAAATGCCTTTAGTCACAATTAAATGTAAGGCTATATGTACTAATGTTTTGATGTAACCGAGTTTTGTTGAGTTAAAGTACTTATGGCTGAATGGCTACTATTATTGATTGGATATACATTGGATAAGTGTTAGTAGCTTGAAGTCAGAGTCGTGGTTGTTGAGAAAATGCTTATGAAACCTGTTACCGCTTCATCATCGTCATTTTGTTGTGTAAGTGCATGGGTGGAACACAAATCGTGTCAAATGCAAATGTCCAATGATGGAACATTATATATGCTTGCACAGATAGATGCATGGGAAACAATATGTTGTGCGAGAAGAGTTTGAATGGGTGCTTCCAGGAGTGAATGTAGCTATAGAAGCACAAATATATTTGACTTCAAGAGCTGCCATTACTCACAAGAAGGGCTGTTGATGCTCGAGGTTTTTTTACTCTCCTCACTGTGTACATGTGCATGAGTGTTTTGTGGATTACTCCGCCTCTCCACCAAAATAAAATTGTTATACTTTGACTCTTCTGCTCACCTATCCAACATGAGCGACTCAATTTACAATATGCTCAACTCTTCCAGCTTGAGCTATAATCTAAATATCTAGACTCATAGACCACAAAAAATATTAAGACATGAAGCTTGGCTGACGCTTGCTCATTTAGTGGCTCAGCTGCCTGACTCTTGACTCTTATGCCATGATTTTTATGGCGACTTGACTTACTCTCGGGATCTTTCGACCAAGAATAGGTTTTGAAATTCAAAACTCCCATCCTCAAAGAGAGGATTTGTAAAGGACCATACTGGCGATATTGGTTTCTTTTGCCATACGTGGGTGACCTTGGTTGTTAAAATTTCTTTTGGTTGTTTTTGGTCCCTTGGTTGAGAAGATTGGCTCGCTCCATTCTCTGTAACACTTTGTCTATCATGTCTTGACATTTATTGAGAGCTAGAGATGACTTCAATCTTCTTTGGTATGTGTTGTTCTTTTGGCATCCATTTGTATCTGCATCGTGTGATTAGCCTGTCTTTGTAGATATCCTTTGCCTTTACTGTGACATTGTCCTTGATTTTGCCTTCCGTGAAATTGCGATTATTTTCAAGCTGAAGTCGTTTGATTGAAGAATGTTTACCTGGCATCTTTGGTAGCCAGATTCTCCGATTTCCTTGATAGTAACCTTGTGCTTGAAGAATTGTAGTTGGCACTTCCCATGATGTTTTTGATGTCGTATTGAGATGTACAAGAGTGCCATTTTTGGGATTCTTTATCGATGAAGTCCTATGTTGGTATGAAGGCCAGCTGGATTTGAAATTTCCTGCGTACCTTTGGTGAGCCTTGTTGGTTGGTCTCCTTTGGCGATATAAATATGAGCTTTGTTGCTTTTGGGGATGCTTTTTGAAACCTTTATCCACCACATAAACCGAGGTCTGTGGTTTCGGTAACCAAAGTTCTTTTGACCCTCATAATAGCCTTGCTCTGCTAAGCTGTAGTGGGAGGCTATCCATCCCATGTGTTTACCTTTCGTCAATTGGCTAGGATCATTTACCCATATTGGGTCCTTGACCTTTATTTCTTCAGCTTTAATGTAGACCTTTGAAAACCTTTGGCATCGGTGATCTTGCAGTGTAGGGTATTTTGGTTGAAAGATTTTCTTTGGAGTCTGCCTTTCATGTGGAAGCATGTGGTCAGTTGATATAGAAGCTCTATCTTGAACTTTTTTGGGTTGGATTGAAAACTCTGATTTAAGGGGCTGCTTTTGTTGGTAGGACATTTGTGGGCTCATTTTGGCTTTGCCTTTGTCAGTAGCCGATAATCTTGGAGTGGTAGTAGGCTGGCTTTCTTGAGAGCTAGTCATGATGACCATCATTGAAGATTCGGATTCTTCTTCAAGTGTTTTTGCCCATAGCTTGGACAAAATCAAATGTGTATTCATTTTGGAAGAATCCACTACTAGGAATTTGTCTTTAACTATCTTTGACCGTAGTTTAAGGGTAGCTTCTGCAATCCCCAAACGTGTGACCTTAACACTAGAATGGTAACCTAACAGGACATAAAAGTGTCCTTTCAGGGTTTTGGGAAAAAATTCCAAAACCATATTAGATCCACTCATTTTGAAAAATCCTTTCATGAGCTTATAGTTCAATAACTACTACATATGGAAAAAATGAGAAACTTGTAATTTTTCTCATCCCTTGGTCACTACAAGCCTCCAAAGTTGATGCACCAGTGCATTTTGCCCAAAACAACAATTTCTTACGGTTGATTGCATATAAATAAGAGTGGGGATTTTTGTAGGACATGAGATAAAATGCCCCGTTAACTTCAATGGGTTGGTGATCAAAACATATGGTTGCTTTTACCTCACTAATTTTTATTTGGGCAAAAAAAATAGGTACAAAAAAGTTGCATTTTTGCCATTCTGCGGACCTATCATCAAAGTTTCTATAGTCACGCTCAATACAGATACTATATACATGTTTTCTTAGTTCCCTTTGGGCCTTCAGATTCAAAAGGAGCCATGGAGCATGTCAAAAGGATAATGGATCTCTTACAATTGGAACCTTGGGGGCAATGATAAAGTGCTAACTACAGCAAACATGAAAAAACTGGGTTTAGCATTATGACCTCTAGAAACCCGTAGAAACTACTCAATATCTAGCCAAGTTTGTATGTAGTCTATAAATAGATATGGTTACTACCTACAAAATACACACAATTGGCCTAAGAAACTAGCAATATTGAGAAAGTTATACTTGCTTCTCTAAAATGTATTGTATTCTTCAGCAATCAAAAAACTCAACCATCATCATATACTATGCTATATAGCATATTAGGTCCCCCAAAACTCAAGGAAGATTAGCTTTATGTTATATATTACACTTACACAATCCAAATTGAATTTGGATATCAAGAAAGCCCCCAAAAAAATCACAAAAGAGCTAATTTTGGCCAAAAAACAGGATTATGCAATTCTTGTAAATTGGTCATAACTTTCAATTTTAACACTTAGCTCTCCCTACAAGCATCAAAACATGTTGAGAACTATGAAGGCCTAACCTCTAGCCATCTAAACCTCACAAACATGAAGTTTAGAGTGGTATAGTTACCAAAATTTGAAAAAAAGCCAAATCAGGACCCATTTTTTCACACAGTTTAGGTTCAAAAATGTTGTGCAAGAGTAAGGTTAATGGTGACATCGATACTCCAAAAAAAAAAGCTAAGTTTTTTTCAGCTCATAAGGCAACTTTGTGGATATATAGCACCTAGAAATCCATTCTCATACTCTTCAAATAATTCAAGCAAAATGGTCACTTAACAGGACACAAAAGCGTCCAAGGACATAAAAGTGTCCCGTTACCATTCTAGTGTTAACTCCATTTGATAGGGATACCTGTACCTGAATTTCATACAGTTCTGGCTTATCTAGAAGTAACCACAAACCATAAGACATGACATTAGTCATGGCAGTGCAATCTATCTCTGCTGTAAAATTGAATTTCAACTTCTCATGCACATCCAACGAGAATTTAATCTTCTTGTTGGCTGCCAAGTAACTGATTTCCTCTTTGCTTTTGGTACTTGTCTTGGACTTTTGTGCCTTGGAAGCTTTGTCATCCTCTTGTATGTTGAACTTCTTTGTCATTTGACTGGTTGTAGCATGTCCCAAGTGCTTACTATCTTTTGATCTATAGCTTTGGGGAAGGTCTATAGCCTTGGAAGCTTTGTCATCCTCTTGTATGTTGAACTTCTTTGTCATTTGACTGGTTGTAGCATGTACCAAGTGCTTACTGTCTTCTGATCTATAGCTTTGGGGAAGGTCTATAGCCTGAGCTGCTTGTTGGTCTTCATTGCTAGTTTCTGACTGTGACGCCTTGACTCTTGATTTCAAAAGCTCTCTGACACTATTTACTTCTTCTAGCACTTGAAGGTCATTCAATGGTGACTTTTCTTCTTGGAAATCTTTTGAAGCTTGTGTAGCAGGATGTTGAGGTTGACTCTCTTCTTCTGATGCAATGGTCGCCGTGGCCTTTGGTTCCCATTGTTCCATGGGTTTTTGTAGAGTCTCTTCTCAAAAATATTCATTCATATGTCCTTGGTAGTCAATTTTGGAGTCGGTCATTTCCCTTTCTTTTGTGGGTTCTAAAACTTTAGCCACATCTTCTTTTAGCTTCTTTTGCTCTTTGATTTTTTAAATCATCCTTGTAGAGTCTACAGTAGAGGAATTCTCTTGTAGAATTTCAGCTTCATCCATTGATTCAACTTGCATGTCTTTGTCTCGTGAGGTGACACTAAGTTTTGTTGTTACCTCTGCCAACTCTTGTTGGGTTTGCTTACCATCTTTAGAATCTTGGATTCTTTTGCTCTCAAACCTTGAACTACGAGCTTCATCTTCATCACCTTGTGGATGATTTGACTTGTCCTCACTGAGGTTCTTTAAGCGATCTTGAATCAGCTGCTTCAATTGATCTTTTCTGAAATCCTGATTCTCTATGATAATGTCATTGACACCCTTGACTTCAAGCAACTGTGTCTTGAGCCTATCTTTTGTGCTCTTTGACAAGATTTGCTTCTTTTCCGGAGATCTCGTTGGGGATTCTTGCTTCTGTTCCCTTGTTGTCACTGCCTGAACTTTGCTTTTGGCTTGTTGCTTCTTCTTTTCCATGTAGAGCTTTGTTGGGTAGTCCTTCACTAAATGACCAATGGCACATTGGTTGCAATATGTCGCTATCTCAACATGTGCACCCTTTGGACGAGGCAACTCTCCATAATACTGCTGATAATGGTTTCTTGTGCTATCTAGATACATATATGACCTCTTCTTTGCATGCATGAACCTGTAGATTACGGCTGACTTAGGTGTATCCACTAGCTTCGTCTCTTTATCCTCCATCGTCTTGTCCTTGAGAAGCTGAAAATAGCTTCCATTATTGCTTGCATACAAGATCAAATCACTATCCATGATTTCTAGCAGTCGTAATGCTAATTCTTCCATCAGCATCTGGTCTTTGATGTGGGCCTTCTGCATAGCCTTAGGGATATGTTTCCGAGTTGATTTTGGCGAGGTTTGTACCGAGGGTGAAGATCGAACCGAATCTTTGTTTTCCATTTCTCTGGATGGTGCTTTTGGATAGGGTCCAAGTATGTGACTTACAGGTTGCCCAAAAATGCTAAACTCATCCATATTTTTCACATCGGCTATTTCATAGTGCCTATCGTATTTGTCGACCACAATGACATCTTGACCTGTTGGATTCACAGATTTAAACCAATTTAACTTTTTCATTTTACTTAATTCTCCAGGTTTGGGATCTAAGCATATGTAGTATGTGGTAGACTTAGTCTCAGAATTCCAAAATTTGTATAATCCCACATCCTTTTGATCTAAGTCAACCATGTATAGCTCACCTGACCTTCTACATTTGGCATTGTGAATTTCCAGTGGTCTCTCCTCCGGCTCAGCATCTTCCAATGCTTCTTGAAATTCCACTTCGGCTCCTGAAAAGGACACTGCTTCTTGTAAAACTGGACTTCTTAATCCCACTCTTGAAGAGTTAGGGTCTCTTTGTTGAGTTTGAACTCCCCCCATTCAAGAGGTTTCCATATCTGATGTTGGCATCTGTTTAATGCCTGATGATATGACTTCTTGTGCTTTGTTAAGTAGCTCTTGAGACCGAGCTAGGTCTTTTTGAAGTTGTGCTATCTTCATAGCTGGTACTTCTGGCATATTCCCTGTTTGTGCAATTTGGTGTTTTTGTGCTTTGTCTTGTGCTGGTGCGGCGCACGAGACTTGTGCCGTGTCTTTCCATGTTGTGCCTTGTGTTGTGCCACTCATTTCTGCAGTGACAGTTGTAGTTGTTAACTCTTCTAGCTGCGTAGCAAGAGGTAAAGCCATGACTAGATGATAAACATTACCATCTTCAGATTTGTAGTCTTCCCTTCTTGATCCAAATATTTTAGCTACAAAATATTGGTTACTCTCTGGAGGAACTTCATGATTTGTGGCAGCTTTGTAGTAGTGACCGTCCTCATCTACATAGAGGGTATCAATTTGTCGTTTCCCATCTTGAGCTTTGTACAGAAAAATACCTGGAGGATATACGCAGAGTTCTGGAAGTTGATCCTTGTACAACATTTCTATCTCATTGTTGATGTATTTTCCGTGCCTCATGTAAATTGATCCCAGACAGTCTTCCATGAAATCTGGATGTGGGTGTAGTACATTCTTCGCTGTTTCAACTTCCACATATTGAGATGTCTGAGTTTCCTCTATATCTTTCTTTGTCTTGATGTACAAATTCCGATTGACATCCTCATAGCATGGCAGTCCTTTGTAGTGGCCAATCAGATATATCCAAATTTGCTCTCTTGTAATTTCTGTGGATGTACTTGAAGCTTCGTCTCGGCTGGTCTGATTCCTTTTGAGACGGCATTGCTTTTGTCTTGACTCCCTTGTTATACCTGTTTAGTGCTAGCTCTAATTGCTTGCCTCAATGCTAATAAAAATTATTAGCACCCTTGTGTCGGTCTTTTTCGCTTGAGGTCCTTCAGCTTTTGTGGATTCCTTAATCTCTGAGTTTTCTGAACTGGGCTTTGCTTGCACTGCTTGAACTTCTTAGCTCCCTTGATTGCCAAGGTTGATACTGACTTGTTTGGCTGGTGACTTTGACTAGAGCTTTTTAGCAGGCCTCGATCTATTGGAAGCACTGTGATAAGTTATGCAACTTACCACTATACTGCAACGACTGCTCCCTTCGTAGCGATTCTTGAGTCGAGCTAACCTGTGTTCACTTTAGCACACAATCTGCAAAATTCTATTTAGCTGGCAAACTTTTTCACAATGAATGAAAAAATTCCAAGGTTGATACTGACTTGTTTGGCTGGTGACTTTGACTAGAGCTTTTTAGCAGGCCTCGATCTATTGGAAGCACTGTGATACGTTATGCAACTTACCACTATACTGCAACGACTGCTCCCTTCGTAGCGATTCTTGAGTCGAGCTAACCTGTGTTCACTTTAGCACACAATCTGCAAAATTCTATTTAGCTGGCAAACTTTTTCACAATGAATGAAAAAATTCTTGATGTGCCTTTGATGGCCACACTTGTTCCGTGGGCTCGGAAGTGACTTTCAAGTTTGCTTTTAGCTTAACTAAACTTAAGCCAGCACAATAGAATTATGCACAAGTTGCAGTGATTTGCTAGCAAAAATCTTATGTTAAAGTTCTCCAAAACTTGCAACTGTTGTTGCAAAATCAAGAGTCCTTGTGTATGGTCTTACTGCTACCAGATTTGTGTACGGACGCTCAAATTTTACACTAGGCCGTAGTTAACTTTTACACCTTCCCGCGGGTGACCAATGGTTTTCCCAAAAGATAATTTCAATCTGCTAACTTAGTAGTCTTTAATGGTCAATTAGAAGGCCTAGAGACCAAATCTGGTTTCAAATTTCTGACCTCCTGATGATACAAAGGCCGCCTGTACTCATGTTCGCTCTAGGTCGATTTGAGCGGTCTTTTCCAGAGCCTGGGTTGACTCTAGCCGATGACTTCGCTTATGGCTCACTAGCCCCTCTCCTAGGGAAAAGTCAAAACTATGTTGAAAACCGTGACCGTTTTCTCACAATTCCTTCGAACTGTCGATTTTAGACACACCTAACTTCCGGATGCATTTTGAGGCCTTAAATGACGTTTTTTTCAAAGTTGACCTAAATGGTTGCCAAAGTCATACATTTAGTTCAAGTTTTGCTCTAAGATCTGTAGTGTCGCTCTCTGGCTACGTTTGGATATAAAAACTTTTCCAATCCAATACCGTTTGTGAAAGTCATGGCCAAAATAGTGAAATGCAGTTTAGACTCTATCAGATGATTTTTCAAGTCAAATGAGCTTCAAATTGGACCAAAATTGACTGGCAGGCTTATAAGATGCTATGAAACACTTTGGTATTGTCAAATGTTGGTCTAGGGTCCAAAATCATGCATGAGACATCCTACGGGTAGGATGTCTTTTTGCTCAGAATTGGCCCAAATTTGAACCAAAGACTCTCCTTGTGTCCAACAACCCAATGGTATGCTCAGATTTGGGTTTGGATGCCAAAAGCTCCCAAAGCTGGCTATTCTTGCCTTTGTCTGGTACAAAATGCTAAAATCCGCTTAATCTTCAATTTTACTCATCCAACAAAGATGAAACTTGTCACATACACTCAATACAACATTTAGAACATGCATATGATGTCAACTTATGGTTTGGTCTCAAAATCACCCCTTGTACACAATTTGGGTAGGATGTCTAGCAATTCTCGTCTTTTGCCTTTAATCTGTCAAAATAAGGTCAAATTCCTGGTTTGAGAGTGTAAATAGGGTAAAACCTACCTTCTAAACACTCTGGTGACCTAAGAATTGCAAAATTATGCCCAAATCACCCTGTAGACATCCTACGGGTAGGATGTCTACTGCTTATTTTTCCAGATTCAAGTGCTCCTGATGCTTCCTTATGGTCATAGCAAGTGCTAGTTAGCTCCACAAATGAAAAAAATGTGGAAAAATCACTCCAAACAAGCAATTTATGAATTTTTCGCTTTCTGACTTCGCCTTTTGACTTTTGGACATCAAAAACATGGGAAAACACTCAAGTCAACATGCTCCTAGGGTAAAACCTACCCTCTGAACACGCTGGTGGTCTCAGAAATCCCAAATTCCTACCCAAAAACCCCTTGGAGACATACTACGCCCAAATTTTTTTCTGCTGAGAATGAAGCAAGATCTAGTCCAGAGATTCTCCTCAAGTCTAGCAACACAGTGATATGCTCAGAAATTCAATTGGATGTCACATCCAAAACGGCCCTTCCGGACACAATCTTTTCAAAAATGCTAAAGTCCACTTCACCCCAGTTTAAGTGTCCAAATGAGATGAAACTTGGTAGACACCCTTAGAAACACTTTTAGAACATGTGTATGAAGTTAGCTTATGGTTTAGGTTTCTCAATCACTCCCCAACATCAAATGGGTAGGATGTCTGGTATTCACCGTCTTTTGCCTTTTTGAAGCCGAAATAAGGTCAAACTCCTCGTTTCAAGGTGTACATAGGGTAAAACCCACCCAATGAACACTTTGGTAGCCTCAAAATTTCCAAACTCCTGCCCCAAATGGCCCTAGAGACATCCTACGCGTAGGATGTCCCTTGCACATTGTTCCTGACTGGAGTATTTCTGATGCTTCTTTATGGTCTCTACACTTGATATCATTCACCAACGACACTCAAAAGCACAACAATCACTCAAAACAAGCACTTTATGAAATTTTCTTGCTTTCTAGCTTCGCCTTTTGACTTTTGGACACCAAACACATGTAAAAACACTCAACTCAACATGCTCTTAGGGTAAAACATACCCAGTGAACACACTGGTGACCTCAAAATTTTCAAAATCTTCACAGTTTTACCTCTAGAGAAATCCTACGCGTAGGATGTCCCCAATGACAGAATTGTGATTTTTTCAGTTCTAACTTTCTCTTAAGCTCTACCAACCCCTTTGGACTAATCACAACAATTATCAATCATCAAGAAAGCATCCAAATGCAATTTTACTTTTTCCTTGATTTTATGTTTTCACAACTTTGATGAGCCTAGTAGCAAATATGACTATCATAGGTCAAAGTGGCATACTATCAATTCTTGTTGGCATTTTTTCTCGTTCACATGCATCACATTGTCGAATATTTTTTTGCATCGATAAGCAAAGTTGGCCACCAGATGTCTGCCATCAATATAGCTTCGGATGTGGTTTCATGAGACAAATGACCCCCTGCTAGACCTGTGTGTGCTTGCTCCAAGATAGTAAGATACTCCTCTTCATTGGCACACAATCTAAGTTGTTGGTATTTTCCTTGTCAATAGAGTCGATTCCCAATCATTGTATAGTTGGCTGCTTCACTCTCTATTTTCCTTTTTTGTCTTTTACTCATGTCTTCTGGGAATATTTTGTTAGTCAAAAATTCTACCAAATATCTACTCCATTGTGGTGTTACTAAAACTTGAAATAATGTGGCATGGGTCACGGTGTCTCTATTTGTACATTGAGAGCAATCATTTACACAATGATGAGCGTCTCTCTTCATGGTAGGCCAGTAAACTCCCAACCAAGTTAAACATTGTAAGGTTTGATCTTGTGCAAAATGTAGACCTACTATTGTGGTATGAGCTTGACTCAAGTAGACTTCTTGCTCCTCAAGATTAATGCACAAAATCAGGTCCATTCCATCCTTGTTTTTGCAATACAACCTTCCAACCACCAATAGATATAGGGCGGATTGCTCAATCAATCGTGGTGTAATAGGGAGTGGTATTTGCGAATCTACCCATGTTATGGTCATTAGGGACACAAGATCTTTTGACCATGTTGGAACCATTTCCACAAAGAACAGATATGCATTTGGTAAGTCATCGTATATCCCTTTGGGTGCTTCCTTGGTGGTTGAGACAGATGATCTACTCTTTGGTGTGTAGTGACTTTTTTTACTACAATTGTGAAGTCAAAATCAAGTAAGATGATGAACCATCTTACTATCCTTCATGTATTGCACGGTTTGTTCACCAAATAGAGTAAGTCTTGATGATCGATGAAAAATAAAAACTTTAACAAGTAGTGTCAAAACTTCTTGATTAAATACACCATACCAAGACCTTCTCTTTCAGTGGTTGTATATATTTTTTAATTATTGACTGGCATAGAAGATAGGAAAGTTCATGGTTCCCTCTTCTGGCTGAGCTAAGATGCAACCAATATAGCAAAACTTGAAGCATCGATATGCACATGGAACACTTTGTTCCAGTCTGGAGCTTTCAATATTGGTGCTGTGGTCAAAGATTGCTTAAGCTTTTGGAATGATTTCTCACATTTGTTGGTCCATTCAAAGTGAGTGATAAGGCTATAAATGGGCTTAGCAATTAGTACATACATGTAGATAAATCTACAATAATAACCACAATGTTCCATAAATGCTTGAACTTCTTTGATTGATGTTGGCCTAGTCATTTCAATAATCATTGCCACCTTTTCCATGTCTATGGCTATTACCAGTTTTTTATACAATGTGCCCAATAATTTTTCCTTGTCTAACCATAAAAATGTATTTTTTAGGATTTAAACAAATTCTATATAGATGGCATTTCTCAAAGACTCTCATTTTGTGGAGTGCACACAAAGATAATCCATGTATACTTCCAAGAAATTCCATAGATATTTCTTAAAAGCATGGCTCATTAGTCTTTGGAATGTTACTGGTGCATTAATCAAACCAAAAGGCATGACTCGTTAAGAAAAATCCCCCATTTTGTGGCGAAAGCCATTTTATGTTGATCTTTGGGATCTATAGTCAATTGGTTGTATCAAGAGAAACCTTCCAAAAAGCTATAAGCTTCTTTGTGAGTTCCTTGTTCTAGCATATCATCTATGATAGGAAGAGGATAGTTATCTCATATAGTGGCGGCATTCACCTACTTGAGTTTCACACACTCAGGGTTTGCCATTCTTTTTAGGAACCATAACAATCGGTGATACTCAATCCGTGTGTTCTATTTCATTGATGAACTCGACCTCTTTGAGTTTCTCAATCTCCTCCTTGAACTTTTTGGCAAATGTCTCATTATAGGTGTATGGTCTTTGTCTACTCAAAAAATGGCAGGATCCACCCCCTTGAGATCTTTGTAAGACTATGCAAATACATCTCTATATTCCTTCAACGTTATAATGAGAATCTCTTCTTCCTCTTGCGACAAATTTGGAGCTATGTATGCGAGTCTTCACTCTTCTCCAAGCTGCTCTACAAGGTCAATTTGCTTGGCATTCTTAGACCCCTCATAGGATTTCCTCGATTCTTGTCGTACGGGTTGCTCTACAATGATCCTACGATCTTGCAAAGTGTATTATTTATGATGAGATGGAACATTGATTTCTCCCGATTTGTCACTATCTTGCACTCTATTTTGGTCCATATAGAAGTTGTCATGTTTGTTGGCTCTAACCTCTTCTTCAAACTTGATGGTATGGTCATCAATATCTATGACAAACTCCTAGTTAGGGTCTAGGTAAATCTGGGCTTCATACCTTGTGGTTTTAAAGAAGGTCATTATATGCTTGAACTTGAGAGAGGTCCCACCTCTTGATTGAGTTGTAAAGGAAGACATAACAAAGCTTGAGTCAAAATAAGTATCGGGTTTTTCTTCTGCAATAGTTTCTAATGGTCTCCCTTGGTTTACACTCTCTTCTGTGGACACTCTACTCCAATTCTCCCCGAAGTAGCCAAGTTTCCCAGAACTCTACCAGATCTTAAGTTCATATATGGGCTCACACAACTTAATTGAATAGATACTGCAAACCTAGAAAGTTGTCCTTGGTTTCAGATACAATGAGTCCACTCCTTGTCTTGCCCTTTCCGCAAAGTCGTAATTCTATGCACACCAGCACTTCATGTTGTATGTGATTTCAAAATTGTCAATCATCACAAAATATTTGAAAATCCCTTTTCCCAAGTAATGGACACACCCAATATGCCCCAACTATGAAAATTTTCTCTGGCTATCTTAGGGCATGCCAAAGATGGCTACGCCTTTTTTGTGAGGGTTATTTCAATTTTTATCACATAGATGGATTCCCCATAGCTTGACAAATATTTCCAAGGTGTTAAAATGACAAAATTGTCATTTTGGTAAGAGATTTATCTTCGGTGTGCCTAAGGTAAATCTTCATTGTTTCAACTTGTTTTTGCCCAATGTGACTTGGGTTGGTTTTTACAGGTGATTTCAAGCTTGTACAATGAATTTCACAAAGTTTGGACAATTTACCAGTGTTTTGTCACCCTTTTTGATCCTGTAGTCTAATTTTCTAGTTTTGTTGGTGTTTTGACCCTTACACAGCTGCAAATTTGATAAAACTTGCTTAGGAGTTGTATTATGGTCCAAATAAACCCTGCGAGCTGAAATTTTGGAAATACCCTATCTAGAGAGATTTAAATCTTTGGCGTACCTAAGATAAATCTCTGTCATATTTTGACCCTTTTTCGATTTTTACTTCACAATTTGATTATCCCACAAGTTTTAGGATTTACCCATGTTGTGGTTTCAAATTTTTGACTAGATTTGACTTTTCTTTGTTAATTTTCTCTTAAGTTTGCGGGGTTTTTTCCAATTTTAGGCTTGACCAAGTGTTTTAGTGATCCAAATGTTTCCAAAATCAAAGGAAGTAGTCTACTCAAGTTGGGCTACCACCTTGAAAGTCTAGTTTACCAGAATCAGTCTCAGAAATCCCCTTTCTGTCTTTGGTGCACCTAAGATAGATGTGACAATTTTTCAATTTAGATGCAATCCTGATGGTTTTCTACCTACCCTACTCCTACTGAACATGAAAAAATAGTGCAGAAAGTGAAAAATTCAACCTTCAATTTGAAATCCCTACTCTTTAATTAGGTGATGCCCTTACCAACCACTATCTCGTCTCATGGACCCTCTACATAGCCCGTTCTACTCACTAAAGATCCCGAGGTCCTTACCAAGTATCCCTACTCTCAAGCACCTCTCAATCGTGATAAAATCAAAAAATGTGTTACTCTAGCCGAAACTAGAGGAAGTAATGGAAATTACAAGTGAATGCTTTGGGTTTTTCTCTAGTCTAGGTTGTCTCGTCCTCGGCAACGGTGCCAAATGGTCCGCCAACTGCCAAGAGTCACCATTTTGAAGCTTGCAAAGCGATAACCATAGACATAGAAACTATCAATCCATGGGGGGTAGCTAACCTGACTAGTGCATGGAGGCTACAAGAGCTGGCTAATCTCTTAGAAAACTCAAGTCTAAGTAGTTTCTACCTAACTCAGTTTCAAATGTGTGTTTGACATCAAAAGCTACTTTCCCTACCACAACCTTATCCGGACAAATTCATGTAGCTACAAGACTCCCAATACAACAAAACTTAATACCTAGCATGAGAAGAGTATCCTTAAAACTCTCATGTACTCAAATGTCATTTTTGACACTTGGACAAAATTGCGCATTAGATAAACAACCTATTTTAGGTCAATTGGTTTCAACGTCCAAAACACTATATGGCTTCCTCTAGATGTGCTCTATCTATTCCTAAGGTCAAAAACCAGTTTTTGTGTGTGTATTGTGCATAGGGTGCAAAAATAGCTTGTTGGTGGGCAAAACTAAAACACACTTTTATCGTGAGAAACTTACGTCAAATGAAAGAGCTTTCACTTGCAAATGCATTGATATGCTTGGAATAGCAATGCAACACTGTATACGAGAGACACAAAGAGTTGAAGAAACAGTAGACTCACAGTAAGATTCTTCAACACGTAAACTTACTTTTCAAAACTTAGGTCAAAATTACACAAGTTGGCTTTTGTACCTTTGCCAAGGTTTAAAGAATAGATTCCTAGCTATTTGGGCTCAATAAGAAGGTTTAAGAATTGCATCAAGTTATAAACTTGGAAGCCCCCAACCCCTTTAGACTCATTGGCAATCAATAATATTACAGCTGCATTTGGACTTTGTGGGATTTCTCATTAATACAAAGGGGTTTAATACAATCATTCGGAATAAAAACTGAGAGTAGTGTTCTTTGATGCTCTTTTTCTGGCTTAGACACATATTTTTTTATTTTTTGCATGTTCCATATATAATGGTAGTGTCAAAAGCTTCAAATTCTACCACTAGTTGATAGTTTTATAAAATTTTATCATTATGACAAAATCCATATTTAATAAGTGAAACATATATCATAAAAAAGATACTTGCAATGAATGAAAAGGTGACCGTTTTCAAAAATTGCTAGATTATTGAATGAGTGGGTGGCACGTTTTCATATTTTTGTTAATATCAATCTATTTTCCTACGTAACATTGACCCTTGTCTCATTGAAGTATCTCCTTCTCCATTCTTTTCTAAAAGGCCCTCCAAAAGACCTTTGAAATGTCCTAATGAGTCATCAAAAACAATACTAAGTACTCTCATCTTTTGACCTTGTCTAAAGGGCCCTCTTCCTCTTGCCTTGGTATCTTCAAACAATGTGCCCCTTCATTAGCATCCATCGTCGTTGAGGTCATGCAATGGAGTCTCAAAGTCTACTTCACCTTGAGAAGCCTCCATTATAATTTATTGACTGGCTATTTATGTTTGAGCAGGTCGTGCTTTCCATACTGTGGAAATTTGCCTAGGTATGTGATTCCACATGCTAGATTGCAGGGTGAAAGCATGTTAACCTGTCGCGCTTTTGTGCTAGTTAGCAGTTTCAAGTTAGCACATCTTCGAAAAGTTGGGTGTCCGGTAAATTTTTTACAAATAATATCAAAATTTGTCGTAGATCTTGGAGATGTAGCTCAAGTTATTGTACTAGTTAGCATATGTCAAAATTGTGCTAGTTAGCATTGTCCGGGACATGAAAAAGCATGACAATTTAACATGCTTTCACCCTGCACACAACACATGTGTGAAAAATTAGTAGTTGTGCGGGCCATAGAGTCAAGGAAAACAACCAACATTGAAAGCATTGCATGCTTCTCTAGCTGCATGACTTTGTTTATTGTCCATCATCTAATAGTCGCACCTCCTAAACATCTTCAAATTATCTTCAAGTTCATAAGAGGAAGCTCAGCCTTGTCCTCGGAGAAGTTGGAATGGAAGATGAAAAAATTTGGATAGCTCAGGTATGTACAAATGACTTTGCTTAGATATGGTTGTCATTATGTTTCTTTTCTCACTTCATGATTGCTTGTGTGCTATGCTTGCAATAAACAATAGGCGGTAAGTTTCAATATCCATGGGGAGGATACCATGTGAGTCATGTATAGGGAAACCCGACATGAAAAATGTAATATGGGGCATATTGCGACCATTTTAGAAAAAGTTTTGTCATATTGTCTTACAGTCTTACAGTTTCATACAAAATGTGGCATGTTGCTAGAGGAAATCAACCCTCATAATCTACATGGCAAGTATGATATTAGCGACAAGGATTGGAGTGATGTGTTTTCATGCCCAAAGCCAGCTATGGGGAGTAATAAAAAGGTCAAGGTGTATCATGCTAAGCATGAATTTTCTAAGTTTCTAATCTAGAAGCACTGGGATGTCTACCAAGAAGGGATAGTGTTCTACAAGGTCACCCAACCTTTTGCAAAAGGGTTTGCATTAGAGAATTTTCATGTTGCCAAGGATCCAACCAAGAAGCTACCTTTATACACAGTTGCATGGGCCCTATTTTTGTAGAGAGAGCTATGGAGAATAATGAAGAACACCACAATTTTTAGAATAAGCAAAAGATGGGAGGACACCATGAGAAACTAGGGAGCACCAAGGCTCATATAAAGTGCCAGGGAGCCTAGAGGGTGTGTTGCATTCCAAACATTTTTTTGAGCCACTACATTTTCTTGAGATAGATGACATGTTTAGAAGACGTGAATCAAGGGTGCTTGCTACCAAAAAGGGAGTTGAGTATACACAAATGGATGTGGAATTTGCTACCCACTCTTTGCATAGTGATGAAGGTTGTTGTGAGAACCCCTTGATGTCTATACTTAAGGGGGAGATAGAGACATTGATTGACGAGTTTGACCACTAATGCATGTTAGATTGTTTGAGACACTTGTAGAAAAAAGAGTCTGTGAGGACTATGACAAGATGGCAGAAGATGTTGTGAAGGCCAAGGTATGGTTCTATCAACACAAATGTATTCTATCTATGTTGTTTTTAGTGCTACATAGACCTTCCTCAAGATGGGCCATAGTTGGACCATACTTGGAAAATAATTTTTGTAGGCTATATATCCTCTTAGGAAAGGCCATGAGCTATGGAATTGTCTCTTTCTATAGGGTGAGCTAGTAGATAGTTTAAACCCTAGCTATATGTCGAGGTAGGTTGGCTATTTAGGTGATAAGATGCAAATGAAGCATAGCATTAATAGCTTGTTAGATCATTGCGTGTCAGCTATATAGTCCTCATAGGTCCCATAGTTAGATATTTGGGTCATCTTCTTGATAGAATACATAGAGTACATACCATCCCTACATTTAGATTGTATAGCTTAATTTTTTTAATGTGCAGAGATTTGCAAGTAGTTTATTTGATATAGCTATGGTAGTTCTATGGCCAAGTACATATTTAGTAGCTTTATGTCTATTCTATATGCCAATGGTCCATTGGTTCTAGACCATCTACATAACTACTATAGGAGCAATATAGCTTATACATGTTACTTAATTAAACATGCTTGACCAACTATATAGCTACGAAGTTAGCTATATACATTCAATGCCACTATATGGATGTGAAAGAGAAAATGTTGATCTCGTTATATAGCTTATGTTACTGCTATATAGCTTCTATACCAGCCATATAGTTATCGTAGCACTATATGACATGGAAGTGCCCCAGCTATATAGCTATTTTGGAATGTTGAAATAACATGGATGGGTAATTTTTGTTGAGTTTCTTAGCTTTCAACTAGACTAACCTTGAGAAGAAGTGTGTACACCCTCCATTTTGTGAAGGTTTGAGAAGAGAAGCCGAGTCAAGTGTCCTAAATTCCATTATTTCACTCCCTCCCTATGTACTTACGGGAGGAGTGAGTACAATGTATAATGGTGGCTTTACCAGGTACCCTGCTTTTGATATAGATGCACTAGATGTGTGTTCCTTTACTTGCCACCATGTTTATCACATGATGTGTTTCTCACGCATGTGCTTAAAACATGGCAAGTATGTGGTGTCTGATTGTAGTGAACGGAGTTCTACCAACAAGGGTGTCAAACATGTTAGGCCTATGTCCAACAACAATGGATTCTAAGAAAGAGATCAGCTCTAGTAAGTTTTGTTTCTTGTCTCTTAAACAAGAAGTTTTGATTGGAAATCCCCCTAAAGTGTCTTCATTTTCTCTTTGTTAGACAAAGAAACATAAAGATTTGTTGATTATGCAATATTTGAGACACCAAAAAGTGAATCTATTGCTCTTAATGAAGGTACATTTGTTTCTCTTCTACGTATCTAGCATTCACTAATTATGTTTACTTCAAAGAAGAAGACTACCATGCCTACTTTGAAAAAACCTAGGAAAGATGAAGATGAGTCCATTCTGCTTGAATTTGTGTCTCCAAGGACGATTAGACAGCAAAGTACAAGTGTTGAGAACACTCCATCAAGATGCAATTTGCCCATACAACGTGGACGAGGTGAAGAGTTGTCAACCAGGCTGGAATTGTTAGAGGAGATAAAGGCAAGAATTGCTAAAATGGTGGGCTCTGCATATCCAAACAAGGCTACGGTGTTGAAGTCTACCCTACCAAAATGGCTATGCCATAGAAGGCCCAGCCACATAAGTCTACACCAAAGAAGGCGACAAAGAGTTTAAAACACACACAAAAGTCATATATTCGACCTACCACTTGAATCATTTCTAAAGAAAAAGTCAACCATAAAGTTGAAGATGTAGTCTGGTAGACTTGTAGGATGGTTGTGTCTTCTTGCTATCACAAGAGGGCATGCCAGGGTAGCCCATCTTGTTTTTTGTAGCATGTCAAAAATTATATTACAAGAGTTATTTGTTGTCTACTCTCCTTTTCCATGATGCATCTAGTGTTAATTTTATTGCATGTTTTAATTATTAAACACTTCTTGTTGCATATATTTTCTACTTATATTATCCATTTTATTGTCTATAGAAACATGTCTCTTTGTTAACCATAGATACATGAACTACTCCAACAAAAGTACAGCCATTTTGGTGTGTGATGTAGAGCAAGGTGATGATATTGTTTCAAAGGACCCTATGCATGATGACATTATCCAAGAGAGTGTCACTAAGAAAATACCTTATGACGTATTAGTATGTCTTGATGAAGTAAATGTGGGTTTAGATGAAGAAATGGTTGGGGCTAGGTGCTTGCAAGGCATGATTGCATCCATTCTAGGTGAAATTTCTAGTCCTACTATGAAAGATGCAGGGATGGAAACATCTGGTATAGAGGTGCTTAAAAACAAGGTGATGTTCCTAGTCCTACTGTGAAAGATATTGGGATGGAAACATCTAGTATAGAATATGCTTGCAAGGATACAAGGGGAAAAACTCTGTGTGATATTCTTAGTGCTATTGTCAAAGATGCAAGCATGCCAAATTCTAGCACTACTTACGTAGCATGTCCCAAAGTTGATAATGTAGGGAAGGACTCATCAAGTGGGGGTTGATGCTTGCAAAGATGTGCATGCATCCTTACTAGATGTCAATGACTCTAGAGATTCTTAGAATGCTAGGAATGATCAATATACTCTGAATTTTGAACAAATGGTTGAAGTTGAATGTCCCCATGATTAGAATCTAGGGAATGATGGCTTGTGTGGTGAAATTGTTGGGACATGGATGAGGGTGATTAATATGATGGTGAGAATGCAAGGAATGAAGTTTGGGGTAGCACTCAGGCTTCCAACATGGATGCAGCTACATAGGGTGAAGATCAATGCCTTGTTGTGGAAGCTACATGGTCGCATTATTGCATTGAAGGATATAGGTGATGCCAGCATGAATATAGATGGCGATCTGAGGATATGGTGCATACTGTGCTTATGGTAGTGAGAGAGAGGGTAATGTCTTATCTTGGTGCATTGAACAAAACCTATGATTTCTTGGATATGAATGGTTTGCATACCAAAAGGTATAGGACCTTCGGGTGGCAGTGGTGGAAAGCACTTTGTGCATGCCCCATGGTTTGAGAATAGGTACATTACAAATGAGAATATTTGAGATAAACACTTTTTTGTGCAATATGTTCAAAAAAGATGCTACACTCTTTCTTTAGAGCTATGTACACCACTTTCATGTGCTTATTTTGTCATGCCAAGGGCAATAACCCTGGAGGTCAAGGATCGGGCCAAGGGCCAATTGTCAATGGGAAGGGCATATGCTCCGAAGCATGTTAGTAGAAAGCTAACACGGACACCATTTTTTGGAGTTCTCTTTGTAAAAAAATTATTATTTTGATAAATCGAGAATATTGTAACTCCTATTTTCTCGGATAAACTTTGTAATTAATGAGCCGGGGTTACAAGCTTCCAGATTGTATCAGCTAGTGAATTCCCAGCTTTGGTAGAACTCTAGATTATTAGTTTTGACCACCCAAAAACCATGGCTAAGGTATAAAAGCCAATTTTTGTAAGTTTTTTATAAGTTTTTGGATAAGAAATACACAGCGTGAGCTAACGACGCTCACTTCTCTCCTTCTCGCGCTTCCTACTCCCTCTTCGGTTCTCACATTGCAATTGCGTTTGCTACATTGCAACTGCAAGTAAGAGCTCTACGCATTGACGTAAGCCATTCACAGTATTTCGTAGCTTTTGGCGTCGCCGACTCGCGGCCTAATTTTATCATAACTAGGAATTTACACTTTTAAATCAAAAACTAAGCATAGGCGGGGTATGGGGCATCATTGCTAAGCATTTAGATGCATTCTGGGTTGAAAACTACTAGGTCAAAAGTCCACTGCTTTTAATAATCGCAATTTTGGAACTTGACCTAAAGTGGGGTTTGAGGCCATAGGTGTTAAGTATGGAACCTGATTTACCCTTGTAATTTTTTGTGGTAAAAGCGCACATTTATAAGGCCCCCATTATGAGGAGAAGCCATCGTGCGTGAAGGAAAATCACTCGCCGGAAACCAAAATTTTCACGGCCAAAAATCAGGGGCAACTTTAGGGGCCTTGGGGGCTTCCGTCCTCGAGACTTTTTTTCCCCTCGCCGGAATATAATGGCGGTACAACGGCCGGAAAGTGGTCGGAAAACAACCGTCGATTGGTCGGTGGCCGGTGGCCGAATTCAATGGTGGCCGGTGGCTGAATTCAATGGCGGACTTGTCTTCTCAAGGGTGGCCACACATGGGCAGATTGGAGGGTCCGATTTGGACTTATCTACACAAGGGCAGCTACACATGGCTGCCTCTCATGAGAGAGGGTAGCCCTTTTGGCCTATAAAAGGAGGCCATTTCTACACACATTTTAGAGTGTGAAGTTGATGCAACAAGGTGAGTGTGAGGTGGTGAGAGTGAAGCAAGGCAGGAGCTCCATTAAGGGTATAATCCCTTTGTAAACTACTTCTTGTTTTGAAGTACTAAAGCCATTGAGTGACTGCTTTCTCGTGGACGTAGCCCACATTGGGTGAACCACGTATATCATGTGTACTCTCTCTCTCTCTACTCTACTCTATAATCTCGTGTATGTAAATGTGTCTCTCTCCATCAAATAATCTACTCAATTATCTAGTTAGCTACGTCTTATTTCCTAACAATATGCATGTGTGTTTAGGTCTTATAAACTTGTCCTAGAAGTTTCGTAACGTTTGGATGTCATTTGATGTTGTAACGGATGTGATTTGCTTACCGATGAGTGATTGGCTTTTGCTGATTTCAGTCACTTGAGTATAGCTTGAGTTAGATGCGAGTTGTTAGTTGTTTTCCGAGAGATTGACAACCTCTTGTAGCCTCTATGCACTAGTCGAGTCAGCTTCGTCCCATGGTTTGACAAATTAATCGTGGTTCTCGCTAATACTGCAATAAGATAGGATGATGAGGTTATACATGCGTCCCACATTTGGCGCCGCTGCCGGGGATCGAAGAGACCTAAACTAGGGAAAAACACGAGCGTCTTGTGTAGTTGTACTTTAACTTCCTCTAGGTTCGCCTAGAGTTCAAAACTTTCTTTTAAAAACCGCATAGCTTAAGATTGTCGTCTTTTGCTGTGTAGAGGTAGCTTGGAAGTAATCGTACTTGCTGAGTACCTTTAGGACTGTAGGATTGTAGATTTAGATTAGGATTTGGAGAATGATTGGTAGACGAGACAAGTCTTAAGATCAAGACTCTGAAAAACATAAAAAACACAAGAAAACGAGTGTTTGTGGACACTTTCCACAATTCCATGCATGAGAATCTAAGAGTAGGGTAAGTAGGATCCGAGGTGGATTTCAAAACATTGCTCTCTCTGAAAGAATCAAGTGTGAGTTGTAATTGGAAGTTGCAGAATTTCAGGTCTACGGCTAGAAATAGCTTGAAAAGACTCAAATCCACTCAATCCGACTGGAGAGTAAGCCTAAGAGTTGTCTAAACCAGTGGGTAAGCTCAAAGACACTTCGAGGTAAAAATTTCAAGAGTTGGCCAAAACTCAGATTATTTACTTTTTCTTGACATTTTAGGCCAAATTAAGTTTTGACTTAATTCATAGGCTTAGAATACATCATGTAAAGACTGTCTTTGAGAAAATTGGAAAAAAATTGCTCATTTTAAGTCTAAAGTTAATAATCGTGATTATTAACTTTCTGCTCTAGATTGGTCAAGGTTCATACCATTGACTCATTGCATGTGTACAAACAACTTTTGTAAAGGCCCAAAAGATTTGGATCACCAAACTGGCAAAAAGCTGGGTAAAAAACTAAAGTTTGTACTGACTTTTTGAATCTTGAGTATAAATTGGGGAAAAATTTGTCCAAACTTGTTGATATTTGATTCATAGGCTTATGTTGATGTGATAAACTTGTGTATATGACTAAAAATTTGCAAAAAATTGTCAGAAGTAAATAACCGTGATTATTCACATCTGTCCTATTTTTTTAATTTTTTGACCAAGTCTGCATAATACTAGCTTCACCATGTTGTAATAAGCCCACAAACCAAATTTGGCAAGATTTGGACCACTGGAGTGAAATTTGTGACTAAAATTGCAAAGTTAGTCTGCGGAAAGATAATTGATGACCATTTGACCAAAAATTGTCCAAACTTGTTGAAACTTTCCCGGACCTTAACTTAAGGTGCTTAACAAATCTATGTCAAAGTTGGGGCAAAAACTTGCAAAAATCTTGTTGGAGTAAACATATGCTTCAAAACTTGTTGATTTTGCAAATTTGGATATACCACAAGGTCAAGCACATCAAGTAGACCTCACAAATCAATTTTGGTGAAATTTGGATCCCAAAAGTGAGACTTAAGCCAGATTCTCAAAATCAGAGTCTGTGTATACCAAACAGTTGATAAACTTGATCAGATTTGGTCCAAACTTGTTGAAACTTGCCTAGGGACTCTAACAAGTTGAATACTTGCCAAACCTATAAAAAAAGTGCCAAAAACTGACAAAAGTAAATAATCGCGATTATTTACTTATGCTATCCAGAGACATCATTTTGACTTTTGAACTTATACAGTGATAGACCAACATAATAAAGTCACATGGAAATTTTGGGTTCAATCGGCTCAAAAATTGGTACAGATACACTCAGTTTCCAGATTGCAGATCAAACCTTTGATTTTTTGCTAAAGTCGAAATTGAAAAGTCAAATTTTGACTCTCATAGCTCGATATGAAGTGATACACAAAGACCAATTATAAGGTTAGCAAAAACTCTATTGTCTTTATAGAAGAATAGCTAACTTGATCAAACTTGTACAAGAATCAGGTTGCAGACGAGGAATCAGTGGCTTGACAGAAAGTTGCAATTGAATCGAGTGGAAATTGATGACAAGTCAATCCAAAGGTGAGTACTCTATCCAGGGCTTCATAAGTCTATATGAACCTTTGATTTAGTCGTGTACTAGGAAATCAGGGCACACTCGGAGAAACCTCCAGTAGAGTATTTACCGGAGAAAGCGTGGATCAAGGCAATTCCTTGCACACAATTCCTAAATAAGTCTTAGACACTTTTTCAGATCCAACATCCAAAATGTCTTCTTACTTGACTCACTCAAAAATCGGAACGACAGTGCGCTATAAGCATATACTATCTTTTTACAAGACTAACCGTCATGAAGCCCAGGTTTACTTGGACCCTAACGAGGAGTATGCTATTTGCATTGATGACTATGGTATTGAGTTCGAAGAAAAGGTTAGGGCAAACAACCAAGAAAAAATGTACATGGATCAAAATGGAACTCAGTATTTACAGGTCGAAAACCTTGACGTGATAGACAAATGGGGGTTAAGTAGTAAACACCATAATCCCAGATATGTCAGCCAAAGAAGGACCACCAACTTTAGAATTTTAGGGATATGATCAAGTAGACTTGAAGCCATTGAAATGGCTTGATACGGATAATCCTAGGATCGGAGTCTATTGCTGGGAAGATAGAAACATAAAAGATCTTCTGTGGACTTCTCATGCCAAACCAGGACAATTAACGGCCATGAAGATCATCTATATCTTCAAGATAAAAAATAAGGGATTAGCAGGCCTACCAACCTACCTGTTTAGGGATTTTTATAACAACAACATTGTTATGATGACTCCTGAGGAGGTAGAACAAACCAAATACCAAGGGTATTACATACGGGATTGGATATTGGGGCAAGGACCAGAAACAATTCCAAGAGAAGAACATCGTGAGAGATCATTTGAGAGTAATGTGAAGAAACCAAAAGCCACCTCATCAAATAGAAAACTGGGTGACACTAAGGCCAGTCCAGGGCTACATGAGTCACTATTTCCAACAGACTGGTTTGAAGGACTCGGAACAGGACCAACTCCCAGAAGACCTGGAGTTGAACCCAATAGACGTGTTAGACTAGCTGATTTTTAGAAATGGATCAGAAAATACAGTGGATCAGGGGATCCATACGACCACTTAGCAAGCTTTAAGCAAGTGCTAAGAGTAGATCATATATATGATTTCCATACTCAATTCGAGGGGTTTGGAATGACATTAGAAGGAAAAGCTTTGACATGGTTCCAAAACATTCCACCAAGGTCAATCTTGGACTTGAACACATTAGCTCAAGGATTTGTAGATGCGTGTTCCAAAACGGGGATTAAACATAATACGGTAGCTCAAATTTACAGCTTTAAACAGAAACATGGTGAGTCTGTTAGGGATTGTGCAACTCGAATGAAACAATACATTGACAGATGCCCAGAGATGGAGATACCTGTAGAAGAACGACTTGTAGCTTTGTTTTTGGAGGGACTTCTAAACAAATAACTTCATGCTATACTCTACAGAAAAGAATACAACCCTAGAAGCTTGTGTGTCTGATGCTATTGACCTAGGAGACAATTGAAAAATTTTCAACAAAGAGATGTCCATAAGGATAACCAAAGCGAGAAGACATCGTCCACAAAACCAGCACAAGTGGGAACGACTGCTGCGGCACCACTCTCAACCATAGAAGATATGCTAAAAAGGATGAACGACATGATGAACATTATGCAAAAAGCACCTATGAGAGGACCAGGACAAGGGATACCCCAAACAGGGACAACCAATTAGGCCACAAAAATGGTGTGCAATTGAGGAAAAATGGACCAACCATGAGACCCACGAGTGCTACTTTAGACCAAAGTATGATGGGAATGTTCAGTACGTGCCCATGAGGCCACAAGGAGAACCCATGTAAAGATATCAACCTAATATGGCCCAAGCTCAAAGACCACCAATGTGTATGGAAAGACCTCAACTTGTGTTGGGTCAACAACCTCCATATCCAGGACATAATGCAGTGCCTGTAAAGTACATACACTTTGAAGGAGTCATAAATGAACAAGCATTAGTGCCTGTTACACCCTATGCAGAGCCTAGTCCATCTACAGTAATGGTAGAAGGAGATTGGTATAGTCCACATCCACCACCAACGAAAGAAACCGTGACTTATGCTCCACCAGAGCTTGCACCAATGTATTATGTAGATAATCAAGGTGTCAGACCTCCCATGGGAAGACCCATGATGAAGCCTAGAACAGGAAACTGTCATAACTGTGGTGCTGATGACCATTGGAAGAACGAATGTCCAGAGCCTGACAAAAACCTCAAACCAATTGAAGCCTATTGCATACAATGTTGCAAAAAGGGAGGACACTTTCTTGAAGATTTTCCTAAGAATTCTTCAAACAAGGGTAAAACCGTCGTAAACGTAGTCCAAGTGATGCCTAGTAGCTCATCAGAGAGTGAACCGATTGTTCCAATCAAGGTAATCACTAGAGACCAGGCAAAGAAAAAGAAACAAAACTCCTCTGATGATTTGGAAAACACGAAAGTTTCTTCTCAAAGAATCAAAAGGAGCAAAAGCAAAAGATATGAGATGAGAAAACAAAAACAATGGGTTGAAATCGAAGAGAAAGCAAAAATGCTAGCCCAGGACAAGATGAAAGAAACTGGTAGTGAATTCAAGGGAACAACCAAGAAATCAGGAGGATCCATTCTGGTTGATAAAATTTTTGAGCCTATTAATGCTGCCTTGGAAGCCTACCAAGCAGGACCTAAAGCAGGCCAAAACATGGAAAACAAGTGGAAAAACTATCCATCTCTAGACATGGAAGCAGCAAAGCTGGAAGCTTATCAAAACTTGGTAAGAATCACGCAAGAAATGCTGGTAAAACAAAAACCCAAGCTTGAAAGTATTGCAAAACCTGAAGAGCTTGTGGTAGAAGAAGTGAAAGCAAAATTCGATGTGGTGGCAGAACCCCACCTTGAAACAAATGAACCAGCGCTTATAGTGCTTGACAACGAAGATGCCTTAGAAGGAATTCCATTCATAGAGGAGGACTGGCGAGGACACTTATGGGAAAAAGTGAGAGAGATCAATGATGGGAGCCTAACTCTAAAGTCAGCTCCTATAGAGGAAGTCTGATTGGATAACCTACCTTCTAATATGAACATGGATTTACAATCCTTGTACGGGGATTGCAGATCGGAAACTTGAGGAATGTCAAAACCATTGACATTAAAAACATTACCTTCTTACTTGGGAGATAACGAAGATGAATCCATCATGTGCAAGACCACTCAAGTAAAGAGTGGAATAGAACCTAGAAGTAGACAACATTCATTCGATCATGTCTACACCCATCCAATGCACTCTTACCTTGGGAGAACTGTTGAAACTCAGACCATACTTATGGAACGATTTATAGAAAACCCTAGAGAAGGTGGGGATAACGGGGTTAATCTCAAAGAATTTGGAAAATTTGAAAAATGAAATGGAAAACAAAGAGATTTGATCAGTTCCCATGAACAAAGTCAGAGAATATTATGAAGGGGAAGAAGAAAACACCACTCTCCCAGTGAAATATAATGACATTAAAACCATGGCAATACGGGATAGTGGAGTTGGCATAGCCATAGCCACTAAAGCAATATGGGAATCTTGGGGACAGCCAGCCATCAGACAAACTCGAATGAAATTGCAGTTGGCTGACGGACACATTGAGAGACCTCTAGGGCTGCTTGAAAAAGTGATAGTCAATTCTTGTGGAATTGAATCAACACACTTTTGCCATAGTAGACTTTGGGAAAAAACTCAACTGTGAAATCATATTGGGAAGACCTTTCATGCGACAGGTACAACTTATCCAAGATCGGGGAAACAACTATCTGTACTTGAAGCAAGTGAGGTCTATAACAAGAGTCAATCTAAAAGATCACACTTATAGAGATGTCTTGAAAACACCCATCCAAGAGTTTGATTCAGTATCTTTGGATGAAACTAAGCTCCCGTCTTGGTTAAACAAAGACAATCCTATTTGGATGTGTAGAGTCTCAAAAAGTGGAAGCTTAAGATGAGGAAAATGTATCCTAGAAAGGGACTGTGCAGACGAAGCCTACGTACCTGAACCCTTTCCAGAGCATTTATTTGAGCCATTCAAGTGGACTCAAATTTTAGCGACAATGGATGTATGTGTGAATACGTCTTTGCCTACTCAATTTTGCAATGAGGATGGCTAAGACATAATTTCCATCCAAATGATGTCAATCCTCAACATTGAAAACAAAGAAGAGGAACCCAAGGACTTGATGAAAGCTCAACAAGTCTTTTCAAACCTCTATTATGATGCAACTGATGAGTTAGATGAACACTCAGCTACCTCAAAAGATTCGGGGTCAGAAAACGAGCATACGAAAGCTAAGTTGCTCTTACAAGGAGGGGAGGAAAAGTTTTATGACTTTCCAAACCAAAAATTAAGAAGACAAAAATGGTATAGACGAAAGAGAGACACCGGAATTGTGAAAACACGACCTATGCCATCAGTCTCCAGTAAAACACAATCTTGATGTAGATAGATGCTAATGATTGTGTCAAGGACAAACTAACAGGTAGATATCCTTCAACCAAAAACTCAGAAATGTCTCAGACATCGAGAAAAACAAGTAAGGGTACTCAAGAAAAATCTCAGGATAAGAAACCACTCATGACCAGAGTCGAGCGGAAAAAGAAATATCAAGAGTTAAAAAAAGCTCTAAAGGAGATATACACAATCAAAATGGAAACCATGGAAGAGGATGGTAAGGATGTAATGCATGTTCCATCCCATTACAAAAAGTATACTCTCCAAGATCGGAAAATCATAATTGAACAACCTGTTAGGGAACTATGGAAACAAGGCGAATCTTACAAAGGGCCTGAAAACGCTAAAAGGGTAGACTTGGTTGAACCAGGAGAAGAGCCTAGACCTGCTTACGTTACGAATGACCCAACAAAAGAAGAAGAAAAGATTTTGCTAAGCTTGTTAAAGGAATACCGAGATATCTTCGCTTGGTCTTACAAGGATCTCAAGGGTGTTGATCCAAAAATCTGTCAACATACCATACCCATGCGAGATGATGCGAAACCAAGTAGACAAAGACCATACACTTATAACAAAACATTTGCCAGGAAGATCAAAGAAGAGATTGAAAAACTAAAGGAAGCTGAATTTATTTACGAAATTGAACACAGTACCCAAGAAAAATGGAAAATTACTAGTGTGTTAATCTCAAAAAGGTGAATGCAGCTACCATTAGAGACAACTTTCCTCTTCCGATAACTGAGCATGTTTTAGAACGAGTTGCAGAAAAAGAAGCTTACAGCTTCTTAGACAGCTTTTTGGGATACAATCAACTTTTGGTTGACCAAAAAGATCATCATAAAACTGCTTTTGCAACATAATGGGATATTTTTTCCTATCAGGTTATGCCGTTTGGGTTAACTAATGCTCCAGCCACGTTTCAAAGGTTGATGAGCCATGCTTTCAAAGAATATCTTAGGAAATTCTTAGAAGTATATATGGATGATCTATGTGTACATTCGTCAATTCAGGCTGATCATTTTGAACACCTCAAAAAGGTATTCAAAAAATGTAGACTTTATAGGATTTGCTTAAATCCTGAAAAGTGCACATTCATGGGAGACAAGGAAAAATTCTTGGACATATAGTGTCTAAAAATGGCATAGCGACTGATATTGAGAAGATTCATGTCATTGCTGATTTGCCTAGACCAATAACAGTCAAGGGGGGACAAGCCTTTATGGGACATTGTGGATATTACCGACGGTTCATCTACATGTACGCTATAATTGCAAAATCCATGTATAGCTTGATTACGCACTTTGAATGGACCAAGACATGTGAAGAATCCTTCATGAAGCTTAAGCAAGCTCTCACCTCAGGTCCAATATTGAAAGCACCAGATTGGGATAAGGTATTCCACGTACATGTAGATGCTTCAAATTTTGCTATCGGTTGTATACTAGCTCAACTAGGAGATGGGAAAATTGACTTTCCTATTTCTTATGCTAGCTGACAATTGAACATGGATGAAAAGAATTACACCACCACCGAAAGAGAAGGACTAGGAATGATCTATGCCATTAAAAAGTATAGACATTACCTATTAGCCAACAAGTTTGTGTTCTTTGTGAACCACCAAGCTTTGCTGTATTTGGTCAACAAGCCATGCAGCACAAGGAGAATAGTGAGATGGTTCATCATTCTTCTCAAATTTGATTTCATTGTGGTTGTAAGAAAAGGTACTACACACACATCAACGAGAAGATCATTTGTCAAGGATTGTTTCAGGGGAATCACCTAAAGGGGTAGACGATGATCTACCAGATGCCTATTTGTTCTCCGTAGAAATGATACCTAGATGGTCGAAAAACATTGTGTCATTGATGACAATAGCACAAGTGGATTCACAAACACCACTTCCTATCACAATCGGTTTAATTGAGCAATCGGCTATGTATCAATTACTAGCTAGGAGGCTATACAAAAGAAATTGGGACGGGATATTGCTTTTATGCATTAACCGTGAAGAAAAAGAACAATACCTAAGTCAAGCACATGTTACCATAGTAGGACTTCACTTTGCTTAAGACCAAACTATGCAACTAATCTTGAGACTTGGAGTATTTTGGCCGAGTATGAGGAGAGATGTTTGATCTTTTGTAAAGGATTGCCCTCAATGTCAAAAACAAACACCCATATTTCATGTAACATTGTTTCAAATGTCACGTGTTCCTAAGTGGAGTAATTATCTAGTTACTTACTTATCGAGCCGAACATTTCCTGAGGATATGAGTAAACGCCGTCAAAGAGCAATTGAAACTGAAGCAAGAGATTATGCTCTTATAGGGAACCAATTGTATTGGAGAGGTAAAGATCAACATTTGCGTCTTTGTGCAAATGAAAACGACTATATTCCTATTATAGAACAAGCACATGTGCTCGATTAACTGGAGGTCACTTTTCTAGTGAGACCAGCGCAAGAGAAATCTTGATGGTAGGCATATGGTGACCAACACTTTTTGTAGATGCCAAAGAATATGTTCGAATGTGTGATGCTTGTCAAATGAGCAAAAATGCCAACACGAGTAGACAACATGCCCTTAAGACCAATGATGGGGGCTAGAGATTTTGCAAAATGGGGTATAGATTTTGTTGGACCAATACAGCCACCTGCTTATAGAACCCAAGCTCAATATATCATTGTAGCTACGGACTATTTGACCAAGTGGGCCGAGGCTAAAGTGACTCAAAAGAATGATGCCAGAACCACTGCTGCATTCTTATGTGAGTATGTATTCACGAGATGTGAGTATGTATTCAGGAGATATGGACTGCCAATAGAGATTGTCAGTGATCAGGGAGCTCATTTCGTCAATAAGGTAATAGAGTATTTGCTTAATGAGTTTATGGTCATCCATAACAAATCAGCTCCCTATCACCCACAGGCAAACGGACAAGCTGAGCATACGAATAAAATTCTTAGCTTGGTGCTGAGTAAAGTGGTTAGTTTAGGAAGGACAGACTGGGAAATGAATCTCCATGTTGCTCTATGGGCTTATCGAGTTTCATTCAAAACAACTCTAAATGCTACACCCTTTAACCTTGTTTATGGTCTTGATGCCATACTGCCAATAGAATTTCTATTGCCGACATTAAAGGTAGCACAGAATCTTGAGTGGATTGGACATGAATTGTCAGAAAGTCTTGAAGATTTGGAAAAGCTAGACGAGCAAAGGCTAACTGCTGTAGCTCATATCTATGCACAAAAGCGGAAACAAAAACATATCTATGCGCATCATAGTATAGCTCAACAATCATAACACCAATGCTTTGGTTGACACAGGAGCTAGAGTAAATGCAGTCAGTTATTCCACATACAAGAAGGCCACAAGTCAAGCATTGACGGGCAGGAATAGCGACAATCAAAGGGTGCAACAAGAACCCAACTCCAACATTGGGAATAGTCAACTTGAACGTGATAGTACATGCATGTTCATGTCCTCATCAGTTTGTATGCTTGCCAGATGAACACATGAATGAGACGATGATTCTTGGAATTCCCTGGATGCGTACATACAAAGCAGTACCAAATTGGGATACGAATCAACTAAAGCTATCACCTAAAGGAGGGCAACTCATTGTTCCAATTGCACCAAGCAAGGAGGAATGGAAAAGAAGCAATCAACGGACCAATCCACAAAGTCAATCTTCTCCATCCCCTCGACAATCAAATGCTACATGTAGCATGCAAGGAGTCAGGCAAATTTGCGTACCAAAAGCACAACTTAAGGATAAAATGATTAAGATCTGGGTGTCTAAAACTTCACCGAAACAAAAGAAGGTTCCAAGGGTTCGAACACAGAGACGAGCATCTCCGAGAAAGGACCTACATGAAAATGGTTTGGAAGAAAAGGGAGCACTTATCTTCTCCACAACCCGCGAAACCAATCAAGCAATGGCGAGTTAGTCTCAACAGACTCCACAACACCATGCAACACCAAGCCGACTGAGCTACCCATGGAGAGAAAAAGCTCGACAACAGTCAACAGTCCTACCAACAACTCAAGCAATCAGAGCGCTAAAGCACCCTAATGGTACAATCAAACAAGAAGCACAAAAGCTACAAGATTTGCTCTTTAGAAGACATCAGCAGCAAACCTAGACATCGGAAACCCTTGAGTTAACTACTCAAAACCCAGCTCTTGCACAATATATTGGTTTGAATTGCATTGATCTTCATATCATGGTAGAACCAATCACGGCTATGCATAGACACGTTTGTTCAACCCATGCACACAGTCGTCCCGGAGTACGCCATCTAGGAGGGGTGGAAGGGCACTAAGTACTAAGTAATTAAGGGCAATGTTTGAAGAGGGAGGAAAAATTTCTATGTTAATGTATGATTTTTGCAAAATTACCTAATAATGCCCTTATAATTCATCATTAAGGGAAAATATATTGATAATATCTTCCAGATGAGTGTAAACAGTGTATATACTATCAAAAAATCATCAAAAATAGTATTTTTCTGGGTATTTTTCATCATTTTTGTTGATAAAGAGGCTTAAAAATGGAGAAATCCAACAAAAAACAATAAAGCTGTGTTTTTCAAGGGCTTTTCTTAATTATTGTATTTTTACTTTACTTTTTTAGAGCATTTTGATATTTTATTTGATTTTTTCAAATAAACACGTCAAAATTCATAATAAGTAGCAGGGAAGCTTAGATGGAAAAATGGAAGACACGATGGTGATCAGATAGACAAGGCGGAAAAGCACAAAAAATTTCAATAAAATCAGAAGATGGAAGCGGGAAGCCTAAATTAGGCGGGCAGGCCTACTTTTACAAAATTCTTGCAGAATGAGCTACAGGAATCCGATCAGGGAAATTTCTGAGTCTAACATAGATTTCACGGCCTAGTAGGACTAACGGGGGAATCTGGGGAAATTTGGTTTGGGAAGTCCGAGTATAGATATCCATGGTAGGCTAAAACCACCTCATTTCCACTTGGAGCCTTTGCAGAGAGAGCTTTCGGCCTCTTTTGTGCGACTTTTCCGGAGCCCACACTTGACCATTTTCAGCACTGTCTCACACGAGACATGAGAGGTAAGCTCTTTACTCAACAATGATCCATTTTGTACGGCCGTTAACTAGTCTAAAGCCCTAGAAAAAACCCTAGAAATTGCACGAAGACCTACGACCTAAAACTGACCATAGCGGCCTGCCAGCTTGACCAAATCGGATGGGATTTGAACCATAGCATACCCCAACATAATAGAACCCTTCTATACCATCAGATGACCATTTGGCTGGGGTCAAGGGGTCCCCAGTAGAAAAGTTAGGTTTTTGGCAAATGCCAAAAAAAGCAGAAGAAGCTGCAAGGAAAGCCCAGGAAGCGGAAGACGAAAGGCAAGCCGAAGAAACGGCTAGCTAAGGGCAAAGTCATGGATCTCCCCGACCGATCTCACCGCATACAGAACAACTAGACCATCCCATGCCTAGCCCACCACCATCACCTACAGGCAAAGACACCAATGAAGAAGCAGAGCCTGACAAAGAGAAACATTTTGAGTCCACCCAACAAACAGAATCTGCACAAGAGGCTGACCACTTCGACGGACAAAAAGAAAAAGAAGCCGAGCCGGAATAGGAGAAGAAAGCTGAAGAGACTCAAAAGCCGGATGAGGAACAGGCAAGTAGATCTAAAAAAGAGATTGATAAAGAAGCAGATATGAAAAAAGCGTCTACCACTGCACATGAGATGGAGCCCGAGCCAGAGAAGGAAGAAAGGCCGGCACCTGAAGAGACAGCAAGGGTTGAGACAACACCATCCACTTCTACTCAGCTAGAAACTGCCGAGGCATCAAAGCCTCTGGATGGCCAAGAAGAAGACCGACCATCTACCTCCGCACAAGAACCACCAGCAATTATGACGTAGCAAGAAGCAACACACGAGGCTGCAGGCACATCCCAGATGGCACGATAGGAGGAGTGGCAGTCAAATGATGAAGTAATAATACAGGTCAATGAATATGCACGTCAAATGCAAGAAATGACGGAGAGACTCCATTCAGCAGCTTTAAATCGCAGCACAAAGGCCAAGGAACTGGAAATGGTGATCAACGCTCTTGAAGGAGAGCTAGAAGACAGGATGACTATCATCACTGATCTCCAAAGGCAAGTGCAACAGCTAAAGGCAGAAGCGGATCAGCATCAGATAGCCAGAGATAAACAACAAAATGAAATGGAGGAGTTAGGTGATCTACTCACCAAATTATCTGATGCCTGCAAAGTAAAAGACGAGGAGCTGATAGAAGTTACAAATGAACTTCTTACAACCTCTCTGTCAGCTCAGAAAATTCAGGTGCAGTTAGATGTTTCCAATGCTTCTCTACAATATTCTGAACAGAGAATCAATGATCAAGCCATTTTCTTACGGCAAATCAGAGAAAATCTAGCCGTGGCCTCAATCAAAGGAACTGACGAAGTCTATAAGGCACTTGAAAAGAAGAACAAGGACTTAGAATTGGAATTAAAGTTAGAACAATCACAGCGCAAGGACTTGGCACTGATGTGGGTTCAGAGAGAGGAGGAGCTCCTAAAGGAGATAGCAGAACTGAAGCGGATAAATCAACTCCTCAGAGATGGAAAACCCAACACGCATGAAGATGCAGGCACTTTAGAGCTGCCACAAATAGACATACCCTCGGTCTCGTTTGTTGAGTTTGAGATGCAGTCCACAGCAGAGCCGAGTGGTGATGAAGATTTTCAGGTTCACATCACAGATGCAGACAAGAGCTGTCAAAAGCTGAAGAAGACGCACTGAAGGAGAAGATCACCTTAGAGGTGGATGAGCAGTGGAAGGCCACTATGGATTGGGAGTTGAGAGTTTTACACTCTGTCAACGTCACTCAACTCACTCCCAATCAGATCAACGCTCAATGGCACAAACAATCCCTGTCGTACCCTCTCATCAAAGTAGAACTATTACAGGTGAAAGAAAGGCTGTACAAGGATATGCAAGAAGATGGCACAGATAAAGACCACCCAAAGTGGAGGTTAAGCTGGCTGAACAAGAATCCAAGATACCTGATTCTATTCACAAGATCACCTGCATCCCTACAAAGAGATCCAACATTATGTCATGTACCCAGAGTAAGGACACGGCAAGCGCATGAAGCACTACAAAAGAAGAGGCCAACTTGGCTCAACTTCCCCAGGCTGCCGCCTCCAGACAGAGGCCAAGCGACGGAGGAATACATGGTGAAAACCCTAACAGGCACCATGTCTTTCTTCAAGAGTCTGCCAGATCTCTCATGTGCAATGTTATATAAGATCTGCAAGATGCTACTCACATGTATACAAGTTTTTAATGAGCCTGAGCAAACAGGAGCCCCATGGCTCTCATTCTTGGAAGGAAACAAAGGCTTATGCTACCATCTGAGTGGGCAACCTTCAGAAGAAATCCTTTACGGATTCTATGCCAGATGCATGTTCCTGCCCTCGAATAATATGCTAGCCTTTGAAGAAGCATTCTACACTGGATTCTTTCACTGGCGAACAAAGATATTTGCACCGGTGATAAACGACCTAACAACCAGGTTTGTAGGCTACTCAGCGGTAGAGCTGAAGAATCAAGTCACCATGCAATTTTTGCAAGTGCTTGACAAAGAACAAAGAATCAGACACCAGAAGGCACTGGACGTGCTTAAACACCGCCTTGCCCGCCATTAACCCGAAGACTACTTCAGCGCATAAAGCTGTGTCAAGGGACGACACAGGCGAGGAGGGGGGGAATGTTAGCAGCAAGCTAACACTGACACCATTTTTCGGAGTTCTCTTTGTAAAAAAATTATTATTTTGATAAATCGGGAATATTGTAACTCCTATTTTTTCGGATAAACTTTGTAATTAATGAGCCGGGGCTATAAGCTTCCAGATTGTATCAGCCAGTCAATTCCCAGCTTTGGTACAACTCCAGGTTATTAATTTTGACCACCCAAAAACCCTGGCTAAGGTATAAAAGCCAATTTTTGTATAAGTTTTTGGATAAGAAATACACAACGTGAGCTACCGACGCTCACTTCTCTCCTTCTCGCGCTTCCTACTCTCTCTCCGATTGTCACATTGCGATTGTGGTTGTTGCATTGCAACCGCAAGTAAGAGCTCTATGCATTGACGTAAGCCATTCCCAGTATTTCGTAGCTTTTGGCATCGCAGACCCGTGGCCTAATTTCATCATAACTAGGAATTTACACTTTTAAATCAAAAACTAAGCATAGGCGGGGTATTGGGGCATCATTGCTAAGCATTTAGATGCATTTTGGGTTGAAGACAATTAGGTCAAAAATCCATTGTTGTTAATAATCGCGATTTTGGAACTTGACCTAAAGTGGGGTTTGAGGCCATAGGCATGTGTGCTTAGGTCTTATAAACTTGTCCTAGAAGTTTCGTTACGTTTGGAGGACGTGATTTTCTTGCCGATGAGTGATTGGCTTTTGGTGATTTCAGTCACTTGAGTGTAGCTTGACTTAGATGCACACGCACACAGCCGCTCAATCTCACTCTCTCACACAAAACACCGTTGGTCCGGGGGGGCACACACATCAACACTGCCAGCACCGAGGGGAAACACCAGATCAAGAGAAGGTAGAGAAGGGGGGAAGGGGAAACAACCACAAGATGGGGCAACAGTGGCTTGATTGCACTTCACAAAGCACGTACACAGGCTTACACTACCATCACCATGGGCATTTACACAAAAAAATACAAAGGGCTTTGAGGCACACTCCTCTATCAGAGAGCTCCGCTTTGCAGGCTTCAAACGACACAAAATCCAGGAAAAAATCCCCTAATTTGATTAAATTTTGACTTTTATGGGGGGGGGGGGGGTTTCAATTTGGGAAACTACCCTCTCATTGGTCCATCTGGTACCCTAATTTGGTATTTTTGGGAAGGGGGCACCGCCTTGCTTCATCTGCTCAATCCTTCTCTCTTTGTACTTGGGGGGGGCATTAGCGAGGTCGCTATTTCCCCCTAGGCTTCTTTCATTTTTATTTCTTCTTCATTTTTACCCCTTTGGAGCTTAGCTTTGCACTGTCTCTTTGGCCCAATTTTGGTCCTCTTTGTCCGATTCACACTTGTCTTCTTCTCTCTTCTTTTCTCTCCCCTTATTTGCATTTTCTAGTTCAGCTTCTACTTTGCCCTTTGTCCTGGCTTGCACTTGCTTGGCCTTTGCTCTTTCCTCCTTAGCTTTCTTCTGGTCTGGCTCTCTTTGTCTTGGCTTGTTCGGCCTTGAAATGGCCCTCCTTGGTCCCCTTGCACTTGGTTCTCCTGGCCGCGCTCGGGCTCTCTCTCCTCCTTTCTCTTTGGTGCCGGCCTTGCCTTGAAGGGGGCCCACCCCCTTGCCCTTGTACTTCTAGCAGCTCTCGGACTCTCTCTCTCTCTCTCTCTCTCTCTCTCTCTCTCTCTCTCTCTCTCTCTCTCTCTCTCTCTCTCTCTCTCTCTCTCTCTCTCTCTCTCTCTCTCTCTCTCTCTCTATGCTCACTGTCCACGGCACCCTCCCCTTTTTCTAGCAATAGCGAGGTCGCTATTGGGGGGGTAACCCCTTCGCTAAAAAACGAGGGCCACAAGGGCCGCGGGAACGAGTCCTTGGCAGGCTCTACCACGTTATCAGTGTCGCGAGGAGCCGGACCACCACAGGCAGGCGCGCGCACTACGCCGCCCCTTGTCACCAAAATGCGCCATCTACTCCGCCCGTGCACACGGAAGGGGAGCTTCCTCTTCCCTTGCTTCATACCATGGAGGTCACGGCCTCACCTATATAGTCTCCACCCAAAGGGTCACCATGGGCATGTGGGGTATTATCTGCCACGTGGCGGCTTTAGGGTGCAACACACTTTTGGCCCAAGAATTCTAGCAAAAAAAGCCCCTTTTGCAAAAAACTTTGGCACTCCATATGCCGCATTTGCCATCTCTTGCCCGGTTGGCCTTTGCACTGATCGTCAAACCCGACCAAAACCCCTCATTCCAATCTTCAATTTCACATACCGACCCCGCAAGGCCACTTTAACTTAACCTCGATCAGTGCACCCCAAATCGGGAAAAAACATATGACTCCTCACGTTTGCCACAAACTGCTAACTTCGGCCGAGCATACTTCCGTGCTCCGGACTCCGACCCACATGCCATCACTTCCTGCTAGCATCATATGCTGTATACTATGCACCAAACACCTAGCGAGCTCATGAAAACACCAGATGGTGCATTTCCCAATGCGGGCAAGTGGGCTCAAACCTAGGCCCCAAAAAATATTCAACTGATCATAACTTGCTAACAAAAGCTGGGATTCACAATCCGAGAAGGCAAGCATGATCCACAACTCAAGCTCTACACATCCATCCATTAACACCTGCCTGGGCCACCTGTCTCCGGGTGCCCTATCTGTCGGGGATCTGCTACACACTCTAACTTTGAACTCAATATCTTGAGCAACGGGGCTCCCTTTGACGAGCCATCTAGACCAGCTTTTAGAGAATCTCGAGCACTACATTTTAGGACACTCATAGAGCACTTCGGACATCTTCATCTGCTACCCCTACTGAGCCGTCTTTTGAGCCTCCTTGGCCTAAAAATCCGCTTTAGACATACATTTCCGCTATCCTTTGGCTGCCCAGGTCCTTGGCACCTGCCCTAGCCTTCTGCACTGCACTTTCCCACACCCTCTGCTTCGCATAGACCACTTCCTAGCTCGGACCACCCCCTCGTTGAAAATTTATGGTCAACCACATATGGGCTTATTACACACACCAAAAACAGACTCTCTATACACTGCAAAACCACCTGACATATGTACAAAATTGACACCTGTAACCTATTGTCATTGTTCATGCAGGTTGCCCAACCCCTTGCTTTATCTATCATCAACCACCTCGGTCAAATACCTTGCATTGGCCTCCTCCATCCACCTGCAACAGCTTTGCATAGTGCCACACCAAGGCACATATCCAACTGCATAGCCAAACTGCCAGCATCATACCTCCACCACTCCAAGCAGTCCTTGGCAAACTACCCACTCGCAACCAAGTACCTTCAAGAACACCAAATAGAGCATCCTCATGCTCACCATCCAAAGACCTACTAGCTATACCTGGCATACTTGACATACTTAACCCACCCTCCCAACCATGTAAAGCTAGATCCTCTTCTAACAGATCCTGCACATGCTGAACAGGATATTGCATAGCTGCTTTGATTAGCATCCCCTTCAACCACCACTCACAAACCTCTTTAGAAAGCTTGGATATCTCTTTGGAATCCGCATCACCTGTCATAGAGTGCCCCGATTGCGTAGGAAGCACCCCCATCTTTGACTCCGCTTTGTCTTTCTCACCTGCCATGAACTCAATTCCAGCATCATCGAGCTCTCCTCTTCAATTGGCCCTTCAAGGTCGATAAAAAGTGTCTGCTTGTCCGCTGCAATCACCTGCTCTTCTATCGCTGCATCATCAAGCTCTGCCAAGGAAGAGAGAAACTCGTTTTCTATTGCATCACCCTCGTCCTTTTCCACCGGCACGACTACTTCACGCCTTTTGGAAAAACTTTGCACCTGCTGCACCACTATGGCACATTATACTGCTACCTTCACCACCATAGCCATCAACATGGCACCATACACCATCTTTACCTGCTCTTCACCACATGTATGCCTAGACTGCTCCACTTGGTCTTCACTAGGCACCTCGGCTTGCACTTCATGCTGCTCTTTGCCCATATTTACTACCTCTCCACTCACATGTAAGAGGTCAAACTCATCATACCTGGATTGGGACGACTCGGTCTCCCAACTCGTGTCTGCATCCATAGAGATACTATCACTCGACTCAACCTCTCCTTCGGTTTCTAGCTTGGGGATCTCCTCTAGCTTCACCACTTTGATCTCGTCTGCAAACTGCAATGTCTTGCCTTTATCACACTTCAACGAAACTTCTACAGCCGCACTCGAACTTGGTATCACATTCTCTGTCCTCTCTGAAACTACCTGCACTTACTCCACCATTGGAACCGCTCTAGGCGGCATCTTTGGCATAGGAACCACCCTATCTCTCTGTAACCAAAGAACCCTTGGTTCTTCTCGCACTTGCACTTCTCTTTGCACCACCCGTGGCTCGGCTACCACCACATTACAGCACCTTGGCATCACTGCGCTTGACAAAACCTACCTAGCCTCGCACTTCTTCAAAATCTTTTTGGTTCGCTCTCTTGCTAGAGCTACCGCCTCCTCATATGACATTGGGCCATCTATCTCCACTTTATCTCGCACTTCCTCATGCAGACAACCCATGAATTTACTCAAATTTAAAAAATTGACATTTTCTACAGCCATTACCTTGATCAATTTCCTGCAAAGGGCTTCAAACTCCCACTCGAACGCTTGAAAATCACCCTCCAAGCTTTGCTTCAAACTATTCCAGCTTCCGCTTCACTTCATCGAGCTGCGCATCCGCAAAAAATCTGCTTCAAAAAGTCACGTCTAGGGATTCACAATCTGCCTTTTCTTCATCACCAAGGCTATCGAACCATAGCCTTGCTTTACCACGAACCAGGAGCGGGAACACCTATACCGCACCGTCTTCTCTCGATAAACTGCTTTCCAACACGAACAACCCATAGTCTTGAAGCCAGGTTTCCGCATCTTCAACCCCAGTGAAAATGGGAAATCCTGTCCAAGCCATCATTAGCAGCACATGCTCTTCAAAGGCTGCACCTTTGGCATCACCGAAATCACCGCTTCAACATCATCTAGGAGCATCAACGTACTCATCTGTGGAGGCACCAGAAGATGGAGAGGGGGAATGGGGGAACATGCCCAACACAAACACAAGGGCCTCTCTATAGCTCGGGGTATCCACAGCACCCCTATCCTCTCAGAAAACACCTTAGAAAACACGCTTCACACTAGCCGACCACCATTTGCCCAATTTCTACTCCTCACACACTCCACAAATCCACCACACAGAGCACACTTACTGCCACGGTCTATCTCCACCCTTACACACGCACACAACCGCTTAATCTCACTCTCTCACACAAAACACCGTCGGTCTGGGGGGGCACACACATCGACACTGCCGACATCGAGGAAAAACACCAGAGCAGGAGAAGAAAGAGAAGGGGGGAAGGGGAAACAACCACAAGATGGGGCAACAGTGGCTCGATGGCACTTCACAAAGCACGTACATAGGCTTACACTACCATCACCATGGCCATTTACAGAAGAAAATACAAAGGGCTTTGACAGGCACACTCCTTTGTCAGAGAGCTCCACTTTGCAGGCTTCAAATGACACAAAAGCTAGGAAAACTACCCTCTCATTGGTCCATCTGGTACCCTAATTTGGTATTTTTGGGAAGGGGGCACCGCCTTGCTTCATCTGCTCAATCCTTATCTCTTTGTACTTGGAGGGGGCATTAGCGAGGTCGCTATTGCCCCCTAGGCTTCTTTTATTTTTATTTCTTCTTCATTTTACCCCTTTGGAGCTTAGCTTTGCACTGCCTCTTTGGCCCAATTTTGGTCCTCTTTGTCGGACTCCCACTTGCCTTCTTCTCTTTTTTTTCTCTCCCCTCATTTGCATTTTTTGGTCCGGCTTCTACTTTGCCCTTTGTCCTGGCTTGCACTTGCTCTGCCTTTGCTCTTTCCTCCTTAGCTTTCTTCTGGTCGGTCCGGCTCTCTTTGTCTTGGCTTGTTCGGCCTTGAAATGGCCCTCCTTGGTCCCCTTGCACTTGGTTCTCCTGGCCGCCCTCGGGCTCTCTCTCCTCCTTTCTTTTGGTCCCGCGGCCTTGCATTGAAGTGGGCCCACCCCTTGCCCTTGTACTTCTAGCGGCTCTCGGACTCTCTCTCTCTCTCTCTCTCTCTCTCTCTCTCTCTCTCTCTCTCTCTCTCTCTCTCTCTCTCTCTCTCTCTCTCTCTCTCATGCTCGTTGTCCACGGGACCCTCCCCTTTTGCTAGCAATAGCGAGGTCGCTATTGGGGGGGGTGACCCCTTCTCAAAAAAACGAGGGCCACAAGGGCCACGGGAATGAGTCCCTGGCGGGCTCTACCACATTATCATTCTCGCGAGGAGCCAGACCACCACAGGCGGGCGCGCGCAGTGCGCTGCCCCTTGTCACAAAAATGCACCATCTACTCCGCCCTTGCACACGGAAGGGGAGCTTCCTCTTCCCTTGCTTCATACAATGGGAGGTCACAACCGCACCTATATCATCTCCTCCTAAAGGGTCACCATGGGCATGTGGGGTGTTATCTGCCACGTGGCGGCCTTAGGGTGCAACACACTTTTGGCCGAGAATTCTAGCAAAAAAAGCCCCTTTGCAAAAAACTTTGGCACTCCATCTGCTGCGTCTACCATCTCCTGCCCGGTTGGCCTATGCGCTGGTCGTCAAACCTGACCAAAACCTTGCATTCCAATCTTCAATTGCACATACCAACCCCGCAAGGAGACTTTAACCCGACCTCAATCAATGCACCTGAAACCGGGAAAAAACATATGACTCCTCACGTTTGGCACAAACTGCTAACTTTGGTCGAGCATATCTCCGTGCTCCGGAGTCCGATTTACGTGCCATCACTTCTTGCTAGCATCATATGCTGCATACTACACATCAAACACCTAGAAATCTCATGAAAATACCAGATGGCGCATTTCCCAATGCGGGCAAGTGGACTCAAACCTAACCCCCGGAAAATCTTCAATTGATCATAAGTTGCTAACCAGAGCTCCGATTCACAATCTCAGAAGACAGGCATGCTCCACAACTTGAGCTCTACGCATCCATCCATTGATACATGCCTGTGCGACCTGTCCCTTGCTTCCCTATCCGTCGGGGATCTGCTACACACTCTAACTTTGAACTGCAATATCTTGAGCACCGGGGCTCCCTCTGAGCAGTCGTCTGGACCAGCTTCTAGAGCATCTCGAGCACTAGATTTTAGGACACTCATAGAGCACTTTGGAAATCTTCATCTGCTACCCCTCCTGAGCCGTCTTTGAGCCTCCTTGGCCTAAAAAGACGCTTTAGACATACTTTTTCGCTATCCTTTGGCTACCCAGGTCCTTGGCAGCTGCCCTAGCGTTCTGCACTGCACTTGCCCACACCCTCTGCTTGGCATAGACCACTTCCTAGCTCAGACCGACTACCAAAACATCGTCATCACAAACATGATTCTAAGCATGCATACTATTTAAATTTGTGCACAATTAAACAGAGAACTAGTCTTGTAAGACAAAAACATGGGTCATTTTAAAGAAATTTTTACATCTGCTTACTCTAATGTAGCATTGTAAGCATTGAAAAGGTTCATACTATCCTTAAATTGTATTCCTTGCATCCAACTAGCATCTTCAAAAGGATAATTTTGGGACTTAATAAGATACCATTGGATAATCTTAACATGTCGTAGTACCTTGTCTTCATGCCGAAGCATAGCTTTGGGTTGTAGCACCTCTTCTTGGTCTTCAACTTTGGGAGGGTCTTCAATATACAGTTCACTTGGTGGCTCTCCTTTAGGGCTTAAGTAGGCTCACATGAAAGGCATTATGTATGAGCCAATGGTTGGGCAACTTGAGTTGGTAAGCCTTCTCATTGATGGGCTTCAAGAATTGGAAAGGACCATAGTATCTTTTTGCTAGCTTAGCTTAATGCTTTTGATGGCCCGTAGGATTTTTGCCCGTCGTTTGCCTTAATGAAGCCTTAGGAAACTTAAGTAAGACCCGATCATTTTCTTTGAAGGTTAAGGCCCTTCTGTGATTTCAGCAATAGCTTTTTGTCTTTGTTGAGAGATGGATATAGCCTCCTTAATCTTTTGAAAATATTCTTGTAGGTCACGGCTATACTCATTGGCTGCAAAGATCTTCCCATGTACTTTGACTAGCAAGGGACTTTTTGGTCTTTCCTCAATTATCTCAAAAGGTGCTTTTCTTGTAGAAGTATGTACAGTATTATTGAAGAAATACTCTAGAAGAGGTAAGTACTTTTCCCATTGTAAACATTGATCTACTCTGTAACATAATTCTTGAGTAGATCCAGTATTGTAATATTGGCTATCTCACTTTGGCCATCCGTTTGTGGGTGATAGGCCAAAGAGAAATTCAATCTTGTTCCTAGATTTTCAAAGTGACATTTCTAGAAGTTACTGGTCATTCTAGGATCTCTATCTAATACGATGGATGTTGGTAATCCATGGTGTTTGAAAATTTGAGATATGAAGAGAGTTTCCATTTGGTGTGCCTTAATAGTCTTTTTGATAGGAATAAAGTGTGCTTCCTTCTAAACCTATCGAGTATTGTCCATATTCCCGTATTTCCATCGATAGACCTGGATAATCTAAAGATGAAATCCATGGATATACTCTTCCATGGTGAATTTGGGATAGGAAATGGTTGGAGTAATCCGGGTTGCTTCCCTCTATCATACTTGGTCTTTTGGCATACTAGACATTTCGAAACATACTCTTGTATGTCCACTTTCATGGTAGGCCAATAGAAATACGTCTCTACTCCTTGAAGAGTAGGTTGAATACCTCTATGCCCCACATAGGGAGGAGCGGGATTCATGCATAACTTTCTCACAAAGAGAGTGGGTAACAAAAAGCCTATTGCTGTGGAGTGGGGAAGACCAAAAAGTCCCTTGCTACTCAAATTACATGGGAAGATCTTGAGTATAGCGGTGACCTACAAGAATCTTTTCAAAAGATTAAGGAGACTATATCCATCTCTCAACAAAGACAGAAACCTGTTATGGACAAGCTAAGAAGGGCCTTAACGTTCAAAGGCAATGATTGGGTCTTACTTTAGTTTCCTAAGGCTCGATGAAGGCAATTGACGGGCAAAAATCCTACGGGCCATCAAAAGTATTATGCTAAGCTAGCAAAAAGATAATATGGTCCTTTCCAAATCTTGAAGCCCATCAATGAGATGGCTTACCAACTCAAGTTGACCAACCATTGGCTCATACATAATGTATTTCATGTGAGCCTACTTAAGCCCTAAGCCATCAAGTGAACCGATTATCGAAGGCCCTCCCGAAGTTGAAGACCAAGAAGAGGTGCTACAACCCGAAGCTATCCTTCGGATGAAGAGAAGATACTACGACATGGTAAGATTATCCGACGGTATCTTATTAAATTCAAAAATTATCCTTTTGAAGATGCTAGATGGATGCAAGGAATACAACTTAAGGATAGCATGAACCTTGTCAATGCTTACAATGCTACATTAGAGTAAGCAAATGTACAAATTTCTTTTAAATGACCTATGTTTTTGTCTTATAAAACTAATTCTCTTTTTAATTTTGCGCAAATTTAAATAGTATGCATGCTTAGAATCATGTTTGTGATGACACGTCTCTCAAACACCAGGTAGAATTTGTCACTCTACTTTGAGAGAATGAAATGGACTAAAGAGCAGCCATGCTTGTAGTAGCTATGTCTCCCAAGCGCCAAATGGATTAGTCATCCATCTTGGAAAGATGACGTAGGGTAAAAGGGGATCCTCTATCCCAAGTAAGATTGACTAATGACTAAGGCTTTATCTCCTCTACCTCATAGTCGAGGACGAGTATGATTTCAAGAGAGAGGTAATGTCATAAAAGTTAATATCTAACCAACCCAAATGATTTTCTCATATTAAACTCATCATTTAATGTGGGAGAATAAACGGGAACAAGGGTTAAGATATAGACATGTTCTTATGAATTTATCTTAACACAGGGCCAATGGTAAAGGGGCCCAAATGAGAGATGGTCTATCAAAGATCAAGGCTAACCAATGGAGCATAAGACCTTAGGGTTAGCTTCATTTAAGACCTCCAATAGTTAGTGTAAAAGTACTATGACCTTAGGTAAGCTAAGCTAGGGCTGAGCTTGAGGTGGGAACCCGGCCCAAGCTTAAGGTGCTTGAGGTGCTTGTCACGCTTGATGACTAAGGCGCTTGAGATGCTTGAGGTACTTGATGATTGAGATGCTTGAGATGCTACGGCAATACTTGAGTTCAGAACCCAGTTCAAGCTTGAAGTGCTTAAGGGCCAAGCTTGTGGTGGGAACTGGGCCTAAGCTTGAGGGGCTTGGGTGTCAAAAAGTCAAGATTCAATCCCTACAAGGAGGGGGCGAGTCCTACATGAGGGGGGATGAGAGAGAACACACACACACTCACCCAAGGCATGCCTAGTACAAAGAAAGCAAAAGGGACACTTGTCAAGTTCCTCCTCATGTTGCCCTCATGGTGTGCCTGAAGCCTATTGGTTGGCCACCCAAGGGGTCCGATGATAATTTAGGAGATTTAATTAATTTTCTTTGCATTTACAAGTCCACTCTCTCAAAGGGGAAAGGGGCACACTTTTCCCAAGGCTACCCTTCTGGCTTGTAATGCCTCCTGCTTGTGATTGGCTAGGCTTGGAGGTGTCCAATGAGCTTCAAGCACGAGCTACAAGGGGGGGTCGACCAAAGCAAGCTAGGGGGTTGATTGAGGGATATACTCTCCCACACACACTTAGACACACTCTCATTGTGCATTGTGAAAATTGCAAGAGCTCCCTCTCCTTCTCTAAGCAAGTAGAGGCTGAGAGCCTACACCAACACTCTTGGCTATGGAGTGCAAATCCAACCAAGATCCATGCTTCAATTCTTAAGCTTGCCATCTTCTCCATCTTCATTACTATGCTATTATGTATGCTAGCAAGAAGAGTGATGATAAGTGAGGAACTAATTCTTTCTCCTATGAAATGTTTCTTCTTCCTCTTCCCTACCCTCATTCCCTGCTAGCTCTCTCCACCTTTGAAGGTGTTTGAGGTCTTAGAACTGAGGCTTGGGATAGTTAAAGCTTTCCACAAATTTTATGTTATGCTTGTGATGCATGAAGCTTTCCATATTCATTGCATCACCTAGGTCACAAGGAACACAAATATTGTATTGTAACAAGTTTCTCTTAATGGGAGAAATCATAATAGAAATGCCTATTGGAGGGGGGACTGGCTCCACATAAATCCGGTCAAATGTTTTCATGTTCTCTAAATTCTCTCTCTTGAAAAAGTATTGCTCATGCCAAGTTAACTAATTGCTATGTCTATGTTGTTATCTTCAAATATTTTCACCCGCTATGCTCACAAAGTAATTTTCGCTACTCTCAAGTTAATAGGCCAATTCCATTACACCGTCGTCATCACAATCATGATTCTAAGCACGCATACTATATAAATTTTTGCACAATTAAAAAGACAACTAGTCTTATAAGACAAAAACATGGGTCATTTAAAGGAAATTTGCACATTTGCTTACTATAATGTAGCCTTGTAAGCATTGTGTTAGAAGCTGGACACACCCCACAGCATCTAACTACTCGGCGGACTATTATTTTCTGTAATTATTCATTCGTTAAAGAAAACCCGATTTTTCACCTTGTAAATATTAGAACTTACAGAAGTTTCTAGCTTGTATCCCAGTTTTGATAGTTAGATGGAGTAGATGGTTGATTGTGGAACTTTAGGGTTTGAGAAGTTGTAAGGTATATATACCACTTTTTGACCTTAATGAAAAACTTCTTGTCATTTTAAACAAGTTTTAAGTCTGTGAGTGAGCGTGCTGTGTACGTGAGAGAGAGTGTGAGCTTCGTCTTGACGCTACGTGTGCTACGGTGGTCGGAATCGAGTGCGGAGAAGTGCAGCGTGTTGCCCCCGACTAGAGCTACAAGCCGATACCAACATTGCGTGCGTACGGTCCGGCTTTGGGAGCTCCTTCTACGAGCTTCATCGGTTGTTTGGGTGAGCATATGTTATCTGATTTCGCATTGCAGCATATCCACACGTTCACATTGAGTAGAGCTACACATTAGGCACTTTAGATTTCGAAAACGAAGACCTGCAGATTTCGGCCAGAGATCCTACGTGTTTCTGCACTGGGTGTTTTGGGTCGTGATTTTGGTTCATAGACCTTAGGGAGAGCGGCCTATAGGTATTAGTAGGGTCTCCTTCAAGTTCTATGGTGTTTCGAAAGTGTTTGATGGGTGTTCGGCTCTAGCAAGCATTGTAGGAAGAATCCTCTTTTGCACTTTTCAAGACTGTGACTTAGACAAGTGGTAGGGACCTCTGTAGGAATTAGTTAGGAGTCGGTCGAGTGTAGGTTGACACCTTATGCTTGCTTCCACGCGCCTGCGGGTCGAGCTTCGTCCTTAGCTGACATTACTTGTTAAGTGAGTTCTTGCTGTGCTGACGTCCGTCACGGCGTACCCTTCCAACATTGGCGCCGCTACCGGGGACAAAAACCTTAGGTAGGTGACCGAGACTAATCCTTGAGGATTGGGATTTTTGGCTTGCCAAGAGTCTCGCTTTACATTTAGATAGGGTCAGAGGGTGGAGGACTCTCTAGGTCTTAGAGGGAGTCTAGGAAGCGTGTGTCTGGCCTAGATCCTTTGACTTAGGTAGAGGAGGTAGACTTAGGTAGTTTTAGGTAGTAGTCGAGTTCTAGAGTAGGAGTGGGAGTGGTAGAAGCGGTGAGAGGAGAGCTTGAGAGTCCGGAGAGGCCAAAAAGCAACCAGAAACACCATTATCACCATTTCTTCATGATAGGTAGGAGTAGAGTAAGTAGAACATCATGATTCAGATCTAGAGCATTTCATGCATGTACACTTGCTTGGTAGAATCATTACAAGTTTGTAAAAGACGCAAAAAGACGCAAAAGTGTGGTTGAAAGCCTAATTGAAGTCCAAAAGTTACTGTGAGTGTTTCTGATCGGTCTACGGAGCATCAGGAGCATTCCTGTCAGAAAAAATTTTAATTTTAAGCCAGGAGACATCCTACGCGTAGGATGTCTACAGGCCAATCTGGGAGGAATTTTGGGATTTTGAGTTGACCAGTGTGTTTTGAAGGTAGGGTTTACCCTAATTTCAACTGGAAAGTGGAAATTTGGCCATCTCTTGAAAGGATAAGGCCATAAAGACGGAAATTGCTAGACATCCTACCTAATTAGTGCCAAAATATTAACTTGAAACCAAAACCATAAGAGGGCTGCATGAGTGTGTCTTGCATGATATATTGAGTGAGTGAAAGGGGTTTCACCTCATTCAGGTAAGAAAATTGGGCTCAAAGTGGACTTTAGCACTTTAACACCTGAAATTTGGGACCTTTGACATCCAAATCAAAATTTGGGACTCCAAACTGAAATCTGAGTATACCAAGGTGATCTGCAGCTCAAGGAGAGCTTAAGTCTTGAGTTTAAATCCATTCTGATGAAAAACACATCCTACGCGTAGGATGTCTAATGCAAGCAAATAAAGCCAGAATTTGACTTTGAGCAGTGTAAGGTGTTATATAGCCTAAGGCAAGCTTGCTAGACAATTTTGGTCCAATTTGGAGTTGATTAGACTGATCAATATCATCAACAGGCAGTCGGAACAGATTTCTGACTCATTGACCTGTTTATAGAAGTCCAAATCAAAAAGTAAAAGCAGCTGTAAAGCTCAACACAACAAGGGGAAACAACACTGCAAAAAATCCAGGCAAAATACAGCAGGAGACATCCTATGCGTAGGATGTCTATTGGGCCATATTGCAGAGAAAATTTGACCTGGCCTAGACAGTGAGGTTCCATTTGGATTAAGGGTTCCAGAACTTCTTCCAGAAGTGAATTTGGACCTTGGCTGCCCATTTGACAAAGCAAAGACTGAATTCAGACTTTTTCGCGTAAATTGGCCAACATCAAAGAAAAGTACTGTTTCAGATTAGCAACCTAATCAGGAACATCAGCAGTGTATAAAATACAGTCGTGGTTGAGATTAACTCTCCAGTTATACCAATCGTTGCTAAGATAACCTCTAGCAGATAAATGCTTTGATTCAATTGCCGAAATTAAAACTCTTGTGTACAGGTATATTCAGCAACAAAGCAAGAAGTTGTGCAGAAACTGACCCATTGCTAGGTGAGTGGTTGGAATTGTGCTAAATTTCATTGATAAGTTTGAAGAATTTAAGATCAGGAAGATACATTGTTAGAGACCAGAAGGTGGCAGGTGACCAGGGTAGCTTAGTGTCCACCGAAGAGAGTGTAACTCAAGCAAGGTTAGATCCGCTAGCACCGATTATTGAGGAAGGTAGTGATACTGACACTTTGTCAGACAAATCTTTCTTCATGATGGATAGTCAACAGCCAGGAGGTTTCACCTATGATGGACCTATGCGAGGAGGAAGCACCTCCCAAAATCCTTTGAATGATTCCAGGCTTACGATGATCTTCTTAGAGGGAACAAACTCAAGAGGAGCCCTAGTCTATTCTGACTATCGAGGCCGCAAGTGCATTTGTATCGAAGAGAGACCAACACAAAGATTGGAGATAATCAGCGTGTATGATGATGGAGATAGATTCCGAGACGAAAAGGGGAACCACTATTTAATAGTTAGCAACCCTGAAGATTACAAGAGATATGGAGATAACGTGGCTAAAGGGAAAATGGTTTCAGAAACTCAAGAGCCGCCACCAAACATTGATCGACACGGAGCTATTTTTATGTACGATAAGAGAACAATTAGGATTCCAACTTATAACAAGAATGTGGGAATCTACAAACACGAGAGCGAGGGTATTGTCTCTTACTTTCGTAGCAAAGAACCATACGTAAACGAACTAAGCAAAGACAAGGTTCTTTACTTATTCTCTTATGAAACTGCTACGGGGAAGGGCATAGTTTTTGTTGATAGATACGGGAGAGAATACCAACGTATTCTCCCAGAGGAAGTAGAAAGAGCAACAGGTTCAAGAGCATCAGCATATGCCCCTGAGGAAATGCCGAGAGCCGTCCACACCCCAAGCAAGTCAACGAATCCATTTTCAGATGAGTATGACACTACGTCACATTCCACCAGACAGCAAGTATTCAACAACCAAGACCAACCAGCAAACCAACCATCATTGCAGGCATGGCTTCGACAGAGCGCAACAATGGAACTAGATCGAAACCGAGATGGTTATCAAGCCGCACGAGGGCTCAGGGATTTGCAAGAACCACCACACTATTCAAGGTATCAAGCAGAGAGTAAGCCAAAGACACAAGGGTCGACCGAGCTTGGAGGACCACCCATGGAACGAGTTCGAAGAGAAGAACCACCTCCAGCGAGAACCGTTAGGAATTATGGCTTAGGAGCACCGTTGGGCGAGGAACCAGCCTATTACAGAAGGCCTGAGGAGGTGTATAGACTTGGACGGGGTGATCCAATGATGAGGTTTGTAGACCATCGCAGAATTAGACCTTCTCAAGTGCAAAAATGGGTAAACAAGAAATACACAGGAAACAGAGACCCAAGAGATCATGTAGCAGCCTTTGTGCGTGTAATAAGAGCCGAAGAGGTGTTAGACTTTCCTACCCAATTTGCAGGGTTTGGACTAACCCTAGAGGATGATGCTGCAACTTGGTTTGACTCTGTGGAGCGTAGAGACTTCGAGTCAATGGAGGAAGTGTTTGATGAGTTTATTGAGGAATTCTCTCAAAGGGGAATAGCTCATAATACTGTCTCACAAATCCATAAATTCAAACAAAAAGATGGAGAATCTGTATGAAAGGCAGCCCTAAGATTAAAAAGATATGTTAAGTTATGTCCTGTCGAAGAACTGCCAACTCAGTCCAGACTTATGCTGATATTCATCCAAGGACTAAGGAATGCAGATCTCCAGAAAGAATTACATATGAAGAGGAGCACGACGTTGAATGAGTTGACCAAGGAGTCTCTGTACCTTATGGACAATTGTGTGGTCTACAAAGAAGGGGAGTTCAAGGACCTTGATGACGATTCATCTTCACAGCAAAGTGGGAGCAAGTCTTCCAAGACAACACTGAAAGGAGAAATAGCGGTAAACCAGGAGCAGCTCGTAGATGAAGTATTAAAAAAGATCAACTTATACACCAAACCCAGGCTAAACAACCCAAGTGGTGTGCTAATGAAAAAAAATGGATAAACCATGGGACCGAGGAATGTTACTATAACAAGGGATATGTGAGGGAGAGACCTTACGCTCCCCAAGCTCTTGTAGCTTCCCGTCAAGTTCCACCGATGCCTAGATATCAAGCAGGCAACTTACCAGGACCTGTAGGTGTAGAAAGACCACAACCGGTGTTGGGGCAACAACCACCCCTACCAGGTTTACGACCAGTTGGTATAAGATACACACCAACGGTAACTGAATCAAAAGAAAAAGTTTTGGTGCCTATGCATGCATATTATGAAGATCTCAATGGATATGCGACAAACCCTGTCTATTATCCACCGGAAGAACCTGCGACACCAAAACCATGGAGCATAATAGGGAATCAAGGACCTCCAACTGCTGCACATGCATCAGGAGAAGGAAGATATAGCTTAGATGAACGAACATTGTTGTTCATAGCCAATGGAGGCATGGGCGGATAGAGACAGGCTTACCAGAAACGAGGGGCTCAAGGAGCACCTCAACAACCCAAGGGCCCCTGTTACAAGTGTGGCGGAGACCATTGGCTGAGAGACTGTCCTCATGATGAAATCATTAGAGTCAATACGTATTGCCCAGAATGTGGAATTACTCATTTGATTCCCGACTGCCCTAAAAACCCGAGCAAAGGAGCAAAAACCACCTTGAACCTGTTGGAAACAGTACCTTCCAATGGAGTATCGAAAAATGAAACAATCATACCTGTTCAGGCGGTAACACGGGCCCAAGCCCAAAGAAGGACGAAAGAACCCATAATAGAAGAACCAAAAACAGATGCCCAAAGTTGAGAAACGAAAAATCAGAGAAGCACTTGGAAAGCGAGAAAGGCGCGTAGGAAAGCCAGGAAAGAACGAGAGCAAACAACCCTATCTGATGAGTTGAAACATACAAAGAACAGATTGGAGCGGTTAGAAGATCTAGCTAGCTTAAGCTCACACACCACAGCAGCCATAGAACCTAAGGAAATAGCAGAGCCCAAAAGTGCAGGATCAGGAGGATCTGTACTGGCAGACAAGGTAAACGAGCAGCTAGATGCGCTTCTAAAAGCTTATGAAGCTTGACTTAAAAAAAACCAAACCCAGGAGAAAAGGTGGATGACTTATCTATATGCAGAAATAGAAAAACAAAGGTTGGATATGTGTAAAAAGATGATTGAGACGGCTCAATCATTGATGGAAGACCCGTTGGGTAAACCGGCAAATTGCCATGACGCACCAGCTTCGACCCCTATTCCAACTCCTATTCAACCAACATTAGAGAAACATGAAAAAATAAAGGAAAGACTCACTAATGATTATGAGTCCAGAGGAGAGCCTATCATAGTGCCAAATACCACCGATGAAGCAAGTGACGGGGTCCATCCTAAAATATTGGCAGAAATGGGAAAGGACGGTAACGGTCTAGATGATCTGTGGAAGCAAATCTGAGAGGCCAACGAGGCTAATAGGATGAATGACCACATGAATAGCACGAGAAAAGTAAAGAACGCGATCTTACCTCCTATTGAAGAATTTGAGGCAAGATCACAAATGAACTTTGAGATACATTCACAAGGGGGAGACCAAGGATCTATTAGTTCGAGGCACAGCCAACCAGACTCTTTGAGAACTTTACCCTCTTACCTAGGAGAATATGAAGCTAAGTCGGAAGTGAGAGCACTCCCATCTCAAAGACTTTCTTCTAACAAGGTGATGGATTCACAAGGATTGATTGAGCTGTTATCCACCCCGGTGGCATGCACAATCACGTTAGAAGAACTCCTAAGGTTAAGGCCAAACATGTGGACCACAGTAGGAAAATGCCTTGAAAAATTTGGAGTGAAAGACCCCACCTTGAAACTACAAGAAGGAATCAGGGAGTTGGACAGGCCTAACCTAAACACTAGGCCGGTACCATTGAATAAGGTTGGAGAATATTGTGAGGGAGAAGACGGAAATACGACGCTACCGGTAGAATTCCAAGGAGTAGTTTCCAAAGATATTCTTGACAGTGGAGCGGGAGTTGCTATCGCCACCAAGGAAATCTGGAAAAAATGGGGAAAACCAGCTCTGAGGGCTACCAGGATGAACCTGCAGTTGGCAGATGGGTTCATGGAGAAGCCTCTCGGACTCTTGGAAAAAGTAATTGTCACTTTGTGCGGGATCGAGTATGAGCATACATTTGCAATAGTCGATTTCGACAAAAAGAACAATTATGAGATAATCTTGGGACGACCATTCATGAGACAACTGAAGATGGTCCAAGATTGGGGCTATGACCACATATACCTCAGACATGGTGAGACGACAACTAAAATACACCTAAAAGATCATAGTTACAAAGATGTAAACCAAACACCTGTGGAAGAATTTGATTCGGCTACAGTAGAAGGATCAACACTACCAGCATGGTTAGGGCAACCAAAAGAGCTATGGATGTGCGGAGCTTCACATTGTGGAAGCTTAAGAAAAGAGGAACTCGTCTTAGAAAGAGCAATTGAGGACAAAGAGTATATTCCAGAACCTTTCCCTGAAGATGCCTTGGAGCCTCTAGAATGGGAACACATACTGGCAACATTAGATGTATGTACCATTACCGACAGTCCAACAACAAAATTTTGCGATAAGGATGGCTACGATGTGCTACCCTATTACATGGTAAGCGTTGTGCCAGAGAAAGAGACGATAGAACCTCCAGAACAAGAAGAGTTTTACAACTCCTCTGAACAATTGGAAGTAAATGATGAGGCAGATAATGAGTGTTCAGACACCTCAAGTGAGCGTGGGAATGAAGCCGATAATATCAAGTTTTATAATTTTGCTAATCAACACCCTAGACGCCAAGAACGCTATAGGAGGAAAAGAGCCGGAAGGCAAGCGAGAGAGAATCTGATGCCCAGGATAAAAGGTAAAACTCACTATTTGATGCTTGTAAAAGCAGAGGATTGTGTGAAAGATCAAATATCAGGGAAATTCTCAAAAAATCGAAAAGAACGAACACGAGAAGAAATAAAACAAGAAAGAAAAGCTAGAACCGAAACAAAATCAGAAAAATCAGAAAAAGAACCAACAAAATACCACGAGTGGACCAAACTGGAGCGTAAACAGAAATACCAAGAACTGAAAAGGTCTTTGAGAGAGATATGGACTACTGAAAAAGATAGTGATGGTAAAGGGGAGTCAGAACAGGGCAACATGAACGTACCACCACACTATAGGAAATTTACTATCCAAGATAGAAAAATCATCATGACACCACCAATCAGGGAGAGAACCAACCAAGAATCTTACGATGGGTCTGAAAATGCAAAAAGAATAGACCTCGCAAGACCAGGTGAAAAGACTCAGCCGGTCTATATAGCTAACGATTTACAGCTTGAGGAGGAAGTGCAGCTAACACAACTTCTCACGAAGTATAAGGATGTGTTCGCCTGGTCCTATAAAGACCTCAAAGGAGTTGATCCATTGATATGTCAACATACAATTCCTTTAAAATCGGATGCAAAACCTAGCAAACAACGTCCTTATACATATAATGATACATTTGCCAAACGAATCAAGGAAGAGATTGATAAACTGATGGAAGCAGAGTTTATCTATGAAATAGAACATACAGATTGGGTTTCACCCATTGTGGTAGTTCCCAAGAAGAACGAAAAACTGCGGGTGTGTGTAAACCTCAAAAAGGTGAATGCAGCAACCATAAGAGATAATTATCCCTTGCCAATTACAGAACATGTCCTTGAGCGAGTGGCCAAGAAACGGGCTTATTCCTTTCTGGATGGGTTTTCAGGATACAACCAACTGGCAATAGCAAGAGAGGATCAACACAAAACAGCGTTTGCAACAGAATGGGGGATTTATGCATATCGAGTTATGCCATTTGGCTTAACAAATGCACCAGCCACTTTCCAGAGGTTAATGACTCACGCTTTCAAGGAATACCTAAGGATATTCTTAGAAATTTACATGGATGACCTGTGTGTACACTCTCTTCTGCGAGAGGAACATACTGACCATCTGCAAAAGGTCTTTGAAAAGTTCAGAACATATCGAATCTGTCTAAACCCGGAAAAGTGTGTATTTATGGTTAAGCAAGGACGAATCTTAGGACACATTGTCTCAAGAAACGGCATAACCACATACCTAGACAAAGTCAAAGTCATAGTAGACCTGCCCAGGCCTACTAATGCGAAACAAGGGAAATCCTTCATGGGGCACTGCGGATATTATCGAAGATTCATATACATGTATGCGGTTATCGCACAACCTCTGTATCATTTGCTAGTCAATTTCAAATGGAACAATGAGTGTGAAACTTCATTCCAAATGCTGAAAGAAAACCTTATATCCGCACCTGTATTAAAGGCACCAGATTGGGAAAAGATATTCCATGTGCACATAGATGCTTCAGCATATGCCATTGGAAGTATTCTAGCTCAACCTGGAGACGGAACAATGGATTTTCCGGTCTGCTATGCAAGCCGATAGCTAAACAGTGCAGAAAAGAACTACACAACCACCGAGAGGGAAGGGTTAGGAATGATTTATGCTGTAAAGAAATTTCGGCATTATTTGCTTGCAAACAAATTTGTGTTCTTCACGGATCATCAAGCTCTTTTATACCTAGTAAATAAACCTTGCAATACAGGGAGAATCGTACGTTCGTTTATTATATTGCTAGAATTTGACTTCACATTGGTGGTCAAAAAGGGTAAAATCCATCTGCAAGTTGATCATCTTTCAAGAATACACAGCGGGGAAGCTCCTCAAGGGGTAGATGATGACATACCAGATGCTTATCTTTTCAACATTGAAATGGTACCCAAATGGTCTCAGGAAATAGTTAGCATTCTCTCCTTTGGAAGTGAGTTTGATAATACAGGATGTAAATCCAAATAGCAAACAATTCGACAAACAAAAAACTTTCAGTTGATAGTAGGACAGCTGTATCATCTTGAATCTGACTCAATCCTACAATTATGTATAAATCCGGAAAAATTCGAGTGCTACCTTGAAGAGGCACACGTCTAGGGATGTGCATTTCATTGTTCAACAGTGAAAACACACCAGAGACTGAAACAGTTAGGGGTTTATTGGCCAACTATGTATGCGGATACACATTCTTATGTTACCAATTGTACAATATGTAGTGCCAAACGACCAGTGGATCACGCAACTTTGTTTCGGGCGAACATAGCACCTGCATGGAGTCAATATATCATTGACTTCCTAACCACTAGAACGTTCCCTGAGAACATTACAAGAGCACGGGAGAAAGCTATAGAGCTGGAAGCTCGTGACTTTCAGTTAATTGGAAATCAACTCTATAAGCGGGGAAAAGACAATCAACTTAGAATCTGTGCAAGTGAAAGCGAATACCTGCTGATTCTCGAACATGCACATAGCGGAGTAAGTGGAGGCCACTTTTCGGGCGATAAGACGGCAAAAATTGTCTTGACCGCAGGAATTTGGTGGCCTACATTGTACATGGATGCCGATGAGTTTGTAAAGCGTTGTGATGCATGTCAACACACCAAGATACCAATCAAAAGAGATGAGATGCCATTAAGGCCAATGATGGGGGCAAGGGCATTTGCAAAATGGGGCATTGATTTTGTGGGACCTATATCACCCCCTGCATATCGCACCTATACCCAATATATCATTGTGGCTACGGACTATCTCACAAAATGGGTCGAGGCCAAAGCAACACAAAAAGCTGATGCACGCACCACAGCTCAATTTTTGTATGAGAATGTTTTTGTACGTTACGGGTACCAATAGAAATTGTCAGTGACCGTGGAACACACTTCCTCAATGAAGTCATTGAATATCTACTAGAGGAATTCATGGTCATACATAGGAAATCAGCACCATACCATCCACAGGCCAATGGGCAAGCGGAGGCCACAAATAAAACACTATACACGGTTCTCACTAAAATAGTGTCAGAATCAAGAACCGATTGGGATCGGCATCTATACTCAACACTATGGGCATACATGGTAGCTTACAAAACCTCAATAGGAACAACACCATATAACATGGTGTTTGGGCTAAATGATATACTACCCATAGAGTTTTTAATCCCAACTCTACGAGTAGCAACAAGCTTGGAATGGACAGGGCATGAACTCTCTTCAAGAATTAATGATCTTGAAAGGCTAGATGAACTCCGCTTACGAGCTGTCGCTTCGATCTATGCTAAAAAGAGAAGACAAAAGGATTTTTTTTTACAAACATGTGCGTACCAAAGAGTTCAAAACAAGTGATTATGTACTTGTTTATACCTTGAAGCAACATGCCAAGAAACTAAAAAAGCGAGGGATGGGACCATTTTTGATTCATGATCTATCACAAAGTGGAGTTGTCAAGCTTGCTACATTAGCAGGTGAAGAAATGCCAAATTGGATTAGTGGGTGTCGACTGAGGAGATATCATTTACCACTCACACAGGAGATGCTCCAACAAATTCACCAAGGGAAGCAAAGAATGAAGGAAAAACAGAGAGTACGAGAGGAAGCTCAAGCCGAAGCACAAGAACGCATTGCAAAAAGACGGCTTCTGCGACAACAACAACAGAGTAAACCACCATTGAGAATCAATGCCATTCGACTGATGAACCTGGAGGAGGAAACAGTAGAGCCAATAATTACAGTCAAGGTGGGCAACAATCAAGTTGAATCAACACCCTTGCTCAATTCGGGTGCTCAAGCAAATTTGATCTCTTACAAATTATACCAACAGCTCCAAGTCACAGATCAACTTCATCCTACTCAGCAAGTGCTGGAAAGTATCACATCACACGCATTGAAAACATTAGGATGGACTATATTGCATGTACAGCTACATCAATATATTTACCCACACAAATTCTATGTGGTGACAGATGAAAGCACACAACAACCAATGATGCTAGGGCAACCTTGGAAAAAAGCATACAATGTCTAGATAGACTGGAAAGCAGAGGCGGTCAAAATTCAGTACGAACATGAACAACAGGTAATAGCTTTTGCTCAGAAGTACCATCACGATCAACTGCAAGCCATGCAAACACTGGCAATAAAGACAAAAGAACAAATACCATCAAAGAACAACATGAAACCTAAGACCAACAACCAGGTAAAGGCCAACCATGCTAATCACAGACAGCTGAAGTCACCGGCTACACTGCAAAAATCTAGGCTACCAAAACAAGGTAAACAAGTATGGATGCGGAAGGATAGAAAGGCCATGGCGGGAAGGAAACAATGTAACAACCGGATTCCAACAAAGCAGACGGTGCAACCCAAAACCAAGGTAACCAAGCAGATATGGATCCCAAAAAAATGCTTATCCATAACCCAAATGTCACTCACATTTGGATACCAAAGCAAAAGCCAAAGGAAATACTTACGGTACAAGCAACAATAGAAAGCAGACATTTGCAGGTCGACAAGGAGAACCGATATATGTGGATGCCGATGACAAACAAACTAGTGGCAAACAAGAAAGTTCCAAACCATCTACAAAAGTTGTTAGCACCAAACTACCAATGGAAAGCCAAGGCCATAAGGCCCATAGCTATCACATCCAGGCCATCTCTATCCTCAGATACATATACGACTCCAACAACAGTGTCGGCAAAGCACTTGCCTCTTGCCAAAAAGACAATTAAACAGAGAGCAATAGAATTATAGCTGCTACTTGCAAAGAAAGCAGGAAGCCTCGACGACGAATGCCAATAAGCATCTTGCTTATTCCCTTCTCTTGCACAACATTAATTTTTCCATGCATTGACCGAGTATGCATAAAATAGGGCCACATTAATTGGCCAGGCATTAGCACGACTTTTTCAACCTATGCACGGCACATACTCCGAGGCGAAACCTTGTCGTCCGGGAGGACTCCGACTAGAAGGAGGGGAGGCATTCTCAATGTGGAACCAATAACAGAAACAAAAAAAAAGGGGGGGCATGATTTTCGACTATTTTAAGGGTTAACGTTTGATTGCGAAATTTTCTGGAGTAACCCAAGTATATATGCCCTTATACAGCATGAAGCTACAGGTATATGGGGCCAAACGCCAAATCAAGCCCCTAGGTGTGTGTATATAAGTAGAAATAACCATTTTTTCAGGCAAAATATTGGTAAAATGGAGAAATCCGGCCATAAAAATTGCATGCGAGTGTATATAATGTGTTGCGGTGATGTTTGTGATCTATTATGAATTTTGGGGATTTTCTGGGTTTGATTTGCTATTTTTCTTTTAATTTTGCTAGTTTTCGACAGAAAAACTTCAAAAATACAAAAAACAGGTGAACAACAGTCGTAATGAAAAACAAAAAATATGGGGATGACCAGTGACTAAAGAACAACCTATGGTACAGTGGGGGTGCAATTATGAGACTGGAGCGGAAAGCGTGTTTTAGCCAGGTTTTGACCGAAATGACAAATTTCTGGTTAACAGAGCAAATGGAGTCCAAATCAAGAAATTTTTGAGCCTAAACTGCATCTTGCAGAAAGATAGGAACACATGTCAAATTTCATGAAAAATGGTTCGGGGACTTCCATTATGAGAATTTTTCACCCCATTTTTAGCTCATTCTCACTATTGACTTTGTGGAGAGAGCTTCTGCCACCTAGAGCGGATCGACCTTCCAGCAGCTTCTACGATGCGCACGTCTACCCGACCAGCTCCAGACATGAGAGGTAGGCTCACCACCTTGAGATTTTCGCGCATGTTTGTCATTCTGTCGCGAAAACTAGCGTAGAGGTCACATACAAAGCGAGCGGTAGAGACCTGCAAGTAGAAACGGCGGCCTAACTGCTAACCCGAAAGCAACAAGACTTCATTGGCAGCTTACCCTAGTCTAGGAGACCAGTCCTGGATAGCCAAAGGCAGTGGGAAACCATCGGGAAAAACCCTAATTCCCAGAAACCCGCAAGAGGCCACCAGATGGGAAATCAGCGAAACGGCGACCAAATGCTACCAAAATTTATGGGTAGGAGCATCTTGACATGCTCGACAAGTCCATATGACCCGCATGACCAAAAAGTGACCTGAAGCGGCACTAAACCTCAGAAACGGCATCAGACACACAAAGCGTCAAAATGCACTTGTGGCCAAACCGCAAGTCCGTTTGCCACCAAACTTCACGAGCGGCTTTCCTAGACCATCAACAACCAAGTCCTATGGTGGTAGACCATCACAAATCATCAAAGGTATGTAAACGCCACCACGGGTGCTTCTAGAGCGACAAATTGCCAAATGGAGCTTCGGTGAAGCCAAAGTCAACAAAAACCATACAGTAAGGATCCCCAAGGGATTGGGAAGCCATGGAGACCAACATCGAGGAATTTCATCGCCAAAAAGCACTCCAAAAGTCAAAAAACGGCTCACAGGCTCTGAAGTCCACACAGGGAGTTATACTCTATCCATTTGACTTTTTTATTGAAATTAAGCTAAAAAGGGACTTAGGGGGGCAAAGGGCAAGCACTGGGAGCACTAACACTAGAAAAATCATCAGGAGACATCCTACGTGTAGGATGTCTCAAGGGCATTTTTTGGCACAAAACCCAACAATTCTTGTCATGCACATGTTCCAAATGACAGTTACAAGCCGTACACCAAGTTTCATCACATTTGGATAAGATTTGATCTCATATGCATGGAAAAACGCAAAGTTAGGGCATAAAGGCACTAATGGGCCATTGACCTACCAAATCTTGTCCAAATCTCATGAAACCTGCACAACACATTCACATACACATCAGCTTACTTTCTGTGTGGTAAGGGAGTAAAAATGAGGAATAAGACATCCTACGCGTAGGATGTCTAATGAACCTTTTTGGCATGGAAGAAAAGTTTTGTCATTCCAGATTTGATTACCTCATTAGCAAGAGCCCATATGTCAAGTTTTAAGCCATTCTAATCACTTTTGACCCCCAACACCTTCAAGAAACACTTTTTGAGCCCAAAAACACCTCACAGAGCCCTACAAACATCAAATCTTATCCAAATGCAAATCCAAGAACATGGCCATGTTCCATAGGCCAAGGACAACCCACAGAACAAGTTTCATGCAATTCTGATGAAATAGACATCCTACGCGTAGGATGTCTTAAGCTTGAATTTAGCCTTCTGTGCAAGAAATGACATCATAGGAGCCAATACCATGATGCATTGAGCCCATACATCAAGTTTCAACCCATTTGGACATCAATTGCTACCAATGATAGACAATCTACCCAAACTGTGACCTAAAGCCTAAATCAGCCCAAAAATCCACTTTTTGACATTCAAATTCAAATCCAAGCTTATAACCATGTTCCATGAGCCTTACACTACCTACATGTCAAGTATGAACCAATTCTGAAGAAAAAGACATCCTACGCGTAGGATGTCTAGATGGATTTTTTTTTGCCAGATTTGCACTGTGAGCACATGCACAGCTTCACAAGTTCCTTTTAAGCTATAATTTCAATTTTCAAGTCATTTGGATAAGTAAAACTCAGTTTAGCAGCTGATATGGAAAAAAAGCTAACTTTGGATTGCTGAGTGCAACAGGATCTATGGCAACCTCGAAGTCACCGGCAAAGAAGAAGAGAATGACAATCAAAGATTATCTGGACGAGGTGGAACCTTTTGTCATTCCAGAGGGAACACTAAAGCCCACCAACACCTGGATATAGGAAGATCTGTTAGAGTCAAACGACCTAAAGATCTACCAGTGGGTGTTCAAAGACAATGACGGCAATGTAATAGAGCTGCCAATGTTGCCAAGAGAGCTCAATGAATTTTTCCGAAGAAAAATGGCCGACTACTTGGAGAAAATTGACCTCCATAACTATTTTGAAGCAATACCAACAGGAGTGGACGTGAAAAGAGTATGGGAGTTTGTAACAAGCATCAAAGAGGATGGAGTGGCCAAAGTGACAGATTTGCACGGCAGACCCGATACAGAGATCATTATCACGGAGCGGGTTTTAGCCCATGCACTAGATCTTTCCAATCAGGGAGACAGTGTGACAAAGAAAAGGGATGAAGTCAAGGTGTACAAAGAGAAAAAGGCTAATTACACCTTCGAAGACATCGCCAACCCAAAGGTGGCGATCATGAGCCAATTGTACAACCAGTACTTCCACATGTGCACGAAGAGGCCACAGAAGTACAGGATGCCGCCAGGTGCAATTGCCACAACGTTTACTTGGGCAATGACAAAAGGCACCCCAAAGATAATCAACTATGCGGCATACATACATGATAGCTTGGTAAAAATGGGAAACAAAAAGCCAACGTACTTAGTGCCAGCAGAAATGATAACCAAGGTAATTTATGCAACACTACACGCCAAGGGAAGGTGGCTTGACCCCCCATCTCAGAAAGACTGGCTAAGGGTAAAGGAAGACAAAGAAGATGAGCCACAACGAGCACCAAGGGTGGCTACAAGGTTAAAGAGACGACTAGAGCCAGTGGCAGAGGAGCAACCTGAGCAGAAGAAAGGAAAAAAGGAATCTGCTCAAGTGCCGGCCAAAGAGATAAGATCACAAAAAGCAGCTAGACTCGAGAGGCTGATGGAGAGTTTCCGGGCAGAAAGAGCTCTCAAGGGTGATTTAAACGAATTATGGAAGCCATCTCTCGAGTCTATGTCCGGATCCTCCAGAAGAGTGCAGAGGGACCGCTTCGAAGACTATATCAAGAATTTTGAGATTCTTGATGTTGCAGCAGAAAACATTCCCCATGTCCCTTTCACAGAGGAAGAAGTGGAGCAGATAAGGCAGACATTGCTAGATGAACAAGAAAACCAAGAAAGGGAAAGAAAAACGAAAGCAGATAGAGACTTTAAGGGCAAACATGCAGCTTTACCAGATAGCCCTAAACCCAGCCCACAGCCATCACCACCACCATCACCACCTCCTAACAGCCCTCCACCAGAAGATAGGGAGGCTGGGGACAATCAAGAAGAACACCAGGCTGAGCAGCAAGAGCAAAGGCCAGAACCTGAGCCCAAAGAAGAGACCAAGCCTGCGTCTGAACAAAAAGAGCTCGAGGAGGCATATTATGCATTTTTGGACCTGTTAGCTGCAGGTTATACCATGGAAGAAGCCGCCATAGTCGCATTCGACTTGGTGAGAACAAAGCATAAAGAACAGATGCCAGGCATTTGGCTAGTCGAGCTAAAGGAAATTGCTACCGACACGGTAGATCTGCACCTGCCCTCGAATGATTGGGACGTGGTGATGACAATTCTAGCTGGAATAAGAGCACAATCGGTGGCATCAGACGAAGAATTAATAACTCTAAAGGCCACCGAAGAAAAAACTAAGATGGAAAGAGATATTCTGCGGGCACAAAGCCAAGGACAAAAATAAAGAGAAGCTGACCTCCAGGCCAGCTTGGCCATGGCTCTACAAAACTGCCAAGCAAAGGAAGAAGCAAATGAAGCAGCAGCAAAAAGATTGCAAGTAGCTGAAGAAGAGTGTCTGCAACTGAGCAAGTCATTGCGAGATGCCGAAAAAGAACGGGATAATCTGACACTCCAACTAGCAGAGGAAACTAAAGAAGTAGAGGCCATGAGGAATGCAAAGGAAAAGGCAGAGATAGAACAAGAAGCAAGCCTGGATGAAGTCCTTGAGCTCAAGGACCAATTAAAAGTTAAAGATCAAACCATCTAGAGACTACGAGCATCACCTGCGAGAGTTAGAGCTACAAGCTTGACTCAAATCATTTCCGAGAGTAAAATATATGAGGAGCAGATGCAAAAACTCTAGAAGGAGTTGACTCTCGAGAAGAAGCAGAGGTTGATGATGGCTGAAGGTTCTATCTCAATGCAAACCAGACTGGAGGACAGCCGAAAAGCCCTACAAGAAGAATTGGAGAGCATAAAGATAAAGCTCGAGGAGGCTGAAAAGGTAAATGATGAACTCAATGACCTCCTCGTGACTATGGGCGGAGAAGCTGAAGCGGAAAAACAGACACTCCTCAAGCAAATAGAGGAATTGAAAGGCCGGCAACAAGCACAAGCAGAGAGCTCAGGGCCAGCTACCAATGAGGGCATCGACCTCGACAATGTGGCAGATCTTGTGGACACACCCATGCCAGAGGAAAGCATAGCAGGCTCCTCTCAAGAGCTCCAGGATCTAACACAAGAAGAGGAGGAAAAATTGCGTAAAGCAATAGAGGCAGAGCTCAGAGAAAGCACAAAGGAAGCCTTGGAATGGGAACAGAGGGTTTTCAAATCTATGACAATTCAGAAAATCGATGCCAGCAATCTTAGGCGTGAATGGCTTCAACCCTCTTTCTCATATCCATTGCTGAAGTATGAGGCAGCAACAATAAATAGGCGAATCAGTGAAGAGCCAACGGTCCCTCTCTACAATGCAGAAACCTCAAGGCCAGAAGGAGTAAAACTAATAGTGGATTCTCAGCCAAAGTGGAGGAAGGCTTGGCTTACCAAGTTCCCGCAATACCTAATACACTTGGTAGAGGCACCAAAACACATCAGAGATAACCTCAGCTTTTGTCCTCTACCAAGGGTTAGGACGTGGAAAGCACAAGAAATCTTACAAAGAAGCCAACCCACTCGGCTGAACTACCCAAAGCTACCAGGCGTGAAGGCAGGTGAGAGAATAAGTGTACAATACATGGTGAAAACCCTAACGAGCGCCATAAATTTGTTCACTGGCTCACCTGACCTTACATGCATTATGATGAGAAAGATCTGCAGAACCATCCTAGCAGTGTTTGAGACCTTCAAACCAGGACATGTGACTGATAGCATATTCTTCTTCCAGGACACATACAGATGTGCTTATGATATGTCAGGTCAGCCTTCCAAGGAAGTGATACATGTGTTGTATCAAAGAATTATGTTTCTCCCATCCTATCACCTCCAGGCATTTGAAGAAGCATTCTACATGGGGTTCTTCACCATGCATACAGATATCTTCGGCCCAACAATGCTAAATCTACATGCACGGTATGAATCACTGCTAAAGATGCGAGAGACTCTAAGATGAAGCAAAGGTTCAAGGCCATGTCGGGGACGACATGAACAAGGAGGGGGGGGGATGTTAGAAGCTGGACACACCCCACAGCATCTAACTACTCGGCGGACTATTATTTTCTGTAATTATTCATTCGTTAAAGAAAACCCGATTTTTCACCTTGTAAATATTAGAACTTACAGAAGTTTCCAGCTTGTATCCCAGTTTTGATAGTTAGATGGAGTAGATGGTTGATTGTGGAACTTTAGGGTTTGAGAAGTTGTAAGGTATATATACCACTTTTTGACCTTAATGAAAAACTTCTTGCCATTTTAAACAAGTTTTAAGTCTGTGAGTGAGCGTGCTGTGTACGTGAGAGAGAGTGTGAGCTTTGTCTTGACGCTACGTGTGCTACGGTGGTCGGAATCGAGTGCGGAGAAGTGCAGCGTGTTGCCCCCGACTAGAGCTACAAGCCGATACCAACATTGCGTCCGGATTTGGGAGCTCCTTCTACGAGCTTCATCGGCTGTTTGGGTGAGCATATGTTATCTGATTTCGCATTGCAGCATATCCACGCGTTCACATTGAGTAGAGCTACACATTAGGCACTTCAGATTTTGAAAACGAAGACATGCAGATTTCGGCCAGACATCCTACGTGTTTCTGCACCGGGTGTTTTGGGTCGTGATTTTGGTTCATAGACCTTAGGGAGAGCGGACTATAGGTATTAGTAGTGTCGCCTTCAAGTTCTATGGTGTTTCGAAAGTGTTTGATGGGTGTTCGGCTCTAGCAAGCGTTGTAGGAAGAATCCTCTTTTGCACTTTTGAAGACTGTGACTTAGACAAGTGGTAGGGACCTCTGTAGGAATTAGTTAGGAGTCGGTCGAGTGTAGGTTGACACCTTATGCTTGCTTCCACGCGCCTGCGGGTCGAGCTTCGTCCTTAGCTGACATTACTTGTTAGGTGATTTCTCGCTGTGCTGACGTCCGTCGCGACGTACTCGTCCAACACATTGAGAGGGTTCATACTATCCTTAAGATGTATTCCTTGCATCCATCTAGCATCTTCAAAAGGATAATTTTTCAATTAAATAAGATACCATCCAATAATCTTACCAGTCGTAGTACCTTATCTTCATGGTGAAGGATAGCTTCGGGTTGTAGCACCTCTTCTTGGTCTGCAACTTCGCGAGGGTCTTCGATAATTGGTTCACTTGGTGTTTCTCCTTTGTAGGGCTTAAGTAGGCTCACATGAAATGCATTGTGTATGAGACAATGGTTGGGCAACTTGAGTTGATAAGCCGTCTCATTGATGGGCTTAAGATTTGGAAAGGACCATAGTATCTTTTTGCTAGCTTAGCATAATACTTTTGATGGCTCGTAGGATTTTTACCTGTGGTTTGCCTTAATCGAGCCTTAGGAAACTTAAGTAAGACCCAATCATTTTCTTTGAACATTAAGGCCCTTTTGTGATTATCAGCAGTAGCTTTTTGCCTTTGTTGAGGAATGCATATAGCCTCCTTAATCTTTTGAAAAGATTCTTGTAGGTCACGGCTATACTCATCCACAGCGAAGATCTTCCCATGTACTTTGAGTAGCAAGGGACTTTTTGGTCTTCCCTCAATGATCTCAAAAGGTGATTTTCACGTAGAAGTATGTACAATATTATTGTAGGCATACTCTACAAGAGGTAAGTACTTTTCCCATTCTGAGCGTTGATCTACTTCAGTAACATAAGTCTTCAGTAGATCGAGTATTGTAAGATTGGCTATCTCACTTTGGCCATCCGTTTATGGGTGATAGGCCAAATAAAAATTCAATCTTGCTCCTAGATTTTTAAAGAGACCTTTCTAGAAATTACTGGTCATTTTTGGAGCTCTATCTGACATGATGGATGTTGGTAATCCATGGTGTTTGAAAATCTGAGACATGAAGAGAGTTGCCATTTGGTGTGCCTTTGATAGTCTTTTTGATAGGAATAAAATGTGCTTGCTTGCTAAACCTATCAAATATTGTCTTTATTCCCATATTCCCATGGATAGACTTGGGAAATCCAAAGATGAAATCCATGGATATACTCTCCCATGGTGAATTTGGGATAGGCAATGGTTGGAGTAATCGAGGTTGCTTCCCTCTACCATACTTGGTCTTTTGGCATACTACACATTTTGAAACATACTCTTGTATGTCCACTTTCATAGTAGGCCAATAGAAATAAGTCTCAACTCCTTGAAGAGTAGTTTGAATACCTCTATGCCCCGCATAGGGAGGAGCGGGGTTCAAACATAACTTTCTCATGAAGGGAATGGGTAACACATAGCCTATTTCCGTGGAGAAGATAACCATTCTGCAAGGTGAATGGTTCCTCTTTCTTCCCCAAAGCAAGGGCTGACATTATGTCTCTAGTTAGGGTCAGTAGCATACTCATCTATCATAGAGGATAGATCATTGTGAGTAGGTATAGACACCACATTTAACTTTTGCTCATCGTGAAAGTGCATCAGACACTTGATTGTGCTTTTACCAGCAATTTGAGCAATATGGAAATTAAATTGCGAAAGAAAATTTGCCCACCTCATTTGTTTGTTGAAAACTTGGTTTGCATCATGAAATACTTGAGACTTTGGCGGTCGGTGTGTTGAATGAATGGAGTCCCAATACGTAGTGCTTCCATGTGTCTAGGGCATGTAGAACACCTAAAAGCTCTTTCTCATAAATGCACAAGACTCGTTCATCCTATTGAGCCTTCGGATCTTATATGCTATGGCATGCCCTTCTTGAAGCAAAACTGCTCCAAGGCCATCACCACAAGCATCAGATTGGACCTCAAATGGCTTTGAAAGATCCGAAAAAATGAGGACTGGTTGGGAGGTAAGCTTCTCCTTGCTCAAAAGAATTTTTCTCCTTAGCATTCCATACATGCTTAACGTACTTAGTTAATTCATGTAGTGGTCCTGTTATTTGAGAGAATTTAGCTATGAAGCGTCTATAGTATGCACACATACCAATAAATCTTCTTAGCTCATGTAGATTCCTTGAATTAGGCCATGCTTTTATAACCTCTAACTCTGATGGATCCATACGGATACCATCTTGAGAGATAATATGACCTAGGTATTGAATCTCTTGAAGGAAAAATTATCTTTTCTTTTGGTTGAGAAAAAGCTTGTTCTCCCTCAATGCTTGAAAAATCACTTGGAGATTTTGTCTATGTTCGTCCAAAGACTTGAAGTAGATGATGATATCATCAAAGAACACTGCAGTGAATATGCGGTAAGGTCTAAAATTTTTCTCCATTACATGTTTGAACGTGGTCAGTGCATTAGTCAAGCCAAATGGCATGACTAGATATTCATAAAGACCAAACGTTCTGCAAAATGCGGTCTTTAGGATATCTTCATCCACTATCCTTATTTGATAATAGCCACTTTTAAGGTCAATCCTACTGAAGTAGGTAGAGCGTTGTAGCTTATCAACCAGATCTTCTACGCGAGGCACGAGCAATCTATTTTTGATAGTGACATGGTTTAATGCTTGATAGTCCACACACATACGATATATACCATATTTCTTTTGCACTAAAAGGACTGGTGAACAAAAGGGAGAGGAATTAGGCCTCACCATCCGTTTGTCTACCAATTCCTGTACTTGCCTCATGATCTCCTCTTGTTGAGCTTGAGAGACTTGTTAAGGAGGCTTGTTAGGCGGTGAGTTTCCTCCAAGGAGCTCAATGTGATGGTCGTCATCCCCTTGTTTTGGAGGTAAGTCCATAGGGATATCATCGATGAACACATCTTGGAATCCTTTTAGAAAATTAGACAAGTCTAACTCTTCTTGATTCCTACCATTTACATTTGATGAAACATTAGGATCTTTTAGAGACTCCTTGACAAAAATCATGTACACAGAAACTGAGCTCTTCATTGATTTATCAAAAGCAGGAGGATTTATAAGTGGAATAGTGTGACCACGCTCACTAGCATCTATATACATGTTCGTTCCCTTGTAGGTGAAGTAGATTCTCCTTTCAAGACACTTCATATTGGCAGCCATGAGATCAAACCATGGCACCCCTATGATAACATCCTCATGTTGGAGAGGAGAGATGAAAAAGTCTTCTTTGTTGACATAGCTTTGGACATGAAGCCTCAAATTCCCAATCAAGGGAGTAGCGGAGGCTTGCTGTCCATTGAAAGCTATGTCAGCCATTACTATATCTCCCATCTCAAAATCTTGAATGCCCAACTTGGTGGCCAACTCCATTGATATGAAGTTGTGAGTAGAGCCATGGTCAAACAAGATAAAGGAATCATGCTCTCTTACCTTTCCCCAAGCATAGGAAAGTGATGATCCTTTGCAATGAGCAACCTCTTTTGGAGCTTCGATAGTGGAAGCCCTAGGAGTCTCATTGCGAGAATTCTTCTTTGGGCAAGAATGATAGCCATGTCCTTGCTCCCCACACTTGAAACACTTATGGTCCTTGCAAAAAGCTTCAAGCTATCTAGAAGGGATTTTGCTTTTACCTTTGTAAACTCCCTTCTCCTTGGACCGTTTGTTGTTGTTAGAAGTGCCTTGCAAAGAATTTTGAGCATTGGTTTTCCCCTTTGCATCATTTTTGTCTTTGTTTTCAATGGGCTTGACATTCCGTCTAGCCCCTTGATGGAAATTGATGCGTGAAGCAACCATGGTGTGATGGATTACTTCGGTGATAGAACCAGGCCGTTGAGAGTTGATATATTCGGCCATCTCTTCAAGTAATCCTGCACAGGATTGTTTCTTTTTCGCGACAAGGTCTATCTTTTGAAAGATAGTAGCCTTGAGATGTAAATCCCAAAACTTGTCTACATACTTGTGGATAGAGTAATAACAGAGAACCTTCAAGCTATGCCATTCGGTGCGCACTTTGTCCTTTGGATCTCTTGCAAGGAATTGCTTCATGATGGAAACTCGTAGATTTTTCCATGTCTTTGGGGATTAATTGTTTCCGCGAAGGCTATCCCACCATTGACGAGCTGATTTTTGGAAGTGCATAGCTACATGGCATAGCTTGGAGGACTCTGTGAAGCCCTCGTCTCCAAAGGCTGCATAAAATTACTAGATGAAGGCCAACACTTTGTCTGTAGCACCAAAGGTGCCATCATAGGTTAGAAAAGAGATACTTTTTCCTCCCTCCTTGAACTTCTTTAGCTTTTGTGACTAGAGGAACGTGAAGAAGAAGGAGAAGAGGGTGACCTCTTTCTGGCCCTTTTCTTCCTTTGTTTCCTCTCTTCCCTTTTGGGATGACAAGGAGAAGGACTGTGTGTTGATATTTTTCTCTTGGGAGGAGTGGGCGATCATCTAGACCATCGTCTTCATGGAGCCACATCTTCAGAGGAACTTAAAGTTTCATTGCTTTCTTGCTCTTTGGATTCCTCCTCTCGTATGGGAGAGAGTCTTCTTTTGGGGGTGTCTTCAAGAGGCCTCCTAAGCTCTCTCTCCTCTTGGAGAGGAAAAGAAATTCCATAAGCATGAAGTTGTTGAGTAACTTCGGCTTGCAAAGTAGGGTTGCCCATAGCTTGCTGCAACCTAGTAATGAGATCATTGACAAGCATGGGGGTGCCATCATTAGCACCTTCATGTGCAAATCAAAGCTATCAATGTTCATTCTACTCTCTTGATTATTGTCAACCATGCTAACAAAATTTATGTATGTACTTATTGTATGCTTTGGCAATTCAAAACCTTAGTTTCCACTCCTCCAACCATGTTAACAAAATTTATTTATGTACTTAGTGTATGATTTGGCAACGCAAAACCTTAGTTGCCACTCCTTTGAAAATTGGCTCTTAAGTATCTACACCCACGGCTCGAAGTGGTTAATTATAGAGAGTAGTGGAGTAGGTCTAGCATAGCAAAGTTGCCAAGGGCTAGCTCCTTTCGAACTTAAGGACCTCTCTTCTTAAGCAAGAAAAGAGAAACCAAATGCTCATGCTTGAAGCTCATTGGACCCGTCCAGGCCTAGCCAAACACAAGCAGAAGGCATTACAAGCAACATGGGTAGCCTTGGGACAAGTGTCCCCCTTTCCCCTTTGAGAGAGAGGACTTGATAAATGCAATGACAATTAATTAAATCTCCTAAATTATCATTGGACACCTTGGGTGACCAACCAATAGGCTTGAGGCACACCATGAGGGCAACATCAGGTGGAACTTGACAAGTGTTCCTTATGCTTTCTTTGTACCAAGTATGCCTTGAGTAAGTGTGTGGGTGTCCTGTCTCATCCCCCCTCTTGTACGGATCGCCCCCTCCTTGTAGGGATTGAATCTTGACTTTTGACACCTCAAGCCTCTCAATCTTAGGCCCAGTTCCCACCACAAGCTTGGCCCTTAAGCACTTCAAGCTTGGGCAAAGTTCTCACCTCAAGTATAGACCTAGCATCTCAAGCATGTCAAGCACCTCAAGCTCCTTAAGCTTGGGTCGGGTTCCCACCTCAAGCACCTCAAGCTTGGGCCGGATTCCCACCTCAAGCTCAGCCCTATCTTACCTAAGGTCAAAGGACTTTTACGTTAACTATTGGAGGTCTTCAATGAAGCTAATCCTAAGGTCTTATGCTCCATTGGTTAGAATTTCTCTTTGATAGACCATCTCTCATTTGGGCCCCTTTACCATTGGTCCCGTGTTGAGATAGATCTATAAGCACATGTCTATATCTTAACCCTTGTTCTCATTTATTCTCACACATTTGGGTTGGTTAGATATTAGATTTTATGACATGACCTCTCTCTTGAAATCATAATCGTCCTCGACTATGAGGTAGAAGAGATAAAGCCTTAGTCAATAGTCAATCTTACTTAGCGGGTAGAGGATCCCCTTTTACCCTACTACATCTTCCCAAGATGGATGACTAATCCATTTGGTGCTTGGGAGACATAGCTACTGCAAGCATGTCTGCTCTTTAGTCCATTTCATTGTCCCAAAGTAGAGTGACAAATTCTACTTGGATTTTGAGAGACATCGTCATCACAAACATGAGTCTAAGCATGCATACTATTTAAATTTGTGCACAAGTAAAAGGAGAGAACTAATCCTTATAAGACAAAAACATGGGTCATTTAAAAGAAATTTGTACATTTGCTTACTCTAATGTAGCATTCTAAGCATTGACAAGGTTTATACTATCCTTAAGCTTTATTCCTTGCATCCATCTAGCATCTTCAAAAGGATAATTTTTGAACTTAATAAGATATCATCAAATAATCTTACCATGTCGTAGTACCTTGTCTTCATGCCAAAGGATAGCTTCGGGATGTAGCACCTCTTCTTCGTCTTCAACTTCGGGAGGGTCTTCGATAATCGGTTCATTTGGTGACTCTCCTTTTTAGGGCTTAAATAGGCTCACATGAAAGGAATTATATATGAGCCAATGGTTGGGAAAATTGAGCTGGTAAACCGTCTCATTGATGGGCTTCAAGATTTGAAAAGGACCATAGTATCTTTTTGCTAGCTTAGCATAATACTTTTGATGGCCCGTAGGATTTTTACACGTGGTTTGCCTTAATCAAGCCTTAGGAAACTAAAGTAAGACCCAATCATTTTCTTTGAACATTAAGGCCCTTTTGTGATTGTGAGCAGCAACTTTTTGCCTTTGTTGAGGAATGGATATAGCCTTCTTAATCTTTTGAAAAGATTCTTGTAGGTCACGGCTATACTCATCCGCACAGCAAAGATCTTCCCATGTACTTTGAGTAGCAAGGGACTTTTTGGTCTTCCCTCAATGATCTCAAAAGGTGTTTTTCTCGTAGAAGTATGTACAGTATTATTGTAGGCATACTCTATAAGAGGTAAGTACTTTTCCCATTGTGAGCGTTGATCTACTTCAGTAACATAAGTCTTGAGTAGATCGAGTATCGTAAGATTGGCTATCTTACATACTTAGCTTACTTCTTAGTTAAGTCATGTAGTGGTCTTGCTATTTGCAAGAATTTAGCTATGAAGTGTCTATAATATGCGCACATACCAATAAATCTTGTTAGCTCATGTAGATTCCTTGGATTAGGCCATGCTTTTATTACCTCTAACTTTGATGCATCCATACGGATACCATCTTGAGAGATAATATGACCTAGGTATTGAATCTCTTGAAGGAAAATTTTGATTTTCTTTTGGCTGAGAAAAAGCTTGTTCTTCCTCAATGCTTGAAAAATCACCTGGAGATGTTGTTGATGTTCCTCCATCAAAGAACACTCCAGTGAATTTACAGTAAAGTCTAAAAAAATATTCCATTAGAAGATTGAACGTGGTTGGTGCATTAGTCAAGCCAAAAGGCATGACTAGATATTCATAGAGACCAAACGTTGTGCGAAACACGGTCTTTAAGATATCTTCATCCACTATCCTTATTTGATGATAGCCACTTTTAAGGTCAATCCTACTGAAGTAGGTAGAACCTTGAAGCTTATCAAATAGATCTTCTACCTGAGGCACGGGAACTCTATTTTTTATAGTGATATGGTTTAGTGCTTGATAGTCCACACAAATATGGTATGTACCATCTTTCTTTTGCACTAAAAGGGCTCAAGAATAAAAGGGAGAGGAAATAGGCCTCACCATCCCTTTGTCTACCAATTCATGTACTTGCCTCATGATTTCCTCTTGTTGAGCTTCTCATGAGAGACTCGATAAGGAGGCTTAATAGGCGGTGACCTTCTTGGAAGGAGCTCAATGCAATGGTCATCATCCCCTCGTTTTGGAGGTAAGTCCATAAAGATATCATCGATGAATTCTTGATTCCTACCATTTACATTTGATGAAACATTAGGATCTTTTAGAGACTCTTTGACGAAAATCATGTACGCAAAAACTGAGCTCTTCATTGATTTACCAAAAGCAGGAGGATTTACAAGTGGAATAGTGCGACCATGCTCACTAGCATCTATATACATGTTCTTTCCCCTTTAGGTGAAGTAGATTCTCCTTTCAGGGAACTTCATATTGGCAGCCATGTGATCAAACCATGGCGCCCCTAGGATAGCATCTTCATGTTGGAGAGGAGAGATGAAAAAGTCTTCTTTGTCAACATAGCTTTGGACATGAAGCCTCAACTTCCCAATCAAGGGAGTAACGGAGGCTTGCTATCCCTTGAAAGCTGTGTCAGCCATTACCATATCTCCCATCTCAAAAGTTTGAATGCCCAACTTGGTGGCCAACTCCATTGATATGAATTTGTGAGTAGAGCCAGGGTCAAACAAGATGAAGGCATCATGCTCTCATACCTTTCCCCAAGCATAGGAAAGTGAAGATCCTTTGTAATGAGCAACTCTTTGGAGCTTCGATAGTGGAAGCCCTAGGAGTGTCATTGTGAGCATTCTTCTTGGGGCAAGAACGATAGCCATGTCCTTGCTCCCCACACTTGAAACACTTATGGTCCTTGCAAAAATCTTCAAGCTCTTCAGAAGAGAGTTTGTTTTTACCTTTGTAAACTCCCTTCTCCTTGGACCGATTGTTATTGTTGTTGTTGGAAGTGCCTTGGGAAAAATTTTGAGCATTGCTTTTTCCCTTTGCATCATTTTTGTCTTTGTTTTCCATTGGGTTGACATTCCGTTTAGGCCCTTGATGGAAATTGATGCATGAAGCATCCATGGTGTGATGGATTACTTCAGTGATAGAACCAGGCCATTGAGAGTTGATGTATTCGGCCATCTCTTCAGGTAATCTCGCACATTATTACTGCTTTTGCTCAACAAAGTATATCTTTTGAAAGACAGTAGCCTTGAGATGTAAATCCCAAAAGTTGTCTACATACTTGTGGATAGACTCTTGAGAGAGAGACTTTCAAGCTACGCCATTTGGTAAGTACTTTTTCCTTTGCATTGCTTGCAAGGAATTGCTTCATGATGGAAACTTGTTGAGTTTTCCATGCCTTTGGGGCTTCATCGTTGCCACAAAGGCTAGCCCACCATTGACGAGCTGATTTTTGGAAGTGCATAGCTACATGGTGTAGCTTGGAGGACTTCGTGAAGCCCTTGTCTCCAAAGGCCGCATCAAATTTCTTGATGAAGGCCAACAGTTTGTCGGTAGCACCAAAGGTGCCATCATAGGCGAGAAAAGAGATATTACGATGTCCTCTTGGGAGGAGTGGGCGATCGTCTAGACTGCCATCTTCATGGAGCCACATCTTCTGAGGAATTTAAAGTTTCATTTCTTTCTTGTTCTTTGGATTCCTCTTCTCGTATGGGAGAGAGTCTTCTTTTGGGGTTCTCTTCAAGAGGCCTCCTAAGCTCTCTCTCCTCTTGGAGAGAAAGGGAAATCCCATAAGCACGAAAATGTTGTGTAACTTTGGCTTGCAAAGCAGGGTTGCACATAGCTTGCTGCAACCTAGTAACGAGATAATTAATAAACATGGGAGCATCATCATTAGCACCTTCATGTGAAAAATCAAAGCTATCAATGTTCATTCTACTCTCTTGATTATTGTCAGCCATGTTAGCAAAATTTATGTATGTACTTAGTGTATGATTTGGCAATTCAAGACCTTAGTTGCCACTCCTCTTAGCCTTTGAAAATTAGCTCTTAAGTATCTACACCCACCGCTCGAAGTGGTTAATTATTGAGAGTAATGGATTAGGTCTAACATAGCAGAGTTGCCGAGGGGTAGCTCCTTTTGGACTTCTTATGGCTCAATAATGGTAAGGCCGTAGGCAAGTCTAAAAAGACTCCATTATTAAGTCCAAAGCTCCCAAGGTGTGCACTTTCAGAACGACCAAAAGTTAATGCGGTGTTTATAGCTACTCACAATGATCTATCGTCTATGATAGATGAGTATGCTACTGACCATAACTTTAGAGACATAATGTCAGCCCTTGCTTTGGAGAAGAAAGAGGAACCATTCACCTTGTAGGATGGTTATCTTCTCCATGGCTATGTGTTACCCATTACCTTTGTGAAAAAGTTATGTAGGAATCCCATGCTCCTCCCTATGTGGGGCATAGAGGTATTCAACCTACTCTTCAAGGAGTAGAGATGTATTTCTATTGACCTACCATGAAAGTGGACATACAACAGTATGTTTCAAAATGCGTAGTATTCCAAAAGACCAAGTATCATAAAGGGAAGCAGCCTGGATTACTCCAGCCATTGCCTATCCCAAATTCACCATGGGAGAGTATATCCATGGATTTCATCTTTGGATTGCCCAAGTCTATCCATGGAAATACGGGAATATGGACAATAGTAGACAGGTTTAGCAAGCAAGAACACTTTATTCTTGTCAAAAAGACTAATAAGGCACACCAAATGGCAACACTCTTCATATCACAGATTTTCAAACACCATGGATTACCAACATCCATCATGTCAGATAGAGATCCTAGAATGACCAGTAACTTCTGGAAAGGTCTCTTTGAAAATCGAGGAACAAGATTGAATTTCTCTTCGGCATATCACCCACAAATGGATGGCCAAAGTAACATAGCCAATCTTATGATCCTCGATCTACTCAAGACTTATGCTACTCAAAGTACATGGGAAGAACTTCGTTGCCGATGAGTATAGCAGTGACCTACAAGAATCTTTTCAAAAGATTAAGGAGGCTATATCCATCTCTCAACAAAAGAAAAAAGCTGCTACTGACAAGCACAGAAGGGCCTTAACGTTCAAAGAAAATGATTGGGTCTTACTTAAGTTTCCTAAGGCTTGATTAAGGCAAACAACGGGCATAAATCCTACAGGCCATCAAAAGTATTATGCTAAGCTAGCAAAAAGATACTATTGTCCTTTCCAAATCTTGAATCCCATCAATGAGACGGCTTACCAACTCAAGTTGCCCAAAAAACATTGGCTCATACAAAATGCCTTTCATGTGAGCCTGCTTAAGCCCTACAAAGGAGAGCCACCAAATGAACCCATTATCGAATACCCTCCTGAAGTTGAAGACAAAGAAGAGGTGCTACAACCCAAATCTATCCTTCGCCAACAAAGACAAGGTACTACTACATGGTAAGATTATTCGACGGTATCTTATTAGATTCAAAAGTTATCCTTTTGAAGATGCTAGATGGATGCAAGGAATACACCTTAAGGATAGTATGAACCTTGTTAATGCTTAAAATGCTACATTAGAGTAAGAAAATGTACAATTTTCTATTAAATGACCCATATTTTTTCCTTATAAGACTAGTTCTCTTTTTAACTGTGCACAAATTTAAATAGTTTGCATGCTTAGAATCATGTTTCTGATGCTGAAATCTCTCAAACACCAAGTAGAATTTGTCACTCTACTTTGGGAAAATGAAATGGACTAAAGAGAAGACATGCTTGCGGTAGCAATGTCTCCCAAGCACCAAATGGATTAATCATCCATCTTGGAAAGATGTTGTAGGGTAAAAAGGGATCCTCTACCCGCTAAGTAAGATTGACTAATAACTAAGGATTGACCTCCTCTACCTCATAGTTGAGGACGACTATGATTTCAAGAGAGAGGTAATGTCATAAAATCTAATATCTAACCAACCCAAATGATTTTCTCATACTATACTCATCATTTAATGTGGGAGAATAAACGGGAACAAGGGTTAAGATATAGACATGTGCTTATAGATCTATCTCAGCATGGGGCCAATGGTAAAGGGGCCCAAATGAGAGATGGTCTACTAAAGAGCAAGGCTAACCAATGGAGCATAAGACCTTAGGGTTAGATTTATTGAAGACCTCCAATAATTATTCTAAAAGTCCTTTGACTGTAGGTAAGCTAGGGCTAAGCTTGAGGTGGGAACCCGGCCCAAGCTTAAGGTGCTTGAGGTGCTTGTCATGCTTGATGATTAAGGTGCTTGATGATTGAGGTTCTTGAGATGCTTGATGATTGAGATGCTTGAAGTGATTGTCATGCTTGAGATGTTAGGGCTGCACTTGAGGTGAGAACCCAGCCCAAGCTTGTTGAAGTGCTTAAGGGCCAAGTTTGTGGTGGGAATTGGGCCTAAGCTTGAGGGTATTGAGGTGTCAAAAGTCAAGATCCAATCCCTACAAGGGGAGGGCGATCCCTACATGAGGGGGGATGAGAGAGAACACCCACACACTCACACTCACACAAGGCATGCATAGAACAAAGAAAGCAAAAGGGACACTTGTCAAGTTCCTCCTCATGCTGCCCTCATGGTGTGCCTGAAGCCAATTGGTTGGCCACTCAAGGGGTCCAATGATAATTTAGGAGATTTAATTAATTGTCTTTGCATTTATCAAGTCCTCTCTCTCAAAGGGGAAAGGGGGACACTTGTCCCGAAGCTACCCTTGTTGCTTGTAATGCCTCCTGCTTGTGATTGGCTAGGCCTGGAGGGGTCCAATGAGCTTCAAGCATAAGCTACAAGGCGGGTCGACCAATGAAAGCTAGGGGTTTCTCAGGGGGTATACTCTCCCACACACACTCACACAGACAATGAGAGTGTGTTTGGGAGAGTATACCCCCTAAGAAACCCCCTAGATTTCTTTGATTGAACCCCCTTGTAGCTCATGCTTGAAACTCATTCGACCCCTCCAAGCCTAGCCAACCACAAGAAGGAGGCATTACAAGCAACAAGGGTAGCCTTGGAACAAGTGTACCCCTTTCCCCTCTGAGAGAGAGGATTTGATAAATACAAAGAAAATTAAGTAAATCTCCTAAATTATCATTGGACCCGTTGGGTGGCCAACCAATAGGCTTCAGGCACACAATGAGGGCAACAGGAGGAGGAACTTGACAAGTGTCCCTTATGCTTTCTTTGTACCAAGTATGACTTGTGTGAGTGTGTGGGTGTTCTCTCTCCTCCCCCCTCATGTAGGGCTCGCCCCCTCCTTATAGAGATCGAATCTTGACTTTTGACACCTCAAGCCTCTCAAGCTTAGACCTAGTTCCCACCACAAGCTTGGTGTTAACTGAGTCAACGTCCGTTAACAGAAGCTACTAAAGACCGAAGACATACAGATGCACATTGAAGATCAATAGAAAGAAGCAGTGAAGATTGGAGTTACACATTTTCCCAAAATGGTCACATATTATAAATTTCCAATTTATTTCAAGCCATTGTAATATTTTGTGTTTCGGGCTCAATGGGAGTTCCAAGCTGTAAAGAACCGGTTAGTTAGTGTTCCTAGGTAGCAGATTTAGTAAGTGGTGGAGCCGTAAAGGCCTTGGACACCCGGACATTGCATATTTTTACCCTAGGTATATAAGACAGTGTGTAAAAGAAATTAGGGTTCTCAAGCTCATTTGTTGAGAGCACTCTTTGGTGAGAGCTCTTGAGGTTTGTGGCTATGGAGTCCTTGAGCTTCTCCTTGCTCATGTGACTTGATCAACACTAATCAATGCTTGATTCTCTTTCACTATGTCTCTCTCATGCTTCTTATGATTGCTAATGATGCTTTGATTAGCTAGATCGTAACTAATTAGTGGTTAATCTCTCTCTAATCTTGTGGGTTTGATTGGAGTGTGGTGCTCGATAGATCTATGTGTGTGTGCTTGCGATTAGTGTGTTGCATGATAGGATTAGTGTTGTTTGGGTCTTGCAATCGTTAGTGTGTGTGATTGGGTTGATTGAAGGTGAAGGGAAGTGGATGTGGAGATTGCCCATCATTGTGGCTTAGCTCCTCCAAAGGCCGAGAAGCTTACCACATAGAGTCAACCATTTGTGTTGCCATGATTAGCTCACTAATCGTGTGAGTGTTTCCATACCCTAACCAGGTAGCTCATCCCTCCGGATTGATAATTTTGTTGATCATTGGGACTATGCAACGATGGGACCCCCAACATTTGGCGCCGTTGCTAGAGATGATGGCCTACGCTAGTGTAATTGTGGCACAATCGGATGTGTTTTTCACTAATTTCACTTGTGTGTTTATGTTTTTATGGATTTTGGATGTGTGTGCATGAAGCAATGTGTTCATAATTCCCTAATGTGTCACCGTATCTTGTTATTTGTGTGTTAACACACTCTAATTTCACACTAACCCCTTGCTAATTTCACTAATTTTGCTAACTTACACACTAATTTGCTATGAAGGATTGGAGCTTTCAACCGTTCAATTGATCTTGAATGGAAAGGTAATCAAGGTGGTATTCTCAACCTCCCTAGAATCTAAAGATGTGTAGAATTGTGTAGAGACTCCACCATGATGCAATGTAATGTTGATGCTATGTTATATTGCAATGCAATGTTGATGCTGTGTTGCATTGAAATTTTTTGGATTGTTCATTTTCATGCCGTCCTAATGCCGAAATTTTCGAGATTCGGTGGCGTATGAATTTGACAAGTTCAATTGTTAATTGGTGAATGTGCATTGCTAATTGTGTGCCTAATTGATCTAATTGCATGCTTGAATGGTCAATTGCAAGTGTGTGCATTCTAGTTGAGTGTGTGTATGCTTAATTTTAGGTGTGTGTGCACTATTTTGCCCTTGTTTGTGCACCTAAAAATCAATGTGTGCTTAATGATTTTTCATTTGTGATGATTGATTTGTACTGTGGTCATGCCCAACTAGAGATTTGTGTAATCACATATTGCAATTTTGACAAGATTTACCCTTTCGCACCTAAAGATTAAACTGCCAATAATTAGTGTGTGTGTGTGTGTGTGCCTAAAAAGTGCTTAATGTGCATGATTGATTCCATTTTTTATTGCATATGTGATGTGTGTAATGGTTAATTGATGTGTTTTTGAGCTCAAAATAGAGATTTACTCACTTCAATTGCGTCAAATTTTGACCTAATTTTGCCGATTTAATTGCCTAGTTTGAATTTTATTGATCAAATTTATTTGGCAATTTAATTGACATGCTTTTTGTGATTTTATTTGGCTGCACTAATTCCCAATATGTGGATATATATATATTTTTTAAAGGGTATTTTTTGAATAATTTTTTTTAAAAATTGCTAATTTTTGCTTAATTCCATTAAAAATTGATATCTTGCAATATTTATGATTTGTTTTGTGTGCGTATTAACGGATTGATTTTGAGCGCAATTGGGTTTTTGTTTGCCAAGTTTTGATCGTTTCGCTATTTTCTGTACACGGTTGATGATTTTGTCATAAATTGCATTTTCGGTAAAAACTACTACTTTTGGTGTGTTTATGCCTGTCAAAAATGTTCGATTGTGAATATGGATGACTTTCTAAGGTTTCTAGAAAATTTCAAGAATTTTTTGGACTTTTTGGCGATTTTTTGGAGTTTCGGGTGATTTATAGCATTTCGACTAATTTTCGGCTTAAATTCGGCTTTTTCCGGTTCTCGAGCGTGCCTTTTGACGCATGGACTTTCCTCGTTGGATAGATCTTTACGGTCTCTTCAGATAGTTTCCTATGATGCTAAAATAATTTGCTTCTTCTTTTTTCCCCTGTCGGTTGCTCCCTTTGTCTCGCTCCGCGTGAACACCCTCCCGCCTACACTCCCTCTCTCTCTTCCCCTCACTCTCTCTCTAACTCTCTCATCGTGATTATTATCATCGTCACCCTAACCCCCTCACTTCTATCTCTTCCCCTCACTCTCTCTCTAACTCCCTCACCATGATTATTATCATCCTCATTCTAACCCCCTCACTCTCTCCTTCCCACGCTCTCTCTAACTCCCTCACCGTGATTATTATCATCCTCACTCTAACCCCCTCACTTCTCTCTCCTTCCCACTCTCTCTCTAGCGTGTACACTCTCTCTTCTCTAACTCTTTCTCTCTCCCTCTGTCACGTCGTCACGCTCTCTGCCGCATTTGGCGCGTAGCACACACACACCCACACCCCTCTAGCGCGTGCTGCCGCTGCGCGTGCCTTCTCTCTCACTCTCTTTCTCTCGCCTTCAACCCCCGCAATCAACCTGCCGCGTTCAGTGCTGACAACCCTACTTGCCCTGGTTGGTCCCGACTCCCTGCACTCTCTGTCTCGTTCAGCGCGCCCATTGAGCCCGCTACCCACGCTCCCCCGCCGCGCATCCCATGCGTTTGCCACGTTTGCAGGACAGTGCGCCTTGACTCTCTCCCTCTCTTGCGTAGCACGCTGCAGGTTCCACGTCACCAACGTACGACCCTCTCTCTCTTGTCTCATTCTGCACGTGCCAGACCCCGCCTTCATTTACGCTAACAGCCCACGAGCTCCCTGCCTTCACGCTGCCAACTCGCTATTAACACCCGGCCAGGTAGGCTAAGGTTTTAATTTTTTAATTTTTGTGTATATTTTATTTTATTTTTATTTTTTCAAATGCTTTATTAACTTTAGTTATAAAATTAAAATAAAAACAAAAACATTTTAAAAATACAAAAAGGACCAAAAAATCTTTTAAAAATCATAAAAACAATTAAAAAAATTCAAAGACAATTAAAAATCCAAAAAAGGTTTTAAAATTTACAAAAAATTGGAAAACTCATCAAAAATTTATAAAAAATCAAAAACCTTATAGGAAACCAAAAATTATACAGATAAATTCCTAACAATTATAGAAAATTCATAAAAGCTCAAATTCATTAAAAAATCAAAAATTGATCAAAAAATCACAATAAATCAAAAAATCCATAAAACCTTTAAAAAATTCTATAAAAATTAGAAAATTCATAGAAAAGTTCTTTAAAAATCAAAACTCTTTCAGAAAAACCATAAAAATACTTAAAATTTTAGAAAATTCAAAATTTCACAAAAAATTAATAACAATAAAAAGGAAGTCATTGAAAGAGCCAGAAAGAGGCAGAAAGAAAAAAACAAAAAGCAAGACCGAAGAAAGTATACCGCAAAGCGAGCAAAAATCAAGAACAGCAGCCACGAAAGAAAATTGAGCAAACAGCACAAAAGCGAGCAAGTCGAAGAAAGCAAAGACGAGAAAATTACACCACGCAAAGTGAACCAAATTAGCAAACTAGCCCAAAAAAGCTGAAAACGATCAGCTCAAAGCCATTTGAGGGACAGACAAATTTCAAAATTTTGCATGCTAGAAATAGGCAGGTGCAATTGCACTACAAATTGAGCTTCTAATTGGACGAACATAGGCACCAATCACAGTGGACTGCAAATTAGGCTATTTAGAGCTTAGATTTTTATCATTTCACAGGCCCAGATCAATTTTGACATTTTCAAGCTAGAGTTAATCAACTCTTGTGAGTCTAAGAACATTCAACTGCAAAAGTGCTTTGGCTAAAGTAGTTTAATCAAAACCGAGCAACAAAAATTCTGCTAATCAATACCAGAATCTGCTAGGAGACAGTTTTTACAGAACAAGCCAACATGGACTCAAAACGAGCCGATATTTCAAGTACAATAGAGCAAGCTAGTAGGAGTAGCAACACATGCACAACCGCAAGAGAGCAGATTTTACAGCTATATGGCTACAATGGAGATAAATTTTTATATGCAGATTCACAAGGCCATAGATATCTAATGAGCAGTAAAAGCAACACAGGAGCCAAGATTCTATTGATAAGAGTAAAGCCAGATTCAGGGAACTCCCAGATGTTCATAGACTTTAGTGGAGCCATGTATTGCAAGCTCAAAGATGAAGTGCATATAGAAGTTCAGAAAGTTAACCCAAGTGGTTATCCAAAAACCTACACAAGTTCGCAAAGCATCCATTAGTACATATGCAATCAGGATCATTGTACATGGATTACAGTGGTCAGATCTATAGTCAAGAACCAAAAATGGAAGATCCAACAGATCAACCAATAGGAGCCAGTCTAATTGGAGAGCCAAGCCAAAGATGGTACAAAGGTCGATGGAGCATTCTACAACTTGATGCTTAGTGTTTTGAAATAAAATGCCAACAACTTGGTCAACATAAAAGAAAAATCTCGTCAGCTAGAGCTTGACATGAAAGAATCAGTTGAAATACCACCAGTCATGGCGTATTGCTCAGACTGTGGAAAAAAAGGTGGACTTTTTTTTGAAGATTGTCCAAGAAATCCAGACAACAAGGACATTTCAACTGCCAAGCAAGGTACAGAGAAAATTGGAAATGAGAATCATGATATAAGTGCATCTAACTCGTCACTTTTAATGCAATGATTCTGCATTACCATTAGAAGCACCAGTAAAAGCAGTGCAAGTTCGAAATCAACATAAAGATGCAAAGGCACCTGAAAAGCTTAAATTGATTCTTGAACAACAAATTCCTGCATGAATTTGGTCAAGGTGTCCAGATATCACCAAATGTGGAAAAGACTATTAGGTTTGCAAATGATTTTACATCCACTGCCACAAGTGTGCAATCATTCACAAGTCTAAGGGACACATCAAACAGAATGATGTTAGCTTTGTATGGTACACATTATTCATATGCACACTACGTAGACCAAAAAGGGAAATTGTACAAAAAGGACAACCAGTGTTTGAACGGCCCACATACCAGCTCATAGAAGTGCATTTAGCGATAGATCAGAAAGGATGGTTCATTTCAAAGGAAAGAATCTATTATAGCCCATCCTCTCTAGATCTGAAGGATATTACCCGAGTGAACTTAGAAATCTGTTCAGAGCCAAACTCTCCTCCATCAGAAATCAAGCTTTTTTGTTGTGACCAAACGAGCATATACTTTGACCAAAACATTCGTAGATATAAACGAGAGTCTAGCATCTATGATGCGTTGGGTCCTGAAACCACAGAAGCTCATACCATAGGAGACCCATGGGATAGACAATATACAGGGCAAAGATAATGCTATCTACAGCTTGACTTGGGGAATAATTTCTCATGTTTCACGAAGATACATAGGAAACTATGCAGAAGGTTTACAGATGCCAAACACCAACAATGCTACCCAAAGTGTACCTTCATAGTCCCAAAAGGCAAGACTAAACTAGAGCCACACAATTTTGAACTCTTACAATGAAGCAAGCTATAATGATCACCCTATGAAGGGGGGAGCTATAAATCCATCAAGCTCAGCCTTTGTACCAGGAAATGCTACACCAGAGCTTCTAGCCAACAGACCTCTTCAAAGCAGAAACCATTGAAAGATCATATGGTTGTTGGAAGTTTCCAATTGACGCAAGTTCCCTCAAGATCTACAGACAAATGCTTATATGAAGATCATCAAGGACAAAAGTTTTAGTTGATCTCCAGAAATCAAAGTCAAAAGCCAACAAATCCCATAGTGTTCAAACAGTTACATGTGACCAAGCTCACATATGCATATCAAGATACACATGGTAACGAATATCAGCAAGATCATGACCTTGTACAAACCCCTATGCATGGTACAACTGAAGTCAAAGACTATTTGAAGATGATGCAAAGCCTCAAGCTGCCAGAACAGGTGACAGAAAAGTCAAAATCAATGGGAGCTAAAGTCCAAAAACCTACACAAAGGACACCACCAAAATCTTCTCCGAAGAGACAGATTCTGTCAGAAAGTACAATGGATCTTCTAAGATCAAAGATTACTCAGATGCAAGTAGACAATGCTCCTCAATTGCAAGCAAAAAATACAATATTACAGCCAATGGAGTCAACATCAACGAAATCAGGTGGTCAAAGCAAAGAAAATGCAGATAAAGATCAACCAAAGGACACTGCCACAACAAAAGCAGTTAATACAAAAAGAACTCTTGAAACGATCAAGTGCAACATTGTTGGTGAAAACAAAGAAAAGCTGTCAAGAGAAGTAAAGTTAGATTTTCAGTTAGACAAGAACCTCGTGTCTTTCCGCACTTGGAAAAGATGTGGCCAACCACAGCTGGAAGATGCTTCTGAATCTATGAGCATATCAAGAAACAAACGAACAGAATGTTGGAGAATCATCTCCACCACCATTGAAATAGGTTCACAGATCATCATAGCTCAATTCCATGTGATCACAACAAAAGATATGCCAGATGACATCATAATGGGAATGCCAATGTCCAAGAAGATGTTAGAGATACAAAATGCAAACAAGATGCAGTCTTTAGAGACAACAAAGAATGGAGGTCAAGACCGGTCACCCACGGACGACAACACAAAGTCCTCAAGCACAGTTAAAACGGAGACTGATATCAAAGCAAATCTTATTGGAGATGATTCATTTCCATTGAATAGAACTTCAAAAGAGCTTAAGGAAAATCAGGCACTAATAAGTGTAGATCAAACAGAGAAAATGGGAAACCACAATAGCTATTGAGCAGAGAATGCCACCAAATCCAAAAGTACATAAAAACAAGGTTACAGACAACCAGTAAGCAATAGGAAGTCCAAAGATCAATCACTCACTTCCAGCTGAATCAATCGATGTAAGTCAAATAAAAAAACAATCTCAAGCTACCCTCCATAGAGACACAGTTAGATCAAGATGAGACCACGACAAAAGAAGGACAGAGATCTTCAATAAAACCAGCAATGAGAATAGCTGTAGTTCTCAGTAGTACAAAAGGAGCAAGTGTCAGATGCAATGCTCTACTAGATAAAGAAGCAAATTGCAATATGGTTAGAGACAACATCCAGAGCATTCTAGAGATTACTCAAGGCAAGCCAGATAATAGAGAAATCATGGCTACAAGTCAAAAAGAAATGGTTGCTACCCTTAGCATCCAACAACGTGAAGAGCAAGTAAAATCTCAGGTGAAGCCTTCAAAGGAAATTCTTGCAGATGTAATCATTGGGCATCAGTGGTTAGACCAACACAAGGCCTACAAAGAAGATATATTGCTAGTACTCTCTTTTCCAAGAGGTAGCCAACAACATTTACAGGTACCATTAATGCTAGATTCAAAGCTGCAGAAGTCACAAGAATCAAAGACAGATCTTGCATAAAAAGGTAAAGCCAAAGTGGAACTTCCACCGACTAGCAAGGAAGATATGACATTGTATGCCTCTACATCAAAGAACCCTCATGGATTAGCTTCTTGAAGCAAATCAGGCTTTCAAAATTTCAAGTCAATTGCTGACCCAATTGAAACCTCTAAGGAGACACCCAAAAGATCAAAGGTATATCAGCCAAAGTACTCAAGAAAGCAAAGGAAAGTCAAGCAAGTGTTTGTTCCGAGAAGTTTAGTCAAATTCAATGATCCGATTTGGATTGAAGACAAGAAATCGACATAGAAAGACAAACACATGGGATGGATAGCATCACAATGGATCTTAAAGGAACATGAGTACTATGGAGGTAACAGACAGATATAGATACCAAAACCTCAAGTAAGAGCATATGAAGTAACTAGGTAACAGACAGATATAGATACCAAAACCTTAGGTAAGAGCCCACTAGGTATTCTAAGATACCTAAGAAGCAGGTATACAACAGAAAAACATCGAAAGATGCTAAAGTCTACCACAACTCTCAAGAGGATACAAAACAAAGACGGATCTCAAAGAATGTTCCTCTTCAACAAGGATTTCACACAGAGTATATAAAGATTTGGCTACCAGTCAACCACAAGCCAATTGCAACTACACCAGACTTGCATGAAGATCTCAAGAGCTCAACAAGACCTAGAGCTCAACAAAGTCAACAAAGGAAATACAAAGGTCTTCAAAAGATTTGGATTCCTAAGTCTTCCAATGCTCCTAGTCAAAATCCAAATGTCGATAGTGAATAGAAGACTATAACAACACCAAAGACTTCTTACAACAGGCCTAATTGGAGAATCAAACAGATAATGGAGTCTTCAAAGTCAAAGAAGGAAGACTCAACCAACATGAATGCAGATTCCAAGATGATAAATCAGGTATGGCAAAAGAAACCTTCAATGCCAACTTGGTCCTTCACTAATCCTCTTTTTGGGGATTCAAGTTTACTTTTACCTGAAGAAATGTTTGTAGTAAGCACAAGAATGTGAAAGGTCAAGTCGCTAGGGTGCAAAAAACACTCGTTGGCATAGTCAGAGTCAGGCTGCTGATTCATAAAATGAGCAAGGCATTAGTCCCAAAGCTTCAAGTCATATTAAACTCTGTGCTAAGAGTTGTAGTTATAAGGCTTACGCTCAAGCTGGAAGAGTTGAGCATATCTAAAGTCATGTCGCTCATGCTGAATGAGATGAGCATAAGAGTCAAAGTCTATTAACTTATAAATGGTGGAGTATCGTAGAGTCCAACACTCATGCACAGTGCACGGTAAGATGAAAGCACATATACTCGTCAAGAAAACCATTCTTAAAGGGGTTCCAGCTTGCAAAGCCATGTCATATGATTTTATAGTTACACCATCTTTCTGAAGAACCCCTCAAAATCCTTCTTGCGCAACATATTGTTTTCCATGCATGTCTGTGTATGCATAAATAGGATGTCCCATTATTGGACATATGCATTAGACACTCTTTATTGCTTCCACCTATGCACCTTGAGTGGATGACAGCAGGAAAACCAATGTTCCATCATGTTACCCTCTCATATTTCCATATCTATCAGCAAATACTCCCTTGAGTACTTTATTAATATTTCCCATGCTAATAAGTACTCCAATAATGCGCGTATCCCAAAGACACTTTTTTCCCACTGGGTTTTTTCCCTTTGGTCATCCAAGTATTACACCCTAATTTAGAACCTCATGATTCTAATTCCCTTGTATATACTTTTCATAAATAAACAGCAGCCTCATCATTATGCTATTACAATTGACAAATGCAACATCATCTCTCACAATAGACATATTTGGACCAATCAAGATTTTGCAGCAAATTGAACCTCATCAACAAATTCAACGACAAATGAAGACAATCATCCCATCAACAACACATCAAAAACCTTCCACAGCCTCCACGGACACTTTTCAACAGTTCCCGAGGACAGGCACTAAAATCAGAAGGGGGGAATGTTAATTGAGTCAATGTCAGTTAACAAAAGCTGCTAAAGATGGAAGACGTACGGATGCACATTGAAGATCAAGAGAAAGAAGCAGTGAAGATTGGAGTTACACATTTTCCACATTTTCCCAAAATGGTCACATATTGTAAATTCCTGATTTATTTCAAGCCATTGTAATATTTTAATGTGTTACGGGCCCAATGGGATTTCCAAGCTGTAAAGAACAAGTCGGTTAGTGTGCCTAGGTAGCAGATTCAGTAAGTGGTGGAGCCCTAAAGGCCTTGGGCACCTGGACATTGCATATTTTTATCCTAGGTATATAAGGCAGCATGTAAAAGAAATTAGGGTTCTCAAGCTCATTTGTTGAGAGGACTCTTTGGTGAGAGCTCTTGAGGTGTGTGGCTATGGAGTCCTTGAGATTCACCTTGCTCATGTGACCTGATTAACACTAGCCAATGCTTAATTTTCTTTCACTATGCCTCTCTCATGCTTCTTATGATTGCTAATGATGCTTTGATTAGCTAGATCATAACTAATTAGTGGTTAATCCCTCTCTAATCTTGTGTGATTTCCCTCTTTTTCTTGTGTGTGTATGTAAGGTTGATTGGAGTGTGGTGCTCAATAGATCTATGTGTGTGTGCTTGCAATTAGTGTGTTGCATGATAGGATTAGTGTGTGCGTCTTGCAATCATTTGTGTGTGTGATTGGGTTGATTGGAGGTGAAGGGAAGTGGATGTGGAGATTGCCCATCATTGTGGCTTTGCTCCTCCATAGGTTGAGAAGCTGACATAGAGTCAACCATTCATGTTGCCATGATTAGCTCACTAATTGTGTGAGTGTTTCCATGCCCTAACTGGGTAGCTCATCCCTCCAGATTGATAATTTTTTTTGTCATTGAAGCTATGCAACGATGGGACTCCCAACACTTGGTCCTTAAGCACTTCAAGTTTGGGATGGGTTCTCACCTCAAGTGCAACCTAAGCATCTTAAGCATGACAAGCACCTCAAGCATCTCAATCATAAAGCACCTCAAGCATCTCAAGCACCTCAAGCACCTTAGTCATCAAGCATGACAAGCACCTCAAGCTTGGGCCGGGTCATCAAGCATGACAAGCACCTCAAGCACCTTAAGCATGGCCTAAGATAAGGAATCTACATGAGCTAAGAAGCTTTCTTGGTATGTGCGCATACTATAGACGCTTCATAGCAAAATTGTCTCAAATAGTAGGACCACTACATGACTTAGCTAAGAAGAATGTTAAGTATGTATAGACTGCTAAGGAGCAAAATGCTTTTGATAAGCTCAAGGAGAAGCTTACCTCCCAGACAGTCCTCATGCTTCCGGATCTCTCAAAGCCATTTGAGGTCCAATGTGATGCTTGTGGTGATTGCATTGGAGCAGTTTTGCTTCAAGAAGGGCATGCCATAGCATATGAGAGCCAAAGGCTCAATACGGATGAACGAGTCTTGGGCATTTATGAGAAAGATATTTTAGCTATTCTACATGCCCTAGACACATGGAAGCACTACCTATTGGGGACTCCATTCATTCTACGCACCGACCACCAAATTCTCAAGTATTTCATGATGCAAATCAAGCTTTCCGACAAACAAATGAGGTGGGAAAATTTTCTTTCGCAATTTAATTTCCATATTGCTCACATTGCTGGTAAGCACAATCAAGTGGATGATGCACTTTCACGACGACCAAAAGTTAATGCAGTGCCTATAGCTACTCACAATGATCTATCCTCTATGATAGATGAGTATGCTATTGACCCTGACTTTAGAGACATAATGTCAGCCCTTGCGTTGGGGAAGAAAGAGGAACCATTCACCTTGCAGGATGATTATCTTCTCCATGGTAATAGGCCATGTGTTACCCATTCCCTTCATAAGAAAGTTATGTATAAATCCCATGCTCCTCCCTATGCGGGGCATAGAGGTATTCAACCTACTCTTCGAAGAGTAGAGACATATTTCTATTGGCCTACTATGAAAGTGGACATACAAGAGTATGTTTCAAAATGTTTAATATGCCAAAAGACCAAATATGATAGAGGGAAGCAACCTGGATTACTCCAGCCATTGCCTATCCCAAATTCACCATGGGAGAGTATATCCATGGATTTCATCTTTGGATTGCCCAAGTCTATCCATGGGAATACGGGAATATGGACAATAGTCGACATGTTTAGCAAGCAAGCACACTTTATTCCTGTCAAAAAAAATATTAAGGCACACCAAATGGCAACTCTCTTCATATCTCAAATTTTCAAACAACATGGATTACCAATATCCATTGTGTCAGATAGAGATCCTAGAATGACTAGTAATTTTTGGAAAGGTCTCTTTGATACGTGCTAGCAAGAAGAGTGATGATAAGTGAGGAACTAATTCTTTCTCCTATGAAATGTTTCTTCTTCCTCTTCCCTACCGTCATTCCCTGCTAGCTATTTCCACCTTCGAAGGTGTTTGAGGTCTTGGGACTGAAGCTTGGGATAGTTATAGCTTTCCACAAAGTTTATGTTATGCTTGTGATGCATGAAGCTTTCCATCTTCATTGCATCACCTAGGTCACAAGGAACACAAAGATTGTATTGTAACAAGTCTCTCTTAATGGGAGAAATCATAATACAAATGCCTATTGGAGGGCGGACCGGCTCCACATAAATCCGGTCCTCAACTGTTGTCATGTTCTCTAAATTCTCTCTCTTGCAAAAGTATTGTTCATGCCAAGTTGACTAATTGCTATGTCTATGTTGTTATCTTCAATTATGTTCACACGCTATGCTCACAAAAGTAATTTCTCAAAAGTATTCTCATTAATTTCCGCTACTCTCAAGTTAATAGGCCAATTCCATTACATGTAACCTGCTCTTTTGAGTGTGTCTAGGATTGCCTTTGTTGTTGATCGTGATCAGCCTAATGTTGAGTCTGGTGATTAGGCTGGTTAGTGTGGTTGGTGGAACAAGTGCCTCACTAGTTTGGTTCTCACCAATGGTTGATTCAGGATGGGGTTGATTGTCATCATCATCATCTTGATTAGCACCAATGTCCTCCCCTTGGTTTTGGTCCTCTTCTTATCATCATCCTTAACATACTAAATTTTGATATATTCCACCACCACTTGATTGACCATGGATCCCGTGTATTGCTTAGACTCTTCCTCTAGATTAAATTTCATGGATTCAAGAAAAATATGTAGATCCTCCATGTTTAATGTTAAGTTTCCCTCATATCTACCAAAGATTGATAGATATATCTTTCAATCACTTCTTGCTTGAGGGTGTGATGATTTGCCACCATCAATGATTTTAGAGTAGCTTTCTTCTCTTCCAACCGACCCTGAATCTCCACTTTCTCTTCCTTAACAACCCGTTTTTCTTCAGATAACCTTCGGTTTTCATTCTTTAGGGTTTCTATATCCTTCTATTGAGATGCTATGATTCTAGAATCTTTGTTGTGGCCAATGGATAATTTCAGCATCTTGGTCCTAAGCTCAACCATCTACTGCTTGGCTTTCTCCAGTTCGGTCTTGGTCTCTTCAAGTTCTATCTAAATATAAATCACTGCCGAGTTGGGAGTCTTTTGATGGGCTTCAGTCAATTGTCCCATGGAATGACCATTGTGTTCCACCCCGACATCATGGTGGCAACATATCCATTGGTTATGGCATCAATGTCCGTTTGAGAAGTCGCATATGCAATGAGAAGTGTTGGGTAGGGCAACAGTGCCTTGTATGCTTGTTTCACCATCGTCCTCCCGTGCAGTGGCTTCTTTCTAAAGGTGTTGGAGTTGATCCAACTACTTCTAGTGAACTGGAGGCGCCAATATGGCTAACTTGAACTTAAAGGTAGCTTTTCCCCTTGCGTCCACTTGTGGGGCCTATAGCGTTTTAGTGGTCTGAGGTCTATGTAAGTGGTGGAATCTAGGCCAAATCACTAGGAGTGTGTGATGATGATGCCCCTTTCCCATTAGATTGTCTTGACTTTAGCAATTTTTTGAGTTAGGCTGCTATGTAACATTGTAGCCAAATTGCTTTGGAATTCTTTAAGGTGTGCACAATTTCTCAGCAATGTAAGTGGGTTTTTTTTAAGAATCATGGCTTCAACAATAAACTTGTATACTAAGCCCAAATTCCAGAGCTTCCACTAGGACTCCTTGAGCTCCCCATTTCTGTTTCTTGGTGTCTTCAACATCATCTTGAAGGTGAACATGGCTTGGCCTTGACATTGTAAGGCATTTTAAGAACATGTCCCAGGGCTTCTTCTATGGGCCTGGACTTCTCAACCATTGGTTTCTACATATCCATGCTCAGGATAAAAAGTGCCCACCACTTTCTGAATGAGCTCTGCATCAAAGTCCATTCTGATGGACTCAAGAACCACCTTTAGATCTCAGAGCTTTAGTAACGCATGTTCACTCTGATGGAGCACATATTTCCCAATATTGGTATGGAGTGATGAGAAAACCTATTGTGTCTGCTCTATTTGTTCTTCAATGAGCTGTGTGACCTCATCCACATTTTCTTGCATATGCTCTGATAGTTAATTTGTCTTTCCCATAGCTATGCCTTATGAGTACTGTGAAGATGATAATGGACCTATAGTGGTGGAGAAAGAGAAGAAAGAAAGCTTTGGAGTGTCGGATTTGGAGTGAAAAGGTGTTGCAGTGGAGGGTGAATATGGTGAAGGTGTGGAGCTTGCTATATGCTAGGCAATGAAGTTGTAGAAGGTTCTATAGAAGAGGTGAGTCATGCGATAGCTTGAGAGAGAAGTGCAAGGTCACCCACCTTTTGCATAGTTATCTTTATACGTGCCATGAATGCTCCACACTCTAACTCTCTTGGTTTTAGGGCCATCGTTAGCCATGTGAAAGCCATGCATTGGTCGAGCCACCTACTCATTACTTGGAAGATTCTGGCCTTGATTGTTGATTGCTTATGATAGTTAAGGATGCTAGATTGCACTGATTTTGGTTGTGTCTGATGCAAAACTAAACTAGACTTCTCAATTAGTTTGGTTAGCTCTTGACACCTTTCTTGATGTGGAAAAAGTCCAATGGCTTGCCTTCTGATTCATAATGGCTTTTTGGTTCTAGTGCTATTAGGATTTCCTTTGATCTGGCATACTTCATTTTGATCTTGGACCCATTGTAAACTTTACGAAATAGTAATCCAGATAAGTCTTTTAATCCTATTATTCCATTAGAGATTACCAAGTCAGCCTTATAGGATCCATACTAAGCTATCTTCAAATTAGGTTTCTTTGGTCCTAGTTTTGATTGATATAATAGGACTAGATCACCTTTCTCAAACTCTTGACCTTGATTTTATTGTCATGCCAGTGTCTCCTTCTTTGCTGAACGACCTCTTGTTCCACCATGGATCGTTGTCTAAGTTCATCCAATTGTAAAAACTCATCCAACATTTGTTTAAAATTCTAATTAGAATCCATGCCATGTTCTACTGCAAGTTTCAGACTTGCAATTGCAAAATCCATTGGAGCTATAGTCTTTGTTCCATAAAACATTTTGAAGGGTGTCATACCAGTAATAAACTATAGGCCCATAATACTATCTAGAGTTTGGCATCCCACAAATGTGACTCTTTCTAAACGATCTCTGTGAGGATGATTTTAATGGTCTTGTTGCTACTTTATGCCTGACCATTGCACCTTGGATAATATGGTGTTGATTTCTTATGCTTAACTGAGAAGATCTTGGTCAGTATTTGAATTATTTTATTTATGAAATTTGCTCCCTGATTTGAAACAATCTCAATGGGACAACCATATCTGCAAAGGATATTCTCATACAAGAAATTAGTTGTTGATCTGGTAGTGTTATTTGGTAAGGCTTTAGCTTCCACCCACTTGCTAGCATAACATGCAACCATAATGATGTACCTATTCTTTTTGGGAGTAATCTTCTTGAATAGCCCCATAAATTCCAATCACCCCATTCATAAAATACTCCAAGAGGTTGAATTGGATTCAAAGGTGTCATGTCATCTATTGTTGGCCTTCCCATCCTCTAACAAATGGCACAAGTCATCCAAAATGCTCTTACATCTGCCATCTTAGTTTTCCACTAGAGACTTGCTTGTAAAGTTTTCTTATAAGCGATGTCAATGAAAAAATGTCCACTTGCATCTCCACTATGAGCCTCAGTGATGACTTGCATCCGTAATTGCATTTGCACACACCTTTGAAGCACACCATCAATACCCAATCTGTAAAGTTCTCCTCTAATGATGGTAAACTTCAAACTCTTTATAATTAGTGCCTTTTTCTTTGCTTAAGATCAATCTTCTAGAAATTCTCCCCTCGAAAAGAAATCATTGACCTCTTGCCATTCTAGATCTAGTCCATCTTTAGTTGTGCTCTAGAATAATTCAACATCTAATGGTTTGTCTCATAATGATTCTTTTGAACACACTTTTGTGCTTTTGGAAAGAAATTCAACACCACAATGGGTTTTCCTTGGCTTATGGAAGATCTTGTATTCAAATTCCATTAAAAACATCATCCGTCTGATCAATCTTCCCTGAATTATGACCTGTTGATCAGAAAAAAAAAAGCCTGATGATCCACATAAAAGTGAAAAAAATTTCCTAGAAGATAATGCTTGAACTTTGTAGCATTGAACACCATTCTCAATGCTTCTCTTTTAGTGGTAGAATAACCCTATCCAGCCAAGCTAAACCTCTGATTGGCATAGTACACTCTAGATAGTTTGTCTTCCCATTAGGCTGGGTCAGTATAGCCCCCATCGCCATTCCAAACGCATCAACATGCACATGAAAGATCACATCAAAATTCGCTTGACAAAGAACTCGCTTCCTACTAATCGCATCCTTTAAGCATTGGAAACTTTTCTCATATCTTGGGTCCAAATGAACTTACTGCCTTTCTTGCGTAATTCTTACAAAGGAAGTGCTTTGGCTACAAACATAAGAATAAATTGTCTATAGAGATTGATATACCCTAGAAAAGAGTTCAATTTAGACACTGTTATTGGTGTTGTGGCTTGCTGAACACACTTTAAGTACCTTTCCACTGGCCATTTCAATTCCATTTCTGGAAACAATGTGTCCCAGAAGTTTTCCTTGCCATACCATGTATAGTGGTTTAAAAGGATTCAGGCATATTATTTTCTCTTTGCACCTCTAGAATACCATCACCAAGAATAATAAATGCAAATTTACTCTATGGAGAAGATGGTAAAACCATCAACAAATATGGCCAAAATTTTAGGTAGAAATTCATTAAATATCTCCATCCTGCATCTCTGGAAGGTTGTTGGAGCATTACAGAGCCCAAATGGCATTACTAGATACGTAAATGCTCCCCATTCAATGATGAATGTGGTTTTGGCCCGATCTTCAATTGCAATCTTAAATTGATTGTAGCCATTGTGTCTATTCAGAAAACTATACATTTTGTGGCCTGCAATCTTGTCTAGTAACATGTTTGTACAAGGTAGTGGAAAAGGGTCCTTGATGGTCTGAGAATTTAGCTTGACCCTTAGCTTTCCATTCTTCTTGGGAACTACCACTATTGGAAATAGCTAGTCACTGCTTGTTGCCACTTTTGTTATGAACTAGGATACCTTGAGAAGATTGTCTATCTCCTCCTTAACTTTCTTCTGGTTTTAGTGGTATTTGATGTCGGCACACCTCTGGATCTACTCCTTTCAAATTAGTATGTTTCCATGGAAATACTTCCTTGTATTTCTAGAACATTGTCTTTACTCTCTCCTTGATCTCTGGCTTTAGATGCTAATTGATTTTGATCATTTGAGGGTTTTCCTATGAGCCAAGATTCTACTCTTCCACTTCTTATTCATCTGGATATAGCTAGTTTGGGCCTCCCTTTTGTTTAGCCAATGATTTAGCTTCTTTCTCATCTCTAACACCAGCAATGTAATCATTAAATGGGTTGCTCATTGATTATTGGATTATCGTGATTGAAACTTGCCTGACCTAATTCCTTTGTTGGTCTGAAGTCAAGCTTATCTCTCTCTTGCTGCTCTGGTGGTTGCCCATCTAACTGAACTGATCTTTCCCCAACATTCAGCTTAGTGAGTTCTCTAGATATTGTTTCTTGTGTCTTTTAGTTTGTTCCTTGTCCATTAGCACAACACTCAAATCTATTTCTCTTAATGGAAAGATGTTGATTGAAGCAACCATTCTCTTGATCTTCTTCATTCCATATTTCTTGCACAACTCTTCTGGTCGTAAGGCTTTCTTCTAGATTCTTATGTTATGAGTCTTTATCTGAATTCTTCTTCTGGTCCCTTGAATTATCAATGTGCGATTGGCATAGTCATGTATGGCTCTAGTACTTTAAAAGCCATGGTCTGCCCAAAAGCATTCCATATGCTTTATGTACTATTAGACTAAGAATCTAGTTTTGAACTTGTCTTTGCCCACTCCAATCTGCATATTTTCAATTAAGACAGTAGCTTGAACCACCCTATGGTCAACCATTCTGACTCTAGATGGTGTTGGTTTCAAATCATTGATTCCTAATTTTTGTCTTAAATGTTCAGCAATAATATTGACACCAGCTCCCCCCATACAGTATCACACATGATAGTGGTTCCCATTGCTTTCTCAACTTATAGTCAACTTGAATTACTAGAACCTCATCATCTTTAATGGCCACCAGGTCTACTGCTCTTGCATCAATGTCTGCTTTTCTCTTTTGTCTGATAAATTATGCAGCCACTGGTAATGTGCATCTGATGTCATCCAGCTCCACCATCAAATTTTGGATGCATTCACAGACCTTCACATAAATTTCATCTTGTTCATTCCAAGAGCTGCAGTTTGAACTGAAATACTTCTCTTCATGACTATCTTCACAACTCCACTCAATTGTCTTCCCTTGTCAGGTTGTTGGTTGAACCTATGATGGATCCCCTGATTGGTCCTTCATCAATTCAATGGCTTCAGCCTTGGTCAAGTCTGATTTGACTTGTTGTACTTCATTTACCAGACTATGTACTACAATAATCATGGACTCATTTGGTCTAGATGCTATCTTCTCACTCTTGTGCTCTTGCACTTCTGAAGGCTGGGGTGGTAGTTTTTGAATCATCTGAGCCTCAGAACATTCTGGGTCTTCTGGAATTTTCTTTGCCAAATTTCTAATAATGTTGGTTGTAAGCTCACAATGTTCTTGCCCTTCATCGACTACCTTCTCCTTTTCCTTCACCTTCCACACCCATCCCTACTGCTCCCACTTCTTGGTTTTAGCAGTTTTCTTTTTCTCATTTTCATCTAGAATATATCTTCAGTGATAAAACCCTTGCTTCTGGTCACAACCATGACTGAAAATGGCTCTGGTGCCTTTTATTCAATACCTCTTGTTTGGCAGTATCTGGGCCATGTGTAGCAATTCAGGATTTGTTTTGCAAGATCACATCTGCCCTTGTCCTTGTCCCTGCTAGTACTAGTACCAGCGCCTGTGCTGGTCTCATTATCCTTGAAACCATTGGCTCCATTTTTTTTTGCTACCTCAGGGTTTGTCAGCACAATCATTGACATATCCTTTCCCTTTTTGAAGTGATGATTTTTGATACCAAAGTTGTTCCAGACATGTCCATAGGCATTGTAGTAGGTACATTGTGTATATTCATCAGACCTATGATTTTTCAACCTACACTTTGAGCACCAAATCGGATCTTCTTAATTGAAGGTCTTGTCTTTGTCATGTGAATCACTCTCAAATGAACTAGAGCTAGTACTGGATTCTGACTCGCCAATCGATGACTCAATTGTAAGTTAATAGACTTTGACTCTTATGCTCATCTCATCCAACATGAGCAACATGACTTAGATATGCTCAACTCTTCCAACTTGAGCGTAAGCCTAATAACTATGACTCTTAGCATAGAGTTTAATATGAATTGAAGCTTTGGGACTAATGATTTGGTCATTTTATGGCTCAGCAGCCGACTCTAACTATGCCAAAGAGTGTTTTTTGCACCCTGGCGACTTGACTTTTTACATTCTTGTGCTTACTACAAACATTTCTTCAGGTAAAAGTAAGCTTGAATCCTCAAAAAGAGGATTAGTGAAGTACCAAGTTGGCATTGAAGGTTTCTTTTTCCATAACTGTTTTATTTTGGGACGGATGTCTAACCTCACTCCTATCTTATTGCAGACGTAGCGAGAACCATGAATATAATTGTCAATCCATGAGACGAAGCTGACTCGACTAGTGCATAGAGGATACAAGAGGTTGTCAATCTCTTGGAAAACAACAAACAACTCGCATCTAACTCAAGCTACACTCAAATGACACAAATCACAAAAAGCTAGTCGCTCATTGGCAAACAAATCACAACCGTTACAGCATCAAACGACATCCAAACGTTACAAAACTTGTAGGATATGTTTATGAGACCTAAGCACACATGCTTATGGTCTCAAATCTCACTTTAAGTCAAGTACAAAAATCATGATTATTAATAGCAGTGAGTTGTTGACCTAGTCGTTTTTGACCCAGAATGCATCTAAAAGCTTAGCAATGATGCCCCAATACCCGCCTATACTTAGTTTTTGATTTTGAAGCTTAAATACCTACTTATGATGAAATTAGGCCACAGTTCGGTGATGCCAAAAGCTACGGATTACCATGAAAGGCTTACGTCAATGGCGTAGAGCTCTTACCTACGGTTGCAACGCAGCAGACATGACTACAATGTGACAACTGGGGAGGGAGTAGGAAGCACAAGAAAGAGAGAAGTGAGCGCCGTTAGCTCACATGCTGTGTTTCATTATCCACCAAAACTTTTGAAAAACTTATAAATTGGCTTTTATACCTTAGCCAAGGTTTTTGTGGTCAAAACTATTAATCTGGGAGCTCTATCTAAAGACAGGTTGATACAATCTAGAAGCTTATAGCCCCGGCTCATCAATTACAATGTTTATCTAGAAAGTAGGAGTTACAATATTCTCGATTCATCAAAATAATAAGTGTTTTTATACAATAAAAGCTCCAAAAAATTGTATCCAAATTAGCTTGTTGCTAACATTTCCCCCCTCCTCAATTGTGTCATCCCTTGACACAGCTTCATGGGCTGAAGTAGTCTTTGGGTTGACGGCTGGCAAGGCGGTCTTTCATGTGTAAAGCTTCTTTATATCTGAGTCTTCTATCTTTGTCAGGAACCTGCAAGAACTGCATGGTGACTCGGTTTTTAAGCTCAATACTGAGTAGCCAACAAATCTGGATGTGAGGTTGCTTATCACTGGCCCAAATATCTTCGTTCGCCAAGTGAAGAAACCTGTATAAAATGCTTCCTCAAACTCCAGCATGTTGCTAGATGGAAAAAACATACATGGGGCGTAGATGCCACAAAGGACAGCTGTTGATCTGTAGTCTTGCATGCATCCCGATAACTTTGTTAGAAGTTCTCCTAGCTCCTCCATTTCTTTCGGCTATTTCTCTTTGGCTAGCTGGTGCTGTTCTGCTTTATCTTTCAGCTCTTTGACTTGCCTATGTAAATTTGAAATGATAATGTCATCTAACTCTCCTTGTAGAGAATCGATGACAAGCTCCATCTCTCTAGCCTTAGCACTGCGGCTAAGTGCTATTGTTCGCATTTTTTTTGTCATCTGTTGCATTTTCTTGGCATATTTATTTACTTGCAGGATGACTTCGTCATTTGTCTCCCATTCTTCAGACCGTGTAGGCTGTCTGGATGTTTTAGCCGTTTTGATTTGTGGCTCCTTGGGTGGTTCTGTGGTGGCTGCTTGTGGTTGTGGTGGGAGTTCTACCTCTCCTTGAGGCATTGCGGTTGCCTTGGTTGCTTTTGCTTCTTGAGGATTCTTCACCTTCATTGGGTCTAATTGTTGGTGAAGGGGGAGGGCTTGGCATTGGATGGTCTACCTGTTCCGTAATGGGTGAGGTTAGCTTCAAAGACATCTCCTCCTGATAGTGTTGTGTCTCTCCCTGTTATCTAGCCTTTTCTTGTCTTTGTTGCTCGGTTGCATCTTCTCTTGCTTTTCTCTCAGCTTCTTGAGCTTCTTTTAACTTGAGGGCTTTTGCCTATACATACATGCATTCAAGAAAGTCTGTGGGGTCCTCTGCTTCTTTCCTTTCAGGGTTTTTGGTTCTGGGTCCCCTTATCTCTCTTGGAACCCACCTTTTCGGGTCCTCACCAGCAGCTTGGCGACTTCTTTCGTAAGTTTGTTTTTCTCTTTCAAACCTCGCTTCTTTTGGCGAGGCTCCTCTTGGTGTGCAACTATAGTTTTCTTCTTCATATTTTCAATTCTGGCCCGTCTCTCCTCATTGTCTGAACTCTCACTGCTATGAGCTTGTGGGAGCTTTCTACAGATTCTTCACGGTAGATTCTTCATCAGATTTATAAACTCGCTTTGATGAACGTGTAGTTCTTGGAAAGGGTGTGCAGACACAATCCATGTGTTCTGATCTGGGGCTGGCGGCAAATTGTCGGCCATGCCAATAGCATGGTATGCTATTCTTGTCAGTACTTTAGGCGCACCCAGATAGGTGATTTTACCTTCTTTCTTGGTGCCCTTTAGTGTTGTTAGCACATACTATGCATGATCAATCGGTTTCCTGGTTATCGACTTCAACACTTGGGTGAAGGTAGTCACAACTGCATGATTTGGTGTGGTGTACCGTGGTGGTCTCTTTGCTAAGAAGTGGAAGTGTTGATGGTACAGACGTGCTAGTTCTTCCACTTGGGTGAAGGTAGTCGCAACTGCATGATTTGGTGTGGTGTATCGTGGCGGTCTCTTTGCTAAGAAGTGGAAGTGCTGATGGTACAAACGTGCTAGTTCTTCCACTTGCCTTTGGATGAGGTCGGAAAAAGTTGTAGCAGCAGTCTCCTTGGTGAATGTGCCTAATGTCTTTTTGTCCCAGGCCGGCATTATCATTCCTTCAGTTGGCAACTTCAGTGCCTTGGCCACAACTTCCTTTGTGATTACCACTTCTACTTTCTGCCCTTGTTGGTCAGTGATTTGGGTTGATCCATCCTCTTTAATAGTAGACAATAACTCATAGGCTTTCTGGAAATCTGCACTGCATGGTTTCTGGTCGTAGAAGTCCCTGAGGCCTAGCCTTCTGTTAGCTTCCTTTGTGTCTGGCTTGGCCGCTACATCATATATCTCTTTTGGTAGCAGTTTGCAGCTCTACTTGGTGTCCTTCTTCACTCTTAAACCTGCCTATGAAAATTGTTGTATTGTTTGTCTCACGCTATTCTCTTGACAAGTATGTTACCTTGGCCGTCTTTACTCAACTTGGGTCCAGTTGGTAGGGTGGCAGCTCTTGCAGCTTCTCTTTTTGGGACACCCTTTTCTTGGCCTTCTCGGTAGCTTGCATTGCTCTTGTTAAGTGAATACAATGCCAAAGTTAGAAAATTCTACAATTCTTCTTTGAAATGTTCTTAAGTCTGGATTGCTGACAAATTGAGTCCAATTTGCTTCAAATCAATTTTGGAGCATGCATAGATGCATAAAAACATGTAAAGATCAAAATCATAAAGTTCAGGTAAAATTTTACAACAAAAGTAAATAATCGCGATTATTTACATCTGAAGATTTTTTCCAACTTTTTGCATTTTTGATATCATAGGCTTGAAATATATAGCATTTGGGTGCTTTGAGTGAAGTGTCGGCTCATTTGAGTGCACATGGTGGAAGTGGTGCCAGATTTAGGCTTTCAGTCTCTGAAATAGTAGATGTAAAGGGATTTTGAGATTTTGAGATCCAAATTTGCTCAAACTTGGTCAATGGGCTTGGGACATGATGTGCTTTGGTCCCATAAGGTCAAAGTTGCAATTTGCTCCCATTTTGGCAAGAAAGTAAATAATTGCGATTATTAACTTTTTCATCAAAATGCACATTTTTTATTGCAACATGGTTCTAGGCATGATGTAGACTCTGTGTATGAGATATGGGGTGATTTGGATAAAACAAATGTGATAGATAACTCAAAAATTGAATTGGAAAGAGTTCTTTGCGTTTTTTTGATAATTTTCAAGTTTTTCTTGATCATTTTGGCTCATACTTGAAATGTGGCATGTAATAGGTGTGTACACGTGATAGGTGAAGTAAAGGTACCATTTTCAAGCCAAAAAAGTACAAAAGTAATAATCATGATTATTTACAGCAATCAAATTTTTTTGCTAAACTTGACAATTTTTTACCTTGACATATTCAATACACCTAAAACAAGTCCTAAATTGAATTTGGTAAAGTTTTATCGTGTCGGCATCACTTCGTGCTTTGTCGACTCTGAAATCACCAATTTTTGTGACTACATGGCCTATGGAGTTGATTAGTCACTTTTGAAGCTATAGACTTGTCCGCTACATAGTCCTGAGGCTACCCATCCAATTTTGGCCCATTTGGAGTCAGTTTGACTTCATATGTCAAATTTGACGCTTTGTAGCCTTCGAGCTGTTTTCAGTTTTTCAAGAGCTTTCCTTGGTTGTTTTCATGAAACCATCCATGTACATTGTATATAGACCCAGCCTACAAGCTATCTGTGGAGGCAGAATCCACTTCTGTCATCTGGCAAAAACCTAGCTTTTCTCCTTGGGACCCCTCGACCCCTGTTGAATGGTCATCTTGTGAATTTCTAGAAGTGTTCAATTATATAGGGGCATACTATAGTTCAAGTCTCGTCCGATTTGGTTGAGCTGGCAGGCCGCTATGGTCAATTTTTGGTCGTAGGACTTCGTGCATTGCTCGATAGTTAGGGTTTTTTTCTTGAGCTTAGACTTTCTACTGGCCATATAAAAGTGATCATTGATAAGCATAGAACTTATCCCTCATGTCTCATGTGAGACAGCGTTGTAAACGGGCAATTGTGGACTCTGGAAATCGCGCGCGAAGAAGGTCAAGAGCTCTCTTCTCCAAGGGCGACTAGTGGAAATGAGGTGATTTTAGACTACCTTGGATATTTATACTCGGGCTTCCCAAACCACTTTTCCCCAAATTCCACTATTAGTCCTACTAGGCCGTGAAATCTGTGTTAGACTCAAAAAATTTCTCAATCGGATTTCGGTTGCTCATTCTGCAAGAATTTGCGAAAGTAGGCCTTGGCCGCCTAATTTAGGCTTCCCGCTTCCATCTGTTGATTTGAATAAAAATTTTGTGTCTGTCCGCCTTGTCCTTTTGATCATCAACGTATCTTCACTTTTCCATCTGAGCTCGTTTGCTATTTATTATTAATTTTTGACCTGTTTATTGGAAAAATCAAAGAAAATAACAAAATGCCCTAAAAAAGCAAAGTGAGAATCCGATAATTAAGAAAGTCCATTGAAAAATATATCTTTATTGTATTTGGTGGATTTCTCCATTTTTAAGTTCCAATATTAAGAAAATGATGAAAAATAACAAAAAAAGATCAGTTTTTGATGATTTTCTGGTAGTATATACACTATTTGCACTCATCGGGGAGATGTTATCAGTTAAATTCCCCTGTTGATGACTTGGTAAGGGAATTATTAGATAATTTTGCAAAAAATCACACGTTAACATCAAACTTTTTCCTCCCTCTTCAAACATTGCCCTTAATTACTTAGTTTCCTTCCACCCCTCCTAGATGGCGTACTCCGGGACAACTGTGTGCATGGGTTGAACAATCGTGTCTATGCATAGCCTTGGTTGGCTTTACCATGCTTTGAAGATGAATGCAATTAAAACCATTATGCTGTGCAAGAGTTGGATCTTGAGTAATTAACTCAAGGGTTTCTGATGTCGAGGTTTTCTTTTGCTGTCTTCCAAAGAGCAAATCTTGTAGCTTGTGTGCTCTCTGCTTTATTGTACCATTAAGATGCTTTGGCACACTAATTTCTTGAGATGTCAATATCAATAACGATGGTTGTCGAGCTCTTACCCGCCATTGATATTTTGGTTTGTTTTGGTTAGAATGTTGTGGTTGAGTCTTTTGAGACTTAACTCTCCATTGCTTCATTGGTTTTACAGTTGGCGGAGAAGATAAGTGCTCCTTTTTCTTTCAAATCCATTTTCTTGTAGGTTCCCTGCTTGAAGATGCTCCTCCTTGTGTTTTGAACCTTGGAACCATCTTTGATACAGTTGGTGATGTTTTGGGCACCCAAATTAGAATCGGCTTGCCTTTAAGTTGTTCTTTTGGTACCCAAATTTGTGTGACTCCTTGCATGCTACTTGTAGCATTTGCTTGTTGATAGGATGGAGAAGATTGATTGCTCTATGGTTTTCTCTATTGGTAACCTCCTTTCCACTCCTATTGGTGCAATTGGAACAATGAGTTGTCCGCCTTTAGATGATAGCCTGAGTTGATTGGTCTCCCAATCGGGTACTGCCTTGTACATTCCCGTCCATGAGATTCCAAGAATCATTGTTTCATTCATGTGTTCATTTGGTAAGCATACAAATTGATGTGGGCATGAACATCCGTGCACTATCACATTTAAGTTGACTACTCTCAATTTCGGTGTTGGGTTCTTGTTGCATCCTTTAATAGTCGATTTTCCTGCTGTCAAAGATTGACTTGTTGATTTCTTGTATGTGGAATAACTGACTGCATTTACTTGAGCACCTGTATCGACCAATGCATTTGTGCTATGATTGTTTAGTTGTACTTTGATGCAAAGGTCCATTCCATCTAACCATTCATCATCTGTTGATATTGCATCTTTCTGTAATTTTCATACTCGATCATCTAGTTCCAGAGTGTTGATGGGATAGGTATTTGTTGATATTTGAGAGAAACTTTTCTTTTGAGTATTCGAAGCCGAGCTTCCTCTTGAGCTTCATCAATAACCTGTTGCCGTTTTATCTTTCTTTGCTTTGTTGCATGCATCTTTATAGCAATTCATTGGTTAGTGGTAAATTGTACTTCTTTAAATGGCATCCACTAATCCAATTAGCCATTGGTTCGCCATCTAAGGTGGACACATCTTCAATGATAAACTGTCCGTTTCCCTTTTTCTTAAACTTGGAAATGTGTTGCTTCAGGGAATAGACTAAAACTAAGTCCCCTTTTTTGAAGATTTTTGTAACTAGATGGGAATCAAAAAACTATTTTTGTTTCCACTTTTGTGCATAGATGTGAGCTACAGCTATTAGCCTTTGCTCATCAAGATTTTCTAAATCTTCAAGTCTCTCTGACAATTTGTGTCCAGTACACTCAAGATCCTTAGCTACCCTTAGTGTCGGGAATAGAAATTCTATCGATAGTATGGCATCAAGACCATAAACAAGGTTAAAGGGTGTAGCATTTAAAGCTGTTTTGAATGAAACTCTATAAGCCCATGGAGTGGCATGGAGATTCATTTCCCAATTAGTCCGTCCTGAACTAACCACCTTAGTCAATACTGAGCTAAGAATTTTATTCGTATGCTCAACTTGTCCATTTGCTTTGGGTGATAGGGAGCCAATTTTTATGGATGACCATAAATTCATTAAGCAGATACTCAATTACCTCATTGAGAATATGGACTCAATGTTACTCAATCATTCCTTTGAGTTTCTTTAGCCTCTACCCACTTGGTCAAATAGTCTGTAGTACAATGATATATTGAGCTTGGGTTCTATAAGCATGTGGTTGTATTGGCCCAACAAAGTCTATACCCCATTTTGCAAAAGCTCTAGCCCCCATCATTGGTCTTAAGAGAATGCTAGCTACACGGGTTGGCATTTTTGCTCGTTGACATGCATCACACTTGGAACATATTCCTTGGCACCTGCAAAAAGTGTTGGCTACCATATGCCTACCATTAAGATTGCTCTTGTGGTGGTTTCACTAGAAAATTGGCCTCCAGCTAATCTATCATGTGCTTGTTCTATAATGGGAATATATTCGTCTTCATTTGCACAAAGATGCAAATGTTGATCTCTACATCTCCGATACAATTGGTTTCCAATAAGAGCATAGTCTCTTGCTTCTGTTTCAATTTCTCTTTGACGGTGTTTACTCATATCCTCAGGAAATGTTCAGTTTGATAAGTAAGCAACTAGATAGTTACTCCACTTAGGAACAAGTGATATTTGGAACAATGTCACGTGAGGTATGGGCATTGTTTTTGGCATTGAGGGCATTGCTTTCCAATTCTCAAGATCCGTCACATATTTTGGTCTTCCGCAAAGTGAAGTCCTACTACGATAATATGTGCTTGACTTAGGTATTGTTTTCTCCTCAGGATTAATGCACAACAGCAATATTCCATCTTGATTTCTTTTGTACAACCTTCCAGCTAGTAATTGATACATAGCCGATTGCTCAATTAATCCAATTGTAATAGGAAGTGGTGTTTGCAAATTCACTTGAGCTATGGTCATCAATGATACCATGTTTTCCGACCATTGAGGTATCATTTCCACGAAGAACAGATATGCATCTCGTAGATCATCATCTACTTCCTTAGGTGGTTCTCCTCAAACAATCCTTGATAAATGATTTGCTCTTTGATGAGTGATGCCCTTTTTCACAACTATAGTGAAATCAAATTCAAAAGAATAATGAACCATTTCACTATTCTTCCAAGTACAATAAGGCTTGGTGGTCCACAAAGAGCACAAATTTGTTAGCTAATAGGTAATGTCTATACTTTTTGATGGCATAGATCATTTTTCATCCTTCCCTTTTGGTGGTTGTATAGTTTTTCTCTACCATATTCAACTGTCTCCTAGCATAAGAAATAGGAAAATCAATTTTTTATCTCCTGGTTGAGCTATACACCCAATCGCAAAATTGGAAGCATCTACATGTATGTGGAATATCTTATTCCAATCTGGTGATTTCAATATTGGAGCTAAAGTGAGAGCTTGCTTAAGCTTCATGAAGGACTCTTCACACTCATTAGTACATTCAAAGTGTGTGATCAAGTTGTACCTAGGTTTTTCAATTATAGTGCACATGTAAATGAATCGTCTGTAATATCCACAATGTCCCAGGAAGGCTTGAACCCCCTTGATTGTTGTTGGTCTAGGCAAATCAGCAATAACATGAATTTTATCCATATCATTAGCTATGCCATTTTTAGAAACTATATGTCCAAGAAATTTTCCTTGTCTACCATGAATGTGCACTTTTCAGGATTTAAGAAAATCCTATAAAGTCTACATTTTTTGAATACCTTTTTGAGGTGCTCAAAATGATTAGCTCGGATTGATGAATGTTACATAGATCATCCATATATACTTCCTTAAAATTTCAAAGATATTCTTTAAAAGCATGGCTCATCAATCTTTGAAAGGTAGCAGGAGCATTTGTTAATCCAAAAGGCATTACCTGATAAGCAAAAATACCCCATTCAGTTGCAAAGGCAGTCTTTTGCTGATCTTTGGTGTCAACCAAAAGTTGAATGTATCCTGAAAAGCCATCTAAAAAGCTATAAGCTTCTTTTTCTGCAACTCGTTCTAAAACATGCTCAGTGATTGGAAGAGGAAAGTTGTCTCTAATGGTATCTACATTCACTTTCTTGAGATTGACACACACCCGTAATTTTCTATTTTTCTTGGGTAAGACCACAATTGGAAACACCCAATCTGTGTGTTCAATTTCATAAATGAATTTGGCTTCCTTTAGCTTTTCAATCTCTTCTTTGATCTTTCTGACAACTGTCTCGTTATAAGTGTATGGCCTTTGTCTGCTTGGTTTTGCAGCATCTCTCATAGGTATGGTATGTTGACAGATTTTTGGATCAACACCCTTGAGATCCTTATAAGATCAAGCAAAGATATCTCAATATTCTTTCAGTAAGCTTAGAAAAGCTCTTCTTCTTCTTTTGTAAGGTCATTTGCAATGTAGGTAGGTTTAGGCTCTTCCCCTGATTCGGCCAGATCTATCTTTTTGCGTTTTTAGGTCCTTCATAGGACTCGCCCTGTTTTTGTAGTTCCCTGACAAGTTGTTCGACTATGATTTTTTGATCCGGAAGAGTATATTTTTTGTAATGGGATGGAACACTCATTACATATTTACCATCCTCCTCAGTGGTTTCTATTTCAGTTGTATATATCTCCTTTATAGCCTTTTTCAACTCTTGATATTTCTTTCTTCATTTAACGCGTGTCAAGCTTTGACGTAGTATAAGTAAGGTACTTAGGTTTTTCTTGAGTTTCCTTTCTTGTTTTTCTCAATGTTTTTGATATTTCTTGCTTTTTATTTAAAGGATATCGACCAGTGATTTTGTCTTTGACACAATCGTGTGTATCTATCTGCATCAAAAACTACGTTTTGCTAGATACTGATAGTGTAGGTCTAGCTTTTAGATTTCTCGTGTTTCATTTTCTTCTATACCATTTTTGTCTTCTAGGTTTCTGGTTTGGAAAGTCAGAAAACTTTCCTCCCCTCCTTTCATGAGTAGTTTAGCTCACATATGTTCTTTTCCTGACCCCAAATCATCTGAGGTAGCTGAATGTTCTTCTAACTGATCTGTTGCATCATAATAGAGGTCTAAAAGACTTGTTGAGCTTTCATCAAGTCCTTGGATTCTTGAATTTTTTCTTCAATGTGAAGGGTTGGGATCATTTGTATGGGAATTATGTCATAGCCATCCTCATTGCAAAATTGAGTAGGCATAGACGTACTTACACATACATCCATTGTTGCTAAGATTTGAGTCCACTCAAATGGCTCAAACAAATGCTTTGGAAAGGGTTGAGGTACATAGGCTTCATCTGTGCAATCCCTTTCTAAGATACATTCTTCTTGTTTTAAGCTCTCATTTTCTGAGGCTCTACACATCCAAATAGGTGTGTCTTTGTTCAACCAAGATGGAAACTTAGTTTCAGCCGCGAAGAGACCGAGTCAAATTCTTGTATGGGTGTTTTCATGAAATCTCTATAAGTGTGATCTTTTAGATTAACCCTTGTTATTGATCCCACTCGCTTCAAGTACAGATCATTGTTTCCCCAATCCTGGATAAGTTGTACTTGTCGCATGAAAATTCTTCCCAAGTTGATTTTGTAATTGAATTTATTTTCAAAGTCCACTATTGCAAAAGTGCGTTGATAATCAATTCCACAGGAATTAACTATCACTTTTTCAAGCAGTCTTAAGGGTCTTTCAATGTGTCCATCAGCCAATTGCAATTTCATTTGAGTTTGTCTAATGGCCGGTTGTCCCCATGATTCTCATACTACTTTTGTGGCTATGGCTATGACTGCCCCACTATCCAGTATTGCCATGGTTTTGATATCATTATATCTGACTGGAAGGGTTGTGTTTCCTTCTTCCCCTTCGTAGTATTCTCCAACTTTGTTCATTGAAATAGATCGAATCTCTTTGTTATTTAATTTGTGTTTCAATTTTCCCAATTTTTTTGCGATTAGCCTTGTTATCCCCACCTTCTCTAGAGTTTTTTGTAGATCATTCCATAAATATGGTCTGATTTTTAACAGTTCTCCTAAAGTAAGAGTGCATTGAATAAGTGTAGACATGATTGAATGAATGTTGTCTACCTCTAGGGTCTTATTTGCTCTCTTTACCTGAGTGGCTTTACACACTATAGTTTCATCTTCATTATCTCCCAAGTAAGAGGGTAATGTTTTCAGAGTCATGGATTTAGACATTCATGAAGCTTCCGAGCCGCAAGCCCCTTATAAGGACTGTACATCCATGTCCATATCAGGGGGTAGATTGTCTAACCAAACTTCCTTTATAGGAGCTGACTTTAGAGTTAAGCTCCCATCATTAATCTCTCTAACTTTTTTCCATAAGTGTCCAGGCTAGTCTTCTTCTACGAACGGAATTCCATCTAAGGCATCTTCACTGTCAGGAACTATGAGTTCTGGCTCTTTTGTTTCAAGGTGGTGCTCTACCACCACTTTTGATTTCTCTTTACTGGTTCCTACCACAAGCTCCTCAGGTTTTTCCATATTCTTGAGCTTGGGTTTTTGTTTTTCCAGCATCTCTTGAGTAATTCTTACCAAATTTTGATAAACTTCAAGCTTAGCTGCTCCATATCTGGAGAAGAATAGTTTTTCCATTTGTTTTTCATGTTTTGGCATGCTTTAAGTCGCGCTTTGGTAAGCTTCCAAGGCTGCATTAATTGGCTCAAAAATTTTGTCTACCAAAATTAATCCACCAGATTTCACTGTGGTTTTTTTATTTTGCTTCCAGTTTCTTCCACTTTTTCCTGGGATAGTTTTTCTTTTCTTTCTCCTCGATTTCAGTCCTTTGTTTCTATTTTCTCATCTAATACCTTTTGCTTCTGCTTCTCTTTGTCTTTTGAGAGGATATTTTAGTATTCTCTAAATCATCAGAGGAGTTATGTTTCTTTTTCTTAGCCTGGGCTCTGGTGATTACCTTGATTGGAACAATGGTTCACTCTCCAATGAGCTACTAGGTATCACTTGGACTACGTTCACTACTATTTAACCTTTGTTTGAAGGATTTTTTGGACAATGTTCAGGGAAATTTCCTCCCTTTTTGCAACATTGTATACAAAAAGCTTCAATTGGCTTAATGTTCTTGTCAGGCTCGGGGCATTCATTTTTCCAATGATCATCTGCACCACAAATATGACAATTCCCAGTTCTTGGCTTAATCATGGGTCTTACCATCGGAGGTCTAACACCTTGATTAGCTACATAGTACAGTGGTGCAAGCTTTGATGTAGTATAAGTCACAGGTTCTTCCATCGGTGGTGGATGTGAATCATACCAGTCTCCTTCTACCATTATTGTAGATGGACTAGGCTCAACATAGGGTGTAACAGGTACTAGTGCTTGTTTATCTATGACTCCCTCTGAATGCATGTACTTTACAGGCACTGCATTATGTCCAGGATATGGAGGTTGTTGACCCAACACGGATTGAGGTCTTTCCATACCCATCGGTGGTCTTTGAGCTGGGGCAATATTAGGCTGATATCTGTACATGGGTTGTCCTTGTGTCCTCATAGGCACGTATTGAACATTTCCATCATACTTTGGTCGGTAATAGAAATCATTGGTCTCATGGTTGGTCCATTTACCCTTGATTGCACACCAATTTTTTGGCCTAATTGGTGGTCCTTGTTGAGGTATCCTTTGCCCTGGTCCCCTCATAGGTGCTTTTTGCATGTTATTCATCATGTCATTCATCCTTTTGAGCATGTCTTTTATGGTTGTGAGCGGTGCTGCAACGACAGTTCCCACTTGTACTGGTTTGGTGGATGTTGTTTTCTTTCTTTGGTTATCCTTAGGGACATCTTCTTCATTGAAAATATCACAATTGTCTCCTAAGTCAATAGCATCTGACACACACTCTTCTAGGGTCATATGTTTCTTGCTATACAGTATAGCATAAAGTTTCTTGTTTAGCAGTTCCTCTAGAAACAATGATACTAGTCTTTCTTCTGCAAGTATCTCTAGTTTTGAGCATCTGGCAATGTATTGCTTTATTCTAGTTGCACAATCCCTAACAAAGTCACCTTGTTTCTTTTTGAAGCTATAGATTTGAGCTATCATATTATGTTTGATTCCTGTTTTGGAACATGTAGCTACAAATCCTAGAGCTAATGTATTTAAGTCCATGATTGACCTTGGTGGGATGTTTTGGAACCATGTCAGTGCTTTTCCTTCTAATGTCATTCCAAAGCCCTCGAACTGAGTATGGAATCGAATATGCATTCTGCACTTAGCACTTATTTACTTCTAGCCCCCATTTGTTTATCGTCAGGGTTTTCAACTTGTAAATACTAAGTTCCCTTTTTATCCATATACATTTTTTCTTGTTTGTTTGCCCTGATTTCCTCTTGAAACTCTATGTCATGGTCATCAATGAGAATAGCATACTCTTCAATAGAATTCAGGTAAACCTGAGCTCCATGGCGATTAGTCTTATAATAAGAGAGTATGTGCTTATAGCGCACTGTCGTTCCGGTTTCTGAATGAGTTGAATAGGAAGACATTTCAGATGTTGATTTTGAAAAGGTGTTCAAGAGACCTCTTCAAAGATAGTTTCCAAGTGATCTCCTTGGTTCACACTCTCTTCGGTGGATACTCTACTAGTGGTCTCGCCAAATATGACTTGATTTGCTAGTATACGACTAGATCTAAGGTTCATATAGACTCGTGAAGACTTGGATAGAGTACTTACCGTCGAATTGACTTGTTATCAGCTTCTTTCACTTGACTTGATTGCAACTTCTATCAAGCTTTGAATTTCTTGCCTACAACCTGATTCATGTATCAATTTTGATCAAGCTAGCTATTCTTTCATAAAGAATGTACAAGTTTTGATAACTTTTCTGAATGGTCCATGTGTAGCTAAGTGAATCAGTACTTGAGACTTTCAGATTCTACTTTTGCAAAAAGCCAAAGACTAATCTGCAACCTGGAAACTGAGTGAACATTTACTAATTTGGGTCAAATTGAACCCAAAATTGCCCGGTGGACTTGTATTATGTTGGTCTAACACTATACAAGCTCAAAAGTCAAAAAGTTTGTCTCTGTGTATCAGTAGTAAATAATCACGATTATTTATTTTTCTCAAATTTTTACACTTTTTGGCTTGATTTTCTAAGTATGCAACTTGTTAAGGTCTCTGGATAGGTTTCACTAAGTTTGAACAAAATTTGTTCAAGTTATCAACTGTTTCGTGTTCACAGACTCAGTTTTCAAGAATCTAGCTTAAGTCTCCCTTTGTGATCCAAATTTCACCAAAATTGATTTGTGTGGTCTACTTGATATGCTTGACCTTGTGGTATACTCAAATGTGAAAAAATGTCCAATTTTGTAGCAGATGTAAATAATCGTGATGATTTACTCCTGCTAATTGTATGCAAGTTTTTGCCACAATCTTGACACAGATCTGTTAAGCAGCTCAACTTAAGCTCCCTAGCCAAGTTTCATCAAGTTTGGATAATTTTTTGTTCAAATGGTCAACAATTTTGTGTCTGTAGACTGACTTTGCAAATTTGGGTACAATTTTCAATCCAATGATCCAAATCTTACAAAATTTGATTTGTGGGCTTAATATAACATGGTAAAACTAGTGGTATGCTGGTTTGGTAAAAAAGGTTGAGAAATGGGACAAAAGTAAATAATCGTGACTATTTACTTTTGGCAAATTTTTACATCTTTTTGGTCGTCTGAACATGTACACTTGTTTAACACATCAATATAAGCCTATAAGTCAAGAGTTTCACTGAGTTTGAACAAAATTTTCCCAATTTACACTCAAGTTCTCGTCAGTCAGTATAGATTTCAATTTTTACAAAGTTTTTGGTCAGTTTGGTGATCCAAATTCTATGGGCCTTTACAAAAGATGTTTGTGCACATGCATAGAGTCTCTAGTATCAACCTTGGTCACTTTTGAGCTGAAAGTAAATAATTGCAATTATTTACTTTTGGCCTAAAATGAGCACTTTTTTCAACTTTTTCAGTGGACAGTCTTTTTATGAGCTATTTTAAGCCTTTGAGTCAAGTCAAAACTTAATTTAGCATAGAATGTCAAGAAAAAGTAAATAATATGAGTTTTGTCCTTAAGCTTACCCACTGGTTCATACAATGCTTAAAGCATAATCTCCAGTCGGATCAATGGTGGACAGTCTTCTAGTGCTATCTCTAGCCTTAGACCTGAAATTCTGCAACTTTATATTAAACAACTCACAATTGATTCTTTTGGATAGAGCAATGTTCTGATATTCCACCTCGGATTCTACTTACCCTACTCCTAGGTTCTACTGCAATGGGATTGTGGAAAGTGACCACAAACACATTTTCTTGTTTTTTATGGTTTTTTGAGCCTTGATCTTAAGACTTGTCTCATCCATCAATCATTCTCAAAATTCTAATCTAATCCTACAATCCTAAAAGGTACTTAGCAAGTACATCTACTTCCAAGCTACCTCTACATAGCAAAAGACGACAATCTTAAGCTATGCGGTATTAAAAAGAAAGTTTTGACTCTAGGTGATCCTAGAGGAAGTTAAAGGATAACTTCACAAGACGCTTGTATTTTTCCCAAGTTTAGGTCTCTTTGATCCCCGGCAGCGGCGCCAAATGTGGGACGGGTGTCTAACCTCACTCCTATCTTATTGCAAACGTAGCGACAACCACAAATATAATTGTCAATCCATGGGACAAAGCGGATTCAACTAGTGCATATAGAGGCTACAAGAGGTTGTCAATCTCGTGGAAAACAACAAACAACTTGCATCTAACTCAAGCTACACTCAAATGACAGAAATCACCAAAAGCTAGTCTCTCATCAGAACAAATCACAACCGTTACAGCATCAAACGACATCAAACGTTACGAAACTCTAGGACATGTTTATGAGACCTAAGCACACATGCTTATGGTCTCAAATCTCACTTCAGGTCAAGTGCAAAAATCACGATTATTAACAACAGTGAGTTTTGACCTAGTTTTTTTCGACCCAGAATGCATCTAAAGGCTTAGCAATGATGCCCCAATACCCCACCTCTACTTAGTTTTTGATTTTGAATCTTAAATTCCTACTTATGATGAAATTAGACCACGGGTCGGCGACGCCAAAAGCTACGGATTACCATGAAATGCTTACGTCAATGCATAGAGCTCTTAACTGCGGTTACAAGGCAACAAACGCAACTATCATGTGACAACCGGGGAGGGAGTAGGAAGCATGAGAAGGAGAGAAGTGAGCGCCGTTAGCTCACGTTGTGTTTCATTATCTGAAACTTATGAAAAACTTACAAACATTGTCTTTTATACCTTAGCCAAGGTTTTTGTGGTCAAAACTAATAATCTGGGAGCTCTATCTGAAGACAGGCTGATAGAATCTGGAAGCTTGTAGCCCCGGCTCATCAATTACAATGTTTATCTAGAGAGTAGAAGTTACAATATTCTCGATTCATCAAAATGATAAGTTCTTTTACAGTAAAAGCTCCGAAAAATGGTATCCGAGTTAGCTTGCTGCTAACATTTAACTGGACATGTTGTAAGAAGTCTATGATGTTGTTGTAGGCCTTTGTTGGCTGTTGGCATTTGGCTTTTGACTTGGTTCATTGGAAGACTCAGGAATCCAAATCTCTTGATAATCTTTGTATCTCCTTTGTTGACTTTGCTTTGCTCTAGGTCTTGTTGAACTCTTGAGATCTTCATGTAGGTCTGGTGTAGTTGCAGTTGGCTTGCAGTTGACTGGTAGCCAAATCTTTATATAGCATGTGTAGAATCCTTGTCCAAGAGGAAGATTCTTTGAGATCCATCTTTGTTTTGTATCCTCTTGAGAGTTGTGGTAGAATTTAGCATCATTCAATGTGGTTTTGTTGTATACCTGCTGCTTAGTTATCCTAGGATATACCTTGTGGGCCTTCTTTCCTGGGAGGGACTTGATGTTACTCATATGCTCTAACCTGCGGTTTTGGCACCCATATCTATCTGTTACCTCTATAGTACTCCTGTTCTTTTAAGCCCCATTGTGATGCTATCCATCCCATGTGTTTGTTTTTTTGTGTTGATTTCCTATCTTTAATCCAAATCGGATCATTGACGTTGACTAAATTGCTCGAAACAAACATTTGCTTGACTATCTTTTGCTTTCTTAAGTACTTTGGCTGATATATCTTTGCTTTTCTAGGTGTCTCCTTAGAGGGTTCAATTGGGTTAGCAATTGACTTGAAGTTTTGAATGCCTGAATTGCTTGAAGAAGCTAATCCATGAGGATTCTTTGATGTACATATGCTATCATACCTTCTTTGCTAGTCTGTGGAAGTTTCACTTTGGCCTTGCCTTTGTCAGTAAGATTTGTCTTTGATTCTTGTGACTTTTGCAACTCTATATCTGGCATTAATGGTACCTGTAAATGTTGTTGGCTACCACTTGGAGAAGAGAGTATTAGCATTGTATCTTCTTTGTAGGCCTTGTGCTGATCTAACCACTGATGTCCAAGGATGACATCTGAATGCATGTGAAGACTTCACCTAAAAATTTATCTGCTCTTCATGTTGCTCGATGCTAAGGGTAGCAACCATTTCTTCTTGACTTGTAGCCTTACCCATGATGTCTCTCTGGCTTGCCCCGAGTAATCTCTAGAATGCTTTGAATGTTTTTTGCAACCCTATTGTTCTTTGCTTCGTTATCTAGTAGAGCATTGCATCTGACACTTGCTCCATTTACACTAGTGAGAACTATAGCTATTCACATTGATGGTTCTATTTATAAGATCTATGGCGTGCATTTTCCATGGTCTCATCTTGATCTAACTGTGTCTCTATGGAGGGTGGCTTTGAGGCTCTGTTTTCCAATCTGACTTACATCAGCTGATTCAGCTAGCAATGTCTGGATCTTTGGACTTTTTATTGCTTCCTGACTTTTTGCAACCTCATTCTTCTTAACTTATGGCTTTGGTGGCATTCTCTACTCAATAGCTATCATGGTTGCTTTTTGTTCTATTTGATCTGCACTAGCTATTGCCTGATTTGCTTTAAGCTCTTCTAAAGTTCTGTTTGATGGAGATGAATCATCTTCAATAAGATCTACTTTGTTATCGGTCTCCCATTTAATTCTGCTTGAGGACCTTGTGCTGTCGTCCCTCTGTGACCAGTCTTGGTCTTGATTCTTTTTTGTCTCTGAAGACTGCATCCTGTTTACGTTTTGTATCTCTAACATCTTCTGGGCCATTGGCATTCCCATTATGATGTCATCTGGCATATCCTTTGTTGTGATCACGTGAACTTGAGCTATGATGATTTATGAACTTACTTCAATGGTGGTGGAGATGATTCCCCAACATTCTACTTGTTTGTTTCCTGATATGCTCACAAATTCAGGAGCATCTTCAAGTTGTGGTTGGCCACATATTTTCCAAGTGCAAAAAGACATGAGGTTCTTGTCTAACTGAAAATCTAGCTTTACTTCTCTTGAGAGTTTTTCTTCATTCTCACCAACAATGTTAGACTTGATTATCTCGGGATCTTTTTCTGTATTGAGTGATTTTGTTGTGGCAGTGTCCTTTGGTTGAACTTTATCTGCATTTTTTTTGCTTTGACCACCTGCTTCCATTGATGTTGACTTGTATGACTATAGTATTGCACTTTTTGGTTGCAATTGTTGAGCATTATCCACCTGCATCTGAGTAACTCTTGATCTTAATAGATCCACTGTATGTTCTGGCAAAATCTGTCTCTTCGGAGGAGATTTTGGTGGTGACCTTTGTGTATCCTTCTGGACTTTAGCTTTCATTGATTTTGACTTTTTTGTTACCTGTTCTGGTAGCTTGAGGCTTTGCATCATCTTCAGATAGTCCTTCACTTGAATCGGGCCATCCGTATGGGTTTGTTTGTACAAGGTCTTGAACTTGCTGATATTCATTACCATGTGATCTTGATATTCATATGTGAGCTTGATCACATGTAACTGTTTGAACGCTATTGGATTTGTCGGTTTTTGACTTTGACTTATGCAGATCAACTGAAACTTCTATCCACGATGATCTTCACATAGGAATTTATCTATATACTCTGAGGGAACCTGGGTCAATTGGAAACTTCCAACAACCAATGGTTTCTGCCTTGAAGGGGTTTGTTGGTTAAAGGCTCTAGGCTTCTAAATGGTGTAGCATTTCCTAGTACATAAGCTGAGCTTGATGAATTTACAGCTCCCCCCTTCCTAGGGTGATCACTATAGCTTGCTTCATTATAAGAGTTCAAAATTGTTTGGCTCTAGTTTAGTCTCACCTTTTGGGACTGTGAAGGTACACTTTGGGTAGCATTGTTGATGTTTGGCATATGTAAACCTTCTGCATATTTTCCTTTGTATCTCCTTGAAAGATGACAAATTAATCCCCAAGTCAAGTTGTAGATAGCATTATCTTTTTCCTGATATTGTCTATCCCATGGGTATCCTATGATATGAGCTTCTGTGGTTTCACGACCCAAGGCATCATAGATGCTAGACTCTCGTCTATATCTACGACTGTTTTGGTCAAAGTATATGCTCGTTTGGTAATAACTCGAAGTTTGATTTCCGATGGAGGAGAGTTTGGCTCTAAACAGATTTCTGGGTTCACTCAATTAATATCCTTCAATTCTAGAGAGGATGGGCTATGATAGATTCTTTCCTTTAAAATGAACCATCCTTTTTGTTCTATCACTGGACGCACTTCTATGAGTTGGTATGTGGGCCATTCAAACACTGATTGATCCTTTTTGTGTAGTTTCCCTTTTTATCTACATAGTGTGCATATGAATTATCTATACTATACAATGCTAACAACATTCTGTTTGATGTGTCCCTTAGACTCGTGAATGATTTCACACTTGTGGCAGTGGATGCATAATGATTTGCAAACCTAACAGTCTTTTCAACCTTCGGTGATGTCTGGATACCTTGACCAAATTCATGAGGAATTTGTTGTTCAAAAAATCATTTTTAAGCTTTTCAGGTGTCTGTGCATCTTTATACTGATTTGGAACTTGCAGTGCTTTTACTGGTGCTTCTAATGGTAATGCAGAATCATCCGATTGCATTAAAAGTGACAAGTTGAATGCACTTACATTGAGATTTGCATTTCCAATTTGCTTTGTGCGTTGCTTGGCAGTTGATGTGTCATTGTTGTTTGGATTTCTTGGACAATCTTCAAAAAAAGTCCACCTTTTCGTCCACACTCTGAGCAATATGCCATGATTGGTGGTATTTCATTTGGTTCTGACATGTCAAGCTCTTACTGAGAAGCTTCTGCTTCTATGCTGGCCAGATTGTTGGCATCTTCTTTTAAAACACTAAGCATCAAGTTGTAGAATGCTTTATCTTGACCTTTGAACCGTCTTTGGCTTGGTTCTCCAATTAGACTGGCTTCTATTGGTTGATATGTTGGATCTTGCAATTCTGGCTCTCGACTATAGATCTGGCCACTGTAATCCATGTACAATGACCCTGATTGCATATGCATCAACTATATGTTTTGCTGGCTTGTGAAAATTTTTGGATAAACATTTGGGTTGATTTTTTGAACTTCTATCTGCACTTCATTTTTGAGCTTGCAATACCTGGCTTCACTAAAATCTCTGAACATCTGGGAGTGTTCTGCATCTTACTTTACTCTGATCAATAGGATCTTGGCTCCTGTGCTGCTTTTACTGCTCATCAAGTATCTATGGCCTTTTGAATCTACATATAAGACTTTATCTCCATTGTAGCCATATAGCTATAAAATTTTCTATGTTGCAGTGACATGTACCTTTTTTATTCTTATTTACTTGTTGTAGCGTTAGTTATACCAATGTTACTCACTTTGAGCTTCTATTTTATAGGTCATCTATATCCCAGCAATCCACCAACCAAAACTTTGGTTCGTAATTCCCGTGCGTAAAACCTCGGGGGAGAACCATTTTTCCCACTAATGAAGTGGAGACTATCTTCGACCCTCTTCCACTTTCGACTTTGGATGAGGTGGAAACACAGGAGAGGGAGGTCGATGAATCAAGTCCGGTGGCAGCAAGTCTTAGCGAGGATGATTGTCATGATGACAAAAATGATGAGATGGAGGATGATGAACTCGAAGATGATGAAGTTGGCAATGCATCCACAAATGACAATTCTATTTCTCTCTTTATTGATTTAGGAGCCGTGGGCTTAGAATTGGATGATGCTTCATGTAGAGATCTTTTAGAAGATGATTCATAAACATTTTGCAGTTATGAAGTTTTTTGATTGTGTAATCCATTCACCTCTCTCTCTCCCTCCTCTTCCTCTCTTTAGATTTGAAAATATGCTCAATTATGTTAATCAATTGACAATGATTATTTTAGTTGTAACCAAGGGTACTAATCTTAGGCTGGGTTCAGACGAGGCTGGAGGAAGAAAGGCTTTTTGCAGGTCTACCGCCGCCTCGTCTGAATGGTGTTGGAGGAAGAAGAGCAAAAAACAGAGAGAGGTGGAGAGAGGCCAGCAGCTCTTCCGAGGGTGGGAGGGGGCGGAAGAAAAATGGCGGGCCCGGAGGAAGATGATACCTGCTGTAGAAAATAGGCTTTTGCCACCCAGCTTAGACGCCCTTGTGGGAAGCATTTCCGCCGTAGCGTCTGAACCGGGCCTTATATCCCCCGCCTCCTTCTGCCCCCTCTTTCTATTTCTCTCTCTCTCTTTCTTTCTCTTCTTTTTTATATTTGAAAATTATATACAATATTTTAATTTTTATTGAGAGGAGGGAAACACCAAAATTTGAATGGGGGGGGGGGGAGGTTAATCCAGAATTTGAAAGTTTAGGCGCTAAATTTGGTAACGACAATAATGAGCGCGGTAATAACACGGTAATAACAACATTAATAACAGTGGATAAAGTTGCGGTAATACTTTAAACACAAAAAAAAACCCTGCCCTGCTCTCTCTTGTTTCTCTCATTGAATTTACACCTTCTCTCTACAAAACGCGATAGAATCGCGCGGTAAACACTTGGAGATTTTCATAGTGCTTCTCTATATCTTCACATGGTATCATCATATCAGAGCCTGGTTGTGCTTGAGGAGCTTGGAGAATTAAGCAAAAGTAGCAAAAGAAGCGGTCTTGGGCATCTTGTGAGGAAAGCAGATAATGATTTAAGACAACAACCTTAGCAGAGAGATTAGTTTGATGATTTTGCTAGGTAAATAACTTCATCGTAAAATTTTCAAGTACCCAATTCCATCTCTGATTAAAGGAAACCTTGAAACCCATGGGTATATTGCCCAACAATCTGAAAATCTATCCATCCTCAATAAGCTTACGTACAGATTGTGTGACAATGTAATGGAAATTGCCTACGAACTTTGAGAGTAGCGGAATTAGGAAATTAGGTGAAGCACTTTTGAGAGATTCTTTGTGAGCATAGCGGTTGAACTTAATTGATGGTAGCAACATAAACATGGTACTTAGTTAACTTGGCATGAATAATACTTTTGCAAGAGAAAGAGTTTAGAGAACGTGACAATAGATGAGGACCGGATTCATATCGAGCCGGTCCCCCCTCCAATAGGCATTTGTATTTTAGTTTCTCCCATCAAGAGAGACTTGGTACAATACAATATTTGTGTTCCTTGTAACCTAGGTGATGCAATGAAGATGGAAAGCTTAATGCATCACAAGCATAACATAAACTTGAGAAAGCATTAACTATCCCAAGCCTCGGTCCCAAGGCCTCAAACACCTTCGAAGGTGGAGAGAGCTAGCGGGGAATGAGGATAGGGAAGAGAAAGAAGAAACATTCCATAGGAGAAAGAAATAGTTCCTCACTTATCATTACTCTTCTTGCTAGCATACATAATAGCATAGTAATGAAGATGGAGAAGATGGAAAGCTTAAGCATTGAAGCATGACTCTTGGTTGGATTTGGATTCCATAGCCAAGAGTGTTGCTGTAGGCTTTCACTCTCACAATCTTGGAGAAGGAGGTGGTGTTCCTCAACTTTCACCAAGTGAGAATGGCTTTGCAAATGAGTGTCTATGTGGAGTATATCCCCCTAGCACCCCCCCTCCTTGCTTTGGGCGAGTGGTGACCTTTTTGCATGTTGCAAGCTCATTGGACCCCTCTCCCCCTAACCAATCACATGCAGGATGCAGTCAAGTGCATGGGTAGTCTTTTACAAGTGTCCTCCTTACCCCTTAGAGAGAGAGCTTGAAAATATCTAGATGTTGGAAGTAGAAGCTCATTGGACCCCTCTTTAGCCCAACCAATAGCATTCAAGCACACCATGTGGTTAAGCTTAGTGAGAGTCTGACATGTGTCCCATGTGCTCTTTTAGAATTCCCCTAACTTTGAGATTTTTATGCATAGGAAGTTTCTCAAGCAACTTCCTCATTAAGTGTGTAGGTTCTCTTTTTGACTCAAGCATCTTACCCCCCATGCATAGGAAGCTTCTCAAGAAACTTGCTCATTAAATGTGACAAGTATCTCAAGTACCTTAGTCATCAAGCATGACAAGCACCTTAGGTGGAGTTCCCACCTTAAGCACAACCCTAGCTTGCTTAAGTTTAGGTCGGCTTCCCACCTCAAGCACAACCCTAGCTTGCTTAAGGTCAAAGGCATTTAACACTAACCATTGGAGGTCTTTAATGAAGCTAACACTAAGGTCTTTTAAGCTTCATTAGTTAACCTTGCTCTTTGACAGACCATCTCTCATTTGGACCCCTTTACCATTGGCCCCGTGTTGAGATAGATCCGTAAGCACATGCTATGTTCTAACCCTTGTTCCCATTTATTATCCCATATTAAATGATCAGTTTAATATGGTAAAATCATTTAGGTTGGTTAGATATTAGATGTTAATGACATTACCTCTCTCTTGAAATCATAGTCGTCCTCGACTATGAGGTAAAAGAGATAAATTCATAGTCATTAGTCAATTTGTCTCAGCAGGTAGAGGATCCGTTTTTACCCTACGACATCATTCCAAGATGGATGACTAATCCATTTGGTGCTTGGGAGACATAGCTGCCGCAAGCATGTTTGCTCTTTAGTCCATTTCATCCTCCCAAGTAGAGTGACAAATTCTATATGGTTGTCGTCATCCCAAACATGATTCTTAGTATGCATACTACTTAAATTTGTGCACAATAAAGAGAGAATTAGTATTATAAGACAAAAACATTGATCATTTTAAAAGAAACATGTAGATTTGGTTACTCTAATGTAGCATTGTAAGCGTTGACAAGGTCCATACTATCCTTAAGCTGGATTCCTTGCATCCATATAGCATCTTCAAAAGGATAATTTTTGAACTTAATAAGATACCATCGGATAATCTTACCATGTCGTAGTACCTTTTCTTCATGCCAAAGGATAGCTTCGGGTTGTAGTACCTCTTCTTGATCTTCGATTTTGGGAGGGTCTTCAATAATTGGTTCATTTGGAGGCTCTCCTTTGTAGGGCTTGAGTAGGCTCACATGAAAAGCATTGTGTATGAGCCAATGTTTAGGTAGCTTGAGTTGATAGGCCACCTCATTGATTGGATTCAAATTTGAAAAGGACCATAGTATCTTTTTGGTGTTTAGCATAATACTTTTGATGATCCGTAGGATTTTTGCCCGTCGTTTGTCTCAATCGAGCCTTGGGAAACTTAAGTAAGACCCAATCATTTTCTTTGAACGTTAAGGCCCTTCTATGCTTGTCAACAACAGCTTTTTGCCTTAGTTGGGAGATGTATATAGCCTCCTTAATCTTTTGAGAAGATGTTTGCAGGTCACGGCTATACTCATCGGCAACGAAGATCTTTCCATGTACTTTAAGTAGCAAGGGACTTCTAGGTCTTCCCTCTGTGATTTCAAAAGGTGCTTTTCCCGTAGAATTATGGATAGTATTATTATACGCATACTCTACAAGAGGTAAGTACTTTTCCCATTGTGAGCGTTGATCTACTTCTGTAACATAGGTCTTTAGTAGATCAAGGATTGTAAGATTGGCTATCTCACTTTAGCCATCCGTTTGTGGGTGATAGGTCGAAGAGAAATCCAATCTTGTACTTAGATTTTTGAAGAGACCTTTCCAAAAATTATTGGTCATTCTAGGATCTCTATTTGACACAATGGATGCTGGCAATCCATGGTGTTTGAAAATCTGTGATATGAAGAGAGTTGCCATTTGGTGTGCCTTAATAGTCTTCTTGACAGGGATAAAGTGTGCTTGCTTGCTAAACTTGTCGACTATTGTCCATATTCTCGTATTCCCATGGATAGATTTTGGTAATCCAAAGATGAAATCCATGGATATACTCTCCCATGGTGATTTAGGAATTGGCAATGGCTGGAGTAATCCAGGTTGCTTCCCTCTATCATACTTGGTCGTTTGGCATACTACAAATTTTGAAACATACTCTTGTATGTCCACTTTCATGGCAGGCCAATAAAAGTACGTCTCTACTCCTCGAAGAGTAGGCTGAATGCCTCTATGCCCCGTATAGTGAGGAGCATAGGATTCATACATGACTTTCTCACGAGGGAGGGGTAACACATAGTCTATTGCCATGGAGAAGATAACCATCTTGCAAGGTGAATGGTTCCTCTTTCTTACCCAAAGCAAGGGCTGACATTATGTCTTTAAAGTCAGGGTCAGTAGCATACTCATCTATCATGGAAGATAGATCATTGTGAGTTGCTATTGACACAACATTAACTTTTGGTCGTCGTGAAAGTGCATTAGCCACTTGATTGTGATTACCAGCAATGTGAGCAATCTGGAGATTAAATTGTGAAAGAAAATTTTCCCACCTCATTTGTTTGTCGGAAATCTTTATTTGCGTCATGAAGTACTTGAGACTTTGATGATCTGTTTGTAAAATGAATGGAGTCCGCAATAGATAGTGCTTCATGTGTCTAGGGCATGTAGAACAGCTAACAAGACTTTCTCATAAATGCCTAAGACCCGTTCATCCGTGTTGAGGCTTCGGCTCTCATATTCTATGGCATGCTCTTCTTGAAGCAAGACTGCTCCAAGGCAATCACCACAAGCATCACATTGGACCTCAAATGGCTTTGAGAGATCTGGAAGCATAAGAACTGGTTGGAAGGTAAGCTTCTCTTTGAGCTTGTCAAAAGCACTTTTCTCCTTAGTAGTCCATGAATACTTAAAGTTTTTCTTTTTTAAGTTATGTAATGGTCTTGCTATTTGAGAGAATTTTGCTATGATGCGTCTATAGTATGCACACATACCAATAAAGCTTCTTAGCTCATGTAGATTCTTTGGATTAGGCCATGCTTTTATTACCTCCAACTTTGATGGATCCATATGGATACCATCTCGAGAGATAATATGACCTAAGTATTGAATCTCTTGAAGGAAAATTTGCTTTTCTTTTGATTGAGAAAAAGTTTATTCTCCCTTAATGCTTGAAAAATCACTTGGAGATGTTGCTTGTGTTCCTCCAAGGAATTGGAGTATATGATGATATCATCAAAGAACACTCCAATGAATTTGCGGTAGGGTCTAAAATTTTCTCCATTAATCGATCGAATGTAGCTGGTGCATTAGTCAAGCCAAAAGGCATGACTATATATTCATAAAGGCTAAACGTTGTACGAAACACGATCTTTAGGATATCTTCATTCACTATCCTTATTTGATGGTAGCCACTTTTAAGGTCAATCCTACTGAAGTAGGTAGATCCTTGTAGCTTATCAAACAAATCTTCTACTTGAGGTACGGAAAATCTGTTTTTTGATAGTGATATGGTTTAGTGCACGATAGTCCACACACATGCGGTATGTACCATCTTTCTTTTGCACTAAAAGGACTGGAGAGCAAATGGGAGAGGAGCTAGGCCTCACCATTCCTTTGTCTAACAATTCTTGTACTTGCCTCATGATCTCCTCTTGTTGAGCTTGTGAAACTCAATAGGGAGGTTTGTTAGGCGGTGAGCTTCCTGATAGAAGTTCAATTCGATGGTCATCATCCCCTCGTTTTGGAGGTAAGTTCATAGGGATATTATCAATAAACACATCTTGGAATCCTTTTAGAAAGTTAGACAAGTTTAACTCTTCTTGATTCCTATCATTCACCTTTGATGAAACATTAGGACATTTTAGGGATTCTTTGACAAAAGTCATGTACGTAGAAATTGAGCTTTTCATTGATTTATCAAGGGTGAGAGGATTTACAAGTGGTATAGTACAACCAGACTCATTAACATCTATATACATATTATTTTCCCTGTAGGAGAAGTAGATTCTCCTTTCAGGGAACTTCATGTTGGCAGCCATACGGTTGAACCATGGTACCCCTAGGATAACATCCTCATGTTGGAGAGGAGAGATAAAGAAGTATTCTTTGTCAACATAGATTTGGACTTGAAGCCTCAACTTCCCAATCAAGGGAGTAATGGAGGCTTGTTGTCCCTTGAAAGCGACATCAAGAGCTACAGCATCTCCCATCTCAAAAGCTTGAATGCCCAACTTGGTGGCCAACTCCATTGATATGAAGTTGAGAGTAGAACCAGGGTCAAACAAGATGAAGGAAACATGCTCCCTTACCTTTCCCCAAGCATAGGAGAGAGGTGATAAGTATCCTCTTTTGGAGCTTCGATAGTGGAAGCTCTAGGAGTCTCATTGCGAGCATTTCTTTTGGGGCAAGAACGATAGCCATGTCCTGCTCCCCACACTTAAAACATTTGTGATCCTTGCGAAAAGTTTCAAGCTCTTCAAGAGAGAGTTTATTTTTACCTTTGTAAACTCATTTCTCCTTGGACCGATTGTTGTTGTTTTTGTTGGAACGGCCATGGGAAAAATTTTGGGCATTAATTTTTTCCTTTGCATCACTTTTGTCTTTATTTTCCATGGGTTTGACATTCCGTCTAACCCCTTGTTGGAAATTGATGCGTGAAGCAACCATGGTATGGTGGATTACTTCGCTAATAGAATCAGGCCGTTCAGAGTTGACATACTCGCACAGGATTGTTGTTTTTGCTCAACAAAGTCTATCTTTTAAAAGACAGTAGCCTTGAGATGTAAATCCCAAAACTTGTATACATATTTTTGGATAGACTCAAGAGAGAGAAGCCTTAAACTCCACCATTCGGTGATCACTTTGTCCTTTCCATCACTTGCAAGGAATTGCTTCAGGATGGAAACTCGTAGAGTTTTCCATGTCTTTGGGGCTTCGCCATTGCCTCGAAGACTAGCCCACCATTGACGAGCCAATTTTTGGAAGTGCCTAGCTACATGGCGTAGCTTGGAGGACTCCGTGAAGCCCTCGTCTCCAAAGGCCGCATCAAATTGTTGGATGAAGGCCAATACTTTGTCGGTAGCACCAAAGGTGCCATCATAGGTGAGAAAAGAGATACTCTTTCCTCCCTCTTTGACCTTCTTGAGATTTTGTGACCTTCGCCATGCAGTGTAAGATTTGTGATGTCCTCCCCTCTTATATTCTCTAGGAGAATAGCCATAGCTTTCATCGGTAGAGGAAGAAGGTGGAGAAGAAGGAGAAGAGTGTGACCTCTTTCTTGCCCTTTTCTTCCTTGGTTTCCCATAAGGAGAGGAAAGGAAATTCCATAAGCATGAATTTGTTGAGTAACTTCGGCTTGCAAAGTGGGGTTGCCCATAGCTTGTTGCAACGTAGTGACAAGATAATTAACAAACATGGGGGCTTCATCATTGGCATCTTCATGTGCAAAATCAAAGTTATCAATGTTCATTCTCCTCTCTTGGTTATTGTTAGCCATGCTAATTAAACTTATGTGTTTACTTAGTGTATGCTTTGGCAATTCAAAACCTTAGTTGCTACTCCTCTTAGCCTTTGAAAATAGGCACTTAAGTATCTACACCCACATCTCAAATTGGTTAATTATAGAGAGTAGTGGTATTTAATGGCCTAGTAACTTGTGTGTAGCGGAGAATAGCATGAACATAGTGAGCATTTCATTAGAATAGATTCCTAATGAGATTAACAAGAGTGCTTGGGTGGAGAAAGCAACAAAAAGCATAACACCTAGTTAGATAGCATGAATAATACTTCAAAAGAGAGAGAAATTAAGAAATTGACAACCATTGAGGACCGGATTTGCATGGAGCCGGTCCCCCCTCCAAAAGGCTTTGTATTATGGTTTCTCCCATCAAGAGATGCATTTTACAATACAATTTCTTGTGTTCCTTCAATACTAGCTAGTGCAATGAAGATGGAAACTTCATGCACTAAGCAAAACACTTATCAAACACAACATCAATTCCCTCACAGTCTCAGACCCAAGACCTCACACACCTTTGAAGATGGTGAGAGCTAGCGGGGTATGAGAGTAGATTGAGAGTAAGAAGGAGTATTCTTACGAGAAAGATGTAAATCTCCTCACATAATCACTCATATTAGCATAGATTAGCTTAGTAATTAGCATGGTAGAGGAGATGAGCATGCATTGAAGCTTGGCTCTTGGTTGTATTTTCATCACAAAGCCAAGAGTTGTTGGTGTAGGCCTTCCTTCTCACAAGCTTGGAGTAGGTGATAAGCTTTCCATTAAAGCTTGAGAAGGAGAGAGAGTCTTATTTACTTCACACATAAGATAGTGTGAGTGTGTGTGTCAATAATGCCTTGCCAAAATCAGCCCCCTCTCTCTCTTGGTCGACCCCCCTTGCTAATTACTCATACTAGCATCCTATTGGACCTCACCAAGCTTAGCCAATGACAATTAAGCAGCATAAGTAATAGCCTTCTGACATGTGTCCCCCTTTCCCCTTTTGTGAGAGCTTTAGGTAATTTAATAATTCAACTAAACTCTCATTCGACCCCTTTGCCTCCTGGCCAATAGGAATCAGGCAAGCCATTGGGCTACTGAATGCTCATTGGTCCCATTGGGAGACTGTCCAATAGTCTTCTAGAGAGCTTAATTCTTATTGGTTCTTTTATTAAGTTTTTTCTAATTAATTATACTCTAGTCTAATTCTCATTGGTCCACCTCCAAGGCCATCCAATAGGATTTGAGTACACCTTGTGGGCATCTAGGCTAGCGAGCTGACATGTGTCCATCTTTCCCCTTGTGTAGAAAGGGAGCTTGTGTGTGTGTGTGTGTGTGTGTGTGTATGAGTTTCTCTCTCATCCCCTACTTCCTGGGCTTGCCCCCTCGTATGTAGGGCTTGACAAAGACTTTTGGGACACACACAAAGCATCCAATTCCCTCAATGTTTGACCTTTGGACACAACCTTTGAATTTTGGAACCTTAGCATTTTGGAAGTCTTAATGGGCTGAACCTTAGGGCCTTTTAAGCCCATTGTTGCACATGGCTCTTTTACAGATAGCCCCCCCTTTGGATCCCTATTTTCCCTCCTTTGGATACCTATTGTGGTCGGTCTGCTAGCTTAACCAATATTCTAGCTTTTTCTCCCCTGGCACTTCCCCATATTAAATGATTAGTTTAACATGAGAAAACCATTTAGCAGAATTAGATATTGATTATTATGGCATTACCTCTCTCTTGAAATCATAGTCGTCCTCGACTATGGGGTAGAGAAGATAAAGCATACTCATTAGTCATTTTCTTAGCGGGTAGAGGATCCCTATGTTACCCTACAACATCATTCCACAATGGATGACTAGTCCATTTGGCGCTTGAGAGCCTGAGAATTCCGCAAGCATGTTTGCACATTAGTCCTATCATCTTCCATAGTAGAGTGACAAGCTCTACTTGGTGCGGGAGACTTCGTCTCTGCAAACTTGATCTAAGCATGCATACTACTTCATTTTTGTGCACAATAAAGAAAAAGAGAGTCTTATAAGACAAAAACTTTGTTCATTTTTAACATTTGTACATTTGCTTACTCTAGGGAAGCATTGTAAGCATTGACAAGGTTTAGGTTATCCTTTAATTGTATGCCTTGCATCCATCTAGCATCTTCAAAAGAATAATTCTTAAACTTAATAAGATATCGTCGAATAGTCTTACCGCCTCTTAGTACCTTGTCTTCATGTCGGACAATGGACTCGGGCTACAACACCTCTTCTTGGTTCTCAATCTCCGGTGGGTCTTCAATAGTTGGTTCTGTGGCTCTCCTTTGTAAGGCTTTAGTAGGCTCACATGCAAAGCATTGTGTATGAGCCAATGGTTGGGCAACTTGAGTTGATAGGCCATATCATTGATTGGCCTAAGAATCTGGAAGGGACCATAGTACCTTTTTGCTAACTTAGCATAGTACTTTTGGTGTCCCGTAGGATTCTTGCCCATCGCGTGCCTTAATCGAGCCTTGGAAAATTTGAGTAAGACCCAATCATTTTCTTTAAAGGCTTGGGCTCTTCTGTGCTTGTCAGCAGCAGCCTTTTGCCTTTTCTATGAGATAGAGATAGCATCCTTAATCTTTTGAAAATATTCTTGTAGGTCTCAGCTATACTCATCTGCAGCAAAGATCTTCCCATGTACCTTAAGTAGCAAGGGACATTTTTATCTTCCCTCAATTACCTCAAAAGGTGCTTTCCCGTGGAAGTATGTACAGTGTTATTGTAGGCGTACTCCACTAAGGTAAGTACTTCTCCCATTGGGATCTTTGATCTACTTCCGTTACATAGGCTTTTAGTAGATCAAGAATTGTTAGGTTAACTATTTCATTTTGGCCATCCGTTTGTAGGTGATAGGCCGAAGCGAAGTTTAGCCTTGTTCCTAAATTCTCAAAGAGACCCTTCTAGAAGTGACTGGTCATTCTAGAATCTCTATCCGACACTACGGACATTAGCAAGCCATGGTACTTGAAGATTTGTGAAATGAAGAGGGTTGCCATTTGATGGGCTTTGATAGTCTTTTTGATAGGTATAAAATGAGCTTGTTTACTGAACCTGTCTACTATCGTCCATATTCCCGTATTCCCATGGATAGACTTAGGCAATCCAAAGATAAAATCCATGGATATGCTCTCCCATGGTGAATTAGGGATTGGCAAAGGTTGAAACAATCCAAGTTGCTTCCCTCTATCAAACTTCGTCTTTTGGCATACCACACATTTAGAAACATACTCTTGTATGTTTGCTTTCATGGTAGGCTAATAGAAATATGTTTCAATCCCCTTTAGGGTAGACTGAATCCCTCTATGCCCTGCATAAGGAGGAGCATGTCCTCTTTGTCCACATAGCTTTGGACATGGAGCCTCAATTTCCCGATTAGGGGAGTGATTGAAGCTTCTTTCCCCTTGAAAGCACCGTCTGCGGGGGTAGGACATCTCCCATCTCGTAGGTTTGTATGCCTAGCTTGATGGCCAACTCTATAGATATAAAACTATGAGTAGAACCGGGGTCAAAGAGAATAAAAGCATCATGTTCTCTTATGTTTCCCCAAGCATGGCATAGAGGAGATCCTTTGTGGTGAGTGTCCTCCTCTTGGATTTCGAACAAGGTAGCTCTAGGAGGATCATGGCGGTTGTTCTTTTGGGGACAAGCACGGTACGCATGCCCTTGTTCGCCGCACTTGAAACACCGGTTATCCTTGCGATAACGCTCAAGCTCTTCGGGATTATTTTTGCCTTTGTAAACTCCCTTCTCCTTAGCTTTGTTGGAGTTGCCCTTAGGAGACTTTTGGACATTGTCGTTCCCCTTAGGCTTATTAGAACCCTTGGTTTCCATGGGCTTGGAATTTCTTTTAGCCCCCGTTTGGAAATTGATTCGAGAGGCCACCATAGTAAGATGTATTACCGCCGATATGGTGCGTGGCCTTTGGGAGTTGACATACTCCTCCATTTCTTCACTTAAGCCAGCACAAAATTGCTGCTTTTGCTCTCCAAAATCCAACTTTTGAAGATAGTGGCTTTGAGTTGTAGGTCCCAAAACTTGTCTACATATTTGTGGATGGATTTATAGGGAGAGAGCTTCAAGCTTCACCATTCATTGAGTACTTTGTCTTTGGCATCGGTGGCCAAAACAATTGCTTCATAATTGAAGCTCTTAAAGCTTTCCATGTTCGTGGAGCTTCATCATTGGCCCATAGGCTAGACCACCATTGTCTAGTGGACTTTTGAAAGTGCATAGCTACATGGCGTAGCTTAGAGGACTCCGTGAAGCCCTCATCTCCGAACGCCGCATCAAATTGTTGGATAAAGGCCAAGACTTTGTCCCTAGCACCAAAAGTGCCATCATAGGTAAGAAAAGCGATGCTATTCCCTCCCTCTTTGAATTTCTTGAGCTTGGATGACCTCTTCCACATGGCATAGGATTTCCTATGGCCTCTTATTTTTTATGGTTCAAAGGTTGTACCATCACACTTTCTTTAGAAGATGAAGAATTTGAGGAAGATGGAGAAGAGGGTGACCTCTTTCTCGCCTTTTTCTTGCCTTGATCTTTGTTGTCTCGACCATCACTTTCATAAGAGGAGGAGGATGAAGAAGATGGAGAAGAGGGTGTCCTCTTTCTTGCCTTTTTCTTCTCTTTCTTTTTGTCATCCCTCTTTGAAGTATGGTGTGGAGAAGTATGCGATGGTCTTCTCCATTTTGGAGGTGATGGAGAGAGTTTAGCCCACCGTCTTCGTGGATCCATCTCCGCCGAGGTGGCGGAGACTCACTTCTTTCTTGTTCCTTCGGTGGAGGCTCTTGAATTGTCCTTTGAGAAGGAGATGCATCATCAAGGAGCAAATTTTTGAGCCCTTCATAGGGATCCTCTTCTTCTTTCCGAATCGAAGAGAGACCTCTTTTGGAAGTCTCGCAAGGAGGCTTCCTAGGTGTTCTCTCATCATGGTGGTGAGCTTGGAGAATCCCATGAGCACGAAGCTGCCGTTGCACTTCACTTTGGAGGGATGGATTGCCCATGGCTTGTTGAAGCCTAGAAACAAGATAGTTAACAAGCATCGCGGCATCATTAGTAGCTTGCTCATTATCAAAATCAAAGTTATCAACATTAATTTCACTCTCTTTACTATTGTCAGCCATTCTAACAACTTTTAGGTGTACTTTGGCACTTCAAGCCCTAGTTGTTACTCCTCTTTACCCCTTTAGAAAAAGCACTCAAGCTACTGTACCCGTGGCCCGAATACCATTAATTGCAAGAAATAGAAGAGAGGGTTATTCAACAACAAAACAACACTGGCTCCTGTCAAGCTTCTAATAGCTCAATAGTGGTTAAGCGGTAGGCAAGCCCCATAGGACTCCACTATTAAGACCATAGCTCTCGACGGTGATGCCCCGTTAACTGCACAAAGGCAGGCGCACTGCAAGGCTGAAAAATCCCTATTCTACTTACTCACATGCAATTAATAGTACCAACCATTTATAGCTAGCTTGAGGACCTCCCTTCTTGAGCAAGAAAAGAGAAACCTTGTGCTCTGATACCAATGTAACATTTAATGGCCTAGTAACTTGTGTGTAGCGGAAAATAGTATGAACATAGTGAGCATTTCATTAGAATAGATTCCTAATGAGATTAACAAGAGTGCTTGGGTGGAGAAAGCAACAAAAAGCATAACACCTAGTTAGATAGCATGAATAATACTTCAAAAGAGAGAGAAATTAAGCAATTGACAATAATTGAGGACCGGATTTTCATGGAGCCGGTCCCCCCTCCAAAAGGCTTTGTATAATGGTTTCTCCCATCAAGAGAGACATTTTACAACACAATTTCTTGTGTTCCTTCAATACTAGCTAGTGCAATGAAGATGGAAACTTCATGCACTAAGCAAAACACTTATCAAACACAACATCAATTCCCTCACGGTCTCAGACCCAAGACCTCACACACCTTCGAAGATGGTGAGAGCTAGCGGGGTATGAGAGTAGATTGAGAGGAAGAAGTATTCTTACGAGAAAGATGTACATCTCCTCACATAATCACTCATGTTAGCATAGCTTAGCTTAATAGTTAGCATGGTAAAGGAGATGAGCATGCATTGAAGCTTGGCTCTTGGTTGGATTTGCATCACAAAGCCAAGAGTTGTTTGTGTAGGCCTTCCTTCTCACAAGCTTGGAGTAGGTGATAAGCTTTCCATTAAAGCTTAAGAAGGAGAGAGAGTCCTCTTTACTTCACACATGAGATAGTGTGAGTGTGTGTGTCAATAATGCCTTGTAAAAATCATCCCCTCTCTCTCTTGGTCGACCCCCCTTGCTAATTACTCATGCTAGCATCCTATTGGACCTCACCAGGCTTAGCCAATGACAATTAAGTAGCATAAGTAATAGCCTTCTGACATGTGTCCCCCTTTCCCCTTTTGTGAAAGCTTTAGGTAATTTAATAATTCAACTAAACTCTCATTGGACCCCTTTGCCTTCTGGCCAATAGGAATCACGCAAGCCATTGGGCTCCTAAATGCTCATTGGTCCCCGTGGGAGACTGTCAAATAGTCTTCTAGAGAGCTTAATTCTTATTGGTTCTTTTATTAAGGGTTTTTTAAATTAATTAAACTAGATTTACTCTAGCCTAATTCTCATTGGCCCACCTCCAAGGCCATCCAATAGGATTTGAGTACACCTTGTGGGCATCTGGGCTAGGGAGCTGACATGTGTCCCTCTTTCCCCTTGTGTACAAAGGGAGCTTGTGTGTGTGTGTGTGTGTGTGTGTGTGTGTGTATGAGTTTCTCTCTCATCCCCTACTTCTTAGGCTCGCCCCCTCCTAGGTAGGGATTGACAAAGACTTTTGTGACACACACAAAGCATCCAAGTCCCCCAATGTTTGACCTTTGGACACAACCTTTGAATTTTGGAACCTTAGCATTTTGGAAGTCTTAATGGGCTGAACCTTAGGGTCTTTTAAGCCTATTTTCCCTCCTTTGGATCCCTACTGTGGTCGGTCTGCTAGCTTAACCAATATTCTAGCCTTTTCTCCCCTGGCACTTCCCCATATTAAATGATCAGTTTAACATGAGAAAATCATTTAGGAGAATTAGATATTGATTATTATGACAAGTGGAGTGAGTTTAACATAGTGAAGTTGTCGATGGATAGCTCCTTTCAGAATTTTATGGCTCAATAATGCTAAAGTCGTAGGCAAGTGTAAAAAGACTCCATTATTAAGACCAAAGCTCCCGAGGTGTGCACCATATCCCACATAGTGGGCTCAACAAAACCAATAATAGATCCCAGACCCACTTACCCTAATATAATTAACAAAAACAACCATCAATAGGCTACTTAAGGACCTCTCTTCTTAAGCAAGAAAAGAGAAATGAAATGCTCTGATACCAATGTAATGGAAATTGCCTATGAACTTTGAGAGTAGCGGAATTAGGAAATTAGGTGAAGAACTTCTGAGAGATTCTTTGTGAGCATAGCGGTTGAACTTAATTGATGGTAGTAATAGAAACATGGTACTTAGTTAACTTGTCATGAACAATACTTTTGCAAGAGAGAGAGTTTAGAGAACATGACAATAGTTGATAGATTGGATTCACATGGAGCCGGTCCCCCCTCCAATAGGCATTTGTATTATAGTTTCTCGCATCAAGAGAGACTTGGTACAATACAATCTCTGTGTTCCTTGTAACCTAGGTGATGCAATGAATATGGAAAGCTTCATGCATCACAAGCATAACATAAACTGAAGAAATCATTAACTATCCCAAGCCTCAGTCCCAAGGCCTCAAACACCTTCGAAGGTGGAGAGAGCTAGTGGGGAATGAGGATAGGGAAGAGGAAGATGAAACATTCCATAGGAAAAAGAAATAGTTCCTCACTTATCATTACTCTTCTTGCTAGCATACATAATAAATAGCATAGTAATGAAGATGGAGAAGATGGCAAGCTTAAGTGTTGAAGCATGACTCTTGATTGGATTTGCATTCCATAGCCACGAGTGTTGGTGTAGGCTTTCACTCTCACAAGCTTGGAGAAGGAGGTGGTGTTCCTCAACTTTCACCAAGTGAGAATGGCTTTGCAAATGAGTGTGTGTGTGTGTGTGGAGTATATCCCCCTAGCACCCCCCCTCCTTGCTTTGGGTGAGTGGTGACCTTTCTGCATGTTGCAAGCTCATTGGACCCCTCTCTCCCTAGCGAATCACATGCAGCATGCAGTCAAGTACATGGGTAGTCTTTTGACAAGTTTCCTCCTTACCCCTTAGAGAGAGAGAGCTTGAAAATATCTAGATATTTGTTACATGGAAGTAGAATCTCATTGGACCCCTCTTTAGCCCAACCAATAGCATTCAAGCACACCATGTGGTTAAGCTTATTGAGAGTTTGACATGTGTCCCATGTGCTCTTTTAGAATTCCCCTAACTTTGAGATTTTTATGCATACGAAGTTTCTCAAGCAACTTCCTCATTAAGTGTGTAGGTTCTCTTTTTGACTCAAGCATCTTACCCCCTATGCATAGGAAGCTTCTCAAGCAACTTCCTCATTAAATGTGACAAGTACCTCAAGTACCTTAGTCATCAAGCATGACAAGCACCTTAGGTGGAGTTCCAACCTCAAGCACAGCCATAACTTGCTTAAGTTTAGGTCGGGTTCCCACCTCAAGCATAACCCTAGCTTGCTTAAGTTTAGGTCGGGTTCCCACCTCAAGCACAACCTTAGCTTGCTTAAGGTTCCCACCTCAAGCACAACCCTAGCTTGCTTAAAGTCAAAGGACTTTTAACAGTAACCATTGGAGGTCTTTAATGAAGCTAACCCTAAGGTCTTTTAAGCTTCATTAGTTAACCTTGCTCTTTGACAGACCGTCTCTCATTTGGACCCCTTTACCATTGGCCCCGTGTTGAGATAGATCCGTAAGCACATGTCTATATTCTAACCCTTGTTCCCGTTTATTATCCCATATTAAATGATCAATTTAATATGAGAAAATCATTTGGGTTGGTTAGGTATTAGATATTTAATGACAGACAATGTTGGGCAGTTACCTTTAGACACTTTGAAGCTTGTTTTTGTATGATCGATCACAAACTTTGCTTGCCAAACATTTAATGACAGACAATGTTGGGCAGTTACCTTTAGACACTTTGAAGCTTTTTTTTGTATGATCGATCACAAGCTTTGCTTGCCAAACATGAAATATTTAAGCATCATTTATAACCAAAGCATTAGTGTCATCGGAAAACTATTGAAGACAAAGCTAATCTATAGATCCTTTAAAACTAAAAGCCTCCATTTTTCCTTGATGGAGTAAATCCTTGACCAGTCAGCATATGGAATCAGATGATATGGCATAAAGAAAATAAGGAAAATGACACACTTGTTTATGGACTTGTGTAGGGGAATTGCACTAGTCAAAGTGCCATGAATATATATCCTAGTAGAAGCATTCCCAAACAACTGCACAAATCTTATGAGCTTCTACCCAAAACCTCGGGGGATTCACTATATATACAAAATGGGACGCCACCTGCGAGCAGACAACTTTGATAAAACCCCTATATACACCTATTATTAGGGATTGTGACACCCCTTTCTACGCTTATACGAAAATCAATGAAGAAAACTATCATACCCCTATCTTACATATAAAATTTAGGTCTCACATGATCTAACTAAGTAAAACTAGTCAAAGAGTGTGTAGCAAAGTGATTGGCAATGTACTAAGGAACCACTTATGTTGATAGCCAGATGTACCCTCAATGTGTATTAGTTTGATTTTTAAAGTATGTGCCCGATCAGCCTCCACTCTGGCTACTCGTCCAATTCTGACCCATCCAAATCTGGTGTAAATCAACCCTTGACCTGCTCCAAATCAACCCTTATCTATGACCGGCTTGATGCAAAATTTGATGTCTGACCTGATAAAAAACTTCCCCTAAATTCATCTAAGTTCTAGTGCACACCGGTGCCCAGTCGTAGAAGTAATCAACCCTGGTCAGGTCCCCCCCTCCCTCCCTTATTTTTAATCTTGGGAGATAAATTATTTGGGGATTTCCCCTAACTTATACGCTTATGTATCTTGTAGAAAAACCCCCCTTGCACTTCTTACGTGGTGCGGTGAGTTTTCCATGGTGAATCCCCCAGGCCCAAAACCATGTCGTGTAGATTATGAAGAATGAAATCCCATTCTATTGTATCATATGCTTTGTCAAAATCAATTCTAAAGAAAACATAGTCTTGATCTGTTTCTTCCATATACCTCATTTCTTCCCAAGGGGAGATGATAGCATCTAAAATGAATCTATCCTTAATGAACCCTTTTTCTCTCTTTGAGTATGAACTGATCCATGAGCCTTCTAGCCAAGGATAGGTGAAAGATAGCATCTAAAATGAATCTATCCTTAATGAACCCTTTTTCTCTCTTTGAGTATGAACTGATCCATGAGCCTTCTAGCCAAGGATAGGTGAAAGATCTTATATACAAAAGGCAGGCATGTTATATGCCTCCACTTGGACAAATCCTCCCTTGATTCTTTCTTGTGTATTAATTTGACCACCTAAGCATCTCGAAGGGGTCACCATATATAAATTGTGTATATCACATGCACTCAAGGACTATTTTCAAAACTCCTTATATGTGAATTTTCAACAAATAAAACACACATTCAATCTGTAAATTGTTCCACCATTTCCATTTTAGGGTACCCTTCTATATGTGAAAATGTGAGAAGAAAAGAAATTTAATAATCCCTTCTGCCACACTCTCGTGATAGTCTCATAATTATTAAGTAGCTCCCTCGAGCTAAGCATTAATTTAAGGGGAGAGAGCTCCAAGAACGAGGGCTTCTTGCTAGATCAACATAAAGAAAGGTGTTTGAAAGTCTTGTTAAAGATAGAAGAATTCATTAGGGACACCATCTAGACCAGGGTTTTTGCTAGGTTTTAGTTTTCTAGTAGTTTCTCTTATCTCCCCTTCTATTAGGGGTAGATCTAACAGCTTAGCCGCATGATGAGGCATTGTTTTCTTTTCGAAAGCATCAATCTTTGCTTTGGAATTTTTTATTTCCCTAATTCTCAAGGGGAGAGAAGAGAAAATATTGGAAAAAAATATCATGGTAGTGTCAACATTTTCCTTACGGGTTTTAGCTCGACATCCATCCTTATTGAGCAAAAAAGGTATGAAGTCTCTACATTTTTTTCTTCTTTAATAGAGAGAACATATGTGAATTAGGCTTATCAAATTTTTGATCCCAAAACTATCTCGTCTTAATTGTCTTTTTCCTTCCCTTGAATGACTTGACCTAGAGCCTTCCATCTGTCATTTATAGAGGCGACCATGTTAAAAGCCCCTATGATCATAAGAGGGTTAGGAAGATCACACATTTTTGAACAAGTGGTAGTTCTTTTGGAAATAGAGTTAAATGCATAAATGCAAACCAATGTATAGTTGAAAGGCTCTTTAAAAGTTGCAACAACCTAGTGACCCTTTTGATCGTACTAAATCTTAGTGGTCAATTGTTCATGTTTGAGGAAAATTCCCAAGATAGCTCCCCCCTTTCTAGTAGTATGGCTAGAGAAAGACCACTTATGAGTTATACTAATCCTTTTGAGGCTGAATTCAAGAATCAACCCTTTGACTTTAACTCCCTACAGGTAGATAAAGTCAAGATGTGCTTGTAGATTAGTCAGCCAATTTTTAATGGGTATATCCCTTATTCGTTATGTAAGACCTTTGAATTAAGAGAAAGACCTAAAATTGAATTATTCATTTTTTAGAATTTTTGGAGGGCTTCACTAATGAAATTGAAGCTCTGTTAGGATTAGTAGACTTCTCCTTGTTCCTCTTTGCTTTGATAACTTGAAGGAGGAGAGTTTCTTCTTCTTCTTGTGTCATAAGGATGTCCATTGAGTCTAGAGGTGACTGAGAAAATTTATTTACTTCCTCTTTGTCATGCTCTTGTAGCTCCTTAATGAAGTCATCACCTGCAAAACTATGTGTATGTGTCCCTCTAGATTTGAAGGTGGGGAATTAATTTGAGTTGCAATGTCATAGTGTTTCCCTTCTTGTGAGTCATCAAAGTTAGAAGACAATCCCCTATCTTTTTTGCAGGGCTGACTAGAGGTACAAGGGTTTTATTGGTAACTCGTGGTTTTGAGGGGATCAGGGTTAAGTGCTTCATTGTCCCTCTGAATTTCATCAACCAGTTCATAAAACCAAAGCCAATGACACTGAGCATTCCACTAATCTGAAAATTTCCTTTCCAATTTTCTAAGGAGACAAGAAGGATGGAGATGTCCACATTCAAGCATTTGAGCAATACATGGAACTCAAGGATATTGATGAAGATGAATGGGGAGAATATTTTCCTCAGATTGTAAGATCCCCAAAAATTGGGTCTCTTTTGAAAATAAGAAAAACAGATTCTGATGCGTGTTCCGTAGAATTTTGGTTTAGAATGCTTATTTGGTAGTGTTGTAAGGTTCTAAATTGAAAAGCAAGGTCGTTTCCATGTTCTAGCAGGTCAATCAGACGTCTGATTTTTATTTGAAAAAATCCGCCTTTTTAGCATTTTCATGCTTTTTGGTGTTTTTTTTGCAAAAAGCAGGGCCAGATCATTAATCTACGAGTCCCGAGGAAGCTATGGTTTAGTTTTGTAAAGTTCTAATTTTCAAATGCTTTTCACAGTATTTTTAGCTTTTCATGATTTTTAGTGCTTTTTAGTGAAAAGCAAGTCCGCTTTCTTATTCCAGTGGACAAGGGAAACCCGTGTTCATTTTTATGTTAGGAAATAAGACGTAGCTAAATAGATAATTGAGTAGATTACTTAATGGAGAGAGACAGATTTATATACACGAGATTATAGAGTAGAGAGAGAGAGAGAGAGAGAGTACACACGATATACGTGGTTCACCCAATGTGGGCTACGTCCACGGGAAAGCAGCCACTCAATGGCTTTAGTACTTCAAAACAAGAAGTAGTTTACAAAGGGATTATACCCTTAATGGAGCTCCCGCCTTGCTTCACTCTCACCACCTCACACTCACCTTGTTGCATCAACTTCACACTATGAAATGTGTGTAGAAATGGCCTCCTTTTATAGGCCAAAAGGGCTGCCCTCTCTAATGAGAGACAGCCATGTGTAGCCGCCCTTGTGCGAATAAGTCCAAATCGGACCCTCCAATCCGCCCATGTGTGGCCGCCCTTGAGAAGACAAGTCCGCTTTTGAATTCGGCCACCGGCCATTGACTTCCGACCACAGGCCACTGGCCATTGACTTCCGACCACCGGCCATCGGCCATTGACTACCGGCCACCGGCCAACCGACTGGTTGTTTTCCGACCACTTTTCGGCCGCCGTCCGGCCATAATATTCCGACGAAAAAAAGTCTCGGGGGCCTCCGCCCCCGAGGCCTCTAAAGTTGCCCCTGATTCTTGTCCATGAAAATTTTGGTTTCCGGTGAGTGATTTTCCTTCGTGCACGATGGCTTCTCCTCATAATGGGGGCCTTACAAATGTGCGCTTTTATCACAGAAAATTACAAGGGTAAATCAGGCTCCATACTTAACAATCTCCCACTTGGAGACTGATCTCCAAACCAAACCTGTGACTGCTTTCCATTCTGGCTTCTTATCCTTGAATGCCGATTGAAGATGAGCAAAAGCTCAACTTCTCCTTGTTGACCACCTTTGTAAACATGTCTGCAGGATTTTCACTTGTATGCACCTTTCCTAGCTTTAGCTGTCCCTCTTCCAAAAGAGTGCGTATGAAGTGATATCTCACCTCAATGTGCTTTGTCCTTGAATGAAAGGCTGAGTTCTTCGCAAGATGGATAGCGATTTGGCTATCACTGTACAAGACACAATTGTCTTGTTTGAATCCAAGCTCTTCTAAGAATCTGTGAAGCCACATAATTTCTTTGCTTGCCTCCGTCATTGCTACATACTCTGCTTCCGTGGTAGAAAGTGAAACCACTTTCTGTAGCTTTGAAGCCCAGATAACTGCTGTGCCTCCAACCGTGAACACATAGCAAGTAGTGCTCCTTCGAGTATCTTTGTCACCTGCCATATCTGCATCAGCATACCCTTCTAGAAAAATATCAGTTCCTCCAAAATACAAAGCATTTGTTGTTTTCCCTTTTAGATACCTAAGTATCCACTTCACAACTTGCCAATGCTCTTTACCTGGGTTGTCCATGAACCTACTCACAACTCCCACTGCATGTGAAATGTCTGGCCTTGTCCAGACCATAGCATACATTAGAGAACCTACCGCTGCAGCATATGGAACTTTAGACATATAGGCTATCTCCTCTTGTGTCTTTGGACACATATCCTTCGTTAGTTTAAAATGACCAGCCAAAGGTGTAGAAACTGGTTTTGCATTTTGCATTGCAAACCTTTCTAGTACCTTCTTGATGTAATCTTCTTGAGATAGCTTTATTGTCTTCTTCGTCCCGTCCCTTGATATTTTCATACCAAGTATCCTCTTTGTAGCACCTAAATCTTTCATTGAAAAATATTTGGACAGCTCCTCTTTTAGGTCTTTGATGTCCTGCATGTTAGCACTTGCAATCAACATGTCATCAACATACAACATTAGGATTATGAATTTCCCATCTCCCAAATTCTCCGTGTAGACGCAGTGATCCGAGTTGCATCTTGTGAATCCATGATCCAACATCCATCGATCAAACTTCAGGTACCATTGTCTTGATGCTTGCTTTAAACCATACAAGATCTTCTTTAATCTGCAAACCATTTTCTCCTTACCTTTTACTTCATACCCCTTTGGTTGAAGCATGTAGATTTCCTCCTCTAAGTCACCGTGAGGGAATGCCGTATTTACATCCATTTGCTCGAGATTTAGATCATGAGCAGCCACAAGGCTTAAGACAAGCCTAATTGAGTTCATTTTTACAACAAGAGAAAATATTTCATTGAAGTCAATACCTTTCTTTTGAGAAAAACCTTTTACCACAAGCCTAGACTTCTACCTTTTCTTCCCACCTTCTTCTTCCTTTAGCTTGTACACCCATTTGTTTTGAAGTGCCCGCTTACCTTTAGGCAACTCAACCAACTCCCATGTTTGGTTGCGATGTAGTGAGTCCATCTCCACTTGCATGCTCTTCGTCCATTCTTCTTTGGATTCATGTTGCATAGCTTCTTCATATGATTCCGGCTCTCCAGAATCTGAGATCAAGAGATGGTTGAAGGAAGGAACAAACCTTTCTGGAGGTCTACTTGCTCTTGTAGATCTTCGGGGAATAGGTTGAGGCTCCTCATTTGGTTGACGTTGTTGCACATTGTCACCGTTTGCAGTCCTTGAGTCTTCACCGTCCTCAAGCTCCATGTACTCATCATCTGTTTCTTTTGTTTGTTTTCTTTCCAAGTAATCTTTGTACATATTTTGTTCGTTAAAAATTACATCCCTACTCCTTAAGATTTTACCATCTTCAGGATTCCATAGGCGATACCCAAAGTCTCCTTCTCCATAGCCAATGAAGAAACACTTTTTGGACTTTGCATCTAGCTTTGATCTTAGGCTTCTATCTATGTGCATGAAAGCCTCACACCCAAACACTTTGAGAAATGCATAATTCACCGGTTTACCTGTCCATGCCTCTTCTGGAACTCCCCCATCCAATGCCGTTGAGGGTGACCGATTGATTTAGTACACAGACGTACTTACAGCTTCCGCCCAAAGCTCAAGCGGTAGGCCTGCATGTAGCCGCATGCTTCGTGCTCGTTCCATGATTGTCCTGTTCATCCTTTCCGAAATCCCATTTTTTTGAGGTGTCCTTGGGGTTGTCCTTTGCCTCCGAATGCCATTGCTAGCACAAAAGCTTTCAAAAGCTTGGCTGCAATATTCGCCTCCATTGTCGGATCTCAGGCATTTAACCTTGGTACCTGTTTCATTCTCCACAAAGGCTTTCCACCTTTGAAATATGGAAAATACATCGGATTTATTCTTCATGACATAAACCCATGTTTTTCTAGTCGCATCATCTATGAATGTTACATAGTACAATGAGCCACCAAGTGATGGTGTACTTGCAGCACCCCAAACATCCGAATGAACCAACTCAAGTTTTTTAATTTTTCTTTTATTTTTTGATTTTCGAAATTTTACCCTCTTTTGTTTACCATAAACACAATCTTCACAGAACTCTAAGTCCACTTCTTTCAAACCTGGTAGAAGCTTCTTTGTTTGAAGGATTTTCATTCCTTTGGCACTCATATGCCCAAGTCGGTAGTGCCACACCGCACTGTCAACTTCTGTAGTTGCTACACAAGCTGAAGGTTGCGTGCTAACAGTACACAAGTAAAGTGTACCGACTTTTTCACCCTTGGCAACCACCAAAGATCCCTTTGAGATCTTCCACTGTTTGTTTCCGAATGCAATGTTGTGACCTTCATCGTCCAATTGTCCTGTAGAGATCAAATTTTTGCGAAGAGAAGGAACATGCCTAACATCTTTAAGCTTCCATTCATTTCCGTTAGTAGTTTTGACAGAAACTGTACCTTTGCCGACAATCTCACAAGCTTCATCATCTCCCAAGTATACATATCCAAAATTACCTTTGGTGTAGTCTTGGCAATTTTTCTTGTGTGTTGTCGCATGGAATGAAGCCCGGGAATCTACTATCCAGGAATTAGACACATTGTCTAATGAGAGAATTAGAGCATCTTGCTCTACTTTACCTGCCACATTGACCTCCGATGTTGGCTTGTTGTCTTGAGACTCTGTCTCCTTCTTCTTCTTGGACCAGCAATCCTTCTTGACGTGGCCCTTCTTGCCGCAGTTCCAACATTCAAGAACTGACTTTGTGCGTGACTTGCTCCGCCTTGAGCGATCACGACCCTTTTGGTTTTTGAACCTCTCCTTAAGCCTTCCTCTTGTTTCCACTGATAGTGCAACACTTGATGATTCTCCTGTGCTTATCTTTCGCATTTCCTAGCTTAGGAGAACACCCACAACATCATCAAACTTAAGAGTATTTGTGCCAGAGATAGAATTACTTACAGCCATCATAAGGCTGTCCCAACTATCCGGTAGAGATGATAGTATAAGGAGAGCTTGCACTTCGTCATCGAAATTGATTTTCACTGATCGAAGTTGACTTATGTTTGTGTTAAAGTCATTTAGGTGTTCTGCAACTGAACCATTCTCTGCCATCTTTAGATTGAACAAGCGCTTCATAAGAAATACCTTAATGGATGCCGATGGTTTCTCGTAGAAGTCGTCAAGTGACTTCATCAAGTCCTCCGTGGTCTTCATCTCCGAAACATTGAAGGCCACCGTTGACGCCAAGCTTAACCGGATTGTTCCCAGTGCCTTTCGATCAAGGACAATCCATGCTTCATCTGGCATTGTTGCGGGCTTCTTCGCAAGACCGCCTAGTGGCAAATAGAGGTCCTTCTGGTAGAGATAGTCTTCAATCTGCATCTTCCAATGTTGGTAGTTTTTGCCGTTGAACTTCTCAATCTTGAGCTTCCCTTCCTCCGCCATAACTCCCACTCAATTCAAGGAATCCTTTCCTTGAGATAATTTAGCTACGAGCAAACCTTGCTCTGATACCAGTTGTTAGGAAATAAAACGTAGCTAAATAGATAATTGAGTAGATTACTTAATGGAGAGAGACAGATTTATATACACGAGATTATAGAGTAGAGAGAGAGAGAGAGTACACACGATATACGTGGTTCACCCAATGTGGGCTACGTCCACGGGAAAGCAGCCACTCAATGGCTTTAGTACTTCAAAACAAGAAGTAGTTTACAAAGGGATTATACCCTTAATGGAGCTCCCGCCTTGCTTCACTCTCACCACCTCACACTCACCTTGTTGCATCAACTTCACACTATGAAATGTGTGTAGAAATGGCCTCCTTTTATAGGCCAAAAGGGCTGCCCTCTCTAATGAGAGACAGCCATGTGTAGCCGCCCTTGTGCGAATAAGTCCAAATCGGACCCTCCAATCCGCCCATGTGTGGCCGTCCTTGAGAAGACAAGTCCGCTTTTGAATTCGGCCACCGGCCATTGAATTCGGCCACCAGCCATTGACTTTCGACCACAGGCCACCGGCCATTGACTTCTGACCACCGGCCATCGGCCATTGACTACCGGCCACCGGCCAACCGACCGGTTGTTTTCCGACCACTTTCCGGCCGCCGTTCGGCCATAATATTCCGGCGAAAAAAAGTCTCGGGGGCCTCCGCCCCCGAGGCCTCTAAAGTTGCCCCTGATTCTTGTCCGTGAAAATTTTGGTTTCCGGTGAGTGATTTTCCTTCACGCACGATGGCTTCTCCTCATAATGGGGGCCTTACAAATGTGCGCTTTTACCACAGAAAATTACAAGGGTAAATCAGGCTCCATACTTAACATTTTAGATTTTTTTTTTCTTTATACGCTATTTTTAGCTTTTTGTGATTTTTGACTTTTTTGAAATGAAACATGCTTTTTAAGATGACCTAAACATAAAATATTATTTTTAGTCTCTGTCGGATTTAAAGATGACCACCCAGAGAAAAAACAAGATTTTTACGGAAATTATTTTTATAAAAAAGGGCACCGTAAATACGCCGGGCAGTACGAGAAAGTCATGATTATGTCAAGACATCATGGTGCGAAATAGGCTAGTCATGGTTTCATTAGTTGTAGAGATACTGGTCGGTTAGTCAATTTTACTATAAAAATAAAAGGAAAATTGGGAGAGGTCACTGTCAACAGCTAAGCCATATTTTTAGCAAAGTCCCAAAAAGCTTGTAGCTAAGCATAGCTAAAGAGGTAGCGCTAGTTTTCTGCTTAGGGCACACTCTAGCTTCTTGCGGAGCCTATAAATTCACCTACAAGCCTTAGTTTTCAGTGCCGACAGTTGTGTCTACTACTGCACGAAAATACATACCTATTATATGGAGTGGTGCAATCGTTCTATAACCATCTCAATAAGTTCTTCTCTCTAGTTTGTGGGAAGAAGAAGAAGAAGAATACTCTCTCTCTACTTGCTTGCTATCTCCTCTCTCTTTTCACGGTGTATACGCTCTCCAACGGCTTTTGTGGTGAAAATCTCTACATAGCTCTCATCACTGCTCTCTTGTGGAAAATCAAGAAGCCTTTTGACATCCCCAAACCAATCTTAAAGCACGATGAGAAGCTCTATCCTCCATAGCCATCATCTCTCTCTCCCTATGTCATTTTCCTGAGGAGCTTTCCTGAGGAGCTACCCTCTCGGTGGTTGCTTTTTTGTATACAAGTGCATGTACAGACTTGCAGATTTTGTATGAAGTTTCTCCATGATTATTTCATCTTGTTTAGCATCTTAATTTATGCACACGATGTGTTTATGGTCATGTGCGTACATAAAAAGCGCTTTTTGTTTCACGTCACGTAGGCGATAGGAACCGTGTTTTGGTCATAACTCACAAACCGTTATGAATCAGGCCGAACCCTTTGAACCAGAGATAAAACACATCATTTAGAACATTTTATCTCTTGGGTATCATGTGAAAATTTTGCACTAGCTAAGAGTTATGATCAAAAGACAACTTGCTTTCCACAATTTTTGGATCCCAGGACTTAGAGAACCACTATATAGATTCATCAGATGAGAAAACCCACTTAGCTTACTAAAAAACTTGATTAAACTAGATGATAAATGTACTTAGGTCTCTGATATCACTTTGTGAATGGCAGTTATTAAATATTCCATAACCGGGTTTACCTACGCGTGTAGGGGTGCTACCAAGGGGGAGTACCATATGACATCGTGAGTTGACCGAGTTTTTTATATATGATTTATGGTGTCATTTGAAGTTGATTTCAAGTGTTAGATGTCCATAAACTTATATGAGGGTAAATGGTTAGTCACTTCGAACAGTACGTGCAGATATGAATAAAGTAGATTCTTTTCGTATTACCATTTGTTGCATGAGTATTATATGGGCAAAGGATGTGATAAGGTGTTAGTATATATTATGAAAACTGAGCTTGATGCATTGGGTTGAGGTCAAACACTTTCTTTTGCATGTTATGCATGTAGCCAAAAATGGCAAAAAATTGTTTTTTGCATATATGTGAAGTTATGGTTTATGGTTGATAAAAGTGTCGGAGCTGTTTTGCATCATGTTTATGTTGATGTCATATATGGAACCTCATGTATGGATGTGGATACCTCAGGTACATGTGTATGTTGCTTTCCAACCTTTTTAGGTCAAAACTAGCTCTATGTGCTAGGGGGATGAGGTACAACCATAGTGCATCACTTATGCATGGTTGAGTATTGTCAAAATTGGATTTTGATATCATGTTTAATAGCTGGTTGGACTTATTTTATGCATAAAAGGGTCACATCTTAAGGGCCATGCATGTGGGCTCAATTTGAGTGCAGTGGATATGTCAAACTCCAATTGTGGAAGTTGGTTCACTATGGAACATGGTTTATGGTTAAGGGCTGAGATCCCTAATGGATTATGGTTGTGATTTTGATTGTGGAAGCCGCTGTGGCTCTTGGATAATTTTTTTTGGATATGATTATGCTGTCAAAATTTTTGCAGCCATGTTATGTGATAAAATGGTCATGTAGGATTGGATGTGCATCACCCTAAGTTGGGTAGAGTGATCACCCATGTGATGTGATTGGATTATGGTTTATGGGTTGGATTAGATCATGAAGTGATTTTGATGGTTTATGGTGGACGTGTAGGGGTAGAGACTCTCCACAGTCTGACTGCTTGGAAAAGATTGTTTGTGCATATGGAAGATGCTATTGTGATCGGACTCATTTCTCATGGTAGCGTCGCTACAAGACTAGGATCACCTATATCGCTTAGCTTTAGACAAAAGGGTCTTTGACCTAGGGCTTTGCTAGATTATGGGTGTTGCCAAGGTCTTCTTTTTTGTTAGGCTCGTCTACACGGTTAGTGCATTGGGGGTTGAAGAACCTACGTGGTTGACGCGTTGGGGATATTGCCTAGGCTTTGCCTAAACACCCGATGTTGGGCATCAAAGAGACATGGCGCCTAAACTAGTATGGTTGGTGTTGATACCCTACCACTTGTTGATATTTGGGATCCTTTCAGAGCTCGGGTTCATGGAGGGAGGCAAAGCAACCTCAGTCTATGTCTGCTCAGGTAGGTTAGAGGTGTTCTGGCTCACTCCAGGCAAAGTGAAATTCTCTATGTTCATAGTAGAGTGGAAGCGGATGGGTGGACCGATAAATCCCTTCACAGAGTTCGATGCTCTACTAGTCATTTTTATATTTTTGATGTTATGGTATAACCAAATTTTGTTATAGCATTAATACATGGTTGTTTGTTTCATTTAAATGGGGCATTTAAAGATTCTCTTTTGTCATTATCATGTGTCTCTGTGCACTCTATTTCACCCTTCACTATTCTCTCTCTCTCTCTCTCTCTCTCTCTCTCTCTCTCTCTTCTCCAAATGCGGTGTACACTTATATTCACCCTCCACAATGTTGTTTTTTCTTGAGTACGCTTTCATTCATATCACCCATTCAGAGGGTAACACTAGTCGTAAGGTGTCTGTGGATGTAGACTCATGCCCTCCCCTATGCAAACACTTCATAACTCTGATGTATTGTCAACTGCATCAACGTCAGTTGACAGAAGCTGCTAAAGATCGAAGACGTACGGATGCACATCGAATATGAATACAAAGAAGTATTAAAGATTGGAGTTACACATTTTTGACGTTTTTTTCAAAATGGTCACGTAGTATAAATTCCCGATTTATTTCAAGCCATTGTAATAATTTAACGTAGTACGGGCTCAATGAGAGTTCCAAGCTGTAAAGAACAGGTCAGTAGTGTGCCTAGGTTTCAAATTCAGTAAGTGGTGGAGCCCTAAACGCCTTGGACGCTCGGACATTGCATATTTTTATCCTAGGTATATAAGGCAGTGTCTAAAAGAAATTAGGGTTCTCAAGCTCATTTTTTAAGAGCACTCTTTGATGAGAGCTCTTGAGGTGTGTAGCTATGGAGTCCTTGCGCTTCTCCTTGCTCATGTGACTTGATTAACACTAATCAATGCTTAATTCTCTTTCACTATGCATCTCTTATGCTTCTTGTGATTGCCTATGATGCTTTGATTAGCTAGATCTTAACTAATTAGTGGTTAATTCCTCTCTAATCTTGTGTGATTGTCCTCTTTTTCTTGTGTGTTCATGCACGTTTGATTGGAGTGTGGTGCTCGATAGATCTATGTGTGTGTGCTTGCGATTAGTGTATTGCATGATAGGATTAGTGTTGTGTGCGTTTTGCAATCGTTAGTGTGTGTGATTGGGTTGATTGGAGGTGAAGCGAAGTGGATGTGGAGATGGCCAACCATTGTAGCTTAGCTTTTCCATAGGCCGAGAAGCTCACCTGATAGAGTCACCATTCGTGTTTCCATGATTAGCTCACTAATCGTGTGAGTGTTCCATGCCCTAGCCAGGTAGCTCATCCCTCCGGATTGATAATTTTGTTGGTCATTGGAGCTATGCAACAATGGAACCCCCAACATTTGGTGCCGCTGTCGGGGACGATGGCCTACGCTAGTATAATGTGGCATAATCAAATGTGTTTCCTCATTAATTTCACTTGTGTGTTTATGGTTTTGCGGATTTTGGACGTGTGTGCATAAAGCAATGTGTTCATTATTCCCTAATTTGTCACCGTATCGCCAATTGTGTGTTTGCACACTCTAGTTTCACACTAAACCCATGCTAATTTCACTAGTTTTTGCTAACTTACACACTAATTTGCTACCAAGGAGCGGAGCTTTCAGTCGTTCAATCGATCTTCATTGGTAAGGTAATCAAGGTGGTATTCTCAACCTCCCTAGAATCTACACATGTGTAGAATTGTGTAGAGACTCCACAATGATGCAATGTAATGTCAATGCCATGTTGATGCACTGCAATGCTGATGCTATGATGCTATGAAATTTTTTACTTGTTCGTTTTCGTGCTGTCGTAATGTCGAAATTTTCCAGATTTGGTGGCGTATGAAATTGACAATTTTCAATTACTAATTGGTGAATGTGCATTGCTAATTGTGTGCCTAATTGATCTAATTGCATGCTTGAATGGTCAATTCCAAGTGTGTGTGCCTAATTTTAAGTGTGTGCGCACTATTTTGCCCTTGATTGTGCACCTAAAAATCAATGTGTGCTTAATGATTTTCCAAGCGTAATGATTGATTTGTGTTGTGGTCATGGCCAACTAGAGACTTGCGAAATCGCATTGCAATTTCGACAAGGTTAAGCCTTTTGTGTGCGCACCTAAAAATTGGTAAAAACTGTCAATTATTAGTGTGTGTGTGTGTGTGTGTGTGTGTGTGTGCGCCTAAAAAGTGCTTAATGTGCATGATTAATCCAATGTTTTGATTGTATGTTTGGTGTGTGTAATGGTTAATTTCTGCATTTTTGAGCTCAAAACATGGATTTACACACTCCAAATGAGTCTAATTTTGCCGCTAATTTTGTCGATTTAATTGCCTACTTTGGATTTTATTGATCAAATTATTTGGCAATTGAATTGATGTGCTTTGTGTGATTTTATTTGGCTTTACTAATCCCCTATGTGTGGAGAAATTTCAGAATTTTTTTGGGTATTTTTTGGATAATTTTTGTAAATGTTTTACAAATTTTTGCATTAAATTTTTCTTAATTCCGTAAAAAAATCATATCATGTGATCTTTACGAGCTATTTTGAATGTGTGTTATGGCTTGATTTTGAGCTCATTTGGGCTTTTATTTGTCAAATTTTGATCGTTTTGCTATTTTTGAGGGTCAGATTGATGATTTTGTCGAATTTGGCTTTTTCGGTAAAAATTCTATTTTTGATGTGCTTATGCATGTTGGAAGTGTTTGATTGTGACTGCCGATAATTTTTAGAGATTTCTAGAATTTTTTAGGAATTGTTTGAATTTTTGTGGCGATTTTTGGGATTTTCGGTGTCCTCGGGTGATTTTTGATTTAATTTTGGCATTTTTGGACGTTTGAAAATAATTAATGATTAAAAAAAGTTTTCGACACCCTTGCCTTGCGACGCATAAACTTTTCTCGTTGGATAGATCTTTACGGTCTGTTGGGATTGTTTTCGTCGACATTAAAATACTCTTCTTCTTCTTCTCTCTTCGTGTGAACCCACCCCATCACACACTCCCACTCTCACTTTTTCCCCCCACCACAAACGCTCATTTTCTCTCTCTCTCTCTTCCCCTCACTCTTCTCTAACTCTCTTCTCTCTTTATCCTACTCACACACACACACACACACACACAAACCCACTGGACTGTCTTATACCTCCCTCTTGCCCTCTCACTTCTCTCTCTTCTCTTAGTGCGCGCTTGGCTAGGATCCCGACTCTGCCAAACCCTCTGACTTTCTCGCTCATGGCTGCGCAGTCAATGCCACCACGTCGGCCGCCCCATGATCCACACTCTCTCTCTTCTCCAATGCGCGCCACACCGCCACATGCTCTCCTCGTCTTCTCTCCAATGGGTACTCCCGGTACTGTCTCTCTACTGCCCGCCACGTGCATGTACAGCGTGCTGGCCCACAACATCCCACGCTGCCGCTGTCAACAACATTGACAGGTGCTACGTCAGCACCCGTATCCTCTTGTCTCTCTCGTGACTCATCTCGCCCTGCTGCGCGCCTTCAAATCGCAGGTCAATCCCTACCATCAGCGCGGAAGAATTTTCGGACGTCAATGCCCGCCACAGGTAAGCAGGTAATATATATATATATATATATATATATATATATATATATATATTTATTATCTTTTATAATTTTGCATCAAAAAATCCATTAAAAATTTTTTAATTGAAAAAAGGTTCTTAAAATTCACAAAAGAAAACAAACAAATAAAATACACAAAAATTAAAAATAAAAAAACCATAAAAACAATAAATGTTTTTCAAAAACTCCAATAAAAAATCAAATTAGGGTCTAGAAAATCACAGAGAAAAAGAAACACTCACTAAAATTTTATTAAAAAAAAAACTCATAAAGTTTTTTAAAAAGATTCACAGATAAATCCCTAAAAATTGTAGAAAATCCACAAAAGCACAAAAAATAATAAAAAACCAAAAATTGCCCAAAAAAATCTATAAAAATAATAGAAATTTCATAAAACCTTCAAAAAAACCATAAAAAGTACAAAATTCACCAAAAAAAAAACCAAAACTTTTCTAGAAAATCATAAAAATACTATAAAAAATAAAAAATAAAAAATTTCACAAAAATTTAATAAAAATAAAAAGGGAGTTGTCAAAAGAGCCACAAAAAGGCAAAAAGTAAAAAAAACACACCACCGGGAGAATCACACACCGATCAAACAACACAAAAGCGAGCAAGTAAAAAAAAGCAGCTAGGAAAAATCGAGCAAACCGTGGAAAAGCTAACCAAATCAGCTGAAGAACAGCTAATAACGACCAAATCAAAGCCGTGTACGACAAACAAATTTCTAAATTTGTCAAAATCAAGCCGAAAATCGACAAATCAAAATTGTAAAAATCATCGAGGCTCAAAATTTTGAGCTAGATTTTGGGAAAATCCTTGGAACTGGACTCAATCTTTTGGACCAAGAACATTACTATTTTAGCCCAATTTTGAACAGTTCTCCCACAGTTCAGGCAAAGAACGTCAGGGACAAGAAGTCATTTTGCAAACCGAAAACGGGCAAGTGCAAGTGATTGCATTGAAAATTAGCTTCCAGTTGAATGAACAAGGACAAAACTCACATGTGATTGCAGATTAGGCTAGTATGAGCAGTAGAAATTCTGCTAATCAACACTAAAAAATCTGCTAGGAGACAATTTTTGTAGATTAAGTCAGCACGGACTTAAATCGAGCCGAGGATTCAAGTACAACAGAGCAAGCTAGTAGTAGTGGCAACACATGCACAACTCACCTGCTCACAATGCCGGTAAAACTAAATTGTCATACCTCCCTGTGTGATGCACACTAGAGTCCACCATGTAGAGTCCATTCTCATGTCGTCTAGACACATTTGCAAACCAATTGCTCTCGAAGATGAAGCTATGAAAGGTTCTAAAATTAACCTTTAGTATCCTTTCAATAGTTCCGCAGTACCTAGCTTCATCACCATCTGTGTCAAAGTTGCCCATGATGGCACAATCCATGGTGGTTCTACTCTCGTCAATGTGGTGCGTACGAAAGTGACGACCCTTTGACCATATAGAGTTAAAGGAAAGGCACTACAAAATAGAAAAATATTAATTTATCAAATACATATTAAAGATCATTTCAAGAAATAGCGAGACAATATGGTTTAGGTATATGAGTACTCTACCTTTGGTATGCAGCCTCGGGCATACTCCCATTCTTTGTTGGTGATGTCTTCTCCGCGCGCTTTTGCCTCGGCCATTCTCTCATGAATCCACTCTGCACTAATGAGATCTGGGAAACTGGCATATGGTGATCAACTGGCAACATTTTTCCCATCAAACTACAACAAACATGCGTATTAGTATAATCCCTAGAAGACGACACCGTAAAAAGAGAGGGAGAGAGTATATAAAAGCCACATTCCATACTTATAGAAGTAGTGCATCGACACCTGCATTACTTCAACCGAATTTTGCTTGCAATTTGAGTCCTTTCAACGATGCTCGAAGCACCGAGTACCGTGCACCGTCGTAAAGAGGTGTTCGGACACTCGTCATCAATCTATCCTCCGTTTTGGCAGCCCGTTTAGTGCAGGGTTGACAATCCTCTTCGCACACATCGCGTTCATGAGCTAGTAATCACACATGTCGAACATGTACTCATCCTCTACCTCAAAGTGTGATAAAGACGTCGTAGGAGCTATTGACGTAGAGCCAACGACAGGATCACCATGCGGTGCACCCAAATCGCCCAGTCGCTCTTGCGCGCCGGTGCACCACCACCGAACACAGACCAATGGGGCACCTCCTCAAGTGACGGGTGAGTTGTGCTATCATCTCTCCCAGCGCTTTTCTGAGGATGCCAAAACCCTTCGTTCTGCATGTGCTCCAAAGAAATGCGCGTCAAGCGAGGAATTGCCCTTTTGCACTTGGCGCAAGGACAAGGTAGTTTTTCTTTGAGCCAACGATCTCGCTCTGGACCTCCAGGAGGACCACGATCATCCCAATCGATGTCCTGCACACGCGAAAGGTTGTTTACTTAGTCATGTGTCCTAAAAAATAAATAATTAGAAACACACTTAATTCCATTAGAAAAATTACATATAGTTAAGTCAAAGGGAATAAATGACAATGAGTGTTAAAATTATTTTTTAACTAAAGAGATTTAATAAACATTTAAAAGTACTACAAAATTAAAAATTAAAAATCTTCATCAAAAAACTTAAAAGGCTAAAAAATGAAATAATGTATAGCTAAGGGTAGGGGGGGGGGTGGTTTGTAACCCCCCCCCCTGCAACCTCAGATTCGCATGTATCCGTTTGAAATGACTGGCCGTGGTAATATGGGCGGTAATAGGTGCGGTAATAACTGGCACCTAAAAAGGAAAGAAGGCATAGTATACCGTGTTTTTGCAGCATACCCTACGTTCTTGCTCTCTGCCATCGCTCCCAAGCTTCGCCCCCCTCCCCTACCCCTCCTCCCATCTCCCTGCCCTCTCTCTCCTTCTCCAAGTTTGTCAAGTTTCGTCGAAGAGGATTTCGTCCAAGTTTCGGCAAGGGGGTATTCCGCCATCTTCTTTGGATGCTCAACCTATTCGAAGCTCAACCGCGCTACAAAGAAGAGGCAAACACAAAAGCACATCCTCCCTATTCCCCTTTTGTTTTCTACTACACACACACACACAAAAATAAAAAAATAGAGAATCCATTATAACATACCTCATTGATTAGGAAATGGTTGTTTCGCACGGCTTGTTTGAAATGATTGCTTTGCTAAGCACGTTTGACAATGGTTGCTTTGCTACGCACGTTTGGAAATATTGATTTGTCACGCATGTTTTGGAAATGATTGTTTGGATAGTGTTAGAAGAGAGAGAGAGAGAGAGAGAGAGAGAGAGAGAGAGAGAGAGAGAGACTTAAAGAGAGGGAGAGAAATAGATAAAGAGAGTGAGAGAGGGAGAGAAATGTTAGATAAAGAGAGGTAAATGTTAGAGAGAGAGAGAGAGAGAGAGAGAGAGAGAGAGAAAGGGATAGAGGTAGATAAATAGAGAGAGAGAATTAATGAGAGAGAGAGAGAGAGAGATTTAAAGAGAGGGAGAGAAATATTAGATAAAGAGAGAGAGAGAGAGAGAGAGAGAGGGAGAGAGTGAGAGAGAAAGAGGGATATATATATATATATATATATATAGAGAGAGAGAGAGAGAGAGAGAGAGAGAGAGAGAGAGAGAGAGAGGGAAAGAGATATGGATAGGGATAGAGGGAGTCCATGTTAGGGAAAGAGGGAGACATAGAAAGAGGGAGAGAGATAGGGAGAGAAAAAGAGAGATAGAAATAGAGAGAGAGAGAGAGAGAGAGAGAGAGAGAGAGAGAGGGAAAGAGGTGGGGATAGGGACAAAGGGAGAGAGTGATAGGGAAAGAGGGAGAGAAAGAGAGAGGTAGATAGAGAGGGAGAGAGAGTAGATAGAGGGAAATAGGGATAGGGAAAGAGAGAGAAAAAGAGGGAGATAGAGGAAAATAGGGATAAAAGAGAGAGAGAGAGAGAGAGAGAGAGAGAGAGAGAGAGAGAGAGAGAGGGAAAGAGATAGGGATAGGGATAGAGGGAGAGAGTGATAGGGAAAGAGGGAGAGAAAGAGAGATGTAGATAGAGAGGGAAAGAGAGAGAGAGAGTAGATAGAGGGAGAGAAAGAGAGAGACTCGAGGGAAATAGGGATAGGAAAAGAGAGATAGAAAGAGGGAGATAGGGATAGGGAAAGAGAGAGAGTAGGTAGAGAGGGAAAAAGAGAGAGGGAGAGAGGGAAAGAGAGAGTAGATAGAGGGAAATAGGGATAGGGAAAGAGAGAGAGAAAGAGGGAGATAGAGAGAAAGAGAGAGAGTAGATAGAGAGGGAGAGGAAAGGAGAGAGATAGAGGGAAAGAGGGAGAGGGAGAGAGAGAGAGAGAGAGAGAGTGAGAGAGGGAAAGAGGGAGAGAAAGAGAGGTAGAGAAAGAAAGAGATAGAGGGAGAGAGGGAAAGAGGGAGAGATAGAGTGAGAGAGGGAAAGAGGGAGAGAAAGAGAAAGATAGAGGGAAATAGGGATAGGGAAAGAGAGGGAGAGAAGGAAAGAGAGATAGAGAAAGAGAGAGATAGAGGGAAAGAGGTAGAGAAAGAAAGAGAGAGAAATCGAAGGGCAGCCCATCCCCAAGCTTGGAAAGTGTAGGTAGAAGACAATGGGTTCCACTTGTAAAACATACTTATCTATGTTTTGCAATAGTGGGATGAAGCGGATGCCTCGGTTTATGAGGCCATTCTAGGACATGGTGGTTGTCCCTGGGGTCGCTCTTGTGGACGTACTCGAAGCCCGAAAAAGTGGTCCCCAAGTCGAAAGCCACCATGACCTTAGTCGAGACCTCCATACCTTGGCAGAAGATATCGTCCATGTTTGGCCTCTCATCTCTGAGAGTGCTTGCTTTACATGGAGGCGCAGACATGACTCTGGGATGGAGAGAGAGAGACACTCAGTGAGAGAAATCGAATTACTTATTGCATTACATTAGAATTGTAATGTTACGATCAATTGATCACTTAGATGTTGAATTTAGGTGCAGCCACCACAAAACGATGGCACATTTACAACTTTAACATATATATGTGTGTACATATATATCTGTTTATGCATGTATGTAGGCACTAAGTACGGGAGCATAGCATCCAAAGGTTAGACGCTTCCTCTTGGGTATAGTCATTTTCTAATCGTGGCGTTGTGATCATTGATCCACTCATGCATGGATTACCACAATGCACCTTTGGTTTTACCACGGTTGAGACTGTGACGATATCTAAAGAAGTGCAGTTGACCTTTGGCACTACTAACCTCTACTTAGGTCTACTAGTATGTGTATGTATCTACGTGTTTGTGTGCTAATATATATATCCTCTGGGAGAGAATTGTAATGTTACGATCAATTGATCACTTAGACGTTGAATTTAAGTGCAGCCAACACAAAACGATGGCTACATTTACAACCTTAACATATATATGTGTGAACATATATATCTGTGTATGCATGTATGTAGGCACTAAGTACGGGAGCATAGCATCCGAAGGTTAGACGCTTTGTTTTGGGTATAGTTCTTTTTTAATCGTGGCATTGCGGTCATTGATCCACTCGTGCATGGATTACCGCAACGTACCTTTGGTTTTACCACGGTTGAGATTGCGATGATATCTAAAGAGGTGCAGGCACTACTAGTATATATATGTATCAACGTGTTTGTGTGGTAATATACTTGTGTACGTATATTTAGATGAGTGAGTAGGGTAGAAAGCTTAATCTCATATTGCTCTTTGTAATGTAGATGTCAGACAACAGACCAACTGGTGAGGAGCATCCAGCTGGCTCTTCTTTTGGTTGGTTCACATCTCATGTGGGATCCCACCCGGGGTGGACATCGCCTCCAGTGGACCCGAGTCTTGAGTCGGTGGGAACAAGCAAAGAAATAAATAATGTTTCTACGTAGTTAACCATAAACCATGAGTGTCATAGGTTTTCTTTTTGTTATTTGCAGGCATGGCCATCCTACACCTACCCTTCTCAGATTCTTCCACAAGTCGTAGATCTTGACTTACAGCAGGCTATCTCTTTACGAGAGCAGTATCTCCATTTGACGGAGGATTTGTTTGGTCGCTACACTTCGCAGCAGCTTGCGACCTACGGAATTTCTTCGCAGACTACACCATGGGGGAGTCAGGGAGAGACTCCTTACCTAGAGAGCCTCGCACCGACGGCACCTCCCTCTACTCTCCCTTCCTATCATCCTACTCCTATTCCATCGCAGGGTCCTACTCCTCTTGCATCGCAGGGTCCTACTCCCATGGCATCACAGGGTCTTACGCCACTCCATTCCACTCCGACTTCGCCAGAACATCGTCGACGGACTTCCTCTGGTAGCGCACGCCGACGCTCGTCTCAGGGTAGTGAGCACCGTGATAGACGAAGTGGCGGCGGATCTTGTGGTTTCGCAAGTTTTGGTAGTGGCAGGGGAACGGAGTCCCCACTTTCAGAGCGTGCCGCCCCTAACGCAGAGGATGAGGATACTGACGCATCTGTGCCAGACATGCATGGGTGCTACTGCAGAGTTAAATATGGCGGGGAGGTTGATTTCGACACAGCATAGGGCAGGGTATTTCCACGCCATCTACAAATTCTTATACATTCAACGTATAAGAATTGTTTTATAAAGTTCAGAGACCAACTGTCCGATCATGCACGGTACATTGAGGACGCTCTATTAGCTATATTTCCAAACGCCTCCGATTAACGTTTTTCACAACAATGGTTGAAGGGCTACATAAAGACATTTCTAAAAAACAAGCAGTCCAGTGTGCGGCATGCAGCAGCCAACCAGGTTAGAGATCCAAACAGGAGTTATCGTAGTGGCAACATGGCAGACGCGGAGTGGGAGTGGGCAATTCAAGAGAAGAGCGATCAAGCTACGACGGGCTCATCATATAGACAACAACGCGAGGCCCGCGCAAGACAAAATCCCACGCACTATGGCTCAGGAGGCAAGGGAGTTTGGAAGGATAAATATGTAAATCTATTTGAATTATAACGTCGATCGTTGATTATAAAGATTGTAGTTGATAATTTGGTATTGTTATTGCTAACTTAGGAAAATGTCACTCTCTCTCGACCAACCAGAGAAATGGTCAAGTATCGGGAACAACATACAGAATTTGATACTTGGCGATGGTTGTTCGAAAACAACCACATCTCTCGCGAGCAATTCGACGCGGCGATTGGACCACTACAAGCGGTAAGTTTAAACAAGTAATTTTGTATCAATGATAGCGGTTATAGACAACTCCTCTTATAGTGAAGGAGAGAGCTTGAGCTCTTACAAGCGCGCACACATGCACGTGCACGCACACACACAAAGAGATGGATGCAAAATCTTGTTATTCTTCTTCTTGTTCACTTATATGAGATAAGAAGTCTACAATGCATAAAAGAGACATTACAACATAAAGAGAAAAACTAGTACAAGGGTTTAGTGTGAACTGCTAGTAAGAGAGCTGGCTAGATAAGTGTGCCATCACTTCGGTATGTAGACCAAACGTCATCATAGTCCAGATGAGTGTGATTAGCGAAGATATGCATATCCACAAAAGTGCACTAGTGATGATGACTATCAATGCTAGTCATTCAAGAGTAACACAAGTTGAGCTTCACATCTCAATAGAGTTTACATATACCCTTGCTCTACAAGGTATAGTCATTCACTTGTTGTGTTCAAATTCATCTTGAGTTATATATTCTTCGCTCTTGTATTGCTGGTGTTGAATGCAATAAGGTTCTCCAAGGCTTCCTTGGAAGAGTTTGCATTTTGTATGCGACCAACAATGCTATCTAATACATTGACAAACGACCAATACAATACCTTGGAAGATTCTTGATGTCAATCCTTTGTTGGCTTCGTTCTAGCATTCTTTTCCAAAATCTCTTAAGCCTGCTCAGTGGCACCCTCAATGTAGTCTCAATAACCTATTCCCTTCAAATAATTAGTAATTCTGAACTTCCAGCATGGAAGCTTTCTTCTGTCAATTGTTCACTAATAATCTACATGTTTCGTTTAAATTTACCATTTTTTAAGAAAATGAAAAATCTAAAAAAAATTGGGCGATATCGAATACTAACTCAAAGTTTATCACATACTTGTCCCCAATATGCTTAGATACTCAGCAACTATCTTTCACTCGTGTAGAGTAACCAGACTATGTACTAGACAACATGCAATTCTTGCAAGATCTAAATCCAAGATTCACAAAATTATTGTGCAAAATGCAAACCCTACATGAAAATGCACTCTAACTCAAAAATGGATGTACTCTAACAAGGTTAAAATGCATCCAAAATTGAAATCTAGGCACCAAAAAAATGGGCAGCCAAGATTGAAGAGGGTTGAATTATGCTCACTTTGGTGACTGGTGGGAAAAAATTGGTGAAAAGATTTAGAAGATTTAGAACCCAGGAGGCTAGGAGATTCAAAAGATCATTGGCCAGAACCTAGCTAAGAGGGTGAAGCCTTCGTGGACAACCTGCATTCCAAAATTGATTCCCTCACCGAAACAAGTTTCTTCTTGAAAGTTAGCTGTGACAAGCTTCGAAGGAGATAGCGAGGCTCTGAGCTCCATACTCGGCTTCAACAACATTATTTCGTCCCTAATTCCTTTCCCCCATTCTTTCTTTGTCTTGATTCTATCGGCCTCCTTGGTCTCCCCCTCCTACCTTCCCCACCGCCTTAATTTGGGGGAGGAGGCATCATGGTGTTTCATGACGCATTGCAAAATAGACTCATAAAAAACGTTGAGAAAGCCATTTGAACCCTCTGCAACATCGAGGTGCTCCCAATATTAATGGAAGAATCCCCAACCAAAGTCCCCCTCACCTAACTGTGCAAGTGCATTCTCGAAGGCCTCCCTCTTAAAGACCTATCTCCTATGCACATGCTCTTCAAATTATTCGGCCATGACTCAATGTTAACCCTGCTTTGCAGTAGCTTCATCAGCCAGACCCTCTCAACTCTGTAGCTTTAGGATCTGGAGTGCCTATCAACTACTACCAACCCCACACTTTCTCTCTTCAAAGGCCCAACTAGGTACAATATATTCAAACTTCTCTGTATAATGATCAATTTTCCCTAATCTCCAATGTTTGGAATAGTATTGACATTCGTCAGCAAGAAGATTTGAAAAATAATGTGAAAGATAATGACCAACTCACAGAAGATGAACTCTAATATGAACATGTTCCTAACTAGTGTGGGGAAAGTGAGGAATCGTCTGGGAATGAAAATTTGGGAAATCCTCTTGAAAGTTACAGTATTGGTAAAAACCATAATCTCGGTTCTAGAGGAGAGGGTGAAGTTATTGTGGGGTCTATTGAACTAGACAACTGGTTTAAACACCTACAAAAAAGAGTGGTCATTGGTCTTTGTCATGGTCTTAGGCCACCTATAGAGGTTCTCAAACAATGGATCTCTCAAGAATGGGAGGCCAGAAACTTGTTCCCTTCTCAAGTTAGTACCTGCCTTACAACTACTATCTTTTCATTTTTGATGATTCATGAGTGGAGGTCAATGGCTTATTAGAAACACTCCATTGTCTGTGTTCAAGTGGCATAAGGATTTTGACCCCAAGGGTAAGAAGCCGTCAAAGGTGCCTCTTTGGATTGAATTTCCTGATTTCCCTCTATGGAGTTTTTTCAATAGGTGCAAGCCTAAGTTGGTGAGATTTTGGGCCAAAAACCTTTTAATGCACTTAACCCCAAATGGGATCCTCAATTCCTCATTGAAGTTGATGTTGATTCTCCTCTTAAGGACACTATTCCTTTAAAGGATCAATCGGAGCAAATTCTTCATGTTCGAACTTGCCTAATGCCTTTTTCCATTGCCTCAGAGAGGGACACCTAATTAAAAATTGTCCAGATTTGGTAAACAAGGTTCAAAAGGATGCAAATGAGGGAAAAGAAGTGAAAGACAGCAATCATGGTTTCCAACAGGTAAACAGAAGAGCAAACAATCGAAACAGAAATAATGGTAATAGATATGTCAACAGATTTGGAGCTTTTCTAGATGAAGCTTTTACCCTTCTGTAGCAGAGAGAGCTGAAGATGATGCTGATAAGGTCTCCACTTCCCAACCTGTCAATGAAGTTCACAGGGACAATGAACCAACTAACCTTGATCCCCTCAAACCACGTCCAGTTACAACCGAAACCCTTGTACCTCCAGCCAGCCCTTCAGAAAGTTAAGCTAGGGGATTGTCTTCTTACTCCGATGACTTAGATGAAGGGGAACACTGTGCCACTGCCATTCAGATTAATTCTCCACCTCTTCTAACTATGGCTTCAATGCTGTTAATAAATACCGGGCATTGTCTGCCATGGTTAGACATGATTACATGTGTCAGTTTCAGAACACAGTTCATGCGCACGGCCGGGTAAACACATAATAATATCGAGCTTTACATTAAAAAATTTGTTACATGGAGAGAACAGCTCCTCATGCAGGTTGAAACGTGGATGGCCAATTCAAATATAAGAAGTAATGAACGTCATGTATAACGACGTTGTGTAAGAAATGAACAGTCTTGCTCTACTAATTTACTCATATTAGTGATCAGGAGGCGTGTGATGCAAAAAATGGGAATGGATTATTGGATCAGTCAATTATATTGACAGAAGACGTCGAAGAAGAGGATGCACAGAAATGTGAAGTAGATCAGCTGATGATGAGGTACTGGCGAAGGGCGAGAAGCGGCGTTAGGGTGGCGAAGAGAAGATGCGCCACCTTGGCCGCCAGTGGCAGTGGAAAGGGCGGCACGGTTATCGCAAGGGTGAAGCTGCTGAGCATTGAGGAGCTCCCCCGAGAAAGAAACAGCAGTGGTGCTTACGCACAAACCCGGATTACCATGCAAATCCAGACGGTTACTCAGCTTCTCAATGAAACGAGCAGAGAAAGGGACGGCTCCGCTCAGGAAATTCTGGCTGAGGTTCAAGTAGCTGAGTTGCTGTAGCTGCTCCAAGGAAGGCGGAATGCTGCCCTCCAGTTTGTTGTTGCTCAAGTTCATGACGCTGATGTTGAAGAGGGCGTGTAGGTCGGTGGTAGAGATGGGTCCCGTTAATGAGGAGTCTGCCATGCTCAGCTCTCGCAGCTGCGGCCATCCGCCCAGGACGAAGGACGGTAGGGCCCCATGGAGTGGATTGCTGTCCATGAGGAAGTACTCCAGGCTGGTGAGCCTGGACAAGGAAGCAGGCAGCGGGCCTGTGAAGCCGTTCTGGCTCAACGCCAAGAATTGGAGGTTGCGCAAGCTGCCTAGCTGAGCGGGTACGGTGCCCTTGAGCTGATTGGAGCTAAGGTCCAGCTTTTGCAAGGCCTGCAGGCCCCCGAAGGAGGTGGGTATGCTTCCCTGCAGCAGATTTCCGCTGAGGTCCAAAATGGAGAGGCTGGGAAGCTCTCCAAGCACGGGAGGCACGGCGCCTGACAGCACGTTGTAGCTGAGATCCAAATGCTCCAGCACTTTCAAGACGCCCAGCCCAGCAGGAATGCTGCCCTGCAGGTTGTTCTGCGCCAGGCTCAGCACCTGCAGGTTCTTGAGGCGCCCCAGCGCCGTAGGGATGCTGCCCACCACAGCCTTGTTGGAGCGCAGGCTGAGTTCCTGTAAGGAGGCGGGAAGCTGCAGCGGAATGGTGGTGCGCTGGCTCATGATGCACTCCGAGATGAGCAGCGTGCGCAGAAAGGGGAGCTGCGAGATGGCGCTGGCCGGAATGGTGGCGCCCAGCTTACAGTGTTGCCGCATGCCGCTGCCGAACTGCAGCCGCGTCACGTGCATCAGCTTATCGCCCGCCCCTTGCACTTGCTCGCACAGCATTCCCTGCAAAAGGTCCTGCGTGCAAGGGCGAGGGTGCAACAACCGGAAATTGGACACATCCAGCAACGACTCCATGACTTGGAAGAGAGCCTCCAGCTCCGATGGGTTCATGGCTGCCGCACTGGCGCTGGCCCCAGAGACTAGCTTCTGTCCTGGCTGCGGAGGAGGTGGAGGTGGGTACCCCGGCCCCGCCTTGCAAGATGCTTTGCTGCACAACCGCAGCAGCAGCAGAAGCAGCAATATCTTCACTAAATATGTGGCACGCATCGCCATCATGGCTGAAGAAATTGGCTGGGACGCTGCCGTGGCCGGCTGCAGCTCGATCTGATTAGATCCACGAAAGCGCTGTGGTGTGGCATGCGCATGGAGCGGAGCTCGACCATATAAGGATCAGAGCTCAACTCAGATGTAATTTCTTTTGAGCAACACTATAAACAGTGAGTTTTGTCATGGAGGGACAAGCCAGCTTTGAGCTTTCAACCACAAGCACTTATATGCAACTGATGATCCATGGGAATATTTGCGCCGTGCGTGCGCATGCATATATTGTGATGTGTGTTGGTAGCTGGTCGGAGGAGGCAGGCAATTGCCATCTAAATATCGCGAAAATAAGTAATCTCCGGCCAAGCTGATGAACTGATGTATTGGTGGCCGGCGACACAGTTGCTGTACTCTCTGCTCCCAGAACTAAAGAGCGGACTTCAGAATCTTGTGCAATATATATCCTGTTATAACTCTCTCCGTTACGCATGTGGCTTTGTGCCGTTTGATTAGGCTCAGGCAAATTAAAAGGCCCAGGAAGACTCCATGGACGCCCTAATGCTGCCAATTTGATGTTATGCATGATGATGAAATTGAGGATAGCATGCATAGAATGTTAGGAGATAGAATGCACGTGATTGCAATTTATGAATGATGATCCAAGTACCTCACCTCTTACACCTCTTCAATGGAGGCTACGTACTATCTAGACCAATTGGTGTTAGGATAGACCATCGCCAATTGGTGTTAGGATAGACCATCGCTCAGATGAGGAAAATTATTTGATGCAATCAAATGTATGATGAGGTGCATGAAGTGCGATACATCGCAACAACAGGAATGATGACCCATACACCTCACCTCCTAGACCTCTTCAATGAGCGCTACCACCGAGACAAAATGGTACTAGGATATAGATGCGTGGTCTCTTAAATGTAATGTTTGGAGGTTATGGACAAAGGTTGATGTGTTGTGTCGGTATTAAGTGAGTAATATAGTGGTGCCCTCACAAGGAGCGCAACCCATTCATGTAATCTCTTGGATTGTATTTTGCAAGCTATGATGAACATTGCCAAGGCAAAGATGATCTCGAAGATGATCTACGCTCAATCTATGCTATTTTCTTAGATGAAAGTAAGGGTCTCTCTCCAGATATGATCACCTATGTTTGAATCTCTCACTCCGGTCACATTGTAGTGGGGAGAGTGATGCCTCTTCCCAACTAATCTCCCGCTCCTCCTCATGAGGGCAACCCAACCAATGCTTGGAACCCCTCTCACAATCTCGCCCATCGTTTCGTAGTCTATCTTAGTGCTCCCCATGCCTCCCCCTACTTAGGATGCTCTTCTTGCTCATGAGGATCTCTACCAATAAGTTATTGTAGCTCTTCCCCAACCCATCAATGACAAGCTCTTAACAATGCACCGAAATATTTTCTTTGCCAAGTCAATACATGGCCCCACCATGCCAAATTGCCAAGGCCCTCCAACGAAGGATTTGTTGTCCTCCTTTCACCTGTTAGGAAATAGGACGTAGCTAAGTAGATATTAGAGTAGTTTACTTAATGGAAAGATATAATTTTTACACATGAGAGGTTATAGAGCAGAGAGAGAGAGAGAGAGAGAGAGAGAGAGAGAGAGAGAGAGAGAGATAAGTGGTTCACCCAATGTGGGCTACATCCACAAAAAAGTAGTCACTCAATGGCTTTAGTACTTCAAACAAAAAGTAGGTGACAAAGGGATTATACCCCTAATAGAGCTCCCACCTTGCTTCACTCTTACCACCTCACATCAACTTCACAATGCACCACAATTCTTCACCTCTTCAATCACTTTTTATGTATAGAAAAAGCCTCTTTTTATAGTTCAAAAGGGTTGCCACCTCTCATGAGAGGCGGCTGTGTATAGTCACCCTTGTGTAACAAGTCCAAGTTGAATTCTCCCATGCGTCCATGTGTGACCGTCCTTGGGAAGACGAGTCCGGTTTGAATTCGATCACCGACCATTGACTTCCAGCCACCGGCCAACCGATCGGTCGTTTTCCGACCACCATCCCACCATAATATTCTAACAAAAGTGAATATTTTGAATGGTCGTGGAAATTTTGGTTTTTCGATGCGTGATTTTTCTTCACGCACGTTGACTTCTCCTCATAATGGGGGCTTTACAAATGTGCGTTTTTAATATTAAAAATTACAAGGGGTAAATCAGGCTCCATACTTAGCAATCTCCCACTTAGAGATTGATCTCCACACCAAACCTGTACTGCTTTCCATCTTAGCTTCTTATCCTTGAATGTCGATTAAAGATGAGCAAAAGCTCAACTTCTCCTTGTTGATCTCCGTTGTAAACATGTCTGTAGGATTTTTACTTGTGTGCACCTTTCCTAGCTTTAGTTCTCCCTCTTCCAAAAGAGTATATATGAAGTGATATCCCACCTCAATGTACTTTGTCCCTGAGTGGAAGGCCGAATTCTTCGTAAGATGAATGGCACTTTGACTGTCACTGTACAAGACACAATTATTTTGCTCGTATCCAAGCTCCTCCAAGAATATGTGAAGCCACAGAATATCTTTGTTTGCCTCTATCATTGATACATATTCTGCTTCCGTGGTAAAAAGTGAGACCATTTTCTACAGTTTTGAAGCCCAACCTAGTGACGTGCCTCCAATTGTGAAGACGTAGCTAGTAGGGCTCCTTCGAATGTCTTTGTCACCTGCCATATTTGCATCATCATACCCTTGCAAGAAATTGTCAGTGCCTTCAAAATACAAAGCATTCGTGGTTGTCCCCTTTAGATACCTAGGTATCCACTTCACAACTTTCCAATGCTCTTTACTTGGATTATCCATGAACCTACTCACAACTCCCACTACATGTGCAATATCTGGCCTTGTCTAGACCATAGCTTACATTAGAGAGCCTACCGCTGTAGCATATGGAAATTTAGACATATATGCTATCTCCTCTTGTGTCTTTGGACACATATCCTTAGTTAGTTTAAAGTGACTAGCCAAAGGTGTAGAAACCGATTTTGCATCTTGCATTGCAAACCTTTCTAGTACCTTCTTGATGTAATCCTCTTGATATAGCTTTAATGTCTTCTTTGTCATGTCTCTTGATATCTTCATACCAAGTATCCTCTTTGCAACACCTAAATCTTTCATTAAAAATGATTTAGATAGCTCCTCTTTTAGGTCTTTGACGTCCTGCATGTTAGCACTTGTAATCATCATGTCATCAACATACGACATTAGGATGATGAACTTTCCATTTTCAGAATTCTTTTTGTAAACACAGTGATCTGAGTTGCATCTTCTGAACCGTGATCCAACATCCATCGATCGAACTTCAAGTACCACTATCTTGATGCTTTCTTTAAACTATGCAAGCTCATCTTTAATCTGCAAATTATTTTCTCCTTACCTTTTACTTTATATCCCTTTGGTTGAAGCATGTAAATTTCCTCCTCTAAGTCACCGTGAGGGAATGCCGTATTTACATCCATTTGCTCGAGATTTAAATCATGAGCAACCACAAGACTTAACACAAGCCTAATTGAGCTCATTTTTACAACATGAGAAAATATTTCATTGAAGTCAATACCTTTCTTTTGAGAAAACCCTTTTACCACAAGCTTGGACTTGTAATTCTTGCCACCTTCTTCTTCCTTCAACGTACTTATACACCCATTTGTCCTTCAACGTACATATATTCCTTGCAGGTCCGTCAACCTTCTTCTTCTTTCAACGTACATATACACCCATTTATACATCCAATTAAGAATTATATCTCTTATATTCCTTGCGGGCTCGTCGAGAAAATAAATTATCCCGACGGGCGTAATCATATAAAGTAAACAATGTACTTGCCGTGGTGCTTTGACTAGGCAAATCCTTGGACAGTGTATCCGAGTGCCGGGTATTGTCATCTCCTTGTGAATTGACCTAAGGTTACAGAGTCACAGGTCCTTTTTTTTGGGTTGAGCGTGATTTTTAATTCCGTAACCACTTCTAAATTATTCAATTTTTTTAACGAACATAAAGGTACAAAACCAAAACAATTGCAAATTTGGAGAGTCATGCTCATTACGACAAAGCCATTGGTCCAAATGAGGGTTGTAATTGGTTTTAGAAGATGAGTATATGCAAATGACGAGTCGATAGTCAAGGGTGTACTAGTGTACTGGGCATATAAAGATCCTTGAATAGATTTGAGTTGATATACATTGTAAATGCACAATATAAGAGATATAATTCTTAATTGGATGGAAATAGCTTTTATATATTGAATTGGTTGTATCAGGGGGCTAAATCCTTGACCAGGTACAAGTAGTCCTCAATTGTGTGATTATATTGAAGATTTCTTTGCGTCATTTCATGCATTGGTTTATACAGAGAGTGCAATATGTATTATGAAAGATTATTAGTGTATGACATGACCAATCATAGATTTTATTGCTTTCGTGTGTTTTTTGCAAACAACTGACATCTTTCAATGTAGAAGTTGATTATTCTTTGTAGCATTTGAAATTAGATGTTTCTTAATGTTTGTAAATCAAAGAGGATGTATAAATAATCATCATAATAATAATTGCATTAAGAAATTCATAGCATTGTTGTATTTATTATGTCGTGCAGAGAGTGCATTGCAATGTGTATATTTTCTCACAACATAGCTGATTGATATGTGGATTGACTAGCGTGCATTGCAAATCTCATATTGTGCAGATTTGATTACTTTCCTATTGGACGGTTCGTTAATATATATTGAAAAGAAGAAAAATATTTTAAGAACTGAACATCTAGTTCTTTTGTCTTCAGTTTCAATTCAAAAGCAATGGAGCAAAATGTCGGTACAAGTGGTACGGAGTAACCAAAGAATAGAAAAGCTCTAGGTGGCAAAGAGTGGGATTATGCTCACAACATATGCGGTCGATATATGGAGTGGCAATGTAAATTTTGCTTCACAACAAAATCAAGCGGTGCACCATATATTAGGTACCATTTTTTGGGTAGCGTTAAAAAGAGTTGTAAGAAATGTGAACATCCTCAGGCGCCTGCAATTGCAAATCGTTTGAGTAAAGAGCTTGCCAAAAACGGTGGCAAGAGACAGCAGATATATAGCTCTGTTATGAATGCAAGTCTTATGTCTTCAATATTAAATTGAAAGCAATGGAGCAAAATGTCGGCACAAGTGATACAAAGAAGGCAAAGAATAAAAAAGCCCGGAGCAAACATGGGTTTTGACTCTCAAATAAAAAAAATTTATCTTCCAGATTTGGCCTAAACAAATTGAAGGTTTGGCCATACAATTTCTATAGAATCCTTACAAAGTTGTCATTGGTTCATAAGCTCTGAAAGCCAATCATTCAATTCTACAAATTGTAGATGTTGTTATTGAGAATGAGAAATACTCAAAATTGGGAGCTTTACTGAAGCGAATGATGGATGGAAGTAGAGTGATCATATTTATGGAAACAAAAAGAGGTTGTGATCAAGCTACTAGACAACTTCAAATGGATGAATTTGCAGCTTTATCTATCCATGATGATAAGAGTCAAGCTAAACGAGATTGGCTTCTTCTTGAATTTAGATCTAGCAATAGCCCTATAATGACAACAACAGATGTTTTAGCTCGAGGTTTGGATGTGAAGGACATAAAGCATTAGAAAGCAAAACAACAACAAAGACCGCACCGACATTGACAATGAGGTCATGTCAAGGACGAAATAAACTTGGAGGGGGGAGTGTTGAGCCATAGGTCAACAACATGACATACCTCAATTTTCATTCTAAAGTTCTATTTTTTGATAGTTATGAATGATGCAGATTATGGTTAAAAACATCATGTATAATGAGTAGTTATTCTAGTTGTAGAAGCCGAGGTGCAATGGCACTTCTAGATTGTAAATACAAAGCCATTTTACTCCTTGAACTCTATTTTGATTTAACCTATAGTAGCGTTAGTATATAAGGTACCTAGGTCATTTTGTAAAGAGAACTTAATCATAATCAAAGTTTTAAGTTATCACTGATCGTGTGTGAGAGAGAAAGAGAGAGAGTGTGAGCTTCACCTTGACACTACTTCCTGCTCGCTCATCGCATTGGAGATTCAAGTGCACCATCCTAATTGGCTCGAAGAGAGCTACACAAGAATGCCAAGCATTCCTCACAAACAAGAGCACGTGTGCTAACACATCTAGGTCTTGTTGATCACACAAATTTTTTGGTAATTACGTAAATACTAAATGCCTGCCTGCTTCTAAAGATTTTACCATCTTTTCAGGATTCCATAAGCAATACCCAAGTCACCTTCTCCATAGCCAATGAAGAAACACTTTTTGGACTTTGCATCTAGCTTTGACCTTAGGATTCTATCTATGTGCATGAAAGCCTCATACCCAAACACTTTGAGAAATGCATAATTCACCAATTTACCTATCCATGCCTCTTCTAGAACCCCCCCATCCAATGCCGTTGAGGGTGACCTGTTGATCAAGTACACTGACGTACTTACTGCTTCCACCCAAAGCTCAAGCGGTAGGCCTGCATGTAGCCACATGCTTCATGCTCGCTCCATGATTGTTATGTTCATTCTTTTGGGAATTCGTTTTGTTAAGGTGTCCTTGGGGTTGTCCTTTGCCTCCAAATTCCATTGCTAGCACAAAAGCTCTTAAAAGCTTGGCTGCAATATTTGCCTCCATTGTCGGATCTGAGACATTTAGCCTTGGTACCTGCTTCATTTTCCACAAAGTCTTTTCACCTTTGAAATGTAGAAAACACATCGAAATTATTCTTCATTACATAAATCCATGTTTTCCTAGTTGCATCGTCTATGAATGTTACATAGTACAACAAGCCACCAAAGTATGGTGTACTTGCACGACCCCAAACATCAGAATGAACCAATTCAAGTTTTTTATTTTTTCTTTTATTTCATGCTTTTTGAAATTTTACCCACTTTTGTTTTCCATAAACACAATCTTCACAGAACTCTAAGTCTACTTCTTTCAAACTTGGTAGAAGCTTCTTCGATTGAAGGATTTGCATTACTTTGGCACTCATATGTCCAAGTTGATAGTGCCATATCGTACTGTCGACCTCTGTAGTTGTTGCACAAGTTGAAGATTATGTGTTGACAGTACACAAGTAAAGTGTACCATCCTTTTCTCCTTTGGAAACCACAAAAGGTCCCTTTGAGATCTTCCACCGTTTGTTTCCAAATGCAATGTTGTGACCTTCATCGTTCAATTGTCCTATAGAGATCAAATTTTTGCGAAGAGAAGGAACATGCCTAACATCTTTAAGCTTCCATTCATTTCCATAATCAATTTTGACACAAACTGTACCTTTTCCAACAATTTCACAAGCTTCATCATCTCCCAAGTATACATACCTAAAATACCTTTGTGTAATCTTGGAAATGCTGAAGTTGTGTAGCAGTGTCGCATGAAAAGAAGCCCCATAATCTACTTTCCAGGAATTAGACACATTGTCTAATGAGAGAATTAGAGCATTTTGCTCTACTTTATCTTCCACATTGGCCTCGGATGTTGGCTTGTTTTCTTGAGAGTTCACTTTCTTCTTCTTCTTAGACCAGCAATCCTTCTTGATGTGGCCCTTCTTGCCGCAGTTCCAACATTCAAGGAGTGAATTTGTGTGTGACTTGCTCCACCTTGAGCGATCACGACCCTTTTGGTTCATGAACCTCTTCTTAGACCTTTCATGTTTCCACTGACAGTTCAGCACTTGATGATTCACATGTGCTTCTCCTTCACATTTCCTCGCTTAGGAGAACACCCACAACATCATCAAACTTAAGAGTATTTGTCTCAGAGATAGAGTTACTTACAACCATCACAAGGCTGTCCCAACTATCTTGATAGAGACGATAGTATAAGGAGGGCTCACACTTCATCGTCGAAATTTACCTTCACCAATCGAAGTTGACTTATGTTGGTGTTAAAGTCGTTTAGGTGTTCTGCAACTGGATCATTCTCTATTATCTTTAGATTGAACAAGAACTTCATGAGAAATACTTTATTGTTTCCCTACCCATAATTTATATACTTATCTAGGATTTTGAAACCCCCCCCTCCCTTTCTCTTATGTGGTGCCGTAAGTTTTCCATAGTTGGTACCCTAGGCCCCAACCCTTGCAACATCTCATCACCCCTCCATGTCATTCAAAATGGTAGATGGGGCATTCAATTGGATAGAAATGGTACTTTAAATTCAAAAACCATTCAATCTCCAGCCATCCCCCCCCAAGAAAGCCCGTCCTACAAGGCTCATCTTTCACAAAGTCATTGGAACATCGGCAAAAGCCTAGGGTTTTTTTTGCAGATGCTCTAAGTTCCTAGAAGATCTCTCTCACCTCTTTATGAATTATCCCTCTTCTAGGGCATTTATTGCCCGTATTCATTCCACCATAGGCTTCACCCCCTACATACCTAGTGATTCCATTACAATTCTTTGCTCTTCCTACATAAATCCATGATTGTATTTATTGGGATAATATGGACACTACATAATGCAATTGTATATGATTGGGCTTATCAAGAACTCCATTTGAGACAGTAGGCAATGTGCATAAGCTTGGGGTGTCGAGCCAATGATGGTCAGTCAACGACGAACAACAAGCAGCACCCAAGTAGATGCTTGGGTAGGAGAGCACAACTGCAGGTAGCCCGGATTGTTTAGGCCATGCGCCTCTAAGGGGTTAGCTAGGGAGAGGGTCCCACGAGATAGCCTTTAAAAAAAAAAAGAGCATTAAAGGACAACTTTTCATCTAGGCCACACATGTTACATTCAAAGGGCACAGACGCACAGACACACACTTGATCAAAGGGCTTTTTAAGGGTAGAATTAGCAAAAAGTTTTTGTCAAGCTAAGAGCATGGGATTTAACACTAGGTTGGTAACCGAACAGGACATAAAAGTGTCCTTTCAGGGTTTTGAAAAAAACCTCCAAAACCATAGTAGATCCACTCAATTTTTAAAATCCTTTCATGAGGTTATAGTTCAAGGCCTACTACACATGGAAAAAATAAGAAACTTGTAAAATTTCTCATCTTTTGGTCACACCAAGCCTCCAAAGTTGATGGACCAGTGCATTTTCATCAAAACAGTCATTTCTTACGTTTTGTTGCATAAAAATAAGATTAGGGATTTTTGTAGGACTTGAGATAAATTCCCTAGTTAACTTCAATGGGTTGGTGATCAGAACATATGATTGCTTCTCACTCACTATTTTTTGTTTTGCCAAAATAAATAGGTACAAAAAAGTTGAATTTTTACCATTCTGTAAACTTGTCATCAAAGTTTCTATAGCCACGCTCAATACAAATAATATATGCATGTTTTCTTAGTTCCCTATTGTCCTTTATGTTCATAAGGAGCCATGGAGCATGTCAAAAGAATAATACATCTCTTACCAAGGGGAATCTTGGGGACAAAGATGAAGTGCTAAAAACAGCAAACATGAAAAAACTGGGTTCAGCATTATGAGTTGTAGAATCCCATAGAAACTATTCAATATCTAGCCAAATTTGATCGTTATGACTAGATATGGTTACTATCTACAAAATGCATGTAGTTGTCACAAGAAACTAACAATATTGAAAACGCTATACTTGATATACTAGAATGTTTCGTTTTCTTCTATAATTGAAAAAATCAACCATCGTTGTGTATTAGGTGCTCCAAAACTCAAGGAATATTAGCTTTATCTTACAATATGCGGCATAGAAAATAAAAAATGCATTTGGATATCATGAAATCCACCAAAAAAATCATAGAAGAGCTAAAATTGACTAAAAAACAGGATTTGATAATTTTTGTAATTTGGTCATAACTTACAACTTTAATATTTATTTCTCCCTAGAAGCATCAGGACATGTTGAGGACTACTAAAGATAGTTCTCTAGCATTATAGACCTCATAAAAATGAATTCTAGAGTGGTATAGTTGCAAAAAGTTGAAAAAAGCCAAAAACAGGACCCGTTTTTTCACACAGTTTAGGTTGTGAAATGTTGTGCAAGGACAAGGTTAAAGATGGAATTGATATTCCAAAAAAATGTCGAGTTTTTTTAGCTCACGAGACAACTTTTTAGATAGATAGCACCTCAAAATCCATTTTGAAACTCTCGACATAATTCAAGGAAAATGGTCACTTAACAGGACATAAAAGTGTTCGAGGACATAAAAGTGTCCCATTACTAACCTAGTGTTAATCAAGATACTACTTCTTGATGCTTGGACTTGGTCATGGAAAGTCCACGAGCCTCATGACCATCACCCTACAAAGAGCATAGCTCACCCAAGAATGCTTTATCTTTTAAAAGAGGCTACTTTTATAGCCATGGACTCCGAGCCTTTTCACAATAGAATTGAATTGAGCCCTTAGCCTATAGCTTAATACAAATTGGAACTTAAATGAGCCCAAGACCTTATAGAAAATAAGTAGGAAATATTGTGGTTCACATCCCTTGCACATAATTTTCTTATGCACAATTAATTGGTGACATTGGAGAGGAGGAATGGGAAACACACTCCCAGGGAACACAACGCAATTCCTCACTATAGCTCAGGGTATTCACATCATCCCTATCCTTTTAATATCACCTTTAAAACAACCAACTCACACTAGTATGGTTTGCACACAAACCAATGCACACATGCTCATCAAGATCACTATACTACACTCACACACACCACAATCCGTCTCAATCCTCTCAACACACTCACCAAAGCTCTATCTCACTCCCTCCACACACAGACACCGCCGGTTTGGGCAGGCACACACATCCACATTGCCAACACCACGGAAAGAAAATGAGAGTAGGAGAAAGCGAAGGGGGGAGGGGAAAATTGGCACCAAACGGGGCAATGCACGGCTAGACCTTAAGCGCCACTCTATGGCCAGGTCGGCAAAAGGCACCTCCTTGAGGTTCACAGACAAAAAACTATCTCCAAACTAAAAAGGAACCCCACACCATTCTTACATCAAGTTCACGGTGCCTCCGCCTACACGTCAGGCAAATCTCTCTCTCTCTCTCTCTCTCTCTCTCTCTCTCTCTCTCTCTCTCTCTCTCTCTCTCTCTCTCTCTCTCTCTCTCTCTCTCCCCCTTCATTGTCCTTGCTTCACCAGGTAAAAGACCCCTAGAATGGGCTCTCTTGGGCTATTTGAAAAGCTTGGGTAGTCCATTTTTGGCAAGTCAACAAGCTTTGGACACATGTCCCACCAGGAAATATGTAACATAGCACGTACGGACAAAATAAGGGATTTATAATTAGGTACATTTACATAAAAATGTACTTACATAAAGGGTTTTTTAATTGAGAAATTGAAAATTTTCATACATAAGGGCTAGTTTTTTTACAAAAATGCACACATAAGGGATACATATAATACTTGAAAATATATAGGTAAGGGATTATTTAAATACCTCTCGTTTGCACGTGCTATATGCAATTTTTATATAGTGTACTCCCCGGGTGTCCATCCTTTTTAGCAACTTTTGAAGGGCTTGACACCCTCTTAATGAGGTTTTCACCTCTCTCTCTCTCTACCTTGGTGTGGGGGGGGGAACTTGAGGGACCCCTTATGGGCTTTGCGGCCACATCACCACCTGCCTTTGACAACCAGCAGCGGCCACCGCCACCTACTCCATCACTAACCATGCGAATTGCTCAACACACCGCCTGCATCATCGCGTGTAGCGCTCCACACAAGGGGAGATGCACACCATAGCCACGAGCTCCAAGAGCTAATGCTCCCTCTTTGTGATGCTTTTGAGATAGTCATATACTGTGGGCATGCCACATGGAAATTGCTTGTGATTTGCCTCTTGGGACACCCTCAAAAAACGTGAAAACCAACCATGAAGAACTTATGATGCCATGTTGGAAACTCTCTAGTTTTCTCCTCACATGCCCAATGGGACCACAGTAAAATCCCACCGGAAGTCCCATTTTTTGGATCAACCATTACACTGGTGCTCTACAATTTGGGTTCATCACAACCTTGAATGGTGAGCCCAAACTCGGCACAAAATCATCTGACAATGCCCCTCTGTCAATGGCACTTGACTTTGACCCGGCATATCTCGGTCATCGCGACTGTGATTGACAAACCATCAACTCCATCTGCACACTATCATCTAGAAACATACCAAGCCCAAAAGAACTCTACATTGCATGCCTACTGAGGCAATCAAACCATGCAAGAAGTGGCCCCCTCAAAAACTTCAACTGACCATAACTTTCCCATCAGAGCTTTGATTTGACGATCCAAAAGGATCGGCATGCACCACAACTTGAGCACTTTACACATATTTATTGACATCAGCTCTAATCATATATCTCCACATGCCCACTCCGTTGGGGATTTGAAAGCACTCTGACTGTGAACTGTCTTATCTCTCACACCATAGCTTCGTTAGAGGACCCGTCTGGACCAACTCATAGATCATATTGACCAGCATATTTCTAGGCACAATCTCAATGCATTGTATAACTCAATACCAATCGGATTGGCCCTTCATGGAGATTTTATTGGCCTAAAAACCAACACCAAACGTACATTTTCAATATCATTTGTCTGCCTAGGACCTTGACACCTGCTTTAACACTTTTTCATGCACCTATAGGCACCCATAGCATAATTGTTTTTCACTGCTCATAGCACATGCCATTTTTGGGTTGCACCAACATATTAGCCACTACTAACATTCCCCCCTCCTAATTTAGTGCATGTCCTCGTGTGCCACTAAGGCAAAGCACGGTGACATGATGGAAAACGCGTCCTTGGAGGAATATTGAGTTGTCAAGACAAAAAGAAATTTTTAATAAATACCAAAATCTAACATAGTATAGGCGGAACATGAAGTGCAATGATTAATCATGCAATGTGAATTTTCTTCCAAAAGTTGGTCCAAAACATATCCAAAAACTAAACAAAATATAGAAAAAAAACACCAAAACTATTATGAAGATTAAACCATTAAAATTTCAAATTTATTGTGCTAGCATAATCAATCAAATATGACCCTAGGCTAATGAAATTTCATGAACCTATTAGCCTAAAAACCATATGATCACTCTTAATACATGGTACCACTGGATCAAAAGAAAGCACAAGAACAATGAGAACAATACTCAAGAAACTTCATTGAATGAAACAAAGAGGAGAGAATAATTAATCTAGACATTAGAGCTTTAGTTGAGCAAGGATCACATACATATGGAAGCTCCAAATGAGAATACAAGGGGGAGGACCAAATTAGATAGAGGTAACATGGAGCTCAAGAATTAGAGTACGGGAATACCAGATGGTGTAGGCCAAGCAATATCTAAAGGAGAACGGTCGTCTCAAGCAATCTAGATAAACTTGATATTGAGTATCCAACTGAAATCTGAATTCACAAAGAAGTTGTATACTTGGCAAAAAGAAAAGGGGTGAGCACCAAACTGGTTGTTACACCAGTTGATTAAGAAAGTTTCCATGTGCATGTGAATGCTTTTGGTACGGCTACGGGGGACTATTTTGGCTCAACCAAATGAAAAAAATGATTACCCTATGTACTTTGCTAGTTAAAGATATAATAAGGTAGAAAAAGGGTATTCTACTACAAAACAAAGGCACAAGGGCGGGTGCTCAGTGCCACAAAGTTCACACATTATTTGCGAAGAAATATCTATCACCTTTATGTCGATCATCAGGATTTGTTGTATCTAATAAATAAGGTTTTCATCCAAGGAAGATTAATAAAATGGATGGTATTACTTTTGGAATTTGATTTTAAGATATTTTAAGACTTCCTATCTAGAATCACGGAAGGTATCTCATTGATTTCCTTAAGAGATGAACCATTGGATGCCAAATTGTTTTAGACAATGACTATGGAGGAGGATGTGTATGATTTTCTACAATATGGGAGGATAACATAGGACTAGCCACAATCCAATAAGAAGGTCCTCATCCTTAGAAGTTTGAAGTTTACTATCATCACAAGATATTTATATAGATTGGGCATTGATGTAGTTCTGAGAAGGTGTGTACCAATTCAAGCTAGGATGTAACTAATTACTAAATCTCACACTAGGAGCTTAGGTGGGCACTTTTCTACTGACCTTAGTACAGGACAATTCTTCAAGCTAGCTTATGGTGGTAGAGTATAACAACAGATGTGAGAGATTTTTGCAAGACATGTGAGAGAATGGGAAGGCCAAGAGCAGCAAACATGATACCTCAAACCACTAGTTAACCTTTGGGAATATTCATAAAGTGGGTCTTGGATTTCATGGGGCCTTTCAAGAAAGTAACACCCATAAAGAACTCGCGGCGTCCAGTGGGAAATATGTAAGATAGCATGTGCAAACAAAATAAGGGATTTACAATTAGGTATATTTACAAAAAAAGTACTTACATAAAGGGTTTTTTAATTGCAAAAGTGAAAATTTTCATACATAAGGGCTAGTTTTGTTTTTACAAAAATGCATACATAAGAGGTACATATAATACTTGAAAACATGCAGATAAGGGATTATTTAAATACCTCTTGTTCGTACGTGCTATATGCAATTTTTACAGAGTGGACTCCCTGCGATAAAGAAAAAGTATATAGTCATGGCAACCTGCTATGTCAGTAAATGCGTGGAAACTAAGGTACTCCCTACAATCTATCCAAGTCCACATGCTAGTTCATATGCGAGCATATTATATATCAATATGGCTATCCTCTTGAGAGAATTTTAGATAAAGAAACTCAGGTCATAAATGATACTATTCATATCCTGATTGAAATATTTTCCATCAAGCATAAAAAATCAACTCCATAAAATCCTAGATGCAATAGACACGAACAAGAAGCTTTAGATAGAACTATGGGCATACCAAATATCATACAATGCTACTAACATGACTCTGTTTAGAATGGTGTATTGAAGAGAGGTCATCATACCAATAGAATTTACTCTTCCCAATCTCAGACTTGCAATAGAACATGATATAGCTGGATGAAATCAAGTAGAGAGTGATGCTAGAATAGGAGGTAGTCCAACAAAGAAAAGAAATTTGGGATCTTGGGGGGTGCACTTTTAAGAAACTATTCATATAACATGTGTTCAAAGGGTATTAAAAACCCCCTTTAATTACATGCTTAAGGTAATAGAATGATCCCTTTTTCTTAAAAATTTTATGGGTTTTTCTCTAAAATAATTAGAAAACCCCCTCTATTAATACAATCCTACTAAAATTTTAATTTTTTGGCAATTAGAAAACCCATTCATTTGAAATCACATGGTAACTTACATGTCTAAGAGGTGAAGCCCCCAAGACTAGGATGAACGCAAGTTGAAGGTGAGGGAGTTCCCAAAAAAAAGATCTAGTTTTGTTATATCAGTCTAAGTTAGGACCCAAGAAATCCAACCTAAAAAGAGCATGGTCAGGTCCTTATGAAGTCAATTGGGTGTTTTATAATGGAAAAGTGAGATAGAAGGATTTATCAAGACTAATGCTACCTGGTGTATAATGGGTCCAAGATAAAGCTTTACTACTCATCACCAGAAGAACCCCCAAATCAAATATAGTAGTATAAAAAATGAGGTCATGAATTTATTCTTGATAGAATTTGATATGAGCCAAGGCAACAACGTACTCATCAGACATGGGACTTAGATAGAACATCCAAAGAGTGGATCGATATCTTAAGTAGATAGGACACCAAAGTCTAAAGTGACTTACAATAACTGACAGAGCATTAAAGACTAAATATTTTTGGAAATCAGTTCAATAATAATTACAATGACTACCAAATGCATGCATGACACGTTAATAACGGGTTATATCCCCAAGATACCAAATGAGTGGGGCATTCATGGCTTGAATTAAAGTTACCATGCAACAAGTGCACAACCCCAAGGTCATTTTTGTTCTCTACACAAGGAACTTCAAAGTTTGCCAATGGGAATGAGGTCTTCCAAATCCACGCAAGGAGTTTTAGAACAGCAACAATAACAGTTGGTTTCCATAACTTTGAGCATAGTAAAAGAGAAGTACAAAGTACAAAACAACCATATCCTACCAATCCATTGGGAGATATGCATTCAAGGAGGTTGAAGAGGAGTTGCTACAAAAATGGGGTTTGAAATTTCTAAAAGAGGTAGCAAAAATTCCCATTGATATAGTTGTAATAGAGCACATGGTTGAAACCTTTAATTCTAACACTACCATAATCACTATTGGTGGAAGAAAAATTCAATTAACTATTATAGAAATCTCCCACATTTCTAAATTACCATTTGATAAAAAATCTAAACTTTGTATAGCTGACGAGATCAAAAACTTCCTAAAAGAAATCCCTGAGTCAAGAAATACTCGTGGCCAAGGCATCCAAGTTTCACCTTTAGAACACAAATTAGATATAAGCCTTTGCAACCAAATCCATTAATCTAAAGAATAATCCCTCATATGTATATAAGAAACTCTTCACCAAGCTACTTGATAGAGCTATGAATAGCAAGTGCTTGATAATTTAAGGTTGATTTTGTATAACATCATAATGACATAGACAACCAAGGTACGCAATATTTGTTCAAAGCATGGTACATATGGTAGTCTTTCTATTTAATGACTTGTAAGCCTGAACATCCCAAGTTACTAGCACTGAAGCACATAAATTAGAGGCCTAGACATTGACAAATATAGACAAAACCAACTAAAAAGAATCATAGCCTAGGATTTGATACAATATAGGTATCTGAAAAGCCCACAAAGAAATAAAGGTTCTCCAAAGAGGATTGGGACCATCTGCCATGGGAAAGCAAACAGGGCATAGCTTTCAAAAGAAACCATTGAACTAGGAACATTATAAGACAATGCAATAGTACCACCACTAGGTACTATTCTAGAAACTACAATCAATTTATAGAGAAGCCCATCCCAAAAAACAAGTAAGAGGCTAGAAACATTGGGATATGCAACCACCAATGTGACACAGGCATATACAATATCTATCATGTTGGCTCAATGCCCCTTAGACAGAATCTAGACTTTACAAAAGTAATAGATGGTGGAGAGTTTGGTCATCGATACTATGCATTGGATGGTTGTGTCATACAATGATCATGTGATCAAATATGAGACTACAAGAACAAAATCCGTAGATACCACGATAGATGGTTGCATAGCCAAAATCAAGATAGGGTTGAATAAAATTATAAACTATCGTGAAACTTTAACTTCTAACCTTTTGAAAGTATTTTCCATCATAAATTGGCCACTTAAGTCCAACAAAATTAAAGAAGAATAAGTGAAGTTGATTAAGTGCTTATGGACTAGCTCAGTTAACGGCTTGGGACCAAAAGGGGATAAGTCCATAAAAGAGCAAGATTAATCGCTATTTAGTTATCTCAATCATAAGTACATGTCAAGGAAGGATGAATATATCCTGAGAAGCCTTGATCAAAGGTACAAAAGGACAAAGGAGATAACCTAGAGCAATTATAGGAGTCTAAAAATAGGAATTAGTTGTGCTAAGTCCAAGTCGTTAGAATAACTCTTTAGGCACCAAGTATGAAGTTTGGGAAGCCTTAGAGTAAATTTCTAACTTACCACAAATTGTTTAAATTTTGCAGGTTTTGTGAACATCTTGGTGGCATCGCTAAAGCACCGTGCTAAGGTTTTACACAAAAGGTGAAGCTTTCAAGCCCAAGGGTGAGTTTTATTTTTACCAAAATTCATTCTAATCTAGCAAGTTTTAAATTAGCATGTAGGTTGTGGCTTGGGTTAGCTTCATAAAGCCTCCAAGGTTTGAGCAAACATCTTGCACCCAAGCTAATTAAATTAAAGGACAAGTTTATGGTTTTTAATAAATGAAAGGAAAAATATAAATTCAAGGTTGGATAATCCCTTCCTCATTTAGAAATTTGACTCTAGTCCTTCTTGATTAAGCTTGGCTAGACCACAAGTTCAAAGTGGCCCCTACATTCTTTATCAGTGAAGTAAGAAAGTGTACTTATGTGTGTGTGTGGTGTGTGTACACTTGCCAAGACGGATCCAAGGAAGGAGTGGTCCAATTTTTCAATTATAGAAAACTTGGAGAATTGGGTGAGAATGCATGAGTTGCATTATGAAGTGTTTAGTTATCATTGGTTAAGCTGTATTCATTCCATTTGAAGGCTAGTTTGCAAAATTGCATGAATATATGAGCAAGGCCTCGTTGGATTTTTGGTTCTCTTGCTCCTCATTCACACACTCTCAAGTGCCCAAATTTGCAAAGCAAGGTCTCTCTCTCTCTCTCTCTCTCTCTCTCTCTCTCTCTCTCTCTCTCTCTCTCTCTCAGGAGCTCAAGAGCTCAAGAGGTGACCATCATGCTCAGGATACTTGGCTATGGATGAAAATCCAAGTAAGTGAAAGCTTCTTCTTCTTTACCACTCTATTATGCTAAACTATGCTAAGATCTTGCCCTTGAGTAATTGTACATAAAATAAAAATTCTCTTGCTTGAAACATACTTCTTCCACCCTCATAAACCTCTTACCCCCCCAGTTATTTCTCCCTGTTGGGGTATTTAGGGCTTGGGAAGGAGGGTTATGCCATGGAATCTCAAAGAACACCATATTCTTTGTTTAAAGAAAGCTCTACAAGAGCACAAGCTGTGTTGTAATCAAAGCTCTCTTCAAGAGAGAATTATAACACAAAGACCCCTTTTGGAGGGGGACCAACTCCAAGAAATCCGGTCCTTATCAAGTTGTCGATCTTAATTGTGGAATTCTCTTTGAATTATGTGCATGATTTTAGTTTTTTAATGTGTAATTGTGTAAAGAAATTAGCCTAGCACAACCTATAGTCTCCTCTTTAGTTTCTCTTGAGGAAAACTCTCTCATTTCATATGCTAAACTTTCTTTGAATATAAAGTAAGTATTAGATTCTCTAACATTGGTATTAGAGACAAGGTTGGACTCTCACTTATTTCAATAGGGTAAGTGGGGTTGGATTTATTAATGCATGTTTACAAGGTATGGGGGACACCATCGGGAAATATGGTCATAATGATGGAGTCTTTTGGGACGTGCCTACATATTAACCATTATTGAGTTATTATCCACCTTATAGGAACCAGCGCCATTTTAGCACTCTTAAACCCACTCCACTACTCTTTGTAACTAGCAGTATTCTAAACCATAGGTATAGTTACTTGAGTACTTATTTTTTAAGGATAAGAAGAGTAGTAGGCAGAGTTTTGGAAGTGCCAAGGAAAGAGGTAGCATACACATACAAGGAAATGTAATCATGGCATAACATAATCAAGAGAATGTAGTTAATATTGAAAACTTAGATCTAGCTCATGGTATAGCATTTGATGATGGTTGCAAAGTTGTCAACTATCTTATTGACAGTTATAAGAAGCAATGGAAAACCCTATTTTGCAAGCGGAGGTTCAAAGACAAATGCAAGCCCTTCAAGTTCCCGCAAGTTCCCAAGAAGAGAGAATTATTGCAAAGCCTCCTAGTGAGACCTCCAAAAGAGTAATCTCTTTGGGTAATGAATGTTGGGATGCGGACTTTTGTTGCATCTCTTGTGTGAACAACCCCTTCCACCTCATGTGTCAATTGCCCATGTGAAGAACCTCTTACAACCTTTTTGTAAAGCACAACCACTTGTATTTTTGCATAGGCAACCACATATTATGCCCATGTGTCAAAGGCTGTGCCTTTTGTATATGCCTATATAGAGGCACATTTTGTTGAATGAAAAATTAAGTTTTATCATTTTCAATTATACTCTATTGTATTGTGCAATATTCTCTCTCTCAAGCTCTACATTAACCTCTCCAAAGCATGCCATTAGCATGAATGGCGCACTAATCCACCCACCTTAACCCTACAACTGGTATCAGAGCATGGCTTAGATTAGCATTTCCCAATCTATTTTAGATCCTAAGCATCCTCACTATGCTAGATTGCAGTGGCCCTCTCTCCCTTAGCCATTGCAATTGCTAATTTGATACCCTTTTCATTGCATATTTTCATGGTGTTAACAAGATGTACTTTTTGTGCCAGTTAGTAGTATTAAATTAGCATGTCTTAAAAATATTTGGGTGTCTGGTAAATTTTTTTACAAATAATATCAAAATTTGTCAGAGAGGTTGTACATTTGGATTCCTTGTTTCAAGACCTTTCTACTGATATATCATATGTTCGGGTATAAAGCCGAATGTGGTCGCCCAGGTAAGTGGGCGGGCCGCCAGGTATGTACACATATTCTTTTGTAAAAACCTAATAAGAACTCACTATGCTCTACACATTACAGTAGAGCGAGTTCACCATATCGTCATGCTCTTCTTCTCGCACTCTCTCTCGCGTCGCACTTCCGCTCGTACTCCTTCAACTGGTATCAGAGCTCAGATCGAGGCTCGGGGCAGCACTGTAGGAGGCTAGAGTCACCAGCTCAGATTGGAGTGAAATTCGACAGGTGAAGACACGGCCCCAAATCCGGTGGGAGACGCCGAAGGCCTTGGTGTTCTCAGAATTTCATTCTGAGGTCATCTCGGCCACCGTTCGACTTCGACAAAGGTCTGCGCTGGCCATTTTTGACTACGTGGTCTCGGCGGGTGCAGATCCAACTCTGCAAATTTGGGGTTTTCGGCCTACGACTGTAGGTGCTGAGGATATCGACACTCCCAGAGTGTTGATTTGTGGCTGTCTACACATCGAAGGACGTCTCACAGTTCTTGGAGGCGTGTCACATACGACACGGGCGCATCTACACATAAACTGTAGGCGACATCCACTAGTTCATCAGGTAGCTTGTGTTTGCTGCTTGATATTCCAAATTGCATCCTGACATTGCAGGTACTTCCACATGGGATGTATTGTCAGAGATGATGTATGTTTGTTGAGGGTTTGTTGGCTGTGAGTCACGCAGCAAACAACCGCCGCAGCGGTTACAGCGTATAGTGGGAAATTTGTGGATGTATGACTTTGTGGGAAGTCTATGTACTGTCAGATTTACTGTAGCCTTTGTTGAGGGTCGAGTGAGGTTTTATTGAGCTGGGGGATTCTCCAATGTTGAGATCCTTTCGGTGATACAGGTCTTGGAGCGATCCCTCGAGCATCCTTAGGTAGGCAGCTAGGATGTATTGACTGTGAGTTAGACAGTTGGGATTGCATCTTTGCTTTACTGCCGTTGAGGCATTGTCACAGTCTATGCTTACAGGACAGTGACAGGACAGTGAGAGACAATACAGGTGCAGGATAGGTTTACCCGCAGCTTACAGTGTCAGAGAGACAGTGTTTTTTGAGCTGTTTTTTGGTCTGTTTTTGAGTACACTAGAGCCATTTTACAAAGGAGACTCTGCCAAAATTTATGCAGAATCTGAAGCTTTCTTGGTTCATTTGACAGGTTGATATTGGTTCAGAGGTCAGTTTACAGGGGAAACTCTGCCGAATTTTTCCCAGGAAAGTAAACCATTGTGAAGCGTAGCTATGGCTGGATCACAGGACACTGCTCTTTACAATATCAAGAAGCTGGATGGAACCAATTTCCCATTGTGGAAGAAGCAGATTTGGCACGTGTTGGTACAAAATAAGCAGATAAAGCCTATAAAGCTCAAGGGGATAAAACCAGAAGATATGGACGAAGATGAATGGAGCGAAATGGATGAATTGGCACTTTCTACCATTATGCTGACTTTGGCAAAAAGCGTTTACTTCAATGTAGCAGACGAGATGTCGGCTTATCAAGCATGGTTAAAGCTGAGTGATCTTTATGAGAAGCAGAGTGCAGCTTCACAGGTATACTAGCTTAAGAAGCTTGTTGACTTGAAGATGAAAGAAGGGACACCTATGTCCAATCATCTGAATGAATTCAACACAATCTACAGTCAGTTGTCAGCTCAAGGTGTCAAGTTTGATGAACCTGTTAGAGCTATGTTCCTGTTGATCACATTGCCGGAAAGTTGGGACACTTTTCGCACAGCTTTGAGTAATTATGCACCTCCAGATGGTTTGAACATAGCAGGTGTAGAAGGAAGTCTGCTTACTGAAGAAACCAATAGAAAGACAATGGACAAAGGCAAAGGAACAGCCTTAGTTGTCAAGGGAAGGACCAAAGAAAAGTACAAAGGTGGAAAGAGGAATCAGTCTCGTAGCAAGTCCCGCAGTGCTAAAGGCAAGAGTGACATAGAATGCTACCATTGTGGCAAGAAGGGTCACATGAAAAGAGAGTGCAGAGAATGGAAAGCAGAAAAAGGCAAAGAGAAAGCTGAAGACCATGGTGAGAAGAACAAGTCCTCAGTGAAGATTCAAGAAATAAATGTGACAAACACTGTTGCAGTGGATGACAGTCTAGTGTCAGGAGACATCTACTTCTTGAAGAATACAATGGACTCAGCTCTTCTTACAGCATCTGATGGAAATGCACTGAGTGACTGGATTATAGACTCAGGGTCATCACTTTGTGTGTCTCCAAACAAGGAGTGGTTTACCTCTTATGTGCCCACTAAAGATCATGTTCGGCTAGGCAATGGGCAGACATGTGAGATCTTAGGTGTTGGAGATGTTCAATTGAAGTTTCAGAATGGCTCTTCTTTCACGCTGAAGAATGTGAGACATGTTCCCGCAATTACAAAGAGCTTGATCAGCACAGGTTTACTTGATGATGCTGGCTACGTCACCACTTTTGGACAGAACATGTGGAAGATATCCAAGGGTTCTATGACAGTAGCACATGGAGTAAAGTCTGGAGGACTTTACATGATTTATGTATCAAATGTCTCTAAAAATGTAATCAATGTAACCGAGCAGTCGAACGTTTCTTTGTGGCATAGCTGGTTAGGACATATGTCCAAGAAGGGAATGGAAATCTTGTCTCGTTCTGGTTATTTGCCTGGCTTTTCATTTAATGATTTTGAATTCTGTGAACATTGTCTGTATGGTAAGCAAACACAACAGCCACATAAGCATAGAAGCAGTAGAAGAGATACACATTTGGCACTTGTTCATAGTGATTTGTGTGGACCTATGCCTAACCTATCTCTAGGGGGAGCTTCTTACTTTATGACATTTATAGATGATTACTCGAGGAAAGTATGGGTTTACTTTCTCAAGCACAAGGATGAAGCGTTTAGTGTTTTCAAAACGTTTGTGACACTTGTGGAGAATCAGAGTGGCAAGAAGCTTAAATGCTTACGCACTAACAATGGTGGAGAGTATGTTTCAAAGGCCTTTCAGGACTTTTGTGAGTCAAAAGGTATAAAACGTGAACTTACTGCTCCTTACAATCCTCCTCAAAATGGTGTTGCTGAGAGGATGAATAGGACCATACAAGATAAGGTCAAAAGTATTTTGTCTAATGCACAGCTGCCAAATGGGTTTTGGACTGAAGCTGTATCAACAGCTGTTCATCTTGTAAATAGATCTCCTAGCAAGGTTTTGCAGAAGGATTCAGTGCCAGAGATGGTATGGTCAGGCAAAATGCCCTCATACAAGCATCTCAGAGTCTTTGGCTGTGAGGCATATACTCACGTTCCAAAGGAATTTAGGAACAAACTTGAGCCAAAGAGTAGAAAGTGCATCTTTCTAGGCTATGGTAATTCTGGTGAGATGGGGTACAGACTTTGGGATCCCGAATCCAGAAAGGTTGTCCGTAGAAATGATGTTTACTTTAATGAATGCAAATATCATTATAAACCAAAGAGGGTTGAGGAGATTAGAAGAGTTGTCTTCCAAGAAGATGGACCTGCACGTGCAAGACAAAATGTCAGGGCTCAAGAGGAGCAAGGACAGGATAGAGTGGAACCACAGGTTGTGGCTAAGCCTGAGCCACCTATTGCGACCTCCTGATAGGTTTGTTCCATACATGAACTATGCCATGTTGACTGATTGCAATGATCCTTCATGTTACAAGGAAGTAGTGCAAATGAAGGACTCCGGGAATTGGGAATTGGCCATGCAGTCAGAGATGACAGCTCTGCATAAAAACAAGACATGGAAGCTAGTTAAATTACAACAAGGCAAAAAGGCTCTACCTTGTAAATGGGTTTACAGGTATAAGATCATCGCTCATGATAGTCAGCCAAAGTACAAAGCAAGGCTTGTTGCCAAGGGCTTTAAGCAAGAACAAGGCATTGACTTTGATGAAGTCTTCTCTTTGGTGGTCAAGATGACTACATTGAGATGCTTTCTTGCATTGGTTGCCATATTAGAATTGGTGTTGCACCAAATGGATGTCAAGACAGCGTTCTTGCATGGTGATTTAGATGTGGAAATTTACATGCAGCAGCCAGAAGGGTTTGTTGAGAAAGGCAAGGAAGATTGGGTATGCCAGTTGTTAAAGAGTCTTTATCGCTTAAAACAATCACCGAGGGCATGGTACCATAAATTCCACAAGTTTATGATTTCTCAAGGCTACAAACGTAGTGAGTTCGATCACTATCTATATACAAAGAAGTCTAAGGATGGTAGTTGGCTGATCCTTATTTTGTATGTGGATGACATGTTGATTGCTGGCAAGCACTTGGAAGAAATTTCAGCTTTGAAGTCAAAGATGGCAAAATCGTTTGACATGAAAGACATGGGTGAGGCAAGTCATATACTTGGTATGCGCATTGAGAGAGACAGATCAAAGAAGTTGATTTGGTTATCTCAAACAGAGTATATTGACAAGGTTTTGCAACTTTCAATATGGAGAAGGGAAAGGCACTGAGTGTTCCATTGCCACCATATGTGAAACTTAGCAAACAAGATTGTCCTGTGTCTGAAGAAGAACAGGCTGAAATGGATAAGATTCCATATGCGTCTGCACTGGGTAGTTTGATGTATGCAATGATTGCTACTCGCCCAGACATTGCATTTGCAGTGGGAGTAGTAAGTCGATACATGTCAAACCCAGGCAAGAAACATTGGGAGGCAGTGAAAGGAATATTGAGATACCTGAAAGCTACAAAGAGTATGCGTATATGCTATGGGAGTCAGGAGCTAAGTGTAAAGGGTTTTACAAACTCAGATTATGCAGGTGACTTAGACAACCGAAGGTCTACGTCAGGGTATGTCTTTACATTGGCTGGTGGAGCAGTATCATGGCGTTCTAGATTACAAGATTGTGTTACTCAGTCTACTACAGAGGTTGAATATGTTGCAGCATCAGAGGCATGCAAAGAATCAATTTGGCTTAATCGACTAGTAACAGATTTGGGAATCAAAGAAGAGATGCCTGTGTTATATTGTGATAGTCAAAGTGCTATACAATTGGCTCGCAATCTAGATTATCACTCAAAGACAAAGCATGTGGATGTGAAGTATCATTTCATCAGGGAAATGCTCGAGGATAAGCAACTTCAGCTTGTCAAAGTTCACACCACAAAAAATCCTGCTGATCTACTTACAAAAGGACTTCCCTCAGAGAGCTTTGCGCATTTTCGCAAGTAGTTAGGTGTAGGGTAGTACATCACTTCTCTACATCTCTTGTATATTAGCTTGTATAGTAGCTTCTCTCACACTTAAAGTACCACATTGGACTTTAAGTGGGAGGTTGTTGGTGTATAAAGCCCAATGTGGTCTCCCAGGTAAGTGGGCGGGCCGCCAGGTATGTACACATATTCTTTTGTAAAAACCTAATAAGAACTCACTATGCTTTACACATTACAGTAGAGCGAGTTCACCATATCGTCGTGCTCTTCTTCTTGCACTCTCTCTCGCGTCGCACTTCCGCTTGTACTCCTTCATCATACGTCATATATCTTGGAGATATAGCTCATGTTATTGTACTTGTTATCATATGTCAAAATTGTGCTAGTTAGCATTGTCCGAGACAACAAATTCAGTAACACGTTAACATGATTCTATCCTAATCACATCATTAATTTTCTTCTTTTGAAGTCCGTTAGAACTGGGATATGTACTATTAGTGCCACTACCCATACTAATTGATTAGAAAAAGAAATTTATGATTATTCATATTTGCATCGTGATTAGCATATCATGAATGTCAATAATTAGATTATTTTTACGTAATTTGTTTACCTTTTAACTTGATTCTATTGAAAATTCAAAAGCCCCAAGCTTCAATTAAAAGAACTTCATTATTTGCCAAATTTGTCAATTATTAGCTATTGCTAATTATAGTTATAAAATTTTGTATGTGTGAGAACTTTTTGTGTGTGTGTGTGTGTACGCGCTTAAGGACAATTAATGTCCAAGCTGGTTTTGGTGGAAATCAAGCTGCAAGATTTTTCAAAGCGTGTGAAGGACAAATCCTATTTTGGCAGGTTCACTTTAAAGAGTCAAAGTCGGTGGTATCATGTCTTCACCAAGTCTCCTAACTTTGCATTGTAGGCCCATTTTCTCGCTTGCTTATCACCACTATCGAAGTTCTCAGCCAAGAGTGTTAGCATGCTAGGTTATTTTTCTTGAGCAAGTGTCAACAAGTTGTTGTGCTCGCATTTTTCTTCATCTATTAAATTCCATAGCGTTGCTCGTCGTTAACAAAAGGCTATCTACAAGTCTGTGCACTCACAACAAGTCGCACTATTTGCAACTACCAGCTCCTCCAATCGCTTTCTGCCTATGAACCTGTAGCCCCACTCAAGGCCTTGCACGTCATCAAATAGCCCAAATTGTTGACTCGTCATCCAGCTTCGATCAACTGCCGATCATCCAAGGCTTATTCAAAGTCGCCATTATCAATTGTAGGTGCTAGTCTCTCCACAAGATACCTCCACATTGAGGGCATTTAGCCGCTTGCTGTTCATAGTGAGCATCGTCACACATCCCCAACATCGGCCTACTGCATCATCATAGCCTGCAATCACGCGGGACCCCTCTGCATAACGCTACCAACACCATCAAACTGTAGTGCTTCCCGTCATCAAACTGCTCAAATCTACAACATGTGCAGTTCGTACCATGCTCGTGATTGTTGCAATCGACGACAATCTCTAAGATTTTGGACTATTGCTTGTCTACCCTCTGCCATTGCATATGCAGGCTATTATGCCTTATTGTACCTAGTTATTCTAGGGCCCTTTTCCCACACCAAGCTGCTGGAAAAAACACCCCCCCCCCCTCCACACACACACACACACCCCAAAATAAGCTACCTTTCCCGCGAGCAAAAACTCCTAGCCAATGAAGTCCTAGAAGGGACAATTCCCACGCTGGAGCTACCTTGCTTCCAAACAATCTTGGCAAGGGTCCATTCCCGTGAGCTAAACATTCAAGCACAAGGCATCAAACTTCCAAAGGTATCATTTTTGTACATTCCAAACGGCCTTCCAGAAGTTGTCATCTCAAAGTTTTTTCAACCCCAAACACCTTAATTGTATTTTCATTTCAAATATTTTTACATCAAAGTGTACTGCAAACTTTGTGAAGGGGTACTCCATATCATTGGAGAGTGACTTCACAAATCCTTTTGTAACACCCTTTGAGGTCAAAAATCACGAGGACTAGACACTGCCCAATCACCTGGGTAAGATCTTCCTCTCACCACACACAATAGTGCACAATCATGGGGGGAGATAAAAACATCGATAAATGCAACTGCCATGGTTTTCGCATGTGGCAGGCAAAAACCAAAGGCTATTTAATGCAAAAGCAGTTATGGTCTGTCATCAAACCGCTAGCTGAAGATGATAGAGTAGAAATGCGACAAAGCTTAGCATAATTTGCAGCTAAATATGAGCAATCTCTTGGCATCCTGCTCACATCCCTTGATGACAACTTTGTGCATTATTTGGATGATTGCACCACTGCCCACGACACATGGATAACCTTAGAACAACATTTTGGTGCTATTGCCAAGTGATCTAAAATTGCATGAAATATGCAACTTTATGGATTTCTTATGGAGCCTGGAGAAGATGTGTCATCTCTAGTCAATAGGCTCAAAAGTATCTACACATAGTTGACATATATAAAATGCCATGTTGATAATGAAGATCAAATTGTTGTGCTTCTCAAAGCAGTACCAGATGCAGATTTTGAACAAATTGTAGCAGTGCTTAAAGAGAAAGACCCAATCCGTAAAAGCGAAGATGTAATAAACTCTCTTCAAGATCATAAAAAGAAACTCATAGGCAGTCAACAACAGCCAAATGGCGCTTTTGTGGTCTCATCCAACCGCTACAATCGCAATCACGAAAGGAGCTTAAAATGCACACACTGTGTCAAAAAAGTCATCTTTCAAAGGATTGCTATGAAGTCAACCCTTGCCGCATTTGTGGCAAGAATAACCATGCTACAAAATATTGGAGGTTCAAAGATAAATCTTCACAGGTAACCAATCATAAAGAGAATTTCAAAGATAAAGCAAAATAAAAAATCAACCTCACCACCACTAAAGATTCTAACGACAAAAACGACAAAAATGCTAGCTTGCTATATGATGATATACTATGAGAATTCTCTCAATTGTACCTTACCCTCTATTTGTGCCAAGGGAGACTTGTGTGTTTGCCTACACCTCGATATTTTGTATGCCTACACCCTTTGTGTCTATGGGAGGTAGATTTGTGTTCAAGGGGAGGCTTGTGTTTTGTGTACCTCACCCTAGTCTATTTTGAGGGGAGGATAATCTTGTGTGAGGGATATGCAATCAAAACCCACATAGGGGAGGATTGTTGGGATGCACGCTTTTGTTGCATCTCTTGTGTGAACAACCCCTTCCACCTCATGTGTCAATAACCCATGTGAAGAACCTCCTTACTACCTTTGTGTAAAGCACAACCACTTGTATTTGTCCATAGGCAGCCACATATTATGCCCATGTGTCAAAAGGCTGTCCCTTTTGTATATGCCTATATAGAGGCACATTTTGCTAAACAAAATTAAGTTTATCATTTGCAATTATACTCTATTGTATTGTGCAATAGTCTCTCTCTCAAGCTCTACACTAACCTCTCCAAAGCATGCCATTAGCATGAACGGCACACTAATCCACCCACCTTAACCCTACTATAAATAGGAAATACAAGAAGGACCTCCCAGGTAAATTATTCAAGAAGGAGACGTGTGTTTTGTACTTTCAAGGGAGAGGTATGAAAAAGACACCCCTCCTACATCTGTTGTCCCAAGAAGATGGTGGGCACGGTGGTCACCTAGTCCTTCCAAAAAGAAGAGGAAGTTATCAAGTACTCCCTCACATGAAATCCAAAGAAGTGAGAAAGAAATCCAAGCAAAAGGAATCAAAGAAAGCGGTCACCATCCTCACCTTCTTCCCCTACTTCTCAAGTACTCACTCCCATGCCAATCTAGAGAAGGGAGAAAGAAATCCAAGCAAGAGAAAGTGGCCACAATCCTTTCCTTCTTCTTCCTCTTCTCAAGTACTCCCTCCCATGACAATATGAAGAAGGAAAAATGAAATCCAAGCAAGAGAAGGCGAAGAAAGCGGTCACCATCCTTGCCTTCTTCTTCCTCTTCCTCTTCGAAGCTCTTTATCATCACCATATTCTAACATGGAGGATAGTGACTTGTCACACAAGACAGAGAATAAAAGGGGTGAATGGAAGAGTTATGTGGCATGAAAGAGGTCACAAAAGTTGAAAAATCTCAAAGAGGGAGGAAATAACATCACTTTCCTTACCTAAGATGGAACCTTTGGAGCAATTGATAAAGTGTTGGATTTTATCCAACAATTTGATGTGGCTTTTGGATATTAAGATTTCTTGGAATCTTCAAATCTCCAAAATGTTTCCATGCATTTCCAAAAGTCAGCCCATCAAAGGTGGGCAAGCCTACATGCTCACGGTGAAACTCCAAAAACATGGAAAATGGTGAAGCTTGAAGATGCCCCCATTTGAGTCTATTCAAACGTATGTGGAAAAGTTTTGGGAGCTACATCTCAAAGCCACTATCTATAAGAAGATGGAATTTATGAAACAAAAGCAACAATTTTGTGTTGGCTTGTCTGAGGACATGAGTGAGTATATCAACTCATAAAGACCTAAAACTATATTGACAGTCATACATCACACTATGGTCACCTCAAGGACTCATTTCCAACAAGGGATTAAGAAGGGCTCCAAGCCATTGGAAGCTAAGAAACCAGCTGAGCCAAAGTGGAAGAACAATGCAACACAAAATTCTCCCAACGCTAACAATAACAACAACATATAAGGATAGTGCCATTTGAACATTTATAAGATGGCCTTTCAAACAACCATTGGGCTATATAAATTCTCGGTCCTCCCTTTGGGGCTTGCCAATGTGCCAGCTACCTTTGACTGAATGATGGAGAGGCTCTTCAGACCCCTCATCAAAGATTCACAAGAGTGTTCTTTGACGACATTATCATCTACTCAAAGTTTATTGAGGAACATAAGCAGTATCTTTAGGTAATATTTTAAGTTTTGAGAGACAAGAAGCTTTATATTAATCAAAATAAAAGTGAGCTTTTTTGAAAGGATATTCAATATTTAGGTCATATTATCTCCTAAGCAAAAGCTTTCTAGGAATGTGTGCGTACTATAGATGCTTCATAGAAAAATTCTCATTCATAGTAGGGCCATTGTGTGATTTAGCAAAAAGAATGTTAATTTTGTATGGACTACAAAAGATAGTGAAACTTTTGAAAATTTAAAGGCAAATCTTACCTCTCACAACTAGTGTTAATATTATCAAACCTTTCAAAGCCTTTTGAAGTTCAGTGTGATGCTTGTGGACAATGCCTTGGAGCTATTTTCCTTCAAGAAGAACATGTCATAGCATACAAAAGTAGGAGATTGGATGACCATGAGAAGAATAGTAAGCATATATGAAAAAGAGCTCCTAGCTATCTTACATGCTCTAGATGCATCGAATCATTATCTCCTAGGCACTCCATTTATTTTGGACACGTATCATCAAATTATTAAACATTTTTTTGATGCAAACTAAATTAAATAAAGTGATAAAGAAATGAGGTGGAAAAAAACTCTTCATAATTTAACTTTTATATTGCTCACATAGCTGGTAAGCACAATCAAGTGGTCGATGCTCTTTCACAAAGGCCAAGGGTGAATGCTGTGTCAATAGCTACTCACAATTATCTATCCTCTATGATATATGAGTACGTTATGAATTCAGACTTCAAAGATGTAATGTCGGTCATTGCAGTAGGGAAGAAAGAGGAACCATCATTAGGAGAAATATGAACCCTCTAGGGGCCCTATGGGATTAAGGTTAATTAGAGGCCAGCCAATGAGAAGAGGGTGGTGGACACACTCTATGCCCTCAAAAATGTAGGGGGACAAAGTAGTCTTACACTTCTTAAATGGGCTCTTACCTAGTGAGAAGGTGGGGTGGGGTGGGGGGGGGGGGGGGGGGGGGGTGAGTGGGTGGGCCATATGGAACCTCCAACTTCCCTCCTTTTTTATCCGGTTTTGAAAAAATTCCAAAAATTTGAAATTTTTCAAAATTTTCAAAACTCAAATTTCATCTTTTAGAACCCCCTTAAAACTATTTTATGGTCAAAAAAACATTTTTTGACCTCAAAAAGTCAAAACGTGCACCCAAAAACCTTAAAATTCATTTTTTTTTAAAATTTTGAAAATTCTTTTTTTGCTATCCAGAGCTTCCCCAAAAGTAGTTCTTAGGCAAAAAGTGATTTTCTCTCTTTAGAACCCCCCTTTTCCAACCCCTCCTTGGTTGCATTAATCACACTCATCCTCTACTCCAACACTCTCTCTCTCTACACCATCTCCATTGTTGCAGCAAGGAAGCTCCTCTCTCCTCCCCTACCACCTTCCATTGCCACACCAAGCAAAGGTTATCCACCTTCTCCTCCCATTGCCACACCAAGCAAGGGTTATCCACCTTCTCCTCCCATTGCCACAAGGGTTATCCACCTTCTCATATCACTTTATCCTTTGTACATTGTAGCAACAAGCAAGGTCCTTCTCCTCCTCCTAGTTTTCTTTGCTCAACCATGGCCAACTCTACTTCGCAAAGGCAGCCAAAGGATGAGGTCACAACACTTGCATGCCACAACACTAGAGGTGTAGATGATGAGTGGGTGCCACAAGAGTTCACCAAAGGTGCTTGGGTATACATGCAACCATCTGCTATTGGCCCTCATCGTGTGCGGAATCGTGAAAACTTGGATCTTCATTGGAAAGGAAAGCTCCTTGGCTTCAAGAACCGCAAAGACAAGGGGACCGTAGCCATTGTGCAACATGTTTTCTCAATGTCAACCATGCATTTGCAACAACCACCTCGATTTCCAACACATTGTAAGTACATGTTTTGAGAATACAAAGCTAGGTGTGAAATCACAGTGTAATGTTATTATGGATTCATACTTAAGATTTGTCATGCATTTATAGTCATATTTCCATCCACGTTGGTGGAGGAGCAGCCACTACATAGTCTCTCCGGCACATTCAATGCTATACATGCGGATATTGGAGCAATAATGTTCCCACATCTTTGCCCAACCAAACTGGTTCAAAGAAGGATTTTCTTCTATTCTCACTCCTATATTGTCCCTACTTCTACACAAGCGTTTGGAATGCTTGAAACCATCAAAGTAACTTCCTTATTAAGTATGGAGTGGCCGGTGCCAGATTTGTGGTCGGTAGCATCTTTCAAGCAGAAGATGATAATGGATGTCCAAAACTCTTTGAAATACTCTAAAGCTTCTAGATCTATGGGCTTGAGTTGGTGTTTGCCTATTCATTGTTTTGTGCACATTTTTAAAGAGTTTGGATTTGTGGAGACTACCACAATGCTTGTATGTAAAGATGCGCATTACAAGGAATTAGGAAGGCTTTTAGAAGAGAACTGGGGTTTTGTGGAGGGCATGCACAACGGGGACCGGTACCGTTGTAAGGTTGGAGCTTCAGGTACTGGAATGCGCTATTTGAAATCCCGCACCTCCTTGTACATACGATTTCACTATGATCGTTGGATGTGCAAGTTTGGAGTGTGGACTCCCTTATAGAGTGTAGACGGCGCTATTGCAAGCTTTGACATTGCAGTGAAGATTCCCAATGATGCTTTGGAGGCAGTCCAAGTGAACAAGCATTGGACTCTCAGTAATGTTCGAGAATATTTGGTTATTATGGGTTTTGAGGCCCTTCAACAAGCACAATTTCGTTTACAAGGTCACAAGGTGAGAATCCTTCCACCACATTTTCAATACATCATGGTTTGTCGATCATTGGATGCTTATTGTAATGAATGTCCGCAGATTGGGAAGAAAATGGAAGACAAACTGAAGGTCGAGGAGAACTAGGGGATGGATGGAACTATGCTATCAATCTTATAACTTTGTAACTCTTGCAATTTTCAAATTGATCCCCGATGTAATCAACATGATTTGCTTCGACAAATCATGCCTTTGAATATAATTTTTTGCATTGGGATGAGAAATCATTTTTTGGTGAAAGTGCCTTTTTTTTAATGTCTTAAAAAAAGGGTCCATTATAAAAGGGGGGCCACCTAACTCATTCACTATTTTCACTTTTACAACTCTTGAGTTCCTCCACTCTCTGTCTACACCCCAGGCTAGACATGGATGCTTCCACAGCCTCTGCATCTACAGCCACATCCACCCCTTCGTCACGCTTCATCCTCTTCCTCGAGGAAACCAAATATAAAGGGAAGTTGGACCTCCACACCTTTTTTACTCATCTCCCTGACCTTGATGCCACAATTGCCCTTCACATGGATACATTTTCCGAGATTTTTGCGTTCATGGAGGAGCACATCATAAAATATTTTATATCTATCCCCCTACATGTAGGGATCTGGGTGCCTTGCGATCTTTTGTGTTGTATACACAAAGGTGATCGCCCATTCTCCAAGCGGTTGCAACGATTCCAAGAAATTGTAACCGATGCAGGCCATTACTTGGACGAGCAAGCCCCAGGGGTGTCAGCACTCAAGAAGCGCAAGCTGGGGGTGGAGTACCTTTCTCGGCTCGCAACAGTTATCTTCTTGGTGAGCGAGGAACTTGATTTGGAGGAGCTTCGCTTACCACACCTTCAGGTTGGGTTCCTTTATCAAGGACACCAAGGAGCAGAAGGTTATCCCCATGAACCCTGCAGGCGGAAGGAAAGGCACACTGGCTCGAGTACCCTAGGGGTCTTGAGGAAGTGGTTGAGAAATCCATAGTTGCGGCTGGCCCTGGTGACACTCCAGTGCCACTACCACTGACGGATGTGGCTATCCCAGAGGTAGAAATCAGCCGCTTCTCCTCAGTGTTAGTGGATGGGGAGGAGTATGTGTTCCTGCATGATTTGGAGAAAGCATTTGGCCTGCGCATGGATGAATTCTTGAGCCTGCTATGCAACAGCACCAAATGTCCCTTAGACAATACGCCAGATGCCCTAGAAAGCAAGCTCTTGCCAAATGGGGACTCTGTTGCTGACACTATTGCAGTTGTATGTGCGGAGGTCCTCGCAGTAGAGCAGTTGCACATGGCTGATGAAGAATTCCAAGCCACGCAAGCCAAGGTTGAGGCTGCTAGGATGCCTATGCCATTATGCAACCTCCCATCTGATGATCCAAAGGTCGTATCTGTGGTGCATGGGAGCATTGACTTGGATGCAAAGGGCAACAGGGAGGAGGACGACAAGGAGCAGGAGGTAAACTGTATCCTAAATTTCATGTTACTATTTTATCCTTCATTGTCTTTTTTCTCAACCTTCATCGGTTTATGACAGGATGTCGTGGAGGTTGATGATTTTGCTGCAAGGACGGGTGGCAAGCGGATGGGCTTTGGACCTCAAGCTTCCCTTGCGCATTACCTAGGACAACTCCCCCCTGGCGATGTGGCCATTATCCATAATGAATTTACTCCCCAAGCCCATTTTATGACTTGGTCGTTAAAAGCTTTGAGCAAGTTTTTGTGTTTGAGCACCATTGCTCAAACTGCGTATCAAGTGTTCCTAGTGCGTAGATCCCTTGTATGCACAGCGTTTGGCACTGGCTTTCGTGGTAAAGTGCTTGCCCAGATAGGGATACATGCTTCCATTGGCTCAACTGACCCAAAGGCCATAGCGCACTCCCTCTTGACTGGGGAGTTTCCTTACGCTCAAAATAGGCACCAGGAAATGGTCAAAAAAATTATGAACTCCTCAGATACATGATGTAAAATCACCGTTTTGGAAGTAATAAAAAATATTTGAAATTGTCTCTCTATCTTGCAAATTCTTTTGAATGTGATTTGTCAATCTTGAAAATTGTTTCAATTGGTGATATGAAAATTGTTTTGATAAGTGACTTTGTAATTTCAAGTTCTGTATGTAATTTCAGTCAATTTCAGTAAATTTAGGTATTTTATGTTCCCTAGGGGGTAGATAAGCCTACCAAGGGCCAAAAAAAGCCTGGCCACAAGGGCGCGCAAATGGCCCATCCATCAGTTTTGGATGGGCCATTTGCGCGCCCTTGTGGCCAGGCTTTATTTTGCCCCTTGTAGGCTTATCTACCCCCTAGGATACTTACAAAGCACAAATTTATTGAAATGAATTGGTTTTGCATCATTAATTTAGATGCACCCTTTCTATGGCAATTCCAGCATATGTTCACACTCAAGGACACTAGAAAAGGTGAAATCAATTATGAAATGAAGTTTCCAGCACACTATCACCTGCTTTAGCTCTACCTAGTACACTCCCCAAAAAGTCCAATTACATTGGACATTTGAAAAATCCAAATTAATGTTGCATAGACACTTGGTTTCACAATATGTTATTTTTTATTATATCCTATAGGGAATTCAAAGCTTGAAATGGCCAAAAAAGGGTGTCCACAAGGATCCATGTAAAATAATGTTGCAAAACCAATAGGTTTTAGTAAATTTGTGCTTTTTAAGTACCCTTGGGGGTAGATAAGCCTACAAAGGGCAAAAAAAAGCCTGGCCACAAGGGCGCGCAAATGGCCCATCCAAAACTGATGGATAGGCCATTTGCGCGCCCTTGTGGCCAGGCTTTTTTTTGCTCCTAATAGGCTTATCTACCCCCAAGGGTACTTAAAAAGCACAAATTTATTGAAATTGACTGAAATTACATACAGAACTTGAAATTACAAAGTCACTTCATTACAAAGATAGTAGACACAACTGTTGATCATATTGTCATTGGAAATTCAAATCATTACAAAGATAAGGGTGTGCAATACAAAAAGAGGGGTAACTTCAGCTAATGCTCGAAGTCTCGTTGCAATCGATGTGCAAGCTGCATATCTTTTGGCTGTATTGTCACTCGCTTTGCATGTATGGCACATAGGTGGTATCTTCCAACACCGAAATGATGTGGGCCTCTGCAGCTTCTTGAATAGCCTCTAGCGCTATTGCTTGCATTCTATACTAATTTCCATAGCTTTGAAGCACCTCCTTCACAATGCGAGCACAGGGGGTGCGTCGAATCAAAAGCTTTGTCATCTTCTGGTAGTGGCGGATTTCTGCAAATGCCCTTGCTATTTTTCGGCGCCGCTGCGGTTGTCTTGGGGGCACTTGCACATTTCCTGGCGGGCGGCATTTAGGCTTCTTGAAAAACTTAGACTTGCGCCTGTTTACATGCTTAGGGGCTGGTTATGCAGCCTCTTCTGATTCTTCCTCTTCCCTTGGCTGCCGATCTTGTTGTGTGGGGAGAGCTCCCTGGCCTCCAGTCAATGTCTTCCCCCCAACGGCTACCCGGTGTGTGCACGGTATTTTTTCTCGCAGTCATGGTGGCTCACTCTCTGATTTAGTGTCTGTATGGACCACTCGAGTCCTGGATGGTCCTGCTTGTGATTGGTGGCGCGACGGCTGCTCCCTATCGGGCTCTGTTGTTTGCTGGCCCTCTTCCTCTCTCCAGCGCTGGGCGCGTTGCTTCATTCTCCTTCTAGGTGTTATATCTTGAGGAGGTGGAGATTCAACAGTCCTCGATGACTCTCGTGCCCTACCACCATGCCCACTACAAAATGAGTTCCTAGAACGGCCAGGCGTTTGTAGCCGTTTTCTTGTGCCTTTAAGCCATGACGGCTTCTCACATCCTTGGAGGGTGTTTTGTTGGCAGGCGGATGCTCTTTCGCGGTTTGTTTGGTGCGCGCCATTTTGTTGGTAAGAGCTCACCTATTCTTAAGAAATGAGTGGTTTATGAGAGCATGCAATATTTATAAGGGCCCATTTAAAAAGGGCCTTGTTCACACTAATTTTTTTTTAAAAAAGTATTATTTTTAAAATAAACATGTCGCTAAGAGTTGGACCCTGCGTTCACGTTTAGTGACTCGCGCAGTATCCACTTTGATCCTTGTCGCACTCTGCATCGCCACCATGCAGCATGCTTGGTGGGACCTTGCGACATTTTCCACTTGTTGCTATGCTCTTGACGACTCCATGTCCTCACTTCAATAGCAATCTTGGATTGTCACGCACGCTCCATTGTGAGCTTATGAGCAAATGTTGTGCGAAAAAACCAATTGAACATCTCCTCCAAATAATTAGATTGCACCATTCCACCACCATGTCGAGTATTTTTGAAGTACACTCCCCTTGCTCGATAATGGGACTTCTCCAAGCCTTGAGTGCTAAAAATTTCAAGCGATCCATACTTATGCATAAAAAATGCACCATGTGCAAACAAGATATGTTGTTCACATGAGTAAACGATCCACATTATTAAATAAAAACAATCCCTTGTAATGAATACACCATGTAAAATGACTTATCATGTAATGTGTGATGTTATTTTCACCCCAAGAAAGGGTGAAGACCTTGGTAAAATCCGCCAAGGCTTCTTGAAATGATTGGCATTGTTCTTCTGTTGTGCTGTTAAGGCCTATAAGCTTGACCATTTTATCAAAATGTGTCCAAACTTGCTTGCGCTTGTTTGCAAGCTCGCCATTTGAATCATTGTCCGTAGTAGCTTTGCATGACTCCTTCCAAAGCTCCCAAAGGTTACCTGCCTGCTGGTTGGAGCTGTTTTGAGCATCATATTGACTTGGCTTTCCTTGGGAAACTTTCTTCAAAAAGTGTCTAGCTTTTTTTCCACTCATTGACACTTGTTGAGCAATTTCATGGGCCTCCCCTGTGTTCTTTGCAACAATGATAGACACATTTCCACCGTGACAGCCAATGGAATTCAAGAGTATCTCCACTATTTTGATCGCTTCCTAGGACTTTTCCAACGGTTTCATTGTGAAAGCATAGTCAATGTGGAGCTTCAATAGCCTATCAAAAATGTGCATGAATGCGTGTAATGTACAAAAATGTATATTCGATAGAGGAAATCAAAAGATTGGATTCCAAGCGTGATCCTTTTGATCACGGTGTGGGGCATTGAGCATGGGACATCTCATAATAGACGCTTCCCATTCTCTACCTTCATCTCCGACATCACAACAATCTAACCCTCGTTTTCCATGCCCTTGCCATGGAAGCATGGGTCCGGCCTTTGCAGTGCTCTTATGTGATTTTTTTCCATTAGGTTTGTACCCTCGAGGGAAAAATGGACAAGGCATGAGAGAAGAAGCCCCTTGTTTACAACCAAGCAAACACTTTATGGTCTTCAAATCCCCACCTAAGTGCCACTCCACATCATAACTACCAAAACCCTCAATCTCCAACTTCTGACCTGCAATTTGGAGTGTATTACTTCTGTGATCCATGGAGTTCTCTCAAAAATCCATGAAAGTAATCCATTGGTCTCTTTGGGCACCTCAATAGCACCCAACCACCAAATGTCTTTCTCTGATTGCACGCTAAAAGATGGGGTGGGAGATGGCTCGACTGAATCCCTTCGCTTGGTTTGCAGAAGGGCCTCATTCATTAGTGTGACACTTAGCCTCTCTAACCTTCGGCCTTTCACTATTTGACACTCATCGAGTTTCAACACAAAAGCGACTTTTGTGCCAAGCACTACAAAATAAATAGTGCTAAGACCTTAAACTTCAGAGTCTATGATAAGAATAATACCAAAGAAAAAAGTAAAGTGTGTCACCTTCTTCAAGTAACTCATAAAATCTAAGCATGGCTTCTTGAAGCCTTCTAAGATCCACGAAAATATTGTTCCACATTGTGTAAGGAAAGCCCTTCTCCGAAGGTCTTATGGATTGTTTCTTACCTTTTCCCCTTGTCTTTGTTGCGCACGAAGCATAAAGGGAAGTTGGCATTGTGTCCTCAATGTGTAGGTATGTCCCAATGCGGGAGAACACATCTTCGTTTGTGGCCTTCTTTGCAAGCTTGACCTTGTGAGGAACGGGAAATAGGTTTTTCACAATGCCATGTTCTTTGAGGGCATCCTTTAGGAGTTGGAAAATAGCCTGATAGGCTTTGGTGCTGATTCCAACCTCATCACAAGCTTGTTAAACGTCATCATCACTAACCACATTTCTTAATTTATGCATAAGGTCCTTGGTGACTGTATCCTTAATGTGCTTACCTCCAGGTGATTGTAAGATAGAAATCACGTCCTGGGTATTGAGACAACTAGTGAGAAGGTTGACTCGATCATCTTGGCTTGTTCCACCGCATGCCTCCTGGATGAAGTTTCTAGCAACAAATAAACATAAATTTTAGCAAATAGTGTGAAGTAAGAATGCATCATGCAAGTAAAGACCAAATCACCTTGTGGCTGTAACTCGTCGTTTGCGTGCTCCTCCCGAATGTGCAAGAGTTTCAATGGATGAATACGTGCGTTTGCATTCCCTCGCACCAAGGGGTGTTTCTTTCAAGTATGTGATGGTGTTGGTAAGCTTCTGGATGTGGACTCCTTTTCTTGCATTTGTTGTTCAAGAGTTTTAACTACCCTCTCCGAAGAGGCAACACTCTCTTGTAATTCCGTCGTCTTGAGGTGAAGAGCTTAACATTCGTGCATCCACATATGCAAAGAAGCACCTGCACCTATACACAAACGCTTGCAATAGCCTAACAAACCTGCTTCTCCCCTCCCAAGAAATTGAAGAAATGTGGAAAGGCTATTAAACGGTGGATGGAAGCGGCTTATAGGATTGTAAGGGTACAAATGGCCATCCACCCAAATGTCAACATTGGTCTCACAAGCGGTGCGACGTTCTTGTGTGATGACCTTTGATCACCTTCACTAGTGGTCTTCGGTGCAAATGCGGTGGGTAAGCAAATATGTATGATTTTGGTGTGCAGAGTACGTGGTGGTGGAAGCAAACCATTTGTGATGTCCGTGAGCACCATGGAAGCTGTTGCGTGAGGAAGCAAATGATGAAAAGATAGAGGGGGAAGGGTAGAGAGGTTGAGGAAAATGGGAGGAGAGAAGGAGGGAGGGGGGGGGAGGGAGAGATTGTGGAGGAGGAGGAAGGTAGGGGCAGGGGGAGAGAAAGAGAGAGAGAGAGAGAGAGAGAGGAGGGAGGAGGGAGGAGGAGGAGAGAACAAAATATTTATTACTTTTTGGGGGAAAAGAGTTTTGAAAAAATGGACTTTCTAAGCTTGTGGTTAAAAAATGGGTCAAAAAATGATTTTTGGATATGTATATATGTTGGGAGGGAGTTTTAAGTTAGAAACAAGTAAAAATATATATTTTTTAAAAAAGTCAAATTTTGTCTCTTTGTGACCCACGTTTTTGCTGATGCGGACACACACCTATGCTTCCTTCACTTTAAAAAAAGCTAGAGAGAGAAAGTAACCCTTTAGGTCCACATCCTACATTTGTCTTAAAAAAAGGCTAGAAAAGACTACTCAAAACTACCTTCTTCAATGCCCTTGCCCCCTAAACCCCACACAACATTAGCCTTAATCCCTAAAAATTAGGATTCCTTACAAGGCCCATGCAAGGTTCATATTTCTCCTAATGATACAATGTGCAAGATGGTTATCTTCTGCATTACACATAATTTACATGAAAAGGTTATGTATGAATCTCATGTTCCACCTTTTGCGGGACACAGAGGGATTCAAGATACTCTAAAGGGAGTAGAAATGTAGTTTAATTGGCCAATAATGAAGACAGACATGCGAGACTATGTTGTCAAATGCATTGTATGTCAAAAGACAAAGTATGATAGAGGAAAGCAATCTAGCTTGCTTCATCCATTGCCTATACCTGATTCCCCATGGGAAAGTATATCCATGGATTTCATCTTTTGATTGCCAAATTCATTCATGGAAACATGGGAATATGGGAAATAGTAGACCACCTTGGTAAGCAAGCACATTTTATATCGATCAAAAAGACTATTAAAGCACAGCATATGGAAACCCTCTTTATCTCGTAGGTCTTTAAGTATCTTGGCTTACCAACATCTATAGTATTTGATCGAGAATGACTAGAAATTTTTGGAAGAGTCTCTTTGAGAATCTGGGTTCTAAGTTGGATTTCTCTTTGGACTATCAGGCAAAAACAGATGGCCAAAGTGAGATAGCAAATTCAATTATCACTTATCTACTTAAATCCTATGTTACGGAAGTAGATCAAAGATATCAATGGGAAAAGTACTCACCTTAATAGAGTAAGCATACAATAACATTGACCATACTTCTATAGGAAAAGTGCCCTTTTGTTGAGGTGTGGGGTTTGTTGCATTGCAGGAACTCACCCTATTCATGTAGATTGCCATGTGTGTAGCATCATATGATAGCCCATGTGTGCCATGTGTTGGAATGTGATGTCCCAAGATTCATGTGTAGAGCCAAGTAGAAGGGTCAAGGCTCAAGAGGCATGTTGCCCTTTTGTAAAGAGTCATAGGTGCAAGCACTAGGTGCTATGCTTATATAATAAGCTTTGTAATCATTTTCTCAAAGTTGAAGAATCATGTGTGTGTGTGTCTACATTCTAATCTCTTATGCATCGGCTTAACCCTTAGCAAATCTTTCTCTCTCTCTCTCTCTCTCTCTCTCTCTCTCTCTCTCTCTCTCTCTCTCTCTCTTATGATTACATAATGAATCACGTGGTATCAAATCTTTGGAGCTAGATTAGGCTTTAATCTAGCACTAGATGCTACCATTTTTGCATTTGCATCTTTTCTAAGCTAGGACATTGAAGCTCATCCTCTCTCCCTTGCTTGCAATGGCCACCATTTATGCTTTCCTTGCATCACATTTAGGTTTGGAATAGTAGGATTGGGTTGATTTTTTTTGTGTGTCTATATGTGAGTATTGCATTCAACTTTTACTTCATTTTTGAGCTTGTCATGGCCTTGAATCTCCGCTAAACATGTGTGTCTGTGTATGTGTGCAAAGATCTCGTCAATAGATCTCCAACAAATTGTAGCATGCTCAATATGGAGACAAATTGAGCTCTTGAGCTTTCGGTAACTTGCTACAGCGAGGTCAAGTTGTGTAGAGTTCACTCTCTCAACAAGAGAACGAGGAAGGTGGTTTGGTCTACAACAACCTATATTTGGTGAGTAGGAGGGGGTTGTGGGGTCAATTCATGTATCCTATTTTTAGGAGCATTGGGCAGATTCCAAATCCAATAAACTCTAGCTTGTGGCAAAAAGCGGGTTTGTTAGCGGCTTTTCACGTGCTTCACATGAGGCGAGATCTCAAAACCAAGAGCCAAAACTCCATTTTAACCTACAATTGAGTCCGCCCAAGGCCCAGCTTGATTGGATTTCCCACACCCACACACACACACCTCTTGAGCCAAAGTCCTTGGCAACTAGGGGAACTTGCCATAGTCCTTTTTGGAGCACACCATCTCGAAGCACCAAGATTTTTTTGTATCCCCATCAAATTTTTGTGCACCTTCTAAGGTTCAAAGTAACCCCAAATTTGTAAAAATAGTATTTCGCACGCTTCAAAATCTTTGTGAAGAGGAGCTTCACATAAGTGAAGAGTAACTTCACAATTGGAACAAACATTTGTAAATTCCTTTTGCAACCTCACTATATACCGGTAACTTACACTTTGTTTGGAGATTAGACACTATCCCAAGAGGGTAAGACCTTCTCCACACTAGACATTAGGGATGCACCACAATGGGAGAGAAAGGAATTGATAAATTTGATGGCCAAGGCTTCCACACATGGAAAGTCAAAACCAAGGGGTACTTGATGAAGAAGAAATTGTAGAGTGTTGTCAAGCTATTGGGGGAGAGTGAAAGGATAGAGACACATCAAAGCCTTGCACAATTTCATTCCAAAGATGAACATGCACTTGGCATCCTTCTCACATCACTTGGGGACAATTGTGTGCACTACTTAGATGACTGCAAAGTCAAAACCAAGGGGTACTTGATGAAGAAGCAATTGTGCAGTATTGTCAAGAGATTGGGGGAGAGTGAAAGGATAGAGACACGTCAAAGCCTTGCACACTTTCATGCTAAAGGTAAACAGGCACTTGACATCCTTTCACATCACTTGGGGAAAACTTTGTGCACTACTTAGATAAATGCACCACAACACACAAGGCATGGAGTACTTTAAGCGGCATTTTGGAGCCATTGCAAAGCACTCCAAAATATCCCTGAAGATGCAAATCTACATCCTAGTCATGGATCTTGGGGAGGATATTGCTTCACTCGTAAACTAGCTCAAGAGAATTAACACCCAACTTGCCTACATTAAAAGTCATGTAGAAAATGAAGATCAAGTAGTTGTCTTTCTCAAGGCTACATGTACTTGATGAAGACTATGGACAACTAGTCATGATACTAAAGGAGAAGTAGCCCATTTTCAACATTGAAGATGTGATTAATTCTCTACAACAACACAAGAAGAAAATGAAGGGAGGCACAAGTGAATCTAGTGGAGCTTATGCAATAACGTCAAGCAATTTCAACAAAAAGAAAAATTATAAGTGCACTCATTGTTGTAGAACCAACCACTGTTCCAAACATTGCTACCAAATATTGCACGCTCAATGAAAAACAAATGAAGTTTTTCAATAACAACAAAATAGAAGAAACTTGAAAGAAAGCTACAAAGGCAAAGACAATGCCCAAAATCAACCTTGTTTCTGGAGATTCTAGTGATGAAGATATCAATAATCAAGTTGGCATAGTCTACAATGATGTATTGTGAAGCACTATCATTTGTAGTTCCCTCATTGTGTTATAGGGGAGGGTTTGTACATCCACCTTGTGTCATAGGGGAGGATTTGTACATGCACCTTATGTTTGGGGGGATTTTGTGCTCCATACCCTACCTCGTTCCAGGGGAGGTTTTGTGTTCCTACACCAAATGTGTCAAGGGGACAAAACCCTAGTCTGTTTTGAGGGAGGAGTGTGTGTGATCAGTAAAACAAAACCCACAAGGGGAGGCTTGTTGAGGTGCGGGTTTTGTTGCACCACAAGAACTCACCCTATCCTTGTAGACTGCCATGTAGATGCCATGTGTGTAACATCATATGATAGCCCATGTGTGCCATGGAGTAGTGTGATGTCCCAAGAGTCATGTATAAAGTCAAATAGAAGGGCCATGTTGTCCTTTCATGAAGAGTCGACCTTGGATAGGTGTAAGCACTAGGTGCTATGCCTATAAAATAAGCTTTGTAATCATTTCCTCAAAGTTGAATAATCAAGTGTGTATGTGTGTGTCTACCTTCTATTGTGCATTGGCTTAACCCTTAACTACTCACTCTCTCTCTCTCTCTCTCTCTCTCTCCACATGCATTATGGTACATAATGAATGCCACATTACTATACCCTCCATCACCTATCACCTTCAAGATAATCAAAGGAAGAACCATGCTCCCATTGATAGTCAAGTCACTTGGGAAGATATTTTTTCCTGATGAGTATATTAAAACTCTACCTTAAAGAATATTTTTTAGAAGATTAAGAAAACTATATCCATCACACAATAGAAGCAAAGGGTTGCTTTTGATAAGCATAGACGATTCTTGACCTTTAAAGAAAATGATTCGGTATTGCTAAAATTTCCAAAAGCACGTCTAAGCCATACTACGAGAAAGGGAACACAAGGACGACCAACGGGTCACCAAAAATATTATGCTAAGTTAGTAAAAAGATATTAGTGGACATTTTAAACTCTTAAGCCTATTAATGAAACAACTTACAAGTTAAGGTTACCACATACAAGTCTCATTCATAATGCCTAACATTAAGACTTCCAAAATGCTAAGGTTCCAAAATTCAAAGGTTGTGTCCAAGGGTCAAACATTGGGGGAATTGGATGCTTTGTGTATGTTCCAAAAGTCTTTATCAATACCTACATAGGAGGGGCAGAGCCTTGCAAGTAGGGGATGAGAGAGAAACTCTCTCACACACACAAGCTCCCTTTATACAAAGGGAATGAGGGACACATGTCAGCTCCCTAGCCCAGATGCCCACAAGGTGTACCCAATTTCTATTGGATGGTCTTGGAGGTGGACCAATGAGAATTAGGCTAGAGTAAATCTAGTTTAAATAATTTAAAAACATTTAATAAAAGAACCAATAAGAATTAAGCTCTCTAAGACTGTTGGACAGTCTCCCAAGGGGACCAATGAGCATTCAACAACCTAATGGCTTGCCTGATTCCTATTGGCCAGGAGGCAAAGGGGTCCAATGAGAGTTTAGTTGCATTTATTAATTACCTAAAGCTCTTGCAAAAGGGAAAAGGGGGACACATGTCAGAAGGCTATCACTTATACTGCTTAATTCCCATTGGCTAGGCCTGGGGAGGTCCAATAGGGCTGTAGCATGAGTAATTAGCAAGGGAGGTCGACCAAGAGAGAGACGGGGCTGATTTTTGCAAGGCATTATCACACACACACTCACACAATCTCATGTGTAAAGCAAAGAAGACTCTCTCCTTCTCAAGCTTTCATGGAAAGCTTACCACCTACTCCAAGCTTGTGAGAAGGGAGGCCTACACCAACAACTCTTGGCTTTGTGATGCAAATCCAACCAAGAGCCAAGCTTCAATGCATGCTCATCTCCTCTACCATGCTAATTACTAAGCTAAGCTATGCTAATATGAGTGATTATGTGAGGAGATGTACATCTTTCTCGTAAGAATACTCCTTCTTCCTCTCAATCTACTCTCATACCCCGCTAGCTCTCACCATCTTCGAAGGTGTGTGAGGTCTTGGGTCTGAGACCGTGAGGGAATTGATGTTGTGTTTGATAAATGTTTTTCTTAGTGCATGAAGTTTCCATCTTCATTGCACTAACTAGTATTGAAGGAACACAAAGAATTGTATTGTAAAATGTCTCTCTTGATGGGAAAAACCATAATACAAAGCCTTTTGGAGGGGGGACCGGCTCCATGCAAATCCGGTCCTCAACTATTGTCAATTGCTTAATTTCTCTCTCTTTTGAAGTATTGTTCATGCTATCTAACTAGGTGTTATGTTTTTTGTTGCTCTCTCCACCCAAGCACTCTTGTTATTCTCATTAGGAAGCTATTCTAATGAAAGGCTCTCTATGTTCATGCTATTTTCCGCTACACACAAGTTACTAGACCATTAAATGTTACACAGCATGTAGCTCAACAGCTGAGTAGAAAAATTGGGAGAGCTTGGGGTACTCAAGACAATGCTCGCAATAAGAAAGAGAACAAGCAAACATTAATTCTTGAGGGGGCATGCATGCATTGATAGGGTAACAATGTATAAACAAAAGCCAATGCAGGAGACGTGTAATAAGTGTAGTAGACATGGAAGAAGAGCACAATACCTTTTCGAGCATTGAACTTTGTAGTCGAGGGAGCCATTTTTGTCAGAGAGGCTTCACCTTGCTCTGGAGGCGATGAAGGGGTCTGCACAACAGAGTCGGCATCCTCAGAGGGTCTCTTGCTCCTACTGGAGGGGGTGTTCCTCCTGGGGGTGGTAGCGCTTATCTCTATGCACAAAAATCGGTGCGAGATAGCAAAGGGATGAATGCGCATGAAAGCGCTTAGTGAGAGGGAAGGCAAGAAGGGAGTAGTAGAGAAGGTATGACTCCTGTGTCCAGGTCTCATGGTTATAAGAGCAAGGCGACATGATAGGTGGATTAATGGGGGACATGACAAGCGAATTAATAGGAGGAGGATCTTAACTTTGTCTAATGATTACATGCATGTGAAAAAGGTACTAGAGCATATGGGCCATAGAGAGAAAATTTTCTCCCTTTTACAAATTTCTCTTCTTACGAGGAAAATCTATCTCCCTTTTATAAATTTGAAAAACACTAAATTTCCCTCCTTCTCTTAGGCTATTGGTGGTTTTGGTGGAAAAAGTGGTACCACCTATACATGCTTTCACAGAGTGACTCAAAGGTTGAATTTTGAACTTGGCTTTGATATCACTTGATATGACATAGAGGGACAAGTGGGACAGAGGTCACCTATCCCAATATTGCTCCTCCACATGTTCATTTAACTACAAGGTTACCACAAATTGGCTCAAATGCTCATCTTGCCACTTCTCCCAATTAGTTTAGGGATCTCTCCTTACAGTTAGGCACCACTTATGGTTTGCAAATTGGGCTTACCCCAACACAAAGAGGCAAGAAAAAGGGCGTGTTATGGAGGAGAGTGAATGGTCAAATTGATGAGTTCACAAAAAAGTCAATCAAAAGAGAAATGTCAAAATGTTAGCATGAACAAAAAGTATGCCTGTTCAATTTTGAAAGCATTTGTTTAGATGGAATCTCGGGAGATGCTGGTGTGCTTTGAGGGGGAAAAGGGAGGGAGTTGACACGTAGTTGTTTTGGTGGTGTTTTTTTTTTTTGGTTTTGGGGGAGAGGGAGAGAGAGAGAGAGAGAGAGAGAGAGAGATTTTGAGATAGTTTGCATCCATGAATCCTTGGGGGATTCCTCTACCATCAACATTTGTAGTGTTGCAACGAAGGTCGTGGAGAATGGAGAGAGAAATTTTCTCATACTTTTGTATAATATAGCTAACATGAAGACACCATGCTTGAACAACAAATTATTGTTGAAAAGGGCACTTATTATGGTCTATCTTAGTACAATAGCCTTTGCAACTAACATAAAGTTATATAGTAGCTGTAGAAACGCTGCATGACATCTGGATGCATTGGAGGAATGTCATCCCCAACAATTCGCCACTGCAAAACAAGAATGACAAATTTAATGTACTTCTTTGTCAAGCACCATCATGAAACAAGCGAAAGATAATGTTCTTGATTTCTAAACAATCGAGATCCATGTCTCCCAAAACGAAAAGGGTGTTTGTCAAAAGAGGATACTAGACTCTTAGAGGGCTTCTGGGATATATATATATAACACAGTCTAACATCATGGCCTTTTATAGCTATGAGACCCGTATTACATATAATATCTTTAAGAAAATATGTACCTATTAGACTTGTGAACTTTGCAATATCTCTTGCACTTTAAAGGTGAATCACTTCTTGAGACAATTGCTGCTCTTTTCATTCCTCAATCCATGGGGTACCACCAATGCTCAATTAAGAGACCATCTTGGGGAAATTAGATCCAAATCCCCACATGGACTTGGGTTGCTCCCTTCTTGGAAGAGTAGTTCAAAGCTCCGGGCTCAATTTGTGGCATGAACTAGCATGTGAGAAGGTACCTCCGTGTGCCATGACTAACAAGGCAAGGATGACACATTTTCAAAGTTGGTAAAATTGGACCAGTTGGGGGTAACTACACGCGCGCGCGTACACACACACACATGTCTGTATGTATGAGCTAGTTGTGGGTATTTGTATTTTTTGGACAATTGGACTTAAATGTTGTAATCAGTAATGTCATACTCCTTATTTTATGATTTTCATTAGTGGTATGTTGTGATAACTAGGAAAATGCATCCTCTTTTTCGATAGGAAAGAGGCTGGCCCATTGGACCCCATTCATCAATTTGTTCCTTATGAAAAGGTGCAAAGTTGTCGTAACATAGGCCGTCTACACTAGGGTCAACTCATGTTGTATCAAGTTCAAGACCAGAGAGATACATAATAGTCCCCTCCAATGTATGGGCTTGGCTACGGAGTGAGATACCTTCCTATACTAAGAGCCCAAAACTGAGGTTTAGTGTATTTTTTATGGGGGTAAAATTGCAAACTTTCGACTAGATTTTGAGAGTAGCTTGAAGAAAACCGGTAAAACTCTACAAGTTTAGTGTAGATACCAACGGATGCTTCAAATTTTGATGTGGTTATCGAAATTTTTTTTTAAGTGTGTCCTTTTCTTGGTTAGGAAAAGTGTTTTTGGCAAGTCCTACGAGAGGTGTCTTACCTGGATGACGATCATCACATTTGGTGCTTTTTTGTGAACGAATTGAGAGACTTCTATTAGCAAGAGTTTTGATTATCAATAAGGGAAATGTCCCAAATCGTATAAAATCCATTTGTGGCTCCTCCTTCACCTCTTCCTAAAGATTGTTTGTCCATGGAGTTCTCTTCTTCTTCTTCCTTCTTTGTAGACCATGTGTCTAATTGCATGCTTCAATCCCTCGCTGTCTAAGGAAGTACTTGTGCCAAAAGGTTCCACTTCCTATCAAAACTTTGTTCTATGGAAAAATGAAAGACCTGGTAGTCATCAAATCTTTGTTATTGTTATTATGGGATGCTTATTGTTGGTATAGACATTGGATACCCTAAAACAATAAGGCCCTGCAAGAACAGGTTCACACTCACTGCCTAAGCATCGAGTCTCTATCGAAGCTCCATTTCGAAACGCCAGCAGGCGGCCGCTGTCCACAGTCCAAAGTTCAAAACTTCAGACCCCAAACAAAATGAGGGACTCACCGCTCGCCGCTCATTGCTCGTTGGCCGCGTACGAATTCCCACAAAAAAAGTGAAGCGCTCTCCACGTGCGGTGTTTGTTTTGCACCCCTGAAGGCTGAGCCCTCCCTCCTTTGATCCCTGTCCTCCTCCACCTGAGTCCAGAGTCCATGATTCCAAGGCTCAAGCCTCAAGCCTCAAGCATCACTCTCGACTCTCAGCCTTTATATTATATAAAAACTCCTCACTTCTGACTCCTCAGTCGTGCAGCCGAGTCCGACTCTCTCCCAAAGCCACAGCCCAGGCACGGCGTCTCTCTCTCTCTCTCTCTCTCTCTTTGGGTGAGCTGCACCTCAGGACGGGTACGTGAGTGGTACAAAAGGGAAGGCTCTTTTACATCCGCTTTGCAGGAAGTTACTTAAGCGCATCCATATCCATGTCCAAGAGCACACTGTGTGGAACTGTACAGTCACAGTGTGTGTGTGTGTGTGTGTGTGTGTGTGTCCGCTTCTTCTTCTGCATGTCACCATCAGAGAGAGGTAAGGTACCGTCTTTCGCTATTCACCCATTCATTTTGGCTGGAGCAACAGTGGCCGGCGAGATGTGGGGCCAGCCCTTTTTCCAGTTTTGACCACTTGGCATATGAGCTGCAGTCCACCCGCCCCGACACAACCACACAACGTAGAGAGAGAGAGAGAGAGAGAGAGAGAGAGAGAGAGAGAGCTCCACTCTTCCTGTCATTCTTGTCATTTCAGAAGAGTGTGTGATAGGAGGGCGCTCCACTCTTCCTCGTGCTGTCCGCTCTCTCTCTCTCTCTCTCTCTCTCTCTCTCTCTCTCTCTACCTCTTCACGAGGATTTTCTTGGCTGATTCAGTCTTGTCTACAAGACCGTAATTTGTAAAAATTGTTACGGCGGACGGGAGACACAGCGCAAACAGATGCTTAAACAAGATGCTTAGAAGTGAGCAGTGAGCAGTCCCAGTGCCGGCACAATGAAAAATCCAGCAACACGACCAGGCTCCAGCTGATTACAATCTTAGACAACATTGACACCTCATTAATCAATCTATAAAAAAAATTGAAAGGTATTCCTAATGGCTTTTTTTTTTTTTTTTTAAAAGGCGCTTCTAATTCAAAGATTCCACTAAAAAAAAAAACCATGGGTTAATCTATAGTATTGTAACTACAGGCAATGACAAAGCACATAGATTTGCAACAATATTATTTAAGAATAAGAAAGATAAATACAACATTGAGAAAGATAAATACAACTCCAAATTTGTGAAAATTTCCAAAATACCCCTATAGTTTAAAAAATTCCCAAAATTGGACTAAAATTCCCAATATGCCCTTGAAAATTTCCAAAATTCCCAATCTACCCCTCGCAATATAACTGAAAACATGGAAAAAACAGTATTCTTTTACAAATTCCTACACAAAACACACTATTCAACAAGCTAAGTATGTCAGAATGCAAATTCTCGATGGTATTATGGACTCAAAAGATAAAATATCTCGATATTAAAACATGCAAATGCCTAACAACTTTGTAAAGATGTGTTTATGCTTTCGTACATTATCTTTGAGAAAATTGGATTAATTACTTGTAAGAAATAGCACCAGGGTTTGGTAATTTTCCCAAAAAACAATAATAATATCAGAATGAGACCAAAGTGTGCCTTCATCTGCAACTACTAGTGAGGCAAGAATAAACGTGATTCATTTTAGTAGAATATCAAACGTTATCACACTAGAGATCACCCAAAACTTAATCTATCAAATTGTCACGAGGATGTAGAGTAATATCTACTTCCCAACATGAGATATAGGTATCTGGCTATATTTTCTTTGCTTAGAGTAACTATAGGCTTACCTCTTCTTGGAGCTAACCCTAACTTGAACTAGGTCTCGATCACCTTTATAAATGCGACTTGTGATGAATGTGAGCTAGTTGTTTGGAAGCACATTTAGTGTCTCATGATGTGTGTGTGTGTGTGCACGCGCGCGCGTGCACATGTGTGCGTGTGCCCGCTAAAGTATGCACATTGTTTTTGTTGCTTGGACTTTGGAGAATTGTTGTGAACAAGTGCTTAGTACGTTCTAACAAATTTGGGTAATTGTGATTCTTTTTTTTTTTGAGAAAAGTGTATTAGTTTAACAAATCAAAAAAAGAAGGGAAAGAAGTACAAGTCCCAAAAGTAGGGGTTGGGAAACCCAGGTAAAAGGAGGGGGAAGGGAAATGAAAAACAGATAAGGGCCCTATCTACACAGGAGGAGAAGCCATCAGAATCCTCCGAGGATAGTAGAGGGAAAGAAGAGTGGTGGACCATTGTTGCCACCTAAAATCCTTCAATACATGAAACAAAGATGAGCTTGGAATCTTCTTCATACATTGAAGAGCTTGTCTATTGAGCCTCTCAATATTTGACTCAATGGGATAGCAGGGTTCAGAGATCTTGCCCTGAAAAATTGCTTCATTCTTGGAAATCCAAAGGTGGCAAAAAAAGGAGGGTCTCCAAAGATTCCATAATGCAATATCATGATTCTTGATAGTGCCTAGCAACGGATTCTTAGCTATGAATGGAGCGGGGTACAAGGGTTGTGTTCTTTGATGGATAATTCTCAAGATTTTTTTATTACATGGGCAGTAAGATAACAAGTGCTCTATAGTTTCCTCTTGTTGTTTACATCTAGGGAAAATATTGAGCAGCTACAAGAACTCCATAACTGTAGCTCCAACCCAATAGGCCCTTATGCATGATAAGACATAACAAGAAGCTAATCTATATGGCTTGTGGGAATGCCCAAAGGCTACATAATGTAAAGTGTGAGCTTTGTCCTAAAGTGTGAGTCTTGCAAGGAGAAGAGAGTGGATTTATCCCACATGCTGTGGAGCAAGGTTGTAGAGCTACTTAAAGCTCATTTTGTAACATTTAATGGCCTAAAAACTTATGTGTAGCGGAAATTAGCATGAACATAGTGGGCATTTCATTAGAATAGATTCCTAATGAGAATTACAAGAGTGCTTCGGTGGAGAGAGCAACAAAAAGCATAACACCTAGTTAGATAGCATCAACAATACTTTCAAAAGAGAGAGAAATTAAGCTATTGACAACAGTTGAGACCGGATTTGCATGGAGCCGGTCCCCCCTCCAAAAGGCTTTGTATTATGGTTTCTCCCATGAAGAGAGACATTGTACAATACAATTCTTTGTGTTCCTTCAAGACTAGCTAGTGCAATGAAGATGAAAGCTTCATGCACTAAGCAAAACACTTAGCAAACACAACATCAATTATCCCCGGTCTCAGACCCAAGACCTCACACACCTTTGAAGATGGTGAGAGCTAGCAGGGTATGAGAGTAGATTGAGAGGAAGAAGGAGTATCTTACAAGAAAGATGTACATCTCCTCACATAATCACTCATATTAGCATAGCTTAGCTTAGTAATTATCTTACGAGAAAGATGTACATCTCCTCACATAATCACTCATGTATTAGCATAGCTTAGCTTAGTAATTAGCTTGGTAGAGGAGATGAGCGTGCATTGAAGCTTGGCTCTTGGTTGGATTTGCATCCACATGCCAAGAGTGTGTCGATGTAGGCTTCTATCTCACAAGCTTAGAGTAGGTGATGAGCTCTCCATTAAAGCTTGGGAAGAGATAGTCTTCTTTTCTTCACACATAGACTGTGTGTGAGTGTGATAATGCCTTGCAAAAATCAGCCCCCTCTCTCTCTTGGGCGAGCCCTCTTGCTAAATGCTCTTGCTATCCTCCCATTGGACCTCCCCAAGGCTAGGCTATCACAATTAAGCAGCATAAGTGATAGCATTCTGATATGTGTCCCCCTTTCCCCTTTTGTGAGAGCTTTAGGTAATTTAATAATTAAACTAAACTCTCATTGGACCCCTTTGCCTCCTGGCCAATAGGAATCAGGCAAGCCATTGGGCTCCTGAATGCTCATTGGACCCCTTGGGAGACTGTCCAATAGTCTTCTTGAGGACTTAATTCTCATTGGTTCTTTTATTAAGTGTTTTTAAATTAATTAAACTAGATTTACTCTAGCCTAATTCTCATTGGTCCACCTCCAAGGCCCTCCAATAGGAATTGGGTACACCTTGTGGGCATCTGGCCTAGGGAGTTGACATGTGTCCCTCATTCCCTTTGTGTAAAGGGAGCTTGTGTGTGTGTGTGTGTGTGTGTGTGTGTGTGTGTGTGTGTGTGTGTGTGTGTGTGTGGCTTTCTCTCTCATCTCCTAGAAGAAAGGCTCGCCCCCTCCCAAGTAGGGATGTGCAAAGACTTTTTTGGACACACACAAACCATCCAATTCCCCTAGGGTTGACCTTTGGACACAACCTTTGAATTTTGGAACCTTAGCATTTTGGAAGTCTTAATGGGTTGAACCTTAGGGTCTTTTTAGCCCATTGTTGCACATGGCTCTTTTGCAAATGGCCCCCCCTTTGGATCCCTATATTCGCTTCTTTGGATCCCTAATGTGGCCGGTCTGCTAGCTTAACCAATATTCTAGCTTTTTCTCCCCTGGCACTTCCCCATATTAAATGATCAGTTTAACATGAGAAAAGCATTTAGGAGAATTAGATATTGATTATTATGACATTACCTCTCTCTTGAAATCATAGTCGTCCTCGACTATGGTGTAGAGGAGATAAAGCATATTCATGAGTCCTTTTCTTAGCGGGTAGAGGATCCCTATGTTACCCTACGACATCATTCCACAATGGATGACTAATCCATTTGGCACTTGAGAGCCTGAGGCTGCCGCAAGCATGTCTGCAAATTAGTCCTATCAGTCTTCCATAGTAGAGTGACAAGCTCTACTTGGTGTTTGGGAGACGTCGTCTCCGCAAACTTGATCTAAGCATGCATACTACTTTATTTTTGTGCACAATAAAGAAAAAGAGAGTCTTATAAGACAAAAACTTTGTTCATTTTTAACATTTTGGTACATTTGCTTACGCTTGGGAAGCATTGACAAGGTTTAGGTTATCCTTTAATTGTATGCCTTGCATCCATCTAGCATCTTCAAAAGGATAATTCTTAAACTTAATAAGATATTGTCGGATAGTCTTACCGCCTCTTAGTACCTTGTCTTCATGTCGGAGAATGGACTCGGGCTGCAGCACCTCCTCTTGACTAAGCATGCATACTACTTTATTTTTGTGCACAATAAAGAAAAAGAGAGTCTTATAAGACAAAAACTTTGTTCATTTTTAACATTTTGGTACATTTGCTTACGCTTGGGAAGCATTGTAAGCATTGACAAGGTTTAGGTTATACTTTAATTGTATGCCTTGCATCCATCTAGCATCTTCAAAAGGATAATTCTTAAACTTAATAAGATATCGTCGGATAGTCTTACTGCCTCTTAGTACCTTGTCTTCATGTCGGAGAATGGACTCGGGCTACAGCACCTCCTCTTGGTCCTCGATCTCTGGTGGGTCTTCAATAGTTGGTTCTTGAGGTGGCTCTCCTTTGTAAGGCTTTAATAGGCTCACATGGAAAGCATTGTGTATGAGCCAATGATTGGGCAACTTGAGTTGATAGGCCATCTCATTGATTGGCCTAAAAATCTGGAAGGGACCATAGTACCCTTTTGCTAGTTTAGCATAGTACTTTTGGTGGCCCGTAGGATTCTTTACCGTCGTGTGCCTTAATCGAGCCTTAGGAAACTTTAATAAGACCCAATCATTTTCTTTAAAGGTTTGGGCTCTTCTGTGCTTGTCAGCAGCAGCCTTTTGCCTTTGCTGTGAGATAGAGATAGCATCCTTAATCTTTTGAAAAGATTCTTGTAGGTCTCGGCTATACTCATCTGCAGAGCGAAGATCTTCCCATGTACCTTAAGTAGAAAGGGACTTTTTGATCTCCCCTCAATTACCTCGAAAGGTGCTTTTCCCGTGGAAGTATGTACAATGTTATTGTAAGCATACTCCACTAAGGGTAAGTACTTCTCCCATTGGGATCTTTGATCTACTTCCGTTACATAGGCTTTTAGTAGATCGAGAATGGTTAGGTTAGCTATTTCACTTTGGCCATCCGTTTGTGGATGATAAGCCGAAGAGAAATTTAGCCTTGTCCCTAAATTCTCAAAGAGACCCTTCCAGAAATTACTGGTCATTCTAGGATCTCTATCCGACACTATGGACATTGGCAAGCCATGGTACTTGAAAATTTGTGAAATGAAGAGGGTTGCCATTTGATGGGCTTTGATAGTCTTTTTGACAGGTATAAAATGAGCTTTTTTACTGAACCTGTCTACTATCGTCCATATTCCCGTATTCCCATGGATAGACTTATGAAATCCAAAGATAAAATCCATGGATATGCTCTCCCATGGTGAATTAGGGATTGGCAAAGGTTGAAGCAATCCAAGTTGCTTCCCTCTATCAAATTTTGTCTTTTGGCATACCACACATTTAGAAACATACCTTGTATGTTCACTTTCATGGTAGGCCAATAGAAATATGTTTCAATTCCCTTTAAGGTAGACTGAATCCCTCTATGCCCCGCATAAGGTGGAGCATGAGATTCATACATTACTTTCTCACGTAGTGAGTTAGTAACACATAGTCTATTGCCATAGAGAAAATAACCATCTTGTAAGGTAAATGGTTCTTCTTTCTTCCCTAATGCAAGGGCTGAAATCACATCTCTAAAATTGGGATCAATAGCATACTCATCTATCATTGAAGATAGATCATTGTGAGTTGCTATGGAAACCGCATTAAATAGTGCTTCCATGAGTCTAAGGCATGTAGAACTGCAAGGAGTTCCTTTTCATATATGCCTAGAGCTTGCTCAACAGGGTCGAGCCTTCGACTCTCATAGCCTATGGCATGCCCTTCTTGAAGCAAAACAGCTCCAAGGAAATCACCACAAGCATCACATTGGACCTCAAATGGTTTTGAGAGATCCAGTAGTGTAAGCACAGGTTGAGAGATAAGCTTTTCGAAAGCATTGTTCTCCTTAGAAGACCATGTATACCTAACGCTTTTCTTTGTTAGGTCATGTAATGGTCCCGCAATTTGTGAGAACTTTTCTATGAAGCGTCTATAGTATGCACACATACCTATAAAGCTTCTTAGTTCATGAATATTCCTTGGTTTAGGCCATCCTTTTATTACCTCCAACTTGGATGGATCCATTTGGATGCCATCTTGAGAGATAATGTGACCTAAATATTGAATCTCTTGCAAGAAAAATTCACTTTTCTTTTGATTAACATAAAGTTTATTCTCTCTTAAAACTTGAAATATTACCTGGAGGTGTTGCTTGTGTTCGTCTAATGAATTAGAGTAGATGATAATATCATCAAAGAACACTCCAGTGAAGGTTCGATGAGGCCTGAACAACTTCTCCATCAAGCGGTTGAATGTGGCTAGTGCATTGGTCAAGCCAAAAGGCATGACAATGTATTCGTAAAGACCAAATGTGGTGTGAAATGCGGTCTTTACAATGTCTTGATCAACTATCCTTATTTGATGATAGCCACTTTTTAGGTCAATCCTACTGAAGTAGGTCGATCCTTGTAGCTTATCAAATAGGTCTTCTACCCGTGGAACGGGAAACCTATTTTTGATAGTGATCCTATTTAGTGCTCTATAGTCGACACACATGCGATATGTGCCGTCTTTCTTTTGCACTAATAGCACAGGTGAGCAAAATGGAGATGAGCTAGGCCTATGAGCTAGACCTAACCATGCCCTTCTCAACTAACTCATGCACTTGCGGCATAATCTCCTCTTGTTGAGCTTGAGAAACTCTATAAGGAGGTTTGTTAGGCGGTGAACTTCCTAGAAGAAGTTCAATTGCATGGTCATTATTACCTCATTTAGGAGGTAGCTCACACGGGATGTCGTCAATAAAAACATCTTGAAACCCCTTGAGAAAATTGGATAACTCTAATTCCTTTTGGTTGCTTTTATTTTCTTTTGCTAAAGCATTAGGTTCATTTTGAGAATCTTTAACAAAAATCATGTACACAGAAATAGAGCTCTTTATTGACTTGTTGAAAGATGGTGTATGTACAATGGGGATAGTGTTACCCATTTCCTTAGCATCTATATACATGTCTTTTTCCCTGAACTTAAAGGAGATTCTCCTTTCAAGAAATTTAACATTGGCAGCCAGGCGGTCAAACCATGGTGCCCCTAGGATTACATCCTCATGCTTGAGAGGAGAGATAAAGAAGTCCTCTTTGTCCACATAGCTTTGAACATGAAGCCTCAATTTCCCGATTAAGGGAGTGACTGAAGCTTCTTGCTCCTTGAAAGCACTGTCTGCGGGTAGGACATCTCCCATCTCGTAGGCTTGTATTCCTAGCTTGGTGGCCAACTCAATAGGATATAAAATTTGTGAGTAGAAACAGGGTCAAAGTGATTAAAAATGCATCATGTTCTCTTACCTTTCCCAAAGAAAATAATAGAACCAGGAGGATCCTTTGTGGTGAGTTTGGTGAGTTTCCTCCTCTTTGGATTTCAACCAGGAAATAGCCTTTTTTTACCACTAGGAGGATATGGGGTTGTTCTTTGTGGAGACAAGCGCGGTACGCACCCTTGTTCGCCGCACTTGAAACACCGGTTATCCTTGCGATAACGCTCAAGCTCTTCAGGAGAGAGTTTGTTCTTACCTTTGTAAACTCCCTTCTCTTTAGCTTTGTTAGAGTTGCCCTTAGGAGACTTTTGGGAACATGGAAAACTGCTTCATAATGGAAGCTCTTAAAGTTCTCATTCCTTTGGTGGAGGCTCTTGAGTTCTCCTTTGGGAAGGAGATACATCATCAAGAAGTAAATTCTTCAGCCCTTCATATGGATTCTCTTCTTCTTCCCGAATCGGAGAGAGACCTCTTTTGGGAGTCTCACAAGGAGGCTTCCTAGGTGTTCTCTCGTCATGGTGATGAGCTTGGAGAATCCCGTGAGCACGGAGCTGCCGGTGCACTTCACTTTGGAGAGATGGATTGACCATGGCTTGTTGAAAGCCTAGAAACAAGATAGTTAACAAGCATCAGAGATCATTAGTAGCTTGCTCATTAGCAAAATCAAAGTTTATCAAACATTAATTTCACTCTCTTTTACTATTGTCAGCCATTCTAAAACTTTAGGTGTAAACTTTTTAGGTGTAACTTGGCACTTCACCCTAGTTGCTACTCCTCTTTACCCCTTTAGAAAAAGCACTCAAGCTATTGTACCCGTGGCTCGAATACCATTAATTGCAAGGAATAGAAGAGAGGGTCTTTCAAACCAAAACATCACCGGTCATGTCAAGCTTCTAATAGCTCAATGTGGTTATAAGCCGTAGGCAAGCCCGTAGGACTCCACTATTAAGGACCATAGCTCTCGACGGTGAGCCCCGTTATTCTGCACGAAGGCAGGCGCACTGCAAGGCTTGAAAAATCCCTATTCTTCCTACTCACAGGCAATTAATAATACAACCTTTATAGCTAGCTTGAGGACCTCCTTCTTGAGCAAGAAAAGATAAACCTTGTGCTTGATACCAATGTAACATTTAATGGCCTAAAAACTTATGTGTAGTAGAAATTTAGCATGAAACATATGGGCATTTCATTAGAATAGATTCCTAATGAGAATTACAAGAGTGCTTGGTGGAGAGAGCAACAAAAGCATAACACCTAGTTAATAGCATCAACAATACTTTCAAAAGAGAGAGAAATTAAGCTATTGACAACAGTGAGGACCGGATTTGCATGGAGCCAGTCCACCCTCCAAAGGCTTTGTATTATGGTTTCTCCCATGAAGAGAGACATTGTACAATACAATTCTTTGTGTTCCTTCAAGACTGCTAGTGAAATGAAGATGAAAGCTTCATGCACTAAGCAAAAAACACTTAGCAAACACACATCAATTATCCCCGGTCTCAGACCCAAGACCTCACACACCTTCGAAGATGGTGAGAGCTAGCAGGGTATGAGAGTAGATTGAGAGGAAGGGAGTATCTTACGAGAAAGATGTACATCTCCTCACTAAATCACTCATGTATTAGCATAGCTTAGCTTAGTAATTAGCTTGGTAGAGGAGATGAGCATGCATTGAAGCTTGGCTCTTGGTTGGATTTGCATCCACATGCCAAGGGAGTGTTGTCAATGTGGCTTCTATCTCACAAGCTTGGAGTAGGTGATGAGCTCTCCATTAAAGCTTGGGAAGAGATAGTCTTCTTTTCTTCACACATAGACTGTGTGTGAGTGTGTGGTGTGATAATGCCTTGCAAAAATCAAGCCCCTCTCTCTCTTGGGCGAGCCCTCTTGCTAAATGCTCTTGCTATCCTCCCATTGGACCTCCCAAGGCTAGCTATCACATTTAATAGCATAAGGTGATAGCCTTCTGACATGTGTCCCCCTTTCCCTTTTGTGAGAGCTTTAGGTAATTTAATAATTAACTAAACTCTCATTGGACCCTTTGCTCCTAGCCAATAGGAATCAGGCAAGCCATTGGGCTCCTGAATGCTCATTGGACCCTTGGGAGACTGTCCAATAGTCTTCTAGATGACTTAATTCTCATTGGTTCTTTTATAAAGTGTTTTTAAATTAATTAAACTTATACTAGATTTACTCTAGGCCTAATTTCATTGTCCACCTCCAAGGCCTCCAATAGGATTGGGTACATCTTGTGGGCATCTGGCCTAGGAGCTGACATGTGTCCCTCATTCCCTTTTTGTAAAGGGAGCTTGTGTGTGTGTGTGTGGATTTCTCTCTCATACCTAGAAGAAAGGCTCGCCCCCTCCCAAGTAGGGATGTGCAAAGACTTTTTTGGACACACACAAAGCATCCAATTCCCCTAGGGTTGACCTTTGGACACAACCTTTGAATTTTGGAACCTTAGCATTTTGGAAGTCTTAATGGGCTGAACCTTAGGGTCTTTTTAGCCCATTGTTGCACAAGTCTCTGAGAGCTTTTTAAGCCCCTGCTCCCACGGAGTAGCAATTCCAAGAGGCTCAAGTCTCCGAGAGCTTTTTAAGCCCCTGCTCCCACGGAGTAGCAATTCCAAGAGGCTCAAAGCCCCAAACTCGTTACAAGGCATTGTTCCCACTGTGTGGCCACCTCTCCCAAGCCTCAAATTAATTAGTGCCCCACAAAGGCAACCATTCTCTTTGACATTCAAAGGCGGCCTCAAGCACTAAAGAGAAAGGTAGAAGACCTTCATCAACGGTTTCTTCGAGCATACAAAACAAAGCATCTTCAAGCATTTAAAAAGGAGCTCCAAAGGTATTCTAAGCCAACTTCAAAGGCTCATTCCAATCATCAAAGAAGAACTCAAGGCTGTGAAGGGTGACTTCACCTCGAGTGAAGAGGTACTTCACATTCAGAGAGTTTAATTAAGAAGAAATTAAAATTGAAATCTTGCAGCCAAACACAACAACTTCTTGTAATGTATGTAATTGTATTTGTCTACATGGATGACATTATGTGCGTTTGTAATGGGATAGACATTCCATTGGACCTTGGAGAGTCTCCAAAATTGCTAAAATCTCTCTATGTGTGAAGATTTTGTGACAAAGTGTATGAGAAACACCACATGCTTGGGCTCTCGGAGTATGACCAAGATGGAGAGAAAGCATTAATTTTTTGCATAACCTTTTTCATAGGATATTTTAGCATATTGTTGCATGCCATTATGACGCATGGAAATAAAGCCCGATGCACAATAAAAAGAGGACAAAAACCAGTCATTCGAGGGAGGATACAAAGTCATAGACCATGAAGCAGTTGAAGCAACAACAGAAGCAACAAAGGCAAGAGGACTGACAGAGGATCAGCTCACATAGTAGAAGAAAAAAGGATGAAGACGAGAGGGCAACATTGTCTTTTATGAAGACCCATTTTGAAGATGCAGACTCTCTACTTGTAGGGGAGACTTTTTCTGTGTGGATTTCATCATCTGTGTGGATATCACCATCCTTTGTGGATTTTTCTTGTGTGGATTTTATCATCCTGTGTAGATATCACCATCCTTTGTGGAATTTATTTTCCTGTGTGGATATCACCATCCTATGTGGATTTTGTTAGCCTGTGTGGATCATGCATCTTCAGTATCTTGTCATAGTCCAAACCTCAAGGGGAGGATTGTAAAGTGTGAGCTTTGTCCTAAAGTGTGAGTCAAGGAGAAGAGAGTGGATTTATCCCACATGCTGTGGAGCAAGGCTGTAGAGCTACTTAAATCTCATTTCATGAATGAATAAACACAACTCTATTTTGCACTACATGCTTGTCTATGGTGAGCTTGTGCTAAGCTAAGTCAATACTCAAGATTGTGTTTATGAGTCCAAGATAATTCTACCTTGGAACCTAATTCACTTGAGTGATAATTTTGCTTACACACACACTCACGCATTGACACTATGTTTCTCTTTCATCCACCATAGCTAGCACGATCCAAGTCCTAACACATAATCTGTACTGCCACTTTTTTTTTCTCCAATTGAGGTTCCATCTTTGATTAAGCATCTTCTTGAGATTGTCATCCATGCTTCCTTTAGGGTTGTATGCATGGTATATAACTTTTGTTGGTCCCTTGAGAGTTTTAGCTTCAGGACATGTTCTGGTGCTTATAAACATTGTTTCCTGTAGCTTGTTGATTCTTATATTGATATCCTCAACAACAAACCTGGAAATACCATATTTAGAGATTAAATTGTCAGTAGACTCCACTGATTGTCCTTGTAGTAATCCTTTCAAGTTTGAATCCCTTTCTTGAAAGCTATATGTGATTTCTTGGTGAGTCCAAAATGAAAATTGCAAGCCAGGTGAGGGGGTAGGGTGTATCCCTGCTTAGTGCCACATTTTTTGACAAGCTCAGAGCCTGCAAGTTTAAGAGAGAGGGGTGTAGTAATGATGTCACTGAGAGAGAAACCTTTCCATCTTGGGTAATATTCAAGAGAGAAATTGTGAATGTCTTTCTTTATTAGACAGGCCCATTAGTCTTCTGAATCTATTTCCCTCATGATCCACTTGGAGGCTAGCTTGTGAGCCTGCTTGGTTATATTAAGTACTCCAAGTCCACCTTGACTCTTAGGGAGGCAACAAGTATCCCATTAGCCATCTTGTTGTCGTAGAGATTATGGAGGGAAGATTAGAGAGCACACTAATGACAATGCTAATTACATAAGCAAAATAGAGTAGAATGTAGACACAATAGTAGATTGATTGATACTATCATTAAGTGTGTACAAAAGATCTCATGATATAGAGCTTGTCATAATAACTAATATCTAATTCTCCTAAATGATTTTCTCATGTTAAAATGATCATTTAATATGGGGAAGTACCAAGGGAGAAAAAGCTAGAATATTGGTTAAGTTGGCAGACTGGCCACAGTAGGGATCCAAAGGAGGGAAAATAGGGATCCAAAGGGGGGGCCTTCTACAAAAGAGCGGTGTGCAACAATGGGCTCCAAAGACTTTATGGTTCAGCCCATTAAGACTTTCAAAATGCTAAGGTTCCAAAATCCAAAGGCTATGTCCAATGGTCCAACCCTAGGGAAAATTGGATGCTTTGTAGTGTGCCAAAAAGTCTTTTCAAGCTCCTACATAGGAGGGGGTGCGAGAGAAACACACACACACACACACACACACACATGCAAGCCCCTCTACACAAAGGGCATAGTGGACACATGTCAGCTCCCTATGCCAATTGCCCACAAGGTGCACTCAAATCCTATTGGATGGCCATAGAGGTGGACCAATGGGAATTAGGCTAGAGTAAATCTAGTTTAATTCATTTTAAACACTTAATAAAAGAACCAATAAGAATTAAGCTCTCTCGAAGACTATTGGCCAGTCTCCCAAGGGGGTCTAATGAGCATTCAACAGCCGAATGGCTTGCCTGATTCCTATTGGCCAAAAGACGAAGGGGCCCAATGAGAGTTTAACTACATTATTTAATTACCTAAAGCTCTCACAAAAGGGGAAAGGGGGACACATGTCACAAGACTATCACTTATGCTTCTCAATTTTCATTGGCTAAGCTTTGCAGGGTCCAATGGGGTGCCATCATGAGTATTTTGCAAGAGAGATCGACCAAGAGAGAGAGGGGGCTGATTTTGGCAAGGAATTATCACACACACACTCACAGAATCTCACGTGTGAAGCAAGAAGACTCTCTCTCTCTCTCCTTCTCAAGCTTTAATGGAAAGCTCATCATCTACTCCAAGCTTGTGAGAAGGGAGGCCTACACCAACAACTCTTGGCGTTGTGATGCAAATCCAACCAAGAGCCAAGCTTAAATGCATGCTCATCTCCTATACCATGCTAATTACTAAGCTATGCTAAGCTATTATGAGTGATTATGTGAGGAGATATACTTCTTTCTCGTAAGACTACTCTTTCTTCCTCTCAATCTACTCTCATACCCCGCTAGCTCTCACCATCTTTGAAGGTGTGTGAGGTCTTGGGTCTGAGACCATGAGGGAATTGATGTTGTGTTTTATAAGTGTTTGCCTAGTGCTTGAAGATTCCATCTTCATTGCACTAGCTAGTTATTGAAGGAACACAAATAATTGTATTGTAAAATGTCTCCCTTGATGGGGGAAACCTATAATACAAAGCCTTTTGGAGGGGGGACCTGGAGGGGGGACCGGCTCCATGTAAATCCAGACCTCAACTATTGTCAATAGCTTAATTTCTCTCTCTTTTGAAGTATTGTTCATGCCTATCTAACTAGGTGTTATGCTTTTTGTTGCTCTCTCCATCCAAGCATTCTTTCTATGCTCATTAGGAATCTATTCTATTGAAATACTCACTATGTTCATGTTATTTTCCGCTACACACAAGTTACTAGGCCATTAAATGTTACATTGGTATTAGAGCACAAGGTTTCTCTTTCTTGCTCAAGAAGGGAGGTCCTCAAGCTAGCTATAAATGGTTGGTATTATTAATTTCAATTGAGTAAGTAGAATAGGGATTTTTCAGCCTTGCAGTGCGCCTACCTTCGTGCAGATAATGTGGCATCACCTTCGAGAGCTATGGTCTTAATAGTGGAGTCCTATGGGGCTTGCCTACGGCTTAACCACTATTGAGCTATTAGAAGCTTCACAGAAGCCGGTGCTATTTTGGTGTTGAAAGACCCTCTCTTCTATTCCTTGCAATTAATGATATTCAAGCCATGGGTACAGGAGCTTGAGTGCTTTTCTAAAGGGGTAAAGAGGAGCAGCAACTTGAAGTGCCAAAGTACACCTAAAAATATAACACCTAAAAAAATTTGTTAAAATGGCTGACAATAGTAACGAGAGTGAAATTAATAGCTTTGATTTTTCAACAAGCGATGGGTAATCCATCCCTCCAAAGTGAAGTGCAACAACAGCTTCGTGCTCATGGGATTCTCCAAGCTCCCCACCATGAAGAGAGAGTACCTAGGAAGCCTCCTTGTGAGACTTCCAAAGAGGCCTCTCTCCGATTCGGGAAGAAGAAGAGGATCCATACGAATGGCTCAAAATTTTGCTTCTTGATGACGCATCTCCTTCCGAAAGGAGAACTCAAGAGCCCCCACCAAAAGAACGAGAAAGAAGTGAGTCTCTTGCCACCTTGGTGGAGATGGCTCCACAAAGACAGCGAGCAAAAAACTCTCCATCACTTCCTAAATGGAGAATACCATTGTACACCTCTCCAAACCATAACTCAAAGAGGGATGATAAAAAACAAGAGAAGAAAGGGCAAGAAAGAGGGCACCCTCTTCTATATCTTCTTCATCCTCTTCCTCTTATGAAGAAAGTGATGGTGGAGACAAGGAGGACCAAGGTAATAAAAAGGCAAGAAAGAGGTCACCCTCTTCTCCATCTTCCTCAAATTCTTCATATTCTGAAGAAAGCAATGGTGCAACTTTTGAATCATCAAAAAGAAGAGGCCATAGGAAATCCTATGCCGCGTGGAAGAGATCGTCCAAGCTCAAGAAGTTCAAAGAGGGAGGAAAGAGCATCTCCTTCCTTACCTACAATGACACCTTTGGTGCTACGAACAAAGTCTTGGCGTTTATCCAGCAATTTGATGCGGCGTTTGGAGATGAGGGCTTCACGAAGTCCTCTAAGCTATGCCATGTAGCTATGCACTTTCAAAAGTCCGCCAAGCAATGGTGGTCTAGCCTATGGGCAAACGGTGAAGCTCCACAAACATGGAAAGCTTTAAGAGCTTCCATTATGAAGCAGTTTTTGGCCACCGATGCCAAGGACAAAGTACTCACCGAATGGGAAGCTTGAAGCTCTCCCCCTAAGAATCCATTCACAAATATGTAGACAAGTTTGGGGACTTACATCTCAAAGACATTGTCTTAAAAAAGATGGGCTTTGGAGAACAAAAAAAACAATTTTGGGCGGGCTTAACTGAAGAAATGGCGGAGTATGTTAACTCCCAAAGGCCACACACCATATCTGCGGTCATACACCATACCATGATGGTTTCACGAATCAATTTCCGAACAGGGGCTAAGAGAAATCTTAAGCCCACAAAAAACAAGGGTTCCAATGAGCCTAAGGGGAAGGAAAATGTCCAAAAGTCTCCTAAGGGCAGTTTCAATAACAACAAAGCTAAGGCGAAGGGAGTTTACAAAGGCAAAAACAAACTCTCTCCTAAAGATCTTGAGTGGTACCACAAGGATAACCGTTGTTTCAAATGCAGCGAGCAAGATCATGTGTACCACACTTGTCCCCAAACGAACACCCACCATGAGCCTCCTAGAGCTACCTTGTTCGAAATCCAAGAAGAGGAAGCTCACCACAAAGGATCTTCTCTATGCCATGCTTGGAAAAAGGTAAGAGAACATGATGCTTTTATTCTCTTTGACCTTGGTTCTACTCACAATTCCATATCCATAGAATTGGCCACCAAGCTAGGCATCCAAGCCTATGAGATGGGAGATTTCCTACCGGTCGATGGTGCTTTCAAGGGGCAAGAAGCTTCATTCACTCCCTTAATTGGGAAATTGAGGCTCCAAGAAGCTTCATTCACTCCCTTAATTGGGAAATTGAGGCTCCATGTCCAAAGCTATGTGGACAAAGAGAACTTCTTTATCTTTCCTCTCAAGCACAAGGATGTAATCCTAGGGGCACCATGGTTTGATCACATGGCTGCCAATCTTAAATTCCTGAAAGGAGAATCTACTTTAGGTTCAAGGAAAACGATATGTACATAGACAAAGAGATGGGTAACACCATACCCATTGTACATATGCAAGCTTTCAATAAGTCAATAAAGAGCTCTATTTTAGTGTACATGATTTTTGTCAAAGATTCTCAAAATGAACCTTATGCTTTAGCAAAAGAAAATATAAACAATCACAAGGAATTAGAGTTATCCAATTTTCTCAAGGGATTTCAAGATGTTTTTATTGACGACATCCCTTGTGAACTACCTCCTAAACGAGGCAATGATGACCATGCACTTGAACTTCTTTCAGGAAGTTCACCACCTAATAAACCTCCTTATAGAGTTTCTCAAGCTCAACAAGAGGAGATTTTGTGGCAAGTGCATGATCTAGTTGAGAAGGGCATGGTTAGGCCTAGCTCATCTCCATTTTGATCACCCGTGCTATTAGTGCAAAAGAAAGTTGGCATTTATCATATGCGTGTCGACTATAGAACACTAAATAGGATCACTATCAAGAATAGGTTTCCCGTTCCACGGGTAGAAGACCTATTTGATAAGCTACAAGGATCGACCTACTTCAGTGAATTGACCTAAAAAGTGACTACCATCAAATAAGGATAGTTGATCAAGACATTGTAAAGACCGCATTTTGCACTACCTTTGGTCTTTACGAATACACTGTCATGCATTTTGGCTTGACTAATGCACCAGCCACATTCAACCACTTGATGGAGAAGCTATTCAGGCCTCACCGAACCTTTACTAGAGATTTCTTTGATGATATTATCATCTAATCTAATTCACTAGACAAACACAAGCAACACCTCCAGGTAATATTTCAAGTCTTAAGAGAGAATAAACTTTATGTTAATCAAAAGAAAAGTGAAATTTTCTTACAAGAGATTCAGTATTTAGGTCACATTATCTCTCAAGATGGCATCCAAATGGATCCATCAAAGCTAGAGGTAATAAAAGGATGGCCTAATCCAAGGAATCTTCATGAGCTAAGAAGCTTTATAGGTATGTCTGCATACTATAGACGCTTCATAGAAAAGTTCTCACAAATAGCAGGACCATTACATGACCTAACAAAGAAAAACGTTACGTATACAAGGTCTGCCAAGGGGAATGCTTTTGAAAAGCTTATCTCTCAACCTGTGCTTACATTGATGGATCTCTCAAAGCCATTTGAGGTCCCATGGGACGCTTGTGGTGATTGCCCTTGTTGGAGCTGTTTTGCTCCAACAAGGGCACGCCATAGACTACAAAATTCGAAGGCTCAACCCTGTTGAGCAATCTTTAGGCATATATGAAAAGGAAATCCTTGCAGTTCTACATGTCTTAGACTCGTGGAAGCACTATTTATTGGGGACTCCTTTCATTCTACGGACGGATCACCAAAGCCTTAAGTACTTCATGACGCAGACCAAGCTCTCTGACAAAAAAATGAGGTGGGAAAATTTCCTTTCACAATTTCATTTTCATATTGCTCACTTGTTGTCAAGCATAATCAAGTAGCCAATGCACTCTCAAGACGACCGAGAGTAAATGAGGTTTCCATAGCAACTCACAATTATCTATCTTCTATGATAGATGAGTATGCTATTGATCCCGATTTTAGAGATGTGATTTCAGCCCTTGCACTAGGAAAGAAAGAGGAACCTTTATCCTACAAGATGATTATCTTCTCTATGGCAATAGACTATGCGTTACAATCTCACTACGTGAGAACGTAATGTATGAATCCCCTGCTCCTCCTTATGCGAGGCATAGAGGGATTCAGTCTACCCTAAGAGGGATTGAAACATATTTCTATTGGCCTACCATGAAAGCAATCATACAAGAGTATGTTTCTAAATGTGTGGTATGCCAAAAGACGAAGTTTGATAGAGGGAAGCAACTTGGATTGCTTCAACCTTTGCCAATCCCTAATTCACTATGGGAGAGCATATCCATGGATTTTATCTTTGAATTGCCTAAGTCTATCCATGGGAATACGGGAATATGGACGATAATAGACAGGTTCAACAAACAAGCTCATTTTATACCTGTCAAAAAGACTATCAAAGCCCATCAAATGGCAACCGTCTTCATATCACAAATCTTCAAGTACCATGGCTTGCCAGTGTCCCTAGTGTTGGATAGAGAACCTAGAATGACCAATAATGTCTAGAAGGGTCTCTTTGAGAATTTTGGGACAAGGCTAAACTTCTCTTCGGTCTATCACCCCCAAACGGATGGCCAAAGTGAAATAGCTAACCTAACAATTCTTGATCTACTAAAAGCCTATGTAACGGAAGTAGATCAAAGGTCCCAATGGGAGAAGTACTTACCCTTATGGAGTATGCCTACAATAACACTGTACATACTTCCATGGGAAAAGCACCTTTTGAGGTAATTGAGGGAAGATCAAAAAGTCCCCTACTACTTAAGGTACACGGGAAAGCACCTTTCAAGTATAGCCGAGACCTATAAGAATCTTTCCAAAAGATTAAGGATGTTATCTCTATCTCACAACAAATGCAAAAGGCTGCTGCTGATAAGCATAGAAGAGCCCAAGCCTTTAAAGAAAATGATTGGGTCTTGCTTAAATTTCCCAAGGCTCGATTAAGGCACATGATGGGCAAGAATCCTATGGGACACCAAAAGTACTATGCTAAGTTAGCAAAAAGGTACTATGGTCCCTTCTAGATTCTTAGACCAATCAATGAGATGGCCTATCAACTCAAGTTGCCCAGTCATTGGCTCATACAAAATGCTTTCCATGTGAGCCTACTAAAGCCTTACAAAGGAGAGCCACCTCAAGAACCAACTATTGAAGACCCACCGGAGATCGAGGACCAAGAAGAGGTGTTGCAGCCCGAGTCCATTCTCCGACATGAAGACAAGGTATTAAGAGGCGGTAAGACTATCCGATGGTATCTTATTAAGTTTAAGAATTATCCTTTTAAAGATGCTAGATGAATGCAAGGCATACAATAAAAGGATACCCTAAACCTTGTGAATGCTTACAATGCTTCCCTAGAGTAAGCAAATGTGAAAATGTTTAAAATGAACAAAGTTTTTGTCTTATAAGACTCTCTTTTTCTTTATTGTGCACAAATGTTTAGTATGCATGCTTAGAATCAAGTTTGTGGAGACGACGTCTTCCAACACGAAGTAGAGCTTATCACTCTACTATGGAAGATTGATAGGAGTAATGTGCAAACATGCTTGCGGAGCTTAGGCTCTCAAGCGCCAAATGGATAAGTCATCCATTCTGGAACGATGTCGTAGGGTAAGATAGGGATCCTCTACCCGCTAGAAAAAGGACTAATGAAAAGACTTTATCTTCTCTACTCCATAGTCGAGGACAACTATGATTTCTAGAGAGAGGGATGTCATAATAACAAATATCTAATTCTCCTAAATTATTTTCTCACGTTAAAATGATCATTTAATATGGGAAAGTACCAGGGGAGAAAAAGCTAGAATATTGGTTAAGGTGGAAAACCGGCCACAGTAGGGATCCAAAGGAGAGAAAACAGGGATCCAAAGAGGGGGGCATCTGCAAAAGAGCAGTATGCAACAATGGGCTCCAAAGACCTTAGGGTTCAGCCCATTAAGACTTCCAAAATGCTAAGGTTCCAAAATTCAAAGGTTATGTCCAATGGTCCAACCCTAGGGAAAATTGGATGCTTTGTAGTGTGCCAAAAATTCTTTTCAAGCTCCTACATAGGAGGGGGTGCGAGAGAAACACACACACACACACACACACACACACACACACACACACACACACACACAACACACACACACACACTCATGCAAGCCCCTCTACGCAAAGGGCATAGTGGACACATGTCAGCTCCCTAGGCCAATTGCCCACAAGGTGCACTCAAGTCCTATTGGATGGCCATAGAGGTGGACCAATGAGAATTAGTCTAGATTGAATCTAGTTTAATTCATTTAAAAACACTTTATAGAAGAACCAATGAGAATTAAGCTCTCTAGAAGACTATTGGCGAGTCTCCCAAGGGGTCCAATGGGGATAGGGGGACACATGTCACAAGGCTATCACTTATGCTTCTCAATTTTCATTGGCTAAGCTTTACAGGGTCCAATGGGGTGCCATCATGAGTATTTTGCAAGAGGGGTCGACCAAGAGAGAGACGGGGCTGATTTTTGCAAGGAATTATCACACACACACACTCACACAATCTCAGGTGTGAATCAAGAAGACTCTCTCTCTCCTTCTCAAGGTTTAATGGAAAGCTTGTCATCTCTACTCCAAGCTTGTGAGAAGGGAGGCCTACACAAACAACTCTTGGCTTTGTGATGCAAATCCAACCAAGAGCCAAGCTTCAATGCATGCTCATCTCCTCTACCATGCTAATTACTAAGCTATGATAAGCTATTATGAGTGATTATGTGAGGAGATATACTTCTTTCTCATAAGACTACTCCTTCTTCCTCTCAATATACTCTCATACCCCGCTAGCTCTCACCATCTTCGAAGGTGTGTTGAGTCTTGGGTCTGAGACCGTGAGGGGATTGATGTTGTATTTTATAAGTGTTTTCTTAGTGCTTGAAGCTTCCATATTCATTGTGCTAGCTAGTTATTGAAGGAACACAAAGAATTGTATTGTAAAATGTCTCCCTTGATGGGGGAAACCTATAATACAAAGCCTCTTAGGGGGGGGGGGCCTCCATGTAGAGCCGGTCCTCAACTGTTGTCAATAGCTTAATTTCTCTCTATTTTGAAGTATTGTTCATGCCTATCTAACTAGGTGTTATGCTTTTTGTTTCTCTCTCCATCCAAGCACTCTTGCTATGCTCATTAGGAATCTATTCTAACAATGCTCACTATGTTCATGTTATTTTTTGCTACACACAGGTTACTAGGCCATTAAATGTTAAAGAGCTAGTGCAAGATTCTCTGACATCACTGATGATCTCATACTTTGGGTTCCTTTTCTACATGTGACCACATGTATCTATGCTGCCTCTATGGATCCCAATAGGATAAAAGAGATACACACCATCATGGGACAAAGCCCACAATTCCCAAAAACCCGCCCCTTGGGGTTTGGACTATGATAATAGAAAATAATAAAATAACCACGCCAATCCACGCTAACCATCATCCCCAATCCAGGAGTCCACATAGCTCTAGTTTAAGAGTCTGCAAAAACTTTCATTGCCATAGTTTAATTGTTTGTCCTAGTCCTCTACTTCTACTTCTTTGTCTTTCAACTCTTCTACATGCACCATCTTGGTGGTGTTGCTTCCATGGTTGTTGTTGTGGTATTCTCATGAGCTTTATTGAATGGAAATGCAATGCTAAATAACACTAATGCAAGATAAAAAACCCGATGCTAAACCCCCTCGCCTTGAAGGTAAATCTCACCTTTGGTTGGTCTTTCACCATTCACTATGCTTTGGAGTGGTCTTTGCACTTCAAGACTCTCCAAGGCCAGTGTGAGAACTCCATACAAGAGCACAAAGTCAGCTATGCCATTCATCTCAATTTGGTGCACTATTGGGTACATGTTTATCAAATTCCTTAGTGTTATGTGAAGAGAAAGATATTGAAAGAGATTTTTTTTTTCTTTTGATTTCCTATGCAAAGTATCTCTTCACTCAAAAGGGAAGTCACTTTCCACTAGGTAGAAAAGATGACAGTGTTGCCTTTGCCTTTGCTTGAAATTCTTGAAGATCGATGCTTTTTGGGATTTGAAGTCCAAGATGCAAAGATTTTCAGCTTTGCAACTTGAAATCTTTTTTATGTGTGTGTGTGTGTGTGTGTGTGTGTGTGTGTTAAAAAAAAGAAGCTTTGAGCACTTCTTTTGAATCTTGATCCTCTTTGAAGACTTCAAAGGTCTTTGCTACTGGCCGTAGCGACGAGAACAACTCCTTGAGTTGTGAGAGCAAGAGGTTCACACCACATTGTACTATGAGGGAGATGTGCCTCTGAGTAAGATTTAATTTTATTTTTAACTTTTTAAATTTTCATTAAATAATCCCATGCATTTACGACCTTTCACCACCCATGCTTGCTCTTAAATGTGTGATGTGTGTATGGCCAAAATCTGTTGAAGACACTGCAATTACTAGCTAGTGATGGCCATGTGCTAGTGATTTGGTCATCAATGTGAGTGCCTACCAGCTTGAGAATAGTAGATGTTGAATGATGCATAGCTATGGTTTCTTGCTATTGTTTGTTCCCAGCCCAAGATACCCCCTTTTTGCTGCACTAGGGGCGGTGGCTTGTGTCACTTTGGCGGTCTCAACATGCCATTGCTTGTATTTGGGTTGAGAGCTTGTATTTGATGTGCTGCATATTGACCTAATGTAACGACCTTTGTACTAAGACACCAAGTTTGCATTGTGTTCTTGAAAAAAACTTGAATGGCGGTGTTGGCTATGGTGGCCTAATGATGTTCTAATGATGCATGGGTAATGAATGAGTCTTGGATGGTAGGGCTTGGATAAGCGATTAGATTTGGAGATTAAAAAAAAATGTTTCTAGGACCAGTGTGGTTTTCAAGATGCTCACCAATGACAGATGGGGTGAGGGTTGTGCTTGCTTTGCTCTCTACCTTTCTTTGAAGCCAAAATTTCCACAATTTTTTTCTATGACATACTTTGCCAATGCTGAAGTTTGGAGGTAGAAGCTAAATTGGGTTGGAGCAAGCCATATGAACTGGGGGAGGGATGCTCCCAAGAAAATTCTGCCAATTTGTAGGCATAGACCTCACGTTAGATCATCAATTCACTAGTTCTAGAGAGTAGTAGTGCACACATAAATTGACTTGCAATAAGCAATTACAATACACAAGATTGCAAATGTTTGTGCAAAACAAGGGGAAAACCAATGGGATAATAATGACACAGTCTACATACAAAATAAATGACTAATTTGAATGCTCTGATAAAGATGTTATTAGAAGACAGGGATGCAAAAGTGTGGAGGCTTGTGCATACACTAATTAGGAGATTGAAAAAGAGGTTTGATTACACTCAATTGCACTTTAACCTAAGCTTGTTATCAGTTGTAGAGATTATGGAGGGAAGATTAACGAGTCACTCATGTTTTTCCAAGTAGAATGTAGACACAATAGTAGATTGATTGATACTATCATTAAATGTTTACAAAAGAGCTCATGATATAGAGCTAGTGCAAGCTTCTCTGACATCATTGGTGATCTCATACTTTGGGTTCCTTTTCCACATGTGGCCACATGTCTCTATGATGCCTCTATGGATCCCACTATGATAAAAGAGATACACACCATCATAGGACAAAGCCCACAATTCCCAACAATTGTATGTGTCTGAGCCACCTCAAAGGAATCTTCTAGCTAGTTGTATAATCTTGTTGAGTTGTACCCATGGCATCTTCAAGCAACAAGAAAAGTATATTAGGTATGAAAGGAGATAATGGTTCAAGACAAAGACCCTTGAGAAAATCCTAGGGAGTCCACTCTGTAAAAATTACATATAGCACGTGCGAACAAGAGGTATTTAAATAATCCCTTACCTGTATATTTTCAAGTATCATATGTACCCCTTATGTATGCTTTTTTATAAAAAAAAACCAACCCTTATGTATGCCCTTTATGTAAGTACATTTTTCTATAAATGTACCTAGTTATAAATTTCCTAGTGGATGCCTCGAGGGGAGGACAAAGACCCTTGCATAGCCTGCTAACCAAATAATTTCTTCATGAATTATCTAATACCCAGTCAAATCTCTTAGAAAAGGAGAACTTGAAGCCTATAAGAATACCCAAGAGCCTAAAAACCTCCCCATCTTTGATTTCCTATAGCCTGCTTCCACCATAAGTCTGGGAGAAGACCCATTTGAGCAATTAAAGCTTCTTTTTTTTATGATTGATAATTGACTTCAATCAGATGTCTGCAACATAGCTGGCTAGTACTAACATAATGTCAATACTCAGGGAAGCAACTCGAATGGGGCACGGAGACTCTTTGAGGGTGTCAAGCTCAAGAAGTGAACCTATGGAATAAAGCTATCTAAAGCACTAGCAAATCTATCACTCTCTACTCTGGCAATCTGCCTATGTTCCGTCTCACAACTCTTGATTGTCACGCCATTTTGGCACTCAAATGAAGTCAAAATGCAACGAAACTTTAGGAGGAGGTCTACGAGGTGTAGCGGCACTTTTAACTGAGTTTGTTAGCATTTTGACAAGGTACTAAAATCACGATCCATCATGACCAAGGTCTTGAAAAATGCAACAAATCTATCCAAAAAGGTTTCCCTATGGTCTAGGAACACTCTCCTATGGTTGAAACATCAAGAAAAAACCATTTATGCACTCAAAACAATAGATTTAGCTCGGAGACAGGCCGTCGTGAACCAAATCAATATTCTAGAATGGTTACACTTAAATGAAAGAGCACTGCAATTGTCCAAAAAAAAAAGGGATTACCACAGCTTGAGCAAAATCGATTACAAGTTGCTTGAGAGTAGCCGCTCTCAGTCATACGCTTCAAACTCTCCAAAACTTTAGATAAAGATACAAAGGGTGTGTTCAAACTCACAAAAATTGGGTTTTATACCTAGGGCTCTTTTGGCTAGTGGATGGATTACAAGGCTCAAATCTCATATTCAGAACTCAGAGTTACAAAAGGTGGGCCTAGTAACCCTTCGGCTCATTAATCAGAGTTCCTAATATTTACAAAGATTTTCTAAAAAAAATAATGGGAGTACAAAATTGATGGTAGGTGGTCGATTATTGAGGATGCCCATTTGGTTCATCTGCCAACATTCCCTCTTCCTAGTCATTGCACGTCCTTGTGCAAGCTTGGTCTTCATTTTGATCTTCAGATTTGTGTGTAGCTTTGTCTTCAATAGTGGAAAGCTCTCTTTTCCGGTTCTTGGTGACCACTCTCAACTTTTTTTCCCTAGCCACCATGTCTGCTTCGATTGCTAAATCTTTCAAGGGATTATTTAGGTTAGCTCTGATAGGCAATGTGACGAGCCGAAAAATCCTTCGTTGAATGATGCGCAAAGGCCCATTCACAAAATTTGGAAGTGCCCCTCGCACGACATTTGGCAAAACCCTCTTTTAGACGTTTTTGGGCAATTTCTCTCTCTCTGAGTGTAAGAAAAGGGCAAGTAGACATTCAATTTTTAAGTTTTTGGGCGTTCCAGACGCATTGGCGGTGTCAAAATCTTCAACTTTTAACACTATTTGAAAATTTTGTGAATGTTTTTCATTTCATTGATGATGCAAGCCACATTGAATGAGCAGCGTCGGCCTCGAGAAAAAGAAACATGCATTTTTTTTTTAAATGACCATTTTGAAGGACAGTTGGACCATTGAATGCGTGGATGATACCTTCTTCATATTTTTGTTAATATAGGATTTTTTACTACGTAACGTTGTCTCTTCTCTCATTGGAGGATCTCTTTTCTCTCTCTCTCTCTACTAAAAGGCCCTCCAAAAGACCTGCAAAATTTTCTAATGCAATATGCGGACACTGATACATCTTTGTAATTCTTCTTTTGGTTGGGCTCAAGAGCTGGTAGCAACTTTTGTTTCCATAGAAGTGCCTCCTGCTTCATCACTGGAAAAGGGATCATCTTGTGGCTGAATTTTTGTACCACCTCATCAGGCTTGATCATAAGCAGGGCTGCAAATTCCAAGACTTTCAATTCATATTACATATACTCTTTGTGTATTGGTCTGGAATTTTTTCTATCCACCTCTTGAACTCATCTCTAGCATTCGCAAGCTCCTCTATGCCCTCAAAATCATGTAGCCCACCCTTAGTAGATGTATTTGTTGGTAGATCTATTGGGATCAGGTATACTTGCTTCTAGAGCTAGTTGAGATGGTAGCACTGCCTTTGCTTACTGAGCCCTGATTTCCATTCCTTTTTCTTTTCTTTTTGCAAGCCCAAGACTCAAGAGGCAATAATGACACATGCCAAGAACCTACCGATGGTGCCCTCATGATGTGCCTAAAGCCAATCAAATTGCCTTTAGGGAGGTCCAATGAGAATTCAGATGCATGTAATTAATTAATTAAGCTCTCTCTCAAAGGGAAAGAAGGACACATGTTTAAATGCTACCCCTATTGCTTGAAATGACCATAGCTTGTGATTGGCCAGGCTTGGCAAGGGCCAATAGGGATCAAGATAGAGTAAAGAGAGAGAGGGGTTGACCTAGGCAAGGAAGAGACCTCCTTTTTTCACATTCTACACACACACACACACACACACACACACACACACACACACATTCTCTCATTATGTTGAGCAAGAACTCCATCTCCCTCTCCAAGCTTGAAAATTAGAGAGCCTACACCAACACCTCTTGGCTATGGAATGAAAATCCAACCAAGGGTCAAGCTTCAATGGCATGCTCATCTTCTTTACCATCTATATTACTATGCTAAGCTAAGCTACAAGAGTAATCTATGTTGAGGAAAGTACTTCTTTCTTGTATGATACTTCTTCTTCTTCTTGTTCTTCCTCTTCCGTTCCCTCACTCCTTGCTAGCTCTCTCCACCTTTGAAGGTGTTCGAGGTCTTGGGATTGAGGCCAAGGACAAGTTAATATTAGCTTTTGCAAGTTAGTTATGGGTATGATATTGGTGCATGAATCTTATCATCTCCATGGCATCAACAAGGTCTCAAGGAACACAAAGTAAGTATTGTACGAAGTCTCTCTTCATGGGAGAATCTATTATACAAAAGCCTTTTGGAGGAGGGACCGGCTCCAAGTAAATCCAGTTCTCAAACTATTGTCAATTTCTCTAATTCCCTCTCTCATTTACAAGTATTGTTCATGCCAATCTAACTGGGTATAATGTTCATTTTGCTACCTTCATTATGCTCTTTAAGAATTCTCTTAAGGAAATGCTCACTATTGTTACTTTAATTTTGCTACAATCAATGTTATAGCCATATTCTGTTACATTGGTATGGTATGTTGGTATACTTGTAATGCCCACCTCTTTGAATTTTTCCACCACAATATATGTTGCACAATTTGTAAGGCCCCCATATGAGGAGAAGCTAATGGTGCACATATATTTGGTGGATTCCAACTTTGCACGTTGATGAGATCTCTATTTGTGATCGTGGATGGTACGGAGCAAATTTAGGGCCAACTTTTGGGTCCTCACGGGAAAAAGTCCCCCAAGACTTTTTATTTCTTTTCGCCAGAATATATTGGCCGGACGCAATGGACGGAAGATAATCGGAAAATGGTCGTCTGGTGGCTGATGGCCGGTTGTCCGTGATCTTTGGCCGGTGGCTGGATTTCCTTGGCCATTTGCCGAGCTCTAGGAGGACTTGTCTACCCAAAAGAGGCTACAAATGGGCGCATGGGAGAGTCCTTCTTGGACTTGGATACCTAAGGGCGGTTGCACATGGGCGTTTAGAGGCTCCCTTACATCTATATAAGGAGGCCTTCTCATGAGTAATTTGATAGAATGGTGTGCACACTTGACGCACACAGCACATCCTTGTTGAAGGATTGTTAGCCCCTTGTATTCCTACTTGCTCTAATTGTCTAAATTTCCATCTAAGCTCTACCTTGAGAAGGCACAGGTGGATGATGCCATCACTTTGTAATAATGTGCTAATCTATTTTGATTTTCCACTTATCTACTTTGCATTGTATCTCTCTCTACTTTCCTACTAGATCCTTATTGTATTCCACGTTTCTTACATCGTAGCTGTTTGTTTCTCTTTTCTTGCTTAAGAAGAGAGGTCCTTAAGTTGTCCATGAAAGGTTGGACTTGTTCATTACAAGAGGGTAAGTGGGACAGGGATTTATTATCTCCGTTTGAATGAACTAAGTTCAAGGTACACCATTGGAAACTATAGACTTAATAATGGAGTCTTTTGGGGCTTGCCTTTGGATTTACCATTATTGAGCTACTTGCAAGCACAACAGGAACCATAATCAATTGAGAAATGTTAGACCCTCTCTACTACTCTTTGCAATCAACAGTCTCTAAACCATGGGTGTGGCTACTTGAGAGCTAATTTTCAAAAGTTAAGAAGAGTAACAACTAAAGTTTTGAAGTTGTCAAAGACAAAGTGCTTACCAAAGGGAAAGTTTGAAGATATCTCCCAATGAGTCTATCCACAAGTATGTGGACAAGTTTTGGGATTTACATCTCAAAGCTATAGTCTACCAAAAGATAGACTTCACCGAACAAAAGCAGCAATCTTGTGCAGGACTACCTGAAGATATGGCCGAGTATGTCAACTCTCAAAGGCCTAGTACCATCAATGAAGTGGTTCACCATTCTATGGTCACTTGATAAATCAGTTTCCAACAAGGGGCTAAAAGGAATTTTAAGCCCATGGAAACTAAAGACCAAAATGAACCTAGAGGGAAGAACAATGCTCAAAAATCTTCCCAAGGCAATTCTAGCAACAACAACAACAACAATAATAAGACCAAGGAGAAAGGAGGTTACAAAGGTAAAAATAAACTCTCTCCTGAAGAGTTAGAGGCTTTTTGCAAAGACCATAAATGTTTCAAGTCTAGGGAGCAAGGACATGGCTATCGTTCTTTCCCAAAAAGGAATTCATGCAATGAGACTCCTAGAGCTTCCAAGGTCGAATCTCTTTTCGACCCTAGCTCTACTTACAACTTCATGTCAATGGACTTGGACACTAAGCTGGGCATTCAAGCTTTTGAGATGTGAGATATTGTGACTACCGATGGGGATTTCAAGGTACAACGAGCCTCCATTACTCCTTTAAATGGGAAATTGAGGCTTCATGTCCAAAGCTACGTCGACAAAGAGGAATTTTTCATCTCCCCTCTCCAACATGAAGATGTTATCTTAGGGGCACCATGGTTCAACCGCATGGCTGCCAATATGAAATTCCTTGAAAGGAGAATTTATTTCACATATAGAGAAAAGAATATGTACATAGATGCTAATGAGTCGGGTCGCACTATCCCTCTTGTAAATTCACCTGCTTTTGATAAGTCAATGAAAAGCTCAGTTTTCGCGTATATGATTTTTCTCAAAGAGTCCATAAATGATCCTAATGTCTAATCCAATGGAAATGGTAGGAATCAAGAGGAATTAGAGTTTCTAATTCAATATAGATTCCAAGATTTTTTTAGCGATGACATCCCTAGAGAGTTACCTCCAAAATGGGGGGATGATGACCATAAGATAGAGCTTCTACTTGGGAGCTCGCCGCCTAATAAGCCTCCTTATAGAGTTTCTCAAGATCAACAAAAGGAGATAATGATGCAAGTACATGAACTGGTAGATAAGGGGATGGTAAGGTCTAGTTTCTCTCCCTTTTGTTCACCAGTCTTATTAGTGCAAAAGAAAGACGGCACATACCGTATGTGTGTTGACTATAGAGCACTAAATCGGATTACTATCAAGAACAGATTTCTTGTACCGTGGATAGAAGATCTGTTTGATAAGATACAAGGCTCTACCTACTTCAGTAGGATTGACCTTAAAAGTGGCTACCATTAAGGAAGGATAGTCAATGAAGATATTGTAAAGACCGCATTTCGTACAACATTTGGTCTTTATGAATATCTTGTCATGCCTTTGGCTTGACAAATGCTCCTGCCACATTCAACCTCTTAATGGAAAAAAAAATTAGGCCCTATCGTAAGTTCACTAGAGTATTCTTTGATGATATCATCATGTACTTCAATTCTCTCAAGGAGCATAAGCACATCTCCAGGTAATCTTTCAAGCTTTGAGGGAGAACAAACTTTTCATTAACTAAAAGAAGAGTGAATTTCTCCTTCAAGAGATTCAATACTTAGGTCACATTATCTCTCAAGATGGTATCCACATCAATCCAACAAAGTTAGAGGTAATAAAAGGATGGCCTAACCCAAGGAATTTACATGAGCTATGAAGCTTTATTGGTATGTGTGCATACTATAGGTGCTTCATAGAAAAAATCTCACAAATAGCAAGACCATTACATGACTTGACAAAGAAGAACGTTAAGCATACATGGACTGCAAAAGAGAAAAATGCTTTTGACAAGCTCAAAGAAAAGCTTACCTCTCAACCTATGCTTACACTATCGGATCTCTCAAAACCATTTGAGGTCCAATGTGATGCTTGTGGAGATTGCCTTGGAGCAGTCTTGCTTCAAGAAGGGCATGCCATAGCATATGAGAGTCAAAGACTCAACTCCAATGAGCGAGTATTGGGCATATACAAAAAGGAGCTACTAGATGTTCTACATGCCCTTGATGCAGGTAAGCGTTATCTTTTGGGGACTCCATTCATCCTACAAACAGATCGCCAAAGTCTTAAGTACTTTATGATGCAAACCAAGCTTTCCGACAAACAAATGAGGTGGGAAAATTTTATTTCGCAATTTAATTTCTATATTGCTCATATTGCTGGCAAGCACAATCAAGTGGCCAATGCACTATCACGACAACCAAAAGTAAATGCAATGTCTATAGCAACTCACACAATGATCTATCTTCTATGATAGATGAGTATGCTATTGATCATGATTTCAAGGATATAATTTCAGCCCTTTCCTTAGGAAAGAAAGAAGAACCGTTCACCTTGCAGGATGGTTATCTTCTCCATGGCAATAGTCTATGTGTTACTAGCTCCCTTTGTGAGAAAGTAATGTATGAATCCCATGCTCATCCCTAACCTACTCTTTGAGGATTAGAGATGTATTTCTATTGGCCTACCATGAAAGCAGACATACAAGAGTATGCTTCAAAATGCAAGTAATGCCAGAAGAAAAAGTGTGATAGAGGGAAACAACCTGGATTACTCCAGCCATTTTCAATTCCTAATTCACCATGGAGAGTATATCCATGGATTTTATGTGTGGATTACTTAAGTCTATCCATGGTAATATAGGAATACGGACAATAGTCAACAAGTTTAGCAAACAAGCACATTTTATACCTGTCAGAAAGACTATTAAGGCACATCAAATGAAAACTCTCTTCATAACTCAAATTTTCAAGTACCATGGCTTGCCAACATCAAAATTGTAGGATAGAGATCCTCGAATGACCAATGATTTCTGGAAGGGTCTCTTTGAGAATCTAGGTGCAAGGCTAAATTTCTCTTTGGCCTATCACCCACAAATGGATGGCCAAAGTGATATAGATAACCTTACGATTCTAGATCTACTCAAGACTTATGTTACAAAAGTAGATCAACGCTCACAATGGGAGAAGTACCTACCTCTTCTAGGGTATGCGTAAAATAACAATGTCCATACTACTACATGGAAGGCACCTTTTGAGATCATTGAGGGAAGACCTAAAAGTCCCTTGCTACTTAAGGTACATGGGAAGAACAAGTATAGCTAAGACCTACAAGAATCTTTTCAAAAGATTAAGGAGGTTATATCCATCTCACAACAAAGGCAAAAACCTGCTGCTAACAAGCACAGAAGGGCCTTAATTTTCAAGGAAAATGATGGGGTCCTACTCAAGTCTCCCAAGGCTTGATTGAGGCAAACTATGGGAAAAAATCCTATGGGCCAACAAAAGTATTATGCTAAGCTAGCAAAAAGATAATATGGTCCTTTTCAAATCCTAAAAGCAATCAATGAGATGGCCTATCAACTAAAGTTTCTCAATCATTGGCTCATACATAATTCTTTTTATGGGTAGGGCATATATCAGAACAAGAGAATCTCATTTTATATAGTTCATTTCAAATTGGTATAGAATTGGATAAAACCTTGGTAGCCTCCTTCATGGGTAGGGTATATATCACAATAGGAGAATCTAGCAAAGTTTCCTCAATAAAATTTAGCACAATCTGATTCTCTTGCTACATCATATTTCTAAGGACTTTGACAAGTTAAATGAACTTTTTAGGGCTTGTTCTTGCTCTCTATTGTAATTCCAATGAGCTCTCCTTTGTTGTTGGATGCATTGTTTTTTAGCAAGGTAGCTACTATATGATCTTAGACCCTTCGAGAGATCTATAATTTTAGTAGTGTCCATTTGACTTCAATTTTAATACACTACGTACATTGATAAGGTGGTTTTCCTTGAAGTAATTCTAGTTGAATGCCCAAACTTTGCACATTTATCAATGTGAGCTTCCATGTCTAAGGATTCCCTTCAATGTTAGCCTGTGTAAACAGATTCACGTATAAACCCATTCTTGCTCTAGTTGCTCCCTCCTCTCTATCAACATCTTCACTTCATAGGGTGTTAGGGCATGCGAGGTCTTTGTATCTGGATCATATAATGTCTTCTTGTCCTTGGTCAGTCTTGCCCTAGGCAATTTATCGTAGAGGGATGCAGTTAAAATCCACCTAGCTCCTTGGTCTGGCTGATTACATTTTATGGGAACTTTGAATAGGAATTTTGACATCTCGCTAATCTATGGCTCTCAAGTGTCTTTGTTGGTCAATTTAGTTTTAGGGATTTTTGAAGCCTCAATTAATAGCTAATGTAATTCATTTGTGTACCTTATCAACTAACTGACCTAAGATTTTTATTGGGTCATCATGCCTCTAAAGTTGATAAAGTAATCTCTAAGCATTGAAACTATTTATTTCTTTTTAGTGTCACTGAGCATTGACTTCCATGCCACCCATAAGGTAGTACTCTATTCATACCATTCTCTTATCTGGATAGATCTCATTTTATTTTTCTAGTTCATTGTAGATTGGGTATAGAGTTGGAATAAACCTTGGTAGCCTCCTTCATGGGTAGTGCATACATCAGAATAGGAGAATCTCATTTTATCTGATAGTTCATTGCAAAATTGTTATAGAGTTCAATAAGACCTTGGTAGCCTTATTCATGGGTAGAGCATACATCACAACAGGAGAATCTAGAAAAGTTGACTTAATATAATCCAGCACAATCTGATTCTCTCGCTACATAATCTTTCTAAGGACTTTGACAATTTGGAATAAACTTTTTAGTTCTTGTTCTTATTCTCTAGTTGTCATTCCAATGAGCTTGTGTCAAGGCATGCCAAGTCTTTCTATCTGGATCATATAATGTCTTCTTGTCCTTGGTCAGTCTTGCCCTAGAGAGCTTATGGTAGATGGATGTAGTCTAGATCCACCCAGCTTGGTCTGGCTGACTAGATTTTATGGGAGCTTTGTATAGGACTTCCAACATCTCTTTGATCTGTGGCTCTGAAGTGTCTTTGTTGGCCAGTTTATTTTAGGGATTTTTGAAGCCTCAATTAATAGCTAATGTAATTCATCTATGTACATTATTAACTAGCTGACCTAAGATTTCCATTGGGTCATCATGCCTCTAAAGTTGATAAAGACATCTCTGAGCATCAAACCTATTTCTTTCTTTTTGATGTCAATGAGCACTGACTTCCATGCCACCCATAAGGCAATGGACTATTCATATCATTCTCTTATTTGGATAGATCTCATCTCATTTGCTAGTTCATTGTAGATTGGGTATAGAGTTAGGATGTATTTGTCATATTTCTCTTGTGCGAGCTCCTCTTTTAAGTGCTTTTAGTTCTTCTAGACTTGCCACCGGAGCTGATGACGTTGAAGATGGGGTAGGTGCGTCTTGCATTTCTAAGAGCTATGTCATTGTATTTTTTACTACACCATAATATTCCTTGAGCTTTGCATTCCTTTGCTGCTCCTTTTCTAATTGCTCTTTTGGCCGTTGCTATTCTTCTTGCAACTGACTGATCATCACATTATAATCTTGAACATTGCTTTTCTTTTTTCAGCTCTTCCTTGAGTTGTATCTGTCTATCTTGGAGCTCTTCCAATTATTATTGGAGCCTTAGAGTTTATTCTTTCAATGTTAGTGTCTCCGCTTTGGCATCCTTTAGATCCAGATCCCGTAGACTGGTAATAGTTCTATGACACTTGAAGTGCAGACTGCAGCTTGATGTGCTCTAAATTCTCATCAATGTCAAAATCTTGGAAGAGCCTGGCTCAATCTTCAAAGATAGCCTTTGAGCATGGAGATATTGGCCCTCTTTTTATGTAATCCATTGTTGAGAGGTGCCAGGCTCTATCTCTTTCTCCTTGGATACTTCCCCTCGCTTCTCTTGCTCTTGCAGGAGGAGGGGTAGTGGCCTTGGTAGAGAGGGGTGGCATAGTTTTTGTGTGGATTTTGAGAGGTTCCACACCTCTCTCCTCCCTTGTAGTTCTTCTATCATATTTGTTCTTATTCTTTGAGGAGACCTTCGGATTTGAAGTCATCAGTCTTTTGCTTTTTAGATTCCTCTTGAGCTCTTTGCCCCGCGTTGTACTTAAGGACCTTATGGATGTGTTGCTGCATGGTTCCGTCAAGTTCCACCTTATTTACAACCATTCTTCTTCTGTATTTCTTTATCTTTTCCAGTCTTTTAGCTTTCCTTTGCTCTAGAGGTTTTTACTAATCTTCCTCCTCTTCGTCATACGGATCCTCACTTGTTGCCTCTACATTTCTCTTTTCTTTGGCCAACTTTTAGCTTTGTCCTTCTCTCATTTTTTGGGCCTCTTCCATAGATCTCTAAGTCTAGGAGATTGGAATTTAGTCTTTTGGCTCAGTTGATCTACGCTTTATCCGCACTAGTGGTATGGTAAAATCATCCCCTTTATCCTCATCTTCTTAATCCATCGTGGTTTGGAATTCCGACGGGGTGTCTCTCTTCTTGGGTTTTTCTCACCAGTGAGCTTGATATCCGTCTCTATCTTTTTACTATTTGAAGCTTGCTTTTTAGATATTTCTCCTCGTGTCTTGTTTGTGCTTGATGCCAATGAAGGAGCTGCCACCGCTCAGACCGCATGCTTTGATTTGTGCAAAAGGTCAATTTGTGAGTTGTTCGATGGCAGTTGGTTGATCATCCCCAGGGCTTGGTATGCTATACACGTAAGCATTACTACTATGTTCATGTATGTTTTGTTCCTCTCACTACTCTTCAGGTTGGCCCCGACCAGATTTTCAAGGATGTAATTCCCCAAGTCGTAGCGGACTACTCTTTGCTCAGAAAGCCACATGGCCATGACTACTGCAATGTGAAAATTTGGCTATGTGTAGCTTGGCAGCTTCTGTACCTTGATAACCCAAGATATCAACCAATGTGGAAACTCTATCTCTGAATATACCAAGTCTTTGTATGTGAATTTATGGCCTTGCTGCTTGGCAAAGGCTTTGTCATTATCAAGAGATTTGGTCTTTAAGAGCAAGTTGTGATTGTCAGAAGGTAGGTGGAGATCTTGGTTGATAATATTGGTTGTGATTTGGACCTTCACTGTCTCTCCATCCTTTTCCGTCAATGTAGCCTCGCCATTGTACTGGATAGAGCTCATCAGCTCACGACTCTCTGAAAATATGTACCCCACGGTGACAATCTGAAAAACATGTCCATTTGCAACAAACATTTGGACCCTTCGATGACTTCTTCTTGTTGGTGCAAATTCCATAGTTCCTTTGGACATATTGTTGTCTTTACTTTAGTACCATTCACTGCTTGAAACCTTCTAATAAAGATATTGGCGGGTATCTTTTTCGGTTCCTCCTTTGAGATGTGAGTTTTTTCATTCGATGATATCTCCACCACCTAGTAGGGGGGAGCCTCCCACTGCTTTCTTGGTCATCTGTGAGGCATTTTGTCATCAGAAAATCATTTAATTAGCTCCAGAAGTTGGCAAAAAGTTGTCGAGAAAGTTGAAAAAAATACAAACTTGACCATAAAATGAAGAATGAGCATAACTTGATCAAAAGAAGTCCAAACTTCACTAGTGCATTTAGGAAAGCTACATGCACTAGCTCACAGGTTAGTTTGGCTCATGGGGTCATGGTTCGAGATCCATGTTGGAGCACATATTGAAATTCTGGTGATACCATCTGATAAAGCATGCTTTGGGGATGCTATGTTTCACTTCTTTTTGAATTTGGATCACTGTTTGAAAATTTATGCCACTTTTTGTAAATTTTCTCATACTTAGAGAATTTTGGCATTTTGGCAAAGGTTTTGAAGTTCAAATGACTTGAAACTTGAGGGTTAGTCTAGTTTTTACATTTGGGACCTGATGGTAAACATTTGGTCATGAAAGCTTGTAGCGAGTCATGGATCGTGATCCATGTTCTGCATCCTTTTGGGGTCAAATTTGGGATACTTGTTCCTATAGCATATCCTAGCACACTGGTGAAGTTATTTTCAAATTTGAACAAGTTTCTCCAATTTCCCAAGTTATGGCCCAATTTGGTCCGACTCTGCCATATTTGGTTTTGGTTGGCAATTTTGATCCTTAATGGTGGTCAATCTCTTTGGGGTTTATCTCTTATGATGATTTGGGGTAGAAGTATTGCTCAAGTCATAGCTGTCTGTTGGTTTCTGGCCCAATTGAAGTTTCTTTGATTCCCTTAGTCTCTCTGGAAAATCTAGACCACTTTCCAGCCATTTTCTAACATTTCCTGTGTTACCAATAAGTTCACAAATTTTGTTGACTTTGCATTTAGACCCAAGAACACACTTTCAATCTCTAGCACTCTGACATAGCTGAACTATGCAAATGAAGGACTTTATACAAACCAAGACTGAATCCTTGCTATATTGCACAATTCCTACCTTGTACACACACCTTGCACTCAATTCTAACGAAATCTACATTTGGGGGTCATGGATTGCGATCCATGTTCAACACCCAAATTGGAAAAAAAATTCATGGGTAGTTTCCTGGCATGTTTTCCAAGCTACTAGTGCACTTTTTTCTAGGATTGGATCATTTTTCCATCTGTGGGTCAAAATGACCCTTTGGTGATTGAAATTCTGATTTTACTTGATTTTTTGCAGGGCACCTTTCCTAAGGCATTTGCAATCTTAGTATCAAAAAATTTCCTATTTGGGCAAGGGGGTCATGGATTGCAATCCATGTTCAATAGCCATATTTTTTTGTGATGCCAACAGTGGAGAGGCGCTTTCATCAGCATCATTTTGCACCACTCAGTTTTGCAATTGGAGGTGGGGGTCATGGATCGCGATCCAGGTTTCACCCCATTCGCAGACTGTGATTGTATGGCTTGTGAGGGTAAAGTCATATGTGCCTTGACCAAGCGCCCATGACCAAGAAAACACATCTCTATATTGCTTGAGAGTAGTTATCAAAAGCTGCTCTTCCTCTTTGGTGAGATCCATGGCTATGTATGCCGGTCTTGGTTCTTCCCCTAGTTCAGCAAAATCAATTCTCTTTGCATTCTCAGGTCCATCATATGATGTCCCTATTTCTTTATACTCTTTTATTGGTTGTTCAATCACAATACGTCGGTCATGAATAGTGTAATTTTTGTAGTGAGAGGGTGCATCAACCTTTTTTTTGTTGGAATCCCCTTCACTTTCCATTTCAGTTGTCCAAACCTCTTTTAATGTCCATTTTAACTTTTGGTATTTTCTTTTTCGTTTTGTTTTGGACATCTTGGTTGATGTTTTGGCTGTGTCCTTTGTTTTCTTTTTCTCTGCTTCTTTGAATTTGTTTAAAAATTTGTTAATCTCATGGGGTTTTTGGTGATTTTCTCTCAGACACAGGTATTTTCTCCCACGAGCATGAGATACTATGTGTTGGTCATCAATTTTGGCATTGGTTTCTTGATTTTTTTTGTTGTTTTTCTATTTGTCTCATTTGATATCTCTTTTGTCTCCTCATTTTATGGTTAGGAAACTCATTGAAGATTGGCTCTTCTTGGTTTTTGAGATCATCTTCACCCTCGTTCCCAAATTTTTGCTCCTTGAATCATGGAATTCATCCTCATCATTGTCACTAAGATCTAGAATAGAAACTTCGTCCACTATTTGTTTTGTTGGTTTTTTTTGTTTTAGTTTTCTCTTCTGATGTCAAGATTGCTTTTACCATCTGGAAGGGCATTATGTCGTAACCATCTTTGTCGCAAAAGGTCATGTTGGTCACCTCATTCACACAAACATCTAGAGTTTACAGTACTTTCTCCCATCCAAAGGGTTTAAAAAACTCCTATAGAAATGGCTCTTTCATGTAGTAGTTACTTCTACAAAGCACTCTAGGATGCATTACTCCCTTTTTAGGCTACGTCACTTCAATGCTCCGCACATTCAAACATGCACGTCTTCCATTAATCAAGCAGGCAACTGCATTCTAGAATCCATAGCTACACCAAATTCTTCTAATGGGGTTTTGTTTACATCTCTGTAACTATGATCCTTCGTGTTGACCTTGGTTGTGATACCCTTGTGCCATAGGTAGAGATGGTCGTAGCCCCAATCTTGAACCACTTTGAGTTGATATATGAATGGTTGTAGCCCCAATCTTTTGTTGTTTTTGCCTTTTTCAAATTCAACCACAACAAAAGTATGTTCGTATTCTGTTCTACAAGAGTATACAATAACTTGTTTCAACATTCCTAAGGGTCTTTCCACATATTCGCATGTTAGTTGCAAATTCATGTGTTTCCTCTTGCTATTATCTTTAATACCTTGTACTCTAGCGATAAGGTGGTGTTCCCTTCTTTGCTCTCCCAATTATCACCCACCATATTCACTAGTACATGCTATACTTTGGGTTTCTCAGGTTTATAAGATTCCATGATTTCACCTACAAGTCTATCTTTGAGATGGATTCTCAACCCCAATGTTTTCAGGTTTTTGTTGATTTGTCTCCACAAATATGGTCTAATTTTCAAAAATTTGGCAAGAGTAATGGTGCATCTTACAGGAGAAGACATTAAATTGTCCAAGCTTTTTGTGTCCGTCATCGATGGAATCAAATTCCATTGAGATGCAATAATTCTCACTTTAGATTTTGTTTCATGCTCCCCTACAAAGGATGGTAAGGTCTTTATGGTCACTGGTTTACTCTCCATGAATACTTCCATCCTTGCATCCTCATATAATGACTGAATAGATCTCATGATCCATGCTTATCTTTGGAATTGGTGAAGACAGCAACGTGACACTTCTGTCTTTTTTGTTTTTGATTGTTTCCCATAGTGATTGTGGCCATGATTCATCCACTTTAGGGGTTGGCAGCATCACATGAGATTTAGCCTCATCTGTCGTGTTCGCAATAACCCACATATCCAATAGTCCTTATTTTTTCACTATTACTGGTTTGCTTGTGTCATCAGGATTATTAGCACAGCATTTGAGTAGGTGATCCCATCCACAACCCTCACAGAATCCAAAGATTTTGATTTGTTCGCCCGTGTTGTTTTCTTAAAGTGCATTTGTGCTAATGTTTTTTGGCACATACACTACTTGCTCATGGATTTTCAAGGTTTTTGGATGCACTTACACATTATTAATTGTTTGGTTTCTATTTTGGGGTGCGGATAGGTCAACAGTCTTTGTTCCAAAGTTAGATTGCTCTTCAATCTTGCCTTTTAGGCTTGCAACATAGCATCTAAATGCTCGTTCACCTTCTCAACTAAGACTGATCCACCTGATATAGTCTTTGACTCTCCTCCTCTTTTAGCATTTTCTTTGCTCTCTTGTTTACGTCTGAGTTGTTTCTTTGTTTGGTTTAGTTTAGTCTCCAAGACCTTCTTTTCCCTTAGACTCTTCGCTTTCATTTTGTCCCATTTTGCCTTCCATGATTTCCGTCCAGTCCTCACTAACCCACTTTTGAATTTGGTTTGCTCTAGGAGATTCAACTCATGTGCCACTAGCTGGTTTTTGGCTGCTTCTTGAGCTTGAGCTCTACTCACCCTTTGGACCGGAACTATCAGCTCTGACTCAAATCTACTTGAACAAGGTAAAATTCTAATGACATTGACAATCTCTTTTTTCCCTTTGAACAAGAACATGTTGCATCATGTAAGCCCACATTGGATAATTGTCCCCATCAAGTTTATCTTCAGTAGTAAACATCTTGAACACTTTTGTGTTGTTGTCAGCCATGGAGAGTGTTTGCACTTGATGTAAAAACTACCCAAAAGGAGGAGAAGCAAAGTGGGACAACCCAAAGAATACTAAAAAGAACTTGTTCTGCAAAAAATTAAATTGACAAAAATTTTACACAAAATGACAAAATTGCATACACAGTACTGCTTGTAGTGGAAACGGAGGCCAAAATGAGTATGAATGGAAACCTTGAGCTCCTGACACTTCACCAAAGCTCACCCAAATCTGAGAAAGGGAGCAAGTGCATGCTGGCAATATGCTGCCAATTGTGCCTAGGAGGACACAACTTGCTTTGCTACCAATTGTTAGAAATAGGGTTGCAGGGAGACACACACAGCTTGGAGAAGATGAAGAAGCTCAAGGCACACAAGAGAGAGTAGTATTTCTTAGTGCATAATGAAAAATAAGTTAGCCCTAGAGTGATGGGTGTATATACAATGCACGGGCGGAAAAACCTCCTAGTGAGGGAAAAAATACCCGGGAAGTCGTAAGTGTGTTCACACACATCACTACCACATATATATGATAACACAATAATCTTGAACTTTCTTTATTAGGATAGGTTGATATTTTTCTCTGGGGACTGTTCTTGTCTCATCTCCTCTCTTGTGTTAAACCCTTGATCCCCATTTTTTTAAAGTTCTTATGAAGATCACTTCATAGATGAGGTCTAAAATTTAGCACTTCAACAAAAATTATCATACATTGGATTGGAATTGACAATATAGAATGAAAGTTATCGACATCCAGAGATTCTTTGGCTTTAAACATCTTTATAGTCTTACAAACGAATGATTGTTGTTTATATTTAGTAAAATATGAAGGTGGAGTTTTCAATGTATTTTCTTTTGATTACTTGCATTTTCTAATCCCCAACTCCATTAAAAAACTACATATTCATTTTTGGTTGATCCTAAGGTCTAACTTTAGTCATTCACATGTCTTCAAATGAAGATTATAAAGCAATTCCTCCATCATCCAACATTCTCAATGTTGTAGCATACGTCAAGGACAATTGAGAGAGTCATTTTCTCTAACATTTTTCATACATTATCTAAGTTGAAGACACTCCATTCAAGTAATGAGTTATTTTTAAAGCAGGCTACTATCATGGCATGCCTCAATGGCACATGTGGTGGTGACAATGAAATGAGCGATAGAGATGTTGCCAAAACTTTAGGCCTCCATTGAAGGAATGCCAGTGCTACCAATGTTCGACTCCATCATGAAGCAGAGGAAGGGTCACTTCCTTTTGATGCTTGTCATTGCCCAATGCACAAGGCAAGTAACATCACCAAACAAATTAAGGAAATCATGTTTCAGTTTTGGTTGGCAAAAAATTGCATCTCCCCAAACAAGAAAGATGTTTGGAAGAGGATATGCAAGAATATGCATGTGTTGCATCTAGTTCATCTACTCAATCTGCCTCAGGTATATCCTTTTGAACATGTTGAGAGTGTGTAATAGTGGTTTACTAAGTGCTTGGCCATGCTTCTGGATGTTTCCAAGTGCCTAATAGTTCATTAGAATGTTTTAATGATTTTTACAACTTTGCAAGTGATTACAAATGCTTATGAGTGCTCCATGGTGCTTCCAAGTGCCTAACACTTTATTAACACTTTATTACACTGCTTTAGTGCTTTATATAGCTTTGCAAGTGATTACAAATTCTTTTGAGTTCTCCATGGTGCTTCCAAAAAATTCCACGTTATTTTGAGTACAGCTTAGTGCTTCTAAGCACTTTTAGTCCACTTGACCATGCTCTATAGTGCTTGACAGACTTTTACAAGTACAAGTGCTTTTAAGTGGTTCATAGAGCTTCCAAGTAATTCCATGCCATTCCAAGTGCATCTAAATGTTTTTCTATGTCTCTGAGTGCTTCCAGGTTCTTTTGAGTGCTTCATAGTGATTCTAAGTTCTTCTAAGTGCTTCTAGTGATTCTAAGTACTTCTAGGTGTTTTGAAGTGCTTCTGAGTGCTTCCAGGTGAATAACTTTATCCTTCATAAGAAATTGGATGGAAAATAACTATCCAAGAAGGGTGACTGCTCACATTGTAGAATCTTGATCAAACATTCCAACGAGCTTGAACCATATATTGTTGGCAATCTTAAGGGTTTGAATGGCTAGAGAAATGTCCTTTGTAAGAGATTCTGCAATGGCCGACATTGCTTTTGCATTACAGGCATCCCAATCAACACACAATTTTTGATACTCACCATCTTGAAGGTGGGTGTACCTTTTGTTGGGATCCCTTGTAGGACGGGGCTCCGAGCTGTTAGTTATGTCCCATATGCCTTTTTGCAAGAACCAGAGTTGCATAATCAAGTTCCAATGGGCATAGTTATATCCATTTAGTTTATTGTTGGTGCTCGAGCAAGGGGGGCCATGTTGAAGGTTCAAGATCTGGAAGTTGGGAATCATGCTTGCACTCCAAGGGGTGTCCCCAAAATCTCCAAGTTGCTCCTTCCAAGTCGATCCCCAAAAAATTCTCGCAAAAGGGGTCCAAGATCCTGCGGTCTAAAGCTATCCAAGACAATGTCAACAAGTCCCTCTCTACTGTAAAAAAGTCCCCACCACTCTAACTCACAACGTTTTAAAATGATGGCTCAACATGAGAGTGGAGGGGGCATCAAGTATTGCAAACAGGGGGTGTCACTACCAAGAAGTAGGAGATGGGGTTCAAGTGTGTTTCAACATGCAGTCTCAAAGGGGAGAAAGAGGATGTCACCTACGCCAAGAAGTGTAGCTGGTTGGCATCTCAAAACGCAAACGCAAGGAGCAAATGGCTATTAGATAGTGTCCCTCTACTGTTGGCGTTTCAAAACATTGGCAATGGACTCATTGTTGATGATGGTTGCTTGAGTACAACAAAGGGAGGATATGGCAACGACGCCAATACTAACCGCATTTTCAAATGCAGTGTGTGTGTGTGTGTGTGTGTGTGTGTGGGGGGGGGGGGGGGGGGGGGGGGGGGGGGGGGGGGGAATGGAAGAGATGTCGATAGAGGGTAGTGGAGGATGATGGCATTCACGATGATGAGAGAAAACTTATTCACAACTTCTTCTTCTCAATGCCAAGGCTCTGATACCATGTCAAAGTCAACGATGTGGAATAGCAAAGACAAAGGGGGGGGGGGGGGGGGGGGGGGGGGAGAGAGAGAGAGAGAGAGAGAGAGAGAGAGAGAGAGAGTCTCTTAAACCAATCAACCTTGGAAATGAATAAATGATACAATGTACAATGGGGGCTTTTGGGTGCATATAAACCCATCTAAGTAAATTTCCCTACCTAGACTTTGACAAATAAGCAAAATAAATACCTGAAATCCAAGATAAATTATGGGATCACATTGGGAGTTTCACTTGAGATGCCATAAATTTAACATTCTTAAGGAGGTGTGTATGGTACCTATGCAAGTAAGAATGCAAATCATTATTGAGGCCCACATTGGAAGTTTGGGAGGACACTTCTCTACCACTTTCATTAGCAAGAAGATTCTACAAGGTGGGTTAAGGTGGCAAATCATGATGTCAAATGTTCAAGCTTTCTGCAAGACATGTGATATTTTCCAAAGAATGGGTAGACCCACTACAACAAACAATGACACCATTAACCAAAATTCAACCTCTAGACATATCCACGAACTGGGACTAGATTTTATGGGGCCTTTAAAAAAGGTCACACCCAAGAAGAGCAAGTACATAGTCATGGCAATATGCTATGTAAGTAAGTGGGTGAAAGCTAAGGCACTCCCCAACAATACAACCAAGTCCATAGATTGGTTCATATATGAGCTTATCATATGTTGTTATGGCTATCCTCTAGAAAGTCTCATATCAAAGAACTCATTTTCTTAATGAAACTATTCAGATCCACACTATTTGGATATTCTCCATCAAGCATAAAAAATACACATCTACTATCCTTGATGCAATGGACAAGATGAGACTAATAACAATACTATAAAAACCATTTTGATTAAGATTATCTAGAAAGAGCAAAAGCTTCAGACTACACCATGGGTGTACCAAACAACATATATGAACACATCATATATTGGTGTAGTTGCCTTGTGGAAATAGCTGCCTGCAGATCTAGAAACTCATCTCATTTACGAAACTATTTGGATCCTGATTAAGATATTGTCCATCAAGCATGGAGAATTAACACCATACTCTATCCCAAGATGTAATGGATAGGTTGAGAATGACTATAAAGAAAATTTTGACTAAGATTGTCTAGAAAGAGCTCCACAACTGGGATAAAAAGCTTCAGACTATGCTATGGGCATACCAAGCATCCTACAAGATCACTAATAGAATGAAACCATTTAGAATGGTATATGGTGCAAAGGCTATGGTCCCATTAGAATTTGCAATGCCTAGTCTTAGACTTGCACCTATACATGATATGGATTATAACACTAACCTAAAAAATACATTGAATGACGTATTGAATCCTAATGAGATTAGATAAAGGGAAATTCTAGAGCAGGAGGTGGTGCAAAAAGAGAGAAACCACTGGCATGCTAGCATATTAGAAGTGAGAGAGTTTCAAAAGGGGGATTTAGTTCTATTGTATCAGTCTAAGTTAGTGCCTAAGAAATCCAGTCTAAAGATAGTATTGTCTAGACCTTATGAGGTCAACTCAATATTTTTGAATGGCATAGTTAAAGTGAAAGATTTGTCTAGATTGATGTTACTTGGCTGTTTATAATGGGTCAAAGATCAAGCTATATTACTCAGCACCAGAGGAACCCCAAACACAGCCTACTAAACTATTGAATACATCAAATTTTGAAAACAAAACACTGGATTCATTTCTAATAAGATCGGATCTAAATAACATTGACTAGAGTTTTCCAATTAATGATAGTCAAGAACCTATCTATCATGTGGTACAATAGCCAAACCACCTGGAGACTTAGCCATGCAGGGGCCAATATCTGAAGTGACCAATGGTAGCTAGAGGTGCATTAAAGGGAGAATCTTTCCCAAGAATCACTTGCTTATCATTACAAGGACCGAGCAATCATGTTTGCCACATCAATAATGACTATTATTCTCCCAATGTGTGAATGGAGTGGGGCATTCATGGCTCAAATTAGAACTAGAATGAGATGCATCCATGACCCTAATTCATTTTCATCACCTTCCCTCACACTCACAACACTCTTTGCACAAGAGATCTTACTACAAACACCACCTGTGAGATAGCCTCTATGCTTGTTTTGCTTCCTTCTTCCAGCAACTCTAGATATCCTTCAAGTGAGTTTTCATTCTCCATGCAAGGTACATTGCACTCTCTTACCATGGGGAGAACAAAAGGATTCAAGGCTATGAAGCAGGTGCTATACCAGATTATGAAAGTGGAGTTAAGTACCATCTCTTATCAAGCCATTGGAAAGTATGTGTTGAAAGATGTAGAGAAACAAATACTTAACAATTGGGGAATGAACATTTTGATGAAAGTTGCCAAGATCCCCATAGAAATATCAGTGATATATAGGTGGTGCACACCTTTGATACAGACAAGGCCATTGTAACCATCAACAAGAAGGAGATTCCATTGACTCTTGCTCTCAAGGGGTTCACCTCTTAGACATGTAAGTTACCACATGAGTTCAAATGAATGGGTTTTTTAATTTTCAAAATTTAAAAACTTTAATAGCATTATATTAACAGAAAGGGGTTTTAATTTATTTTAGAGGAAAACCCGTAAGTTTTTGAAGAAAAAGGGGTCATTTTATTACCTTAAGGGTTTTCTTAATACCCCTTGAACGCATGTTATATGAATAGTTTCTTAAAGGTGCACCCCCTGAGCTCTTGCTTTGATTGCACATATTTTCAAAATATCATGTCACTAGAGCGTGATGAAGCAGAAGAGGAAATCTAGAGTGTGGGGTATTCCACTATTAGAATTGGAGCATAGGGAAACATATAAGTCTACAATAGAAACTCTAAGTCTCAAAAAAAAAATGCCACCTATTTATCTAAAAATATTGTCAGCTTCCTATTGGCCACAATACTGAATAAGAACTAATTCTATGATCTGAGTAGAATACTATACCAGAGTGTAGTGGACCATACTAGTAAAATCAAAACTTAGCATATGTTCAAAGCTTGGCATGTCTAACAATTTGTATACTAGACCACATGTGTGTCTACTCATTATAGGCTCAAAGCTTTGGCAGAGAACTTAGTATCACCAGAAGGCCAGTCTTACACTCACAACTAAGAAACATGATCTAGAAGTCAATGAAGAAGACCCATTTGAGCCACCCATCAAGAAGCAAAAGCTGAGAAAATAATTCTGGGATTTTCTCAAGGGAAAAGCAAAGAAAACATTTGAAATATTTGAAGATAAGCAAGTTAAAGGGACAACTAAGTTGGCAAGGTGAGGCATGAGCCCATACTGCCTTAGTACTTCTGCCAGGTTCAACTCTAGAAACAACCATTGAATTGTATAAAGAACCAAGTAATTCAGCTTAGATTAAAGTGACACAGCAGCCTAAACTAACCACAACCATCTTTTTCAATGCACAAGCTATCACAACCACTACAATTGTGGTTCAATGACTACTTGATAGATGTGTTGCAAAAACAACCATTTCTATGTGAATTACAAATGGACACTTCACTACAAGTATATTTACCTTGCCCTATACCTACGATGAAATTTGATAGTGAGAAGAAGGATGTTGACTCCTTAATAGATGGCTATATAACCATTCTCCAAATGGGCTAGAGTACTACAGTGAATGGTGTTGCCCATATGGCTGAATCCCAAGCGAGTTGAGAGTCCAATGTACTTGCCCAAGTACAACTATAGGTGGTATAGGATGACAACAACACCACTACATGGAAATATCAAACACTGAATCTCCACAAACTTCTTCAGGAGAAAAAAGAAAATGGGCAGCAATATAAGAAAGGTAAAGAGATGAAACAAGATTATGAAGAATTTGGATTCATCAACTCCAATCTGGCTACTAAAAAATAGAATCTTATTTAAGAGATTTGAAGAAGAAGACTACTAAATTTAAGTCAACTCTAGACCAAAAGCAAGCAATAATTGATAATTTGAAGGTAGCAAATAGTGTTATGAAGCAATCCATTCTCGACAAGTATATCTAACAATCTTTGATAGATATACAATCTCTTATATCTACCACTCTTTGGTAGATATACCAATCTTTGATATCTACCAATCAGAGTTTTTGAAGCATTGGCATAATGTTGAGCTTTGACGAGCTAAGAAGTATATCTACCAGTCTTTGGTAGATATACCAATGTTGTCAGGGGGCAGACACACTGCTCGTATGTGCTAGCAAAGTGAGAACTAGGCCAACAAGAAAGGTGCCAACCAAGGATGGAGCTTGACCCGTAGGTGCATGGAAACAAATAGATGGGTGTCAATCACCTACTCAACCTTCTAGAGACAATCAATACCAAGGGAAACCATCTCAAAGTAGACTATGCATATAACCGCTACCACACCTACGATGCTTATGCTCTCCAAAACATGACCTAACGTTGTTGAATTGTCACAAAACTCAAGGGGTAACCTCTACACACCTAGAGAACACTACCCTAAAGTCCCTACCTCAATTTACTACTTGCAAACACTTGGTGCGGAAAACGCATATGAAGATAGACCGGAAATTATAGGTCATCGATTTTCAACATACTTAGACCCTAAAGTGTAGTTTAACTCATTGTGAACGCAATGATATATAGCAATCACAAAAAATGGATACACGATTAGAAAGAAAACTCACTTCGAAGCTCGTGGGAGAGCTCTTCGCGAAGAGACTGAAATCGTGCAAGCTTGCCATTGAAGCATAGCTCTCGTCGTTGCTAATCTGATGGTGTACTTGCCTTCACAATATAGCTTTGATAGTGCACATAGAGAGTAGAAGAAGACCTCACTCACTCTCTCTCACACAAAATACACAGTCACGGCATGCTTAGTTGAGCTCAAAAGATGATTAATTCAAAATTTGTTCTTAGGGTTACAAAAATTGGCTTATATACCTCAGCCTTGGAGGTACTAACTCATCAAAATTACCTCCTAGTTTCTACCATGGGTTCAATTGATCCGCATATTTAATAAGTTACGATGTGGAAACTCAATTGAGTCCCAAAAATAATTACAATTGAGTCTATTAAATTAAATAATACAAACATGGTGCAGCTTTTTTGTGTTCCACAGTCAACACTCCCCCCTCGACATCCATGTCACCCCTGAAAGGATGGGTCTTTGTCTTTGTTGGGTCTTTAGACTGGTTCCTTACTGAATAGAATCCATACAATTTAATCATTTTCAAATACGACTCATATTTGATAATGCCGATGCTCATCGTTGGGCCAAAAATCCTACTGTCATAAGTGAATAATCCTATATAAAATGCTTCTTCAAAATCTTGCATATGATAACTTGGTAAAAATGTCACTCTTTGGTAGAAGTGATGTAGCACTTGTGGTGATGACTGGGTAGAGAGGTTGTAGGCCAACTTCTAGAGCATGTTTCCCATTGACATTAGACTTGAGTATGTGGCTTTATGAAACTCAAACACCTTGATGCACGCCAGCAATGTTTTACATATCCTCCTAAGCATTACATAACTCAAGTCAGGGGAGCTAGTGAAAAGCTTAATGACGCCTGTGAGGGTTTTCACCATATAAGCTCCACTTATTCTCTCTCCTTTCTTGGGTTGTGGAAGCTTAGGGTAATTTAGCCAACTCGGATGTTTATGCAACAGCCTTGCATGATCTTTCCATGATCTCATTCTCGGCATTGGGCAGAAGGAGACATCATCCCTGCTTAGTTTGGGTGCATCAACCAAACATACCAGGTATACTGAGTACTTTGTGAGTCAACCCTTTCTCCACTTGGGTTGTGAGATCACTTTTCTCTTGGAGACTGATTGATCTTTGATGTCTCCCTCAAATAGTGGTGTGGCAGCCTCAGTTTGAATTCTTTTATTCATTGCGAGCACTTCAAACTTGAGTAGTGGGTATGGGAGGGATGGCTGCATCCACTCTTCTCTTATCACATTTGTGTTGAACTTTAGTGTTTTGATAGTGTGTAGCATCCGTTGCTCCCATTCTATGGCCCTTCTAACACTTTCTTCAATGGCTTGTTCTATCAAAGTTTGGAGACAGGCCTCCTCTTTTGTTGTTAGCACTTGTCCCTCTTCTTGGATTTGTGGAGGTATCTCCACCATTATCGGTTTCTCTGCGGTGTCTGAATCTCCATAGGTTCTTGTTGGGAATTTATTTTGGAGTCACTTGGACGTGGATCCGTAGTTTGGCCCCTTTTTCTCTCCACTTCTTGCCTCAACTCTATCATCTGATGTTGGGTCAGCTAATCTCTTCTCATAGCCTCTTCTGCTTGATTGACCAATAGTGCTTGCATCTTTTCCGATTCCTTCTTCAATTGGTCATTATCTTTTTGAAGTTCCTGATGATGAGTCTTTAATTGTTCTTTGGCTGCTAAAGACCCTAATGCCATGTGCACTCTTTATCATTGTTCTAAATTTTGCTCTTTTTGGAGTGCTATGATTTAGGCTTCCAAGTCCTACACAGTCTGGCTATCCGCTCCAGTGTTTGCTCTTGGAGCCCTTGGGGTTGCTCTAATCCTTTGTATGGTCAAATCCTAGAGCTCTAATTTGGATTTAAGCTCAAGTATCTCATCTCGTACTGCCTCCAACTCATCTTTTGTTTTCTCTTTTGCCTCGTGCAGGTTGGAAGCTTCTTTGGATACCTCAGCCATCTGGAGAATGAGTGTATCCCTATCTAGTTTTGCTTCCTTTTGAATTTTTATTTGAGTCTCTTGCTCTCTCTCTCAGCTTTCTGCACTCTAAAAACCCCTTCGCAGCTCTTTAGTGAGGTTGTCATGCTCACTTATCATATTCTCCTCGTGTGTTTTGAGCATGCTGCTATCTTCCACCACAGAGAGAGATCATGTTTTGATTTGATCTAAAATTTGGTGTGTAGCTCTGTCATAAAGTCTAATATCTAACCAACCCAAAAGATTTTCTCATATTAAGCTGATCATTTAATGTGGGAGAATAGACGAGAACAAGCATTAGAATATAGACAAGTGCTTAAGGGTCTATCTCAACACGGGGCTGTTAGAAGCAAGCTAACCTATGTAACATTTTTCAAGAGCTTTATTGTTAAAACACTTATTCTTTTGCTAAATCAGGAATATTGTAACTCCTATTTGCCAAGTGGATATTGTAGTCGATGAGCCGGAGATATAAACTTCTAGATTGTATCAATTTATCCTTAGTTAGAGCTCCTATATAATTAGCTTTTGACCAAAGAAACCTTGGCTAAGGTATAAAAGATAATTTTGTAAAGTTATTATTAAGTTTTTGGATAAGAAATACACAGCGTGAGCTAACGGTCGGGGACGAATAGACCTAAACTAGGGAAAACATGAGCGTCTTGTGTAGTTGGTAGCTTGGAAGTAGATTGTACTTGCTACGTACCTTGTAGGATTGTAGGATTAGGTTAGGATTTAAAACTCATCTACCATACTGAAAAAAGTTTTACATCTAACAACTCAGAGAAGAACATATTTCAGAAGAGAAACTAGCACTAGATGGGTTTGAAAAACAAAGGAGCCTTTATCTTCTTCACAAACTGTAAAGCCGATGTATCAGTGATAAGTTAAATCTCAAAAAACTCAACCACAACAGTTCATCAACGGAAACCCAAAATACCAATGGAGAGTTAAATATCAGCAACCGTCATCATTGATATCTACAGCTCAAGAAATCAGTGTGCTAAAGCATCCAAATGGTACAATCAGACAAATAACACACAAATTACAAAGTCTGCTATTTCAAAAATAGCAACAAGAAACCTTGACCACGGAAACCCTTGAGTTAACTACTCAAGACCCAACTCTTGCACCGCATACTGGTTTGAATTGTATTGACATTCAAAGCATGATAGAGCCAACCACGGCTATGCATAGACACAATTGCTCAACCCATGCACATAGTCGTCCTAGAGTACTCCATCTAGGAGGGGTGGAAGGAAACTTCATTAATTAAGGGCAATGTTTGAAGAGGGAGGAAAAAAGTTGGATGCTAACGTGTGGTTTTTTGCAAAATTACCTAATAATTCCCTTAAAAAATCATCAACAGGGGAGCTTTAGTTGATAACATCTCTCAGATGAGTGTAAATAGTGTATATACTATCAGGAATTACTTTAAAAAGTAGCCTTTTTACTTATTTTCATTAATTTTTCTTGATATTGGAGCCTAAAAATGAAAAAATCCACCAAGAAGTAATAAAGTAGTGTTTTCCAATGGATTTTCTTAATTGTTGATCTTTTAATTTTCTTTTTTATTGCATTTTACTATTTTCTTTGATTTTTTCAATAAACATATCAAAAATAAAAAATAAATAGCAAATGAGACTGAAGATATGCTAATGATCAAAAGAACAAGACGGACAGACACAAAAATTTTCAATCAAAACGATAAACTGAAGGGGGAAGCCTAAATTAGGCCGCCAGGCCCATTTTTGCAAATTCTTGTAGAATGAGCTAACGGAGTCTGATTGAGGAAATTTTTGAGTCTAACGTAGATTTCGTGGCCTAGTAGGACTCTCAAGGGAATCTTGGGAAAAACAGTTTGGGAAGTCTGAGTATAGATATCCAAGGTAGCCCAAAATCACCTCATTTCCACTAGTCACTCTTGGAGAAGAGAGCTCTCTACCTTCTCCGTGCGCGATTTTTGGAGTCCACAGTCGTCCATTTTCAGTTCCGTTTCACACAAGACATGAGGGGTAAGTTCCAAACTCATCAAAGAACGTTTCTATACAGTTGAGTAGCAAGTCTAGGCCCAAGAAAAAACCCTAGAATCTCAGCTGTGTACGAATTCCTACGACACAAAAACGACCATAGCGGCCTATCGGCTCAACTGAATTGGACGAGACTTGAATTGTAGGATGCCCTTAGATAGGAGAACACTTCCATGTCATTAAATAACCATTTGGCAGGGGTCGAGGGGGTCCCCAAGTAAATAATCTAGGTTTTTGCCACATGCCAAAATTAAATTCTGGCTCCACTGGCAGCTTATAGACAAGGTCTATACACAATGTACCTAGACGGTTTCAAGAAAACAGTCAAGGCAAGCTCTCTAATAGTGGGAAACAGCTCAAAGACTACAAAGTGTCAAATTTGACATATGAAGTCAAACTAACTCCGAATGAGCCCAAACTGGATGAGTAGCATCAAGACTATGTAACAGACAAGTCCATGGCTTCAAAGGTAACCAGACAACTCTAACACCAAGTAGTAACAAAAAACGGTGATTTTAGAGTCGACAAGAGCACAAAGTGATGCCAACACGACCAAATCTTACCAAACTTATTTTAGGACTTGTTTTAGATGTAATGCAGATGTGTAGGTCATAAAATTATCTTTTCAAGCAAAAAATGTGACTGTAATTAATTATCACGATTATTTACTTTTGTGCACAATTGGCTTGAAAATCATCATTTTGCTTCACCTATCATTTTGCTCCCAAATGATTACGTTTTTAACAAAGAAACCTTGGCCAAGGTATAAAAGCAAAATTTGTAAAGTTATTAATAAGTTTTTGGATAAGAAATACTCAGCGTGAGATAATGGTGCTCACTTCTCTCCTTCTCATGCTTCCTACTCCCTTGTCGGTTGTCATATTGCAGTGCCGTCTGTTGCATTGCAACCACATGTGAGAGCTTTACGCATTGACGTAAACATATCATGGTAAACCATAGCTTTTGGCATCGTTGACCCGCAGTCTAGTTTCATCATAAGTAGGAAGTTAAACTAGGAAATCACAAAATAAGCATAGGTGGGGCATTAGGGCATCATTGCTAAGCATTTGATGCATTCCGGGTCAGAAACGACTAGGTAAAAATCTCACTGCTACTGTTAATAATCGCATTTTATGCACTTCTTCAAAAGTGAATTTGAAACCATAAGCATGTACGCTTAGGTCTTATATACTTGTCCTAGAAGTTTTGTAACATTCAGATGTCGTTTGATCCCATAACGATCATGTTTTGTTTGCCGATTAGTGACTAGCTTTTGATGACTTAGGTCATTTGAGTGTAGCTTGTGTTAGATGCGAGTTGTCTGTTATTTTCCAAGAGATTGGCACCCTCTTGTAGCCTCCATGCACTAGTTAAGCTAGCTGCAATAAGATAGGAGTGAGTTAGGAAACCCATCCACATTGGCCAATGGTAAAGGGGTCCAAATGAGAGATGATCTACCAAAACAAAAGGCTAGCTAATGGAGCTTAAAGACCTTAGGGTTAGCTTCATTAAAGACCTCCAATGGTTAGTGTTAAAAGTCCTTTGACCTTAGATAAGCTAGGGTTGAGCTTGAGGTGGGAACCCGGCCCATGCTTGTCGTGCTTGCTGACTAAGGTGCTTGTGGTGCTTAATGACTAAGGTGCTAAGGTTCTCCGTGAGTAAGGTGCTTGAGGGTAAGGTGTTCTACAAAGTCAACATAATCCCTACTCATAAGGGGGCAAGCCCTAATTGTAGGGCTAGAGAGAGAACACACACACCCTCACACAAGGCAACTTGGTACAAAGAAAGAAAATAGAACACTATTCAAGCTCCTCTTCATGTTTCCCTCATGGTGTGCCTAAAGCCTATTGGTTGGCCTCCCAAGGGGTCCAATGATAAATTAGTTAATTTAATTAATTATTTTTGCATTTATCAAGTCCTCTCTCTCAAAGGGGAAAGGGGGACACTTTTCCCAGCGCTACCTTTGTTGCTTGTTATACACTAGGCCTGTGATTGGCCAAGCTTGAGGAGGTCCAACCAAATGCCAGAGAGGGCAGAAGAGGGGGTCGACCAAAGCAAGAAGGGGTTAGCTTGGGAGGTATTCTCTCTCTCTCTCTCTCTCTCTCTCTCTCTCTCTCTCTCTCTCTCTCTCTCTCTCTCACACACACACACACACACACACACACACACACACACACACACACACACACACACACACACACACACACACACACACACACACTCATTGTGTGAAGTGCAAATTGCAAGAGCTCCATCTCCTTCTCCAAGCTAGTAGAGAAGTTGAGAGCCTACACCAACACTCTTGGCTATGGAATGCAAATCCAATCAAGAGCCATGCTTCAATGCTTAAGCTTGTCATCTTCTCCATCTTCATTACTATGCTATTATGTATGCCAGCAAGAAGAGTGATGATAATTGAGGAAATACTTCTTTCTCCTATGAATGTTTCTTCTTCCTCTTCCCTACCCTCACTCCTTGCTAGCTCTATCCACCTTTGAAGGTGTTTGAGGCCTTGGGACTGAGGTTGGGGATAGTTAATGCTTTTTACAAAGTCTATGTTATGCTCGTGCTGCATGAAGCTTTCCATCTTCATTGCATCACCTAGGTCACAAGGAACACAAATATTTTATTGTACCAAGTATCTCTTGATGGGAGAATCTATAATACAAAAGCCTATTGGAGGGGGGACCGGCTCCACATAAATCCGGTCCTCAATTGTTGTCAAGTTCTCTAAAATCTCTCTCTTGCAAAAGTATTGTTCATGCCAAGTTAATTAAGTACTATGTTTATGTTTCCACCATCAATTAAGTTCACCCTCTATGTTATCAAGGTAGTCTCACAAAAATGCTCTCTTTAATCTTCCTAATTCGGCTATTCTCAAAGTTCATAGGCCATTTCCATTACATTGGTATTAGAGCTATTGGTTTCTCTTTTCTTGCTTAGGTCCTTAAGCTTTCCATGAAAGGTTGGGCTTGCTTATTGCAATAAGGTAAGTGGGACAGGGATCTACTATCTTGGTTGAGAAGGAATTGGTTGAGGTACATCGTTGGAAACTACAGTCTTAACAATGGAGCCTCTAGGGGCTTGATTGAGCTACGAGCAAGCTCAATAGGAACCATAATCAACCAAGCAATGTTAGACCCTCTCCACTAGTCTTTGCAACCAACAGTGTCTAAACCACGGGTGTGGCTTCTTGAGGACTGATTTTCAAAGGTAAAGAAGAGTAGCGAGTAAGGTATTCGAGGGTACCAAAGCACAAAGTATTATGTACATAAGTATAATTAGCATGGCTAATAATAACCAAGAGAGTAGAATGAACATTGATAACTTTGATTTTGCACATGAAGGTGCTAATGATGATGCCCCCATGTTTGTCAATTATCTTGTTACTAGGTTGTAGCAAGCTATGGGCAACCCTACTTTGCAAGCCAAAGTTACTCAACAACTTTGTGTTTATGGGATTTCCCTTCTTCTCCAAGAGGAGAGAGAGCTTAGGAGGCCTCTTGATGAGACCCCCAAAAGAAGACTCTCTTCCATACAAGATGAGGAATCCAAAGAACGAGAAAGTAATGAATCCCTAATTTCCTTTGAAGATATGGCTCCACAAAGACGGCAGTCTAGATGATCGCCAACTCCTCCCAAGAGGAAATAGTCAACACACAGTCCTTCTCCTCATCACCCCAAAAGGGAAGAGAGGAAAAATAGGAAGAAAAGGGCAAGAAAGATATCACCCTCTTCTCATTCTTCTTCACCTTCCTCCTCTTCCAACAAAAGCTATGGCTATTCTCCTAGAGAATACAAGAGGGGAGGACATCGCAAATATTACCCTGCATGACAAAGGTCCCAAAAGCTCAATAACTTCAAAGAGGCAGGAAAGAGTATCTCTTTTCTCACCTATGATGCCACCTTTTGTGCTACCAACAAAGTATTGACCTTCATCCAGCAATTTGATACGGCCTTTGGGGATGAGGGCTTCATGGAGTCCTCCAAGCTACGCCATGTAGCTATGCACTTCTAGAAATTGTCTCTTCAATGGTGGGCTAGCCTTCATGGCAACAGCAAAGCCCCAACGACATGGAAAAATCTACGAGTTTCCATCATGAAGCAATTCCTTGCAAGCGATGCAAAGGATAAAGTGCTTACCGAATGGTGGAGTTTGAAACTTCTCTCCCATGAGTCTATCCACAAATATGTGGAAAAGTTTTGGGATTTACATCTCAAGGCTATTGTCTTTCAAAAGATAGACTTTGCCAAGCAAAAGCAACAATTTTGTGCGGGATTACCTAAAGAGATCGCCGAGTACGTCAACTCCCAATGGCCTAGTTCTATCACCGAAGTAATCCACCACACTATGGTTGCTTTGTGCATCAATTTCCAAGAAGGGGCTAGATGGAATGTCAAGCCCATGGAAAGCAAAGACAAAAGTGATGCAAAGGGGAAAACTAATGCCCAAAATTCCTCCAAAGGCAATTCCAACAACAGCAACAACAACAATTGATCCAAGGAGAAGAGAGTTTGTAAAGGTAAAGACAAAGTCTATCTTAAAGAGCCTGAAGCTTTCCACAAGGGCCATAAATGTTTTAATGTGGGGAACAAGGACATGGCTATCATTCTTGCCCCAAGAGAAATGCCCGCAATGAGACTCCTAAAGCTTCCACTATCAAAGCTCCAAAAGAGGATGCTCATTGCAAAGGATCACCTCTCTCCTATGCTTGGGGAAAGTTAAGGGAGCATGATGCCTTCATCCTGCTTGACCCTAGCTCTACTCACAATTTCATATCAACAGAGCTGGCCACCAAGTTGGGCATTCAAGCTTTCAAGATGGGAGATACTATAACGACCGACATAGCTTTCAAGGGACAACAAGCCTCCATTACTCCCTTGATTGGGAAGTTGAAGCTTCATGTCCAAAGATATGTCAACAAAGAAGACTTTTTCATCTCTCCTCTCCAACATGAGGATGCTATCCTAGGGGCACCATGGCTCAACCGCATGGCTACCAACATGAAGTTCCATGAAAGGAGAATTTACTTCACCTTCATGGCAAAGAACATGTATATAGATGCTAGTGAGTTTGGTCGTACTATACCACTTGTAAATCCTCTTGATTTTGATAAATCAATGAAGAGCTCAGTTTTCGCATACATGATTTTTGTCAAAGAGTCCCTAAAAGATCCTAATGTTTCATCAAATGTAAACAATAGGAATCAAGAAGAGTAAGACTTGTCTAATTTTCTAAAAGTATTCCAAGATGTCTTCATCGATGATATCCCTATGGACTTACCTCCAAAATGAGGGGATGATGACCATCAAGTTGAGCTCCTACCAAGAATCTCACCACCTAACAAGCCTCCTTATTGAGTTTCCCAAGATCAACAAGAGGAGATCATGATGCAAGTACAAGAATTGGTAGACAAAGGGATGGTGAGGCCTAGCTCCTCTCCCTTTTGTTCTCCAATCCTTTTAGTGCAAAAGGAAGATGGTACATACCATATGTTAAGCACTAAACCATATCACTATCGAAAAGAAAATTCCCGTACCTTGGGTAGAATATCTGTTTGATAAGCTAAAAGGATCTACCTACTTCAGTAGGATTGATCTTAAAAGTGGCTATCATCAAATAAGGATAGTAGATGAAGATATCTTAAAGACCGCATTTTGTAACGTTTGGTCTTTATGAATATCTAGTCATGCCTTTTGGCTTGACTAATGCAATAGCCACGTTCAATCATTTAATGGAGAAAACTTTAGACTCTACCACAAATTCATTGGTTCTTTGATGATATCATCATCTACTCCAAATCCTTGGAGGAACACAAGCAACATCTCCAAGTGATTTTTCAAGCATTGAGGGAGAATAAGCTTTTTCTCAATCAAAAGAAAAGTGAATTTTTCCTTCAAGAGATTCAATACTTAGGTCATATTATCTCACAAGATGGTGTCCGTATGGATCCATCAAAGTTCGAGGTAATAAAAGAATGGCCTAATCCAAGGAATGTAATGAACTAAGAAGCTTTATCAGTATGTGTGCATACTATAGACACTTCATAGAAAAATTATCTCAAATAGCAGGACGACTACATAACTTAACAAAGAATAACATTAAGTACTCATGGATTGCTAAGGAGAAAAATGCTTTTGACAAGCTCAAAGAGAAGCTTACCTCCCAACCAGTCCTTATGCTTTTGGATTTCTCAAAGCCATTTAAGGTCCAATGTGATGCTTGTGGTGATTGCCTTGGAGCAGTCTTGCTTCAAGAAGGGCATGTGGAAGTGTTGTTTACTTTTGCAGCCGCTTGCTGCATACATGAAAGTATTGATTATATAACTTGCAAATCTTTGCTTCCCTTGGATCCTCTAGGTCTTCAAAAGTGGGGTTGGTTTTCTTGTGAGAATAGACCTTCACTTTGTCTCTTCTTTCTTTTATTGAGCTTTCAGCATTGTGTAGCCCCAAAGCATCTGCAATGATTTGAGGGGTGGTTATCACCTGAATCTTCTGACCATCTAAAAAAATAATCACCAATTTGCCGTCTTTTTGAATGGAGATGGATACCTCATAAACTCTTTGTGTATCCACACCCACTGGTTGGGTGTAAAGAAGTTGTGCAAATCAACTTTCTCCAGCTGGTTGAGGGTCTCTTCCTTATTGGCATAGTCCATGATTTCTTGTGGATTCATGGGGATATCCACGATGTTTCCCTCTGGGTCTCTGAATGTTCCTTGGTAAACTATCAGTCCTTCATTTTCCAGAGTTCCTTCATCCACCCAAGCCTTTGCTGGCTTCAATGTCTCATTGGGGATTGTATAGGGCTCTGTTGCTGCAATTATGTCTCTCAAAACAAGTCTCTTCTTCTTTGTTGGCAATTTACTGGCTTCCATTGATCCTGTGCGCACTCCAATTCCAAAAGTTAGCGTCTTTCACAAAATCTGGCAATTTATTAGCTTCTAGCTATCCAAATGACTTCAAAACTGAAAGATAAGCTAACTAGGGCCTAACGATGTTATTCATGTGCTCAAAAATGCATTTTGAGTGGAAATTTATGCTATGAGACATCATCCGCGTATGTCCAGGGGCTCATAATGAGGTGATTTTTTAATGTGCATAGCTCATAGCATGAATATCATCTAGATTTCAATTTGTATGTCATTTGGGCAAGTTGTGACCATTAGAACTCCTTTCAAGCCTTGAAGTTGGCTTATGGCTCAGTTGTGAGCAAGTGATGTTCAAATGGGATAAACTTGGTAGATGCTCTCACAATCATGTAATGAAGGCTTAGATAGGTCAAGTTGTCTGCTAGATTCATCTTTAGTCTATGGAGACATCATACGTGTATGATGTCTACTTTGTCAAAAGGGGCTCAAACTTGTACCAAATCTCAGTTTTAGCTTGGCATAGACTCATGTGTATCATACTTTGATTTGGAAATGTTTTCATGTGCTTGAAGCCAAAAATAAAGTAAAGAGCTTTTGAGTTCCGAAACTTGGGTTTGGATGGGTATAAAGAATTTAAACTCGATGGAAAGAGAGACGTGAGCTTAGAATGATGGGATAAAGGCATTGGAAGTGAAAAATTTCCCCAAATTGGTCATTTTGGCCTCTGGAGACATCATACGTGTACGATGTCTCTTTTGAGATTTTTGGCCCAAATTTGACCTGTAGGTAACTCTCTGATCATCTCAGATTTTGATTTAGAGGTGGATTCAAGTGGTTGGAGCCATAGATTGTGTCTTAGGCCAATATTTTTTGACTTTGGGGTCTAAGTGATCACAAGATTGCTCAAACCCGTCCAAATTGAACATATGGCTTTTATACTATGTGGTGAGCATGCTTATGATGAAAAATGTTGAGTTTGGCATCTGTATGAGTGAATAGACATCATACGTGTATGATGTCTACTGATGAAAATTTTCTTGAAACTTATGGGATAAGATGTCCATAGACTTTGCATGGTGCCCATAGCCTCAGGTTTGAAATTGAGCTTGAATGTCAAAAGCCATGAATGGGGTTTGTGCATCCAGATTTCCACCTTGTGGGTAAATATAGGTCAAATGATATCCAAATGTGATGAAAATTTGTTGGCAAGCTGATAATCATGTGGTAAAAGTGCTAAAAGTGCTGGGGTTGTAAAAAACACAACAACATGTCAATTTAAGCGGGCTAGACATCAAATGCATATGATGTCTAGGTTGGCTTTTTTGGCTCAAACTTAACATATAGCTTGCCTATCATGTGTACATTACTCTAATGTACGCAAATATGAATTTGGACAAGTGTTCATGTGCCCAAGTCCATAGAAGGTGTTTTCAACTCTTTGATTAGAAAAAATGAGGAGTATGATTATCAAAACATGCCCAATGGTGACCAAACTTGGTGTAGAGGTTGTGTGTGCCATGATAAACAAATCTGGATACCCAAAATGTTGACAGGACTGCTCTATGACAGGTCTAGACATCATATATGTATGATGTCTAATCTTGTAAAATGGATATTTGAGAATTGGGGTATGATGTATATGCTATGTGCATGCTTTGTGTCAAGTTTCTCTGAGTTTGGAGCCTTTTCCCATGGGTCCATATTTTGCCCAAGGAATCCAACTTAGCCGTTTTTGGCTAAATGGTGCCTTGATGTGGTCCAATTTGCATGAGACTTGGTAAGTGAGCTATATGATGCATGGTGAAGAGGCTGGTGCAGAAAAAATAACATTTGCATGTATAAAAGTGCCAGCCAGACATCATACACGTATGATGTCTAGGATGCAAAAATCAGGCTCTAATGCATGGGGGAGATGTGTGACAATGCCCAAAGACCTAATTGCTAGTTTTCAACTTGAAAAGTCAAATTTTTAGCATAGAAATTTCCTTTTTGTCATTTCAGGCTCTGAAATGGATTTTTGCATTTGGGGATGACTTTCCACAATGGTTCTTCTTGAGCTTGATCACCCAAGCTTGTAGATGCAGTGATGCACCTTTCCATGACCTAGGTGTAGTCTTTGGCCTTATGGATACCATTTTTGGTGATTTGCAAATTGCATCTTTTTTGAGGAGATGGATGGTGATGATTTTCCTTGATGTTTGTGTTGGGGTTAGGCCAACTTGGGTGGTGATGATTTCTCTTGATGTTTGTGTAAGGGTCAACCCCAACTTGGGCGGGCGTCTATGTGTAAATCTCTTTGTAAAGACTTATAAGGCTCACTACAGTCTAATTGAAAACTCTCTTTCATTTGCTCCTCACCGTATCTTATCTTCTCCTCTCTTATCTGCTCTCTCTAGTTTGATTGCTCTCCTTGCCATGTCCGTGAGAGAAGGAGTTCGCTTCCTGTTGCAAGCTCCACAAGTGGTATTAGAGCAAAGGACATTCCAAGCCAGAGAATTGTAGCAAATAAGAGGTTGTGAAGGTGTGAGGAGTTTGTAGAGCTTGGGTCTGTAGCAGTCGCAGGTAGTAGCCTCGTGTGTGACAAAAAGAGATCGAGCAACATCAAGAAGGGCAACCTCAGGTGGGAGCTCAACCCTCCAAGGGCTAGTAGTAGAGAGAGCTGCCTCAAGTAGATGAGCATGAGAGTGATGAAGACTATGTGGAGCAAGTGTATGAAGGTTCTTTGGTGCATTACTATCCATAGGAAAGAAAGATATCTAGATTGGAGAAGAAGTTCGAGTTTATAGGTGTCATGCCTGTCTTCCTTGGATTTCAAAATTTCATCGGCACAGAGGTATGGCGAGTGGCCATAAATGAGTTTCTTGCCACAACACTCTTGGTGTTTGTGAACACAACTGGGGCTCACATGCTTGCAGGCAGGCTTCACATCCAACACAGGATGGCAAGAGCGAGAGAAAGCAAGCACAAGCCTATGGGCGAAGAAGGCCTATCGGTGGGCAGATTGAGCAGGCAAAGCTGGCGGGACAAGGAGCCACGGATTTTGATGATTTGTTTTTGGAGTTGCCACAATAGTAGAGAAATAGAAATGGTGCATGCACACGTTAGTGATGACGAGGGTGTTGATTGTGCAAGCAATAGCTACTTTGCGAGTCATTATCAAACTTTTTCTTTATTAAACTAATTCTTCATCTTAAGAGGTGATTCACACAATTGGTCAATATTCCTACGGGTGTGTATGCATTTGGCACTTACACAAAATTCTCAAGCCAAAGAACCATATCTTATGTACAATCTCTATGTCTCAAAAACTAAGTTGTCATGTATGTGATTTCTAGACACCATATGATGTAGGCTTGTATGTAAATACTGTTTGGGGATTAGACACTACCACAACAATATGATGATGAATGATTATGTAGGTAAGACCTTCCCGATGCAAATCCCCATCCCTTATAATCATTCATCATAAGGTTAATGGGTAAACCTAAACCCGAGGTTAGCTAGAGTATACCAAAAACTCTAGGGTTTGGGTGTAAACCAAAAACCCTGCGCATGATGGTAGCTCGGTAGTGAGAAAACCTAAAACTCATGGTTTATGAGTATACCAAAAACTTGTGGTTGAGAGTAAAGCTAAAACTCTGTGTGTCATGAGAGTGTGAGTCAAGTTCTAGGGGGTGTTGAGACAAATATTATGCTAACTTTGGCTGAAGGGGATGTTTGTGTTGGGGTCAGCCCAACTTGGGTGGGCGCCTATGTGTAAATCTCTTTGTAAAGACTTATAAGGCTCACTACAAGATACTTGAAAAGTCTCTTTCATTTTCTCCCCACTGTATGTTATCTTCTCTTCTCTTCTTTGCTCTCTCTAGTTTGGTTTCTCTCCTTGCCATGTCCATGACAGAAGTTCGCTTCCTGCTGCAAGATCCATAGTTTGCCCATATGTTTTGGTTTTCGATGGCATGTCAATGATGCCCGTGAAGTTTGGTGGCAAACGGGTGCACCGTTTGGCCGTGAGAGCCAAATGACGCTTTGCATGTTCAAAGCCAAGTTTGATGTTCTGGCCCACTTCTGGTAGTTTGACCATGGAGGCAATTACATGGGCTTGTAGATAACCTTGAGGAGCACCTACTCATGAAGTTTGGTTCCAATGTGATGACTTGTTCCAGATTGACTTCTACAAGCTCCGAGAAGTCAGGGTTTTTCTAGTTGACCTTAACCAACATCGGAGGACATAGACGTGTTCATCTAGCCTAGGGTTAACCCCCTATCAATTCTTGTAGATGTGTTCATCTAGCCTAGGGTTAACCCCCTATCAATTCTTGTAGACGTGTTCATCTAGCCTAGGGTTAACCCCCTATCAATTCTTGTAGACGTGTTCATCTAGCCTAGGGTTAACCCCCTATCAATTCTTGTAGCTATCGGGTTAGTGATTGTTGAGTTACAATGCCATTTCAATCTATTCCCCGTGATACCACATTGCCTCTTCCATAGATTTTTCACGTTGACGTTAGCATAGAGCAAGAAGAGTACATGGTAATGATCCTACCTCTCATGTCTGGCACCAGTTGGTGTCCCATGTGCATCATACAAAGTTGTAGAAGATCCAAGATCTAGGTCTCTCAAGCTCTCTCTAACTCTGAATAGCGAAAATGAGGTAGTAAGTGGGCCCCAAAATATCTGATATTAGGGGTCCTCAAGCCACTTGCCACAAAATTTGACATGTACTTCTATCTTGTCATGAAAAGCATTTTAGGCTTAAAAATTTCTCCATTTGGACTACGTTTGCCCCATTTTTAAAAAAATTATCATTTCATCCAAAAACTGACCAGATTGGGCTTTTCGCCACTTTTTCCATAATTGCACCCAGACTTCACCACATGTTTCCCTTGAATTATTGGTCACTCTTTTTAGTTTTCTTTTGTCATTCCGTCTCCATCTCACTTGATTTTTCTATTTTTCTTTATTTTTCTCTAGATAATTAACAAAAATAAAAGAAAAGTAACTAAATTAACACGAGATATACCAATTAATTAAAATAAAGAAAGAAAGAAAATAAACCATTATGTACATCATCTGTGAGATTTTTGGCCAAATTGCTTTGTTTTTCTTACTTTTTTGCATTAAAGTTGTTATTTTAATATATATACACACATTGGGCCTAGAGCTTCATTTCTGGCATTTGTCCTCATATCTCTATAGAGCCACATTAGATAATGGAATTTATACTTGGGTTCACCAAAAAATTCATGCAATCAAACACAACAAGACCCAAAAACATAGAAAAGAGTGCCCTTTTAGTAGTTTCTTAGTCTGCCGTGTTCGCAATGAGAATGCCTCCCCCCCACCTAGTCGAAGTTATCCCGAACGACACTCTATCTCCCTAGGGTTTGTGTTGTGCATGGGTATCAATCTATGCTAACGCAGGCCATGTAATGAGGCCCTATATGCATACTCGGTCAATGCATGGAAAAATTAATGTTGTATGAGAGGAGGGTATAAGCAATTTTCTTATTGGGATTTCATGTTGAGGTTTCTTGTTATGTTAGTACCAATAGGAGAGCGGTGAAATAAAAATCTTCCTAATTGTAATTATGTTGCTCGTTGTTTGATTGACAAGGTGCTTGTGTACTCCTGGTCCATGGTGCCGCTTTTGTTTGACAGTCTTGTTTGAATCCAAGATCCACATATGTCATTTTTGTTGGCCTTTGTTTAAATATCCAAAATTGAGTTGGTATTTTGGAAGTTGGCTCTAATTTCTTGGCTACCCATATCTGCTTCACATTTTGTCTTTGGAGGATGGCTTTGGTTTTGGTGGGACCTGATGGGTTTGTACTAAAGGGAGTTCCTTGTTGTGTTGCTTTGGAATCCAGACTTGTGCTTGATTACCTTGTGCAGCAATCAAATTCTTTGATACCTGAGTGTGTTTTTGGGGTTTACCATTTGTCTTTATTGAGGTACTTATAAGCTTGGTATACTTAAATCAAGGCAACCTCTGCCTTCTTAACCCAAACTTGCTTCGGTGTTGTTTGTAACTACAGTGGTGGCTGTGGCATGGTGGGTTTTTCGGATAGATCCCTTGGACTATTCTCGGTCCTCGGCTCTGCAATAGTAATCTTCTTTGTTTTTCTCTTTGGAATGCATTGCTGATATGTCGTAAGAAAGGGTTGTTTACCCTTACCTTTTAGGTCCATTACCCATGGTTTGATGTTTTTTTAACCGCAAATGGAACCACTTGGATTTCTTTTGCATGTTGAATGTTGACTGTATAAGAGCTCCAATCAATCTGTACATTGTACTTTCTCTGCCATGGCTGATCGAGCAATAATGAATGTTCCACTAGCTTACATTCTTCCACATAAAACTTATGTGGATTGAGATATTGCTTAATCTACACATGTATCACCGTCCATCCCATTGCCTTGATTGAATGCTCTAAATAACTTTGAATGTCCTATTGTGTTGGTTGAAGCTCTTTCTCAAGTGTAAGCTGCTTGTATAGGTTGTAGGAAATAAGATTTTGATGAGCTACAAAATCTAGGATGGCACTGGCCTCCACTTGATTACCTCCAAGCTTGACTTTTATTGTTGGATCCACCGTATGCTCCTCTTCAAAATCTATCACTTTGATTACATTGACCCATAGTGGTGGTCCTTGCTGTTGTTGTTGCCATTGAAGTTTTTGTTTTGCCATGCACTCCTTGGCTTTGTCTTGAGCTTCTTTGACTTTGCGTTGATTTTCTTGAGACCATTTCTTTTTGCATGTATTTGTTGAAGCATGTTTTGGGTTAGTGGTAAATGATACTTTTTAAGTAGACAGCCACCACTAATCCAATTAGGCATTTCTTCACCATCCAATGTAGAAAGCTTGACAGCCGCACTTGGTGATATATCAGTGATCACCAAGGGTCCCATCCCTTTCTTTTTAAGCTTCTTAGCATGTTGTTTCAACGTATAAACCAGGACGCAGTCTCTTGTTTTAGAATCTTTTGAGCGTACATACTTATCAAAAAAATTCTTTTGTCTTCTTTTTTAAGCATAGATAGAAGCTAAAACTTTCAAGCAAAGCTCATCTAGTTTCTCTAGGTCATCAACTCTTGAAGACAATTTATGGCCTGTCCATTCGAGTTGTTTAGCTACTCATAGTGTTGGGATCAACAACTCCATAGGCAAGATCGCATTCAAACCAAACACCATGTTGTACGGTGTTGTTCCAATAGATGTTTTGTAAGCTATCCTATAAGCCCACATTGTAGAGTGTAAATGCTGGTCTCAATCTGATCTTGAATCTGATACTATTTTGGTCAAGACAATGCATAGAGTCTTATTTGTAGCTTCAACCTGTCCTCTAGATGGTATGGAGTAGACTTCCTATGAACTACCATGAATTCATCTTAAAGATTTTCAACAACTACATTAATGAAATGTGTGCCACGATCAGTGACAATTTCTATGGGTAGACCATATCTAACGAAGATACTTTCATCTTAGCCTCTGGATGGTATGGATAAGACTTCTTGTGAACTACCATGAATTCATCTTAAAGATTTTCAATAACTACATTAATGAAATGTGTGCCACGATCAATGACAATTTCTATGGGTAGACCATATCTAACAAAGATACTTTCATATAGAAACTATGCAGTGGCCCTTGCATCTACTTTCTGTGTGGCCTTAGCTTTCGCCCATTTTGTGAGATAATCTGTAGCCACAATGATATATTGGACATGAGTTCCATAAGCGGGGAGTGAAATCGGTCCAACAAAATCTATACCCCACTTAGCAAATGCTATGGCTCCCATCATTGGCCTTAAGGGCATCTCATCTCTCCTTATTGGCACTTTTGTATGTTGACACGCATCACATCTCTTAACGTATTTGTTAGCATCCATGTATAATGTAGGCCACCATAATCTAATGGTTAAGACAATTTTTGTCGTCTTATCACCTGAAAAATGGCCTCAACTGAGTCCTTTATATGTCTGCTCTAGGACTAACAAATACGTTCTTTTGGTCGCACATATCCTGAGATAATTTTCCTTTCCTCTCTTATACAATTGATTTTCAATTAGTGAAAAATATTTAACATCTATTTCTATTGCCCTTTGACGTGCTCTAGAGGTATTTTCAAAAAACTTCCTTGTTATCAGGTAGTCAATTATATATTGGTTCCATTTTGATGCGATTGTTACCTGGAACAGTGTTGCATGTTCTACCGGTGGTTTAGACCTACATGTAGTACAATTAATAATATACTCTTGAACATCAGTGCACATATGCGGCCAATAAGCTCCTAAACTATTTCAAGCACTGGCATGTTTTTGTTTGTGAGCAATGAAATGCTATGTCCTAAACATGTGCTTCTAGAAGATAGGATTTGTACTCCTCTAGACTTATGCATAAACACAAAATGTTGTCTAAGCCTAAATGATACAAACGTTTGCCAAGTAATTGGAAATACCTTGATTGTCAAACCGTTTTTATTTTACTTTCTCGCCTTGTTCTATTGAACTCACCTCTATAGGATACTAAATCAACTATCTCCTGACAATTTTTCTATCATTTCAAAGTTGAAAATATATGCATCAGGGATGTCATCATCTACCCCTTTTGGAGATTCTCCGTTTGGCAATTTGGAAAGGTGATTTACTTATAGATGCAACTTCCCTTTTTTAACCATGACAGTAAAATCAAACTCTAGCAATATGATAAACCATTGTACGATTCTTTTGGTATTGCAGGGTTTGTTTACAAGGTATAAGAGGGCTTGATGGTCAGTGAAAAAAACAAACTTGTTTGCAAGGAGATAATGCCACAATTTCTTAATAGCATATATCATCCCCAGCCCCTCTCTCTCTGTGGTTGTGTAGTTCTTTCAACATTGTTAAGCTACCTGCTTGCATAGCAGACTGGAAAACCCATATTTCCTTCTCTTGGTTGAGCCAAAATACATCCATTAGCAAATACCAAAGCATCGATATGAACATGAAAGATCTTCTCCCAATACAAAGCCTTTATAGAGGGGGGACCAGCTCCATGTAAATCTAGTCCTCAATTGTTGTCAATTGTTCTATTTCTCTCTCTTTTTAAGTATTGTCAGTGCCAAATTAGCTAGGTGTAAATTTCTAGGTTTCTTTCTCAAACTAAGTACTCTCTCTATGCTCATTAAGAACTTGTTCTTAATGAAGTTCTCACTATGTTATCAAATTCCGCTACACACAAGTTACTAGTGCATTAAATGTTACAAAACATCCATGTTTTTGGTTAGACATACACTGATATGATCCTTTGGAAGAGGTGTCAATATTCATTGTCCTCTTCTATGATTGGTGATAGGGGATCTATCCTTGCTTGGTTTATACTCTCTTATGTCGCCACTAATCTACCTTGATCTCCTACCACTCTTCAATCTCTTTGAAGACACCTTCCGGATCTCAAATTCATCAAATTATTCACACAAACAACTATCAACCCAAACCTCTTACCTTAGAAGACTGCTTGCGGTTGTTCCTTTGTCTTGGTTTGCTCTCAAGCCGCTTTCTCAACTTGTAAAGTACTTTGCACTTCCAACTGATTGCCAACTTTCAAGGTCCTTGGTTTTGGCTGATTGTACAAAACTTTAGACTCTACAAATCTTTGTCAAATCAATAATTCTCACTTACTACTATATATAAAGACAAGACCCTTATATGAGTTCCAAGCCTTGATCTGATAAGACAGATGGAATGCTAGGATCATAGGAAAGACTTCTAGACCACAAATTCTCAATCTGAGCACTTAAACAGGCCTATAGACATCATATGTATAAGATGTCTACATTCTCAGAATCGACTCAAACTTGAATCATGTACTCTCCTTGATATGCTTTGTCCAAATCTTGGCTTACTTTCAAGTGTAGGTAGGTCAATCTCTCCTATGAAGTCCTTGTTCATTGCCACCTTCTGTGGAGGTTAACTAAGCCAAAAATGATCCAAATTGGGTGAAACTTGGTCCTTAAGCTTTCTTTGGGGTTTTAAGCAACGTAGTGATCTCTGTTGTCAGTTCTAGTCTCTAAAAATTTCCTTGATACATCATACACGTATGATGTCTATCTTGTAAAAATGAAGTGGAATTCACTCGAGAGGTCCTCCACACCACAAGAAACTCGCTGCAACTTTCAGAATGCAATTTCAACACCTTTTGTGCTAGATATGGTCAAATCAAGCATTCACTTTGCCTAGATCCATCTCTTGGTCTTACAAGCCTCAAATTGCTTCAAAATTCAATGGAATTTGGCCTATTTACTTCTTAATTTCTCTTAATTACAATGGCTCACCAAAATTTGTCTTTTGACCAAAAATCAGGCCTCTCAAACATCATATGTGTATGATGTCTAAGTGGTCAGAATGAAGTTTTTTTTCTTCCCCAAGTTCCCCTTGATGCGTACAACATGCACATGTGCTCACAACAAAATTTGCATATCAAAATTGTGTCTTATCAACACTTTTTACAAAGGAACTTCTTGAAAAGAGTAAAACTCTCTCAATACTCAGTTTACATGCTCAAATGAGATGAAACTTGGTGTATGTGCCCTACACATTATGCAGACCATGGGTATCAAGTCAAAACTTCAACTTGACTGCCAAATTCATACTTCAAAAATCATACACATATGATGTCTGCTGATGAATTTTTTGCCAGATTTCCATCCACAGGCAATTACAAGTCTTCAACACTACTTCCCAAGCACTTTTACCAATTTTCCATGCAAAAATATGCACAGAATCACAAGTTTCCTATTTTTCCATTTTCAACACATGGCTTTTTTCTTTTGGGGATCAAATGTTGGTGAAAACTTCATTCTCAAGGTGAATGTAGAGTAAAACACCCCTTTAGAACACTCTGGTTCAATCTATTTTGGCAAATTTGGTCTCCTACTATGTCCTAAGACATCATACACATATGATGTCTATTGATGCAAAATTTCAATTTATCATCCAGATCTCTTGCATATGTATTCTTTTATGTGCAATGTCATGTAACCATGCACAATGGTCGACTGAAACTTGTTTATTGCATGTTATCTCTAAAAATCAACTTTTAGAGATCAAAATGCAAACAAGCATACAAGAAAACAACTCAATGATGAATAGCTCTAGATCCCAATCACATGTCCTATCTACAACTACTCCTACTCATCATGTGGGGTTTTGTGATTGTGGGTAGAAAAACACTTTACTGCCACACACGGACTAGTAAAAACTTTTGCAACATCACAACCACTCAAACACCAACAACTATACTAAACTAACTAAAATTGTCTACCACAAAAGACCCATGCAAGACACACGCTCGCTAGAACCTCTTGGATCCTACCCAAAGTAAAATAACAAGACTCTCATGGGACGGGTGTCTAACCTTACTCCTATCTTATTGCAGACATAGCGAGAACCACGAATATAATTGTCAATCGATGGAACAAAGCTGACTCAACTAGTGCATAGAGACTATAAGAGGTTATCAATCTCTTGGAAAACAACAAACAACTCGCATCTAACTCAAGCTATACTCAAATGACAGGAATCACCAAAAGCTAGTCGTTCATCTGCAAACAAATCATAATCGTTACAGCATCAAATAACATCCAAACATTACAAAACGTCTAGGACATGTTTATAAGACCTAAGCACACATGCTTATGGTTTCAAATCTCACTTTAGGTCAAGTGAATAAATTGCAATTATTAACAGCAGTGAGTTTTTGACCTAGTCATTTTCGACCCAGAATGCATCTAAATGCTTAGCAATGATGCCCAAATACCCCCCCATACTTATTTTATGATTTTGAAGCTTAAATTCCTACTTATGATGAAATTAGACTGCAGTTCAACGACGCCAAAAGCACGGATTACCATGAAATGCTTATGTCAATGCATAGAGCTCTTACATGCGGTTGCATTGCAACAGACGGCACTACAATGTGACAATCGAGAAGGGAGTAGGAAGCGCAAGAAGGAGAGAAGTGAGCACCGTTAGAAATAGAATTAGATATCTCAAATTCTTATTCAACTGGCACTTTCTCCACTTGGGGTGGATATCCTCTGAGCCTTCTGCCTGCATATCTTTGTATAGTCTTTCCTTTACCTGTAGTAACTCACTTTGATCAAGGGGTATGGCAGTGATTGTTGATGCCGCTGAACATTGATTTGGTTGGGAGTGAGTCTAGTTACATTTACAGAGTGGAGAACTCTTAAATCCCAATCCATTGCTGCTTTCCATTCAACATCTGTTTCCTGGGCAATCTGCTCCTTTAGTGCATCTTCCTCAGCTTTAGAAAGCTGGACCATGGGCACTTGCTCAACTTCAATGAGTGGTACTTGAAAGTTTGACTCTCCTTCTAGCCCTTTTGGAGGCTGTGTTTCCATCTCAGCAAATGAGACTGAGGGTATATCAACAATTGGTTGTTCAGAGGTACCTGCTTTTTCCTGATGTTCTGGTTGTCCCTCTCTCAGTAGTTGATTGACTCTCTTTAATTTGGCTATCTCTTTGAGTGGTTGCTCTTCTATTTGGACCCGCATCAATGCAAGGTCTCGTCTTTGTGATTGTTCTAGCTTCAGCTCTAGCTCGAGATCCTTGTTTCTCTTTTCCAAAGTCTTATAGACTTTATCTGTACCTTTGATCGAAGCGACAGTAGGGTTCTCTTTTATCTGTATCAAAAGGGCTGCTTGATCATTGATCCTTTGCTCTGAGTACTCCAGAGAAGCATTTGCTACATCGAGCTGCACCTGGATCTCTTGGAATGACAGAGTAGTGGCTAGAAGTTCATTGGTTACCATTAGGAGATTTCGAAGGTCTTTTGGAGGGCCTTTTAGAAGAGAGAGGAAAAAGCGCTCCTCCAATGAAAGAAGAGCCTATGTTATGAAGAAAAATAGATTGATATTAAGAAAATTATAAAAAAGGTGTCAGTGGTTCTTGAAAACAGGCGCCTTTTCATTCAATGCGAATGTCTTTTTCATGAGGTAGGCGACGCTCCTTGAAATTTAGAAAATCAAAAAACTGTCAATTGGTGTTGGAATTTGAAGCTTCTGACACCACCAATGCGTCTGCAACGTCCAAAAACCTAAAAGACATGTATCTACTTGCCTCAATCTGACACTCGGAGAGGGAGAAATCGCCAAAAAACCCTAAAAAAAGGATTTTGGATCATGGCGCACGAGGGACCCTCTGGAGAATTCTAGATGACCCTCTGTGCGCCGTGATCCAACTTTTTATTTTTTGCCTCATAGCGTGCGGAGGGCCATTTGGAATTTTCCAGATGGCCCCCTGCACGCCGTGAGGCAAAATCTCCTTTTTAGGGGTATTTTGACAATTTCTCCCTCTTTGGGTGTCAGATTGAGGCAAGTAGATAGACGTTTTTTAAATTTTTGGTCATTTTGGACACATTGGCGGTGTCAAAAACTTTAAATTCTAACACCAACTGATAATTTTGTGATTTTTTAAATTTCAATGATGAGAAAAGCTATATTGAATGAGTGTCGTGTACTTCATGAAAGCGACACACACGTTGAATGAAAATGTGATCGTTTTCAAGGATTTTTGAAAAGTTAGGTTCACTTTTTAGAGTGTTCAGTTGTCCTTTTGGACATATGCAACAAGTGCAAGTATATTTTAAGAACATTTTCTAGAGAGAGAAATAGAAAGCCCTCCAAATGACCTCTGAAATCTCTTAATGCTTATGTCAGTTGTTGATCCTTGCTTTTGCAGGCATCTGAAAAATTAGTTAGAAGCTCTCCCAGCTCTTCCATTCTTTTTGCTGCTTCTCTTTGGCAAGCTAGTGTTGTTCTGCTTCATCTTTCAGCTCTTTGATCAATCTTTGGAGATCTAAAATGATATTCATTCGGCCATCCAACTCTCCTTGTAAAGCATCAATGACTAGATCAAGTTCCCTAGCCTTAGCACTATGGCTAATTGCTGTTTTTCACATTTTTTCTGTCATCAGCTGCATCTACTTGGCATATTCATTGACCTGCATGATGACTTTGTCATTCGTTTGCCATTCTTCAGGCTCCTATCTAGAGGTTTCTGTTGTTTCGGTTTGTGGCTCTTTGAGTTGTGATGTCGTTGCTGCTTGTGGTTGTGGAGGGGGTTTTACTTCTCCTCCTTGAGGCGTTGCGATTACCTAGGCTGATTCTGCTGCTTGAGGCTTCGTGGATACCTCGGCTGTTTCTTGTTGGGTTGTTGTACAAGGTCCTACCGCAGTCGTTTTTGTTTCCATTGGTTTTTCAAATGTGGCCTCTTCCTGCTGTTCAGGCTCTTTTTCCTTGGCTTCCTCACCCTCATTGGGTTTTGCTACTAGTGAAGGGTTTGGGCTTGGCATTGGGTGGTCTTCTTGCTCCTATGGGTGAAGTGGGTTTTGGAGACACATCCCCCTGGTGTGACGTGACTCACCTTGTTCAGTAGCCTCTACTTGTCTTTGTTGTTTAGCCGCTTCCTCTTTTGCTTTCCTTTCAGCTTCTTGAGCTTCTTTCCACTTTAACACTAGGTTGGTAATGGGACACTTTTATGTCCTGGGACACTTTTATGTCCTGTTAAGTGACCATTTTCCTTGAATTATGTCAAGAGTTTCAAAATGGATTTTGAGGTGCTATCTGTCTAGAAAGTTGTCTCATGAGCTGAAAAAAACTCGACATTTTTTTGGAATATCAATTCCATCTTTAACCTTGTCCTTGCACAACATTTCAGAACCTAAACTGTGCGAAAAAATGGGTCCTGTTTTTGGCTTTTTGCAACTATACCACTCTAGAATTCATGTTTGTGAGGTCTATAATGCTAGAGAACTATCTTTAGTAGTCCTCAACATGTCCTGATGCTTCTAGGGAGAAATAAATGTTAAAATTATAAGTTATGACCAAATTACAAAAATTATCAAATCTTGTTTTTTAGCCAATTTTAGCTCTTCTATGATTTTTTTGGTGGCTTTCATGATATCCAAATGTAGTTTTGATTTTCTATGTCGCATATTGTAACATAAAGCTAATATTCCTTGAGTTTTGGGGCACCTAATACCCTATTTTGCATAGTAGACAACGATGGTTGATTTTTTCAATTATAGAAGAAAACGAAACATTCTAGTATATCAAGTATAGCTTTTTCAATATTGTTAGTTTCTTGTGAAAACTACATGCATTTTGTAGGTAGTAACCATATCTAGTTATAAGGATAAAATTTGGCTAGATATTGAATAGTTTCTATGGGATTCTACAACTCATAATGTTGAACCCAGTTTTTTCATGTTTGCTGTATTTAGCACTTCATCTTTGTTCCCAAGATTCCCCTTGGTAAGAGATGTATTATTCTTTTGACATGCTCCATGGCTCCTTATGAACCTAAAGGACAATAGGGAACTAAGAAAACATGCATATATTATTTGTATTGAGCGTGGCTATAGAAGCTTTGATGACAGGTTTGCAGAATGGTAAAAATTCAACTTTTTTGTACCTATTTATTTTGGCAAAACAAAAAATAGTGAGTGAGAAGCAATCATATGTTCTAATCACCACCCATTGAAGTTAACTAGGGAATTTATCTCAAGTCCTACAAAAATCCCTAATCCTATTTTTATGCAACAAAACGTAAGAAATGATTGTTTTGATGAAAATGTAATGGTCCATCAACTTTGGAGGCTTGGTGTGACCAAAAGATGAGAAATTTTACAAGTTTCTTATTTTTTCCATGTGTAGTAGGCCTTGAACTATAACCTCATGAAAGGATTTTACAAAATGAGTGGATCTACTATGGTTTTGGAGGTTTTTTTCAAAACCCTGAAAGGACACTTTTATGTCCTATTAGGTTACCAACCTAGTGTTAAGGCTTCTGCCTCTGTATACATGCGTTCAAGAAAATCCTTTGGATCCTCTGCTCCTTTCCTTGCAGGGTTCTTGGTTCTGTGTCCCCTTATATCTCTTGGAACCCACCTTTCCGCTTCCTCACCTGCAGCTTGGCGGCTCCTTTCATAAGTTTTCTTTCCTCTTTTAAACCTCGCCTTCTTTTGCTTCTTCATGCCTTTTAGCATTGTCATCACATACTGCACATGATCAATTGCCTGCCTGGTTGTCGACTTCAACACTTGAGTGAAGGTGGTTGCAATTGCATGATTTGGGGTGGTGTACCGTGGCTGTCTCTTTGATAATAAGTGTAAGTGTTGATGGTATAGGCAAGCTAGTTCTTCCACTTGCCTTTGGATGAGGTCGAAAAAGGTGCAAGAGCAGTATCTTTGGTAAATGTTCCTGCTATCTCTCTATCTTTGGCCCGCATCGTCATACCTTCAGTAGGAAGCTTCAGTGCCTCGACCACTATCTCCTTTGCGATTACCACTTCTACCTTCTGCCCTTGTTGATCAGTGATTTGGGCCGACCCATCCTCTTTGATCATATACAGTAACTCATATGCCTTCTAGAAATCCACGCCACATGGTTCCAGGTCGTAGAAGTCTCTTAGGCCTAGCCTTCTGTTGGCTTCTTTGGTGTCTGGCTTGGCATCTACATCATATATCTCATTTGGTAGCATTTGTAGTTCCACTTGGTGTCCTTCTTCACTCTTCAACCTACCAATGAAAACCGTGGTGTTGTTTTCTTCAAGCTGTCCTTTAGACAAATAAGTTGCCTTTGCCATTTTCATTGAACTTGGATCCAATTGGTGAGGTGGAAACTCCTACAACTTTTCTTTTTGGGACACCCTTTTCTTTGCCTTTTCGGCAACTTGCATTGCTCTTGTTAAGGGAATACAATGTCAAAGTTTAAAGAATTCTGCAAATTCTGCTATGAAATGCCCTGAGTCTGAATTACTGACAAATGATGTCCATTTTGCTTCAAATCAATTTTGGAGCATGCATAGATGCATAAAAACATGTAAAGATCAAAATCATACAGTTCAGGCAAAAATTGCAACGAAAGTAAATAATCGCAATTATTTACAGCTGGGAATTTTTTCCAACTTTTTGCATTTTTGACATTGTAGGCTTGAAACATATAGCATTTAGGTGCTCTGAGTGAAGTGTGGGTTCAATTGAGTGCACTGGGTGGAAATGGTGTCAGATTTAGGCTTTCAATCTCTGAAACACTAGATATACTGAGATTTTGGGTTTTTGAGATCCAAACTTGGTCAGTAAACTTGGGACATTATGTTCTTTGGTCCCATAAGGTCAAAGTTGCAGATTTCACAAATTTTGGCAAGAAAGTAAATAATTGTGATTATTAACTTTTTCATCAAAATGTGCATTTTTTGTTGCAACTTGGTTCTAAACATGATGTAGAATCTATGTATGAGATATGGGGTGATTTGGATCAAAAAATGTGACAGATAACTCACAAATTGGATTGGAAAGACTTTGGTGCGTTTTTTTGACAATTTCCAAGTTTTTCTTGATCATTTTGGCTCATACTTGAGATGTGGTATGTAATAGATGTATACAAGTGGTAGGTGATGTGAAGGGATCATTTTCAACCCAAAAAAGCACAAAAGTAAATAATTGTGATTATTTACAACAATCAATTTTTTTGCAAGACTTGACAATTTGATGACCTAGACATATTCAATACATCTAAAACAAGTCCTGAAATGAATTTGGTGAAGTTTTATCGTGTTGGCATCACTTCGTGCTCTTGTCGACTATGAAATCACCGATTTTTGTGACTAGATGGCATATGGAGTTGATTAGTCACTTTTGAAGCTGTGGACTTGTCCGCTACATAGTCCTGATGCTACCCATTCAGTTTTGGCCCATTTGGGGTCAGTTTGACTTCATATATCAAATTTGACGCTTTGTAGCCTTCGAGCTGTTTTCTGCTCTTCAAGAGCTTGCCTTGACTGTTTTCATGAAACCATCTATGCACATTGTGTATAGAGCCAGTCTATAAGCTGTCTGTGGAGTCAGAATCCAATTCTGACATCTGGCAAAAACCTACATTTTTAACTTGAGAACCCCCTCGACCCTTGCCGAATGGTCATCTGGTGATATAGAAGTGTTCTATTATATAGGGGCATGCTACAGTTCAAGTCTCGTTGAATTTGGTTGAGCTCACAGGCCGCTATGGTCAATTTTTGGTCATAGGACTTCGTGCACTGCTGGGTTTCTATGGTTTTTTACTGAGCCTAGACTTGCTACCTAGCCATATAGAATTGTTCATTGATAAGCTTAGAACTTACCCCTCATGTCTCGTGTGAGATGGCACTGTAAAAGGGCGACTGTGGACTCCGGAAATCACCCGCGAAGAAGGTCGAGAGCTCTCTTCTACAAGAGTGACTAGTGGAAATGAGGTGATTTTGGGCTACCATGGATATGGATACTCGGACTTCCCAAACTATTTTTCCCCAAATTCCCTTGTTAGTCCTACTACGTTGTGAAATCTATGTTAGACTCAAAAATTTCTTCAATCGGATTCTGTTAGCTCATTCTGCAAGAATTTGCAAAAGTAGGCCTTGGCAGCCTAATTTAGGCTTCCCGCTTCCATCTGTCGATTTGATTGAAATTTTTTGTGCCGGTCTTCCTTGTCTTTCTGATCATCACGTATCTTCAGTTTCTCCATCTAAGCTCATTTGCTATTTATTATTAATTTTTGACCTGTTTATTGAAAAAATCAAAGAAAATAATAAAATGCACTAAAAAAGCAAAGTGAAAAATCAATAATTAGGAAAATCCATTGAGAAATAGTGCTTTATTGTTTTTTGGTGGATTTCTCCATTTTTAAGTCTCAATATCAAGAAAAATGATGAAAATAACCAAAAAAACCATTTTTTGATGATTTTCTGATAGTATATACACTACTTACACTCATCGGGGAGATGTTATTAGTTCAATTTCCCCTTTTGATGACTTGTTAAGGGCATTATTAGGTAATTTTGCAAAAAAGCACACGTTAACATCAAAACAATTGTATCTCTTTAAACATTGCCCTTAATTACTTAGTTCCCTTCCACCCCTCCTAGATGGCGTACTCCGGACGACTGTGTGCACGGGTTGAACAATTGTCTCTATCCATATCCTTGGTTGGCTCTACCATGCTTTGTATATCAATGCAATTCAAACCATCATGTTGTGCAAGAGTTGGATCTTGAGTAATTAACTCAAGGGTTTCTGAGGCCGAGGTTTCCTGCTGCTGCTGTTTTCCAAAGAGCAAGCCTTGTAGCTTGTGTGCTCTTTGCTTTATTGTACGTCAGGATGCTTTGGCACGCTAATTTCCTTAGCTATCAATATCAATGATGATGGTTGTCGGGCTTTAACTCGCCATTGGTATCTTGGTTTTCCTTGGTTAGAATGTTGTGGTTGAGTGTTTTGAGGCTTAACCCTCCACTACTTCATCGGTTTTACATTTTGTAGAGAAGATAAGTGCTTCTTTTTCCTCCAAATCCATTTTGTTTTAGGTTCGCTGCTCAAAGATGCTCCTCTTTGTTTTTTGAACCTTGGATCCATCTTTGGTACAGTAGATGATGTTTTGGGCACCCAAATTGAATCGGCTTGTCCTTAAGTTGTGCTTTTGGTACCCAGATATGCCTAACTCCTTGCATGCTACTTGTAGCATTTTTTTGTCGATAGGATGGAGAAGATTGATTGATTTTGGGGTTGTTCTGCTAGTAACCTCCTTTCCATTCCTCTTTGCTTTGTGCAATTGGAACAATGAGTTGTCCGCCTTAGGTGATAGCTTGAGTTGATTGGTATCCCAATCTGGTACTGCCTTGTACGTCCGCATCCATGAGATTCCAAGAATCATTATTTCATTCATGTGTTCATCTGGTAAACATACAAATTGATGAGGGCATGAACATCCATGTACTATCACACTTAAGTTGACTCCTCCCAGTGTCGGTGTTGGGTTCTTGTTGCATCCTTTAATAGTCGATGTTCCTGCTGTCAAAGACTGACTTGTTGCTTTCTTGTACGTGGAATAACTGACTGCATTTACTCAAGCTCCTGTATAAACCAATGCATTTGTTCTATGATTGTTCAACTGTACTTTGATGCGAAGGTCCATTCCGTCTAACCATTCATCATCTGTTGACACTACATCTTTCTGTAATTCCCATAGTCGGTCATCTAGTTCCAGAGTGTTGATGGGAATAGGTATTTGTTGATTTTTGAGAGCATCTTTCCTTTTGAGTACTCGAAGCCAAGCTTTCTCTTGGGCTTCATCAATGACTTGTTAAAAGACATGCTCAAAAGGATGAACGAAATGATGAATAACATGCAAAAAGAACGTATGAGGGGACCAGGGCAAGGGATACCTCAACAAGGACAACCAATTAGGCCACAAAAATGGTGTGCAATTGAGGGTAAATGGACCAACCATGAGACCAATGGGTGCTATTACTGACCAAAGTATGATGAGAATTTCAATATGTGCCTATGAGGCCACAAGGACAACCCATGTAGAGATATCAACCTAATATGGCCCTAGCTCAAAAACCACCAATGGATATGGAAAGACCTCAACCCGTGTTGGGTCAACAAACTCCATATCTGGGACATGATGCAATGCCTGTAAAGTAATTTCATTTTGAGGGAATCATAGATGAACAAGCACTTGTGCCTCTTACACCCTATGTTGAGTCTAGTCCGTCTACAGTAATGGTAGAAGGAGATTGGTATAATGGAAGAATCTGTAACTTATACCACACGAGAGCTTGCACCGATGTACTATGTAGCTAATCAAGGTGTTAGACCTCCGATGGTAGGACCCATGATTAAGCCAAGGACTGGAAATTGTCATAACTGTGGTGCAGATGATCACTGGAAAAATGAATGCCCAGAGCCTGGCAAGAACTTGAAGCTTATTGTATGCAGTTTTGCAAAAAGGGAGGACACTTCCCTGAAGATTGTCCAAAAAATCCTTTAAACAAGGGTAAAACAGCAGTGAACGTAGTCCAAGTGGTACCTAGTAGCTCATCTGAGAGTGAACCTGTTGTTCCAATCGAGGTAATCACGAGAGCCCAGGCTAAGAAAAAGAAACATAACTCCTCTGATGATTCGGAGAATACTAAAATTTCTTCTCAAAAGACTAAGAGAAGCAAAAGCAAAAGGTATGAGAGGAGAAAACAAAAACAAAGGGCTAAAATCAGGGAGGAAGCCAAGAAACTATTCCAGGAAAAAGTGAAAGAAACTGGAAATGAAATCAAGGAAACCACAATAAAATCTGGAGGATCAATTTTGGTAGACAAAAATTTTGAGCCAATCTATGCAGTCTTGGAAGCTTACCAAGTGGGACTTAAAGCACGCCAAAACATGGAAAACAAATGGAAAAACTATCCTTATCCATATATGGAAGTTGCTAAGCTTAAAGTTTATCAAAATTTGGTACAAATTACTCAAGAAATGCTTGAAAAACCAAAACCCAAGCTCGAGAGTATGGAAAAACCTGAAGAGCTTGTGGTAGGAACTAGTAAAGAGAAATCCGAAGTGGTGGTAGAACCCCACCTTGAAACTAAAGAGCCAGAACTCATAGTGCGTGACATTGAAGATGCCTTAGATGGAATTCCGTTTGTAGTAGAAGACTGGCCAGGACACTTATGGGAAAAAGTTAGAGAGATTAATGATGGGAGCCTAACTCTAAAGTCACCTCCTATAGAGGAAGTTTGGTTAGACAATTTACTTCTTGATATGGATATGGATGTACAATCCTTGTATGGGTATTGCGGCTCTGAAGCTTCAGAAATGTCTAAACCAATGACTCTGAAAACACTACCCTCTTACTTAGAATATAACGAAGACGAATCCATAGTTTGTATGTAAAACCACTCAGATAAAAAGAGCGGAACAAACCCTAGAGGTAGACAACATCCATTCAATCATGTCTACACCCATCCAATGCACTCTTATTTTAGAGAACTGTTAAAAATCATACCATCTTTATGGAATGATCTCAAAAAACTCTAGAGAAGGTGGGGGTAACAGGGCTAATCGTGAAAATTTTGAAAAAACTCAAACATGAAGTGGATAACAAAGAGATTCGATCCGTTTCAATGAACAAAGTCGCAGAATACTATGAAGGGGAAGAAGGAAACACAACCCTTCCAGTGAGATATAATGATATAGAAACCATGGCAATACTGGTTAGTGGGGCAGGCATATCCCCCATAGCCACACGAAAGCAGTATAGGAATCATGGGAAAAACCATCCATTAGACAAACTCAAATGAAATTGCAATTGGGTGATGAACACATCGAAAGACCCTTAAGATTGCTTAAAAAAGTGATAGTTAATTCATGTGGGATTGATTATCAACACACTTTTGCAATAGTGGACTTTGGAAAGAAACTCAATTATGAAATCATCTTGGGAAGACCTTTCATGCGACAAGTACAACTTATCCAGGATTGGGAAAACAATTATCTGTACTTGAAGCAAGTGGGATCATTAACAAGGGTTAATCTAAAAGATCATAGAGATGTCATGAAAATGCCCATACAAGAATTTGACTCAATCTCTTCAGCTGAAACTAAGCTTCCATCTTGGTTGAACAAAGACACACCTATTTGGATGTGCGGAGCTTCAAAAAATGGAGCTTAAAACGAGAAGAATGTATCTTAAAGAGGGATTGCACGAATGAAGCCTATGTACCTAAACCCTTTCCAGAGCATTTATTCGAGCCATTTGAGTGGATTCAAATTTTAGCAACAACGGATGTATGTGTAAATACGTCTATGCCCACTTAATTTTGCAATGAGGACGGCTATGACATAATTCCCATACAGATGATCTCAACCCTTCACATTGAGGAAAAAATTCAAGGATCCAAGGACTTAATGAAAGCTCAACAAGTCTTTTCAGACCTCTACTATGAAGTAATAGATGAGTTAGAAGAACATTCAGCTACCTCAGATGACTCGGAAAAGAACATGTGAGAGCTAAACCACTCATGAAAGGAGGGGATGAAAAGTTTTTTGACTTTCCAAACTAGAAATCGAGAAGATAGAAATGGTATAGAAGAAAAAGAGACACGAAAAACTTGAAAGCTAGACCTATGCCATCAGTCTCTAGTAGAACACAATTTTTGATGCAGATAGATGCACATGATTGTATCAGAGACAAAATCACTGGTAGATATCCTTTAAACGAAAAGAAGGAAATATCAAAAACATTGAGAAAAATGAGAAAGAAAACTCAAGCAAGACCTAAATACCATGACAAGGATTCAACCATGACACGAGTTGAACGAAAAAAGAAATATCAAGAGCTGAAGAAAGCCCTAAATGAGATATATCCAACTCAAATGGAAACCACTAAGGAGGAAGGTAAAGATGTAATTAGTATTCCATACCATTACAAGAAATATACTCTCCAAGACCAAAAAATCATAGTTGAACAACCTGTCTCAAGGAACTACGAAAATAGGGCGAGTCCTACGAAGGACCAAAAAACACAAAAAAGATAGATCTGGCTGAACCAGGAGAAGAGCCTAGACCTGCCTACATCGCAAACGAATTTACGGAAGAAGAATAAGAGCTTTTGTTAAGCTTGTTGAAAGAATCCCGAGATATTTTTGCTTGGTCTTATAAGGATCTCAAGGGTGTTGATCCAGAAATCTATCAACATACCATACCTATGAGAGATGATGCAAAACCAAGCAGACAAAGGCCATACACTTATAATGAGACATTTTCTAGAAAGATCAAAGAAGAGATAGAAAAGCTAAAGGAAGCCGAATTCATTTATGAAATTGAACACACAGATTGGGTGTCTCCAATTGTGGTAGTACCCGAGAAAAATGGAAAATTGAGAGTGTGTGTCAATCTCAAGAAAGTGAATGCAGCTACCATTAGAAACAACTTTCCTCTTCCAATCACTGAGCATGTTTTAGAACGATTTGCAAGAAAAGAAGCTTACAACTTTTTAGATGGCTTTCGGGGATACAATCAACTTTTGGTTGACCCCAAAGATCAGCATAAAACTGCCTTTGCAACTGAATGGGGTATTTTTGCCTATCGGGTTATGCCTTTTGGGTTAACTAATGCTTCTGCCACTTTTCAAAGATTGATGAGCCATACTTTTAAAGAATATCTTTGGAATTTCTTGGAAGTATATATGGATGATCTATGTGTACATTCATCAATCCGGGCTGATCATTTTGGAGACCTCAAAAAGGTATTCAAAAAATGTAGACTTTATAGGATTTGCTTAAATCCTGAAAAGTGCACATTCATGGGTAGACAAGGAAAAATTCTTGAACATATATTGTCTTAAAATGGCGTAGCTACTGATATGGATAAAATTCATGTTATTGCTGATTTGCCTAGATCGACAACAGTCAAAGGGGTTCAAGCTTTCATGGAACATTGTGGATATTATAGACAATTCATTTACATGTACGCTATAATTGCAAAACCCATGTACAACTTGATTACACTCTTTGAATGGACAGATGAGTGTGAAGAATCCTTCATGAATATTAAGCAAGCTCTTACTTCAGCTCCAATATTGAAATCACCAGATTGGAATAAGATATTCCACATACATGTAGATGCTTCCAATTTCGTTCCATTGGGTGTATACTAGCTCAACCAGGGGACAAAAGAATTGATTTTCCTATTTCTTATGCTAGTAGACAATGAATATGGCAGAGAAAAACTATACAACCACCAAAAGGGAAGGATTAGGAATGATCTATGCCGTAAAAAAGTATAGACGTTACCTATTAGCTAACAAATTTATGTTCTTTGTGGACCACCAAGCCTTATTGTACTTGGTCAACAAGCCATGCTGCACAGGAAGAATAGTGAGATGGTTCATCATTCTTTTGGAAATTTATTTCAATGTAGTTGTGAAAAAGGGCACCACTCATCAAAGAGCAGATCATTTGTCAAGGATTATTTCAGGAGAACCACCAAAGGGGGTAGACGATGATCTAGTAGATGCATATCTGTTCTCCATGGAAATGATACCTCGATGGTTGGAAAATATGGTATCATTGATGACCATAGCTCAATTGGATTCACAAATACCACTTCCTATTACAAACGGTTTAATTGAGCAATTGGATATGTACCAATTACTAGCTGGAAGTCTATACAAGAGAAATCGAGATGGAATATCTCTTTTGTGCATTAATCTTGAGGAGAAAACCCAATACCTAAGTCAAGCACATATTACCATAGTGGGACTTCACTTTGCGGAAGACCAAACTATGTGATAGATCTTAAGACTTGGAGTATTTTGGCCAACTACGAGGAGTGATGTTCACTCATTTGTTAAAAAATATCCTCAATCCCAGAAACAAGCACCCGTACCTCATGTGACATTGTTCAAGATATCACTTGTTCTTAAGTGGAGTAACTATCTAGCTACTTACTTATCAAACCAAACATTGTCTGAGGATATGAGTAAACGCCGCCAAAGAGAAATTGAAATTGAAGCAAGAGACTATGCTCTTATTGGGAACCAATTGTATCGGAGAGGAAAAGATCAACATCTACGTCTTTGTGCAAATTAAGACAAATATATTTCCATTATAGAACAAGCACATGCTGGATTAGTTGGAGGTCATTTTTTGAGTGAGACCACCACAAGAGCAATCTTAATGGCAGGCATATGGTGGCCAACACTTTTTGTAGATGCAAAAGAATATGTTCAAAGGTGTGTTGCATGTCAACGAGCTAAAATGCCAACTCGTGTAGATAGCATGCCTTTAAGACCAATGATGGGGGCTAGAGCTTTTGTAAAATGGGGTATAGACTTTGTTGGGACAATACAGCCACCTGCTTATAGAACCCAAGCTCGATATATTATTGTAGCTACGGACTATTTAACCAAGTGGGTAGAGGCTAAAGCAACCCAAAAGAATGATGCCACAACCACAGCCGCATTCTTGTATGAGAATGTGTTCACAAGATATGGACTGCCAATAGAAATTGATAGTGATAGGGGAACTCATTTCCTCAATGAGGTATTTGAGTATTTTCTTAATGAATTTATGATCATCCATAACAAATCGGCTCCCTATCACCCACAGGCAAATGGACAAGCTGAGCATACGAATAAAATTCTTAGCTCGGTATTGACTAAAGTGGTTAGTTCAAGACGGACAGATTGGGAAATGAATCTCTCCATGCCGCTCTATGGGCTTATAGAGTTACATTCAAGACAACTTTAAATGCTACACCCTTTAACCTTGTTTATGGTCTTGATGCCATACTCCCGATAGAATTTTTATTACCGACACTAAGGGTAGCTAAGGATCTTGAGTGGACTGGACATGAATTATCAGAGCGGCTTGAAGATTTAGAAAAGATTGATGAGCAAAGACTAACAGCTATGGCACACATCTATGCACAAAAGCGGAAACAAAAACAATTTTTTGATTCCCATCTAGTTACAAAAATCTTCAAAAAAGGGAAATTAGTTTTAGTCTATTCCTTGAAGCAACACATTTCCAAGTTTAAGAAAAAGGGAAACGGACCGTTTATCATTGAATACGTATCTCCAAGTGGAGCAGTTAAGTTTTCCACCCTAGCCAATGGCTAATTGGATTAGTGGATGTCGTTTAAAGAGTACAATTTTCCACTAACCAATGAATTGCTAGAAAAGATGCATGTAGCAAAGCAAAGACAGACTCACCTTGTTTCTGTTTGAAGCTATATATTTGAGCTACCATATTATGTTTGATCCCCGTTTTGAAACATGCAGCTACAAATCCTTGAGCTAATGTATTTAAGTCCATGATTGACCTTGGTGGAATGTTTTGGAACCATGTCAGTGCTTTTCCTTCTAATGTCATTCCAAATCCCTCGAATTGAGTATGGAAATCAACTATGCATTCTGCTCTTAGCACTTGTTTAAAGCTTGCTAAGTGATCATATGGATCCCCAGATCCACTGTATTTTTTGACCCATTTTTAAAAATCAGTTGGTCTCACACGTCTATTTGGTCCAACTCTCGGTCTCGGTCCTGTTCCGAATCCTTCAAACCAATCTGTTGAAAATAGTGACTCATGTAGCCTTGGACTAGCTTTAGTGTCACCCGGTGTTCTTCGTGATGAGGTAGTTTCTGGTTTTTTAACATTGGTCTCAAAAGATCTCTTGTGGCATTCATCTCTTGGAATAGTTTCTGGTCCAAGCCCTTATGGAGTTCCCTTGGTATTTGGTTTGTTCCACCTCCTCAAGACTCATCATAACAAAGTTATTGTTATAACAATCTCTAAATAGGTAGGTTGGTAGATCTACTAAAACCTTGTCTTTGATTTTGAAGATATAGATGATCTTCATGACCGTTAACTGTCTTAATTTGGCATGAGAGTCCATAGAAGATCTTTGATGTTTCTATCATAGACTCTGATCCTAGGATTATCGATGCTAAGCCATTTCAATGGCTTCAAATCAACTTGATTGTATCCCTTGAATTCTAAAGTCGGTGGTCCTTCTTTTGCTGCCATATTTGGAATTATGGTATTTACTTCTAACCCCCATTTTTCTATCACATCAGGGTTTTCAGCTTGTAAATACCGAGTTTCGTTTTTATCCATGTACATTTTTCCTTGTTTGTTTGCCCTGATTTCCTCTTCAAACTCTATGTCATGGTCATCAATGCGAATAGCATACTCTTCATTAGGATCCAGGTAAACCTGAGCTCCATGGCGATTAGTCTTCTAAAAGGTGAGTATGTGCTTATAACACACTGTCATTTCGGTTTCTAAATGATTCGAATAAGAAGATATTTCAAATGTTGCTTCTGAAAAAGTGTCTGAGACTTCTTCAAAGATAGTGTGCAAATGATCACCTTGATTCACACTCTCTTGGGTGGATACTCTACTAGCCAAATATGCCTTGGTTTGCTAGTATACGACTAGATCTAAGGTTCATATAGAATTGTGAAGCTCTGGATAGAGTACTTACCGTCGGATTGACTTGTTGTCAACTTCTTCCACTTGACTTGATTGCAACTTCTGTCAAGCTTTCAATTCCTTGTCTGCAACCTGATTCCTATATCAATTTTAATCAAGTTAGCTATTCTTTCACAAAGATTGTACAATTTTTGCTAACTATTGTGATTGGTCTATGTGTATCACTTCAAATTGAGCTAAGTGAGTCAGCAATTGAGACTTTCAGATTCTACCTTTGCAAAAAGCCAAAGGACTATTTTGCAATCTGGAAACTGATTAAATTGACCGGTGGCCTTGTATTATGTTGGTCTAACACTATACAAGCTCAAAAGTCCAAAATGGTATCTCTGTGTATCAGAAGTAAATAATCGCGATTATTTACTTTTCTTGATTTTTTGCCCTTTTTGGCTTGTTTTGCCAAGTACTGAACTTGTTAAGGTCTCTGGACAAGTTTCACTGAGTTTGAATAAAATTTGTCCCAGTTATCAATTGTTTTGTGTTCGCACACTCAATTTTCAAGAATCTAGCTTAAGTCTCACTTTTGTGATCCAAATCTCACCAAATTTGATTTGTGTGGTCTACTTGATATGCTTGACCTTGTGGTATACTCAAATGTGCAAAAATGTCTAATTTTATAGCAGATGTAAATAATCACGATTATTCACTTCTAATATTTTTATGCAACTTTTTGCCACAATGTTAACACAGAATGGTTAAGCATCTCAACTCAAGCTTCCTAGCAAGTTTCATCAAGTTTGGATAATCCCTGTTCAAATGGTCAACAATTTTGTGTCTACAGACTGACTTTACAAATTTGGCCACAATTTTCACTCCAATGATCCAATTCTTACCAAATTTTATTTGTGGGCTTAATATATCATGCTAAAACTAGTGGTATGCTGGGTTGGTCAAAAAAGTTGACAAATGGGACAAAAGTAGATAATTGCAATTATTTACTTCTGGTAAATTTTTGCATCTTTTTCGTCAACTGAGCATGTGCACTTGTTTAGCACTTCAATATAAGCCTATGAATCAAGTTTCACTGAGTTTGAACAATATTTTTCCAATTTACACTCAAGTTCTCTACAATCAGTACATATTTCAATTTTTACCAAGTTTTTGGTCAGTTTGGTGATCCAAATTCTATAGACTTTTACAGAATATATTTGTATACATGCATAGAGTCTCTGGTATCAACCTTGGTCACTTTTGAGTTGAAAGTAAATAATCACGATTATTTACTTTTGGCCTAAAATGAGCACTTGTTTCAACTTTTTCAGGTGGAAAGTCTTTTTACGAGCTATTTTAAGCCTCTGAGTCAAGTCAAAACTTATTTTGGCCTAAAATATCAAGAAAAAGTAAATAATCTGAGTTTGTGCAAACTCTTGAAATCTTGCCTCAAATGTGTCCTTAAGCTTACCCACTGGTTCATACAACTTTTAAAGTATAATCTCCAATCGGATTCAATGGTGGAAAGTCTTCTGGCACTATTTCTAGCCATAGACTTGAAATCTGCAACTTCACACAAACAACTCACAACTGATTCTTTTGGATAGAGCGATGTTCTGTGATCCTACCTCGGATTCTACTTACCCTACTCCTAGGTTCTACTGCAATGGGGTAGTGGAAAGTGTCCACAAACACTCATTTTCTTGTTTTTTATGGTTTTCTGAGCCTTGATCTTAAGACTTGTCTCATCCATCAATCATTCTCAAAATACTAATCTAATCCTACAATCCTAAAAGGTACTTAGCAAGTACAACCTACTTCCAAGCTACCTCTACACAACAAAAGACGACAATCTTAAGCTATGCAATTTTAAAAAGAAAGTTTTGACTCTAGGTGATCCTAGAGAAAGTTAATGGATACCTTCACAAGACGCTCATATTTTTCCCTAGTTTAGGTCTCTTCGATCCACGAAAACGGCGCCAAATGTGGGACGGGTGTTTAACTTCACTCCTATCTTATTGCAGACATAGCGAGAACCACGAATATAATTGTCAATCCATGGGACGAAACTAACCCAACTAGTGTATAGAGGCTACATGGGGGTTGTCAATTTCTTCGAAAACAAAAAACAACTCGCATCTAACTCAAGCTACACTCAAATGACAAGAATCACCAAAAGCTAGTTGCTCATCGGCAAACAAATCATAACCGTTACAGCATCAAACAACATCCAAATGTTATAAAACTTCTAGGACATGTTTATAAGACCTAAGCACACATGCTTATGGTCTCAAATCTCACTTTAGGTCAAGTGTAGAAAATTTAACAGCAATGAGTTTTTGACCTGGTCGTTTTTTACCCAAAATGCATTTAAATTCTTAGCAATGAGGCCCCAATACCCTGCCCTATACTTATTTTATGATTTTGAAGCTTAAATTCCTACTTATGATGAAACTAGGCTACAGGTCGGCGATGCCAAAAGCTATGGATTACCATGAAATTCTTATGTCAATTCATAGAGCTCTTACATGCGGTTGCAACGCAACAGACGGCACTGCAATGTGACAACCGGGAACGGAGTAGGAAGCGTGAGAAGGAGAGAAGTGAGCGCCGTTAGCTCACGCTGTGTTCCTATTATCCAAAACTAATAAAATACTTACAAAAATTGGCTTTTATTCCTTAGCCAAGGTTTTTGTGGTCAAAACTAATAATCTGGGAGCTCTAACTAAAGATAGGTTGATACAATCTGGAAGCTTGTAGCCCTAGCTCATCAATTACACTGTTTATCTGGAAAGTAGGAGTTACTACATTCCCAATTCATCAAAATAATAAGTTTTTTACAATGAAAGCTCCAAAAAATGTTATCCGAGTTAGCTTGCTGGTAACAACTCTGGAGAACTAGAGAAACTTCTACCTAGGACTAGTCTAATGTCACCTACCTAGGGCTCTTGTCCTCTTCAAAGATGCCAATGTTGTCGGGTAGATACACTACTTTGGAAACAAATAGATGGGTTTGAATCACCTACTTGACCTTCTAGAGACAATCACTACCAAGGGAAAACATCTCAAAGTAGATTATGTATACGCAACCGCTACAGTATCTACGATGCGTATGCTCTTTGAAACATGACCTAAAGTTACCAAATTGTCACAAAACTCAAGGGGTAACCTCTACACATTTAGATGACACTACCCTAAAGTCTCTACCCCAATTTACTATCTGCAAACACTTGGTGTAAAAAACTCATATGAAGACAAGCCAAAAATTATAGGTCATTGATTCTCAACATACTTACGTCTAAAGTGTAGTTTAACTCGTCATGAACGCAATGATATATAGCAATCACAAAACGGATACACGGTTAGAGAAAAAACTCACTTTGAATCTTGTGGGAGAGCTCTTCACGAAGAGATCAAAATTGTGCAAGCTTGGCGTTGAAGCGTAGCTCTCACCATTGCTAACATGATGGTGAATTCACCTTCACAATGTAGTGCATGTAGAGAGTAGAAGAATACCTCACTCACTCTCTCATACAAAATACACAGTCACGACACGCTTAGTTGAGCTGAAAAGATGATTAATTCAAAAGTTGTGCTTAGGGTTACAAAAATTAGCTTATAAATTGGCTACAATTTAAACCCACCATTTTCTACCCTTTTTATATAATGAAAGTGCAATGGCTAGCGTGTGTAATACCCATGCCATCATGTTTGTGATTGATGAGCCTCTTGCTTCATGTTGTGTGCCTATCCCCGCTCTTTTGCCACATTACCACTTTTTAACAACTAAAAGAAATCTTAATCGTAATCTGGTTGTAGGGGCCGAGTTTGAGTAAAGGAAATGTAATGAAATATGTCTATAACATTGACTGTAGCGGAAATTGGAATTATGATAGCGAGCATTTCCTTTAGGAGAATTCTTAAAGAGAATAATAAGAGTAATGGAGCAAAGGTAGAAAAATGAACATTAAACCTAATTAGCTTGGCATGAACAATACTTGTAAAAGAGGAGAGAGAGAGAGAGAGAGAGAGAAAGGGCTAGATAAATTGACAACATTTGAGGACCAGATTTATGTGGAGTTGGTCCCCCCTCCAAAAGGCTTTTGTATTATAGTTCCCCCCATAAATAGAGACTTGGTAGAATGCACGATTGTGTTCCTTGAGACCTTGTTGGTGCAATGAAGATGGTAGACTTCATACACCAAAAATTTTCCCTTAATTAACTTGTAAAATCATTAACATATCCCCAGCCTCAATCCCAAGACGTCGAACACCGTCAAAGGTGGAGAGAGCTAGCAAGGAGTGAGGGAAGGGAAGAGGAAGAGAAAGAAGAAGTATCATACGAGAAAGAAATAGATTCCTCAATTGTATTACTCTTGTAGCTTAGCATAACATAGTAGAATAGTAATGGAGATGAAGAAGATGGCTAGCATGGCTCTTGATTGTATTTGCATTCCATAGCCAAGAGTGTTGGTCTAGGCTCTCAATTTTTCAAGCTTGGAGAAGGAGATGAACTCTTGCACGAAGTTGGTGATGTATGTATTTCTCACCCTGAGAGTCCTTGCTTGTGTTTAAATAATTACAAGCCTAAAAACTAGTTGTTGGAATGAATCTTAAAAGGTCTTTGATGCATTAGCCAAATATCAAGTCATCCGATTTTGTCTTTGATAATATGTAGTATGGTATGATTTTATCTTTTAGAATAATATTTAGAAGATCACACACATACTCTTTTGCAAAGATTCATGATCGTGAATGCAAGAGAGTTACAATGCTTTAGTTGAGAGTTGGCTCTTTTACTACAACATTTATATGTTAGAGTTTACTATATCAAGTCAAAGATCACACCCACACTTGTTTGTAGAAAACCTTTTACAATGTATCCTTAACATGGGTGAAACTTTTGATATCCATTTTATAGTTTAAACAACACTTTATAGTAGTGATATGCTCGGTCTACTAAATGTAATAACTTTTTTCATGAACCATAAAAGAAAACTTTCTCAATAAACTTTAAAGGTTAAATAAACCTATTACCATCAATATTCACTCTTGAAAATATGTTTTTTGTTTGAAGAAATTCAACTATTGTGAAATATATTGGAGTATGTGTTTTGTTCTTGAATATTGTAGGTTGAAACTTGTTGTCATAAGATAAAGTGTAGTTTAAATGTTGCAGTGTCCTTTAGGAAGAGAAACATGGGCTTTAGGCACAATCTTCTCTCTTAAGTCATGTGATACACAACCTTGTGTGCGTCAACTATAGTAGTATCATCTCATCTGCCATGCTAGGTAGCCATTGAGATATGCTACTAAAATAAATTGGATCCTTGTGCATTTTGAGAAAGCATAATTTGCATAGCTTTACTTGCCCAAAATTTAAGCAACAGAAAAAAACAAATACATGATTAAAAAAAAATGAATGTACCTTTTTTAGTGGAAGAAAATACTTCTTAAAAATTCCTTCTTCTTTAACAGAAGAGCAAGTATGATTGCTTTGATTGTCTCCTTGAGTTTTATTTCTATGCATAGAGAACTTTCAACTCTTTGTGAGCAATTCCTTGATGAGATGCTCGTTATTTTTTAGAGTTTTTTTTATTTGGTTTACATCTTGTGGTTACAATACTTTTCATTGCACTCTCTTGGTGTTTATGTTGCTACTCTCATTGCTTAAACACAACATTCAAAGAGGTTAATGGAAGCTCTTTTTTGGGGAAAGATTCATGACAAGATGCATAGTTTGTATCTACTTCATGATAGAGGAATGTGAAGAGGAATTCTTTCCTCTCCTTGAGAAACCCATAGTGCTCTTTGAGCTACTCATACGATTTAAATTACTAGATAAATCTAAAAATAAGAGCTCTGTTCTCCCTCTAATTAAAAACACTTGAGAATAAAATTTTCAATAACAAATAACAAAAAAAAATTCACTTTTTGCCTTGATTTCTTTCATATAATTGCAACAATTTTCAAACTTTGAGTGAATTTTGTTTAGCAATCATAGGACTGAGAAAAACCCAACAATATTCACATAAAAAATAAATTATAAAAGGTAATAGTTAGCATTAAAGATATTTGCTAATTATTATTATCCCTAAACATCTCTAGAATTCTCCATACATACTTTTAGCATCCATCCACTGATTAACAAACCAAGGTTATTCTCTCTCCCCTCAAGTGGTACTGATCGTTGACAGCCCACACATGATAGATTCTGATGAGCAAGTGTGCATGTGCGTTGTGTGTGTGTGTGTGTGTGTGTGTGTGTGTGTGTGTGTGTGTGTGTGTGTGTGTGTGTGTGTGTGTGTGTGTGTGTGTGTGTGTGTGTGTGTGTAGCAGTTCTAAATATATACAAATACATATGCAAACAAACTATACCAGTTCACATACCAATAATTCTAGGCAAATACAATGGTTTAGTACAATAATTTATTTGCATTTGAAAATAAAATTTGTAAAAGGTAGTAAAGATAACAAGTAAAGCTTGGGAAATAGTCATCCCAGACTCTGGCGTGAAGTTGCTTCAAGGTAAGCGAACAGCCCCAGTCATCTACCACAAAGAACATATTGTTTTTATAAAAAAAATTAGCCCTCACCTACATCCATAGCCACAAGAAAACAGGTCGTTAGCACGTGGTTGTACACAGGTGATGCTAGGCATCCCAGTTGTTATCCATGTCACAATGAAAAAACAAACCGTTCTTCAATATGTAAAAAAATAGAGTTATACTAAGAATTCCCCCTCTTTTTTTAGGAGTGAGCCCCCTCTCAAGGCTACAAATTTTATATATATATAAAAACCAAACCATAAGCTTTATCATCATCTGAGTCACATATTATGCCATAATTGACATATTCTTCAAAAAACCAGTATCCCATAAAGTTGCAAAATATACTTATAGCTAATGATTTTCATCTACATATAACCAACCAAGGCAGGTTTACACATTTTTTAAGAAAGAGCAAGAAAATGGACAAAAAATTAATTGCTTTAATCTATAGTAAACTAGCCTTTCCATTTTCCGAAGTCATGTACTCTAGGGGAACCAGTTTGCACATTTTTTAAGAAAGAGCAAGAAAATGGACAAAAAATTAATTGCTTTAATCTATAGTAAACTAGCCTTTCCATTTTTCGAAGTCAGTACCAGCTAAAGAAACAGGCTCAACAACAACTCTTATCCGAAGTGCCAGATAATCAAAGTTTTGCTCACTAAATGATAGTCCAGTTATAGTCATACCAATTGGGAAGGTCTACAAACCTGGCATAGGAAATTAGCTAAAAGTAGGTGACATAGACCAATACACGCTAAAAACCGGACCAGCACTTACTCTTGAATAAGTAACTTTTCATCGGTCTTCCTTTATAGTTTACATATTTATGTTGGAGAAATTCTTCCGTATATCATTATGCAAGTGTGGGGTCATTCCATCATGTACTGATACCGTAAGTGATGTTAATTTAAGAAACTTTCATGTTAAGGATTTTTAAAGCTGGAGATCCATATATTTTTTTTAAAAACGAGATGCATCGGTTATTTAACAAGTTATACCCTTTGAGGGGTGAACAATCTGGTAACAAACATCAGCAGGCAAGACAACTTTCTTATTTTCATTTTTAATCAACTCCTACTAATCAAATGCTCATAGCCTTCCAACCAAGTTTCGCAAATCTCGCTGTCCCACATCAACCAACAAGTGAATTAGTTTTGAGATTTGGCATCTCATAGCATCAGAAAATAGTCCCAAAACAACCAGTTGGAATCATAACCTCGGAACAAAGGAGTTATTTTTTATAGAATACCAATCTAATTAATAACTTAAATCTTTTTTAATTTATTTAGCCAAATCATTCTATTTTTAATGATTTTAAAGCCTACATGTATCTGAAACCCTAATTACCTAGTAGACCAGGAGCTGAAGCAAACCAATAGGTCATGTCATAGACAGCATAATAACAAAGTCCGTACGCACTATAAAGATCTTGGACTATACTGACTCTTTTTTATGAGTAACCCCTTCAAGTATGATCAGAGTCAATCTCATTAAGACATGTAAGGAAGGTCTTATACACGGAAACAGTAACCAGGCTAACGACACAACAAGACCTTCCTCGGTTTTAAAGCAAGAGAAGGAAATTTACATTCAATATTTTAATCAAAGACTACAGATAATGCTGAAAAAATTCATTCATTCACCTTCCATTTATGCAGGTATGCAACCATATTACCATGTATAGAACAAAGTTCAAAACAAGTCCAGTGCTTTAGGACTTCCTTCAGTAAGTGATTGTCATATTTAGGGCAATATCCTTTAAAGTTATCTCCTGTAAGAAAGTAACCAGGAAAAACTAAGTCTGCAAAATTTATTTTCAAGATTGAAGCATCTTAACGGAAATCACTACATTACATGGATAAGAACAGTATCAACATTCATAGCAATTTTTTATACTGCCTGGCATAATCGTAGTAGAGACACCATTTTCAAGTCTCGAGCATAGGTAGCAAATGGCTATAGTCAAAGTGCACCAATTTCATTTAGTATACCAATCGATCTACTACTCATGCCATAGATTTAGGTCAACCATACCAGCATATATTGTTTTTAGGATTATAAGAAAGTCGAAAACCATGTTAGCCAGTCGACTAGTTTATGAAGCCATCCAGTACGGTAAGCCAGGTCAAAAAGAGCATGGTTTAATAGAAGCCATACTCGTATAGGTCAGAAAAGGCCATATTTTTGCCACGTCCTTTTAATGAGTAAGCCTTAAGTCAAATTCTGTAAGATCTAAATGGAATGTCTATTATCCAGGACAAGTTACCCAGCCAAAGATAAATAACCCAAAAAAACATCGAGATTTCCAACGGTTCAGTGACAAGGCCACACATAATATGATTCTCATTGATAGTCTTCATAGTAAGCGTGGAGAAACATTTCAATTTTTTTTCTCAAAACAACATGCATGTAATACTCCAATGCTTTTGTCCAAAGATAGTAGGTAAAAGGAACAATCAACATAGCTAAGTTTAGGAAGTCGAGACTAAAGTAAGAAAACCAAATGTAGGCAATAAGTCCATTGTACGTACTACGCGTAAAAAATCTATGCTTATAAGTTTCAAGTATTTTAATAGACATCCTATTATGCACGGAAACAATCTACAAAATTCTCCCAATCATTGTCAAGTATTTATCAACTCGATATATGGCAGTAAAACGTCAAGATGCGATTCCCAAATTTTATCATGAAATTCAATTTAAGCATTCTTCCATAACTTTAACCGAAAAAAGCGGTCAGATTGAGTGGCATTATACTAAATGCATATCAACCATTAGATTCTCCAACCTAATATTAGCAAAAAACAGTCCAGCTTATGACAATGCTTGAGGCATTTAAGAAAATCAATTAACGTGTAGATTTGAAGATGACAAATCCATCACCCCTGTATCAGTTTTTTCGGCATTATGAGGACACCACAACAAACCAAAAATGAATGCACACCAACAGTTACAGGACCCAATGCTAAGTGAGCATAAAGACTCACCTTCCAAGGTATTTATAGGAGATGAAGCTACTCCATAGCAGAAGGGGCCAGAATCAAGCAGGTACTGCAACCCAACGAGGTTGGCATTGAAGACCCCCTATATAGGGATTATATACAGCACAGGATCCGGATGCAAGCGGCCAGTGCAGGATCCTTCCACACAATATACGCACACTCAGCCAGACGAAGCCGTGCGGCAGTAACCTACAGAGAACATTTCTGCATAGATATTTCCACACGTCACACCGATTTAAGCATCAAGGGATAAATTACCCTAAGGTAACTGAGGATAAAACAACTAATAAGTTGAAATGCATACCCACCAAAAAAAAAGCCAAATATTCTTTTTTAACCAAGTTGGTAGATAGCCAAGTCTTTTTACCGGCTGTGGAGTGGTCGAAAAGCTGGTAGACAAATTTACTAAACACACAGCTGTTCACATCAATGGGTGAAAATACCATCTGTACACACCGATATTTCTAATGCAACTATAATTAAAAAGCCATATAAATTAGACACATTAAGAGAGTAGACATTTTACCAGTCACTACCAAGTGAGATAAAGTGATGGAGTAAATAATTTTGGGAATTATGAAGCAATATACACTGAGTATAGGTATCACTGTAGGTCTATAAAAGATGAGCAATCTTTTTGAAAGGGTGAGTGCACAAAATCTGGCTCGAGTGGCTTTCTGAGAGTTTTTTCATCCACCATATGCTATGACTTCTAGTGATGATCAAGTTTTAGCAATATCCATTGCACATCTTTAGCAGTCGAATGAGTCTACTAAGAGAACCACACTACTCTGTTATGAACGTCATTTATTTCCGCAGTTAGGAACATCAGTTACTCAGACTAAGTGGTGGACATATAGGGATAGAGTGACGCGGGTGACTCTTTGGGGTAGAGAGCATTTTAAGAATAATATCCGTCTGGCTATGGTGGCAGAAGCCATGGGCCTAGGTTCACAATACTATTATGTAGAACATTCAATGAAGCAAGGTTTTTCTAAATGGTTATATATGCTAGCACAATTTCTTCCTCCGCAAAAGATTTTTTTGTATCGTGGATATAGGCAGCCACTATGAGGGTATTTTAATTGCACTCCCCGCACTAAGGAGTATGGTGTGGTCTTGGCAACCCGAATCCTACCTCTGGCTGAGCGTCCAAACACCTGCTATTACTATGATAGTTGTTTGTGCGATCATGTAATGGATGGTTTACTTGATATGTAGGGGAGAAAAGAAAAAAGGGGGTTTTCTCTTTCTAGAAATTAGGCTTTTCCATCTTAAATAAAGTGGCGAAGTAACAGAAAAGACACAAGTAGTTTTGTGTGTGTGTGTGTGTGTTTGTGTGTGTGTGTGTGTGTGTGTGTGTGTGTGTGTGTGTGTGTGTGTGTGTGTGTGTGTGTGCCCACCCTTTCCCAGGCACCATATTCTAATAGGTAGTAGACCCATAGAAAATGGTCCTACTACCTTAAGTACTGATTTTATAGTTTTGAGTCTTTTAATCCTCTTATTGTGGATCAAGAAGGCTAATAAAATTTTGTAAGTCAAACTTAAGTCCGGACTAGTTGTGTTTTTTTAGGGAATTATAGATACAAGCAATAAGGTCTCTTTTAGACAACCCGTTATTAATGTATTTGGTAACAAGAGTCATGATTTCTTCAAAAGCAATAAAGCTATCTAATGAGGCATACATAATAAGAAAAAGCATACCTAGATAGGTGTGTAATGAGTTTTTGAAGGGTCTATTGCTTTTTCTTTTTGTGAATTCAAAGGATATGAGATTGAGATTTTCTCTTTTCCAAAAGAAACGAGTATAAAAATTATCCATGAATGGGGGGGTCAGAGTAATCTCAATATTCAGGAAGTGCGTCTTGGAAATGACCCATTTGTCAAGCCATAATACTCTATCTGAGAACATCAGTTCAATGTTAAGACACGGTGGATAAATATCTTTAAGTGTTTCCAAGAACAATGGATTGTTAAGGCTACACAAGTCATCCATAAACCTAAATGAATGACGAAAGTGTGAGAGTGACGAAGTATTGGCTGGGTTATTTAACAGTTTTAAGATACATTGGTATTTGAAGTGACAAAGATAGAGATTACACATAATTGGAGAGCACGAAAAACCCATTGGGATCCCTAAGATTTGCTTGTAGCACCCACTTGGATACAAAGATAGAGATTACACATAATCGGAGAGCACGAAAAACCCATTCGGATCCCTAAGATTTTCTTGTAGCCATTGGTATTTGAAGTGAAAAAGATAGAGATTGTACATAATGGGAGAGCACGAAAAACCCATTGGGATCCCTAAGATTAGCAGGTAGCACCCACTTGGATACAACTATTGTTAAAGAGCCAAGAGACATATTTATATAAATCTTCTTCTTTGAAGATGAAAGGTGAGGATTTTTTAGACTTTTTTAACCAACCTATATTCCTTTTTGTTGAGATACACGTATATCCTAATTTCGCTCTGTGAGCAAAGGCCAACTTAATAAGAGTAGAAAGTGTATTAAGCAATTCATCTGGTCCTTTTAGAGGAATATTCTCATAACATTGTGTTATGTCTGTGGTAAAAATAGAAAAAATGTTTTCTGGGAGATTAATAGTAAACTCCGCCGCATTTTTTATGATCCAAAATGGGCAACACTCATATTTTTGAATAGTTTAAGATCATTACGCTTGATGGTGCAAATTGCTTCTAATTCAAGCAGAATATAATTTAAGCAGGAGGTGATGTCATTCGTAATCAAGGAAAAAAGGCTATTGCATGCATCAAAAAACCATCTAAATTTATGTTTATGATTTTTATACATTGGGAAGAGTACAAGAATTTTCAGAGTGTTAGGACAGTACCCTAATTCTGATAGCTCATTATTTAAAAGTGTAGCAGTACAAATCGGAGAGGTATCAATTTTTATAAAACCAAGCCATTGAGTCTGGCAAACGCAGACTCAAATGCTAACTTTTTACATATAAAGGAAGCAGTATTCGATGCTTTATCAAGGCCTATAATAAACCATTTCTCTTTAGCATCAAAAATGGACTTCTTCATATTAGGCGTAAGCCAGGTAGTATTAGTACTTAGCCATACTTGCAGCATAAGACTGATCCTTTTCCAAAAAAGTTCTTTGAGAGTTGAGATCAGTAGATTGTAAGCATCCGACTCCAGTTGGAGTTCTAAGGCCAAGTCGGCCAGGCATTCAAGTAGAGCCAATAGGTCAAGCTGAGATTAAGTGGAAAAGGAGAAATATGATTCAAGCCTTTACTCAAGAGGTTCCTAACCGAAGTATCTGGTATAATTTCAACTTTAGACGTACATACATGTGAGCCAAAGTCAGTGAAAGTCTTACAAAACTTCGAAAATAGGTGACAAGAACAAATAGGAACCTCATCACAACCAAACATCACATCCTTTAGTAATATATTAGATCCAAAAACATGTCTAAAGCATTCTGTAAAGATAGCTTGGGGAGTAAAGAACTCCAAAATCTTGCTGGTAAACAAGCAATGTACAAAAATTATATTACACGCTTCATCCTTCTTGAGGTAGGTAAAGTCTGCCCACAGGCGTTCCTCAGTACCTACACATTACATATTGAAAAGATTTCTGATTGGTAGGTTTTTACCACGGCCTCTACCATAACTTCTAACTCTCCCTCTCCCAAAAACAGAATCACTCGAGGAGGGAGTCAAGAAAGAGGTGTAAGACGTAGACGGAGAGACAAGAGTGTTGGGGTGTTTTGAGACTTGAGATTTCTCATCATCAATATTAGGCTTGATTTTCCCAACCATGCTTTTGATTCCTTTGTATCCTCCATAGGTGGTTAGTAGTGTGCCGCACTCATCAGAACCAAGTTTCTGGAGGGTGTCACACATAATTGATCTATACTGAATAAAGGCGATTTGAGCCAAGACCAGCTCTTTAGCTTGTCCACCAAGCCATGAGCAAAAAAGGGAGAGATGAAATTATTCCTCTTTGTCAGGAAAGATACTAGGCAGATTGTTGAGGGCATACCAAATCGCATGGTCAGACCAAATGATGCTCGAATCGCAAGAAGCTTTAGGATCTAAAAATCTGCATGCACACTTAAGGTAAGGTCTGAACACATTCCACATTGTTTCAGTGTAATAGTCAGCATTATTTTTATTGAAGGTCATCACACCTTTGGTTCTTGCAAATAGACCTGTATTCGAACTGCATTTTTTTTCATCAAGGAAGTTCATATTGAATGGAGCTTTAATCAGATCATCTTTATCCAAGAGCGGAATTCCTTTAAGAACTTTAAGTTTTCATTCTTCAATAGTGGCAGGTGCTAGGTTGGCCAAGAAGACCCAAGTTTCCATAGAAATGGGAGCAAGAAATCCTTTATTTGGGAACAACCAAAGTTTGTGTTCTACACCAAGGGATTCTACTTCAATCTGTCGTGATGGTAGAAAAGGAAAGGCCCTAGATACCTTTGGCACCATATCTAACAGGGAAGCTTCACTAAGTGTGTCATAATAATCCATATCTAATTCTCCTAAATGATTTTCTCATATTAAACTGATCATTTAATGTGGGGAAGTGCCAGGGGAGAAAAAGCTAGAATATTGGTTAAGCTAGCAGACCGGCCATAGTAGGGATCCAAAGGAGGGAAAATAGAGATCCAAAGGGGGGGCCATCTGCAAAAGAGCCATGTGCAACAATGGGCTAAAAAGACCCTAAGGTTCAGCCCATTAAGACTTCCAAAATGCTAAGGTTCCAAAATTCAAAGGTTGTGTCCAAAGGTCAACCCTAGGGAAATTGGATGCTTTGTGTGTGACCAAAAATTCTTTTCAAATCCCTACATAGGAGGGGGCGAGCCTTGGGAGTAGGGGATGAGAGAGAAAGTCACACACACACACACACACACAGGCTCCCTTTACACAAAGGGAATTAGGGACACATGTCAGCTCCCTAGCCCAGATGCCCACAAGGTGTGCCCAATTCCTATTGGATGGCCTTGGAGGTGGACCAATGAGATTTAGGCTAGAGTAAATCTAGTTTAATTAATTTAAAAACACTTAATAAAAGAACCAATGAGAATTAAGTCCTCTAGAAGACTATTGGACAGTCTCCCAAGGGGTCCAATGAGCATTCAACAGCCCAATGGCTTGCCCGATTCCTATTGGCCAGGAGGCAAAGGGGTCCAATGAGAGTTTAGTTTAATTATTAAATTACCTTAAGCTCTCACAAAAGGGGAAAGGGGGACACATGTCAGAAGGCTATCACTTATGCTGCTTAATTGTCATTGGCTAGCTCTAGGGAGGTCCAATGGGAGGACATCAAGAGAAAATAGCAAGGGGGCTCGCCCAAGAGAGAGAGAGGGGGCTGATTTTTGCAAGTCATTATCACACACACACTCACACAATCTCATGTGTGAAGAAAGAGAAGACTATCTCTTCCCAAGCTTTAATGGAGAGCTCATCACCTACTCCAAGCTTGTGAGATAGAAGCCTACATCAACACACTCTTGGCATGTGGATGCAAATCCAACCAAGAGCCAAGATTCAATGCATGCTCATCTCCTCTACCAAGCTAATTACTAAGCTAAGCTATGCTAATATGAGTGATTATGTGAGGAGATGTACATATTTCTCGTAAGATACTCCTTCTTCCTCTCAATCTACTCTCATACCCTGCTAGCTCTCACCATCTTCGAAGGTGTGTGAGGTCTTGGGTCTGAGAACGGGGATAATTAAAGTTGTGTTTGCTAAGTGTTTTGCTTAGTGCATGAAGATTTCATCTTCACTAGCTAGTCTTGAAGGAACACAAAGAATTGTATTGTACAATTTCTCTCTTGATGGGAGAAACCATAATACAAAGCCTTTTGGAGGGGGGACCGGCTCCATGAAAATCCGGTCCTCAACTGTTGTCAATAGCTTAATTTCTCTCTCTTTTGAAAGTATTGTTGATGTTATCTAACTAGCTGTTATGTTTTTTGTTGCTCTCTCCACCCAAGCACTCTTGTAATTCTCATTAGGAATCTATTCTAATGAAATGCCCACTATGTTCATGCTAATTTCCTCTACACATAAGTTTTTAGATCATTAAATGTTACATTGGTATCAGAGCACAAGGTTTCTCTTTTCTTGCTCAAGAAGGGAGGTCCTCAAGCTAGCTATAAATGGTTGGTAATATTAATTGCCTGTGAGTAAGTAGAATAGGGATTTTTCAGCCTTGCAGTGCGCCTGCCTTCGTGTAGTTAACGGGGCATCACCGTCAAAAGCTATAGTCTTAATAGTAGAGTCCTACGGGGCTTGCCTACGGCTTAACCACTATTGAGCTATTAGAAGCTTGACAGGAGCCGTGGTGCTATTTTGGTGTCGAAAGACCCTCTCTTCTATTCCTTGCAATTAATGGTATTCGAGCCGCGGGTACAGTAGCTTGAGTTCTTTTTCTAAAGGGGTAAAGAGGAGTAGCAACTAGGGCTTGAAGTACCAAAGTACACCTAAAAAGTTGTTAGAATGGCTAACAATAGTAAAGAGAGTGAAATTAATGTTGATAACTTTGATTTTGCTAATGAGCAAGCTACTAATGATGCTCCGATGCTTGTTAACTATCTTGTTTCTAGGCTTCAACAAGCCATGGGCAATCCATCTCTCCAAAGTGAAGTGCAACGGCAGCTCCGTGCTCCTGGGATTCTCCAAGATCATCACCATGACGAGAGAACACCTAGGAAGCCTCCTTGTGAGACTACCAAAAGAGGTCTCTCTCCGATTCGGGAAGAAGAAGAGAATCCGTACGAAGGGCTCAAGAATTTACTTCTTGATGATGCATCTCCTTCCCAAAGGAGAACTCAAGAGCCTCCACCGAAGGAACAAGAAAGAAGTGAGTCTCCCGCCACCTCGGCGGAGATGGCTCCACGAAGACGGCGGGCTAAATGCTCTCCATCACCACCAAAGCGGAGAAGACCATCACACTCTTCTCCACGCCATAATTCAAAGAGGGATGATAAAAAGCAAGAGAAGAAAAAGGCGAGAAAGAGGACACCCTCTTCTCCATCTTTTTCATCCTCTTCCTCTTATGAAAGTGATGGTAAAGACGACGAGAGGTCACCCTCTTCTCCACCTTCTTCAAATTCTTCACCTTCTGAAGAAAGTGATGGTCCAACCTTTGAACCATCAAAAAGAAGAGGCCATAGGAAATCCTATGCCGCATGGAAGAGGTCATCCAAGCTAAAGAATTTCAAAGAGGGAGGGAAGAGCATCTCTTTCCTTACCTATGATGGTGCTACGGACAAAGTCTTGGCCTTTATCCAGCAATTTGATGTGGCGTTTGGAGATGAGGGCTTCACGGAGTCCTCTAAGCTACGCCATGTAGCTATGCACTTTCAAAAGTCCACGAGACAATGGTGGTCTAGCCTACGAGCCAACGGTGAAGCTCCACGAACATGGAAAGCTTTAAGAGCTTCCATTATGAAGCAGTTTTTGGCCACCGATGCCAAAGACAAAGTACTCACCGAATGGCGAAGCTTAAAGCTCTCTCCCTATGAATCCAACCACAAATATGTAGACAAGTTTTGGGACCTACAACTCAAAGCCACTGTCTTCAAAAAGTTGGATTTTGGAGAGCAAAAGCAACAATTGTGTGCGGGCTTAACCGAAGAAATGGTGGAGTATGTCAACTCCCAAAGGCCACGTACCATATCGGCGGTAATACACCATACTATGGTGGCCTCACGAATCAATTTCCAAACGGGGGCTAAAAGAAATAATAAGCCCACGGAAAACAAGGGTTCCAATGAGCCTAAGGGGAAGGACAATGTCCAAAAGTCTCCTAAGGGCAACTCCAACAAAGCTAAAGAGAAGGGAGTTTACAAAGGTAAGAAAAAACTCTCTCCTGAAGAGCTTGAGCGTTATCGCAAGGATAACCGGTGTTTCAAGTGTGGCGAACAAGGGCATGTGTACCGCGCTTGTCCCCAAAAGAACAACCGCCAAGATCCTCCTAGAGATTCCTTGGTTGAAATCCAAGAGGACGAGACTCACCAAACTCATCACAAAGGATCTCCTCTATGCCATGCTTGGGGAAAGGTAAGAGAACATGATGATTTTATTCTCTTTGACCCTGGTTCTACTCACAATTTTATATCTATAGAGTTGGCCACCAAGCTAGGCATACAATCCTATGAGATGGGAGATGTCCTACCCGTAGACAGTGCCTTCAAGGGGCAAGAAGCTTCAGTCACTCCCTTAATCGGGAAATTGAAGCTTCATGTCCAAGGCTATGTGGACAAAGAGGACTTCTTTATCTCTCCTCTCAAGCATGAGGATGTAATCCTAGGGGCACCATGGTTTGACCGCCTGGTTGCCGATGTTAAATTTCCTGAAAGGAGAATCTCCTTTAAGTTCAGGGAAAAAGACATGTATATAGATGCTAAGGAAATGGGTAACACTATCCCCATTGTACATACACCAGCTTTCAACAAGTCAATAAAGAGCTCTATTTCCGTGTACATGATTTTTGTTAAATATTCTCAAAATGAACCTAATGCTTTAGCAAAAGAAAATGAAAGCAACCAAAAGGAATTAGAGTTATCCAATTTTCTCAAGGGGTTTCAAGATGTTTTTATTGACGACATCCCTTGTGAGCTACCTCCTAAACGAGGTAATGATGACCATGCAATTGAACTTCTTCCAGGAAGTTCACCGCCTAGCAAACCTCCTTATAGAGTTTCTCAAGCTCAACAAGAGGAGATTATGCAGCAAGTGCATGAGTTAGTTGAGAAGGGCATGGTTAGGCCTAGCTCATCTCCATTTTGCTCACCTGTGCTATTAGTGCAAAAGAAGGACGGCACATATCGTATGTGTGTCGACTGTAGAGCACTAAATAGGATCACTATCAAGAATAGGTTTCCCGTTCCACGGGTAGAAGACCTATTTGATAAGCTACAAGGATCGACCTACTTCAGTAGGATTGACCTAAAAAATGGCTATCATCAAATAAGGATAGTTGATTAAGACATTGTAAAGACCGCATTTCGCACCACATTTGATCTTTACGAATACATTGTCATGCCTTTTGGCTTGACCAATGCACCAGCCACATTCAACCGCTTGATGGAGAAGCTGTTCAGGCCTCATCGAACCTTCACTGGAGTGTTCTTTGATGATATTATCATCTACTCTAATTCATTAGACGAACACAAGCAACACCTCCAGGTAATATTTCAAGTTTTAAGAGAGAATAAACTTTATGTTAATCGAAAGAAAAGTGAATTTTTCTTACAAGAGATTCAGTATTTAGGTCACATTATCTCTCAAGATGGCATCCAAATGGATCCATCAAAGTTAGAGCTAATAAAAGGATGGCCTAAACCAAGGAATCTTCATGAACTAAGAATCTTTATAAGTATGTGTGCATACTATAGACGCTTCCTAGAAAAGTTCTCACAAATTGCGGGACCATTACATGACCTAACAAAGAAAAGCGTTAGGTATACATGGTCTGCTAAGGAGAACAATGCTTTCGAAAATCTTAAAGAAAAGCTTATCTCCCAACCTATGCTTACACTACCGGATCTCTCAAAACCATTTGAGGTCCAATGTGATGCTTGTGGTGATTGCCTTGGAGCTGTTTTCCTCCAAGAAGGGCATGCCATAGGCTATGAGAGTCGAAGGCTCGACCCTGTTGAGCAAGCTCTAGGCATATATGAAAAGGAACTCCTTGCAGTTCTACATGCCTTAGACTCATGGAAGCACTATTTATTGGGGACTCCTTTCATTCTGCGAATGGATCACCAAAGTCTTAAGTACTTCATGACGCAGACCAAGCTCTCCGACAAACAAATGAGGTGGGCAAATTTCCTTTCGCAATTTCATTTTCATATTGCTCACATTGCTGGCAAGCATAATCAAGTAGCTGATGCACTCTCAAGACGACCGAGAGTGAATGCGGTTTCCATAGCAACTCACAATGATCTATCTTCAATGATAGATGAGTACGCTATTGATCCCGATTTTAGAGATGTGATTTCAGCCCTTGCATTAGGGAAGAAAGAAGAACCATTTACTTTACAATGTGTTACTAACTCACTACGTGAGAAAGTAATGTATGAATCTCATGCTCCACCTTATGCGGGGCATAGGGGGATTCAGCCTACTTAAAGGGAATTGAAACATATTTCTATTGGCCTACCATGAAAGTGAACATACAAGAGTATGTTTCTAAATGTGTGGTATGCCAAAAGACAAAATTTGATAGAGGGAAGCAACTTGGATTGCTTCAACCCTTGCCAATCCCTAATTCAGCATGGGAGAGCATATCCATGGATTTTATCTTTGGATTGCCTAAGTCTATCCATGGGAATATGGGAATATGGACGATAGTAGACAGGTTCAGTAAACAAGCTCATTTTATACCTGTCAAAAATACTATCAAAGCCCATCAAATGGCAACCCTCTTCATTTCACAAATTTTCAAGTACCATGGCTTGCCAATGTCCATAGTGTCGAATAGAGATCCTAGAATGACCAGTAATTTCTGGAAGGGTCTCTTTGAGAATTTAGGGACAAGACTAAACTTCTCTTCGGCCTATCATCCACAAACGGATGGCCAAAGTGAAATAGCTAACCTAACCATTCTCAATCTACTAAAAGCCTATGTAATGGAAGCAGATCAAAGATCCCAATGGCAGAAGTACTTACCCTTAGTGGAGTATGCTTACAATAACATTGTACATACTTCCACGGGAAAAGCACCTTTCGAGGTAATTGAGGGAAGATCAAAAAGTCCCTTGCTACTTAAAGTACATGGGAAGATCTTTGTTGCAGATGAGTATAGCCGAGACCTACAAGAATCTTTTCAAAAGATTAAGGATGCTATCTCTATCTCACAGCAAAGGCAAAAGGCTGCCGCTGACAAGCACAGAAGAGCCTAAGCCTTTAAAGAAAACGATTGGGTCTTGTTAAAGTTTCCCAAGGCTCGATTAAGGCACACGACGGGCAAGAATCCTACGGGCCACCAAAAGTAATATACTAAACTAGCAAAAAGGTACTATGGTCCCTTCCAGATTCTTGGGCCAATCAATGAGATGGCCTATCAACTCAAGTTGCCCAATCATTGGCTCATACACAATGCTTTCCATGTGAGCCTATTAAGGCCTTACAAAGGAGAGCCACCTCAAGAACCAACTATTGAAGACCCACCGGAGATCGAGGACCAAGAGGAGGTGCTGCAGCCCGAGTCCATTCTCCGACATGAAGACAAGGTACTAAGAGGCGGTAAGACTATCGACGATATCTTATTAAGTTTAAGAATTATCCTTTTGAAGATGCTAGATGGATGCAAGGCATACAATTAAAAGATAACCTAAACCTTGTCAATGCTTACAATGCTTCCCAAGAGTAAGCAAATAAACAAAGTTTTTGTCTTATAAGACTCTCTTTTTCTTTATTGTGCACAAAAATGAAGTAGTATGCATGCTTAGATCAAGTTTGTGGAGACAACGTCTTCCAAACACCAAGTAGAGCTTGTCACTCTACTATGGAAGATTGATAGGACTAATGTGCAGACATGGTTGCGGCAGCCTCAGGCTCTCAAGCGCCAAATGGACTAGTCATCCATTGTGGAATGATGTCGTAGGGTAACATAGGGATCCTCTACCCGCTAAGAAAAGGACTCATGAATATGCTTTATCTTCTCTATACCATAGTCGAGGACGACTATGATTTCAAGAGAGAGGTAATGTCATAATAATCCATATCTAATTCTCCTAAATAATTTTCTCATATTAAACTGATCATTTAATGTGGGGAAGTGCCAGGGGAGAAAAAGCTAGAATATTGGTTAAGCTAGCAGACCGGCCATAGTAGGGATCCAAAGGAGGGAAAATAGGGATCCAAAGGGGGGGCCATCTGCAAAAGAGCCATGTGCAACAATGGGCTAAAAAGACCCTAAGGTTCAGCCCATTAAGACTTCCAAAATTCAAAGGTTGTGTCCAAAGGTCAACCCTAGGGAAATTGGATGCTTTGTGTGTGACCAAAAAGTCTTTTCAAATCCCTACATAGGAGGGGGCGAGCCTTGGGAGTAGGGGATGAGAGAGAAAGTCACACACACACACACACAGGCTCCCTTTACACAAAGGGAATTAGGGACACATGTCAGCTCCCTAGCCCAGATGCCCACAAGGTGTGCCCAATTCCTATTGGATGGCCTTGGAGGTGGACCAATGAGATTTAGGCTAGAGTAAATCTAGTTTAATTAATTTAAAAACACTTAATAAAAGAACCAATGAGAATTAAGTCCTCTAGAAGACTATTGGACAGTCTCCCAAGGGGTCCAATGAGCATTCAACAGCCCAATGGCTTGCCCGATTCCTATTGGCCAGGAGGCAAAGGGGTCCAATGAGAGTTTAGTTTAATTATTAAATTACCTTAAGCTCTCACAAAAGGGGAAAGGGGGACACATGTCAGAAGGCTATCACTTATGCTGCTTAATTGTCATTGGCTAGCTCTAGGGAGGTCCAATGGGAGGACATCAAGAGAAAATAGCAAGGGGGCTCGCCCAAGAGAGAGAGAGGGGGCTGATTTTTGCAAGGCATTATCACACACACACTCACACAATCTCATGTGTAAAGAAAGAGAAGACTATCTCTTCCCAAGCTTTGATGGAGAGCTCATCACCTACTCCAAGCTTGTGAGATAGAAGCCTACATCAACACACTCTTGGCATGTGGATGCAAATCCAACCAAGAGCCAAGATTCAATGCATGCTCATCTCCTCTACCAAGCTAATTACTAAGCTAAGCTATGCTAATATGAGTGATTATGTGAGGAGATGTACATATTTCTCGTAAGATACTCCTTCTTCCTCTCAATCTACTCTCATACCCTGCTAGCTCTCACCATCTTCGAAGGTGTGTGAGGTCTTGGGTCTGAGAACGGGGATAATTAAAGTTGTGTTTGCTAAGTGTTTTGCTTAGTGCATGAAGATTTCATCTTCACTAGCTAGTCTTGAAGGAACACAAAGAATTGTATTGTACAATGTCTCTCTTGATGGGAGAAACCATAATACAAAGCCTTTTGGAGGGGGGACCGGCTCCATGAAAATCCGGTCCTCGACTGTTGTCAATAGCTTAATTTCTCTCTCTTTTGAAATTATTGTTGATGTTATCTAACTAGCTGTTATGCTTTTTGTTGCTCTCTCCACCCAAGCACTCTTGTAATTCTCATTAGGAATCTATTCTAATGAAATGCCCACTATGTTCATGCTAATTTCCGCTACACATAAGTTTTTAGACCATTAAATGTTACAAAGTGAACATAGGGCCTTTTGAAATTCCTTTACAGCTTCCAAAGCAACGGCATCCCTACAGAAGAGGCTGTTTGGAGGAGGAACTATAGGTGTAGAGGGAGCAGTAATAAAGACGGGACTAAGCACACAAAATTTTATGAGGAGATTGGAAAGTTCAGAACCTTTAGACGAGAAGGAAGCTAAGTCATGTAAGTGGGCTTTGGAAATAACCGCCAAATTAGAGGTAAATTCTCAAAGTAGGTTGATACCATTAGATTTATTCTTAACAAGGAGATCCAGAACCTTCATCCATTGGTCAAAAGAGATAAGCTGGACAAGAGACAGACTAGAATCCTTCGAGGCATCAAAAATTAAGGTTGAAGCCTCGCTATCCTGAATACACTTTAACACAAGTAACGAAGCAATGGAAAGGGGTTCCATAGGAAGCTTTAGCCCTTGGGAAAGGGATAAAATCTACATAGATTTCAAGAACAGGAGCTAGATTACATCCTTTTGGAGGGGCTGAGTAGACTTGAAAATCTTATACAGAGTGTAATTGTTTTTTGAATTTTACAGCCCTATGTAGATAAGGCCGAATCCTAAGAGAGATATAAGGAAAGGTGCTTTCTATTTCTTTAGAAAGTTGTAATTTCTCCAAAATCAGAGCTCTTTTGACAGGGTCAGAACAGACTTTAATTCTTGGAGTGAGCTTTCTAGTAACCTGGTAGACAGAAGTAATAAACTAGTGAAATCACATGAACAAAAAGGGAAAATCTAGAAAGTGAGAGTATAGTGTGGACTGGTCGTGCTAGCAACCTTTAACCAGTCGGGTCAATGGGGACCATTGAGACTGTGTGATAGCACCCCTACCTATTATCATATAATAAGTTATATAATAATAGGTGCTTAAATCTAGAACTAAGGTCTGAGAGAGAAAGACAAACAAGTCGATCTCTCTTATGCATTTATTGTGTGTGTAGCAGTTCTAAATATATACAAATACATACGCAAACAAACTATACCAATTCACAGACCAATAATTCTAGGAAAATACAATGGTTTAGTACAATAATTTATTTGCAGTTGAAAATAAAATTTGTACAGGGTAGTAAAGATAACAAGTAAAGCTTGGGAAATAGTCATCCCAGACTCTGGCGTGAAGTTGCTTCAAGGTAAGCGAACAGCCCCAGTCATCTACCACAAAGAACAGATTGTTTTTATCAAAGAAGGTATCCCTCACTTGCATCCATCGCCACAAGAAAACAGATCGTTAGCACGTGGTTGTACACAGGTGATGTTGGGCATCCCAGTTGTTATCCATGTCACAATGAAAAAACAAACCGTTCTTCAATATGTAAAAAAATAGAGTTATACTAAGAATTCCTCCTCTATTTTTAGGAGTGAGCCTCCTCTCAAGGCTACAAAAAAAATTTATATATAAAAACCAAACCATAAGCCCTATCATCATCTGAGTCACATATTATGCCATAATCGACATATTCTTCAAAAAACCAGTATCCCATAAAGTCGCGAAATATACTTATAGCCAATAATTTCCATCTATATATAACCAACCAAGGCAGGTTTACACATTTTTTAAGAAAGAGCAAGAAAATGGACAAAAAATTAATTGCTTTAATCTATAGTAAACTAGCCTTTCCATTTTTCGAAGTCATGTACACTAGGGGAACCAGCTTGCACAGTCAGTACCAGCTAAAGAAACAGGCCCAGCAACAACTCTTATCCGAAGTGCCATATAATCAAAGTTTTGCTCACTAAATGATAGTCCAGTTATAGTCAGACTAATCGGGAAGATCTACAAACCTGGCATAGGAAATTAGCTAAAAGCAGGTGACATAGACCAGTACATGCTAAAAACCGGACCAGCACTTACTCTTGAATGAGTAATTTTTCATCGGTCTTCCTTTATAGTTTACATATTTATGTTGGAGACATTCTTCCATATATCATTATGCAAGTGTGGGGTCATTCCATCATGTACTGATACCGTAAGTGATGTTAATTTTAAGAAACTTTCATGTTAAGGATTTTTAAAGCTGGAGATCCATCTTAAAAAAAAAAAACAAGATGCATCGGTTATTTAACAAGTTATACACTTTGAGGGGTGAACAATTTGGTAACAAACATCAGCAGGCAAGACAACTTTCTTATTTTCATTTTTAATCGACTCCTACTAATCAAATGCTCATAGCCTTCCAACCAAGTTTCGCAAATCTCGCTGTCCCACATCAACCAACAAGTGAATTAGTTTTGAGATTTGGCATCTCATAGCATCAGAAAATAGTCTCAAAACAACCAGCTGGAATCATAACCTCATAACAAAGGAGTTATTTTTTATAGAATACCGGTCTAATTAATAACTTAAAGCTTTTTTTTATTTACTTAGCCAAATCATTCTATTTGTAATGATTTTAAAGCCTACATGTATCCGAAAGCCTAATTACCCAATAGACCAGGAGCTGAAGCAAACCAGTAGGTCATGTCATAGGCAACATAATAACAAAGTCCGTACCCACTATAAAGAGCTTGGACTATACTGACTCTTTTTTATGAGTAACCCCTTCAAGTATGATCAAAGTTAATCTCATTAATACCTGTAAGGGAGGTATTATACACGAAAACAATAACCAGGCCAACGACACAACGAGACCTTCCTCGGTTTTAAAGCAAGAGAAGGAAATTTACATTCAATATTTTAATCAAAGACTACAGATAATGCTGAAAAAATTCATTCATTCACCTTCCATTTATGCAGGTATGCAACCATATTACCATGTATAGAACAAAGTTCAAAACAAGTCCAGTGCTTTAGGACTTCCTTCAGTAAGTGATTGTCATATTTAGGGCAATATCCTTTAAAGTTATCTCCTGTAAGAAAGTAACCAGGAAAAACTAAGTCTGCAAAATTTATTTTCAAGATTGAAGCATCTTAACGGAAATCACTACATTACATGGATAAGAACAGTATCAACATTCATAGCAATTTTTTATACTGCCTGGCATAATCGTAGTAGAGACACCATTTTCAAGTCTCGAGCATAGGTAGCAAATGGCTATAGTCAAAGTGCACCAATTTCATTTAGTATACCAATCGATCTACTACTCATGCCATAGATTTAGGTCAACCATACCAGCATATATTGTTTTTAGGATTATAAGAAAGTCGAAAACCATGTTAGCCAGTCGACTAGTTTATGAAGCCATCCAGTACGGTAAGCCAGGTCAAAAAGAGCATGGTTTAATAGAAGCCATACTCGTATAGGTCAGAAAAGACCAGATTTTTTCCACGTCCTTTTAATGAGTAAGCCTTAAGTCAAATTCTGTAAGATCTAAATGGAATGTCTATTATCCAGGACAAGTTACCCAGCCAAAGATAAATAACCCAAAAAAACATCGAGATTTCCAACGGTTTAGTGACAAGGTCACACATAATATGATTCTCATTGATAGTCTTCATAGTAAGCATGGAGAAACATTTCAAATTTTTTTCTCAAAACAACATGCATGTTATACTCCAATGCTTTTGTCCGAAGATAGTAGGTAAAAGGAACAATCAACATAGCTAAGTTTAGGAAGTCGAGACTAAAGTAACAAAGCCAAATCTAGGCAATAAGCCACTGTACGTACTACGCCTAAAAAATATATGCTTATAAGTTTCAAGTCTTTGAAGGCAACCAATTTCGCTACTTGGATTGAGAGAAAGGAATGAGATAAACCAGATTCAAGCTATGGAAAGCTTGAGATTTAGGAGAGAGGATAGGGAGAGTGTAATGTAAAGAAGAAGATCAAGTTTTGACAAACTTGATTAGGGTTTTGGCCATGGCTTCTCTTGGAGAGGGGTGTGTGTGTGTTAAAGAGGCTTAGCTATGGCTTTCTCAAGCTTACTCTCAAGTTTGCACCTTGAGAAACGAAGGAGAGAAGTGTAAAATGAGAAGAGAAGCCCTCTTTTTATGCACATTTTGGATAAGCACCTTCACTTATCTTGATTATCTTCCTTATTGATAAGTTCTTTTTACTTATCTTGATAACTTATGTTTCTTTTCAAAACTTCTTCAACAAGTTACTTACTCACCTTATCCTTACCTTCTCTTTTCCTTTTTCCTTATCTTTTTCTTTATCTTATCTTTTCCTTTTTCCTTATCTTTTTCTTTATGATATTACTCTTGAGATGAAAATCTAATTTCTCATGCATTGGTTATGTCCATGTCCCCATGGTGTGAACCAAAAGTGACTCGTGGGTAAACTTTGGAGCTTGGATACAGCCTAAATATATCCAAACATTTTTTTATTATTTTGATTTTGATTTGATGGTTTAGATATGTTGGTTAAGAGTAAGGGCTAGGAGGAGTCCCTTACATATGAAGATTACCATGTGAAAACCAAGCATTGGGAAACATACACTGACCACTATGTCAAACACAAGCATCAGGATATGGATGTTGATAAGCCTAGACTATGATGGAAAAAAGTTGAGTACCATGACAAACCTAGATGCTAAGAAAATACCAATGACCTGAAATTTTCTTTTTGACATTCAAAGGCAACAAGAGGGATGAATCAGATGTTTATATCCAAGCCTTCTAGCAGCAACCTCAAGGACATCAACGAAGATGACTCAGTAGAATACTTCCCTTAGGCACTAAAGGATGTAGCTAGGAAGTGGTACTATCATTATCCAACATGTAGATTGAGAACGTATAGTAAGCTAAAAAAAGTTTTCCTTTTAGACAACATAGAGAACCGAGGGCATGAAGACATCTTCTGTGAGTTACATAAGATCCATCAGGGTAAGCTCTTAATAAGATGCTATGAGAGAATATTAAAGAGCTCACTAGGTAGCTACATGAGCCACCATCTAAAAAATGTATGAGAGCTTGGCTTTTCAGACGATTTAAGAGCAAAAAGCCAAGGGAGTAGGAAGCTACAACTTTGACTAGAAAATTTAATGATTTAGCCCAAAGAGTTTTGAAACTAGAACAACAAGCCAAGAAGGAGGAGGGCCAAAAAGATAAATCCAGCTCGGGTCTTCTTCAAAAGACATGTCATCAAATTTTATTCCATCTGATGATAAGCATTTGAAAGAGACACCCAAAACAAGAAAGGTCAAGGAAAATTAAAAAATTGTCAAAATAGATATTTGAGATCTCAAGGACCAAACGTTCAATTGGACAAGTAGAGACATGCTGCATAAGATGCAAATCCAAATAAAATCAAACTGATGAATATTTCTAGTGCATATATTGTGAGGTTTTTGGTCATTTATGGAACAATTGCAAGATCAAGATACACCACTTCAAAAAAGAGGAAGACATATCCATGATTATATTGACCAGCATTGAGCCAGTCAAGCAGGAGAAAATCACCAAGAACGTGGAGAATGGAGCTAGTACCAGTGATATGGCTGGGAGAGGCAAAGCCAGTACAAGTGCATGTGATTACTAGGAGATTTGGCATTATCATTGACAAGATTGCAAAGGAGCCAGTCAATCCAAGCAGAGGGAAGTCTGGGAAGGCTAAAGGGAAATACAAAGAAGTGGATGACTGGTGGGAGCCAAGGGTCTTGGCTACTTAGATTCGATAGAATTTGGAATGGTGAAATCCTGAGAAGCCTGAGTGCTCAAAAATTAGGTACATTTAGAAGATTTTGCGAGGAGCCTTAGTGAAAAATAGTGCATGATTCTCAACAAGTGGTTTTGGTGAGAAAACTCATGAGAAGGCAGGTGATACTCCAAGAAAACTAGTTTTGGAATGAAGAGTCCAAAGCCAAAGTTGATGTGGAAAGTGCTAATAAAAGAATCCCAAAACAAAAAATATTTGAAAAGAACAATCTTCCTTTGCATCAAAGGATCCGTTAGGAAAGAGGCAAAGGAGGATAGCACAAGTGTGGCACTACAAGGATTGTTCTCCAAAAGAGAGATTGTCTAGTTCAGATAGAAATTCAAAAAATGAGCAAGAAGAAATATATGTAAATGTGTGCATAAGAATTTAAAAGTTGGCTATCAAGATGAATGACATTTAGAAGACTCATGAGAGGTGAAAAAGTTCATCAAAAAGCAAAGGAAAAAGGATTTAGATGCAATGTAGTTGACTGGTCAAAAATTATAGATGATGAAGTACCCATCATCCAAATTGACTATAAAAAGTAAGAAAGTAGTGGAAGTCACTGTTAGGATTCATTCTGGATAAAGAGGTGTTGTAAACATCTTGGGCAAGCATATGAAGTAGAAATAAGGAATACAAGAGATGATCCTAAGACATTCAAGATTCAAATGGAACATCAAGAATTGTGCAAGCCAGTGGATCGATCAAGAATCTCTAGATCAAAGTGGGTTCAAGAAAGTTCAAGAAGATATTTTGGGTGATGGATGTGCAAGGTGCTTATAGTAGGCTATTGAGAAAGCCGTGGTTTAGAATTGCAGGGGCTAGACACTCACCATACGAGGGCCAAATAGGAGAATTCATGTTAAGACAAATAACACCAAAACATGGAAGAAATCAATAAGATTTGAAAAATTATGCCAAAAGTATGGCATTTAGAAGATAGAAAGAATGCTAGGTTCTATGAATACATTTCCAATAGGTGAGATTGACCTCAATGCACTCCTTTTAGATTTTAAAAAAAGGACTTAAGATCAGCAACTATAGTATCCTGAGAATTTCACTAAATTAAACCAAGGGGAACGCCTAATTAGTCTGGATGGGAGAGCTTAAGTAGAGGCAAGGAATTATACATCTAGAAGGGGAAATTTAGAGGGTGCTAAATTTGAAATAGCATAGCACCAAGAATGGCCAGACTAGATGATACTAAAATAGAGTTCAAAAGGAAATAGTTAGGGGACACACCCCTGAAGGAAATGGTCAGGGGACATCTAAAGCAGATCAGGTATTAGCTAGTGAAGTAATGGAATTGTTTTTGGAACTAGCCTTACTTTCCAAAAGAGGAATTATAATGCTCTCATGAGAGGCCCACATTCTTCTTGATTTTGCATGAACTATGTGTGTAAAAGTTCTAGTGACCTACCTTAGTTAATATCTAATTCTCTCAAGAAGAAGCTAAGTTTTGAAAGGTAACTTTATCATAACCAAAGGAGTTCTCTTTGAAAGAGGATTTCTCTTCCAAGTATGGTTATCCTCCCTTCCCTCTTGTCAATTGGAAAACCCCAAATCCTTAAACCAATCCTAGCTGCGGAAATAATCCTCTCCATGGTAGCAAGGTATGCCTAAATTACATCTCAAAGAAGAACTTGTTAATCATTCATACTTCATTGCATAAGCATTTCTCACTACACTAATATGTCCACTCTTAAAAAATTTACATTTTTTCTCTTGCATTACCATTTATTAAGGGTTCTATTCTTGCACAATTAATCATCTACTCTTGTATAAATAATCAAAGGAAGTTTAAAGATAAATTTCCTTAAGATTACAAGTTGGTACATTCTAAAGTTTTGTGTTTACAACTCATGGTTCTCACTAAAGAAAAGATCATTGTAGAGAGCATATGCATTTTTCATTTCAAGTTTGTTTTGCAATTACAAAATGGGAGGGGGGGAGTAAGGAGATAGCTTCACAAAAGTGATGACCATGTTGCTTGAACATAAAACTCCCATTGCTTCCATGGACATGCCCCATGGATGGAAAGTGGTGCCAAGGAAACAAATGGAATTTATCCAAGACGGGGTTAACTTGAAACTTTTGTCAAGACAAAACCTTAAACTCCCATGAGACTCGTTGTTTTTCTTAAGGTTTTGCTTTGAGTATACATTAAAAGGAAATAGGAACTAAGAGATTATAACTCAATGAATCTAATGCAAATCTCAACTAGGATTAACACTATACCGAGAAGATTTGACATCGATAGCCCTAGATTAACATTGAATTTTTAAGTGTGAAACCTATCTACATGTTTGAAGAGAAGGCCAGTGCAAGTGTTTGCTTGTGGAATGCAATAGGAGATGGTCCTTTTTGGCTAGGACTGATAATCGTTGGTCTATATTTTGAGCTCGGGTTCATTCAAGGCCCTGAATTTGGGATTGGATAGGAGTGTGCCTTGGCCACGAGGTGAGACCGATGAAATCATCAAGTATTAGCAGCAAGCTAATCCATGTAACATTTTTTGGGAGTTTTATTGTAAAAACACTTATTCTTTTGATAAATCGGGAATATTGTGACTCCTATTTTCCAAGTGGATGTTGTGATCGATGAGCTGGGGCTATAAGTTTCCAGATTGTCTCAACTTATCCTTACTTAGAGCTCCCAGATTATTAGTTTTTGACCAAAGAAAGCTTGGCTAAGGTATAAAAGCCAAATTTTTGTAAGTTATTTTTAAGTTTGGATAACAGAACCACAGGTGAGCTAATGGCGCTCACTTCTCTCCTTCTCCCGCTTCCTACTCCCTTCTCGGTTGTCACATTGCAGTGCCACCTGTTGCACTACAACTGCAGGTAAGAGCTCTACGCATTGACATAAACATATCATGGTAATCTGTAGCTTTTGGCATCACTAACCCGCACCCTAATTTCATCACAAATAGGAATTTAAGCTAGGAAATCATTTAGTAAGCATAGGCGGGGTATGGGGGCATCATTGCTAAGCATTTAGATGCATTCGGGGTCAAAAACGACTAGGTCAAAAACTCACAACTGTTAATAATCGTGATTTTTGCAGTTCATCAAAAGTGAGATTTGAAACCATAAGCATGTGTGCTTAGGTCTTATATACTTGTCCTAAAAGTTTCATAACATTTGGATGTCATTTGAGTTGTAACGGTCCTGTTTTATTTGGCGATTAGCGACTAGCTTTTGATGACTTTGGTCATTTGAGTGTAGCTTGTGTTAGATGCGAGTTGTCTATTGTTTTCCAAGAGACTGACACCCTCTTGTAGCCTCTACGCACTAATCGAGTCAGCTTTGTCCCATGGATTGTTAATTATGTTTGTGGTTCTCGCTATGTTTGCAATAAGATAGGAGTGTGTCTAGAAACCCATCCCTCATTTGGCGCTGTTGCCGGGGACAAATAGACCTAAACTAGCAAAAACAAGAGCATATAGTGTAGTTGTCCTTTAACTTCCTCTAGGTTCACATAGAGTTAAAGTTTCTCTTTAAAACCGCATAGCTTAAGAGTGTCATCTTTTGTTGTTTAGAGGTAGCTTGGAAGTAGATTGTACTTGCTAAGTACCTTGTAGGATTGTAGAATTAGGTTAGGATTTTGAGAATGATTGATGGACAAGACAAGTCTTAAGATCAAAGCTCAAAAAACCATTAAAAACAAGAAAACAAGTGTTTGTAAATACCTTCCACAACCCAATTGCAAAAGAACCTAGGAGTAGGGTAAGTAGAATCCGAGGTAGGATCTTAGAACATTGCTCATCCCAAAAGAATCAATTGTGAGCTGTTTATGTGAAGTTGCAAAATTTCAGGTCTACGGCTTGAAACAACACCAAAAGACTGTCAACAACTAAATCCGGTTGGAGATTTTGCTCTAAAGTTGTATGAACTAGTGGGTAAGCTTAAGGATCCAATTGAGGTGAATTTTCAAAACTCAAATTTATTTACTTTTTCTTGAGATTTTAGGTCAAATTAAGTTTTGACTTGACTCACAGGCTTAAAACAAGTCATAAAGACACTGTCCATTGAAAAAAATGCAAAAAGTGTTCATTTTAGTCCAAAAGTAAATAGTCGCAATTATTTACATTCAGCTGTTAAACATGTGTATATGCTCACATGACCAAAAAGATGCAAAAATTTACCAGAAGTAAATAATCGTGATTATTTACTTTTTTCCTATTTTTCAACTTTTTTGATCAACCAAGCATACCACCAGTTCTATCATATTATATTGAGCACACATATCAAATTTGGTAAGATTTGGATCTATAAAGTGAAAATTGTGGCCAGATTTGTAAACTCAATCTGCAGACACAAAACTGTTGACTAATTGAGTAAGGAATATCCAAACTTAATGAAACTTGGCTAGGGAGCTTAAGTTGAGTTGCTTAACCAGTTTGCATCGACATTTTGGCAAAAAGTTGCAAAAAATTCCAAGCTGCTGTAAATAATCACGATTATTTACATCTGCTTCAAAATTGAACATTTTTTCACAATTGAGTATAACATAAGGTCAAGCATATCAAGTAGACTCCAAAAATCAAATTTGGTGAAATTTGGATCACAAAAGTGAGAAATAAGACAGATTCTCGAAAACTGAGTCTGCGGACACTAAACAATTGATAACTTGGACAAATCTTGTTCAAACTAAATGAAATTTGTCCAGAGACCACAACAAGGTGATTACCTGGCAAAACAAGCCTGAAAAGTGTAAAAACTAATAAAATTAAATAATCAAGATTATTTACAGCGGAGACCTAGAGAAAGGATTTTGGACTTTTGAGCTTGTACAGTGTTAAAACAACATAATACAAGACCACTGGTCAAGTTTGGGTTCCATCGGGTCCAAATCAGTATATGTTAGCTCATAGTCCAAATTGCTTCCTTTAGCTCTTTGTAAGGGTAAAATTTGGAAGTCTCATTTGCTGACTCACTTAGCTTAGATTGAAGTGAGATACATAGACCAATCTCAATAGTTAGCAAAAGTTGTACAGTCTTTGTAAAAAATTTCTAACTTGGTTAAAAATGACACGGGAATCAAGTTGCAGCCAAGGAATTGAAAGTGTGACAGGTGGAAAACAGATAACAATTCAATCAGCCGATAAGTACTCTATCCAACTGAGGCTTCACAAGTGTATATGAACCTTAGATCTGGTCGTATACTAGCAAATCAAGGCATATTTGGAGAGACCACTAGAAGGATATGCACAAAAGAGAGTGTGAATCAAGGTGATCACTTGGGCACTCTCTAGAAGTCTCAGACACTTATTCAGACTCAACATCTGAAATGTCTTTCTATTCGACTCATTCAAGAACCGGAACGACAGTGAGATATAAGCACATACTCACCTTTAATAAGACTAATGGCCATGGAGCTCATGTTTACCTAGATCCTAATGAGGAGTATGCCATGCACATTGATGACCATGACATAAAGTTTGAAGAGGAAATAAGGGCAAACAAACAAGGAAAAATGTATATGGATAAAAATGAGACTCATTACTTAAAAGTTGAAAACCTTGATGTGATAGACAAATGGGGGTTAGAGGTGAATACAATCATTCTAGATATGGCAGCCAAAGAAGGTCCACCAACTTTAGAATTTGAGGGATACAATCAAGTTGATCTAAAACCTTTGAAATGTCTTAGCACTGATAATCCTAGGATCGGACTCTATTGTTGGGAGGATAGGAATGTCAAGGATCTTTTATGGACTTCTCATGCCAAATCAGGGCAATTAACACCCATGAAAATCGTCTATATCTTTAACATCAAAGACAAGGGTTTAGCAGATCTGCCAACTTACCTTTTCAGGGATTGTTATTACAATAACTTTGTTATGATGAGTCCGGAGGAGGTAGAACAGACCAAAACACCAAGGGTACTCTATAAGAGATTGGATATTGGGCCAAGGACCAAAAACTATTCCAAGAGAGGAATTACGTGAGAGAGGAACTACGTGAGAGATCTTTTGGGAGCAATGTTAAAAAACCCAAACCTACCTCATCACAAAGAAAACCAAGTGACATTAAAGCCAGTGAAGGACTACATGAGTCACTATTTCCAACAAATTGGTTTTGAGGGACTCAAAACAGGACCAACTGCCAGAAGAACTAGAGTTGAGCCAAATAAACGTGTGAGACCATCTGATTTTCAAAAATGGGTCAGAAAATACAGTGGATCAAGGGATCCATATGACCACTTAGCAAGATTTAAGCAATTGCTAAGAGCTAAAAGCATAATTGATTTCCACACTCAATTTGAGGGATTTGGAATGACATTAGAAGGAAAAGCTTTGATATGGTTCCAAAAATTTCCACCAAGGTCAATCATGGAATCATATACATTAGCTCAAGGATATGTAGCTGCATGTTCCAAAACATTAGGAGAAAGTTGGACTCACTTTTGGACCTTTCAGTTCTAGAGAGAGAGTGGCGCTCGACCAATGAGGAAGAGGCTAACGTTACGTTGAAAATTGACATTTTGGAGCCAAGCTCTTTTAAAAAAAGGGAGAAAATATTATTTTTGTTCATCAAATTGCACAATTTCACGCTTTCAAGGCATAAATGCCATAAGTCGTACTAACTCTGTACCGAGGAATTTCAAAACTTTCATTGAAGACTATATCTAGTATCTATGTTCCCGCCCAAATATGACTTTGAGTAGCTCTACTTCCCTCTCAAAACTTCTTCCCTTTTTCATATTTGTGCTAACCTTTCGGTGTATTCTAGTGCACACAATGACTATTTCTCAAAGGCCTAGCACTACCATTGACTCTATTAGCATTTTTAACAGTTATACTATAGATGATCAAGCATGGATACCGAGTCTCGAATAACTATCGGAAGTTGGGTTCTATTGCAAACTAGGAGGAGGAAGAGAAGGCAACACAATGATTTCGTGGAGGCTTTCAAGGGACAAGTTAAAGAGTTTAAAGTGTGTGCACAAAGCAAGCGGGTGAAAGAGGTCCTCATACAACATGCTTTCCAGCATGCAGACTTAAGCTTGCAAACATCTCCTCCAAGTTTTCCAAGGCATCGACCCAACTGTAAGTTATTTTGAGCATCTCACCTAGTGCATGATTATATTCAAAGGTTAAGTGGTGGATATCATTTTTGGTATGTTTCAGATATTTATCCATTGAATAGGACAGGTTGGCAACCAGCTGAGAGCATAGTTGGCATTTTTTACACTTTCCATGCATTTATTGGTGAGCAAATGTACCGAGGAAGACAACACGAGGAACTTGTAGATAATGGAATTCTTTTTTATAATATGTCATATGTGGAAACAAGAACTTCCATTGGTTGGGGTCGTGTAGGTCCTTTGTCACTTCCATCCTTTGACAGCAAGGATTGGTCTTTGCTAGCTTCGCAAACTAGTAAAAGCTTTAGGAATAAGTTGTTTCAGGATATACAAAAGTCCCTCAAGTATTCAATTGCCACAAAAATAGTTCGGCTCGCACTATTTATGCCTCTTGAAGTGTTTGTAGATTTTTTCTTAGATGAGCAAATAAAAACTACCACAACAATGTTCATTTGCAAGTCTGAGAGCTGTTTGGACTTTTTAGATGATAATTGGGATAGGAAACAATCATAGAGCAAAATCTGTATTTTGCAAAAGAAGTCCATATTTGCAAGTTCATTATAAGCTCTCAAAATTTCATAGTGTCGTTTTACTATTTTAGATATCATCTTCTTAGTTGGCAGCTTATTCCACTCGACCAAGATATAGAGTCTAGCCTCTAGAACAAACCTTTATCAATGGAGCTCTACTTTCGAGACAGCCTACTTACTGTGATAGAGACAATGTCAAGCACAACTCTTGCACAGCTCAGGGTAGATCTTACATGTGAAGGACTTCCACTTTTGCCGGAATTGTATGCATTCAGTCTCAACAATAGAAAGGTGCTTACTAAATGGATGAATTTTGATTGTCTTTAATACATTAAGACAAAATCTAACTTTTTCTTCTTTTCAAATTCCAAGACGCAAGGAGAAAACAACATTGTGCAAGGAGTTACTCACAAATACACTTCACTTAATTGCTTCCACCGGAAGCTAGGTCACATACCTTGTGCACGCAATGAGCTTTGATGCCATGCAAACCATTATGTACTCTTCAAAATGACTAATACAGAGACATTTTGTGGCGGTCAAACAATGTTAGAAAAATGTACACCTTTTATTGTCTCAAAACTTTACAAATTGTGTTGTTTCTGTCAAGATTTATACAAGTTATTGCTCCCTTTCCCTGCTATTGTCCTCTCCCCCAGTTTGTGCCACTGGTCCCCTGTCCTCTCCCCCGGTTTTTGCCATTGGTCCCCTGCCCTCTCCCCCGGTTGCTGCCACCTCTCCCTTGCCCTCTACTCCAATTGCTGCTACTTCTGCCTGTGGGGACGCTGATCTCGGGTATCCTTTCGCGTCATTCAAAATCATGGGCCTCTTCCATGGCGTCCCATGCATCTTGCACCTGTGAAGCTTTCCTTTGTTCTTGCTCTTGCCATCAACGTGTAGCCCATTCCTCTACTACTGCGGCATCCGCATGATATTGATTTATTGCTTCTTGCATATTTTGAATGTCTTCTTGAGTCTGATTGTAGCACTGCGTCATTTCATTAATGCGAGCCTGTTCGAACTCTTCAGCTCTCACCCCTTCCTCTCTTGTATGTCTGTTTACCAAGATTATAATATGCTGGATGGCCATTACAAAAAAATATCTCACATCATTGGGGGTGTAGCTATGTAATTGAAGTTCCTGTAGAAGCGTGATAAAGGAAAGTAAGTAAAGATGTTGCTTCTTTTAATACAAACGTTGCAGCAAATAATGAAACAGCATGATTACTTACGTTCGGTACATCCAAAATTTGACTGAGGAGCAACAAGGCATTCAAACAAGTTTGCCACCCACAGCTACAGTCATCAATCTGCATGGGCACGATTACCACTTCATGCTGGATGGTATTTCCTAGATCATGTTCTAAAAAACATGATCTACACAACATACAAGTTTTTTTGCGGCACTACATACATAGCCACTTGAGTCAGCAACACATTACAAAGAGACACTACTTCCAAATTTACCCAGATGTGCCTTACATTTTTCCACGACCGTGAAACGCCCTTCTTTTCTCGGAGTTTGCGTAGTAAACAATCTTATCTTCAATGTCAAATAACAATAGACTCCAATGATCACTACACCAAAACCATCAAAGATGAGGAGAAATATTCTAAATGCAACATGGTTTTTACAAGGCAAGAAAAAACTCACGATTGATTGTATGCAGGGACCAGAAAGCACGCTAGATCAAAATTGACTCTGCTCAACTAGCCCATCAAAGCCAAAAAGGAAACTCTGTTGTTCTGTAGCATAGGCAATATCAGCGAATCTATTACGTATACTTTTTTTTGAACCTCAAGGGGCAGAAGCGAGACAACGTGCCTAACATGAATCAATGGCAGAGATTAGACTTAAGATATTTCAGTGGGCTGTCACTGCCACAAACCCATGAGTCAATACCGAGAGACTGGGGCAGCTATCGAATTCCATAAGCCACTAACTCGCTTGGTATTAACCCATGCGACATGGTTCAATGCCGAGCGAGTTGTATCACTATCCAATTCCATAAGCCATTGACTCGCTTGGTATTGATCCATGTCTTGGTAGTGAGCCATTTAATGAACCAACCGTGACTTTTAAAGAGCATGAGAATTACTACAAAGCAATGTTAACGACCCCATCTGTTGCGTTGGAGTTGGTGAAACTGCACATGCACAGGAAGTCTTGTTGATTGAGGTTGAAAATGCAGGCCTCCTCTGACCTTTCAGGCAACAATATCTGTGCATGCAGAGGCACTGCACTGAGCAGAACTTGCAACTCCTCTTCTTTCTCTTCATTGATTTGCTCTAAAATAATTGACTCATCTGATAAAGGCTCCTTGTTGGATGGCCCTTGTGAAGCAGATCCTTGCCCTTGCCTTTCTTGAGCTTTATCCATGGCTGCCTCAGGATCCTCCCTAACATCCTTAGGGTCCTCCCTAATAGGCACAGGCTCCGGATCATTTTCCTTCAATATTGGCTCCTCCATAAATGCCTCAGGGTCCACCCTAGCCTGCTCTTGCCCCTCATCAGCCCTTACTGGCTCCAGATCCTCCATTAATTGCTCATTTTGGGGTCTAGATGGATTCTCCATAACCGTCTCTTTTTCTTCCATGACTGCCTCGGGGTCCACCCCAGCTTGCTCATGCCCCTCTGCGGCTATCTCAACCTGCCCATCTGTGTCATTTCTCTCGACCCGTGATCGTGTCCTTCTACTATTTATTTCAGCCCTAGACACTCTATCTGTCGTGCACGAGGATGGAGAGGGGGCATGTTAAGAATATCCATGGTTCTACTATCCCAAATAGGTATTGGCTGAAGCATCCCATCGTAGTGGAAATGCAGCCTCCGAAGAGTATCAAAATCCCGTGGCATGATAGTAACGCGGTGTGCATGGGCAGCTAGGATATATCCATTGTTGAAGAATTCAACGAGGTAGTCTTCTGCAATTTCTTGAAGGCAGAGAAGTGCACTACTGGCCCATCACATGCCGACTCTCCACTGCTTGCAAATCTCTCGCACTACTCGGTGGAAAGGAAGACGTGGAATAGCTGGTTGAATATGTCGTTTGATCCTTTGCAGCTCTTGCACTACACCTCTGTGCGCCTCATATTGGTGTCTTCTTGCTTGAGCATTCAAAGATTCACCTGTTGCCTTTCCAGGCATGGCCTTTGCATGAGGCATCTCCACAAATAGCATAACAGAAAACGACATTTCAATTGTCAGCACAAGGGACTTAAGATTTCAGAAAAGGTTAGTACCAAGCAAACAGGTGCATCGAACAGAGTTTGCCTTCCCTTATTCGCTTGGTACTAACCTTAGAAAAGTGTAATAGCAGACATCACTTATATTTTCTGAGGTCAATACCAAGCGAGCAGGTGCATCGAACAGTTTTCCTTCCCTTATTGCTCAGTATTGACCTCAGAAAAGTGTAATAGCAAACATTTTTTATATTTTCTGAGGTCAGTACCAAGCGAACATGTGCATCGAACAGAGTTTGCCTTCCCTTATTCGCTTGGTAATGACCTCAAAAAAATGTAATAGCAAGCGAACAGGTGCAACAAAATACCAATGTGAAGGAGACGTTTAAGTCCATGCTGTCCTAACTGTCATGTCGTGTCCTCCCATCACCTCCCCTAATCTAGGGGGGGTGGTACCATTGCTTCTCCCTCCCACGTCTACCTCTCATGAAAACGCATGGCGGTACTCCAACCCACCGCCTTACAGACCACTCATCAGCTAGAACCCAGGCCCTGCTTTTCAGGCATGTCCATCTAGTCTATTTAACCAGTAGTTTTTTCAGAACCTTCCTCAGGGTTTCACAAAGGAACTATAGGAAGCTTGGGATAGTGGTGATGCCTTTCCAAGGGACACTCCTGTAGCGCCAGCATAACCGCATCCGGGCCCTCCTCATGAGGTCCCCCCTTGGTCCTCCCCCGATGGTACCCTTAGCGTTCTCAACCGACACAGCCCGGGAGTGGCTGTTGTCAACACGGGAGTCAATCCTCGAGGTAAGCCGCTGGTAATTCTGCCTGCCTCAATTGCCAAACCAACACCCCCATCCTTTCCCCCTTAGTACCAACCCTTGGAAGCTCAGAAATTCTTTCCTTTTTGTTCCCAATTTTCAAGCTCCTAGTTTGAAGATCTTATTTGATAAATGCTATGTGCAGGATGCTAACCTCAAGCTAGAACAAATGAGGATCTACAGGCACAGAGTCTCAATCCTCAAAGACTCTGGAAGCAAGAAGGGATGAAGACCTACAGAGATTGCTCGTCGAGAATGGCTCTCTAGATGTTATCTATAATTGGGTAAAAGAGATGAAGGATGAAGTGCTTGAGCTAGCCACTAAATATGAGGAAGCCCTGAACTTTGCCAACAAGCTTCAGGAAGAGATAGACTAGCTGTCTGTGAAGGAAAAGGATTAACTTCTAATTGTTTATTGCCAGTTGTATCCTCCGAAAATTAGTATCCCACTTTTTGTAAAATCTGAAACTTGGCCTTTGCGCCTGTCCCTAGTGTTTTCTAACTCAGAACCCCCTACATGGGTGTTAAGTTGTAATTTTGATTCTCCCTTATAAATTCAAAACGCGTATTTGGTTTTTTTAAAAACACCCGTAACAAACAGGATTTACCTTCCCCTTATTTGCTTAGTACTGACCTCAGAAAAGTGTAATAGCAAACATCATTTATATTTTTCGAGGTCAGTACCAAGCAAACAGGTGCATCGAACAAAGTTTGCCTTCCCTTATTTACTTGGTATTGACCTCAGAAAAGTGTAATAGCAAACATCATTTATATTTTTCGAGGTCAGTACCAAGCAAACAGGTGCAACAAACAGGGTTTACCTTCTTCCCTTATTCGCTTAGTACTGACTACACAAAATACAAGTGCACAAAAGTGTAGTAGCATACCTCTTCATTGTGTGTAGAGTTCTGTGTCACTAAAGCACTGCAGAATAGGAGTAACACGAGGATGCGCAAAAAGGAGGAGCACTAGAGAGTAAGAGGAGATGCGCAAAAAGGGTTGGGAGCACAAAAGAGATGGTTTGCTTACCGCATAGCGTCGATGGGGATAGAGTTAAAATGATGGACAGTAGAGGATGCGAAAAGAGGCAAAAGAGTGCTCATCTGAATCAAGGGTATAGTTAAAATGTTTTCCGGGGGTACTGCCTCTAAACTTAGAATGCTTACCTCGGCGAGGGTGACAACTTCACTTATGCGCATGATTACACCCGAGATTGTGGTTGGTAAATCATATTGCATGCGAATCTGAGCCCATTTATTACTGGTTGTCCTTGTGAGCATAACCCACGTGCCTTTTTCGAGTGACCGTTTAGAGTCAGACGCTGATCGTCCTTGCAGTCTCCATCTCCATCTCCAAATAGAACAAAAAAATTGCCGTTGCCGTTGCCTTTGCCTTTTTTGCGCTCTTCCCCTTGGCCACAGAGTCAGACATCGATCTCCCTTGCAATTGCCATCTCCATCTCCAAGTAGAACAAACAGATCGCCATTGCCTTTGCCTTTTCTGCACTCTTTCCCTTGGCCACCTCTCGTGATCCTGCATTGAGCACCCTTCACTGGTTTGCATCCTTTGCTGCCGCGTCACGATCGCCATCGCCACCTTCTGGTTCTTGCTCTCAGCGGCCTGCAACATCACCATCCAACTCGGCACCATTGGATATTGCAGAGACAGGTTCTTTCTCCCTCTCTCTCTCCCCTTCCTGTGTGCTGTTAACTGTGTGCACGCTGAAGCCACTGCGTTACGGGATTAGAGCACAATGGGAACAACACTCCAAGGGCCAAAGAGTGGTCGTTAGGGTAAGATTAGAAGTCTCGCACCGCATGGTTGGAATAATTACTCCTTATGTGACCGTGCCTGAGTTTGGGCATAGTGAATGAGTAGGCCTATATATCTATCACTGATAACATTAAGTTCTCTATTCTTATCCACCTGTTCCGAATGCTTGGGTCAAAACAAGTGAATAGGGCCCTTCGAAGATTCTTGGGGTCCCTATTCGCCTGGTTCTGACTCAAGTGACATCACCTATTATGACACTAACACACGGGACAGAACCAAGCGAATAGAGACCTTGAGGGATACTCGAGGCTCAATATTTTCTTGGTTATGACAACAAATACAGGCCAAATTTTGAAAAGTAGTTTTGGCTTGATTTTTCTTTCAGTCATGGGGGACCGCATCCTGGAGACAGACATTGTGGCTACAGCGGAAATTCAACTTGGGTCAGAACCAAGCGAATAGGGCCCTCGGAGATTCTTGGGGCCCTTATTCGCCTGGTTCTGACTCAAGTGACATCACCTATTATGACACTAGCACACAGGATAGAACCAAGTGAATAGAGACCTTGAGGGATACTCGAGGCTCAATATTTGCTTGGTTATGACACCAAATACATGCCAAACTTTGAAAAGTATTTTTGGCTTTCTTTTTCTTTCAGTCATGGGGGACCGCATCCCGGAGACAGACGTTGTGGCTATAGTGGAAATTCAACTTGGGTCAAAACCAAGAAAATAGGGCCCTTCGGAGATTCTTAGGGCCCCTATTTGCCTAGTTTTGACTCAAGTGACGTCACCTATTATGACATTAGCGCACGGAACAAAACCATGCGAATAGAGACCTTGAGGGGTACTCGAGGCTCAATATTCGCTTGGTTATGACACCAAATACATATCAATTTTGAATAGTAGTTTTGGCTTGCTTTTTCTTTCAGTCATGCGGATCATAGTCATGGAGACAGATGTTGTGGACGAGGATACATGTGAAGAAAAACTATTCACGTTCTTATACAACGCCCGTGCTCATCACCGTGCACCAGAACTATTAGGAATGTTTAATGCAGAGTTTTCCATACAGAGGATTATATATTACTCATTTGAGTACCTACAAACCCATTTGCAACAGTATGAGGCAGTCACTTGTGAGAATTCCATGACAGTTGATGGCATGAGATATGTGCACCCAGCCGACCTTGACCCTGACAAGAGTGCTTCAAGGAGACTGAATCGTTGTCTAGAAAAGTGTCCCTCCAATGCACTGCTTGTACAAGACAGGTGTATGAAGCACTTCAAAAAGTGTCGCTTAGTGGAATTCTACCACGATTTTGTCTGTTACTTATACTTGCAGACGGATGGTGATTCAGAGACTTCCTAGTCAACAACTTTTGGTAGTTGTCCATTGGCGCCGGAGGAAGAGGTAGAGGATGTGGAGGTGCAGTTTGACCCACAAGAAGAGCGGGTAGAGGTATTAAAGGAAACATTTGATGCAAGCTTAACTCTTGCTTGTCTTGCGGATGCAGCAATAGGGTGCAAGCAAGAAAGCCCAAATAAGGAAGTGACTTTGCAGCTTTTCTATGGCGGGAGACACCCACTACGTGCTACTCACAAATATCATGCATGAGCTGAATATACGGGAGAACTACTACCTAGCTGCAATTGCAAAATTTTTTGAGGCAGACATGGGATTTGTGGATGATGATGAGTGGACCAACATCTCATTGCTGACACAGCTGTCCACGACTTACACTTTACTTCAGGGTGGAAACTGATCAAAAATAAATTCAATGAAGCGAAGTTCGGATAGGCCAATTTGCCAATAGATGAGCAATTTCAATCGACAACTAAACAACTCGGCTTGGAAAACATGGGTAGGCCCGTGGCACCCAGAGCTCAGGTAATGAATAGTCAGTCTATCCACTCGTGGGGAAGGTCGATGCTGGAAATGGACGAGAATCAGATGGTATTGGAGATGGCCCAATGATAAAATATCATGATCAATTTTTTTGTTGACAGGTGCTAGTGTATGATAATAGTTTCCTTAGAAGAGCGGGAGGCTCATGGCAAGGGCTTGTCACTGGAGTCCAAGGCAAGGATGCAGTGTTGTTTCACTACATCGGGCATTTCAACCACAAAAAGGTTTGTAGAAACAAATAAGTACTTGGCAATTGTACTCATCTCACTTACAGCCCATAAATTCATTACGATTTTTATGTAGATCATAATATACCACAAGGAATACTCCGAGGACAATGCAAAGTTCCCACTGTTTGCAATGAAAGTTATTACAAGATTGTGTGGTGGGCACCCCCTCCCACTAAATGCAGAAAGACTAATTCTGATTGAGAAACAAGTTTCTCTACACGTCTTTGGCATTGGGTATGGGTTCCAAGCACTCAGAGCCCCCTATTTCATGTCCTACACAGCTCAGGCTCTGGCTGTAGGGGTTGAAGACCCGGAGAGCTTAGATCCATACAACAAGCAACTGTTTATAAGGAAAAGAAGATGCCTGATGCCCATGGGGATGTTGCCATCAACAGAGGAACGAGCTCGTCTACAGAGCTTGCACGAGGTACAAAGTGAGGAAGAAGGAGGTGCATCAAAGAGGATAAAAACCACGAGCTTAGGTCCATCTTCTCCCGCTCCTGACTCATGACTATCGCCACCTCGCATGGCACTCCCCCGCATTTGAATTTCCCCAAGCCATTTGTTTCTTCTCTTTGCGGATGTGTTGTAAAGACCGTGTAATTTCTGAACTCTTAAGAACCTCCTTCTACCCTGCTCTATGAATTAGTCGTCTCTAAGTCCATTGGTGTAACTCTAATAGGATATTGGCCTTATCCTTTCCTCCCCCATGTCTAGTGTGCTTAAAATAACCTGTTCTTGCCATGTAGTGGTTTTTCCATGCCTTGTGTGGACTATATTGATAGTGAGACATATGTCTTGGCAAAATATGGACGATGGTTGAACAGTATGTGCTACATTGAAATAAAACAAAATGGTTAGTAGAGTACAATGTAAATTTTATTTTGTATACGTAGAATGCTAACCCACCATGTAATGTGTGATATGTTGCCCACCCCACCCTGTAAGGTAAGCCTTCTTCCAATCCAGCAAGGCTGCTTGAAATGATGTGAGCTTACTTTGGTCCCAAGAATGCTGCTCAACGTAGTGGAAAATTTTATCTAGTGATTTCCACACGTTCGCCTTGTGATTCTGGATTGCCCCACCACCAGCATTGTCTTTAACCACTTTATGTAACTGTTTCCATTTGTTGAACAGGTTTCTCCTTTCTTCTCTATCTGAATCTTTGAGGCTAAACCCAAGAAACCTTCCTTCACGCCGCATATCGATGCTTTCCTAGGTACCTTGTAACGACTTTGAGACATCTTAGGGTCCTCTTTGATTTTGACATTGCCTCCATGCAAACCAATGTCTGAGAGCACTCCCTCTAATGCTTTGATCACTCTTTTCGACTCACTCTCTGGCTTTAATGTCCATGCAAAACATATGTACAAATGAACCACCTTTTCAATTATTTGACAGAGTGCATGAATTGTACAGGCGTGAACTCTACTCAGAGGAATATCAAGCACTGGCCTAAAAGTTTTATCTTGAAGATTTCTATTGGGAGCTCTATTCCATTGCAAACTCTCAAGAGATTGTGCATCAGCCATGCAATATAAGCCACAGCTTCTCCGTGTGTTATGTTGTACATACACTTAAGAGTCTTTAAGTCACCTGCCATGTGCCATTCCACTGTATAGTCACCAAATCCTTCCATTGAAAGAACGACTCTGTTTCTTGTTCGCTGATGATAGAAGGAATTTGGGCTTGACTAAAAACCCAATTGAGGATTTCAAAATTTTCCTTATCAACTTGCAGTGAAAAACAAAAACAGAAAATCAACAACCAAATAATCAATATTTTTGTTATTATAGAGTGAACGAAGTATACCTGAAATGATCCTGGAGTTAGAATGTTGTTTTTGGATTGCACGCTGAAGTATCATGGATCATCTTTCGTTATTGATGGATCTAGAGCTCTATTCATGAGGGTAATGGTGACTCTCTCCAACTTCTTGTTCTTTAGGACCTCGCACTCGTCGAGCTTCAAAACAAACCTGAGAACCCCGCCGCACTCCTCTTGACTGATGTCAAAGAAGTGAACTGCATACCTTTGCAATGCTTCAACATCAACGAAGACGTTGTTGTGCTCGTTAAATTGTACCTCTCTGTCGCCCTTGCCTATGAACACTGCTTCAATATGGAATGGTGACCCAACTTTCTCAAACACCTCATTGTTTACGTACCGACGAGCAGCCTTTACATGTGATGGCTTTGGCAGCAATGATCCTCTCTGTAGTTCCTCAAAACCAACACAAGTAAATAGTTGCTGCAGCACCACTTACAGCCATAGAAGACGTGCTCAAAAGGATGAACAAAATGATGAATAACATGCAAAAAGCACCTATGAGAGGACCAAGGCAATGGATACCTCAACAAGGACAACCAATTAGGCCACAAAAATGGTGTGCTATCAAGGGTAAATGGAACAACCATGAGACCAATGAGTGTTATTACCAACCAAAGTACGATGGAAATGTACAGTATGTGCCTATGAGGACACAAGGACAACCCATGTACAGATATCAGCCTAATATGGCCCCAGCACAAAGACCACCGATGGGTATGGAAAGACCACAACCAGTGTTGTGTCAATAACCTGCATATCCTGGACATAATGTAGTTCCTGTAAAGTACATGCATTCAGAAGGAGTCATAGATGAACAAGCACTAGTGCATGTTACACCGTATGTAGAGCCTAGTCCAACTACAGTAATGGTAGAAGGAGAGTGGTATAATTCATATCCACCTTCAATGGAAGAACCTATGACTTATGCTACACCCGAGCTTACACAGATGTACATGTAGCTAATCAAGGTGTTAGACCCCCTATGACAAGACACATGATTAAGCCAAAGACTATAAACTGCCATAACTGTGGTGCAGATGATCATTGGAAAAATGAATAACCAGAACCTGACAAGAACATTAAGGCAGTTGAAGCTTTTTGTACACAATGCTGCAAAAAAGGTGGACACTTCCCTGAAGACTATCCAAAAAACCCGTTAAACAAAGGAAAAGCGCTGGTGAATGTAGTCCAAGTGATACCTAGTAGCTCTTCAGAGAGTGAACCTATTATTCTAATCAAGGTGATCAATAGAACCTAGACTAAAAAAAAGAAACATAACTCCTCTGATGAATCAGAGAATACTAAAATTTCCTCTCAAAAGACCAAGAAAAGAAGAAGTCAAAGGTACGAGATGAGAAAACAGAAACAAAGGGATGAAATTGAGGAAAAAGCCAAGAAACTATTCCAGGAAAGAGTGAAAGAAATTGGGAGTGAAATTAAGGAAACCACGATAAAATCTGGAGGATCGATTTTGGTAGACAGAATTTTTGAGCCAATCAATGTAGCCTTGGAAGCTTTCCAAGCATGCCAAAACATGGAAAACAAATGGAAAAACTATCCTTCTCTAGATATGGAAGCAACTAAGCTTGAGGCTTACCAAAATTTGGTAAGAATTACTCAAGAAATGTTGGAAAAACAAAGACCCAAGCTTGAGAGTATAGCAAAACCCGAGGAGCTAGTGGTGGGGAGACAAATAAAGAGAAACCCCAAGTGGTGGTAGAACCCCACCTTGAAACTAAAGAGCCAAAACTCATAGTGCCTGACAGTGAAGATGCTTAAAATGGAATTCCATTTGTGGAGGAAGACTGGCCAAGACATTTATGGGAAAAAGTAAGAGAGATTAATGATCGGAGCATAACTTTGAAGTCGGCTCCTATAGAGGAATTTTGGTTAGACAATTTACCTCCTGATGTGGACAATGATATCCAATCCTTGTATGGGGACTGTGGATCTGAAGCATCAAGAATGTCTAAACCAATGACTCTGAAAACACTACCCTCTTACTTAGGAGACAACAAAGATGAATCCATAGTGTGTAAAACCACTCAACTAAAAAGAACGGAACAGACCCTAGAGGTAGACAACATCCATTCAATCATGTCTACACCCATTCAATGCACTCTTACTTTAGGAGAACTATTAAAAATCATACCATATTTATGGGATGATTTACAAAAAACTCTAGAGAAGATGGGGATAACAAGGCTAATAGCAAAAAATTTGGGGAAATTGAAACATGTACTGGATAACAAGGAGATTAGATCCATCCCAATGAACAAATTCGGAGAATACTATGAAGGGGAAAGGAAACAAAACCCTTCCGGTGAGATATAATGATGTAGAAACCATGGCACTACTGGACAAATGGGCAGGCATAGCCATAGCCACAAAAGTAGTATGGGAATCATGGGGAAAACCTGCCTATAGACAAAGCCGAATGAAATTACAATTGGCTGATGGACACTTTGAAAAACCCTTAGGACTTCTTGAAAAAGTAATAGTTAGTTCCTGTGGAATTGATTATCAACATACTTTTGCAATAGTGGACTTTGGAAAGAAACTTAACTATGAAATCGTCTTGGGAAGACCATTCATGCGGCAAGTACAACGCATTCAGGATTGGGGAAACAGTTACTTATATTTGAAGCAAGTGGGATCAATCACAAGGGTTAATCTAAAAGATCACACTTAAAGAGATGTCATGAAAACGCCCATACAAGAATTTGACTCAGTCTCTTCAGCTGAATCAAAGCTTCCGTCTTGGTTAAACAAAGACACACCTATTTGGATGTGTGGAGCCTCAGAAAACGGGAGTTTAAAATGAGAAGAATGTATCTTAGAAAGGGATTGCACGGATGAATCATATATACCAGAACCTTTTTGGAGCATTTGTTTGAGCCATTTGAGTGGACTCAAATTTTGGCAACAATGGATATGTGTGTGAATACGTCTATGCCAACTCAATTTTGCAATGAGGATGGCTATGACATAATTCCCATACAAATGATTTTGACCATTCACATCAAAGATGAAGTTCAAGAATCCAAGGACTTATTGAAAGCTCAACAAGTCTTCTCATACCTCTATTATGATGCTACTGATGATTTTGAAGAACATTCAGCTACATGTGATGATTCTGGGTCAGAAAAAGAACATGTGAGAGCCAAATTATTCCTAAAAGGAGGGGAGGAAATTCTTTTTTACTTTTCAAACCAAAAAACAAGAAGACAAAAATGGTATTAGAAGAAAAAGAGACACCAAAAACTTGAAATCTCGACCTATGCCATTAGTTTCTTGCAGAACACAGTTTTTGATGCAGATAGATGCACGCGATTGTGTCAAACAAAAAATCACAGGTAGATATCCTTCAAACAACAAACTAGAGACATCAAAGACATCAAGGAAAATAAGAAAGGAAACTCGTTCCAAACCTAAACACTTGGATGATGATTCATCCATGACACGAGTTGAACGAAAGAAGAAATATCAAGAGTTGAAGAAAGCTCTAAAGGTGATATATACCATTGAAATGGAAACAACCAAGAAAGAGAGTAAAGATGTAATGAGTGTTCCATCCCATTACAAGAAATATACTCTCCAAGACCGAAAGATCATAGTCAAACAACCTGTAAGGGAACTAAGAAAACAGGGTGAGTCCTATGAAGGACCAAAAAATACAAAGAAGATAGATCTAGCCAAACCAGGAGAAGAGCCTAAACCTGCCTACATTGCAAATGGCTTGACGGAAGAAGAAGAAGAGCTTTTTCTAAGCTTACTAAAAGAACACCAAGATATCTTTGCTTGGTCTTATAAGGATCTCAAGGGTGTTGATCCAAAAATCTGTCAATATACCATACCTATTAGAGATGATGCGAAGCCAAGTAGACAAAGGCCATATACTTATAATGAAACATTTGCCAAAAAGATCAAAGAAGAGATAGAAAAGCTCAAGGAAGCTGAATTCATTTATAAAATTGAACACACAGATTGGGTGTTTTCGATTTTGGTGGTACCCCCAAGAAAAATGAAAAATTAAGAGTGTTTCAATCTCAAAAAAGTGAATGCAGCCACCATTATAGATAACTACCCTCTTCCAATCACCGAGCATGTTTTAGAACGAGTTGCAAGAAAAGAAGCTTACAGATTTTTAGACGGCTTTTCAGGGTATAATCAACTCTTGGTTGATCCCAAAGATCAACATAAAACTGCCTTTGTAATTGAATGGGGTATTTTTATCTATAGGGTAATGCCTTGTGGGTTAACTAATGCTAGTGCCACCTTTCAAAGATTGATGAACCATGCTTTCAAAAGAATATCTTTTGAATTTCTTGGAAGTATATATGGATGCTTTATGTGTACATTCATCAATCCGAGTTGATAATTTTGAACGCCTTAAAAAGGTATTCGAGAAATGTAGACTTTATAGGATTTGCTTAAATCCTAAAAAGTGCACCTTTATGGGCAGACAAGGAAAAATTCTTGGACATATAGTGTCTAAAAATGGCATAGCGACCGATATGAATAAAATTCATGTTATTGTTGAATTGTCTAGACCAACAACAGGCAAAGGGGTTCAAGCTTTTATGCGACGTTGTGGATATTACGGACAATTCATTTACATGTAAGCTATAACCGCAAAACCCATGTATAGCATGATTACACTCTTTGTATGGACTGATGAATGTGAAGAATCCTTCATGAAGCTTAAGCAAGCTCTCACTTCAGTCCCAATATTGAAAGCACCAAATTGGAATAAGATATTGCATATACATGTTGATGCTTCCAATTTTACCATTGGATGTATATTAGCTCAACCAAGGGACAAAAAATTTGATTTTCCTACTTCTTATGCTAGTAGACAATTGAATGTGGTAGAGAAAAACTATACAACCACTGAAAGAGAAGGATTAGGGACAATCTATGCCGTAAAAACGTATAGACATTACCTATTAGCCAACCAATTTGTGTTCTTTGTGGACCACCAAGCTTTATTGCACTTGGTCAACAAGCTATGCAACACAGGGAGAATTGTGAGATGGTTCATCATTCTTTTGGAATTTGATTTCACTGTAGTAAAAAAGGGCACCATACACCAAAGAGCAGATCATTTATCGATGATTATTTTAGGAGAACCACCAAAAGGGGTAGACGATGATATACCAGATTCATATCTGTTCTCCGTGGAGATGATACCCCATTGGTCAGAAAATATGGTTTCATTGATAACCATAGCTCAAGTGGATTCCCAGATACCACTTTCTATTACACCAGGATTAATTGGGCAATCGGCTATGTATTAATTACTAGCTAGAAGGTTATACAAAAGAAATCGAGATGGAATATTGCTTTTGTGTATTAACCCTAAAGAGAAAACCCAATACCTAAGTCAAGCACACATTACCATAGTAGGACTTTACTTTGCGGAAGACCAAATTTGCAACCGATCTTGAGACTTGGAGTATTTTGGCCAACCATGAGAAGTGATGCTCACTCATTTGTGAAAAACTATCTTCTATGCTAGAAACAAGCACCCATACCTCACGTGACATTATTTCAGATTTCACTCGTTCCTAAGTGGAGTAACTATCTAGTTACTTACTTATCAAGTAGAACGTTCTCGGAGAATATGAGTAAACGCCACCATAGAGCTATTGAAATTGAAGTAAGAGACTATGCTCTTATTGGGAATGAATTGTATCGGAGAGGAAAGGATCAATATTTGCATCTTTGTGCAAATGAAGTCGAATATATCCCCACTCTAGAACAAGCACATGCTGGATTAGTTGGAGGCTACTTTTCTAGGAAACCACCGCTAGAGAAATTTTAATGGCAGGCATATGGTGGCCAACACTTTTTACAGATGCCAAAGAATATGTTCAAAGGTGTGATGCATGCAAACAAGTAAAAATTCCAACCGAGGTAGATAGCATGCCTTTAAGACCAATGATGAGGGCTAGAACTTTTGTAAAATGGGGCATAGATTTTGTCGGGCCAATGCAACCACCTGCTTATAGAACTCAAGCTCAATATATCATTGTAGCTATGACATATTTGACTAAGTGGGAAAAGGAAAAGGCAACCAAAAAGAATGATGATAGAACCACGGCCGCATTCTTGCATGAGAACGTATTCACAAGATATGGACTTCCAATAGAAATTGTCAGTGATAGGGGAACTCATTTCCTCAATGAGGTAATTGAGTATCTACTGAATGAATTTATGGTCATCTATAACAAATCCGCTCCATATCATCCACACAAGAAAATGGACAAGCTGAGCACACAAATAAAATTCTTAGCTCGGTATTGACTAAAGTGGTTAGTTCAGGACAAACTGATTGGGAAATGAATCTACATGCCACTCTATGGGCTTATAGAGCTTCATTCAAGACAACTTTGAATGCTACACCCTTTAATCTTGTTTATGGTCTTGATGCCATACTACCGATAGTATTTCTATTTCCGACACTAAGGATAGCTAAAGATCTTGAGTGGACCGGACATGAACTGACAAAGAGGCTTGAAGATTTGGATGTGTTTATTCAAATATCTTCGTTGTCTTTGAGGATTTTGGTTTGAAAAATCATAGGTCACATGTCGATCCTTTTGTTTGTTGTCTTGGTCTGAACTATTAGAAAGCTCGTCATTTGCATTGTCTTCTAAAATTTTATCCGTGGAGGCAAGGAATGCTTCCTCATCAATTTGGTCAAGGTCCCGTACTGAGGTCTCATCCACTATGCATCGGCAATCTGCAACTCCCTCCCTCTGTGGGACTTCCAATTTTGATTTTGGACTTAGGTTGACGCTCATCATCTGGAATAGAATGATATCATATCCTTCCTCATCACAAAATTTGTTCAAGGTCACCTCATTCACACACACATCAAGAGTGGCCAGTATCTGCTGCCAACCAAAAGGTTCAAACATCTCTTCCAAAAAATGCTCTGGTACATATGCCTCGTCTTGTACTTACCTATCATAAATGAAATCTTCTTTTTTCAAACTACCACTCTCAGAAGCTCCACATGTCCAATTGTCAGCTTTGTTTTGCAGCCAAGCAGGTATTTCTTCTTTTTGGTCAGTTGTGGAGTTTAATTCCTCTCCAGGGTTTTGTTCCACATCTCTATAACTATGGTCCATGACATTGATCTTCGTAGTGACATCCTTGTTTCTTAGGTAGATATAGTCATAGCCCCAATCTTGTACCATTTTGAGCTGACGCATAAACGGTCTACCCAATATGATATCGAATTGCTGCTCTCATCGAAATTCATAATAGCGAATGTGTGTTCATATGCAATTCCACAAGAGGTTACTACGATTAGCTCCAAAATGCCAATAGGTCTCTCCATATACCCATCCACTAGTTGAAGTTTCATTCTCGTTTTTTTTTAGAGCAGGTTTTCCCAATTTATCCCACATTGCTTTGGTGTCTATGGCAATTTCACCTCCACTATCCAATATCGCTACTACTGATTTTACTTCTTTGTACTCCATAGACAAGGTCGTGTTTCCTTCTTCTCCTTCACAATAGTCTCCTACCTTATTCACTGGCACTGGCTCATGTTTAGTTTGTTTTGAGGTTTTGTTATTCAGTGTTTTAGTTTTTGGAGAATTGGTGGTGGAAATACCAGCCCTATTTCTTGCACATCTTTAACCTCTCTTTTTCATACCTCAGGTGAGAGTACGTTAGCCACCTATCCTCTTGGGTTTGATTGGGCTTTAATCTAGCTTCAAAAGCTTTCAAGATCGCATCCACGGGTTCAAAGACCTTGTACACCAAGACAGATCCTCCCGATGGTATTGCTGATGGTTTTGTTACATTGCCCTTTTTCTTAAGGTCTCTTTCCGTTCTCAATTGTTCCTCTGTTTGCAGTAACTTAGTTTCCAAAGCCATTTTTTCTTTCTGCAGGAGGCTAGAGTCACCAACTCAGATTGGAGTGAAATTCGACAGGCGAAGACACGGCCACCGTTCGGCTTCGACAAAGGTCTGCGCAGGCCATTTTCGACTACGTGGTCTCAGCGGGTGCAGATCCGACTCTGCAAATTTGGGGTTTTCGGCCTACGACTACAGGTGCTCAGGATATCGACACTCCCAGAGTGTTGATTTGTGGCTGTCTACACATCGAAGCACGGCTCACAGTTCTTGGAGGCGTGTCACATACCACACGGGCGCATCTACACACAGACTGTAGGCGACATCCACTAGTTCATCAGGTAGCTTGTGTTTGCTGCTTGATATTCCAGATTTCATCCTGACATTGCAGGTACTTCCACATGGGATGTATTGTCAGAGATGATGTATGTCTGTTGAGGGTTTGCTGGTTGTGAGTCACGCAGCAAACAACCGCCGCAGCGGTTACAGCATACAGTGGGAAATTTGTGGATGTATGACTTTGTGGGAAGTCTATGTACTGTCAGATTTACTGCAGCCTTTGTTGAGGGTCGAGTGAGGTTTTATTGATCTGGGGGATTCTCGAATGTTGAGATCCTTTCGGTGATATAGGTCTTGGAGCGATCCCTCGAGCACCCTTAGATAGGCAGCTAGGATGTATTGACTGTGAGTTAGACAGTTGGGATTGCATCTTTGCTTTACTACCGTTGAGGCATTGTTGCAGTCTATGCTTACAGGACAGTGACAGGACAGTCAGAGACAATACAGGTGCAGGACAGGTTTACCCACAGCTTACAGTGTCAGAGAGACAGTGTTTTTTAAGCTGTTTTTTTGTCTGTTTTTGAGTACACCATAGCCATTCTACAAAGGAGACTCTGCCGAAATTTATGCAGAATCTGAAGCTTTCTTGGTTCATTTGACAGGTTGATATTGGTTCAGAGGTCAGTTTACAGGGGAAACTCTGCCGAATTTTTCCCAGGAAAGTAAACTATTGTGAAGCGTAGCTATGGCTGGATCACTGGACACTGCTCTTTACAATATCAAGAAGCTGGATGGAACGAATTTCCCATTGTGGAAGCAGCAGATTTGGCACGTGTTGGTACAAAAGAAGCAGATAAAACCTATAAAGCTCAAGGGGATAAAACCAGAAGATATGGACGAAGATGAATGGAGCGAAATGGATGAATTGGCACTTTCTACCATTATGCTGACTTTGGCAGAAAGCGTTTACTTCAATGTAGCAGACGACATATCGGCTTATCAAGCATGGTTAAAGCTGAGTGATCTTTATGAGAAGCAGAGTGCAGCTTCACAGGTATACTGGCTTAAGAAGCTTGTTCACTTGAAGATGAAAGAAGGGACACCTATGTCCAATCATCTGAATGAATTCAACACAATCTATAGTCAGTTGTCAGCTCAAGGTGTCAAGTTTGATGAACCTGTTAGAGCTATGTTCCTGTTGATCACATTGCCGGAAAGTTGGGACACTTTTCGCACAACTTTGAGTAATTCTGCACCTCCAGATGGTTTGAACATAGCAGGTGTAGAAGGAAGTCTGCTTACTGAAGAAACCAATAGAAAGACAATGGACAAAGGCAAAGGAACAGCCTTAGTTGTCAGGGGAAGGACCAAAGAAAAGTACAAAGGTGGAAAGAGGAATCGGTCTCGTAGCAAGTCCCGCAGTGCTAAAGGCAAGAGTGACATAGAATGCTACCATTGTGGCAAGAAGGGTCACATGAAAAGAGACTGCAGAGAATGGAAAGCAGAAAAAGGCAAAGAGAAAGCTGAAGACCATGGTGAGAAGAACAAGTCCTCAGTGAAGATTCAAGAAATAAATGTGACAAACACTGTTGCAGAGGATGACAGTCTAGTGTCAGGAGGCATCTACTTCTTGAAGAATACAATGGACTCAGCTCTTCTTACAGCATCTGATGGAAATGCACTGAGTGACTGGATTATAGACTCAAGGGCATCACTTCATGTGTCTCCAAACAAGGAGTGGTTTACTTCTTATGTGACCACTAAAGATCATGTTCGGCTAGGCAATGGGCAGACATATGAGATCTTAGGTGTTGGAGATGTTCAATTGAAGTTTCAGAATGGCTCTGCTTTCACGCTGAAGAATGTGAGACATGTTCCCGCAATTACAAAGAGCTTGATCAACACAGGTTTACTTGATGATGTTGGCTACGTCACCACTTTTGGACAGAACATGTGGAAGATATCCAAGGGTTCTATGACAGTAGCACATGGAGTAAAGTCTGGAGGACTTTACATGATTTATGTATCAAATGTCTCTAAAAATGTAATCAATGTAACCGAGCAGCCGAACGTTTCTTTGTGGCATAGCCGGTTAGGACATATGTCCAAGAAGGGAATGAAAATCTTGTCTCGTTCGGGTTATTTTCCTGGATTTTCATTTAATGATTTTGAATTTTGTGAACATTGTCTGTATGGTAAGCAAACACAGCAGCCACATAAGCATAGAAGCAGTAGAAGAGATACACAGTTGGCACTTGTTCATAGTGATTTGTGTGGACCTATGCCTAACCTATCTCTAGGGGGAGCTTCTTACTTTATGACATTTATAGATGATTACTCGAGGAAAGTATGGGTTTACTTTCTCAAGCACAAGGATGAAACGTTTAGTGTTTTCAAAACGTTTGTGACACTTGTGGAGAATCAGAGTGGCAAGAAGCTTAAATGCTTACGCACTGACAATGGTGGAGAGTATGTTTCAAAGGCCTTTCAGGACTTTTGTGAGTCAAAAGGTATAAAACGTGAACTTACTGCTCCTTACAATCCTCCTCAAAATGGTGTTGCTGAGAGGATGAATAGGACCATACAAGAGAAGGTCAGAAGTATGTTGTCTAATGCACAACTGCCAAATGGGTTTTGGGCTGAAGCTGTATCAACAGCTGTTCATCTTGTAAATAGATCTCCTAGCAAGGTTTTGCAGAAGGATTCAGTGCCAGAGATGGTATGGTCAGGCAAAATGCCCTCATACAAGCATCTCAGAGCCTTTGGCTGTGAGGCATATACTCACGTTCCAAAGGAATTTAGGAACAAACTTGAGCCAAAGAGTAGAAAGTGCATCTTTCTAGGCTATGGTAATTCTGGTGAGATGGGGTACAGACTTTGGGATCCCGAATCCAGAAAGTTTGTCTGCAGCAATGATGTTCACTTTAATGAATCCAAATATCATTCTAAACCAGAGAGGGTTGAGGAGATTAGAAGAGTTGTCTTCCAAGAAGATGGACCTGCACGTGCAAGACAACATGTCAGGGCTCAAGAGGAGCAAGGACAGGATAGAGTGTAACCACAGGTTGTGGCTGAGCCTGAGCCACCTATTGTGCGTAGATCTGGACGTGTCACGCGACCTCCTGATAGGTTTGTTCCATCTATGAACTATGTCATGTTGGCTGATTGCAATGAGCCTTCATGTTACAAGGAAGCAGTGCAAATGAAGGACTCCGGGAATTGGCAATTGGCCATGCAGTCAGAGATGACAGCTCTGCATAAAAACCAGACATGGAAGCTAGTTAAATTACCACGGGGCAAAAAGGCTCTACCTTGTAAATGGGTTTACAGGTATAAGATCACCGCTCATGATAGTCAGCCAAAGTACAAAGCAAGGCTTGTTGCCAAGGGCTTTAAGCAAGAACAAGGCATTGACTTTGAGGAATTCTTCTCTCCGGTGGTCAAGATGACTACATTGAGATGCTTTCTTGCATTGGTTGCCATATTAGATTTGGTGTTGCACCAAATGGATGTCAAGACAGCGTTCTTGCATGGTGATTTAGATGTGGAAATTTACATGCAGGAGCCAGAAGGGTTTTTTGAGAAAGGCAAGGAAGATTGGGTATGCCAGTTGTTAAAGAGTCTTTATGGCTTAAAACAATCACCGAGGGCATGGTACCATAAATTCCACAAGTTTATGCTTTCTCAAGGCTACAAACGTAGTGAGTTCGATCACTGTCTATATACAAAGAAGGCTAAGGATGGTAGCTGGCTGATCCTTATTTTGTATGTGGATGACATGTTGATTGCTGGCAAGCACTTGGAAGAAATTTCAGCTTTGAAGTCAAAGATGGCAAAATCGTTTGACATGAAAGACATGGGTGAGGCAAGTCATATCCTTGGTATGCGCATTGAGAGACACAGATCAAAGAAGTTGATTTGGTTATCTCAAACAGAGTATATTGACAAGGTTTTGCAACGTTTCAATATGGAGAAGGGAAAGGCATTGAGTGTTCCATTGCCACCATATGTGAAACTTAGCAAACAAGATTGTCCTGTGTCTGAGGAAGAACAGGCTAAAATGGATAAGATTCCATATGCGTCTGCAGTGGGTAGTTTGATGTATGCAATGATTGCTACTCTCCCAGACATTGCATTTACAGTGGGAGTAGTAAGTCGATACATGTCAAACCCAGGCAAGAAACATTGGGAGGTAGTGAAAGGAATATTGAGATACCTGAAAGCTACAAAGAGTATGCGTATATGCTATGGGAGTCAGGAGCTAAGTGTAAAGGGTTTTACAGACTCAGATTATGCAGGTGACTTAGACAACCGAAGGTCTACGTCAGGGTATGTCTTTACATTGGCTGGTGGAGCAGTATCATGGCGTTCTAGGTTACAAGATTGTGTTACTCAGTCTACTACAGAGGCTGAATATGTTGCAGCATCAGAGGCATGCAAAGAATCAATTTGGCTTAATCGACTAGTAACAGATTTGGGAATCAAAGAAGAGATGCCTGTGTTATATTGTGATAGTCAAAGTGCTATACAATTGGCTCACAATCTAGTTTATCACTCAAAGACAAAGCATGTGAAGTATCATTTCATCAGGGAAATGCTCGAGGATAAGCAACTTCAGCTTGTCAAAGTTCACACCACAGAAAATCCTGCTGATCTACTTACAAAAGGACTTCCCTCAGAGAGCTTTGCGCATTTTCGCAAGCAGTTAGGTGTAGGGTAGTACATCACTTTTCTACATCTCTTGTATATTAGCTTGTATAGTAGCTTCTCTCACACTTAAAGTACCACATTGGACTTTAAGTGGGAGGTTGTTGGGGTATAAAGCCCAATGTGGTCGCCCAGGTAAGTGGGCGGGCCGCCAGGTATGTACACATATTCTTTTGTAAAAACCTAATAAGAACTCACTATGCTCTACACATTACAGTAGAGCGAGTTCACCATATCGTCGTGCTCTTCTTCTCGCACTCTCTCTCGCGTCGCACTTCCGCTCGTACTCCTTCAATCGCAACCTATAAGGCAACCAAATGAGAACTCGCGGCTCTTCAGTCTACTTGATAAATCATCAAATCTCTGTGACTATCCTACCTAAAGATAAATATAATGAACTATAGCATTCGGGCACTAGATAAAGAAGAACTTCACCATCGTGACCTCCTCTACTAGTGTAAATCCTATGTCCTCGACAACGGTGCCAATGTTGGTGGATCACCACGATCGGACAAAGTAGCCTAATGAGAACTCAAACCAACATAAACATGTCAATTCGAGGATGTAGCCAACCTGACTAGTGCATGGAAACCTTGCATGCAATGCCCAAATGGCAATGCACTGAGGAGAAAGGTGTCACTCTCAAGCCAAGAAGCAACTAAAGGGAAAATGCCCACGTCTCCCATGCGGTCTATCTTTCACTCTAATAGTCGTAGAGGTGTCAAATGAACTCCAAATGACATGAAACTTGAGATTGAGGGTCTTTAGGCTATAGGAAATAGGTTTCCAACAACAAGACCTGCAAAAGTCATCGTCAGGTAGGTGATCAATTGCAATTTTTTCCACCTCTTACCTTCACCAAAAATGATGATTGATGGGTCGTTTGGCTCCTCTTAAGGCCTACTTACCTTTTTCCATGCTTAGTTTCACTTAAAACACCCTTAACAATTCAAAATGAGAAAATAAACACGCTAGGCGACCTAGAGCTAAAACCGCTCATTGTGTCGCGTCATGGCGCTCTCTCTCTCTCTCTCTCTCTCTCTCTCTCTCTCTCTCTCTCTCTCTCTCTCTCTCTCTCTCTCTCTCTCTCTCTCTCTCTCTCTCTCTCTCTCTCAATCAATCAATCAAACATAGCACATTGAGCATGTACACAATGCCAAGAGTATGAGGAAGAAACACTAGAAATTTCATTAGCACTGCTTACCCATACAAAGAGAAGTAAGCGCACAAGTGTAGGCGTACTCTTCACTACATGAGCTCCAAAGTTAACCGATCCCTAATAATTACAAATTTTGGCTTCTATACCCAAGGTTAAAATTGGATATTTGGCTAGAAAGGGATAATTACTCCAAAAATGTGATGGACTAGTGTATCTAGTCTCTTATTAAGTACAAAACTATTTGGAAATAATCAGACTCTGTTGGGTTCAATATTTACAATTTGTTGGCTTAGGAAAAAAATAAATGATTAAGTGGAAGAAGTTTTGCAGGTCCATCAAATTAGCATGATTGATTTCTTTGCTTCAACACTCCCCTCTCCCGGCTTCTTGTGTTCCCTGACAAGACTTCATTCTTTGAGTAGGTGTTTTCTTTGTCTCTGTTCATCAACGTATTGGTGGAATGCCAACATCATTTGTTGTACCTGATCTTTCTCATGTGGCTTGTAGATTCTTGTCAAAGGGTTTTCTCGTTTGTGGAGGGTGTAGGCCACAAATCTGAGCTAGATATCCTTGCAATTTGGCATGAATATAGTGGAACCCATCTCAAAACAACCCATATAAAAAGCCTCCTCAAAGGTCTGCATGTAGTGGCTTGGGAGGAACATAACTCTTCAAATCAATCTTTGATCCTTCTGACTCGGAGTTGGTGGCTCCTTCATCCCTGACATATTTAGTTGTGTCATTTTCTTGGCTCTGGTTGTTCTTGCTGATGTGTAAAGTCCTACTACCTGAAGGAGTACGAGCGGAAGTGCGACGCGAGAGAGAGTGCGAGAAGAAGAGCACAACGATATGGTGAACTCGCTCTACTGTAATGTGTAGAGCATAGTGAGTTCTTATTAGGTTTTTACAAAAGAATATGTGTACATACCTGGCGGCCCGCCCACTTACCTAGGCGACCACATTGGGCTTTATACCCCAACAACCTCCCACTTAAAGTCCAATGTGGTACTTTAAGTGTGAGAGAAGCTATTATACAAGCTAATATACAAGAGATGTAGAGAAGTGATGTACTACCCTACACCTAACTGCTTGCGAAAATGCGCAAAGCTCTCTGAGGGAAGTCCTTTTGTAAGTAGATCAGCAGGATTTTCTATGGTGTGAACTTTGACAAGCTGAAGTTGCTTATCCTCGAGCATTTCCCTGATGAAATGATACTTCACATCCACATGCTTTGTCTTTGAGTAATAAACTAGATTGCGAGCCAATTGTATAGCACTTTGACTATCACAATATAACACAGGCATCTCTTCTTTGATTCCCAAATCTGTTACTAGTCGATTAAGCCAAATTGCTTCTTTGCATGCCTCTGATGCTGCAACATATTCAGCCTCTGTAGTAGACTGAGTAACACAATCTTGTAATCTAGAACGCCATGATACTGCTCCACCAGCCAATGTAAAGACATACCCTGACGTAGACCTTCGGTTGTCTAAGTCACCTGCATAATCTGAGTCTGTAAAACCCTTTACACTTAGCTCCTGACCCCATAGCATATACGCATACTCTTTGTAGCTTTCAGGTATCTCAATATTCCTTTCACTGCCTCCCAATGTTTCTTGCCTGGGTTTGACATGTATCGACTTACTACTCCCACTGCAAATGCAATGTCTGGGCGAGTAGCAATCATTGCATACATCAAACTACCCACTGCAGACGCATATGGAATCTTATCCATTTCAGCTTGTTCTTCCTCAGACACAGGACAATCTTGTTTGCTAAGTTTCACATATGGTGGCAATGGAACACTCAATGCCTTTCCCTTCTCCATATTGAAACGTTGCAAAACCTTGTCAATATACTCTGTTTGAGATAACCAAATCAACTTTCTTGATCTGTCTCTCTCAATGCGCATACCAAGTATATGACTTGCCTCACCCATGTCTTTCATGTCAAACGATTTTGCCATCTTTGACTTCAAAGCTGAAATTTCTTCCAAGTGCTTTCCAGCAATCAACATGTCATCCACATACAAAATAAGGATCAGCCAAATGCCATCCTTAGCCTTCTTTGTATATAGACAATGATCGAACTCACTACGTTTGTAGCCTTGAGAAAGCATAAACTTGTGGAAGTTATGGTACCATGCCCTCGGTGATTGTTTTAAGCCATAAAGACTCTTTAACAACTGGCATACCCAATCTTCCTTATCTTTCTCAACAAACCCTTCTGGCTGCTGCATGTAAATTTCCACATCTAAATCACCATGCAAGAACGCTGTCTTGACATCCATTTGGTGCAACACCAAATCTAATATGGCAACCAATGCGAGAAAGCATCTCAATGTAGTCATCTTGACCACCGGAGAGAAGACTTCATCAAAGTCAATGCCTTGTTCTTGCTTAAAGCCCTTGGCAACAAGCCTTGCTTTGTACTTTGGCTGACTATCATGAGCGGTGATCTTATACCTGTAAACCCATTTACAAGGTAGAGCCTTTTTGCCCCGTGGTAATTTAACTAGCTTCCATGTCTGGTTTTTATGCAGAGCTGTCATCTCTGACTGCATGGCCAATTGCCAATTCCCGGAGTCCTTCATTTGCACTGCTTCCTTGTAACATGAAGGCTCATTGCAATCAGTCAACATGACATACTTCATAGATGGAACAAACCTATCAGTAGGTCACATGACATGTCCAGATCTATGCACAATAGGTGACTCAGGCTCAGCCACAACCTGTGGTTCCAATCTATCCTGTCCTTGCTCCTCTTGAGCCCTGACATTTTGTCTTGCACGTGCAGGTCCATCTTCTTGGAAGACAACTCTTCTAATCTCCTCAACCCTCTATGGTTTAGAATGATATTTGGATTCATTAAAGTGAACATCATTGCTGCGGACAACCTTTCTGGATTCGGGATCCCAAAGTCTATACCCCATCTCACCAGAATTACCATAGCCTAGAAAGATGCACTTTCTACTCTTTGGCTCAAGTTTGTTCCTTAATTCCTTTGGAACGTGAGTATATGCCTCACAGCCAAAGACTCTGAGATGCTTGTATGAGGGCATTTTGCCTGACCATACCATCTCTGGCACTGAATCCTTCTGCAAAACCTTGCTAGGAGATCTATTTACAAGATGAACAGCTGTTGATACAGCTTCAGCCCAAAACCCATTTGGCAGTTGTGCATTAGACAACATACTTCTGACCTTCTCTTGTATGGTCCTATTCATCCTCTCAGCAACACCATTTTGAGGAGGATTGTAAGGAGCAGTAAGTTCACATTTTATACCTTTTGACTCACAAAAGTCCTGAAAGGCCTTTGAAACATACTCTCCACCATTGTCAGTGCGTAAGCATTTAAGCTTCTTGCCACTCTGATTCTCCACAAGTGTCACAAAAGTTTTGAAAACACTAAACGCTTCATCCTTGTGCTTGAGAAAGTAAACCCATACTTTCCTCGAGTAATCATCTATAAATGTCATAAAGTAAGAAGCTCCCCCTAGAGATAGGTTAGGCATAGGTCCACACAAATCACTATGAACAAGTGCCAACTGTGTATCTCTTCTACTGCTTCTATGCTTATGTGGCTGCTGTGTTTGCTTACCATACAGACAATGTTCACAGAATTCAAAATCATTAAATGAAAAGCTAGGCAAATAACCAGAACGAGACAAGATTTCCATTCCCTTCTTGGACATATGTCCTAACCGGCTATGCCACAAAGAAACGTTCGGCTGCTCGGTTACATTGATTACATTTTTAGAGACATTTGATACATAAATCATGTAAAGTCCTCCAGACTTTACTCCATGTGCTACTGTCATAGAACCCTTGGATATCTTCCACATGTTCTGTACAAAAGTGGTGACGTAGCCAGCATCATCAAGTAAACCTGTGCTGATCAAGCTCTTTCTAATTGCGGGAACATGTCTCACATTCTTCAGAGTGAAAGAAGAGCCATTCTGAAACTTCACTTGAACATCTCCAACACCTAAGATCTCACATGTCTGCCCATTGCCTAGCCGAACATGATCTTTAGTGGTCACATAAGAAGTAAACCACTCCTTGTTTGGAGACACATGAAGTGATGCCCCTGAGTCTATAATCCAGTCACTCAGTGCATTTCCATCAGATGTTGTAAGAGGAGGTGAGTCCATTGTATTCTTCAAGAAGTACATGTCTCCTGACACTAGATTGTCATCCTCTGCAACAGTGTTTGTCACATTTATTTCTTGAATCTTCACTGAGGACTTGTTCTTCTCACCATGGTCTTCAGCTTTCTCTTTGCCTTTTTCTGCTTTCCATTCTCTGCAGTCTCTTTTCATGTGACCCTTCTTGCCACAATGGTAGCATTCTATGTCACTCTTGCCTTTAGCACTGCGGGACTTGCTACGAGACCGATTCCTCTTTCCACCTTTGTAATTTTCTTTGGTCCTTCCCCTGACAACTAAGGATGTTCCTTTGCCTTTGTCCATTGTCTTTCTATTGGTTTCTTCAGTAAGCAGACTTCCTTCTACACCTGCTATGTTCAAACCATCTGGAGGTGCAGAATTACTCAAAGCTGTGCGAAAAGTGTCCCAACTTTCCGGCAATGTGATCAACAGGAACATAGCTCTAACAGGTTCATCAAACTTGACACCTTGAGCTGACAACTGACTATAGATTGTGTTGAATTCATTCAGATGATTGGACATAGGTATCCCTTCTTTCATCTTCAAGTCAACAAGCTTCTTAAGCCAGTATACCTGTGAAGCTGCACTCTGCTTCTCATAAAGATCACTCAGCTTTAACCATGCTTGATAAGCCGACATCTTGTCTGCTACATTGAAGTAGCCGCTTTCTGCCAAAGTCAGCATAATGGTAGAAAGTGCCAATTCATCCATTTCGTTCCATTCATCTTCGTCCATATCTTTTGGTTTTATCCCCTTGAGCTTTATAGGTTTTATCTGCTTCTTTTGTATCAACATGTGCCAAATCTGCTTCTTCCACAATGGGAAATTGGTTCCATCCAGCTTCTTGATATTGTAAAGAGCAGTGTCCTGTGATCCAGCCATAGCTACGCTTCACAGTAGTTTACTTTCCTGGGAAAAATTTGGCAGAGTTTCCCCTGTAAACTGACCTCTGAACCAATATCAATCTGTCAAATGAACCAAGAAAGCTTCAGATTCTACATAAATTTCGGCAGAGTCTCCTTTGTAAAATGGCTCTGGTGTACTCAAAAACAGACCAAAAAACAGCTCAGAAATACTGTCTCTCTGACACTGTAAGCTGCGGGTAAACCTGTCCTGCACCTATACTGTCTCTCACTGTCGTGTCACTGTCCTGTAAGCATAGACTGTGACAATGCCTCAACGGAAGTAAAGCAAAGATGCAATCCCAACTATCTAACTCACAGTCAATACATCCTAGCTGCCTATCTAAGGGTGCTCGAGGGATCGCTCCAAGACCTGTATCACCGAAAGGATCTCAACATTCGAGAATCCCCCAGCTCAATAAAATCTCACTTGGCCCTCAACATAGGCTGCAGTAAATCTGACAGTACATAGACTTCCCACAAATTCATACATCCACAAATTTCCCACTGTATGCTGTAACCGTTGCGGCGGTTGTTTGCTGTGTGACTCACAGCCAGCAAACCCTCAACAAACATACATCATCTCTGACAATACATCCCATGTGGAAGTACCTACAATGTCAGGATGAAATCTGGAATATCAAGCAGCAAACACAAGCTACGGATGAACGAGTGGATGTCGCCTACAGTCTGTGTGTAGATGCGCCCGTGTCGTATGTGACACGCCTCCAAGAACTATGAGCCGTCCTTCGATGTGTAGACAGCCACAAATCAACACTCTGGGAGTGTTGATATCCTCAGCACCTGCAGTCGTAGGCCGAAAACCCCAAATTTGCAGAGTCGGCGGATCTGCACCCGTCGAGACCACGTAGTCGAAAATGGCCTGCGCAGACCTTTGTCGAAGCCGAACGGTGGCCGAGATGACCACAGGAATTGGGGCCGTGTCTTCGCCTGTCGAATTTCACTCCAATCTGAGTTGGTGACTCTAGCCTCCTGCAGTGCTGCCCCGAGCCTCGATCTGAGCTCTGATACCAGTTGAAGGAGTACGAGCGGAAGTGCGACGCGAGAGAGAGTGCGAGAAGAAGAGCACGACGATATGCTGAACTCACTCTACTATAATGTGTAGAGCATAGTGAGTTCTTATTAGGTTTTTACAAAAGAATATGTGTACATACCTGGCGGCCCGCCCACTTACCTGGGCGACCACATTGGGCTTTATACCCCAACACTACCTTCTTTGCCTTGGGTTGATGCACTTTTTCCACCCATTAATTTGAATCTGGAGCATCTTCTAGTGAGTCTCTTTCTCTGACAAGATAGGCTGCTATTTTTGACAAAAACTTGGCTTCCTCTAGGCATGGGATGCTTGACTGCTTAGCCCATTTCTTCTTCTTGACTTCTGCTACTAGCCGGTCGAATCCCCACTTGTTGGCTAGGTTGACAGGTACATAATGGTGTTGTGGTACTAGTTTTTGTAATGTTGATGTTAGATTCCTCTCTGGCCTTGTGTATTAGGCATGTCTGACGAAATGTAAATGTTTGTGCAAGACTCTCATCAAGTGCTTTTTCCTCCTTTCTTTGATACTGCTAAGTTTTGGCAATTTCAATTGTACTGAAATCTTCATGTGCATAGCCTTATGCCTTCATAGGCTCTCCCCTTGGAAACTTCATGATTTCTGCTATCGTATCTAGGGTGATTTTAGCTGTTACCTTTTCCCTGTCCTCTTTTGTGAGTGTTGTTGTCGTCTTTTCTTCATCTATCTTCTGGAGAGTGGTTATCAATTCATGAGCTCACATGTAATGGGCCCAAACTATTGGCTCAAATAGAAAATCTTCTATACCCAATCTGGACTTGATTGTTCTGTCGATATTTTGTGGTGTGTAGGCAATGGTGTTGAAGTCTTTTGGAATTTGGGGTGCCTCTCATCTCTTCCCTTGCTCATCCTTCATTATGCAGCTGAATACTCTAAGACCATGCTGCACTTGGATGGACTCGTCAACAAAACAGGCTCTCGAACCTGTAATGTGGTCCATGTCAACCTGATATCTCTCTTTCTCTTCCAGCTTGTAAGTACTTATGTGTCTCATCTTCTTTCAAGTGTGTGATCCTGTAACAAACAAATGATAAAAATCCAATTTTTAGCTGGACAGACATCAAATGTTAGTCATTTGTGCAGTTAGTTCCCTCATAGTTAGTTTGGTCATAATCTTGAGTTCAAGGTGTCCAATTTTGGCATATAAGGTGTCATTGGGATCCTCTTGAGATGTACTTCATCATGGTCTCCTCCACTCCTTGAAATTTGGCAGGTGGCAACAATCACGGTTGGTGCCAATAGTGTCAAAGCTAAGAACTTTTCACATATTTGGTATACTCATCTCTTCTTGATCCCATATATGCTATGTGTAATCAATTTGGACACCTAATACCTTAGATTAGTCCCAAAAAGGATTTGGACTCTTTCTGACTTGGTCTCCTGGAGTCAAGTTAGAATTTTTGTCTCTTGACCAGTCGTTGTGATTTCATTCTTGTGTTCTACTCTTCAAGTGGGTTCTCTAGACTAGCAACATGCTATAGCTATCATTTCTCCTAGCTCAGAGTGCCCTTTTTAAGTCAAGTGGCAACAATTGTGGTTGTTGTCTAATGTACCCATTCCTAGCAAGTGTGGGATCATCTGATTCCTCTTGGTGTGTAGAGTCCACTGCCCCCTTGCATGGTCAATTGGATCATTGGTTTGATCAAAACTCATAATTTTCTCTTGCCAAAAGTCTTGTTTGTTAAGCAAGCCCTAGTTATGGTTTTGCATTTGGGTTCATACTTTCGTGTAGCTTCCTATGATCACTAATGAGCTTCTGGAGAGTTGGGTTGTAAACTTTGTCCTATGGGTTAGACAATTTCTTTGTTTTTTTTTTAAAATGCACTAAAAATGCACATTCTTTGATAAGTTGAACTCTGGCCAACTTTTTGCTCTATTACCATAACTATGGTAATGGGTTCCTTATGGCTAGGTGGAACTTATGGTCCAAAATTTGAAGCTTTTGCACGATTTTTGCATAGTTTTGCGAGGTTCATGGCGGTTGGACTCTGAAATCTATAAATCTGTGTGTAGAAAGTCCTTGTAGGTCCATTTTGAGAAAATGAAGTGCCTATAGACTCCTCTTCACCTGTAGAACCAGCTGACATCATCACTTTTTTTGTTTGATCCATGGGGCATCAACCGCGGTTGGTGCCAAGTGTGGTTTCTTTTCACAGAAATCATATGGTTGGGTTTCCCATGCCAAGGAGAACCTGTTGGGACCCTGCACCTGTAATTTGGAAATTTGTATTTTATGTGAGAGCAAAATTTGTGCTCCTAGGAAATTTGGTTGTTCTTGATGAATTTTAGGTATCCATTTGAGGTGTTTATAACCTCATTAGGATCCTCTGGAGGTGGGCTACCTACTGGTATACTTTGTTTCTGATTTTGTGCCTGATGGCAGTAACGATGGTATGTGCCACTCATAGTTGTTGCAGAACTGAAGCACATCATTGCATTCCCCATGCCTTGGGGGTCTTTTCAATGCCTTGTACCTATGATTTGAACTTCCCTACTTTGTGCAGTGCTCAGGTTTATATGTGAGGTGCCTATATTGTGATTTGTGTTTTTGGTGAGTGGATTATTATTTAGCATGCATGCACATGTTCTATAAGCATGATAGAATTGCTCGCTAGCTCCACTCTCCATGGGCATGCTTGATCTGTGCATATGGGATCTCCGAATGTCGCATGTACTTCGCTCGCTTGCTCTCTCCCGCAGGGTCACTATGTGGAAATGACTAGGAAATCCCCCTAAGTCAGTTTATGTGCCTAGTGATTTCAAAAACTTGTTTTTCTTTTTTTATCCCATCATTCCCCATGCATACATTAGATTTTTGATAGATCTTCAATTTCCGCGTTTGAACTTTGTATGTCCCAAATACGATAGGTTTACCTTTTGGTCCACTGTCGTATTTAGGTCTAAACTTGACATCTTCAATTTGCTTCCAAACTTTTTCTGTGAGTCCCTTCTGTTATGGTATTTTGTATTTTGGATCCAAATTATCCATTGATTTTTTGGATTATTTATTACTTTTAGAAAGAAAATCCCAAAAAGGTACTTGGTAAATCTTAAAATTTATCAAAATCAAGCCAAAAATTATCCAAAACATTACCCCAAAACTAGGTAAATATTTTTTATTAATAAATAAGCTTTCTTGCTATATACAAAGTGTTTAACCCATTATTGGTCTGTTTTTTGTGCCTTTTCCCAAATTTTGACCAAGGTTGACATATAATTAGAAACAAAATACGAAAAAACTTCCATGTATGGAGTATATACAAGAATATGGGTTACTTTTGGCCCTGACATGACCTGATCCCCTTTACTTACTTTTCAGGCATTACTTAGTATTTGTTTGGAAAAATCAAATCGCACTAAAACACGACAAGGTTTAAATCATTGTAAGACAGTGCCAAGTAATATGTCAAAAACCTTTTGCCATGAGTTTCATCATGTCTCTCCCCTCCCATGTTTGAGTCCTCCTGGATGAATCAAAAATTATGGGTACAAGGTGGGTGGAGCAATATTTATGGGCCCATATAGCTTCTGTTGGGACTAGTGCAATACGAGCTTTCATAGGCATCTAGAAAAATTCAATAGGACTTTTCGTGTTGGCTACCCAGAAGTGCTTTGTTGACTTGGTTGGTTGTTGATTCGCTAAGTGGTGCTTGGTCTGTCTGTTTGGCCTCTCAGAGAGTTTCAACATGTTGCACTTAGAAATCCAAACAAGCTCGTGTATTTTTTGAGCTTAAACCAACTTCTTTGGCACCCATATTTTTGTGATAGATTCATGGGTGGTCCCTATAGGTATGTGAGATGGTATTGAAGTTTGTGTCAGCTTATGGGTTGGGAGTGATTTTGTTGCATATATCCCATCTTTCCTGATGCACACATGCTTTGTTTTGAGCTGGTGCTTGGGTATCCATCTTTTTCATTCATTGAGCATTTGTTTTGTTGGAATTTTTTCTTGTTTTTGATGTGGATGAAGCTGCTGTTAGCTTTACTTGGAGGGTTGGTTTTTGTGGGGACTCTTTGGGAATCCATTGCATGCTTCTTGAAGGCAAGAGTCTCTTCCGTTGTTGGCCCTCTTTCTATTACTTTAGTTAATGGAACCGCTTGACTCTCTGTTTTAGTCTGAATTCATACCAAATTAGACTTCCAATCTATCTAAACATTGTACCTCCTTTGCCATGGATGTCCTAGCAATAATTTGTGTTGGTCTTGATGATCTTCTACCACATAAAACCTATGTGGGCAGACATATTGATTATTTGAACATATAAGGTTACCAACCCTAATGCTTTGATCTGGTGGTCAGTATAGTTTTGCATCTCGTGTGGTGTTGTTGGAAGCACTGCATCTTGACCAAGCTGTGTATATAAGCTGAGGGATATGACATTTCCTTAGGCTCCTATATCAAGTAGAGTGGTAGTTTCTGCTTGATTGTTAGCAATCTCGACCTTGAACACTGGATACACTCTATCTTCTTTAAATTCTTTTGGGAAAATAGTATTGATCAACAATGGTCTCCCTTGTTTTTGTTGTTCTTGCAAAAGCCTTCGTTTAGTCATTTTCTCCTTAGCTTCTATTTGTGCTTCTTCAACAATCCATTACTTTTCTTTTGTACGTTGTTTTTCACTATAAATCTGTTGTAGCATCTCTTGGGTTAGTGGAAGGTGATATTTCTAGAGCCCAAATTCACTAATCCAATAAGGCATTTCTTCTCCTTCCAATGTCGCACGCTTGAGAGCCCCACTTGGTGACAATTTTTTTGTCACAAAGGGTCCCATCCTTCACTTTTTGAGTTTTTTAGCATTTTGTTTCAATGTATACATTAAGATGTAGTCCCATCTTTTGAATTGTTTTGACTGTACATGCTTGTCAAAGAACTCTTTTTAGTGTCTTTTCTTGTCCACTTTGATTGTTAAGCTACTCTCAAATTTGGGGTCAAGAATTCAATTTGCAGAAGACATTAAGACCAAACACCATATTGTAGGGTGTCGTTCCAATGGATGTCTTTTATGCCACTCTATATGCCCATAAAGCAGAGTGTAACTTCTGGTCCCAATCAGTTTGTGAATCCATCACAATTTTTGTCATTATTGTGCAGAGTGTCTTATTAGTAGCTTCAGCCTATCCATTGGCTTGTGGGTGATATGGGGCACACTTCTTATGAACAATCATGAAATCATCAAGAAGATTTTCAATAGCTTTGTTTATAAAATGTGCGCCTCTATCATTGACAATTTCTATGGGTAATCCATATCTTACAAAGACATTTTCATATAGAAACTCCGTAGCCAGGTTCTGGCATCTCCTTTTGATGTGGCTTTTTCTTCAGCCCATTTTGTGAGATAGTCCCTGGTGACGAGATATATTGGGCATGGGATTTTTAAGCGGGTGGTGAGATTGGTCCTAAAAAATATAAGCCCCACTGAGCAAAGTCCCTTGCTCCAATCATCGATTGTAGTGGCATCTCATCTCTTTTTATAGGTACCTTGGTACGCTAGCAATCATCACATCACTTAACATATTCTTCCGCATCCATGCACAATCTATGCCACCATATTCCCACAATTAAGACAATGTAGGCCATTTCTGGTCCCAATAAGTTTGTGAATAAATCACAATTTTTGTCTTATCTCCTGAGAAATGGCCCGCAGTAATTTCTTCGTGTGCTTGCTCTAAGATAGAAAAATATTCATTTTTTATTGCACATATTCTGAGTTGGTTATCCTTTTTTCTTTTATAAATTTGATTTTCAATTAATGTGGTCTTGAGCTTCCAAATCAATAGCTCTTTTTTTGGCTTGCATTACATTTTCACGGGATGTCCTCACTGCTAGGTAATCAACCATATATTGAATCCATTGAGGTGAAATTGTTATTTGAAACAATGTGGAATATTCCATTGGTGGATTGTTCCTACACATAGCAAAATTTAAAACATATCTATGTACATCGTGTCCATATCCGGCCAATATAGTCCTAGCTCTTTAGGTGTTGGTGTGTCTTCGTTTGGGAACAATGGAAGGCTATGTCCTGTACATGGGCTTCCATGAGGTAGCACTCATATTCTTCTAGACTAATGCATAGTCATATTATTCCTTCAAAGCATATATGGTACAAGCGTCCACCTATAAGCTAGAAGTCTTTTGGTTGTCTAATTGTATGTTGCTTAAGGGTTTGTTTGGTCTTATCAAACTCGCCACCATAAGACAAAATATTGACTATATTTTGAGACCACTTAGGAACCATCTTGATGTTGAAGAGGTAAGCATCAGTTATATCATCATCCACTCCTTTGAGTGCTTCACCATTGGGTAACATAGAGAGATGATCTGCTTTGAGGTGTGTTTTGCCCTTCTTTACCACACTCAAAAAAGAAAACTCAAGCAATATGATGAACCATCAAACAATCCTTTCTGTATTGCAAGGTTTGTTTACCAGATATAAGAGAGCTTGGTGATCTATGAAAAAAGATAAATTTATTAGCCAAAAGATAATGCATAAATTTCTTCACGGCATATATCATACCTAACCCTTCTGGTTTTGTGGTTATGTAATTCTTTTTTGCACTGTTCAAATGTTGACTAGCATAGCCAGACTCGGAAATCCATTGTTCCTTTTCTTGGTTGAGCCAAGATGCAGCCTATTGCAAATGCCAAGGCATTAATGTGAACATGGAATAATCTATCCCAATTTGGTGCTTTGAGTATTGGTGTTGATACAAGTGAATCCCTAAGTTTTGTGAATGACTCCTCACACTCCTTTGTTCAATCAAAGACAACTATCAACCTATACAAGGGTTGTGCAATGATTGCATACATGTATATGAACCATCGATAGTATCGACAGTGTCCCATGAAGGATTGTACCTACTTGGCACTAGTTGGCCTTGGCATTTCCATAATCCCCTTGATCTTGTCAAGATCTGCAGATATACCATTCTTAGAGACAATATGTCTCAAGATTTTGCCATGTCTTACCTACCATGAAGACACATTTTTCAAGATTTAGGCCGATTCCGTATGTCTTGCACTTCTCGAATACTTTTTTGAGATACTCAATGTGTTTTTCCCTGAGGATAGAGTTAACACAAAGGTTGTCCATGTATATTTCTAAGAATATCTGCAAGTATTTGTTGAAAGCGTGCATCATTAGCCTTTGGGATGTGGTCGATATTATTAAGCCTAAAGAAATTACCCTATAAGCATAGATTCCCCATTCCGTGGGAAATGCAGTTTGTATTGGTCTTGTACTGTGATAGCCAATTGGTTGTATCCTAAGAATCCATCTAAAAATGAGTAGGCTTGTTTGCCAACCGCTCGTTCGAGCACATGATTGGTAAGGGATAATTATCCCTTATTGTTACACCATTCACTATTTTTAGATTTGCATAGTTTTCTTGGGGACACCCACAATGGGTGACACCCAATTATTGTGTTCAATCTCATAGATGAATTCCACCTCCTTGAGCTTATCAATTTATGCTACAAATGGAGGTATAGCTACCCTGAAAAATACATAAATAACACGTTGCAATCCATGAAAAGAACAAATTGGCATACCTAGCACAACCCATAGTGCATATACAACACCGTACTTGAACAGAGAGAGATAGAGAGAGGGAGAGAGAGAAAGGAAGCCTGCAGGCGCACCTCCTAGAGCGGAGTGCTACACCGGCGTGGCGAGAGAGTAGAGAGGATAGGAGAGAAGAAACACACAAGCATTGGGTGCAATCTCCCCCCGTGCAAGAGTGAGCATTTCCCTCTTGCGCATATCTTATTTATAGATTCTTCAATGCTCAAAATGAATACAGATTGGCTGGCCGACACAAATGAGCACTTGAGTAATAAACGTACATATCCCTTATCCATAACATACTCTGGGGTTGAAAAAGAAACTACCCTCAGTTGCGAGGTACATCAGTGGTGAGGTCCAATGCAAGGTACAAGATGTTGGGTACATGCCGGGCATAGCACAATGAGTAGATAAAAACCAAAAGAGTAGCAATGATTAGTAAGAAGCAATTTAAAAGTGGAAAAATGTGTAACACGTATATGGTGTGATGGGAGTGCATAAAATGAAGTAAATGTGCATAGGTGCGGAATGCAACATTGGCCAGAAATGTTGTTCCAAATAGATCACCATCTGTCACCCTTCCACCTTGCCGTACCAATCCATCATATCCTTTCATATCAATCCATACCAAATGTGGTGGTCCATCTCCACATATAATGTAACCACGGAGAGTCCTACCTGACCACGCATAGGTACTCCAGTACACATGTATCAACATCCATAAATTTCCTTAACAATATTGCAAAGCGAAGAGGCCTGCCTCACAAGGCGTAGTCACTCTAAGACATGTGTCAATAACCATAAGTTTCCATAACTGTGGAGCGGAGAGTCCTGCCCTCTTCACGCGTAGGATCTCTAACATGTGTAGAAATTGTGCCATTCCAGTTCAGTTCAATGCAGAAGATCCTTGCCATGACAATGTACAATGTCTCAACCTGTCTGTTGGGTAATGTGACCAAGAGTTTGTTTAAAAATTTATATTTGGAGGTTCTTTGACATGAAACCATTGCACGTAGCTTCATTTTCAATAAGAATTCTCAAAGACAAAGCAGTAAAAATAACTTTGTATCAATTGTAAAACTAATTGAAGCACACAGTAAATGTATCAACAGTAGAAAAGTTTGTAATGAGAGTTGTTTACAATGTAGGGATGGGAGTTAGTAGAGATCAGTGTTGTGTGATAACAATATGAATGTCAAATAGTAGCTCTTAATGGAAAAACAAGTTTAATGCTGGTGCTTTAATTTAAGCAACTGTGTTAATAAAATTTGAGAGAAATTTCATGGCTAATACATAACCTTAATTGTAACCATAAAAAAAGGGTATTAGAAACGGTAGTAGGGATGACATAGAATATTAAGTGATATACCATTTGATGGAACGTTAAAGAGAAGCTTCAAACAATCTCGCTTGGCGGGGATTTACATCGAGCCATGTTGGCGCAATTAAACTAAGATATAGGGGGTGGAGTATCTTTAAGTGATTCTCTCTCATGTGTCACGACAGTTTCTTGACGTGAAGTGACCAAGTTTGTTACTAAGACTGTGTGCTTAAGACCCTGACTCAGTGACCTTCTTTTATAAAAACAAAAGTTGTCTCGCACATTTACATAAGACTATGCTCAAGAAAAAGAAAGAAAATAGATGTGTTATCATCAACGTGCCATGTGGCACTAATCAATTAGGTCTCTTCAACAATCTGCAATTTCTCCCAAGAATCCCATCCTTTAGGAAGGCCTTACATCCAGAGTTAGGGCTTATAATCTTATGCAATCGTTAACAATGGTAGAAAGCATGAAAGAAAACGCAATAAATGGGGTTAGAGAGACATTATGTCACTCTTTGAGAATAGAGTTGAATTGCATATGGGCAAAAAGATAAAAGGCACATAGACAAAGTATATACAAAAAAAAATTGAAATAATAAAAAAGTCTACAACCCTACACCCCTGACGGGTTTCTTTGATCTATGGAAAGCAATGCAAACTTACTAGACAAGATGATGCCCGTCACTAGACGTGTGTGTTCAAATTAGCACTAGCATATGCTAAAGATGAATATTTAAGATGTATTAAACCCTGTAACACCATGAATGTATTGAACGCGCTTGTGTCAAGATACAGCCATCGGCACAATTAGCTTTTTTGCTAAGCAACATATCTACACGATCTGAAAAATTTGAGCAATGAAGAAATTAAAGTGGAACCATTGGTCTGAGGAAAAAGTATGTCAATTCCTATAATGATCAGGCAAAAAGAGTAAGATGAATAATATATGAAAATCTAAATTAAGCTTATGAATGTGTGTGAGCTATAATTACTTATTGCACCCCTAGAATAGTAGTATGGTTACTAACGTGTGAGCAAACTGGCCAAACTCTAAAAGCTCAAAGATTAAGGGGACTATAGATTTTCAACGTGGTGTATCACAATTGATATTGGCCTGTCTAGTAATCCCTGGGGAGTAGCAGATGCATCATCAATGATTGGAATCTCCCCATTGATTATGGGGACATGAGGGACTGAGGGCATTGCATCCCTCTGGATTTAGGTCACACAAGTCCTTGAAAGAGAGAGCAAGTTGGAAACCCTTCAAGCGGTGGAGCCTTCGACTACCTCAGAACTTTGCAATTGTACGGGTGTGAAATATGACACTCTTCCTCTTGCAGATGACGGGTCTGACATTATGCATGGGCCAACCAAGAGGTGTACGAGATGATTCAGCATCATCCACTACAACAACCATGCGTCTAGGTTCTGGCTTGTCATTAAAAGACCTCTCAGAGCCCACAAATGAGCCACCCAACTTCCACCCCGCATCTACCCTTTCTTCTTGCAAAGCTTCTTCCAGTTTTTCCCTCAGAATAGATGCAAAGGTAGATCTGCCAGGCACACCAACTTAGCTTGTGAACAGATCTCATCTTACTCTCAAACATTCTCTAGTTGTTGTCTATCGGTTCATCCACCGTCGACAACATAAATTCATCTCTTAACCAATTCATGAGGGCCCTTTCATGGGCATTCTCTAAAGGTCCCATCTCACCAAAAGTGGGTCACGAGGGCTCTGTGTGTGTGTGTGTGTGTGTGTGTGTGTGTGTGTGTGTGTGTGTGTGTGTGTGTGTGTGTGTGTGTGTGTGTGTGTGTGTGTGTGTGTGTGTGTGTGTGTGTGTGTGTGTGTGTGTGTGTGTGTGTGCACGCATGCACACACACATGAGATAGAGAGAGAGAAAGAGAAAAGGTTGGTTGGTGATGGCCGACTTCATCGGCTCATCTGTATGGGGTGCTAGGCGATTTCTGCCACAAAGGGCATGTGCTTGTTGAGGTTTGCGGGCACGAGATTGGCATCGGATTTTCTCTGGCCATGTTTAAAGCTCGCTTCTTTGTATAGTGTTGTTTCTACCTAGGTTTTTTGATTTGGAAAGTCATAAAATGTGACATCCGTTATGGTCTCTTCTTGATAGCTAGGGTTGTCGGAGCATTCTTCATTTGCGTCATCATCATACTTGAAATGCTTCGAAGAGTCGTAAAACAACTCTTCCTCTTCTACTTCATCTTGATTTTTTATTTTGGGTTCATTTTAATCTTGATTCTCATCCTCTTCCTCAACTACATTGACCATGTAATATGGGATCACATCATAGCCACCCTTCTCACAGAACTTGGTTGTGGGACCGTCACCCACTGCACACATATTCAAAGTTGCCAAAATGTGCTCCCATCCTAAAGGCTCTAGTTCCTCCTCTTGAAAGGGTTCTAGGGTGTAGTCTTTGTCTTCTAAATCCCTTTCTAGGATACACTCTCCGCTTTAGGCTTCCACAATTTGAAGCTTTGCACATCCATAGTTGTTAGGATTATCCGTTCAAATCCAGCTAATGTAGCTGAATCAAATTCCTCAAAAGGAGTCCTTGTCACATCCTTGTAACTATGGTCTTTTAAGTTTGTCATGGTTGTTGTTTCCATTTTTCACAAGTATATATAGTTGTATCCCCAACCTTGGACCATTTTTAATTGTCTCATGAATGGTCTTCCAAATATAATGTCATAGTTGTTCTTCTTGCAAAAATCCACAATAGCAAATGTATGCTCATATTCAATTCTGCAAGAGGTGACAATTACTTTCTCCAGAAGCCCTAGGCATTTCTCCATATATCCATTTGCAAGTTGTAGTTTCATTCATGTTTCTCTTAAAGCAGGTTTTTCCCATTTTTTCCAAGTTTCTTTTGTAGATATGGCTACCCTAGTCCCACTATCAAGAATTTCCATGGTGGTGACACCTTGAAATTCTATAAGAAGAGTCGTCTTGCCATCTTCTCCTTCACAATATTCTCCAGCTTTGTTTAATGGTACCGGCCTAGTGTTAAAGTGCGGCTTCAAGTTTCTAGATTCCCTCTTAAATTTGTGTCGATGGGTCCTTCACTCCAAACTTTTCCAAACAACTTCCTACCATCATCCACATGTTTGGTCATATTCGTAATAGCTCATCTAACATTATTATGCATGTCACAGGTGTTGACAAAATGTTTATCACCCCTTTAAAGTCTATGACCTTTTTGGAAGAGAGTTTATGAGATGGGATTGCGACTACATCAGATTTGGCCTCGTGCTCTCCCATATAAGATGGTAGTGTTCTTAGCAAATGGGGTTGGATGTCTATAGATAGAACAAATTCTTGGTCTCCCCAATACGATTGCACTTCTAGATTTATCTGAGATTCAATCTCAAATTCCTCTATCGATGGATGAAACACTCCTCTACCATTGCTGGTTTGATTTACAAATTTTCTTAGCTCACTAGCTTTGCTGGTCTCTCTGACCTGTTTCCATAGTTTGTCAAGACAATCTATTTCTCTACATTGCTTTGGTCCTAGGTGGAATCCCTCAGAAGAGCCATGCGTGGTATTCAATACTATCTTTGGTTGTGATACTAGGTTTTCAAGTTTTGGTCAGTGCTTCTAAGTAGAATCTTGCTCTATTCGCTCCTGGTTTGGTGGAATCATTGGTGTTGGTGGGACAACTATTACATCTTCAAGTTTTCCAATTGGGGGTTCTAATAAGGCTTGGGCTATTTGAATCATTTTATGACACATTTCAATCCTTTGCTTCTCTAGTTTTGCAAATGGATATTTCATCCACCTTTGTTCTTGAGTTTGATTGCTTTTGAGCCGTGCGTCATAAGCTGTAAGGAGGGTGTCTAATTGTTCGTTGACCTTTTCTACCAATATGGATCCTCTTGAACTAGCACTCTTGGTTTTTTCAACTATTCCTAGCTCTGGTACTACCTCATGGGTCCCCTTTTTGTAGTTTTTCTTTCTAGTCTCCTCAGGTTTTCTCTTGTTTGTTTAAGTTCTTCGGCTAAGAAAATCTGTTCACGTTCCTTCCTAGCTTTCCATGAGTTTTACAAGAGTTTTGTTGACTTTTTTGTTCAATGCTAGGTGCATGAGTCTTTGCTTCTTCTATGATGGGTTTGTTTGTTACTTTTTGAACTTGGGCTCTTGTGATCACGTGGATTGGTATCACATTTTCATTTTCTGTTCCACTACTAGATGGTATTGCCTTGAGTATATTCAACATTACTTTTGCTCCTTTGTTTGGGTTCTTTGGGAAATCAGGAATCAAATGAGTGATCCCACACTCAAGGAAATATGCATTCACCCTTATGTGAGGACAACCTCTCATTAGGTGGTCACCGCCACACTTATAACAAGGTCCTTTGGGTTTTGAGGTGCTCCTTGAGCAACCCTCTGCTAATAAGAAGGTCTTGATCCCGCTAATCCTTCATTTGCTATGAATAGCAATGTACATATGTTCATCCAAATTGTATCTACATTCTCCCAAAGAGTGTGCAACTATTGATGGTCCACCAGATCCAATCATGCTCCATGGTTTTGGTGCTTTTGGTTCTTCAGGTGGATAGTATCCTATTTTGGTACAATTGCTTGCTCCTGAGACGCTTCTATAGTTGGTGCAGATATGACTCTTACAGGTCTCATTCCTTGTAGTGAGGGTTCTTGTCCTAAGACTGGTTGTGGTCTTTCAACTCCTACTGGTCCTAGAAGAATCCTATTTTGTATCTTGGAATCGGTGGGGCTTGTGATTGTGCTACTTGTTGGGCTTGTGGGGCATACTAGCGTTCTTTCATGTATCCCTTGTTGTAATAGCACTCTTCAGTCACATGATTTTTTCATTTTTTTCTCTATTGCACACCACTTAGGTTGCTTAACCTACGACTTAGCAAATGGATTAATTCTCTTGAGCACCTCTCAATGAGTTGGTCTTGATTTAGTGGACATTAGGATTTTTGTACTGACTTGGCAGATTTGGATCCACTGTGTTGTGATGAGGAATCATCATCTAAATCCTTGTATTCTCCTTCCTTGTAGAGAACAATTATCTATGAAGTAGAGAGTTTCCTTTGTAAACTCATGAAATGTAGGGCTCTTTTTCATGGTGTAGGTCTTTCTGGAGATCTGTGTTCCTCAATCCTTGGATAAAAATGAGCATTAACCTTGACTCGGTTGGTAGTTCTTCTATTGAACAAAACTTCACATATCTTTTCAGCCGTAAGGATGCTTTTCGTATGAATTTCCTTCTTTTTGCTTGAATTTGTGGATTTGCAAGACAATGTTGTGAGCTATCCCTCTTTGAGAGAATTCCTCAATAAATTCTTCAAAATTCTCCTCGATCAATTCAAAATCCCTATGTTCCACGGAGTCAAACCAGGTGGTGACATCCTCTTCAAGGGTCAGTCCAAATCCTATGAATTGCATTGGAAAGTCTAGGCCCTCTTCAGCTCTAATGACATGCACAAACGCTACCATGTGATCCCTGTGATATCTATATTTGGAATATTTATTGTTTATCCACTTTTGGACGTGAGATGGTCTGATCCTACAATGATCTATCAATCTAAGCATAGGGTCTCCCATTCCTCCTCTATGAGATCTTTCCGGCCTAGGGTATGGTAAGTGTTCGTCCCCTAGGAGTGCTCCTAATCCACAATTTCTGGCTAGTCTTGTAGGTGGTCGTTCCTCTCCTTGGACCTTGTCTTCTCATTCTTGTTCTTGATGTGGTGCTTCAAGCCTGGTTGGATTTGACGTTCTTGTTCACCTCTCATCTTGGTACTAATGATGGAGTGGTGATATTGATGGTGCTCCTAGACCTGACGCTTGATAACCACCTCTGTTTGGGTTTTGTTCTGGTGTTGCATACTATTTGAGCCATGCTTGAAATGATAGTGGTGTGGCTTGTGGGTTTTGAGAATGGGGCCATGGCTTTCCAGTGGTATGTGACGTGGTGTCATAGTCTTTTGAGAAGGGATTTGTGGATTTGCTAAAGGTATGTGTCGACTTTTGCTTCTCTTCAAAATCGTGTGTCAATAACTATGGCATTATCACTCTTTCTACATCCCTTGATGGATTGGCTCACATTCTTGATCATACTTATCGAAAAAAATGATATTGGTTCTTGTTGTCATGTCATAAGAAAAGAAGTATAAGACTTTGTCTTTGCTTAATTCATTCACATGGGGTTCCATGCAACGGTAGTAAGAGATGATTCTCCCATCATGTGCTTGTAAATCCCAATATTTTCATGAATTGTAACCACTCTTGACACTCTCTTGTCATGAATGTAAAATGCTTAGGAAGGTTAAGTTTAGGAGGTAGTTTTTGGGTCTCCATAACCACCTTCCCTTTTCCCACGTTATCACCATATCAATTGTAGTTTTCTAGGTCTTTGACAATGAGGTATTGGTTCCCCACTTTGTTTGCTCCTTTTAGAAAAGATTATCGTATATTTTGGTGTGGTAAAAAGGGTTTGGGAGGTACTACCCCCTATAGCCCCTTGTTGTTGGAAGCCTCCTAGTTGCTGGTTAGCCAGTGATATGATTTGTCAAAAGAGGTATCAGTACCACTGCCCTCTTCTATGAGTGGAGCTAAGATATCTATCTTGGCTTGGTTTACACTCTCCTCCATTGACACTAAACTCCCTTGGTCAATCGTTATTGTACCGTCTCTCAGAAGATACCTACCTAATCTCAAATACATGAAAAAGGACAGACACACTATTGCAACCTCTTAGATGTGAGGTTAGCTAGCTCCTTGTGCAGCCCTTGCTCTCAATAACCTAGATACTTGTGTACACAAGACTAAACACTTTGCCTCTTGGACTTTTGAGTGATTAGTCCAATTTTCTCTCCAAACCACTGAAATTCAAAAACTGTAGAAATTTTTAAACCTCGTCAAGAATATGATTCTTGAGAGTGATTCTCATATTCTTGAGAGTGATTCTTCACGAGGTCTTTGAGAGTGATTCTTGAGTTTGTTTGGTTCAACCAAGGTATTTCTTGAAACCTTGCAAGATGGCCTATAGGCTGATATGGTCAAATTTTTAAGCTAGACCAAATGGCAGCAACCTTGGTTGGTGACACTAGTAATATTTTTGAGCCTAGTCGATTTCTACTGGTTGGTCACCATCTAGTGAGTCTTTTGACACTCTGTACGAAGTGTTTTGACACTTGTTGATGTCTGTTTGGTCAATTATCATATATTTTCTTTGACATTTAGTTTTTGGGTGATTGTAGGGGCTTTTACTGGTCCAAATGAGTCAAGGAGGGTATATTTTGGATCCTTGCACCGCTAGGAATTTAATCACACCAACTTGGTCCCAATCTAGTACATATGGGAACTACCATGGTAGCTGGCTTTGGAATGATTTTGAAGTTTGGCACTTTCAATTGCTTCCCAATCACCTCTATAGTCTTTTGCACCTATGTTTCACTTGCAGTTTTGAAGTCTGACCTGTCAAAAGTCAAGTTAACTCCTTGGGCATAGTCACTAAAGCAATTTTGTCTGGTTCTACCCAATTTTTCAACTTTTTTTATTTGTGGAAAGTGGATTTGGAATGTCTGTGGCTTGGAGACCATGCTGGTATGCTATGGAGTCCAAAAACTAACAAGTGGCAGCAATCACGATAGCTACCTCTGGTATTTGTTTCTTGTCCAATCAATTCATGTGCGTTCCTTATCTCTGGGGCTTCCCAATGACACCATGTATCACTCTCCAAAGTTTTAAGTCCAACTTAGCCAATTTCTAAAGGACCTGTTCTAACTCATAGCTTATGCCTCAAACAATAGCCAAAATTTCCACATATATATCCCTAGAGTATATGCAAGTGCACAAACAAGAATTTCTTCATTCACACACCCCGTTCTCAAGTAATGCATACTTCTTGTCTTTTCAGTCACTTTACTCTCAAAAGTCACAATATGGCATCCAAAAGAAACTTTAGGGAGTCTAAGCAACACCAAAACATAATTCTAGCCTAACTACTACTCCTACATCTATCCTAAATAACAAAGTAACAAAATACAAAACAAAACAGAGTAAAAAGAAGTAATAGTCGGGTGGATGATAGCGGTATTTTTGAATCTAGTCCCAACTCACCACAACCGCCTACTAACCACAATATACAACAAGATGCAAAAGTGCAGACTCAATGCACAATGCACTAAAACCAACAACTAAGGTCATCCTAACTTATAAGGAAACCAAATGAGAACTCACGGCTCTTCAATCTACCTAAGAAATCAACAAACCTCTGTGACTCTCCTACCTAAAGATAAATGTAATGAACTATAACACTTGGGCACTGGGTAAAGAAGAACCTCACTGTATCCTCCTCTGCAAGTGTAAGTACTACATCCTCAACAACGGCACCAATGTCGTGATTGAACAAAGTAGCCTAGCGAGAACTCAAACCAACATAAATATGTCAATTCGAGGACATAGCTGACCCGACTAGTGCATGGAAATATCAAATGCAATGCCCCAAAACCAATGCATTGAGGAGGAAGGTGTCACTCTCAAGCCAAAAATAAACTAATTGGAGAAAATTCCCAAGTCTCCCATGCAATCTATCTTTTACTCTAATGGTCGTAGAGGTGTCAAATGAACTCCAAATGACATGAAACTTGAGATTGGGGGTCTCTAGGCTACAACAAAACCTGCAAACATCACCATTAGGTTGGTGAGCAACCACAATCTTTGCCACCTCTCACCTTCACCAAAAATGACAATTGTAGTTTGGCTCCTCCTAAAGCCTACTTACCTCTGTCCATGCTAAGTTTCACTTAAAACACCCTTAACAACTCAAAATAAGGAAATAAATGTGCTAGGTGACCTAGAGCTAAAACCGCTCATTGCATCGCATGAACACACACACACACACACACACACACACACACACACACACACACACACACACACACACACACTCAAACATAGCACATTCAGCATGTATACAATGCCAAGAGTATGAGGAAGCAACACAAGAGATTTCATTAGCAATGGTTACTCCTACAAAGAGTAGTGAGCGTGCAAGTGGAGGTATAATCTTCATTATCTATTATCTGAGCTGCAAAGTTAACCAATCCCTAATAATTACAAAGTTTTGGCTTATGTACCCAAGGTTAAAAATTGGATATTTGGACAGAAAGGGATAATTACTCCAAAAATGTGATGGACTAGGGTCTCTAGTCTCTTCATTAAGTACAAAACTATTTGGATATAATCAAACTCTTTTGGGTTCAGGATTTACAACGTCGGCTTACGCAAAAAATTAATAATTAATTGGAAGAAGTTTTGCATGCCCGTCCCTGCTAGTATGCTCTAGAGTCCAAAAATTTACAAGTGGAAGCAACTCCAATAGCTGCCTCTTGTATCTTTTTCTTGTCCAATCAATTCCTATGGGTTCCTTACCTCTGGGGGCTTCCCAATGACACCTTGTATCACTCTAAATGACCGCTTTCTGGCCTCTATCCAAAGTTTTAAGTCTAACTTAGCCAATTACTACAAAACCTTCTCTAGTTCATAGCTTCTGCCTCAAATAATAGCCAAAATTTCCAGATATATTCCCCTAGATTATATGCAAGTGCACAAACAATAATTTCTTAATTCATACACCCAGTTCTCAAGTTATGCACACTTATTGTCTTTTCAGTCACTTTACTGTCAAAAGTTGCAATATGGCATCCAAAAGCAACTTTGGCTAGTCTAAGCAACACCAAAACATAATTTTAACCTAACAACTACTCCTGCATCTATGCTAAATAACAAAGTAACAAAATACAAAACAAAATGGAGTAAAAAGAAGTAATAGTGGGGCAGATGATAGTGGATTTTTTTTAATCTAGTCCCAACTCACCACAACCACCTACTAAACACAATCTACAACAAGATGCAAAAGCATGGACTCAATGCACAATGCACTAAAACCAACAACTAAGGTCATCCTAACCTATAAGGCAACCAAAAACCTATAAGGCAACCAAATGAGAATTCACAGCTCTTCAATCTATCTGAGAAATTAATAAACCTCTATGAGTATCCTACCTAAAGATCGCTCATTGTGTTGCATACACATACACACACACACATAGTCAAACATAGCACATTGAGCATGTACACGATTCCAAGAGTATGAGGAAGCAACACAAGAGGTTTCATTAGCAATGCTTACACATACAAAGAGTAGTGAGTGTGCAAGTGTAGGACTACTCTTCACTCTGTGAGCTTTAAAGTTACCGATCCCTGATAATTATAAATTTTGGCTTATGTACCCAAGGTTAAAAATCGTGTATTTGGCTAGAAAGGGATAATTACTCCAAAAATGTGATGGAATAGGGTATCTGGTCTCTTCATTAACTACCAAACTGTTTGGAAATAGTCAAACTCCGAGTTCATGATTTACAATGCCGGCTTATGCAAAAAACAAATGATTAAGTGGAAGAAGTTTTGTAGGCCCATCCAAATTGGCATGATTGAGTTCTTAAGCAAAGAAAACCATTGAAGAACCAATCTGCTTAACTTTTCATGAGCTTCACTAACTCGTCAACCTGAATAGAAATGTCAACCTGCTTTAACATATTATTGCTATCAAGCCAATCCATAACTAATTTAGCTAGTTGAAACTAATGCTATTGGGCCACGCCTATGCGGCTTCTACATAAAACCTTCTCATGGCATCGTTGCACCCCTGAGACACCAAGAAATTACACCAACCGCTTGTTGCTTCCAACCCCTACAACTGGACTTTTTTACTTAAGGGTCTACCCTCTCTTAATTCGGCCCGACACTACTGGCTCAACATGCAAGATATGAGTCACTGCTCAAGATGAGAGAAAGACTAAGATGAAGAAGCAGCTCAACAGCCATGTCGGGGACGACATGAACAAGGAGGGGGGGAGTGTTAGAAGCTGGACACACCCTACGGAAAATGACTGCTCGACGGATTATTATTTTTTGTAATTATTCATTTATTGAGGAAACCCGACATTTCACCTTTGTAAATATTGGGGCTTACAGAAGTTTCCAGATTGTATCCGAGTTTTGACATTTAGATTGAGTAGATGGTTAAATTGGAACATTAGGGTTTGAGAATTGTAAGGTATTTATACCACTTTTTGACCTTAATGAAAAAAACCTTTTGTCATTTTAAAAAGTTTGAAGTATGTGAGTGAGCGTACTGTGTACGAGAGAGAGTGAGAGCTTCATCTTGACGCTACGCGCACACCGGTGGTCGGAATCAAGTGCGGAGAAGTGCAGCGTGTTGCCCTCGACGAGAGCTACGCGCCAATACCTACATTGCGCGCGTACGGTCCAGTTTTGCGAGCTCCATCGATGAGTTTCATCTGGTGATTCGGTGAGCATACGTTGTCCGTTTTTGCATTGCAGCGTATCCACATGTTCGCATTGAGTAGAGATACACATTAGGCACTTCAATTTTTGGAAACGATGACCTGCAAATTTCGGCCAGACATCCTACGCGACTTTGCACCGGGTGTTTTGGGTTGGGGTTTTGGTTCATAGATCTTAGGGAGAGCGACCTATTGGTGTTAGTAGGGTCTCCTTCAAGTTCTGTGGCCTTTTGAGATCATTTGATGGGTATTCGGCTCTAGAAAGCGTTGTAGGAAGTTTCCTCTTTGCACTCTTGAAGGCTGTAGCTTAGACATTGGGTAGAGACCTCTGTAGGAATTAGTTAGGAGTCGGTCGAGCGTAGATTGACACCCTATGCTTGCTTCCACGCGCCTGCGGGTCGAGCTTCATCCTTAGATGACAAATCTTGTTAGGTGAGTTCTCGTTGTACTTACGTCCATCGCGGCGTACCCGTCCAACATTGGCGCCGCTGTCGGGAACGAAAACCTTAGGTAGGTGACCGAGACTAGTCCTTGAGGATAGGGATTCTTTGGCTTGCTAAGAGTTTCGTTTTACATTTAGATAGGATCAGAGGGTGGAGGACTCTCTAGGTCTTAGAGGGAGTCTAGGGAGCGTCTGTCTGGCCTAGATCCTTTGACTTAAGTAGACTTAGGTAGACTGAGATAGTTTAGGTCTTAGTGGAGTTGATAAGTAGTAGTTGGAGTGGTAGAAGCGGTGAAAGGAGAGCTTGAGAGTCCGGAGAGGCCAGGAAGCAACCAAAACACCATTATCACCATGTCACATGATGAGTAGGAGTAGGGTAAGTAGGACATCATGATTTATGATCTAGAGCACTTCATGCATGTATACTTGCTTGTTAAATTCATCACAAGGTTATAAAAGACACAAAAGTGTGTTTGAAAGCTGAAGTGAAGGCCAAAAGTTGCTGTGAGTGTTTCTGATAGAGCTGTAGAGCATCAGGAGCATTTCTGTCAGGAAAAAGTTTAATTTTAAGCCAGGAGACATCCTACGCGTAGGATGTCTACATGCTAATCTGGTGGGAATTTTGGAATTTTGAGTTGGCCAGTTTGTTCAGAAGGTAGGTTTTACCCTTTTTTCACCTGGAAAGTGGAAATTTGACCATATCTTGACAGGATAAGGCCAGATAGACAGAAATTGCCAGACATCCTACCCAAATTGTGCCAAGGCATTATTTTAAGACCAAAACCATAGGATGGCTACATGAGCATGATCTGCATGATATATTGAGTGACTGAGAAAGTTTTCATCTCATTTGGGTGAGAAAATTGGGTTCTAAGCAGACTTTAGCACTTTTGACTGAAAAAGGCTAGAATAGCTAAAATTGGGGTCTTTTGAAATCCAAACCAAAATCTAAGCATACCACTGGGTTACTGACATCAAGGGGGAGCTGTGGATCAAGTCTGGGGTCAAATAGGCCAAAAAGACATCCTACGTGTAGTATGTCATCTGTGTGATTTTGCACTCCAAACTCAGCTTTGAGCATACCAAAGTGATCAGCACCTCAAGAAGAGTGTATGCTTTGCATTTGAAGCCATTTTGAGCAAAAATACATGCTATGCGTAGAATGTCTAAAGCAAGAAATTCAAGCCAGAAACTGACTGTAGGCATAGCAGGTTGTTGTATAGCCTGAGGCAAGCCTCCTAGTCAATTTTGGTCCAAATTGGGGTTGATTTGACTGATCATACCAACATCAGGCAGTCGGAACAGATTTTTGATCCATTGACCAGCTTATAGGTGTCCAAATCAAAAAGTAAAAATAGTTGTGGACTCAGCACATCAAGGGGAATCCATAGTGCAAAAAATCCAGGCAAAACAAAGCAGAAGACATCCTACGCGTAGGATGTCTACTAGGGCTTAGGAAAGAGAAAAACTGGCTGTAGGCATACAGTGAGGTTCCAATTGACTTGAGGATTCCAGAACTTCTTTCAGAAGTGAATTTGGACCTTGTTTGACCTTTTGACGGAGCAAAGACAGAATTCAAACTTTTCAGGTAAATTGACCGACATCAAAGGGAAGTACAGTTCCAGATTAGCAGTCCTAATTCAGAACATCAGAAGTGTATAAAATATAGTAGTAGTTGAGGTTAACTCTCCAGTTATACCAATCATTACTAAAATCACATCTAGCAGTTAGATGCTTTGATTCGATTGCCAAAATTAAACGCTTGTGTACAAGTATATTCAGCGGCAAAGCAAGAAGTTTATATTCAGCGGCAAAGCAAGAAGTTGTGCAAAAACTGACCCTTTGCCAGGTGAGTGGTTGGATTTGTGATAAATTGTATTGCTAAGTTGATGAATTTAAGATCATGAAGATACATTTTTAGAGACCAAAAGGTGACAGGTGACCAAGGTAGCTTAGTGTCCACCGAGGAGAGTGTAATTCAGGCAAGGCTAGATCCACTAGCACCAATTATTGAGGACGATAGTGATACTGACACTTCATCAGACAAATCCTTCTTCATAATGGGTAGTCAACAGTCCTAGAGGTTTTACCTATGACGGACCAATGCCAAAAGGAAGCAACTCCCTAAATCTTTTGAACGATTCCAAGTTCACTATAATCTTGTTAGAAAGAACAAACTCGAGGGGAGCCCTAGTTTATTCTGACTATCGAGGACGCAAGTGTATTTGTATTGAAGAAAGGTCGGCTCAGAGAGTGGAGATAATTCGAGTCTATGATGATGGAGATAGATTCCGAGACGAAAAGGGGAACCACTATCTGATAGTTAGTAACCTTGAGGACTACAACAGATATGGAGATAACGCAGCAAAAGGAAAAATGGTTTCAGAAACTCAAGAACCGCCACCAAACATTGATCGACCTGGAGCGCTTTTTATGTATGATAAGAAAAAAACCAGGGTTTCAACCTATAATGAGAATGTGAGAATTTACAAGCATGAGAGCGAGGGAATAGTCTCTTACTTTCGTTGCAAAGAACCCTACTCAAACGAGTTAAGCAAAGACAAGGTTCTTTACTTATTCTCTTATGAAATTGCTATGGGGAAGGATATCGTTTTTGTTGATAGGTACGGGCGAGAATACAAATGTATTCTTCCAAAGGAGGTAGAAAAGGCAACAGTTCCAAAAGCATCAACATATGCCCCTAATGAAGTGCCAAGAGCCACCTACACCCCTAGCAAGAAGAGTATGACACGACTTTGCATTCTACCCGATAGCAGACATTCTACAACCAAAACCAACTAGCAACTCAGCCATCATTGCAGGCATGGCTTCGACAGCGTGCAACATTAGAACAAGACCAAAACCGAGATGGTTATCAAGCCGCACGAGGGCTAAGGTATTTACAAGAACCGCCACTCTATTCAAGGTATCAAGGAGAGAGTAAGCCAAAAACTCAGGGATCAACAGAGCCTGGAAGACCACCCATAGAACGAGTTCGAAGAGATGAACCATCTCTTGCAAGAACCGTCAGAAATTATGGCTTAGGAGCACCACTGGGAGAGGAACCAGGCCACTACCGAAGGCCAGAGGAGGTATATAGATCGGGACGAGGAGATCCAATGATGGGATTTGTAGACCATCATAGAATTAGACATTCTCAAGTGCAAAAATGGGTAAACAAGAAATACACGGGAAACAGAGATCCTAGAGATCATGTAGCAACCTTTGTGAGTGTAATTAGAGCTGAAGAGGTGTTAGACTTCCCTACTCAATTTGCAGGGTTTGGACTAACCCTAGAGGATGACGCTGCTACTTGGTTTGACTCTGTGGAGCGTAGAGACTTTGAGTCTATGGAGGAGGTGTTTGACGAGTTTATCGAGGAATTCTCACAAAGGGGGATAGCTCATAATACAGTCTCACAAATCCATAAATTCAAACTATGCGAAAGGCAGCCCTATGATTAAAAAGATATGTTAAGTTCTGCCCTGTGGAAGAACTGCCAACTCAGTCCAGACTTATGCTTATATTTATACAAGGACTAAGGAATGCAGATCTCCAGAAGGACTTACCTATGAAGAGGAGCACGACGTTAAATGAGTTAACTAAGGAAGCTCTTTACCTTGTAGACAATTTTGCGGTCTACAAAGAGGGTGAGTTCAAGGATCTCGACAATGATTCATCCTCGCAACAAAGTGGAAGCAAGTCCGCTAAGACAGCATCGAAAGAAGAAGTAGTTGTAAGCCACGAGCAGTTTGTAGAGGAAGTGCTAAAAAAGATTAACTTGTACGCCAAACCCCAGGCTAAACAGCCCAAGTGGTGTGCTATTGAACAAAAATGGACAAACCATGGGACGGAGGAATGTTATTATAACAAGGGATATGTGAGAGAGAGACCGTATGCTCCCCAAGCTCAGGTAGCATCTCCTCAAATTCCACCAATGCGTAGGTATCAAGCAAGCAACCTACCAGGACCTGTAGGTGTAGAAATACCACAACCAGTGTTGGGGAAACAACCACCCCTACCAGGATTATGACCAGTTGGCATAAGATACACACCAACTGGAACCGAATCAAAAGAGAAGGCTTTGGTGCCTATGCATGCATATTACGAAGATCCCAATGGATATGCTACAAATCTTGTCTATTATCCACGAGAAGAACCCTCAACGCCAAAACCATGGAGCATGATAGGAAGTGCAGAACCACCAACAGCTGCAGGGGTAGTAGGAGAAGGAAAATATAGCTTGGATGAACGAACATTGTTGTTCATAGCCAACGGAGGCATAGGCGGGCAGAGACATGCATACCAACAAAGAGGAGCTCAAGGAGCACCTCAACAGCCTAAGGGACCCTGCTACAAGTGTGGTGGAGACCATTGGCTAAGAGACTGTCCTCATGATAAAATCATTAGAGTCAACTCATATTACAACGAGTGTGGAGTTACTCATTTGATTCTGGATTGCCTTAAGAACCCGAACAAAGGAGCAAAAACTACCTTCAACATGCTGGAAGCAGTGCCTTCCAGTGGAGGGTCAAAAAACGAGACAATCATACCTATTCAGGCAGTAACACGAGCCCAAGCTCAAAGAATGGCGAACGAACCCATAATTGAAGAGCCAAAAACCGATGCCCCAAGTTCAGAAATGAAACATCAGAGAAGCACTTGGAAAGCTAGAAAGGCGAGTATGAAAGCCAGGAGAGAAGGAGAGCAAACGGCTCTATCCGAGGAGTTAAAACACACCAAGGATAGATTAGAGCGGTTAGAGGATCTAGCTAGCCTAAGCTCACACACTGCGGCAACCATAGCACCCAAGGAAGTAACAGGACCCAAAAGTGCAGGATCAGGAGGATCTGTGTTGGCAGAAAAGTTAAATGAGAAATTAGATGCACTTCTAAAATCTTACGAAGCCATACTCAAAAAGAACCAAATCCAAGAGCAAAGATGGATGACTTATCCATATACTGAAATAGAAAAACAGAGGTTGGAAATGTGTAGAAAGATGATTGAAACAGCTCAATCATTGATGGAAAACCCGATTGGTAAACCTGCAAGTTGGCATGAAGTACCAGCTCCAACCCCTATCAAACCAACTTTAGAGGAACAAGTAGAAACGAAGAAAAGACTCACGAATGCCTCTGAGTCTAGGAGAGAACCTATCATAGTGCCAAATACAACAGATGAGACAAGTGAGGGGCTCCAGCCTAAAACATTGGTAGAAATGGGTAAGGATTGTAATGGTCTAGATGACCTGTGGAAGCAAATCCGTGAGGCCAACGAAGCCAACAGGGTAAGTTACCACATGAATAGCACGAGAAAAGAGAAAAATGAGATCTTACCTCCTATTGAAGAATTTGAGGCAAGATCACAAATAAACTTTGATATGCATTCACAAGGGAGAGACCAGGGATCAATTAGTTCGGGGCACAGCCAACCAGACTCACTAAAAACTCTACCCTCTTACCTAGGAGAGTATGAAGCCAAGTCTGAGGTGAGAGCAATCCCATCTCAAAGACTATCTTCTAACAGAGTGACGGATTCACAAGGGTTGATTGAGTTATTGTCCACCCCTGTGGCATGCACAATCACATTAGCCGAACTCCTAAGGTTACGACCAAACATGTGGACCACAGTAGGCAAATGCTTAGAAAAATTTGGAGTGAAAGACCCCACCTCAAAGCTTCAGGAAGGGATCAGAGAATTGGACAGGCCTTAACTAAACACTAGGCCAGTATCTTTAAACAAGGTTGGAGAATATTGCGAGGGAGAATATGGAAACACCACGCTACCAGTAGAATTCCAAGGAGTAGTTTCCAAAGCTATTCTTGACAGTGGAGCAGGAGTTGCTATCGCCACCAAGGAAATGTGGAAAAAATAGGGAAAACCGGCTTTGAGAGGTACCAGAATGAAATTGCAATTGGCAGATGGGTTCATAGAAAAGCCTTTAGGACTCTTTGAAAAGGTGATTGTCACTTCATGCGGAATCGAGTATGAGCATACGTTTGCAATAGTCCTCCGACAAAAAGAACAATTATAAAATCATCTTGGGAAGACCATTCATGAGACAATTAAAGATGGTCCAGGATTGGGGTTACGACCACATATACCTTAGACATGGCAAGACAACAACCAAAATATACCTAAGAGACCATAGTTACAAAGATGTGAACCAGACACCAGTGGAAGAGTTTGATTCAGCTACATTAGCAGGGTCTGAGCTCCGAGCATGGTTAGGGCAACAAAAAGAGCTATGGATGTGCGGAGCTTCACATTGTGGGAGCTTAAAAAGAGAGGAATGCATCTTAGAAAGAGCGATTGAGGACAAGGATTATATTCCGGAACCTTTTCCTGAAGATGCCTTGGAACCTCTAGAATGGGAACACATACTAGCAACATTGGATGTCTGTACCATTACAGATAGTCCAACGATAAAATTTTACGATAAGGATGGCTATGATGTGCTACCCTATTACATGGTAAGCATGATACCAGGAGGAGATGAGATTGTAGAACCACCAGAACAATAAGAGTTTTATAACTCCTCTGAGCATCTGGAGGTAACTAACGATGCAGATAATGAGTGTTCAGACAGCTCAAGTGAGCGTGGGGAGAAAACAAAGAATATCAAGTTTTATGATTTTGCCAAGCAGCACCCTAGACGCTAGGAACGCTATAGGACAAAACGAGCAGAAAACAAAATGAGAGAAAACCTGATGCCCAGGATAAAAGATAAAACTCAATATCTAATGCTTGTCAAAGCAGAGGATTGTGTAAAAGACCAAATATCAGGGAGATTCTCGAGAGTTCGAAGGGAAAGAACGCTAGAGGAAATAAAACAAGTATAGAAAGCTAAAACAGAAACAAAATCACAAAAATCTCAAAAATCAAAACTGAAAAAAACAAAAGACCCATAGTGGACCAAATTGGAGCGTAAAAAGAAATACCAAGAACTAAAACGGTCTTTACGAGAGGTATGGACTACTGAGGGAGATAGTGATGGTAAGGAGGAGTCAGAAAAAGGAAACATAAATGTACCATCACACTATCGGAAATTCACCATCCAGGAGAGAAAAATCATAATGACACCACCAGTCAGGGAAAGAATAAACCAGGAATCTTATGACGGGCCGAAAAATGCAAAACGGATAGACCTCACTGAACCAGGTGAGAAGCCTCAGCCGGTCTATATAGCAATTGATTTAGAGCCTGAAGAAGAAGAACGGTTAACACAACTTCTCAAGAAGTATAAAGATGTGTTTGCATGGTTCTACAAAGACCTCAAAGGAGTCGATCCATCGATATGCCAACATACAATTCCTTTGAAATCATATGCCAAACCTAGCAAACAACGTCCTTATACATATAATGACACATTTGCTAAACAAATCAAAGAGGAGATAGACAAGCTGATGGAGGCTGAATTCATCTATGAAATCGAGCATACAGATTGGGTGTCACCCATTGTGGTTGTCCCCAAAAAGAATGGAAAACTGCGAGTGTGTGTGAACCTCAAAAAGGTAAATGCAACCACCATAAGGGATAATTATCCCTTGCCAATCACAAAACATGTACTTGAGAGGGTGGCCGGGAAACGAGCTTATTCCTTTCTAGATGGGTTTTCAGGGTATAACCAATTGGCAATTTCAATAGAAGATCAACACAAAACAGCGTTTGCCAGAGAATGGGGAATATACGCGTATAGAGTTATGCCTTTCGGGTTAACTAATGCCCCAGCTACCTTTCAAAGGTTAATGACGCATGCGTTCAAAGAATACCTGAGAATATTCTTAGAAATATACATGGATGATCTTTGTGTACACTCTCTTCTACGTGAGGAACATATTGACCATTTACAAAAGGTATTTGAGAAGTGCAGAACATATCGAATCTGTCTTAACCCGGAAAAGTGCATTTTTATGGTTAGGCAAGGACACATCTTAGGACACATTGTCTCAAGAAATGGCATAACCACTGACCTAGATAAAATCAAAGTCATAGTAGACGTGCCCAGGCCTACTAATGCGAAACAAGTGCAATCCTTCATGGGACACTGTGGATATTATCGAAGATTCATATATATATGTATGCATTCATTGCACAACCTCTGTATCGTTTGTTAGTCAGTTTTGACTGGACTGAGGAGTGTGAAACTTCATTCCAAAAGCTGAAGGAAAACCTTGTATCAACACATGTACTTAAAGCACCAGATTGGGAAAAGATATTCCATGTTCACATTGATGCTTCTGCATATGCAATCGGGAGTATTCTGGCTCAACCTGGAGATGGAACAATGGATTTTCCAGTTTGTTAAGCAAGCCGACAGCTAAACAGTGCAGAAAAGAATTACACAACCACCGAAAGAGAGGGGTTAGGAATGATTTATGCTGTAAAGAAATTTCGGCATTATTTGCTCGCAAACAAATTTGTGTTTTTCACAGATCATCAAGCTCTTTTGTATCTGGTAAATAAACCATGCAATACCGGGAGAATTGTACATTGGTTTATTATATTGCTAGAGTTTGATTTCACAATGGTGGTCAAGAAGGGTAAAACACATCTATGGGCGGATCATCTTTCAAGGCTGCACAACGGGAAAGCTCTTGAAGGAGTAGATAATGACATACCACATGCTTATCTTTTCAATATTGAAATGATACCCAAATGGTCTCAGTAAATTGTTAACATTCTTTCCTTTGGAGGTAGGTTTGATAACAAGGCATACAGATCCAAACAGCAAACAATTCGCCAAACAAAAAACTTCCAGTTGATTGCAGGACGACTATATCACCTAGGCTCGGACCAAATTCCACGATTATGTATAAATTCGGAGGAATTCGAGTGTTATCTTGAAGAAGCACATGCCCAGGATTGTGCATTTCATTGTTCAACAATGAAAACACACCAGAGACTGAAACAATTAGGGGTATATTGGCCAACTACGTATGCTGACACACATGCTTATGTTAACAATTGTACTATATGTAGTGCCAAACGACCAGTGGATCACGCGACATTGTTTCAGGTAAACATTGCACCTGCATGGAGTCAATATATCATTGATTTCTTAACCACAAGGACGTTTCCTGAAAACATAACAAGAGCACGGAAAAGGGCTATAGAGCTGGAGGCTCACGACTTTAGTTTAATTGGGAACCAACTCTATAAGCGAGGAAAGGACGATCAACTTAGAATCTATGCAAGTAAAAGTAAATACCTGCTGATTCGAGATCACGCACATGGAGGTATAAGTGGAGGCCATTTTTCAGGCGATAAGATGGCAAAAAAATTCTTAACCGCCGCAGGAATATGGTGGCCTACATTGCATATGGCTGCTGAAGAGTTTGTAAAGCGTTGTGATGCATGTCAGCGCACCAAGGTGCCGATAAAGAGAGATGAGATGCCACTACGGACAATGATGGGAGCAAGGGAATTTGCAAAATGGGGCATTGATTTTGTGGGACCTATTTCACCCCCTGTATATCGCACCCATACCCAATATATCATTGTGGCTACGGACTATCTCACAAAAAGGGGAGAAGCCAAGGCAACACAAAAATCAGATGCACGAACCACTGCACAATTTTTGTATGAGAATGTCTTTGTACGATTCAGATTACCAATAGAAATTGTCAGTGATCGAGGAACACATTTTCTTAATGAAGTCATTGAATATCTGCTAGAGGAATTCATGGTCATACATAGAAAATCTGCTCCATATCATCCACAGGCTAATGGACAAGCTAAGGCCACAAATAAAACACTATGCACAGTTCTCACTAAAATTGTATCAGAGTCAAGAACAGACTGGGATCAGTAGTTACACTCAACACTATGGGCATACAGGGTAGCTTACAAAACATCAATAGGAACAACACTGTACAACATGGTGTTTGGCCTAAATGCTATATTACCCATAGAGTTTTTAATTTCAACTCTACGAGTAGCGAAACGCTTAGAATGGACAGGGCATGAGCTCTCTTCAAGAATAGATAATCTTGAAAAGCTAGATGAACTTCGTTTATGAGCTGTAGCTTCGATCTATGCTAAAAAGAGAAGACAAAAAGAGTTTTTTGACAAGCATGTGCGCACGAAGGAGTTCAAAACAGGTGATTATGTACTTGTTTATACCTTAAAGAACCATGCCAAGAAACTTAAGAAGCGAGGGATGGGACCCTTTGTGTTTAGTGACCTATCACAAAGTGGAGCTGTCAAGCTTGCTACATTAGTAGGTGAAGAAATGCCAAATTGGATTAGTGGGTGTCCATTAAAGAAATATCATTACCACTAACACAGGACATGCTTCAACAAATCCATCAAGAAAAACAACGGATGAAGGAGAAACAGAGAGTACGAGAAGAAGCCCAAGCAGAAGCAAAAGAACGCATTGCAAAAAGGCAGATTCTATGACAACAACAACAATCTGGATCACTGTTGCGAATAAATGTTATTCGACTAACGAATTTTGATGAAGACACAGTGGAGCCAATAATTGCAGTCAAAGTGGGTAGCAATCAAGTAGAATCGACGGCATTGCTTGATTCAGGAGCTCAAGCAAATCTAATCTCTTACAGATTATACAAACAGATCAAGCCCAAAGGTCAACTACATCCTACTCCACAAGTGCTAGAAAGTAGTACATCACATTCGCTGAAATCATTGGGATGGATTATATTGTATGTACAAATACACAAGTTTTATGTGGTCGAGGATGAAAGCACACAACACCCCATGTTGTTGGGACAACCTTGGCAAAAAGAGTACAATGTGCAGATAGATTGCAATGCGAATGCAATCAAAATTTAGCATGCACGCGAACAACAGGTGATAGCCTTTGCTCAGCAACCACGAAAGAATCAGCTGCCAGCAATGCAATCACTGGATAAAGAGCCAAAAGGAAGGGTGCCACTAAAGAACAACATGATACCCAAGGCTACCAAACAAGGAACTGCCAACCATATTCAGTACAAACAGAAAACCAAACAGACCGCAGTGCGAAGATCAAGGTTAGCAACACGCGACGGACAAGTATGGGTGCAGAAGGATAGAGGTGATATGGTAGACAAACAACAATACAACAGAAGCAGTCAACCGAAGCAAACAGTTCAATCAAAAACCAAGGGAATAAAACAGATATGGATTCCAAAGAAAATGCTCAGCAACAACTTAAATGCGACTCCCATTTGGATCCCGAAACCGAAGTGAAAGGAACTCCCTTCAATACAAGCAACAACGGAAGGCAGGGAAACACAACATATGAAACCGGCAAACCGATTTATGTGGGTGCCAATCAACAACAAAACAATGACAACCGCGGAAGTAGCAATAAACCTACAGAAACCGGCAAAGCAAAGCTACAAATGGAAAGCAAAAGAGACAAAGTCTATGGCCAATTCCGCCACGAAAATTCTCTCCAAGGAGACGACTACGGCCATATCGACGATAGCGGCAAATCTCACGACTGTTGCAAGAAAAACGATCAAACAAAGAGCAATAGAGTTACAACTTTTTCTTGCAAAGAAAATCCTCCAACAAAATCAACAACAAACAGGAAACCTCGACGGCGAATGCCAATAAGCATATTGCTTATACCTTCTCTTGCCCAGCATTAATTTTTCCATGCATTGACCGAGTATGCATTATATAGGGCCACATTACACGGCCAAGCATTAGCATGAGTCTTCACCCATGCACGGCACATACACCGAGGTGATACCTTGTCGTCCGGGAGGACTCCGGCTAGGAGGGGGGGAGGCATTCTCAAATGCAGACCCAATGGCAAAAAGAGCAAAAAAGGGCATGTTTTTCGACTATTTTAAGGGTTGTCTTTTGATTGCGAAATTTTTTGGACTAACCCAAGTACATATACCCTTATACAGCATGAATCTACAAGTATATGGGGCCAAACGCCAAATCAAGCCCCTAGGTGTGTGTATATAAGTAAAAATAGCCATTTTTCAGTAAAAATATTAAAAAAACGGAGAAATCCGGCCATAAAAATTGCATTTGAGTGTATATAATGTTCTGCGGGGATGTTTTTTATTTATTGTGATTTTTGGGGATTTTCTGGGTTTAATTTGCTATTTTTCTTTTAATTTTACTAATTTTCATCAGAAAAAATTCAAAAACACAAAAACAGGTGAAAAACGGTCGTAATGAAAAACAAAAAATATGGGGATGATCAATGACTATAGGACAACCTATGGTACAATGGGGGTGCAATTATGAGACTGGAGCGGAAAGCGTGTTTTGGCCAGATTTTGACCGAAACGTCAAATTTCTCGGAAACTGGGCAAATGGAGTCCAAATCAAGAAATTTTTGAGCCTAAACTGTATCTCACAAGAAGTTGGGAGCACATGTCAAATTTCATGAAAAGTGGTTCGGGGACCCCCATTATAAGAAATTTTCACTTCATTTTAAGCTCATTTCCACTATTGACTTTTGAGAGAGAACTTCTGCCACCTAGAGCGAACAGGACTTCCAGCAGCTTCTACGACGCGCACGACCACCCAAAGAGCTCCAGACATGAGAGGTAGGCTCACCACCTTGAGCTTTTCGCGCATGTTTGTCGTTTTGTCGCGAAAACTAGCGTAGGGTTCACATAGAAAGTGGGCAGTAGAGACCTACAAGTAGAAGTAGCCACCTAACGGCTAACCCCAAAGCAATGAGACTTCATCGGCAGCTTACCCTAGCATAGAAGACCAGTCTTGGATGCCCAAAGGAAGTAGAAAACCATCGGGAAAAACCCTAATTCATAGAGCCCCGCAAGAGGCCACCAAATGGGAAATCGGCGGAGAGGCGCCCAAAGGCTACCAAAACTCATGGGTAGGAGCATCTCGACATGCTCGACAAGTCTATGTAACCCACATGACCAAAAGGTGACCCGAAGCGGCACTAAACTTCAGAAACAGCATTAGACACACAAAGCATCAAATAGCTCTCGCGGCCAAACCGCATGTCCGTTTGCCACCAAACTTCAGGAGCGGCTTTCCTAGACCATCAACAACCAAGTCCTATGCTGGTAGACCACCACAAGTCATCAAAGACATGAAAATGCAACCACGGGTGCTTCTAGAGTGACAAATTGTCAAATGGAGCTCCTGTGAAGCCAAAGTCGACAAAAACCATACGGCAAGGATCCCCAAGGGAACGGGGAAGCTATGGAGACCAACATCAAGAAATTTCATCGCCGAAAAGCACTCCAAAAGTCAGAAAACAGCTCGGAGGCTCTGAAATCCACACAGGGAGTTACTTTCTATCTATTTGACTTTTTTTTTTGAAATAGGGCTTAAAAGGGACTCAGGGGGGCTCATGGCAGGCACCAGTAGCATTCTCAGTAAAAATTTCATCAGGAGACATCCTACGTGTAGGATGTCTCAAGGCAATTTCTGGGGACCAACCCCAACATCTCTCATCACACAAAGTTTTTAAATAGCCTTTACATGCTAGCCACCAAGTTTCATCACATTTGGACAACAATTGACCTCATATGCATTAAAAAATGCAAAGTCAGGGCATAGAGGCAAAAATAGGCCAGGGACCTTCCAAAACTTGTCCAAATCACATGAAACTTGCACAATACATTCATGGACACATGGCCAACTAATCTGTGTGGTCACATGCAAAAAATGATCAAATAGACATCCTACATGTAGGATGTCTAAATGACATTTTTGGCCCACAGATGGTGTTTTTCAATTCCAGATCTCTTCATATCACCTTCAAGAGCTCATATATCAAGTTTCAAGTCATTCCCATCACTTTTGGCCCCCATCACCTCAAAGATGCACTTTTTGAGCCCAAAAACACTACACTGGGTCTTACCAACACCAATTCTTGTCCAAATCAAAATCCAAGAGCATAGCCATGTTCCATAGGCCAAGAGCTACCCACAAAACAAATCTCAAGCTATTTTGATGAAAAAGACACCCTACGAGTAGGATGTCTCCAGCATGATTTTGACCTTATGTGCAAGAAATGACATCATGGAAGCCATTACCATGGTGCAAGGAGCCCATATATCAAATTTCAACCCATTTGAATATCATTTGCCACCTATTGTGGACATCCTACCCAATTTGTGATCCTAAAGCCTGAATCTGTCCAAAAATGAACTTTTTGATGCCCAAACCCAATTCCAATCACATAGCCATGTTCCACAGGCCAAGGGCCACTAGCATGCCAAGTTTCACCAAAAACTGATGAAAAAGACATCCTACGCATAGGATGTCTAAATGATAAACTTTAGCCAAAAAGCCACTGTGAGCACATGCAGGGTTTCCCAAGTTCCTTTTAAGTTTTATTTTCAATTTTCAAGTCATTTGGATAGTTAGAACTCAGTTTCTCACCTAATATGGAAAAAACGTTAACTTCGGCCTACTGAGTGCAACAGGATCTATGGTAGCTGCAAAATCACCGGCAAAGAAGAAGAGAATGACGATAAAAGATTACTTGGAAGAAGTGGAGCCGTTTGTCATACCAGAAGGAACTCTAAAGCCAACCAGCATGTGGATTCAAGAGGACTTGCTAGAGTCGAATGATCTGAAGATCTACCAAGGCATGTTCAAAGATACGGAAGGAAATGCGATAGAGCTACCCATGCTACCTCGGGAGCTCAATGAGTTTGTCAGAAGCAAGATGGCAGAGTACCTGGAAAAAATAGATCTCCATAACTATTTTGAAGTTGTGCCGGCAGGAATTGACATAAAAAGAGTATGGGAGTTTGTGACTACAATCAAAGAAGATGGAGTGGCCAGAGTTACGGATCTGTAGGGCAAGCCAGACACTATGATTGTAATCACAGAGAGAGCGGTGGGAGGAGCACTAGACCTCTCCAACAAAGGGGATAGTGTAACCAAAAGAAGAGATGAAGTCAAGGTATACTTTGAAAAGAAAAACAACTACACCTTCGAAGATATTTCAAAGCCTAAAGTGGCTATCATGAGCTAGCTTTATAACCAGTACTTCCATATGTGTACAAAGCGGCCACAAAAGTACAGAATGCCGCCTGGAGCAATTGCCACAAAGTTCACCTGGGCAATACAGAAGAGGAAGCCGAAGGTGATCAACTATGCTGCCTATATCCATGATAATCAGGTGAAGATGGGCAACAAGAACCCCACCTACATTGTGTCGGGTGAGCTAATCACAAAAGTGGTTTATGGGGCATTGCACGCCAAGGGAAGATGGCCTGACCCTCCATCACATAATGATTGGCTAAGACTCAAGGAAGATAAAGAGGATGAACCGTTCAAAGCACCCAGGGTAGCAACACGTTTGAAGCACCGGTTAGAGACCATGCAAGAGGAGCAGCCAGAGTTGAAGAAGGGAAGGAAGGAATCTGTACAAGTGCCGGTCAAAGAGACAACATCACAGAAAGCGGCACGGCTAGAGCGGCTAATGGAAAGCTCCAGAGCAGAAAGAGCCCTCAAGGGAGATTTGAGTGAGCTATGGAAGCCATCACTAGAGGCCATGTCGGGGTCATCCGAAGGGTGCACAGAGATAGGTTTGAAGATTACATCAAAAATTTTGAGATCCTGGATGCTACGGCAAAAAACATCCCTAACATCCCATTTACAGAAGAAGAAGTGGATGAAGTACGATGGCAACTGCTAGAAGAGCAGGAAGGCCAGGAAAGAGAGCGGAAAACCAAGGCGGACCGGGACTTCAAGAAGAAGCCACCAACTCCACCGTCAAGCCCGGAATCCAGCCCACTGCCATCACCACCTCCTCGTAGCCCTCCACAAACCCAACAAAAGGAGGAGGAACAAGAATATTTTCAGCAAGAAAAGAGCCAAGAGCAAGAGCAGCAAGAAGAAGATGAACAGAAAGAGGAAAAGATAGATCCAAAGGAAAGAAGGTTTAAAACCCGCATGGAAGAAGAGCACAAAGCAATGCAGAATGAGCTAGAAATCATCAAGAGAAAGCTCGAAGAGGCGGAAAAGATAAACGTAGATCTAAACGACCTCCTTGTGAATATGGGAGAACAAGCTGAAGTAGAAAAGAAGACATTTCAGAAGCAAATAGAAGAGCTGAGAGGCCAGCAGCAAACCGAAGAGCAATTTAGCATAGGGCCAGCAGCCATGGAGGAAATAGACTTAGAGAATGTGGCAGATCCTGTGGACACCACATGCAAGAGGAAATCCTTGTAGGACCCTCTCAAGAGCCACAAGATCTGACACAAGAAGAAGAAGAGAAGCTGCAAAAGGCAATAGAAGCAGCACTCAAAGACACAGCCAAAGAAGCTTTGGAATGGGAGCAGAGGGTCTTTAAATCAATGACTATTCAGAAGATAGATGCCAGCAACCTACGGCGTGAATGGCTACAGCCCTCTCTCCCATATCCTCTATTGAAATATAAAGCTGCCACAATCAACAAGCGGATCAGAGAGGAGCCAACAGTGCCAATGTACAAAGCAGACATCTCCAAGCCTGAAGGGGTAAAGTTGATAGCCGACTCTCAACCCAGGTGGAGAAAGGCATGGCTGACAAAGTATCCACAGTATCTAATCCATCTGGTAGAGGCACCTAAAGTCATCATAGATAACCTAAGTTTCTGCCCACTACCAAGGATGTGAATGTGGAAGGCCCATGAGCATTGCAAAGAAGCCAACCTACTTGGCTAAATTACCCGAAGCTGCCAGGCTCGAAGGCAGCGAAAGAATAAGGGTTCAATACATGGTGAAAACCCTAACGGGCGCCATCAAATTGTTCACTGGCTTGCTTGACCTATCTTGCATTATGATGAGAAAGATTTACAAAACACTTTTGGCAGTCTTCGAGACGTTCAAACCAGGCCAGGCGACAGACAGTATCTTCTTCTTTCAAGATACATACAGATGTGCATACGATCTGTCTGGTAAGCCTTCCCACGAGGTGATACATGCATTGTATCAAAGGATCATGTTTTTGCCATCCTATCACCTCCAGGCCTTTGAAGAAGCCTTCTACATCGGCTTCTTCACAATCAGCACTGACATATTCGGCCCGACACTACTGGCTCAACATGCAAGATATGAGTCACTGCTCAAGATGAAAGAAAGCCCAAGATGAAGAAGCAGCTCAACAACCATGCCGGGGACGACATGAACAAGGAGGGGGGGAGTGTTAGAAGCTGGACACACCCTACAGAAAATGATTGCTCGACGGATTATTATTTTTTGTAATTATTCATTTATTGAGGAAACCCGACATTTCACCTTTGTAAATATTGGGGCTTACAGAAGTTTCCAGATTGTATCCCAGTTTTGACATTTAGATTGAGTAGATGGTTAAATTGGAACATTAGGGTTTGAGAATTGTAAGGTATTTATACCACTTTTTGACCTTAATGAAAAAAACCTTTTGTCATTTTAAAAAGTTTGAAGTCTATGAGTGAGCGTACTGTGTACGAGAGAGAGTGAGAGCTTCATCTTGACGCTACACGCGCACCGGTGGTCGGAATCGAGTGCGGAGAAGTGCAGCATGTTGCCCCCGACGAGAGCTACGCGCCAATACCTACATTGTGCGCGTACGGTCCGGTTTTGCGAGCTCCATCTATGAGTTTCATCTGGTGATTCGGTGAGCATACGTTGTCTATTTTTGCATTGCAGTATATCCACACGTTCTCATTGAGTAGAGCTACACATTAGGCACTTCAGTTTTCGGAAACAACGACCTGCAAATTTCGGCTAGACATCCTACGTGATTTCGCACCGAGTGTTTTGGGTTGGGGTTTTGGTTCATAGATCTTAGGGAGAGCGACCTATTGGTGTTAGTAGGGTCTCCTTCAAGTTCTGTGGCGTTTCGAGATCATTTGATGGGTATTCAGCTCTAGAAAGCGTTGTAGGAAGTTTCCTCTTATTCACTCTTGAAGGCTATAGCTTAGACATTGGGTAGAGACCTCTGTAGGAATTAGTTAGGAGTCAGTCGAGTGTAGATTGACACCCTATGCTTGCTTCCACGCGCCTGCGGGTCGAGCTTCATCCTAAGCTGACAAATCTTGTTAGGTGATTTCTCGCTATGCTGACGTCCGTCGCGGCATATCCATCCAACAACAACCAACTTGTTGCTTCTTCTGTAGACCTAAAGTCCACCCATACTTACCACAGATTTCATCCGTGGAAACTTACAACTTCAACCCTCTTCAAGCAAGAACCTATCACTCACAATCATCACGGGCCCCTAGATACTTTAACCTACATCCTTTCCCTATGTCACCACAATAGTAATTACACTCGACCACCACTACCTAAAGCTGGCAACCCTTAGTGAAACTTCCCTCGTCAATCAGAAACCTCTTAACATACCAATCCAACCCTCTCTTAACTTTGAAGGAACATGGATTTTCCCACACCCAGTATCACACCAAACCTTGATGATCCCTCTACCCCAATCGAAATCCCACCCAAAATCAATAATCTATTCATGGAAAACACCCTCTTGCTATACCACCTCACACTTGGTTTGTACAAGAATATCAACATCGACCTTGAGCATCTCTTGGAGGAGTCCTTTGATTTCTCCCCCAACCCTCATCAAGCCAAACTTAGAGTAAAGACTCACCCATTCTCTTAGACCCTAACCCTAACAAGGAGCCCTCCTCACCAAACCCTAATCCTCCCAAGAAGGCCCAAACCAATCTTCACATCACCTTCTCCACCATTAAACCCACACCCTCTTCATCTAATATGTCAAATCTCCCCATTTGCCTACCACCATCAATGAGACACACCTCCCCTTCACCGAAGGCCCTCCCTCACTCCCTCAAAAAACCAAAGGAGTTTGAAGACATCATCATTCTCTCCCTTCTTGAATTTACTAATCTACACAAGAAGCTATCAAAAGCCTCTTCCTACACCACTCACTTAGAAGAACTACACAAAAGCAATGCTAATCCTAATAGCCTCAACATGAAACCACCATGCATTCAACTAGAGGATACCCGAGCCAAGCCCTTCTTAATGCCAAATTCACCGCCCTCACAATCCAATATCAAATGGATTGCACCCTGGCCCTAACCCAATCACAAAATCTCCTTGTTCAAAACCTCAAAACAAAGTGGAAAGATACCACCTTGAGGCAGAAGGCCATCTCACCGATCTTGTCAACAAGCTCTCTTCTATTACCTTGCCCCTTATATCCTCTTGTGATTGGCACCGACATCTAATGGAATGGAAGGAATCCTACCTCCAACTTTTCCTCTCCCAGATGTAATCCCTCATAGTTAACTCCCATGTGGCATCCACCAAGGAAGAGGAAGCTATCTAAGCTAGAAAGCCAACCATTTCTACCATGAAGGAAACAATCACCCACCTCCCTAAGGAGAAAACCATCAAGGAGCTCATAGGTAGAAGTCTGCAAGCAATTCAAATCTCTCCCTCTCCCTAAACCCTCTTCTAACGCATCCATCACACCCAAAATCACCAACCCTCACCTCATTAAAACACAAAGGAATCTTCCTCCTGCAAAAGCCCCCTTTCCCCCCCCCCCCCCCCCCCCCTAGAACCGCTCTTTTGTTATACAAATCTTCAAAGAATTTCCCTACATCACACTCTATTATTCCCCCCACCATACCTTTTGATAAAACCCATAAAACCTTTCCTAAAACTTGCACACCACCCTGCTCCCCAGCTTATTCCCCTCCCTCTAAAAAACCTTTTTCTTACCCCTCACTCAAGGAACCTACTATAGCCTCAAAATACCCTCGCAATCGCATCCACAACCTTTTCACACAAAATATCCCTTCTACTTCCAATATGAAACCTTTCTCCTACAACAAGCTAACCAAACCTCCTAGCCACATCAACAACGACCACAATTGTAACAACAATGACAACAACCAAAAGCACAACTACCACAAAGACAACAACAACAACAACAACCACAAACAAGGCAACAATGATTTGGGAAATGGAAGAGGGAGGAGGGAATAGTGTCGTCACATCCAACCTCTTGGTTGCACTTGCTATTTAGTAGCCCCCCTCCTCCCATACCTTTGGATGAGTCCTTGCCTCTCTACCTCACCATTTATCCCACCCTCTTCTCGTGTAGTTTCCCCTGCATCTATCAATGAACCCTCCAAGGATAGAGGAAGAAAAAGGTGAAAATTTTGGCTTCTACTCACCAAACCACATGCATATGAGCTTATGATTTTCGATAAGCTTCCCTCACACTCCTTGCTAATAACCAAACCACTAAGTTTGTACATAATCTCACCACCCGTCCCCTCTATTTTAACAAAAATAAATGCTTAGACCTAGGTCTTAAACACATCCCCCCACCCCTAAACCCCCATCCCAAATTCATTATCAAAGCCCATGTCTCCTTGGCAAGGAGTCTACAACTCAAATTGTTTTTCCAATCTCCCCCATCTAACCCACCCTCCCCTATAAAACCCAAAATCCCTCGTGGATGCCTTCTTCCTTAGACCCTACACTAGAGAACATTACATCCATTAATTGTCTCAATCTTAAAGATACACTAATGCATTACAACACCTCTTGTTCTAAATTTCCAAATTTATCAACCATGCCCTAAAAAACCTTTCAATGGACCACTCAATAGTCATCAAACCGGAAAACAAAAATCTAGGTCTAACCATCCTCTCATGGGATTGGTATAAACAAGAGGCCCTTGAATAACTCAATGATGCATCAACCTACCAACCCATCACCCCAGCACTACAAATACACTCTTCTCACTCTAGAGGACATCACCTTTATCCTAACACCTTTCTTCAAACCCTTCAAACCATGCCCTATCCAATTCCTCTCTAAGATACACAAACCCATACTTGTAGCCCGACCTATATGCTCATATCACGGTGGCTATTTATTTGAAAATTCTTCCAAATGGATACACTATCAATTGTACCCCCATCATCCTCTCACAAAAACAACATCTTAAAGACTCTTTATCCCTCATCATTGATCTCCAATGTAAACCTTTCCATCCCCATAGTCTCTTATTCACCTTTGATGTAACCTCCCTCTACCCAAGAATCCCCACGTTGAGGGTCTCTTAGCCCTCAAAAATGCCATCATTAACCACTTTGAAACCCCCAAAATGGAGTTTATTATCTCACTTTCCACCCTCATTCTATCACACCATTATTTTGGCTTCAAAGATAAAGTGTGGAAACAAATAAAAGGCACAACAATAGGATCAAACATCACGGTAGTATATGCCTACTTGTTTCTATGCCACCTAGAAAACCACTCTCCTCTCATCCATAGCCCTAACTTGGCCTATTACAGAAGGTACATAGATGATGCCTTTGGGGTTTGGACAAGCACTCAAAGCTCTCTCACCAATGCCCTTGTCTCCTATGCCCTCCCATTACAAGATCATATAGTGATCACACCCATCATCTCTACTTTTGAAGCTACTATCATAGATGTCCATTTCTACAAAGGACAACCTTGCAACCATTTTGTTATCCTAACTCTAACTCTCACCAAAAGCCTTTAACTCTTACCAATATAAACCTTGGATTTCTTGACATTCTCTCCACCAAAAAGTAGCCTTCATCAAAGCAGAGCTCAGATGCTATATCATTAGGGAAAGTACTTCCGTAGGATTGTCTCGGTTGAGAAACTTCTTCTTCCAAAGACTCCTTTGCAGAGGCTACCCAATAAATTTCCTACTTAGGGTTTTCTATTCAATTACTTACAAGGAATGGCCCACTCTTTTAAGTAAAACCCCTTCTCCCAAAAGTCCTCTCCCAACCATCTAAAAAATCCCCTTTACACCAAAAACTATAAGATTGAACCCTACCCTAACTAGCAAACCCCTCCATTTGTCTTGTAGTCTTTCCCCCACTCTATCACATCTTGATACACCCATCTTATGTTGGACTAATGGCGAAAACCTAGGCACTATCCTAACCAAAAGCAAAGATACCAATCTAACTTAAATGAATGAAGTTACTTTTTGTGTTTAAATCACCCTAACTCCTACCTATTGTTTTGTAGGATAGCTCACGAATACCCCCCCCCCCCCCCCCCCCCCCCCCCTTCTTCTGGAATGTGCTTTGACTTAGTCCCTTCAAAATATGCACCTTGTACACCACCCTTGAAGTAAAACCTTGATCGCCATTTTTTGAATTAATACCAACACCACCTGAAGGAGTACGAGCGGAAGTGCGACGCGAGAGAGAGTGCGAGAAGAAGAGCACGACGATATGGCAAACTCGCTCTACTCTAATGTGTAGAGCATAGTGAGTTCTTATTAGGTTTTAACAAAAGAATATGTGTACATACCTGGCGGCCCGCCCACTTACCTGGGCGACCACATTGGGCTTTATACTCCAACAACCTCCCACTTAAAGTCCAATGTGGTACTTTAAGTGTGAGAAAAGCTACTATACAAGCTAATATACAAGAGATGTAGAGAAGTGATGTACTACCCTACACCTAACTGCTTGCGAAAATGCGCAAAGCTCTCTGAGGGAAGTCCTTTTGTAAGTAGATCAGCAGGATTTTCTGTGGTGTGAACTTTGACAAGCTGAAGTTGCTTATCCTCGAGCATTTCCCTGATGAAATGATACTTCACATCCACATGCTTTGTCTTTGAGTGATAAACTGGATTGCGAGCCAATTGTATAGCACTTTGACTATCACAATATAACACAGGCATCTCTTCTTTGATTCCCAAATCTGTTACTAGTCGATTAAGCCAAATTGATTCTTTGCATGCCTCTGATGCTGCAACATATTCAGCCTCTATAGTAGACTGAGTAACACAATCTTGTAATCTAGAACGCCATGATACTGCTCCACCAGCCAATGTAAAGACATACCCTGACGTAGACCTTCGGTTGTCTAAGTCACCTGCATAATCTGAGTCTGTAAAACCCTTTACACTTAGCTCCTGACTCCCATAGCATATACGCATACTCTTTGTAGCTTTCAGGTATCTCAATATTCCTTTCACTGCCTCCCAATGTTTCTTGCCTGGGTTTGACATGTATCGACTTACTACTCCCACTGCAAATGCAATGTCTGGGAGAGTAGCAATCATTGCATACATCAAACTACCCACTGTAGACGGATATGGAATCTTATCCATTTCAGCCTATTCTTCGTCAGACACGGGACAATCTTGTTTGCTAAGTTTCACATATGGTGGCAATGGAACACTCAGTGCCTTTCCCTTCTCCATATTGAAACGTTGCAAAACCTTGTCAATATACTCTGTTTGAGATAACCAAATCAACTTCTTTGATCTGTCTCTCTCAATGCGCATACCAAGGATATGACTTGCCTCACCCATATCTTTCATGTCAAATGATTTTGCCATCTTTGACTTCAAAGCTGAAATTTCTTCCAAGTGCTTGCCAGCAATCAACATGTCATCCACATACAAAATAAGGATCAGCAAACTACCATCCTTAGCCTTCTTTGTATATAGACAGTGATCAAACTCACTACGTTTGTAGCCTTGAGAAAGCATAAACTTGTGGAATTTATGGTACCATGCCCTCGGTGATTGTTTTAAGCCATAAAGACTCTTTAACAACTGGCATACCCAATCTTCCTTGCCTTTCTCAACAAACCCTTCTGGCTGCTGCATGTAAATTTCCACATCTAATTCACCGTGCAAGAACGCTGTCTTGACATCCATTTGGTGCAACACCAAATCTAATATGGCAACCAATGCAAGAAAGCATCTCAATGTAGTCATCTTGACCACCGGAGAGAAGACTTCCTCAAAGTCAATGCCTTGTTCTTGCTTAAAGCCCTTGGCAACAAGCCTTGCTTTGTACTTTGGCTGACTATCATGAGCGGTGATCTTATACCTGTAAACCCATTTACAAGGTAGAGCCTTTTTGCCCTGTGGTAATTTAACTAGCTTCCATGTCTTGTTTTTATGCAGAGCTGTCATCTCTGAATGCATGGCCCATTGCCAATTCCCGGAGTCCTTCATTTGCACTGCTTCCTTGTAACATGAAGGCTCATTGCAATCAGTCAACATGACATAGTTCATAGATGGAACAAACCTATCAGGAGGTCGCGTGACACGTCCAGATCTACGCACAATAGGTGGCTCAGGCTCAGCCACAACCTGTGGTTCCACTCTATCCTGTCCTTGCTCCTCTTGAGCCCTGACATTTTGTCTTGCACGTGCAGGTCCATCTTCTTGGAAGACAACTCTTCTAATCTCCTCAACCCTCTCTGGTTTAGAATGATATTTGGATTCATTAAAGTGAACATCAGTGCTGCGGACAACCTTTCTGGATTCGGGATCCCAAAGTCTGTACCCCATCTCACTAGAATTACCATAGCCTAGAAAGATGCACTTTCTACTCTTTGGCTCAAGTTTGTTCCTAAATTCCTTTGGAACGTGAGTATATGCCTCACAGCCAAAGACTCTGAGATGCTTGTATGAGGGCATTTTGCCTGAACATACCATCTCTGGCATTGAATCCTTCTGCAAAACCTTGCTAGGAGATCTATTTACAAGATGAACAGCTGTTGATACAGCTTCAGCCCAAAACCCATTTGGCAGCTGTGCATTAGACAACATACTTCTGACCTTCTCTTGTATGGTCCTATTCATCCTCTCAGCAACACCATTTTGAGGAGGATTGTACGGAGCAGTAAGTTCACGTTTTATACCTTTTGACTCACAAAAGTCCTGAAAGGCCTTTGAAACATACTCTCCACCATTGTCAGTGCGTAAGCATTTAAGCTTCTTGCCACTCTGATTCTCCACAAGTGTCACAAACGTTTTGAAAACACTAAACGCTTCATCCTTGTGCTTGAGAAAGTAAACCCATACTTTCCTCGAGTAATCATCTATAAATGTCATAAAGTAAGAAGCTCCCCCTAGAGATAGGTTAGGCATAGGTCCACACAAATCACTATGAACAAGTGCCAACTGTGTATCTCTTCTACTGCTTCTATGCTTATGTGGCTGTTGTGATTGCTTACCATACAGACAATGTTCACAGAATTCAAAATCATTAAATGAAAAGCTAGGCAAATAACCAGAACGAGACAAGATTTCCATTCCCTTCTTGGACATATGTCCTAACCGGCTATGCCACAAAGAAACGTTCGGCTGCTCGGTTACATTGATTACATTTTTAGAGACATTTGATACATAAATCATGTAAAGTCCTCCAGACTTTACTCCATGTGCTACTGTCATAGAACCCTTGGATATCTTCCACATGTTCTGTCCAAAAGTGGTGACGTAGCCAGCATCATCAAGTAAACCTGTGCTGATCAAGCTCTTTGTAATTGCGGGAACATGTCTCACATTCTTCGGCGTGAAAGAAGAGCCATTCTGAAACTTCAATTGAACATCTCCAACACCTAAGATCACACATGTCTGCCCATTGCCTAGCCGAACATGATCTTTAGTGGTCACATAAGAGGTAAACCACTCCTTGTTTGGAGACACATGAAGTGATGCCCCTGAGTCTATAATCCAGTCACTCAGTGCATTTCCATCAGATGTTGTAAGAAGAGCTGAGTCCATTGTATTCTTCAAGAAGTAGATGTCTCCTGACACTAGACTATCATCCTCTGCAACAGTGTTTGTCACATTTATTTCTTGAATCTTCACTGAGGACTTGTTCTTCTCACCATGGTGTTCAGCTTTCTCTTTGCCTTTTTCTGCTTTCCATTCTCTACAGTCTCTTTTCATGTGACCCTTCTTGCCACAATGGTAGCATTCTATGTCACTCTTGCCTTTAGCACTGCGGGACTTGCTACGAGACTGATTCCTCTTTCCACCTTTGTACTTTTCTTTGGTCCTTCCCCTGACAACTAAGGCTGTTCCTTTGCCTTTTTCCATTGTTTTTCTATTGGTTTTGTTCAGTAAGCAGACTTCCTTCTACACCTGCTATGTTCCAACCATCTGGAGGTGCAGAATTACTCAAAGTGGTGCAAAAAGTGTCCCAACTTTCCGACAATGTGATCAACAGGAACATAGCTCTAACAGGTTCATCAAGCTTGACACCTTGAGCTGACAACTGACTATAGATTGTGTTGAATTCATTCAGATGATTGGACATAGGTGTCCCTTCTTTCATCTTCAAGTCAACAAGCTTCTTAAGCCAGTATACCTGTGAAGCTGCACTCTGCTTCTCATAAAGATCACTCAGCTTTAACCATGCTTGATAAGCCGACATCTTGTCTGCTACATTGAAGTAAACGCTTTCTGCCAAAGTCAGCATAATGGTAGAAAGTGCCAATTCATCCATTTCGCTCCATTCATCTTCGTCCATATCTTTTGGTTTTATCCCCTTGAGCTTTATAGGTTTTATCTGCTTCTTTTGTACCAACACCTGCCAAATCTGCTGCTTCCACAATGGGAAATTGGTTCCATCTAGCTTCTTGATATTGTAAAGAGCTGTGTCCTGTGATCCAGCCATAGCTACGCTTCACAGTAGTTTACTTTCCTGGGAAAAATTCGGCAGAGTTTCCCCTGTAAACTGACCTCTGAACCAATATCAACCTGTCAAATGAACCAAGAAAGCTTCAGATTCTGCATAAATTTCGACAGAGTCTCCTTTGTAAAATGGCTCTGGTGTACTCAAAAACAGACCAAAAAACAGCTCAAAAAACACTGTCTCTGTGACACTGTAAGCTGTGGGTAAACCTGTCCTGCACATGTACTGTCTCTGACTGTCCTATCACTGTCTTGTAAGCATAAACTGCGACAATGCCTCAACGGCAGTAAAGCAAAGATGCAATCCCAACTGTCTAACTCACAGTCAATACATCTTAGCTGCCTATCTAAGGGTGCTCGAGGGATCGCTCCAAGACCTGTATCACCGAAAGGATCTCAACATTCGAGAATCCCCCAACTCAATAAAACCTCACTCGACCCTCAACAAAGGCTGCAGTAAATCTGACAGTACATAGACTTCCCACAAAGTCATACATCCACAAATTTCCCACTATATGCTATAACCGCTGCGGCGGTTGTTTGCTGCGTGACTCATAGCCAACAAACCCTCAACAGACATACATCATCTCTGACAATACATCCCATGTGGAAGTACCTGCAATGTCAGGATGAAATCTGGAATATCAAGCAGCAAACACAAGCTACCTGATGAACTAGTGGATGTCGCCTACAGTCTGTGTGTAGATGCGCCCGTGTCGTATGTGACATGCCTCCAAGAACTGTGAGCCGTCCTTCGATGTGTAGACAACCACAAATCAACACTCTGGGAGTGTCGATATCCTTAGCACCTGCAGTCGTAGGCCGAAAACCCCAAATTTGCAGAGTCGGATCTGGACCTGCTGAGACCACGTAGTCAAAAATGACCTGCGCAGAACTTTGTCGAAGCCGAACGGTGGCCGAGATGACCTCAGAATGAAATTCTGACAACACCAAGCCCTTCGCCCTCTCCCACGAGATTTGGGGCCGTGTCTTCGCCTGTTGAATTTCACTCCAATTTGAGTTGGTGACTCTAGCCTCCTGCAGTGCTGTCCCGAGCCTCGATCTGAGCTCTGATACCAGTTGAAGGAGTACGAGCGGAAGTGCGACGCGAGAGAGAGTGCGAGAAGAAGAGCACGACGATATGGTGAACTCGCTCTACTGTAATGTGTAGAGCATAGTGAGTTCTTATTAGGTTTTAACAAAAGAATATGTGTACATACCTGGCGGCCCGCCCACTTACCTGGGCGACCACATTGGGCTTTATACCCCAACACCACCCTCTACCCCTACTTTTTGTACGAAACTCCCTTACCCCTATATGCCCCCCTTTGTTTACAACTTTTTTTTTTTGAAACCCCTACCTCCTCCAAATCAACTATAATTTTAGCCCCACCATGTTTTGTGCAAAAAGATCCCCTAACCCTCCCCCCCCCCCCCCCCCAAACCACCCACCAATAACAATCTTTCATCCATCCTCCCCCTTTCTTTGCAAAGGTAGTAGGTCGCACCTTTTCGCACCTATTTGCCGTCTTTATTCCCTCCCCTAAACTTATTTCCTTCATTGGTATGCATTTGTTGCTACTGAAGGCTCCCACTCATACTCTACTCTTGTTCCCACAAAGTGTTTAAATTAAATCTTAAACCCAAAACTTATCTTCGCACCCTCCTCTTCCCCCCTCCCATTCACACAATAAATTAACATTCCAAATTAATTTATTGTGTCTTCTCTCTCCCCCAACCTTACCCTCCCCTTAAATGTTCCCTCAATGAAACTCATTTGAATAGATTTTTTTGAAAAATTTTGGCCCCTCCTAAACAATCACTTACAAGATACCATTTGTATATACGCCACATCCTTCTCACATGTGTTGGGTTGGTAAATTCTCAATTAATCCCCTAAAAGTACTTTTTTTCTTTATTTACAACCCCCTTACCCTTGTATATAAGAACCCTCCTCCTCCTCTCTAACTCTTTCTAACCCCCCTACTTCAAGCTACCACTCATGATCTCCTTTTGGAGAGAAACGCATTTGGTACCCCCGCTCCCCCGCCCATGCCCCCTCCTTTAAATGCAAGTGTTACGCACACTTGGATTATAATTTTATTTTGAAACCTTACTTGAAGATAGCTTGGTCTGGACCCTATGAGGTTGATTGGGTATTCTCTAATGGAATAGTTAGATTAAGGGACTTATCTAGATTATTGTTGCTTCGAGTTTACAATGGGGCCAAATTCAAAGTATATTATGCCAGATCAAAGGAAATTCTAGTAGCACTAGAATTAGAAAATTATCATAAATCAAAGAGCAAGCCACTCAACTTGTTCCACATCAGACTAGTTCAGGAGGTGTGTCATGAGCAAACCAAACCAGTTGAGTTTAGTTCCGTGCTAAAACAAATACAAATAGAGCTAGGAAAGTCTGACAAATTTAACGATTACAGGCAATCAACAATCAAGGTTACCATCTTCCTAATAATGAGTAGATGCCTAGACCAAAATATGAAGGACACATGGCAGATGATGGCCCTAAAACCAACAGAGCAAGATTGTGGAGCATTCATGGCGCTTATAAAGATAACTATGTAAAAGGTGTGCGGCCTTGCACTTCTATATCAAGCTATCATGTGCCTTACCTCTCCTTCAAAACCTTCTACACCTTCGTCATCTACACAACAGACAACAAGCTCCACATCTTCACCCTCCACTTCTACACCGTTTTGCTCCAAACCTGACATTCCAAAGCTTTCTTGCTTCTCTTTCTCCACCACTACAATTGCATCACTATTAGCTTCACAAGAATACTCAGAAGGTACATATATGGCAAAGACAAAGAAAGTGACAGAGCATATGTAAGAAAGTGTGGATTAGGTAACACAATTCATTGAAGAACAAATAAAACACACACATCAGGATTGCTCAACTCAACTCCATACACTAAGATTGGAAAATATGAATTCCATCTGAATGAACACACATTATTGAAGATTTGGGATCTAGAGGTGGTTCTCAAAGCCACCAAAATGGACTTTGATGCAGAGCTCATCAAGCAAGTGGTAGATACATTTGATCCTTTAGCATGGAGATACAAAAACCAATGGTTGAGAAGTCCATGCCACAACAACAGCTCTAGGACATGTTCCCATTCCATATTCAGACTACACCGTGCTTAATTGAGGAAGTCATCAAACACTTAAATGAAGATCATGAAGCCACTAAGAAACACAAAAGTGGAGCTCAAGGAGTCCCAATAGTAGCTCTAGAATATGGGCCAATATACAAGTTTATTCTTGGGGCCATCAGTTCAAAAAACACATTGTTGAGAAGTTGTTTGGCATGCTGATACATAGTCTGAAGACCTCCGAAGAAAAAATCAACCTAGCTACATTTCTACATAGCATCCTAATTTAGCCAACATGTGTTCAAGGCATGGTACACATGGTAGTTCTTGTACTCAGTGACCTACATCCCAGCACACCCTAATGCCCATAAGGTGTGGGATAAAGCAAAAAAGCACTAGGGCTGACACCAATCAACTTGCAAAGTAGTAGGATTCTACTGGCTAGCAAACCAAACAAGACACTACCAAAATGAGGGTATAGAGCTAACTATTTTCACCACTAGCACCAAGAGAACAACAACACAAGATGAAATTGAGATGGCAAGAGCACGTACCAATGGCACCACAAAACCATCTAAAAAGAAGCAAAAGACAGCTGCTTTCCTAACCAAACTGAAGTCAAAACAAATGCTTCCAACAAAGCCTATGGAGGGACAAGGCCAAGGGGCATCAATAGACAAGCCTATCAATTTGGCCTAGACGCGACCAAATACTACACAATTCCAGACCACTCAAACACAACAAGCCCCACCAATGGACACAAGGGGCAAAGATGTTTCTCAGTCCCAGTTTTCTCTGCCAGCACCCCTAGTTTAACAGAAGGGAACTGGATTGCCTGCAACTTCTTGAGAAGAGGCCACTGCATGGGAGGATGGTGGTGCAACAAGTAGATAAAGAATTGGTGTTGTACCCCACACCTCTCATTGCATATGAAACTTACCGAACAAATATTGATGCCATAATCAATGGATGTGTTTCCACCATGATGTTAGGGTGGAACATAATGGTCAAGGCCATGGGGCAATTGATTGAAGCCCAACAAAAGACTCCCAACTTGGCAATAACTGCTATGCAGATAGAACTTCAAGAGACCAAGACTAGTTGGAGAAATCCAAGCATGAGATGGTTGAGCTTAGAACCAAGATGCTCGAACTCTCCATTGGCCACAACAATGATGCCAGAATCATGGACACTCAATACAAGGATATAGAAACCCTCAAGTGTCCCATACCCCTAGTGCGTTTTGAGGGGAGGGTTGTATGTGTGAGTGTAATCTAGACCCACAAAATGAGGGTTGTTGCTTCTCATGTTTATGTGAAACCCACTCTACTTGTGTATGCTTATGTGTAAGCCAAGTGTGCTTGTTGTGACATGAAATCGGTGGGGCTAGTTCCAGACCACTTAAACACAACAAGCCCATGTGAATATGACATGAAATCCCAGTCACCCATTTTATGTGGAAATTGAATTATGTCTAAGGGCTTACACTATGCCACCTAGTGTGCTATGCATGTATGCCACCTTTTGTGCTTTCATTTAGCTCTACATAAGAGAACCTAATGTACACATTCTCTCATGCATAATAATCTAGTCCATTGTTGTAGCCACTTTTTTTTATTAACTTTGTGCATAAACCTAAGCTCTCTAATTACATGTATTAGCCATGAATGCATCATGGAATTATCCATTATAGCTCATATAAAAAATTATATGAGCCATTGTCTGATGTCTACAATAATATGGCACCTACAAAAGGGGGTTTTAGACTTTTATTTGCATTTTCCAGAGTAAATACAAATTCCATTGCACTATTAACATTAGAAACAATGTAAAACTTTCAAAAACATCCAAAAACTCATTATGTGGATTGTAAATTGTAAACATGTCTTGTTATAATAATCTCTCCCTTGAGCATGGTAGTAACAAAATAGGGAAAACCTTTTCTCCAAGCCAAGTTGATAGGTTAATGGTTTAAGGTGACACATTAAAAACCCCCATGGGCCAAGGGCTTAGCCCCCCATGCCAAAATTGGGTGTAAATTCTCCCAATTTAAATGCAAGTATATAAGTGACCTCCTCCTATTTTATTAGACTTGCCTTTTCCAAGGCAACCAAATATCACTCTACCATTGTCTTTGGTTTTTAGAGACCTAAGTGTTGACAGGTGAGCATCAACAACATGCATTGTGATGCTATTGATGTACACACACATGTGTATACGTACCTTTCTTGTATCAGTGGGCTCTATGAGAGTTCCAGCTTGTATTTGTGAGCCTAAGCCTTTTATGCACATTTGGCGACCGCCCACTTCTTTAAAAACCCTAGGAATAAATGTAAAATGCTACAATGTGAAGCTCATTCTTTTGAGAGCTAGGGTGGAGAGTAGAGAGAGAGGTGGCTATGGAGATGGAGCTCCCCTCTCACATTGTAGCTAGCATTGGGTTGATAATCCAAAGCTATTTGTCTCTCTATGTTTCTCTCCCATGTCTCTATGTGTTGTGATGCTTAGATTTGTGATTATTAGTCTCTAGTTTCATCTGATCATTCTCTCCTCTTTGCTTATTTCCTCATGTGTTATGCACTTTCTTCATGTGTGTGCTCAAATTAGACTGTGTGTATTAAGGCAATGGCATTGTATTTTTGTAATCTTGTCTTCCATATGTTTGTGTGTGCATGATTTTGTGTGTGAATGTTAGTCATTAGTGAGAGATTAACATCATGTCATTGAGCTTGTGAGAGTTGACTGATGGATCAAGGTGTGTGTGCGAAGAGCTTTCCATCTCTTCTTGCATTCCCTCTTCTCTAATCACTAACTCCTATACTCTCATTAGAGTCCTCCATTGCATTTGGTGCATCCACACCTCCATGCACTAGCGGCGTTCCGATCTACTGGATTGACATTATGTCGGTGGGTTGTGTGCTATGCTACAACCGCCAACATTGGCACCGTTTTCGGGGATTGAGTGCATGAGCTAGAGGATTACCCGTTGTGATAGTTAAGTTCTAACTTCCATTAGGATTTGGTGTTGGTTGTAGGATTGACGATATGGTTTGTTTTGGGTAGCTTGTAGACTAATTTTGTGTTTTTTTCCTCTTTGTACACACTAATTTCACACTAATCCGCTAACAATTGGAGTCTTTTACATGTGTGTGCGCCTAATTAGGTAGAGGCTTGGTTATCACTCTTGTGAAACAAAATTACCAAAATTTCATGAAAAATTGAGTGATTTTTAGTGTGTAATCAAGGCATTTTTAACTAATTATCTCCTCTAATTATTCACTAATGGCATGTGCGTTTAATGCTACACATTGATAAATCTTTAATTGGATATGTGCTCATTGAACTTATGCGTTTAATTTTGTTGAAATGAAAGCTACACATAAGATTTTGTATTGGTGTGTATAGGGCAAAGAGGTTTTGAAAGCGCGCAAGCGCCTCTCTATCCCCAGTGCGGGATTGGAAGGAGGGATACACACATACTGCCTTTAAAACATTTTATTTATAACCAAAAAGGCAGGTGCACCAGTAATAAATTCTTTCATCTCTTGGTCCATGGGATACTTCCCTTAAATCCCTTTAGAAATTTTGGAAAAGCCTAGAAGGGGCTTAGTACATGCATTTCTATTTTACGTGTGGAAACACCATGATTTTGGCGTGATCAGCATTTTCTCCCATCACTTGGCAGATATGCCCTGCGCTTATATGGTAGTCCCCCACAGAAAAATGTTATTGGCTTGGCTAAGGAGTGGCGCCACTCCACCACTACCTTGTGCATGCATGGCTATGGCTATGGCTTTAAAAGAGATGTCTTATATGGACCCGGTGCAAGAAGAGACTTACTACATTCAAGTGCTAGTGTATGACAATACTACCTTTGGCTTCATAGAGCAGTTATTGGGCCCCTTTTCCTACATTCAACACAATCCAATAGCTATGGAGAGCATTACACAGGTGCCTACCTCCTTTCATAAGGAGTTTCTCTTTGCATTGCATTTTTTGGGGGACATCTATAACATGTGGGTTTTTCTTTGTGACACATGTCTACAAGTAGGATTTCTTCTTGTTGGTTGTGATCGTGACAGGTATAGAGGAAGCCCTTACCTTTAAAGCTTCTGCAGAAAAAATCTCTCTATGATTTGGAAATGGCATACCTATGTATTATGGTCAATTCCTAGCTTTTTCATAAATCAAGAGATAATAGCCTTTTCTCTAACTAATTACTTTTCTGATGAGCCTTGGTCTCTTGTAACCTACACACACACACACACACATTGGTGGAGTCATCACTTGGAGTGGAGATTTGACGCAATTCTTGTCTCATAAATGTGAGTGCATAACCTAATTAATTGTTAATTTTGGTGCAGGTTTTGATTTAAAATTAGTCACAACAAAATTGGTTCAATTTTGAGTGTGTTGGGATGCGCCTATGTGTAGGAAAAGTGCACAAAATTAAATGCGATCGTGTGGCAATGTTGATGCTAACCAATTGGTTTGAGCTGATTGGATGTTTATGATTGTCAAAATGACTATGGTGAATGGTTTTGATCATTCAAATTGCACCAAAGTGCTATCAAAATTGTGTGTAAAAGCTTGTTAAATGATGGTGTTAATTGTGTATGTTGACACTAGAAATTTGATTTGAATGATTGAATTGATGTGAAAAATTGAATGATTAAAAGGCTGAATTGAGGGTGTAGTTTATCAATGTGCAGAAATTTTTCTAATTACATCATTAATTATACTAATTTTTGGGTCAAAGTTGAATGAAAAATGGTCCAAAATGAGTCGATTTTCATAAGAATTGATTATTGATTTGGATGGATGATGTTATTACATTTAAAAGTGCTACAAATTGAGTTGATTGGGTTGCATAATTTCCACACCAAAAAAATGGTGATTTTTTTGCTAATTTGTGTAGTTTTTAGCATTTTTTGCTAAATTGTTGCCTAAAATTGCTAATTTTTATCTTTAAAATGATGAAAATGAAAAAACCTGATATGAATTGTCAATTTGGAGCATGCTTTGTTACTCCCTGAATTTCCCCTAATTTTTTTGCTAATTTTACTACTTTTGCATAATTTTTGAGTCTAAGGCAAAATTTTTCTAATTTTTGCATTGTTTTGTAATTTTTGAAAAAAAAACACACACACACACACACTCGCTGACCCTCACAGCATTCTATCTCTCCCCCTTTCTTTTTCCTCTTTTGTGTAATTTTTTTTCTCATTTTTGGCTCATTTTTTACTATTCCTATTTTTTGCCTTTTTTATCTTTGCCTATTTTCTTTTGAATTTTTGAATTTCTTTTGGATTTTTTAGAAAAAGGCATCAAGAAAGAAACCACACAACCCCCCCCCCCCCCCCCCCCCCCCCCAAAAGCAAAAACAAAAGAAACAAACAAAATGAAATAAATAGAAGAGCACACACAAGTACATTCATTCACAATTTCACAGTCACCCACCCACTCACACACAATCACGTGCACACAAGCACTAACACATACACGTGCATCCCCCCTTACACACACACACACACACACACACATAACACAAAAAAAGTATTAGAAAAAAAAGCGCATCTCTGTGTGTGTGTGTGTGTGTGCGCGCGCGCGCGCGTGTGTGCACGCCATGATCGCCGCCAAACGAGGCCTCTCTCGATCGTTTGCGCAGCAGGGTCAGGCCCGATTCCCTCTCTCTCTGTATCTCGCTCTGGCCCCTTTTGGGTGCTGACACCCATTGGCCATCTCTCTCTCTCCTTCTTTCCCTTTCCCTGCACACCCTTGGGCCATTCCCTCCTCGTTTTGCGCTAACTATGATTGCACCTCTATCCACCTGGTTGACTTTGTTTTTTTTAGCGGTTAGTTTTATTTAATATTAGCTCATTTTAATTCATTGCATTTTCATTTCAATTCATTCATCTCATTTTATTTTCATTGCACTTCATTTTATTTTTATTAAACTTCATTTCATTGCATTTGGTTTAATTGCAATTCCAATTTAATTTCAATTTCCTTTCAGTACGTTCTTTTTTTTTTATAAGAAACAAAACAAAAAAAAACCATAAAAACAACAAAAAAAATCCAAAAAGGGGGAACGATTCTATTCATTAGAAAAAAGAGAGATTTTTTTTGAAAGGGGGATTTATAAATCCAAGAAAAACAAAACAAAAAAAAACTCACAAAAAATTCATGAGAAAATTAAAAAATTCACAAACAATAGACAAAATAATAAAAAAAGGAAAAAATCCAAAAAATAGGAAATTCAAATAAAATAGAAAAACTCAAAAAAATCACACAAAAAAAACTTTAAAAATAAAAAAAGCAATAAAATATTTAAACAAATTATTAAAACCTCAAAAAAAATCACAAAAACACCAAAAAGATAGAAAAACTTGTAAAAACAAAAAAGAAGTTATATTTGATTTTCTTATTTCTTCTTTTGAGCTTTTGACTTTTTTATTTTTGTTTTATTCATTTCTTTTTGTTTTACATTTGTTTGTTGTTTTTCTTTGTAGGTATTTTTTTAAAAAAAATTAAAACCAAAAACAAAAAAACAATTGTATTTCTCATCCCGACTCTTTCTTTTGCTTCACACACGCCTCGCATGACCTATCCACACCTTGTTCACGCGCACATATGCACGAATGGGCACGTTAAGTGTAGATACACTTGGAGAGTCTGATTTTGCCGTATTTATTCAATTTTGCCCGATTGTGTTGGACTTGACCCAGATTTGAGCCAGTTTTCACGCATAGACCCTGTTCATACACGTATTTTGATTTTGGTCTATATGCGGCCAATTCACGAGTCTTAGAGCCTGTTCACATGCATTATTCCATTTGGCTCGATTTGACTACAGATTCCATGCCTTACCACTTTTGGCCCTGATTTGCTATAAGGTTTGTTTTTTGCCTCGACGTTGACCAGATTATGCTAGTAAGAGTGCATTCACACGTGAGATTTCAATTGGGCTTGATTTTACTCGTTGGTCATGCTTACACTTGATTAGTGATCGATTAGATCCGTTGATTCATTTTTTACCTCGACTTGGGCCGAGTGATGATTTCTAGAGCTTGTTCACACATAGTGACCCAGATTAGTGATTGGCAAGCATTTAATTGCAATGCTATGATCCTAGCTAGTGCATGTGCTTATTGACACCGGATTTGATCTAGATTGCTAGATTTTGGCGATCATGGATCTAGAGACCTTGTTTGATAGGTTATTGTGGATTTATGGTGAGATAGATGGATTGCCTATATATACAGATGTAAACACACAGACAAGGTATATTCAGCTTCAGTCCATGGACCGTCAGACACCTAGTTCTCAGGTGCTTAGAGCCCTAGCACACCCGACCTTGCGAGATCACATTTTTTATAGTTCTAGCACATCATATAGTCCTATGACGGAGGATACTCCGACGAGTTTCATGCTAGCCCTTCATGAGGTCATTCAACCTAGCATTTCTCCATGGAGTACTCATGTTCTCTTTAATCAGAAGAAGGATGGTACTCTACATCTTTGTGATGATTATAGTGGATTGAATCAGGTAACGATCAAGAATAAGTATGCAACACCAAGGATTGATGAGTTGCTTGACCGATTAAACGAAGCGTCTATCTTCACAAAAAATGATCTTAAGTCAGGGTATTACCAAATCCAAATCAAGGAGGAGGACATACCAAATACAGGATTTAATACTTGTTTTGAACATTATGAATTTACAGGTATGCCTTTTGGACTTACCAATGCTCTTGCAACTTTTACTCATCTCATAATTGATGTGTTTCGAGGGCATCTTGATGATTTTGTTCTTGTCTTCTTTGATGATATCCTGGTTTACTCAAGAAACAGAGAAGAGCACGAACAGTATGTGCGACGAGTACTTGAACTTCTCCATCAAAATAAACTTTATACTAAATGTAGAAAATGCACCTTCTTCACTGACAAGGTGGAATGAAGATGTTATATAGCTTAGCCTACACCAAAATTAGTACGAGAAGTATGTGGCTTTCTTGGTTTAATAGGATGGTATCGTACATTTATTCAAGGTTACGCTAAGATTGCTTCTCCATTGACTATTACACTTAAGAAGGCTAAAGTGTTTACTTGGAATGAACGTGCTCAAGCTAGTTTTGAGAAACTCAAAAAAGCTTTGGTGAATGCTCCATTACTACAATTTTTGGACTTCTCAAAAACATTCACTGTGCTCACTGATGCAAGTGGACAAGCAATCGGTGGTGTTCTATCTCAAGAACGAAAACCAATAGCTAATGAATCTCGTAAGTTACGTACACATGAGTTAAGTTATCATACACATGACTTGGAATTATTGGTCGTTGTGCATGCTCTTAAAGTATGGTAACAATATCTTCTTGGAAGGAGATTTGAACTACAGATCAATCATAAAAGCCTGAAGTGGATCTACACCCAACCTGACCTTAATATACGGCAACAAAGATGGAGGGAGTTGTTACGCGAATATGATTTTGGAATCGAATATAAACCTAGGAAGGAAAATATTGTGGCCCCTCATGCCTTAAGCAGGAAGAGTATTGTAGCGGCTATCACAACCTCTACTACCTCCTTAATTGACCTTATTCAAGAAGGTATGTCTCAAGACCCGTATTACATAAAAATCCAATATTTGATGAACTTAAAAAGGGAAATCAAAGGCTTCCACGTTGAAAGCAATGACCTTTACTTCAATAACCATTTTTGTATCCCGAATTAAGGTGGGATCAAACTTTAGATACTACAGGAAGCTCATGATATACCTATAGCAGGACACCCAAGATATATTAAGAGTGCTACTAGCGGTTGAATCAGGGGCACCTCTATCTACTTTTTACGCCTTTAAGTTTCTCAAATTATGCGAACACAATGATATATGAGGAAATTTGTAGTTGCTTCAAAATAAATTATAATCTATATTGAGTTCATTCATACAACTGAGCTAACATAAGCGTGTGTTGACGTACAACACGTACAGTTACCATGTGTTATGCACTTGGTCAAATTGTGCAATTACATTTGCACATGGTAGCCCTATCTTGATTTGCCTTAATTGTGAAGATGTTGTTAGTAAACCAATGGCCTTAATTACGCCCTGAATTATAAAGATGTGATGTGATTGATAGTAGAGGTTTTTAAAAACATGTTTATGAAGTTTTTTTTTTGCAAAAACTCACAATTTGTGAGTGATTGTATTAGAAGGACAATACAAATCAGCCTCAAGCTCATGCCAAGCCTTGAGGGCCAGATGGATACATCAGCCTAGTTAGAAGTACCTAACAACATACTATTACCAAAAGCCCAACCCTTTACATAGCAAGGCTTGACCGGGTGGCGAGAGTCACCCTAAGACAATCATCTGAGTCTTGCCTTTTAGTTATCACAAATACTACCTCCTTACTTTTGTGTACAATCTTTGAGAAGTTAGCCAACAAAGAGGTTGTTGTCGCAGACACAGAAGTTTCTTGCTTTTCATACATTGCTGAAGAAACAGTATCTGCTGACAACTTGAGTACAAATCAGAAGTGCAGGACTTTGAAACTGTTTAAAATGGATATTTTCCCTTTCTTTCTTCTTAAAATAAGTTTATTTGACACATCAATTTAAAAAAGTGATTTTATATTTTATCTATTTAATCTCTCATGTGATTTTATGTTTTATCTCTTTAATCTTTTTGAAACAGATATGACAACATTTTGATTGTTTCACATTGTTAAATACAATGCCCTTGATGGAAGAAATCCATCAAGTATGTGATTTGGGTTGTCGGTGAGAGTCATTGTTTTTATCAAGGTAATTTGTGTAGTTTCTTATCCTTTTGATTTTGTCTTCTTTATGTTTAAGGAATGGGCTATCATCTATATTCTGGTTAAGCATTCCATATATCTTTAGTTGAGGCCTCAAATGTTGTTGAACAAGTGAAAGGTTCAAAAAATCTTGCTGTTGGTAACTATAAGGAGTTCACTGATATGGAAATATACACCCTTGATAAAGAGGTCTCTCATGCCCCCAAATCCCAATTGTAAGAAATTAGCACCCCATTTATCGACCCTCACATTGCTACCTTAGAAGCTTCTACAATGATACCTAAGCCCTTAGATCATCCAACCACTTTTGACAGAGATGTAAAAGGGAGTATCTTAGAAGAGATGGTTGAGGGCTTCATAGTGAAGTGGTCTCAAGATCCTCCTTGAATACCATTGTGCAAACTAATGGAGAATAAAGCTATGGGAACAAAAGGTATTATTAAAAGATTTAAGATATCACCTATTATTGTCTCCTTTAAAAAAAAGACATTATGAGTAGCTTGTCACTAAGAATGCTAAGTTAGAATGGGGAAATTTTTGGAGAGAGATCGATGAGAAATTTGAGAAAAACTTTCCTCTTGAATGGAAAGATCTTTGAGGAAATTTTTTTTTTTGTCTAGGACGGCAACCAGCACCTCAAGATGGATGGGCATAATCAAATCTCATAAGTTTTATTTTCTATGTTTATTATTGCTTCTAGGAATTGTTCTATGAAGTGTTAATTTGTGAAAGCGCATGGAGCTGAAGGGGAACTCATGCTCGCTCCAGGCTTTGCAAGGTCAATTTGCTTGGAGTTCTCAAGCCTCTCATAGGATTTCCCCAATTCTTTTGATTGCCGCAAGGGTTGCTCTACAATGATCCAACGATCTTGCAAATTGTTTTTTTTTTAATGAGATGGAGCATTACTTTCTCCCAGTTTGTCACTGTCTGATTTTGTTTTAGCTCTTTGCATTTTTTACGTTCAATCTTCTTCATTAAAGGTTCTTTTCCTTTGGTCATATTAGGCTTACATGACTTTGGTCTCATTTGGTTTTGTTGCTCTGACTAGTTTGCATCTCGATACCTTCCAATTATCTTGTCTTTTATGCAATTCGTTGCATCTACCTTCATCAAGAATTGGGTTTTGTTATCCAGTGTTGGTTTTACAGTTTTCTTTCTTAAGTTATTGTCTCATTTCGTATGATATCTTTGTTGGCATATTTGGTGTTGGCTTAAAAATTTGAATTTTTTTCCTTCTCCTCTCATGCGTAGAAGTTTGGCTCTTACATGCTCTTTTTTTTAGTCTGATTCCTCCGTTGTAATCATTTATTCTTCTAGCTTATTGGTGGCATCATAGTAATGATCAAAAAAGACCTGTTTCTCTTCAATCATTTCAATAAATACCATCAGAATTGGGACTATAATATATATCATAGCCGTGTTCTTCACATAAATGTATTGTTGTAGATCCCGGATGATTCACCATGGAAAACTTACCGCACCACGTAAGCACAAGGGAGGGGGGTTTTTTTACAAGTTACATAAGCGTATAAGTTAGGGGCAGACCCCCAATAATTTATCTCCCAAGCTTAAAAATAAGGGAGGGGGTATCATATTTATCGGGTGGGTGGGGGGGGGGGGGGGGGGGGAGGGAGAGAGAGAGAGAGAGAGAGAAGTGAGAAAAGGAAAAAATGAGAGGAGGTTTTTGTGTTTCAAAATCATGGCTTTTGACCCCGGGGTGTCCACTATGGAATATGTAAGATAGCATGTGCGTCCAACGGAAGCGTATTAAATTTGCTAAAGCCTTATATAATTTATTTTACATTAGGGGCATAAATAATGGATAGAGGTAAATTTACCGAAGGGGTTTTTAAAATCCAAAACATCAAGAAGCATGAATATATTGTTTATTCTCACCCACCTAATAGAGCTACATTGCTTTACTACTATACATATGAAGAAATATTTGATGGCATACACAATCCTTACCTAAACACCTAGTGCCTTTGTCGAAATGTGATAAGGACTAAGAGACTGTATCTCTCATATGATTAAGACTGTATCCCTCATTGCAAATTTTGTCATCTTGTGAAGGTCTTGCATAAGGCCACATGTCTTCAAGATGCAAGCATAAGAGATTGGATATGGAAAAAGGTCGTCCTTTCACCTTCGGTTAAAACCACCCAATGCTTCCTTGCCATAACCATGTTGCACATTGTAGTAAGTTTAATTTCAATGTTTCTACACCCTCTATTGGGTATTGATGATGTAGTAGGGATATCGTAGTGTTTAGTCAATAATATGCATGATGAAGCTGATGGTTACAATGTTCACCATTATACCATCATACAGCAGTACATGTACATCTTGAGCACTTTGTGTCGCAGTGACATCAAGCATAAACGAAAGGATATGTTGCAATCTAATTCAGCTCATTTATGAAATCAATCAAGAGAAGGCCTATCGCTGCTTCCTCAAACTATATTTTCTTCTTCATATATAGACCATGTGATTGTAGAACACACATACATGATGGTCATGAGTGTAAGTTTCCCTAAATATTAGTGCATCACCATCTTCATGTGTACTTAAGGTGCTGATAATGAGAATGTTCACTTGTAATGTCAACGACATTGATATATATGTATTGGTCATGTCTCCAAGAAGATTACGATTGTCGCCATTTTTCTGCTGCCCACAATTGTTTTCTTTAAACGTGGGTAGGTATGGAGACAGAGATGGATATGCTTTGATCTACATCCAATATGGCGTATTGTCATGTAGTTCATGCATTTTTGGGCTTTGTGGTAGCAAAAGGTGGAACAACACACTTCTTTTAGCAATATGTCTCTACTAATGGGTGCTGACGACAATCAATCACCGATGAACGAGGAACTTGTGAAGTGGGCTAGTTGGCTTCCATTTGTGGTGGAGGGGGTGGGGGGAAGGGGGACTAAGGGTTTTCCCGAGTTATAAGTATAACATGCATAGTATATATTATAGCTATATAGTATATAGTATAAGTATAGTATAACTATAGCAATAAATATATATTATATAAGTATAATGTAACTATATACTATATGTATAGTATGTATAGTATATAATATAGCTATATAATATATAGTATAATATAACTATATAATATTAGTATAGTATAACTATAAGTATAAGTATAATATAATACTTATATACCATAAGTATAATATGCATAGTATATATTATAACTATATAGTATATATACGTATAGTATAACTATATAATATAAGTATACACTATGTAAATATATAATATAATATATCTTTATTATATTCAAGTATAACTATATATATAATGTAATATAACTCTATATACTATATACATATGATATAAGTATATAATATATAGTATAAACTATATCATATATAACTATAAGTATAAGTATATAATATATAAGTATAATACTACTATACAGTATAAGTATAATATAACTATATAGTATATGTATATATTATATACTTATAGTATAACTATAAGTATAAATATATAATATAAGTATAGTATGTATAGTATATAATATAATTATAGAGTATCTATATGTAAAATGTAATAATATAATATAAATTTAATATAAACAAAATAAACTATCCTTTATACAGAGTATATAATAAAACTATACTCTATATTTATTTATTTCATGGAAGAAAGCTCAAATTCCAAGTATAAACTTTTCAAAGAGCATCCATGCAAGCTGGCTGGCACGTGAAGGTGGTAAATGCAAAATATCGCTTTATGATGCATATGTCAGTGACGTTTTGAATGCATATATTCAATGCGCAAAAAGATTGGGATACACCACAGGCAGATACATGGGAATAGACCCTTCCATAAAAGAAATGATGGCCAATGCCAAACACAGAGAATATCCAAATTCAACTCATATTGGGAGTACATTGAGAGGCTTGGTTGTTGGTAGTCCTTTAAATGAGGATCCTCTGATGGAAGGTGACAACGAGACTGTACAATGGAAGAAGAAAACAGTGCAGTTCGGTACAAGCTCAGTTCGGTACAAGCTCACATTAACCTGGATATGTAATGGAAGCAAGCAAGGCAACACAAAATCAGAGAGAGACCACGGGGTATACATTTTGATAGAGAGGATAATAAAGACGTATATGTTTTCACTGACAGTGAAGCAGGAGAGAGCCTTCTGCAGCTAGGGGAGAATTCAACAAGGTGTATTCAAGAGGTAAAAGTTGCACGTGAAGAGTGGGATTTACGAAGGATGCCCGCCAATTGCATGAGGAAATGTTTTGGAATGGAAGGGAAGAAAAGTTGTGGTAACAAATTACAGAGCCGTCAAGTGGGAATTGTTGCTCCATGTTTTTGGTCAGTGAGAGAACTTTTAAAGACAAGACAATTGCACAATGGATATGATTCTGCAATTAAGTAAGCCACACACAAAAATTACAAAGGCAAGTTAAATTCTCACCTATTGTTCCTACATTCTCGCGAGTGGATATTGGAACCAACTTATCAAAGGAAGAGAGTGACAGTCTAGTGCAAAGTGGATTTCAATTTGCAGATTTGTAACACCACTATGAAGGATGAACAATACAAATGTTGCTCTTACACAAGGAGGCTTCAGTATAGCAGGAAGTTTAAGTAGAGACATGGTATTCCCAAAGAAGCGCAAAAGAGATTAGAGTCAGCTGCAAGTATGGTCACAACGTTCTTGGAAGAGAAACTAGAAAGTGAACAATGCATAGTTTTTGAGTTTTGACAGAGAGTTGTTATGATGTACACATTAAGGTAGGACCTAGTTGCACCTGCCCCAATTTTCAGAAGAGAGAATCCACACATAAAGATTTTTTGGCATGTAAGCACATGTACTATGTGTATGTGCATATACTTGGGCTTCAATCAAAAGAGCACATGGTCATTCATCAGCCTACACTAACTCCCATAGACCTTGCATTTGTATTACAAAAAACCCGCAAGATAAACCTTGTGGTGTAGTGAGCCTAAACCTAAGAGAATGTCATGTAGAGGTATGCATTGAAGGAGACATCTCTTATGTATGAGTTGTGGAATAGCTTTTCCCCACCTTTTGAAACTTTTTTTGAATCCCTTCTAGAAGCATGATTTGTGGTATCTATTTAGAGGATTGTACAAGCTCAAACCTAGGCCTTTTGGAAACTTGTACATGTTTTTGGTGTATATCGTGTGAGTAATGTCTCTTTTTGCTGTGTTGTTAAAAGAGACTCTAAATCTAAAGCCAAGTTGTTGCAAGATGATACATGTTTTTTGGTGTGTATCATATATTGATGTCTTTGTTTTGGATTAAATTTTGTGTCGTTAGAAAAGGCTCTAAAACTAAAATAAAAAAGCTTGCAAAACTGGTTTTGATTGCAAAAGCTCGAAATCAAAAGATCGCAAAAAAAACACACTCTTGGGCATCCTTGTGTTCTCTTGCTCGTAGTGTGACTTAGGCATGTTGTTGGAAACTTGAGCAATATCCAATCATTTGCTTTGAAGATCAAGGCTCATCTATGCTTATCAATAGTAGCCTTTAGCTTCTGTTGTGTGATGGATATAACTTCTTTGATCTTTCAAAAAGATTCTTTAAGATCTTTGCCAAGATCTCCGCTATAGAAAAAATATGTTCCCAAGTGTTTTGACTATCATGGGAGCTTGGGTCTTCCTTCAATTACCTCAAAGGATGCCTAGAAGTATGACTAGTGTTATTGTGTGCATACTCTAATAATGGGTAATACTTTTCCCATTGATCTCTTTGATCTACTTCCGTAACATAGGATTTAAGTAGATCAATGATAGTTGAATTTCCTATCTCACTTTGGCCATCCGTTTGTGGGCAATAGGCCGAGGAGAAATTTGACTTAGTACCTAGATCCTCACAGAGACCCTTCCAAAAATTACTAGTCATTCTTGAATCTCTATTGGATACAGTAGATGTTAATAAGCCAGGGTACTTAAAGACCTGTGAGATAAAGAGGGTTTCCATATGTTGTGCTTTAATAGTCTTTTTGATCGGTATAAAATGCACTCGCTTGGCAGACCGATCTACTATTGTTTGTATTTCCGTATTCCCACGTATGGACTTGGGTAATCTAAAGATGAAATCCATGGATATACTTTCCCATGGGGAATCAGGTATATGCAATGGCCCTCTATCATACTTTGTCTTTTGACATACAATTCATTTGGCAGCATAATCCGGTATGTTTGCCTTCATTGTTGGCCAATAAAAATACATGTCTACTCCCTTACGAGTAGCTTGAATCCCTCTATGTCTCCCATAAGGTGAAACATGAGATCTGTACATAACCTTTTCAGGTAAATTGTGTGTAGCACATTATCTATTCCCATAGAGAAGATAACCATCTTGCACATTGTATGGTTCCTCTTTCTTCCCAATGCAATAGCTTACATTACATCTTTGAAGTCTAGATTCGTAGAATACTCATCTATCATAGAGGATAGATCAATGTGAGTAGCTATTGATACAACATTCACTCTTCGTGTTTGTGAAAGTGCATCAGCAACTTGGTTGTGCTTACGAATTATGTGAGACAAAATAAATGGAGTTCCTAGGAGATAATGCTTCCAAGCATCTAGGGCATGTAAGATAGCTTAGCTCTTTTTCATATGTCCCTATATTATTTTCTTGGTTATCCAATCCCTCTAGCTTTGTATGCCATGGCATGCCCTTCTTGAAGCAATATAGCTCCAAGGCATTGTCCACAAACATTACACTGGAACTCAAAAGGCTTTGAGGGTTCTGGTAATATTAGCTTCGAGTGTGCGTTTGATAGAATGATCAAATTACATTTGATGCATGATATGTTTGACTACATATTATCAATTGTGTTTGACATGACCAATGAATAAAGTTGGTTGATAGATGATCAACTTACAATTGCCTACTTTTTACAGGTCTCTTTTGTGAATTCTAGTTCGTGGTCATGAGTGGACGTATGTGCATGAAAATAGCACCAAGACAAATTGCATCTAGCTTGAAGTGCAAGACTTGTCACCATGTGTTCTCAATGGAAATGCTACTAGGATCAGACTCTTTATCAAGCTTTTGATAAACAATGGTTATACATGTTGCACTCAAAGTGGACACAAGCATTTCTTGCATGCGGCATTCCATTCAATGTAGTGCACAACCTTATCTTCAAAGATGCATTGATGAGCACTACCAAACAAGGATTTATGATGGTGGATTATAATAAAAAGTGAAGCCTTTGATAAATGTGATGCTAATTTGTTCCCGAGGTTCAATATTCTTAGAAGCCATTGCCACATCTTTGAAAGAAAAAATAGTTCCCTTTATTACAAAGATATATGAGCGTGCCATATCAAAAGCAAGAGGGCCAAGGATTGAAACAATCATTGTCATCAACAATGCTACAAAGTATATGAACGCAGGTCTAACAATTCAAGCAAAGTACCTAGAATTAACATGGGTACCATGTGATAACCATACTATCAATTTGCTTTCAAAAGATATTGGAAATTTAGAAAAATAAAGAGCACAATGCTGGAAGCAAACACAATAGTAAAATTTACTAGAGAGCATCAATTTTCATATGCTCTATTTAGAATAAAGTCGTCTCACAAGGCATTACAAATCTTTTGTGCAACTAGGTTTCCCACTGCATATTATGTGTTGTCGACGTTGAAAGAAATTTGTGGAGACAGCTTCCTACAAGCGAGGGGATGCATGGCTTAGTAAACTTCCTAGCTATCAAACTACAACATTTAGGGTCAATCAACTCGTCACTTCTCCAATGTTTTGGAGGAGTGTCAAGAAGGTTGTTAATGTTACTAAACCATATGTTGACTTGCTACGCTTGGTGGATAAAGACTCTTTTGGTTTTGGGAAGGTTTATTGGTATATGTCAAAAGCCATTGATAAGTGTAACAAATTTCAAGGCTATACTAGAAGAGACAAAACATTTTTGGTTTCATCTACAAAATCTCAATGGGTGCCAATGCACACTACATTACATAGCTCATAATTTTCTTACCCCCATGTTTATCAATTATCTTGTTACTAGGTTGCATCAAGCTATGGGCAACCCTACTTTGCAAGCCAGAGTTACTCAACAACTTCGTGCTTATGGGATTTCCCTTCCTCTCTCAGAGGAGAGAGAGCTTAGGAGGCCTCTTGATAAGACCCCCAAAAGAAGACACTCTCCCATACGAGAGGAGGAATCCAAAGAACAAGAAAGTAATGAATCCCTAAGTTCCTTTGAAGATGTGGCTCCACGAAAATGGAGGTCTAGATGATCGCCAACTCCTCCCATGAGGAAATGGTCAACACACAGTCCTTCTCCTTGTCACTCCAAAAGAGAAGAGAGGAAACAAAGGAAGAAAAGGTCAAGAAAGAGGTCACCCTCTTCTCCTTCTTCTTCACCTTCCTCCTCTCCCGATGAAAGCTATGGCTATTCTCCTAGAGAATACAAGAGGGGAGGACATCACAAATCATACCCTGCATGGCGAAGATCACAAAAGCTCAAGAATTTCAAAGAGGGAGGAAAGAGTATCTCTTTTTTCACCTATGATGGCACCTTGGTGCCACCAACAAAGTATTGGCCTTCATCCAGCAATCTGATGCGGCCTTTGGTGACGAGGGTTTCATGGAGTCCTTTAATCTACGCCATGTAGCTATGCACTTCTAGAAATGGGCTTGTCAATGGTGGGCTAACCTTCATGGCAACAATGAAGCCGGAAAGACATGAAAAACTCTACGAGTTTCCATCATGAAGCAATTCCTTGCAAGCGATGCAAAGGACAAAGTACTTACCAAATATGGCATAGTTTGAAGCTTCTCTCACATATCTATTTACAAATATGTGGACAAGTTTTGGGATTTATATCTCAATGTTACTATCTTCCAAAAGATAGACTTCACCGAGTAAAAGCAACAATTTTGTGCGGGATTATCTGAAGAAATGGCCTAGTATGTCAACTCCCAACGGCCTGGCTCTATCACCGAAGTAATCCACCACACCATGGTTGCTTCTCGCATCAATTTCCAACAAGGGGCTAGACGGAATGTCAAGCCCATGGAAAACAAAGACAAAAGTGATGCAAAGGGGGAAACCAATGCCCAAAATTCTTCCCAAGGCATTTCCGATAACAATTACAACAACAATCGGTCCAAGGAGAAGGGAGTTTACAAAGGTAAAAACAAACTCTCTCATGAAGAGCTTGAACCTTTTTACAAGGACCATAAGTGTTTTAAGTGTGGGGAGCAAGGACATGGCTATTGTTCTTGCCCCAAGAGAAATGCTCGCAGTTAGACTCCGAGAGCTTCTACCATCGAAGCTCCAAAAGAGGATGCTCAATGCAAAGGATCACCTCTCTTCTATGCTTGGGGAAAGGTAAGGGATCATGATGCCTTCATCTTTTTTGACCCTGGCTCTACTCACAACTTCATTCAATGGAGTTGGCCACCAAGTTGGGCATTCAAGCTTTTGAAATGGGAGAAACTGTAATTGCTGCTGACACGGCTTTCAAGGGATAGCAAGCCTCCATTACTCCCTTGATTGGGAAGTTGAGACTTCACGTCCAAAGCTATGTCGACAAAGAATACTTTTTCATCTCTCCTCTCGAACATGAGGATGCTATCCAAGGGGCACCATGGTTCAACCGCATGGCTGCCAACATGAAGTTCCCTGAAAGAAGAATCTACTTCACCTACATAGGAAAGAAGATTGTATATAGATGCTAATGAGTCTGGTCGTACTATACCACTTGTAAATTCACCAGTTTTTGATAAGTCGATGAAAATCTTGATTTTTGCATACATGATTTTTGTCAAAGAATCCACTATGGACACTAATGATTTATCAAATAAAAATGGTAGGAATCAAGAAGAGTTAGACTTGTCTACTTTTTTAAACGGATTCCAAGATGTTTTCATAGATGATCTCCCTATGGGCTTACCTCCAAAACGAGGGGATGATGACCATCAAATTGAGCTCCTACCAGGAAGCTCACCGCCTAACAAACCTCCTTATCGAGTTTCCCAAGCTCAACAAGAGGAGATCATGAGGCAAGTACAAGAATTGGTAGACAAAGTGATGGTGAGGCCTAGCTCTTCTCCCTTTTGTTCTCCAGTCCTTTTAGTGCAAAAGAAAGATGGTACATACAGTATGTGTGTGGACTATCGAGCACTAAACCATATCACTATCAAAAATAGATATCGCGTGCCTCGAGTAGAAGATCTGTTTCATAAGTTACAAGGTTCTACCTACTTCAGCAGGATTGACCTTAAAAATAACTATCATCAAATAAGGATAGTGGATGAAGATATCCTAAAGACCACATTTCGTACAATGTTTGGTCTTTATGAATATCTAGTCATGCCTTTTGGCTTGACCAATGCACCAACCACATTCAATCGTGTGATGGAGAAAATATTTAGACCCTACCGCAAGTTCCTTGGACTGTTCTTTGATGATATCATCATCTACTCCAAGTCCTTGGAGGAACACAAGCAACATCTCCAAGTGATTTTTCAAGCATTGAGGGAGAACAAGCTTTTGCTCGACCAAAAGAAAAGTGAATTTTTTCTTCAAGAGATTCAATAATTAGGTCATATTATCTCTTAAGATGGTATCTGTATGGATCCATTGAAGTTAGAGGTAATAAAAGCATGGCCTAATCCAAGGAATCTACATGAGCTAAGAAGCTTTATTGGTATGTGTGCATACTATAGACGCTTCATAGCAAAATTTTGCTCAAGTAGCAAGACCATTACATGACTTAACAAAGAAGAACGTTAAGTATGGATTGCTAAGGAGCAAACAGTGTTACCATATACATGTGGTAGTGATGTGTGTGAACACACTAGGACACCGGGGCATTTTTTCCCTCTTTAGGAGGTTTTTTCCCTCGTGCATTGCATAAATGCCCATCACTCTAGGTCTAAGGCATGTAGAACTGCAAGGAGTTCCTTTTCGTATATGCCTAGAGATTGCTCAACAGGGTCGAGCCTTCGACTCTCATAGCCTATGGCGTGCCCTTCTTGGAGCAAAACAGCTCCAAGGCAATCACCACAAGCATCACATTGGACCTCAAATGGTTTTGAGAGATCCGGTAGTGTAAGCACAGGTTGAGAGATAAGCTTTTCTTTAAGCTTTTCGAAAGCATTGTTCGTCTTAGCAGACCATGTATACCTAACGCTTTTCTTTGTTAGGTCATGTAATGGTCCCGCAATTTGTGAGAACTTTTCTATGAAGCGTCTATAGTATGCACACATACCTATGAAGCTTCTTAGTTCATGAAGATTCCTTGGTTTAGGCCATCCTTTTATTACCTCTAACTTGGATGGATCCATTTGGATGCCATCTTGAGAGATAATGTGACCTAAATACTGAATCTGTTGCAAGAAAAATTCACTTTTCTTTCGATTAACGTAAAGTTTATTCTCTCTTAAAACTTGAAATATTACCTGGAGGTGTTGCTTGTGTTCCTCCAATGAATTAGAGTAGATGATAATATCATCAAAGAACACTCCAGTGAAGGTTCGATGAGGCCTGAACAGCTTCTCCATCAAGCGGTTGAATGTGGCTGGTGCATTGGTCAAGCCAAAAGGCATGACAATGTATTCGTAAAGACCAAATGTAGTACGAAATGCGGTCTTTACAATGTCTTGATCAACTATCCTTATTTGATGATAGCCACTTTTTAGGTCAACCCTACTGAAGTAGGTCGATCCTTGTAGCTTATCAAATAGGTCTTCTACCCGTGGAACGGGAAACCTATTCTTGATAGTGATCCTATTTAGTGCTCTATAGTCGACACACATACGATATGTGTCGTCTTTCTTTTGCACTAATAGCACAGGTGAGCAAAATGGAGATGAGCTTGGCCTAACCATACCCTTCTCAACTAACTCATGCACTTGCCGAATTATCTCCTCTTGTTGAGCTTGAGAAACTCTATAAGGAGGTTTATTAGGCGGTGAACTTCCTGGAAGAAGTTCAATTGCATGGTCATCATTACCTCGTTTAGGAGGTAGCTCACAAGGGATGTCGTCAATAAAAACATCTTGAAACCCCTTGAGAAAATTGGATAAATCTAATTCCTTTTGGTTGCTTTTATTTTCTTTTGCTAAAGCATTAGGTTCATTTTGAGAGTCTTTAACAAAAATCATGTACACGGAAATAGAGCTCTTTATTGACTTGTTGAAAGCTGGTGTATGTACAATGAGGATGGTGCTACCCATTTCCTTAGCATTTATATACATGTCTTTTTCCCTGAACTTAAAGGAGATTCTCCTTTTAGGAAATTTAACATCGGCAGCCAGGCGATCAAACCATGGTGCCCCTAGGATTACATCCTCATGCTTGAGAGGAGAGATAAATAAGTCCTCTTTGTCCACATAGCCTTGGACATGAAGCCTCAATTTCCCGATTAAGGGAGTGACTGAAGCTTCTTGCCCCTTGAAGGCATTGTCTGCGGGTAGGACATCTCCCATCTTGTAGGATTGTATGCCTAGCTTGGTGGCTAACTCCATAGATATAAAATTGTGAGTAGAACCAGGGTCAAAGAGAATAAAAGCATCATGTTCTCTTACCTTTCCCCAAGCATGGCATAGAGGAGATCCTTTGTGATGAGTTTGGTGAATTTCCTCCTCTTGGATTTCAACCAAGGAAGCTCTAGGAGGATCTTGGCGGTTGTTCTTTTGGGGACAAGCGCGGTACGCATGCCCTTGTTCGCCGCACTTGAAACATCGGTTATCCTTACGATAACGCTCAAGCTCTTCAGGAGAGAGTTTATTCTTACCTTTGTAAACTCCCTTCTCTTTAGCTTTGTTGGAGTTGCCCTTAGGAGACTTTTGGACATTGTCCTTCCCCTTAGGCTCATTGGAACCCTTGTTTTCCGGGGGCTTATTATTTCTTTTTGCCCCCGTTTGGAAATTGATTCGAGAGGCCACCATAGTGTGGTGTATTACCGCCGATATGGTACGTGGTCTTTGCGAGTTGACATACTCCGCCATTTCTTCGGTTAAGCCCGCACAAAATTGTTGCTTTTGCTCTCCAAAATCCAACTTTTTGAAGACAGTGGCTTTGAGTTGTAGGTCCCAAAACTTGTCTACATATTTGTGGATGGATTCATTGGGAGAGAGCTTTAAGCTTCGCCATTCGGTGAGTACTTTGTCTTTGGCATCGGTGGCCAAAAACTGCTTCATAATGGAAGCTCTTAAAACTTTCCATGTTCGTGGAGCTTCACCGTTGGTTCGTAGGCTAGACCACCATTGTCTGGCGGACTTTTGAAAGTGCATAGCTACATGGCGTAGCTTAGAGGATTCCGTGAAGCCCTCATCTTCAAACGCCGCATCGAATTGCTGGATAAAGGCCAAGACTTTGTCCGTGGCACCAAAGGTACCATCATAGGTAAGGAAAGAGATGCTCTTCCCTCCCTCTTTGAATTTCTTCAGCTTGGACGACCTCTTCCATGAGGCATAGGATTTCCTATGGCCTCTTCTTTTTGATGGTTCAAAAGTTGCACCATCACTTTCTTCAGAAGGTGAAGAATTTGAAGAAGGTGGAGAAGAGGGTGACCTCTTTCTCGCCTTTTTCTTGTCCTCATCTTTGTCGTCTTCACCATAGCTTTCATAAGAGGAAGAGGATGAAGAAGATGGAGAAGAGGGTGTCCTCTTTCTCGCCTTTTTCTTCTCTTGCTTTTTATCATCCCTCTTCGAATTGTGGTGAGGAGAAGAATACGATGGTCTTCTCCGCTTTGGTGGTGATGGAGAGCGTTTAGCCCGCCGTTTTCGTGGATCCATCTCCGCCGAGGTGGCGGGAGACTCGCTTCTTTCTCGTTCCTTCGGTGGAGGCTCTTGAGTTCTCCTTAGGGAAGGAGATGCATCGTCAAGAAGTAAATTCTTGAGCCCTTCACATGGATTCTCTTCTTCTTCCCGAATCGGAGAGAGACCTCTTTTGGTAGTCTCACAAGGAGGCTTCCTAGGTGTTCTCTCGGCATGGTGATGAGCTTGGAGAATCCCGTGAGCACGAAGCTGCCGTTGCACTTCACTTTGGAGAGATGGATTTCCCATGGCTTGTGGAAGCCTAGTAACAAGATAGTTAACAAGCATTGAAGCATCATTAGTAGCTTGCTCATGAGCAAAATCAAAGTTATAAACATTAATTTCACTCTCTTTACTATTGTCAGCCATTCTAATAACTTTTAGGTGTAAACTTTTTAGGTGTACTCTGGCACTTCAAGCCCTAGTTGCTACTCGTCTCTACCCCTTTAGAAAAAGCACTCAAGCTACTGTACCCGCGGCTCGAATACCATTAATTGCAAGGAATAGAAGAGAGGGTCTTTCGACACCAAAACAGCACCGGCTCCTGTCAAGCTTCTAATAGCTCAATAGTGGTTAAGCCGTAGGCAAGCCCCGTAGGACTCCACTATTAAGACCATAGCTCTCGACGGTGATTCCCCGTTAACTGCACAAAGGCACGCGCACTGCAAGGCTGAAAAATCCCTATTCTACTTACTCACAGGCAATTAATAATACCAGCCATTTGTAGCTAGCTTGAGGACCTCCCTTCTTGAGCAAGAAAAGAGAAACCTTGAGCTCTGATACCAATGTAACATTTTTTTAATGGCCTAATAACTTATGTGTAGCGGAAAATTATCATGAACATAGTGGGCATTTCATTAGAATAGATTCCTAATGAGAATTACAAGAGTGCTTGGGTGGAGAGAGCAACAAAAAGCATAACACCTAGTTAGATAGCATCGACAATACTTTCAAAAGAGAGAGAAATTAAGCTATTGACAACAGTTGAGGACCGGATTTGCATGGAGCCGGTCCCCCCTCCAAAAGGCTTTGTATTATGGTTTCTCCCATCAAGAGAGACATTGTACAATACAATTCTTTGTGTTCCTTCAAGACTAGCTAGTGCAATGAAGATGGAAACTTCATGCACTAAGCAAAACACTAAACAAACACAACTTGAATTATCCCCGTTCTCAGACCCAAGACCTCACACACCTTCGAAGATGGTGAGAGCTAGCAGGGTATGAGAGTAGATTGAGAGGAAGAAGGAGTATCTTATGAGAAAGATGTACATCTCCTCACATAATCACTCATATGTAGCATAGCTTAGCTTAGTAATTAGCTTGATAGAGGAGATGAGCATGCATTGAAGCTTGGCTCTTGGTTGGATTTGCATCCACATGCCAAGAGAGTGTTGATGTAGGCTTCTATCTCACAAGCTTGGAGTAGGTAATGAGTTCTCCATTAAAGCTTGGGAAGAGATAGTCTTCTCTTTCTTCACACATGAGCTTGTGTGAGTGTGTGTGTGTGTGTGTGTGTGATAATGCCTTGCAAAAATCAGCCCCCTCTCTCTCTTGGGCGAGCCCTCTTGCTAATTGCTCTTGCTGAAGCCTCATTGGCCCTCCCCAAGTCAAGCCAATTACAATTAAGCAGCATAAGCGATAGCCTTCTGACATGTGTCTCCCTTTCCCCTTTTGTGATACCTTTAGGTAATTAAATAATTAAACTAAACTCTCATTGGACCCCTTTGCCTCCTGGCCAATAGGAATCAGGCAAGCCATGGGGCTCCTGAATGCTCATTGGTCCCCTTGGGAGACTGCCCAATAGTCTTCTAGGAGACTTAATTCTCATTGGTTTCTTTTATCAAATGTTTTTAAATTAATTAAACTAGATTTACTCTAGCTTAATTCTCATTGGTCCACTTCAAGGGTCATCCAATAGAAATTGGGCACACCTTGTGGGCATCTGGCCTAGGGAGCTGACATGTGTCCCTCATTCCCTTTGTGTAAAGGGAGCCTGTGTGTGTGTGTGTGTGGCTTTCTCTCTCATCCCCTACCTTTAGGGCTCGCCCCCTCCCATGTAGGGATGTGCAAAGAATTTTAGGGCACACACAAAGCATCCAATTTTCCCTAGGGTTGACCTTTGGACACAAGCTTTGAATTTTGGAACCTTAGCATTTTGGAAGTCTTAATGGGCTGAACCTTAGGGTCTTTTTAGCCCATTGTTGCACATGGCTCTTTTGCAGATGGCCTCCCCTTTGGATCCCTATTTTCCCTCCTTTGGATCCCTACTGTGGCCGGTCTGCTAGCTTAGTCAATATTCTAGCTTTTTCTCCCCTGGCACTTCCCCACATTAAATGATCAGTTTAATATGAGAAAATCATTTAGGAGAATTAGATATTGATTATTATCACACTTATGCATTGATTGGATTGTCTGTGAAGCGCACCATTGTTCCTCACATTTGTTTAGCAAAATCAGTAAAACAGGCTTGGGATATTTTGGTTGGTCTTTATGCAAGTCGCGATGAGGCTAAAATTGCTTTGCTGCGTAAAGAGCCAGAGCCGAAGCTTATGCATGAGGAAGATGATATGGACACTTTCCTTGCTAGTGTCAAGGATATCAATGAGCAACTTATTTTTGCAGAGGTGAAGTCATTTCAGATAGTTCCCTTGTGTAGACTGTTCTTGATGCCTTACCAGATTCTTACCAACTTTTCTAGTCTTTGGAGACTTATGACCCAAGGAAATCCTGAAGTTGTCAAGTTTGATGCATTATGCACATTGTTGTTGCAAGAATCACTTTCCTGAAAAAACAAGACTAGACAACATGCAGTTGAACAGGCTTTTATTGCTTCTCAAAGAAAGGGTGGCAACAGAAATGCAGCCGCTTCTTATGGTTCTGTTGCGAGTGGCAAAACTTCTGTTCCCAATGCTTCTGCTGGCAACACTTCGTCTGACAATTCTGGTGATAAGGGCAAAAAGAAGATGTGTTGCCATTATTGTAAATCTAATGATCACTTGATCAAGCAGTGTCCTAAGTTGAAGGCCAAAGAGGCTAAGAAGAAAGAGGGTGGTTCCACTGCAAATACTGGTTCCACTACAAATGCAGCCCATTGTTGAGTCTTCTATGAAAGGAGACTATGATGCTAATGTTGATGCAAAATGGGCTTTTAGTGTAGAGTGCACATACAATCCCGTTTTCCATGATGCATGCATGTCAATTTCTACAGATTCACATGTGTGGTATTTCGATAGTGGTGCTACAAAGCACATTACCTCACATCGTGAATTGTTCACCTCTCTCGAGTCTATCCCTCATGGGAATTCAGTCACTTGTGCCAACAATGCCTCTTATCCGGTTTAGGGAGTTGGAAAGATTGTGCTTACTGCTGCAAATGGCAGCTCTTTCACACTTGTTGATGCACTTTATGTACCTGGGATCAAGAAGAATCTTTTGTATGTATCTGCACTTGCTAGACTTAGACTTGTAGTCAAATTTGTGGATGCCAAATGTACAGTTCATGATCTCAGTTTTGGTGATGAAATTGTTGCATCTAGGCTTTTGTGTCGTGGGCTATATGAGCTCACTTTGTATGATGACAAGTGTGGACAAAATTTTGCAAATGCATTTGTAGATTCAAGGGCTACTTCAGATGCAAAACTTTGGCATGCACATTTTGGTCATCTGAATTTTACCAGTTTGCTGCGTTTTGAGAAATCTGATATGGTTTTGCCACCTCTTGAAGCACCTGCCAAACATGTTTGTGAAGGCTATATTTTGGGTAAGATGCAGCATTCGAAGTTTCCAAAGGTTGGTTTAGTTAGGGCCACATGCAGGTTGCAACTTGTGCATAGTGATATCAGTTTGTGGGCCCGTGCAAACGCCGTCCTTGGGCAATTACCTTTACTTTGTGACTTTCATTGATGATTACTCCAGGCATGCATGGGTATTTCCACTCAAAGTGAAGTCGGAAGTTTTTATGTGCTTCAAACAATTTCTGGCTATGGCTGAAAATGTCTAAAAATGTACTATGGACACCCTCCGTTCCAATCGAGGGGGGGAGTATATGTCTCATGAATTTAATGCATTTCTAACTAGTTGTGAGATAAAACAACAATGTACAATGCCTTAAACACCACAGCAAAATGGTGTTGCTGAGAGGAAAAACCGGTCATTTACAAAAATGGCACAATGTATGGTCAAATTTCAAGCTTTGCCACATTCTTTTTGGCTTGAGGCCATCATGTGTGCCACTTATGTACTAAACAGGTGTCCTACGAAAGCTTTGCAGTTTATTACTCCATATGAAGCATGGCATGATAGAAAGCCTTCTATTGAGCACATGCGTGTTTTTGACTGTTTGGCATATGCTTTGGTGCCACAAACACAACGCAAAAAATTGGATGATAAGGCTGTCAAATGTATTTTTGTTGGTTATAGTGTTGAAAGCAAAGGTTACAGGTTGTATCATCCGCAAACAAAGTGTATTCTGGTTTCACGGGATGTAGTGTTTGTGGAAGATTCTGTTCAGCCCTTGTTGTCATGTACTAGAGACACTAATGTAAGCTCACAGGACATTTATGACACTTTGTTGCCTCTTTTCAGTGGTGGAAATACGAATGTAAATTCCAATGAGGAAAATGTAAAGCCTATGGGGGTTTCTGAAAAGGTTACAGATCAGCATATTACTGATGCAGATGTACATGATGTACTTGATGAGGAAAGGGCTGAAAATGAGCAGGCTAGAGGTATGCCAAAATGGCTGGTGCATACATTGCACGACAGTAAATTGGATGCACCTTTGTCTAGGGATACTTGTTCAGCCTCTCACCATGCATCTTATGCATCAGATTGTTATGCTTTGGCTATGTCTAGCTTACATGATGTTGAGGAACCTCTGTCTTTTGATGAAGCACAGAATTCAGAAAATTGGATGGCTTCCATGCAATCAAAATATGATGCACTTATAGAAAATGACACATGGACTTTATGTGATTTGCCTCATGCGAAAAGGCCATTGGTACGAAGTGGGTTTACACTTTGAAACACAAGCCGGATTGTGAGATCGATTGCCATAAGGCTCGACTTGTTGCAAAGGGTTATGCACATAAAAAAGGCATAGATTATGAAGAGACTTTTGCTCCCACTTGTCATATGACTATTGTGCGCTTTCTATGTGCATTGGCAACTCATTTTGGTTGGGATGTACATCAATCAGACATTGTTATTGCTTTCTTGAATGGGTGACATATTTGAGGAAGTTTAGTAACTCATCCTTGCGGTTTTGTCAAGAAAGGACAAGAGGACAAAGTGTGCAGATGTAAGAAGGCTTTGTATGGATTGAAGCAATCTCCTTGTGCATGGTATGAGAAAGCTGGCACTCATTTGGTCAAACAAGGCTTTCATAGCAATCCACCAATAGAAAGCACATTGTATGTAAAGCATGAGGGTGATGTACTTCTCATTGTGGTTCTTTATGTAGATGTTTTGTTGATCATTGGACCAAATGAGAGACATATTGTTGAATTCAAGGCTGGTTTGAATGCTACTTTCAAGATGAAAGATTTGGGACTAATGCATCATTACTTGGGTATACAATTTAAGCCATTTGATAGTGGTATTGCCTTGTGTCAGAAAAGTTACATAGAGACATTGCTATGTAAGTTTGGACTTGAGGATTGCAAACCTATTGCCACTCCTATGGAAATAGGTTTGAAGTTGAGTCTACATGATGTTGGCAATCCTACTGATGTCACTCTTTACCAAACTGCTATTGGATGCCTCATTTATGTATGCAACATGAGCCCTAATATTCAGTTTGCATCACAGGTCAGCAGATTTATGCATAGCCCAGGGTCTAAGCATTGGCAGGCTGTCAAGAGGATTTTTTGCTACCTTAGTGACACTTTACATCTTAGCTTGTTTTATCCCCAGGGGGGATCATTGCCGCCAAACTTACATGCTTTTTCGGACTCAGATTGGGCTGGGTTTTTTGACACGCGAGTGTCCACAAGTGGTTTTTGTTTCATGCTTGGCAGTTCATGTATATCATGGTTGAGCAAGAAGCAACCTAATGTGGCGACTTTGAGTTGTGAGGTTGAGTATAGGGCAGTCATCACAGCTACAGTTGAGTGTGTATGGCTCATATGCCTTATGGTTAATTTGGGTGTTGGACAGGACACTACCAACACTATGTACACCGATAGTCAGAGCGCATCAGAGTTGCGAGGAACCAAGTTTTTCATGCTCGCACAAAGAACATTGAGGTGCATTACCACTATGTCAGGGAGAGGCTCTCAGCAGGAGAGATCATCTTGGCTTATGTGCCAACACAGGACAACCTTACAGATATTTTCACAAAGTCTTTGTCTTGTGAGAAGCTCAAAGCTTTCCGCAAAGATTTGGGCTTACTCCCCTTTGTGGACTGATCATGTCCTCAGCGCATGGCACTTCCCTTTACTCATGTGCCAGCTCTCGTTCACCACATCAATCCCAGGGGGGATTTGTTACCATATACATGTGGTAGTGATGTGTGTGAACACACTAGGACTACCGGGGCCTTTTTTTCCTCTTTAGGAGGTTTTTCCCCCCGTGCATTGCACACTAAGTAATACACTCTCTATTGTGTGCCTTGAGCTTCCTTTGTCTTCTCCAAGCTGTGTGAGTTTCTTTGCAACCCTAATTCCAACAAAAAGCTTTGACAAGCTCAAAGAGAAGCTTGTCTGTCAACCAGTCCTCATGCTTCTGGATCTCTCAAAGCCATTTTGAGGTCCAATGTGATGCTTGTGGTGATTGCCTTGCCTTGGAGCAATCTTGCTTCAAGAAGGACATGCCATAGCATATGAGAGCCGAAGGCTCAATACGGATGAACAGGTCTTGGGCATTTATGAGGCAGAGCTTTTAGCTCTTCTACATGCCCTAGACACATGGAAGCACTATTTATTGGGGACTCCATTCATTTTACGAACAGGCCACCAAAGTATCAAGTACTTCATGACGCAAACTAATCTTTTCGAGAAACAAATGAGGTGGGCAAATTTTCTTTCGCAATTTTATTATCATATTGCTCACATTGCTCGTAAGCACAATCAAGTGGCCGATGCACTTTCACAAGGACCAAAAGTCAATGCAGTGTCTATAGCAACTCACAATGATCAATCTTCTATGATAGGTGAGTATGCTCCTAACCCTAACTTTAAAGATGTAATGTCAGCCCTTGCTTTGGGGAAGAAAGAGGAACCATTCACCTTGCAGGATGGTTATCTTCTCCATGGCACTATGCGTTAACCACTCCCTTTGTGAGAAACTCATGTATGAATTCCATGATCATCCCTATGTGGGGCATAGAGGCATTCAACCTACTCTTCGAGGAGTAGAGACGTACTTCTATTGGTTTACCATGAAAGTGGACATAAAAGAGTATGTTTCAATATGTAAGGTATGCCAAAATACTAAGTATGATAGAGGGAAGAAACTTGGATTACTCCAGCCATTTCCAATCCCTAATTCACCATGGGAGAGTATATCCATGGATTTTATCTTTGGATTACCCAAGTCTATCCATGGGAATACGGGAATATGGACAATAGTCGACAGGTTTAGCAAGCAAGCACACTTTATTCTTGTCAAAAAGACTATTAAGGCACACCAAATGGCAACCATCTTCATATCTCAAATTTTCAAACACCATGGATTACCAACATCCATCATGTTAGATAGAGATCTTAGAATGACCAATAATTTTTGGAAAGGTATCTTTGAAAATCTTCACCCACAAACGGATGGCCAAAGTGAGATAGCCAATCTTACAATACTCGAGCTACTAAAGACTTATGTTACAGAAGTAGATCAACACTCACAATGGGAGAAGTACTTACCCCTTGTAGAGTATGCGTACAATAATAATGTCCATACTACTATGGGAAAAGCACCTTTTGAGATCATAGAGGGAAGGCCTAAAAGTCCCTTGCTACTTAAAGTACATGGGAAGATCTTCGTTGTGCTAATGAGTATAGCCGTGACCTACAAGAATCTTTTCAAAAGGTTAAGGAGGCTATATCCATCTCCTCTCAACAAAGGCAAAAAGTTGTTGCTGACAAGCACAGAAGGGCCTTAACGTTCAAAGAAAATTATTGGGTCTTACTTAAGTTTCCCAAGGCTTGATTGAGGCAAACGACGAGCAAAAGTCTTATGGGCCATCAAAAGTATTATGCTAAATTAGCAAAAAGGTACTATGGTCCTTTTCAAATCTTGAAGCCAATCAATGACATGGCTTATCAACTCAAGTTGCCCAACCATTGGCTCATACACAATGCTTTTCATGTGAGCCTACTTAAGCCCTACAAAGGAGAGCCACCAAGAGAACCAATTATTGAAGACCCTCCAAAAATCGAAGACCAAGAAGAGGTGCTACAACCCGAAGCTATCCTTCGGCATGAAGACAAGGTACTACGGCATGGTAAGATTATGCGATGGTATCTTATTAAGTTAAAAAATTATCATTTTGAAGATGCTAGATGGATGCAAGGAATACAACCTTGTGAATGCTTACAATGTTGCACTAGGGTAAGCAAATGTAAATGCTTTCTAAATGAACAATGTTTTTGTCTTATAAGACTAATCCTCTTTTGTGCACAAATTTAAATAGTATACATGCTTAGAATCATGTTTGTGATGACGACGTCAGTCAAACACCAAGTAGAATTTGTCACTCTACTTTGGGAGTATGATATGGACTAAACAGCAGACATGCTTGCGGGAACTACGTCTCCCAAGCACCAAATGGACTAGTCATCCATTCTAGAATGATGTCGCAGGGTGAAAAGGGATCCTCTACTCGCTACAAAAACGTAGACTGATGACTAAAACTTTATCTCTTCTACCTCATAGTCGAGGACGACTATGATTTCAAGAGAGAGGTAATGTCCTAAAATCTAATATCTATCCAACCCAAATGATTTTCTCATATTAAACTAATCATTTATTGTGGGAGAATAAATAGGAACAAGGGTTAGAATATACACATGTGCTTATGGATCTGTTTCAGCATGGGGCCCAAGGTTAAAGGGGTTCAAATGAGAGATGGTATGTTTAAGAGCAATGCTACCTAATGGAGCTTAAAGACCTTAGGGTTAGCTTCATTAAAGACCTGCAAAAGTTACAATTAAAAAGTACTTTGACCTTAGGCAAGCTAGGGCTAACCTTAAGGTGGGAACCCTACTCAAGCATGAGGTGCTTGTCGGCTTGCTAAGTGTTTGTGGGAACCTTGCCCAAATCTTGAGGTGATTTTTATGCTTAAACTGACTAAGGTTCTTGAAGTGTTCAATTCAAAGATAAACTCTCAAGAGGCATAAAAGGTTTCCATGCTTGATTGACTAAGTGCTTGAAGTGTTCAATTCAAACCAAACTTAAGAAGCATAAAAGACACGTGGAAAAATTCTCCACATGTGACACTGATGATGTGCTTGAATCCTATTGGATAGGCTTTAAAGGGGTCCAATGAGAATTTAGATACATAAAGATAAATAATTAAGTTCTTTCTCTCAAAGAGGAAAAAGAGGACACATGTCCCAAATGATATAATTAAATATTACTCGAGAGAGAGAGAGAGGTGGACCAAGCATGAGAGGGGGGTATACTCCCCCCCCCCCACACACACACACACACACACATTTTCTCATTGTGTGGAGTGCAAAGTGCAAGAGCTCCGTCTCCTTCTCCAAGCTTGTTGAGAAGTGGAGAGCCTACACCAACACTCTTGGCTATGGAATGAAATTCCAACCAAGAGCCATGCTTCAATGCTTAAGCTTGCCATCTTCTTCATCTTCATTACTATGCTAAGCAATCAGAGTGATGATAAGTAAGGAACTATTTCTTTCTCCTATGGATGATTCTTCTTCCTCTTCCCTACCCTCATTCGCCACTAGCTCTCTCCAACTTCAAAGGTGTTTGAGGCCTTGGGACTGAGGCTTGGGATAGTTTATGTTTTTTGCAAATTTTATGTTATTCTCATGATGCATGAAGCTTTTCATCTTCATAGAATCACCAAGGTCACAAGGAACACAAAGATTGTATTGTAACAAGTCTCTCTTGATGGGAGAATCTATAATACAAACGCCTTTTGGAGGGGGATTGGCTCCAAGTAAATCCGGTCCTCAACTATTGTCATGTTCTCTAATACTCTCTCTCTAGCAAAAGTATTGTTCGTGCCAAGTTTATTAAGTACTATGTTTATGAGTCTACCATCAATTAAGTTCACCCCCTATGTTCTCAAAGTAATCTCACAAAAATGTTCACTCTAATTCTCTTAATTTCGCTATTCTCAAAGTTCATATGTCATAAAATCTAATATCTAACCAACCCAAATGATTTTCTCATATTAAACTAATCATTTAATGTGGGAGAATAAATGGGAACAAGGGTTAAGATATAGGCATGTGCTTATAGATCTATCTCAACACGGGGCCAATGGTAAAGGGGCCCAAATGAGAGATGGTCTATCAAAGAGCAAGGCTAACCAATGGAGCATAAGACCTTAGGGTTAGCTTCATTGAAGACCTCCAATAAGTAGTGTAAAAGTCCTTTGACCTTAGGTAAGCTAGGGCTGAGCTTGAGGTGGGAACCCGGCCCAAGCTTAAGGTGCTTGAGATGCTTAAGGTGTCTGATGACTGAGATGACTAAGATGCTTGAGGTGCTTGTCATGCTTCATATGCTAGGGCTGCACTTGAGGTGAGAACCCAGCCCAAGCTTGAGGGGCTTAAGGGCCAAGCTTGTGGTGAGAACTAGGCCCAAGGTTGAATGGCTTGAGGTGTGCAAAAGTCAATACCAATCCCTACAAGGAGGGGCCAAGCCATACAAGAGGGGGGATGAGAGATAACACACACACACACACACACACACTCACACAAGGCATGCTTGGTACAAAGAAAGCAAAAGGGACACTTGTCATGTTACTCCTCATGTTGCCCTCATGGTGTGCCTGAAGCCTATTGGTCGGCCATCCAAGGGGTCCAATGATAAATTAGAAGATTTAGTTAATTGTCTTTGCATTTATCAAGTCCTCTCTCTCAAAGAGGAAATGGAGACACTTGTCCCAAGGCTACCCTTGTTACTTGATTTACCTCCTGCTTGTGATTGGCTAGGCCTGGAGGGTCCAATGAGCTTCAAGCATGAGCTACAAGGGGGGGTCGACCAAGGAAGAAAGGGGATTGCTTAGGGGGTATACTCTCCCAGACACACTCACACACACTCTCATTGTGTGAAGCGCAAAGTGCAAGAGCTGCCTCTCCTTCTTCAAGAAAGTAAAGAGGTTGAGAGCCTACACCAACACTCTTCGCTATGGAGTGCAAATCCAACCAAGATCCATGCTTCAATGCTTAAGCTTGCCATCTTCTCCATCTTCATTACTATGCTATTATGTATGCTAGCAAGAAGAGTGATGATAAGTGAGGAACTAATTCTTTCTCCTATGAAATGTTTCTTCTTCCTCTTCCGTACCCTCATTCCCTGCTAGCTAGTGTTTGAGGTCTTGGGATTGAGGCTTGGGATAGTTAATGCTTTCCTCAAAGTTTATGTTATGCTCGTGATGCATGAAGCTTTCCATCTTCATTGCATCACCTAGGTCACAAGGAACACAAAGATTGTATTGTAACAAGTCTCTCTTGATGGGAGAAATCATAGTACAAATGCCTATTGGACAGGGGAGCGGCTCCACATAAATCCGGTCCTTAACTGTTGTCATGCTCTCTAAATTCTCTCTCTTGCAAAAATATTGTTCATGCCAAGTTAACTAAATGCTATGTTTATGTTGCTACCATCAATTATGTTCACCCGCTATGCTCACAAAGTAATTTCACAAAAGTACTTTCTCTAATTTACACTACTCTCAAGTTAATAGGCCAATTCCATTATATTGGTATCAGAGTATTTGGTTTCTCTTTTCTTGCTTAAGAAGAGAGGTCCTTAAGGAGCCTATAAATGGTTGATGTTGTTAATTATATTAGGGTGAGTGGAACTCGGATCTATTATCAGTTTTGTTGAGCCCACTATGTGGGCTATGGTGCACACCTCGGGAGCTTTGGACTTAATAATGGAGTATTTTTAGACTTGCCTATGGCTTTACCATTATTGAGCCATAAGAAGTCCGAAAGGAGCTAGCCCTCGGCAACCCTGCTAGGTTAGACCCACTCCACTACTCTCTATAATTAACCACTTTGAGCCGTGGGTGTAGATACTTAAGAGCCAATTCTCAAAGGCTAAGAGGAGTGGCAACTAAGGTTTTGAATTGCCAAAGCATACACTAAGTACGTACACAAATTTTGTTAACTATTGGGGTTCCTTTGTTGCATAGCTCCAATGACCAATAGAATTATTAATCCAAAGGGATGAGCTACCCGGCTAGGGTATGGAAACACTCACACGATTAGTGAGCTCATCATGGCAACACGAATGGTGACTCTACGAGGTGAGTTTCTTGTCCTATGGAGGAGCTAAGCCACAATGGTTGGCCATCTCCACATCCATTTCCCTTCACCTCCAATCAATCCAATCACACACACTAATGATTGCAAGACGCACACAACACTAATCCTATCATGCAACACACTAATCGTAAGCACACACACATAGATCTATCGAGCACCACACTCCAATCAAACCTACATGCACACACAAGCAAAAGAGGGCAATCACAAGATTAGAGAGGGATTTACCACTAATTAGTTAAGATCTAGCTAATTAAGCATCATAGGCAATCACAAGAAGCATGAGAGAGGCATAGTGAAAGAGAATTAAGCATTGATCAGTGTTAACCAAGTCACATGTGCAAGGAGAAGCTCAAGGACTCCATAGCTGCACACCTCAAGAGCTCTCACCAAAGAGTGCTCTCAACAAATGAGCTTGAGAACCCTAATTTCTTTTACACACTGCCTTATATACCTAGAGTAAAAATACGCAATGTTCGGGCGCCCAAGGCTTTTAAGGCTCCACCACTTACTAAATCTGCTACCTAGGCACACTAATTGACCTTTTCTTTATAGCTTGGAACTCCCATTGAGCCCGGAACACATTAAAATATTACAATGGCTTGAAATAAATCAGGAAATTATAATACATGACCATTTTGGCAAAATGTGAAAAATGTGTAACTCCAATCTTTACTGATTCTTCCTGTTGATCTTCGATGTGCATCCGTAAGGCTTGGACCTTTAGCAGCTTCTGTTAACTGACGTTGACTGAGTTAACATTTTCCCCTTCCGATTTTAGTGCCCGTCCTTAGACACTGTTGAAAAGTGTCCGTGGAGGCTATGGAAGGTTTTTGATTGGTTGTTGATGAGCCGATCGTCTTCATATGTCATTGAATTTATTTATGAGGTTCAATTTACTGCAGCATCTTCATTGGTCGAAATATGTCTATTGTGAGAGATGATGTTTCATTTGTCTCTTGTAATAGCATAATGATGAGGCTGCTGTTTATTTATGAAAAGTATGTACAAGGGAAGTAGAATGATGACGTTCTAAATTAGGGTCCAATTCGTGGATGACCAAAGGGAAAAAACCCAGTGGGAAAAAAGTGCATTTGGGATACGTGTATTATTGGGGTACTTATTAGCATGGGAAATATTAATAAAGTACTCAAGGGATTATTTGCTGATAGATATGAAATTGAAAAGGTAGCAAATATGAGAGGGTAGCATGATGGAACATTGGTTTGCGTGTTGTAGTCCACTCAAGGTGCATAGATGGAAGCAAAAAATAGTGTCTAATGCATATGTCCAATGGTGGGACATCCTATATATGCATACAAAAAAATGGATAGAAAACATATGCTGTGCAAGAAAGATTTTGAGGGGTTCTTCAGAAAGATTGTGTAGCTATAAAAGCATATGACATGGATTTGCAAGCTGGCACCCCTTTAAGAATGGTTTTCATTGACGAGGATATGTGCTCCCATCTTACTGTGCACTGTGCGTGAGTGTTGGACTCTACGACACTCCACCAACTGTAAGTTAATAGACTTTGACTCTTATGCACATCTCACCCAACATGAGCGACACGACTTAGATATGCTCAACTCTTTCAGCTTGAGCATAAGCCTAATAACTACGAATCTTAGCACATAGTTTAATGTGACTTGAAGCTTTGGGACTAATGCTTTGCTCATTTTATGGCTCAACAGCCCCCAACTCTGACTATGCCAAAGAGTGTTTTTTGCACCCCGGCAACTTGGATTTTTTCATTCTTGTGCTTACTAACATTTCTTTAGGTAAAAGTAAGCTTGAATCCTCAAAAAGAGGATTAGTGAAGGACCAAGTTGGCATTGAAGGTTTCTTTTTCCATACATGTTTTATCATCTTTGAATCCAAAGTTTTGTTGGTTGGGTTGTCCTTCTTTAACTGTGAAGACTCCATCATTTGTCTGATTCTCCAATTGGGCCTGTTGATAGGAGTCTTTTATTTTGTTGTAGGCCTCTGTTGGCTGTTGGCATTTAGCTTTTTACTAGGAGCATTGGAAGACTTAGGAATCCAAATCTCTTGATGACCTTTGTATCTCTTTTGTTGACTTTGCCTTGTTCTAGGTCTTGTTGAGTTCTTAATATCTTCATGCAGGTCTGATGTAGTTGCAGTTGGCTTGTGGTTGACTGGTATCCAAATCCTTGTATAACCTATGTAGAATCCTTGTCCAAGAGAAAAAATCTTTGAGATCTATCTCTGTTCTGTATCCTCTTGAGAGTTATGGTTGACTTTAGCATCTTTCAATGTTTTTCTGTTGTATACCTGCTTCTTAGGTATCCTAGGATATTGTCGAGGTTGATACCTAGTGGGTCTTCTTTCTTGAGAGGGTCTTGTTGTTACTTCATATGCTCGAACATGCGGTTTTGGTACCCATATCTGTTTGCTACCTCCATAGTACTCCTGTTCCTTTAAGCTCCACTGTGATGCTATCCATCCCATGTGTTTGTCTTTCTATGTTGATTTCCCGTCTTTAACCCAAATTGGATCATTGACTTTGACTAAACTGCTCGGAACAAACACTTGCTTGACTTTCCTTTTCTTTCTTGAGTACTTTGGCTGATATACCTTTGATTTTTTGGGTGTCTCCTTAGAGGTTTTCGTTGGGTCAGCAATTGACTTGAAATTTTGAAAGTCTGACTTGCTAGAAGTATCTGATCCATGAGGGTTCTTTGATGTAGAGGCATATATTGTCACACGCTCGTGCTAATCAGTGGAAGTTCCACTTTCGCTTTACCTTTGTCTACAAGATTTGTCTTCGATTCTTGTGACTTTTGCAACTCTGAATCTAGCATTAACATTACTTGTAAGTGTTGTTGTGTTGGCTACCTCTTGGAGAAGAGACTATTAGCATTATATCTTCTTTGTAAGCTCTGTGTTGGTCTAACCACTGATGACATCTGCAAGCATTTCCTTTGAAGGCTTCACCTGAAACTTCACCTGCTCTTTATGATTTTGGATGCTAAGGGTAGCAACCATTTCTTCTTGACTTGTAGCCTTATCCATGATTTCTCTATTATCTAGCTTGCCCTAAGTAATCTCTAGAATAGTCTATATGTTGTCTGCAACTTATCCAGTCGAGCATTGCATCTGACACTTGCTCCTTTTGTACTGCTGAGAACTATAGCTATTCTCATTGTTGGCTCTATTGAAGATCTCTGTCCTTCTTTTGTCATGGTGTCATCTTGATCTAAATGTGTCTTTATGGAAGATGGCCTAAGACTTTGTTTTCCAATCTGACTTTCATCAGTTGATTTAGCTGTCAATGAGTGATTGATCTTTGGACTTCCTATTGCTTCCTAGTTATCTGCAACCCCATTCTTCTTAGCTTTTGGATTTGGTGGAATTCTTTGCTCAATAGCTATCGTGGTTGCTCTTTGCTTTGTTTGATCTGAACTTTCTATTGCCTAATTTTTTTTAAGCTCTTCTGAAGTTCTGTTCAATGAAGATGAATCATCTTCAATAAGATCTGCTTGGATATCAATCTCCATTTTAACTATGCTTGAGGACTTTGTGATGTCGTCCGTGGGTGACCAGTCTTGGTCTTCATTCTTGGTTGTCTGTGATGACTCCATCATGTTTGCATTCTGTATCTCTAACATCTTCTGGGTCATTGACATTCCCATTATGATGTTGTCTGGCATATCTTTTGTTGTGATCACGTGGAATTGATCTATGATGATTTGTGAACTTACTTCAATGGTGGTGGAGATGATTTCCCAGCATTCTGCCTCCAGATATGCTCACAAATTGAGAATCATCTTCGAGCTATGGTTGGCCACATCTTTTCCAAGTGCAAAAAGACATGAGGTTCTTGTCTAGCTAAAAATCTAGCTTTACTTCTCTTGACAGCTTTTCTTCATTTTCACCAACAATGTTGGACTTGATTGTCTCAAGAGTGGTTGTGTCCTTTGGTGGAGATTTATCTGTATTTTCTTTGCTTTGACCACCTGCTTCAATCGATGTTGGCTCCATTGGCTGTAATATTACACTTTATGTCTGCAACTGATGAATTGACTACTGGCATCTGAGTAACCTTTGATCTTAGAAGATCCATTGTACTTTCTGGCAGAATCTGTCTCTTCGGAGGAAATTTTAGTGGTGACCTTTGTGTAGCCTTTTGAACTTTAGCTTTCATTGACTTTGACTTTTCTTTCACCTATTCTGGCAACTTGAGGCTTTGGATCATCTTCAGATAGTATTTGACTTCAGTCAGACCATCCATATGGGTTTGTACAAGGTCATGATCTTGATGATATTCATTACCATGTGCATCTTGATATACATATGTGAGCTTGGTCACATGCAATTGTTTGAACACTATTGGATTTGTTGGATTTTGACTGTGACTTGTGGAGATCAGTTGAAACTTTTGTCCCTGATGATCTTCACATAAGCATTTGTCTGCAGATTTTGATGGAATCTGGGTCAATTGGAAACTTCCAACAACCATATGATCTTTCAATGGTTTTTGCTTTGAATAGGTCCGTTGGCTAGAAGCTCTAGGGCTTCTAACTGGTGTAGCATTTCCTGGTACATAAGCTAAGCTTGATGGATTTACAGCTCCCCCCTTCCTAGGGTGATCACTATAGCTTGCTTCATTGTAAGAGTTCAAAATGATTTGGCTCTAATTTAGCCTCACCTTCTGGGATTGTGAAGATACACTTTGGGTAGCACTGTTGACATTTGGCTTCTGTAAACTTTCTGCATAGTTTCCTATGTATCTCCATGAAACATGACAAATTATTCCCCAAGTCAAGCAGTAGATAGCATTATCTTTGCTCTGATATTGTCTATCCCATGGGTCTCCTATGATATGAGCTTTTGTGGTTTCAGGACGACCCAAGGCATCATAGATGCTAGACTCTCGTCTATATCTATGACTATTTTAGTCAAAGTATATGCTCGTTGGGTTACAACATCGAAGCTTGATTTCCAATGGAGGAGAGTTTGGCTCTGAACAGATTTTTGGGTTCACTCGGGTAATATTCTTCAGCTCTAGAGAGGATGGGCTATAATAGATTCTTTCCTCTGAAATGAACCATCCTTTTTTATCTATCACTGGACGCACTTCTATGAGCTAGTATGTGGGACGTTCAAACATTGGTTGGTCCTTTTTGTATAGTTTCCCTTTGTGGTCTACATAGTGAGCATATGAATTATGTGTACCATACAATGCTAACATATTTCTGTTTGATGTGTCCCTTAGACTCGTGAATGATTTGCCTCTTGTGGCAGTGGATGCAGAATCATTTGCAAACCTAACAGTCTTTTCAACAATTGGTGATATTTGGACACCTTGACCAAATTCATGCAAGAATTTGTTGTTCAAAGAATCAATTTTAAGCTTTTCACGTGTCTATGCATCTTTATGCTGATTTTGAACTTGCAGTGTTTTTACTGGTGCTTCTAATAGTAATGCAGAATCATATGGTTGCATTAAACGTGACAAATTAAATGCACTTACATCGAGATTCGCATTTCCAATTTGCTTTGTACCTTGCTTGGCAGTTGATGTGTCCTTGTTGTCTAGATTTCTTGGACAATCTTCAGAAAAATGTCTACCTTTTCGTCCACAATCTAAGTAATATGCCATGACTGGTGGTATTTCATTTGGTTTTGTCATGTCAAGATCGTGAAGAGGAGCTCTTGTTTCTGTGCTAACCAAGTTGTCGATGTTTTCTTTTAAAACACTGAGCATCAAGCTGTAGATTGCTCCATCTTTCCTTTGTACTATCTTTGGCTTTTTTCTCCAATTAGACTGGCTTCTATTGGTTGATTTGTTGGATCTTTCATTTCTGATTCTCGACTATAGATCTCACCACTGTAATCCATGTACAATGACCCTGATTGCATATGCACCAACTATATGTTTTGTTGGCTTGTGTAGATTTTTGGATAAACACTATGGTTGACCTTTTGAACTTCTATCTGCACTTCATCTTTAAGCTTGCAATACCTGGTTCCACTGAAGTCTGTGAACATTTGAGAGTTTTTTAAATCAAGATTTACTCTGACCAATAGGATCTTGGCTCCTATGCTGCTTTTGCTGCTCATTAAGTATCTAAGGCCTTCTGAATCTGCATATGAGACTTTATCTCCATTGTAGCCATATAGCTATAAAATCTGCTCTGTTGCAGTTGTGCATGTGTTGCCACTGCTAATAGCTTGCTCTGATGTACTTGAACTCTCAGCTAGATTTGAGTCCATGTCGGCTGGTTCTGTAAAAACTATCTCCTAGCAGATTTTGGTGTTGATTAACAGAATTTTTGCTACCCGTACTAGCCTAATCTACAATCCACCGTGATTTGTGCATGTTCGTGGAAGCTCAATTTGCAATGCAATTATTGCACTAGCCCGTTTTTGGTTTGCACAATGACTTCTAGTCCCTAGTGTTCTTTATCTGAACTGTGCGAACACTGTCCAGAACTCTGCTAGAAATGTGATGACCTCAGCTCGAATGATCACCAAAATTGTTTTCGCACTTCTCGGTTTTTTTTTCCTGGTGATTTTCTGTTGTTTCTGGCTTTTCCGCAATTTGCTCGGCCCATTTCTTTCCTGGCTGCTCTTCTCGACTTCAGCTCGCTTTGGGGTGCTCTTCACCGGCCTTGCTTTTTGGCTTTTGATTTTTGTTTGTTTATTCGTTCCCCTTTTCTTTTTTCTTTTTCGACTCTTCTCATTTTAATTGTATTATTTTTTGTAAAACTTTGAAAATTTTAATTTTTTTGGTAATTTTATGATTTTTAATGATTTTTTGGGAAACTTTTAATTTTTAAAGAATTTTTTGGGTGATTTTGTGAATTTTTTGTGAATTTTGTTATTTTCATGGCATTTTTGAAGGTTTTATGAAATTTTAATGATTTACTGTGCCTTTCGACCACTTTTTGACTTTTTATGGATTTATTTTGAGTTTTTATGAATTTTTTACTTTTTTTAATTTATTTGTGAGTTTTTTTAATAAATTTTTAATGAGGTTTTTATTTTTTTGTGAATTCTAATGAGTTTTTCTATTTTTTGTGATTTTCTAAACCTTTTTTATTAATGCATTTTTATTTTTATTTTTTATGTGTTTTATTTTTTTAATGACTATCTTTTTTTTTATTTTTTATTTTTTATTTTTTTTAAAATTGTAATTAAATAATGGAAAATAAATAAATAAAAGAAGAAAAAACTTACTACCTGCTTACCTGGCAGCGCGTGTGGGGTTACAGGGCTGACGGAGTTGATTTCGGGTGCCATCGTTGATGGCGCGCGGCATGCAGAGAGAAAGGATGGGTCATGGCACGGCAGAGCCTACGAACGTGACGGCGGAGCAGAAGGCGGGAACCAGCACGCAGTGCTGACGTGAAGCAGTATGAGAGAGAGAATGATTATGTGGCATTGACGCTGAGCCAGAGTGCCAGAAAAAGACAAGGAGATAGTGGTCGTCCACGCAGAAGAGAGAGCGTGAGAGAGAGAGAGAGAGAGAGAGAGAGAGAGAGAGAGAGAGAGAGAGAGAGAGAGAGAGAGAGAGAGAGAGAGAGAGAAAGAGAGCAGGGGAGTTATAGCGAGAGTGAGGGAAAAAGAGAGAACATTAATTATCGCGATTTTAGAGAAAGAGTGAGGGCAAGAGAGATAGGGATAATGAGCGTTAGTGGAGTAAGGAGGAGAGAGAGTAAGAGAAGAGAGAGAGGGAGTGTAGGCAGGATGTTCACGCGCAAGAAAGCACGCGAGCGTCGACAGCGGAAGAAGAAGGTAAAAGAAGATTATTTTAACGTCATAGGAAACTATCCCAAGAGACTGTAAAGATCTATCCGACGAAGAAAGTTCAAGCGCCGAAAGGCATGCTTGGGAACCGGAAAAACCCCAATTTATTCCGACAAATAGCCAAAACGATAAAAATCACCCGAAAATCCAAAAAATCGCGAGAAAAATCCAAAAAAATTCTAGAAATCTTAGAAAATCATTGCCAATCACAATTGAACCCTTTCGACACGCAAAAGCACACCAAAAATAGCAGTTTTTATCGAAAATACCAAAATGGACAAAATCATCAACCCGACCTCCGAAAATAGTAGAACGCTCAAAATTTGACAAACGAAAGCCCAAATGCACTCGAAATCAAGCCGTAAACACACATTCAAAACAGCTCATAAAGATCGCAAGATATCAAATTTTTAATGGAATTAAACAAAAATTTGCCAAAACATTACAAAAATTATCCGAAAAATATCCTCTTTTTCAAAAAAAAATCTCCACACAGAGGAGATTAGTGCAGCCAAATAAAATCACAAAAAGCACATGAATTCAATTGCCAAATAATTTGATCAATAAAATCCAAACTAGGAAATTACATCAGTAAACCTAGTCAAAATTTGACGCATTTGGAGTGTGTAAATCCTTGTTTTGAGCTTAAAAACGTAGCAATTAACCATTACACACATCAAATATGCAACTAAAAATTGAATTAATCATGTATATTAAGTACTTTTTACATTAATCAAATATGCGCTAATAATTGACAGTTTTTACCAATCTTTAGGTGTGCACACAAAAGGGTTAAATTAACCTTGTCAAAATTGCAATGTGATTTCACAAATCTCTAGTTGGGCATGAACACAACACAAATCAATTATCACATTTGAGAAATCATTAAGCACACATTGAATTTCAGGTGCACAATCAAGGGCAAAATAGTGCACACACCTAAAATTAGGCATACCCACACTCAATTAGAATGCACACACACTTGATTTTAGTGCACACACACTTGCAATTGACCATTCAAGCATGTAATTAGATCAATTAGGCACACAAATAGCAACGCACATTCACCAATTAGCAATTGAAACTTGTCAATTTCATACGCCACCAAATCTGGAAAATTTAGGCATTACGACAGCATGAAAACAAACAATTCAAAAATTTCATAGCACCACAGCATCAACATTGCATTGATATTACATTGCATCGCATCATGGTGGAATCTCTACACAATTCTACACATGTTTAGATTCTAAGGAGGTTGAGAATACCACTTTAATTACTTTTAAAAGATTGATTGAACGGTTGAAAGCTCCAATCCTTGGTAGCAAATTAGTGTGTAAGTTAGCAAAATTAGTCAAATTAGCAAGGGGTTAGTGTGAAATTAGAGTGTGTAAACACAAAATTGACAAGATAGGTGACAAATTAGGGAATAATGAACACATTGCTTCATGCACACACATCCAAAATCCACAAAAACTTAAACACACAAGTGAAATTAGTGAGCAAACACATCTGATTATGCCACAATTACACTAGCGTACGCCATCGTCCCCAACAACGGTGCCAAATGTTGGGGGTTCCATCGTTGCATAGCTCCAATGACCAACATAATTATCAATCCGGAGGGATGAGCTAGCCGGCTAGGGCATGGAAACACTCACACAATTAGTGAGCTAATCATGGCAACACGAATGGTGACTCTACGAGGTGAGCTTCTTGGCCTATGGAGGAGCTAAGCCACAATGGTTGGCAATCTCCACATCCACTTCCCTTCACGTCCAATCAATCCAATCACACACACTAACAATTGCAAGACGCACACAACACTAATCCTATCATGCAACACACTAATCACAAGCACACACACAGAGATCTATCGAGCACCACACTCCAATCAAACCTACATGCACACACAAGCAAAAGAAGGCAATCACACAAGATTAGAGAGAGACTAACCATTAATTAGTTAAGATCTAGCTAATCTAAGCATCATAGGCAATCACAAGAAGCATGAGAGAGGCATAGTGAAAGAGAATTAAGCATTGATTAGTGTTAACCAAATCACATTAGCAAGAAGAAGCTCAAGGACTCCATAACTACACACCTCAAGAGCTCTCACCAAAGAGTGCTCTCAACAAATGAGCTTGAGGACCCTAATTTCTTTTACTCACTGCCTTATATACCTATGGTAAAAATATGCAATGTCCGACCGAGAGCCCAAGGCCTTTAGGGCTCCACCACTTACTGAATCTGCTACCTAGGCACACTAACTGACCTGTTCTTTATAGCTTGGAACTCCCATTGAGCCCGTAACACATTAAATATTACAATGGCTTGAAATAAATCGGGAATTTACAATACATGGCCATTTTGGAAAAATATGGAAAATGTGTAACTCCAATCTTTACTGCTTCTTCTTGTTGATCTTTGATGTGCATCCGTAAGGCTCAAACCTTTAGCATCTTCTGTTAACTGACGTTGACACAGTTAACATTCGCCCCTTCCGATTTTAGTGCCCGTCCTCGGGCACTGTTGAAAAGTGTCCAAGAGGAGAGAGCGCTTAGGAGGCCTCTTGAAGAGACCCCCAAAAGAAGACTCTCTCCCATACAAGAGGAGGAATCCAAAGATCAAGAAAGCAATGAAACTTTAAGTTCCTCTGAAGATGTGGCTCCACGAAGGCTGCGATCTAAACGATCGCTAACTCCTCCCAAAAAGAGGAAAATATCAACACACGGTCCTTCTCCTCGTGACTGCAAAAGGCAAGAGAGGAAACAAAGGAAGAAAAGGACAAGAAATAGGTCACCATCTTCTCCTTCTTCTTCACCTTCCTCCTCTTCCAACAAAAGCTATGGCTATTCTCCTAGAGAATACAGGAGGGGAGGACATCGCAAATCATACCCTACATGGCAAAGGTCACAAAAGCTAAAGAAGTTCAAGGAGGGAGGAAAGAGTATCTCTTTTCTCACCTATGATGGCACCTTTGGTGCTACCAACAAAGTGTTGGCCTTCATCCAGCAATTTGATACAGCCTTTGGAGACGAGGGCTTCACAGAGTCCTCCAAGCTACACCATGAAGCTATGCACTTCCAAAAGTCAGCTCGTCAATGGTGGGCTAGCCTTCGTGGCAACGGCAAAGCCCCAAAGACATGAAGAACTCTAGGAGTTTCCATCATGAAGCAATTCCTTGCCAGCGATGCAAAGGACAAAGTGCTTACCGAATGTGCAGCTTGAAGCTTCTCTCTCATGAGTCTATCCACAAGTATGTAGATAAGTTTTGGGATTTACATCTCAAGGCTACTGTCTTTCAAAAGATAGACTTTGCCGAGCAAAAGCGAAAGTTATGTACAGGATTACCTGAAGAGATGGCCGAATACATCAACTCTCAACAGCTTGGTTCTATCACCGAAGTAATCTATCACACCATGGTTTCTTCACGCATCAATTTCCATCAAGGGGCTGGATGGAATGTCAAGCCCATGGAAAACAAAGGCAAAAATGATGCAAAGGAAAAAACCAATGCTCAAAATTCTTCCCAAGGAACTTTCAGCAACAACAACAACAATTGGTTCAAGGAAAAGGGAGTTTACAAAGGCAAAAACAAACTCTCTCCCGAAGAGCTTGAAGCTTTTCGCAAGGACCGTAAGTGTTTCAAGTGTGGGAAGCAAGGACATGGTTATCGTTCTTGCCCAAAAAAGAATGCTCGCAATGAGACTCCAAGGGCTTCCACCATCGAAGCTCCAAAAGAGGATGTTCATTGCAAAGGATCACCACTTTCCTATGCTTGGGGAAAGGTAACAGAGTATGATACCTTCATCTTGTTTGACCCTGGCTCTACTCACAACTTCATATCAATGGAGTTGGCCACCAAATTGGGCATTCAAGCTTTTGAGATGGGAGATATTGTAATGGCTGCTGACCCAACTTTCAAGGGACAGCAAGCCTCCGTTACTCCCTTGATTGGGAAGTTGAGGCTTCATGTCCAAAGCTATGTCGACAAAGAAGACTTTTTTATCTCCATGAGGATGTTATCCTAGGGGCGCCATGGTGCCATGGTTTGATCGCATGGCTGCCAATATGAAGTTCCCTGAAAGGAGAATCTAGTTCACCTATAGGGGAGAGAACATGTATATAGATTCTAGTGAGCGTGATCACAGTATTCCACTTGTAAATCCTCCTGCTTTTGATAAATCAATGAATAACTCGGTTTCTGCGTACATGATTTATGTCAAAGAGTCTCTAAAAGATCCTAGTGTTTTATCAAATGTAAATGGTAGGATCAAGAAGAGTTAGAATTTTCTAATTTTCTAAAAGGATTCCAAGGTGTGTTCATCAATGATATCCCTATGGACTTACCTCCAAAATGACGGGATGATGACCATCGCATTGAGCTCCTTCCAGGAAGCTCACCGCCTAACAAGCCTCCTTATCGAGTTTCACAATCTCAACAAGAGGTGATCATGAGGCAAGTACATGGATTGGTAGACAAAGGGATGGTGAGGCCTAGTTCCTCTCCCTTTTGTTCTCCAGTCCTTTAGTACAAAAGAAAGATGGTACATACCGTATGTGTGTGGACTATCAAGCACTAAACCATATCACTATCAAAAAAAAATTTCCCGTGCCTCGGGTAGAAGATCTGTTTGATAAGCTACAAGGCTTTACCTAATTCAGTAGGATTGGCCTTAAAAGGTGCTATCATCAAATAAGGATAGTGGATGAAAATATCCTAAAGACCGGTTTCGCACAACATTTGGTCTTTATGAATATCTAGTCATGCCTTTTGGCTTGACTAATGCACTAGCTACGTTCAACCGTCTAATGGATAAAATTTTTAGACCTTATCGCAAATTCAGTGGAGTGTTCTTTAATGATATCATCATCTACTCCAAGTCTTTGGAGGAACATAAGAAACATCTCCAAGTGATTTTTCAAGCATTGAGGGAGAACAAGCTTTTTTTCAACCAAAAGAAAAGTGAAATTTTCCTTCAAGAGATTCAATACCTAGGTCATATTATCTCTCAAGATGGTATCCGTATGGATCCATTAACACTAGAGGTAATAAAAGCATGGCCTAATCCAAGGAATCTACATGAGCTAAGAAGCTTTGTTGGTATGTGCGCATAGTATAGACGTTTCATAGCAAAATTCTCTCAAATAGCAGGACCACTACGTGACTTAACTAAGAAGAATGTTAAGTATGTATGGACTGCTAAGGAGCAAAATGCTTTTGATATAAGCTCAAAGAAAAGCTTACCTCCCAACCAGTCCTCGTGCTTCCAAATCTCTCAAAGCCATTTGAGGTCCAATGTGATGCTTGTGGTGATTGCCTTCGAGTAGTTTTGCTTCAAGAAGGGCATGCCATAGCATATGAGAGCCGAAGGCTCAATACCGATAAACGAGTCTTGAGAATTTATGAGAAAGAGATTTTAGTTGTTCTACATGCCCTAGACACATGAAAGCATTATTTATTGGGGACTCCATTTATTCTACGAACCGACCACCAAAGTCTCAAGTATTTCATGACGCAAACCAAGCTTTTTGATAAACAAATGAGGTGGGAAATTTTTCTTTCGCAATTTAATTTCCATATTGCTCACATTGCTGGTAAGCAGAATCAAGTGGCCGGTGCACTTTCACGACGACCAAAAGTTAATGCGGTGTCTATAGCTACTCACAATGATCTAACCTCTATGATAGATGAGTATACTACTGACCCTAACTTTAGAGACACAATGTCAGCCCTTGCTTTGGGGAAGAAAGAGGAACCATTCACCTTGCAGGATGTTTATCTTTTCCACGGCAATAGGCTATGCGTTACCCATTTCCTTCATGAGAAAGTTATGTATGAATCCCATGCTCCTCTCTATGCGGGGCATAGAAGTATTCAACCTACTCTTCGAGGAGTAGAGATGTATTTCTATTGGCCTACCATAAAAGTGGAGATACAAGAGTATCTTTCAAAATGTGTAGTATGCCAAAAGACCAAGTATGATAGAGGGAAGCAACCTGGTTACTCCAGCCATTGCCTATCCCAAATTCACCATGGGAGAATATATCCATGGATTTCATCTTTGGATTGCCCAAGTCTATCCATGGGAATACAAGAATATGGACAATAGTCGACAGGTTTAGCAAGCAAGCACACTTTATTCCTCTCAAAAAGACTATTAAGGCACACCAAATGGCAACTCTCTTCATATCTCAAATTTTCAAACACCATGGATTACCAACATCCATCGTATCAGATAGAGATCCTAGAATGAACAGTAATTTCTGGAAAGGTCTCTTTGAAAATCTAGGAACAAGATTGAATTTGGCCAAACACAAAAGGGCCTTAACGTTCAAAGAAAATGATTGGGTTTTACTTAAGTTTCCTAAGGCTCGATTGAGGCAAACGATGGGCAAAAGTCCTACGGGCCATCAAAAGTATCATGCTAAGTTAGCAAAAAGATACTATGGTCCTTTTCAAATCTTGAAGCCCATCAATGAGACGGCTTACCAACTCAAGTTGCGCAACCATTGGCTCATACACAATGCTTTTCATGTGAGCCTACTTAAGCCCTACAAAGAAGAGCCACCAAGTGAACAAATTATTGAAGACCCTCCTAAATTTGAAGACCAAGAAGAGGTGCTACAACCAGAAGCTATCCTTCCGCATGAAGACAAGGTACTACAACATGGTAAGATTACCAATGATATCTTATTAAGTTCAAAAATTATCCTTTTGAAGATGCTAGATGGATGCAAGGAATACATCTTAAGGATAGCATGAACCTTGAAAATGCTTACAATGCTACATTAGAGTAAGAAAATGTACAAATTTCTTTTAAATGACCCATGTTTTTGTCTTATAAAACTAGTTCTCTTTTTAATTGTACACAAATTTAAATAATATGCATGCTTAGAATCATGTTTGTGATGACGACGTCTCTCAAACACCAAGTAGAATTTGTCACTCTACTTTGGGAGAATGAAATGGACTAAGGAGCAAACATTCTTGCGGCAGCTATGTCTCCCAAGCACCAAATGGATTAGTCATCCATCTTGGAAGATGTCGTAGGGTAAAAAGGGTTCTCTACCTGCTAAGTAAGATTGACTAATGACTAAGGATTTATTTCTTCTAGCACTATGATTTCAAGAGAGAGGTAATGTCATAAAATTTAATATCTAACCAATCCAAATGATTTTCTCATATTAAACTGATCATTTAATGTGGGAGAATAAACAAGAACAAGGGTTAAGATTTAGACATGTGCTTATAGATCTATCTCAACACGGAGCCAATGGTAAAGGGGCCCAAATGACAGATGGTCTATCAAAGAGCAAGGCTAACCAATGGAGCATAAGACCTTAGGGTTAGCTTCATTGAAGACCTCCAATAAGTAGTGTAAAATTCCTTTGACGTTAGGTAAGCTAGGGTTGAGCTTGAGGTGGGAACTCGGCCCAAGCTTAAGGTGCTTGAGATGCTTGAGGTGCCCGATGACTGAGATGCTTGAGGTGCTTGATGACTAAGATGCTTGAGGTGCTTGTCATGCTTGAGATTCTAGGGCTGCACTTGAGGTGAGAACCCAGCCCAAGCTTGAGGGGCTTAAGGGCCAAGCTTGTGGTGAGAACTAGGCCCAAGGTTGAGTGGCTTGAGGTGTGAAAAATTCAATACGAATCCCTACAAGGAGGGGGCGATCCCTACAAGAGGGGGGATGAGAGAGAACACACGCACACTCACACAAGGCATGCTTGGTACAAAGAAAGCAAAAGGGACACTTGTCAAGTTCCTCCTCATATTGCCCTCATAGTGTGCCTGAAGCCTATTGGTTGGCCATCCAAGGGGTCCAATGATAAGTTAGAAGATTTAATTAATTGTCTTTGCATTTATCAAGTCCTCTCTCTCAAAGGGGAAAGGGGGACATTTGTCCCAAGGCTACCCTTGTTACTTGATACCTCCCGCTTGTGATTGGCTAGGCCTGGAGGGGTCCAATGAGCTTCAAGCATGAGCTACAAGAGGGGGTCGACCAAGGAAGAAAGGGGATTGCTTAGGGGGTATACTCTCCCACACACACTCACACGCACTCATTGTGGGAAGTGCAAAGTGGAAGAGCTCCCTCTCCTTCTCCAAGCAAGTCGAGAGGTTGAGAGCCTACACCAACGCTCTTGGCTATGGAGTGCAAATCCAACCAAGAGCCATGATTCAATGCTTAAGCTTGCCATCTTCTCCATCTTCATTACTATGCTATTATGTATGCTAGCAAGAAGAGTGATGATAAGTGAGGAACTAATTATTTCTCCTATGAAATGTTTCTTCTTCCTCTTCTGTACCCTCATTCCCTGCTATCTGTCTCCACCTTCAAAGGTGTTTGAGGTCTTGGGACTGAGGCTTGGGGTAGTTAATGCTTTCCTCAAAGTTTATTTTATGCTCGTGATGCATGAATCTTTCCATCTTCATTGCATCACCTAGGTCACAAGGAACACAAAGATTGTATTTTAACAAGTCTCTCTTGATGGGAGAAATCATAATACAAATGCCTATTGGAGGGTGGACCGGCTCCACATAAATCCGGTCCTTAACTGTTGTCATGCTCTCTAAATTCTCTCTCTTGCAAAAATATTGTTCATGCCAAGCTAGCTAAATGTTATGTTTATGTTGCTACCATCAATTATGTTCACCCGCTATGCTCACAAAGTAATTTCACAAAAGTAATCTCTCTAATTTTCGCTACTCTCAATTACATCATAGGCCATTTCCATTACACATGCCCATGTGTCAAATCCCCCCCCCCCCTTTTGACCACTTGCCAAATTTACAGTTATTATCTACATGGCAAATTTGACCTAACTAGTTTCAGCCGTGAATGCACCCTAGAGCTTGGCAATGATGCCCCAATACCCCTCCAATACATTAAATCTAGTTTTGTTATGTAAATCCTAAGTTATGAGAAGAATAAGGAGGCTAGCTACAACAAAAGCATAGATTTACAATGAGAGAAGCACAATGTCACAAAGAGATTTCATATGTGAATGCGATGAAGCAGACGACACTTCAAACAGACACTTCACGAGGGAATTTTAAAAGCTTGAAAAGTAAACAAGAGAGTACATAGTGTTGTGCAGAAACATCATAACACTTATTACTAAAAAGAACTCCTTTAGGTTCTGCAAAAGTTGGTTAATGTACCTTACCCAATGTGAGAGCGCTAGGTGCGAAAGCGATGCGTGGTGCGTGCAAAGTGCAAGGGAGGGGAAGAGTAGAAGACACATTGTGTGGGTGGAGAAACCTCCAAGAATGTGGTGAGGAGCTCTTTATTCTTTGTGTGTATGAAGAATAAGGAATGTGTATGTACATACAATGGGCGATCGAACACCGGACATTCGGCTCTGAGCAAAGGAGCAATGCCTTTACTCCAACAATCTCCCACTTAAAGGAGATGCATCGATAAGTGAGTGCTACCAGCTAAACTACTAGTATGTACAAGAAAATAGGTGAGAGATTCAAGACTCTCTCAACCTATGTCCATTGGCTTGCTAAATCGATCTACAAGCAACCATATTGGCTTTAGGAATAGACGAGCGTGTGTACTCGCGCTAGAGCCTACATGTAAATCTCGCAGACAACTCTGTATGATATCTAGAACTCCACTGTGCATCATGCTAGTGTCAGTCATTGTACGACTGACAATCCCTGCTACAAATGCTCCCAATGAAGCTACTAGGTCGAGCGTCGATACTAGTAGGTTGTACATTAGATGCATATACTGCATAATCAAGACTACCCATTTGGATAGGGATGTATCAATGACAACACTAGGATGGCTACGTCCCTCTCACCCATAGGCAGAACTGTGTATCCTAACAACAACTCATCAGTCTCTAGCATGAGCATATCAAAGAACTCCATGTCTCTCATCTTTTCTAGTTTCCCTAGGGAGCAGACCCACTCTATCTCTGTCTGCACAGACCTTGACAACACTTGTTGTATCTCACTAGAGCAGTGTCGCTCTGCCTCTATCTCTACATAGTCTGAAGTCGCGGAGCGGAGCGTGGGTCGACTCTCTCACACACACACACACACAGTGAGCTTACACAGTACAGTACGCAGAGAACTGTTAGAAGGGTTATCTCCCAATTCCTTAGTATTCACAAAGTATATGTGAGTATATACAAAGAGTTAGAGGTAAGTGAGTTAGGCGGGCGGCCGGCCATATCCGCATAAGAGGCCACTTGGGCTTTAATCCCAACAACCTCCCACTTAAAGTCCAATGTGGCACTTTAAGTAACTGTAAATCTATGAACATAAATGTACAAAGATTTACATGGCTGCCATCTATCCAATGCCCAATAACTCACGACAATGCACAAAGCCCTCTCTTGGAAGTCCCTTTGTGAGTAGATCAGCAGGATTGTCCTTGGTGTGGATCTTCAGCAGTTGTATCTGCTTGTCTTCAAGTACTTCCCTAATGAAGTGATATTTGACATCAATATGCTTAGTCTTCGAATGGAACACTGGATTCTTTGCCAATTGTATAGCACTTTGACTATCACAATATAACTCTGGCATATCTACTTTGATTCCCAAGTCTACTACCAATCTACCAAGCCAAATAGCTTCTTTGCATGCCTCATTTGCTGCAACATACTCAGCTTCAGTAGTAGACTGTGTAACACAATCTTGTAATCGAGATCGCCATGATATGGCACCTCCAGCCAATGTAAAGACATAGCCTGATGTAGATCTCCTCTTATCCAAGTCTCCTGCATAATCTGAGTCGGTGTATCCTCTGACACTCAAATCCTGACTACCATAGCATATGCGCATACTCTTTGTATGTTTTAAGTATCTCATGATACCTTTCACTGCCTCCCAATGTTTCTTGCCGGGATTTGACATATATCTGCTAACCACTCCCACTACAAATGCAATATCCGGACGTGTAGCAATCATTGCATACATCAAACTACCCACTACAGACGCATATGGAATCTTATCCATTTCAGCCTTTTCTTCCTCAGACACAGGACAATCTTGTTTGCTAAGTTTCACATATGGTGGCAATGGAACACTCAATGCCTTTCCCTTCTCCATATTGAAACGTTGCAAAACCTTGTCAATATACTCTGTTTGAGATAACCAAATCAACTTCTTTGATCTGTCTCTCTCAATGCGCATACCAAGTATATGACTTGCCTCACCCATGTCTTTCATGTCAAACGATTTTGCCATCTTTGACTTCAAAGCTGAAATTTCTTCCAAGTGTTTGCCAGCAATCAACATGTCATCCACATACAAAATAAGGATCAGCCAACTGCCATCCTTAGCCTTCTTTGTATATAGACAGTGATCGAACTCACTACGTTTGTAGCCTTGAGAAAGCATAAACTGGTGGAACTTATGGTACCATGCCCTCGGTGATTGTTTTAAGCCATAAAGACTCTTTAGCAACTGGCATACCAAATGTTCCATGCCTTTCTCAACAAACCCTTCTGGCTGCTGCATGTAAATTTCCACATCTAAATCACCATGTAAGAACGTTGTCTTGACATCCATTTGGTGCAACACCAAATCCAATACAGCAACCAATGCAAGAAAGCATCTCAATGTAGTCATCTTGACCACTGGAGAGAAGACTTCATCAAAGTCAATGCCTTGTTCTTGCTTAAAGCCCTTGGCAACAAGCCTTGCTTTGTACTTTGGCTGACTATCATGAGCGGTGATCTTATACCTGTAAACCCATTTACAAGGTAGAGCCTTTTTGCCCTGTGGTAATTTAACCAACTTCCATGTCTGGTTTTTATGCAGAGCTGTCATCTCTGACTGCATGGCCAACTACCATTTTTTCGAGTCAACCACTTGTAATGCTTCCTTGTAACAAGATGGTTCTCCGCAATCTGTGAGCATGACATAATTTAGAGATGGCACATAACGATCAGGTGGTTTGGAGACACGCTCAGAACGTCTCACCACAACTGATTCTGCCTCTCTAGCCACTATAGGCTGTTCCTGAGCCTGACCATGCTGTCTTGATGTGCTAGCACTAGGTCCATCTTCCCTGAAGACAACTCTTCTGATCTCCTCTGTCTTCTTTGGCTTAGCGTGAAACTTGGCTTCATTGAAATGCACATCATTGCTACGAATAAGCTTTCTGGACTCAGGATCCCAAAGCCGGTAACCCATCTTGCCCGATTCTCCGTAGCCAAGAAATATACACTTCTTGCTCTTTGGTTCTAACTTATTTCTGAACTCCTTAGGAATATGGCTATAAGCTTCACAACCAAAGACTCTGAGATGCTTATACGAAGGTGCCTTGCCTGTCCATAGCATCTCGGCCACTGCACTTTTATCCAGAACCCTACTAGGAGACCTGTTGATCAAATGGACTGCTGTAGCCACTGCTTCCGCCCAAAATCCATCAGGCAACTCAGCATTTGACAACATGCTTCTGACCTTCTCTTGTATGGTCCTATTCATACCTTCTGCAACCCCATTCTGTGAAGGATTATATGGTGCAGTAAGTTCCCGCTTAATCCCTTTTGCTTCACAAAAGTCTTGAAAAGCTTTGGAAACGTACTCTCCACCATTGTCAGTTCTCAAGCACTTCAGCTTCTGACCACTCTGATTCTCCACCAGCTGCAAGAATGTCTTAAAGACCTTGAGCACCTCATCCTTGTGCTTCAAGAAGTAAACCCATACTTTGCGAGAATAGTCATCTATGAATGTACAAAAGTACGCTGCTCCCCCTAGTGACAAACTAGGCATTGGTCCGCATAGATCACTGTGTACAAGAGCTAACCGTTCGTCCCTACGATTCCTCTTTGATCTGTGCGGTTCCTGTGTTTGCTTACCATAAACACAATGCTCACAAAACTCAAAATCTTGAAATGAAAAGCCAGGCAAATAACCATAATGAGAAAGTATTTCCATTCCTCTTTTTGACATATGTCCCAACCTACGATGCCACAGTGACACACTTGGCTGCTCAATCACATTAATTACATGGTTTTTAACCTCTGAAACATGTAAAGTATACAGAGTTCCTGACTTGCTGCCATGTGCTACAGTCATCGAACCTTTGGAGATCTTCCAAGCGCTGTTCCCAAAAACTGTCACATAACCCGCATCATCCAACTTCCCTGTACTAATCAAGCTCTTTCGGATTGCTGGAACATGTCTGACATTCTTGAGCCATAAAGAAGATCCATTCTGAAACTTCAACTGCACATCTCCCACTCCAAGTATGTCACAAACCTGCTCATTGCCAAGTCTGACATAATCTTTAGTAGCCACATATGATGTAAACCACTCTTTGTGCGGAGAAACATGTAAAGATGCCCCTGAGTCGATAATCCAATCACTCATAGCATGTCCATCCTCTGCAGTCAAGAAAACAGAACCAAGATTGCTTGTAAGGAAGATGTCACCAGCTGCTATACCAGAATCACTGTCTGAACCAGATCCTGTGACATTCACCTCTTCAATCTTCACTGAACTCTTATTTTCATCTTGCTCAGAACTCTTTGTTTTTCCTTTTTCTTGTTTCCACTTCGTACAGTCTCGCTTCATGTGACCCTTCTTGCCACAATGGTAGCATTCTATGTCATCCTTTGACTTCGAATCACGAGACTTACTTCGGTTTTGTGCCTTCTTACCCTTCTTCTCTTTAAACTGTTGTCTCCCTCGAGCGACCAAAGCACTATTGCCTTTGCCTTTGTCAATGTTCTTCCTGTTCACTTCCTCTGTGAGCAAGCTGCCTTCTACATTGGCACTTGTAAGACCTTCTGGCGCGACAAAATTACTTAACACTATACGAAAAGTATCCCAACTGTCTGGCAAAGTGATTAAGAGAAACATAGCCTTCACTGAATCTGGAAAGACTATCTCCTGTGCTGTTAACTGGCTGAAAATTGTGTGAAATTCATTCAGATGATTTGACATGGCTGTCCCTTCCTTCATCTTCAAATCCACCAATTTCTTGAGCCAGTAAATCTGAGAAGCAGCACTTTGTTTCTCGTACATACCACATAGCTTTTGCCATACGCCATACGCTGTAGTCTCTTCTGCTACGTTGAAGTAAACATTTTCTGCCAGTGTCAGCATGATTGTGGAACAAGCTAACTCGTCAAGGTCTTCCCACTCATCTTCAGCCATACCTTCTGGTCTCTCCCCTTTGAGCTTCAGTGGCTTCACTTGTTTTTTCTGCACCAAAACCTGCCAAATCTGCTTCTTCCAGAATGGAAAGTTTGTGCCATCCAGCTTCTTTATGTTGTAAAGAGTCTCACTTTGAGAAGATGCCATATCTGCCAAACTGTTTACTCCTGAGGAAAATCCGGCAGAGTTTCCCCTGTAAACTGGCCTCTGTACACAGTAAACAAGCTGTAATCAACAAGCTGAACACCTCTCCTCAGGAACTGTCAGTATTTTGAAAATTTTTGACAGAGTCTCCCCTGTAAACTGAGCTCTGGGAACCAAAAGATAGCTCAAAAAACAATCATAAATAGCTGACCAGTGACAAATCTAAAAAATCTCTGTAATATGCTGTCCTGTAAGCATACATTGTCTCCTCTCTGGGCGATGACAGAACCTGTATCTGTCTCAAGACTGAACCCTGAACAATGCCTCAACGGCCTGACGCATAAGATGCAATCCAGTGTCTACACAAAGTCATACATCCTAAGGGATAAAAGTCACCGAAGAGGATGCGTGTAGAGGGGAACTCCAGCAACCTAATCCACCTCACACTGGGTAACCCAGCCCCCAGTGGTTGGCTTCAAAAAACCTCACACACGACCCTCTCAGATGGCTCAGCAAACTGCCCAGAACTAGCATACATCCTATAATAGACCAATCACTGTCCTATGACCGTTGCGGCGGTCTGTCTGCTAGCGTGACTCACAACTAGCAGACCCACAATCACAGTACATCAATCTGCAATACATGCCAGTGGTGTCAAGCCATCGTATGGCCACACCTCCCCTGGAACCTGGCAAGCACAAGAAGTAACGATGCAGACTGCAATATATATATCTGATGATATATATGTGTACCTGGTCTATAGATGATGCTCTGAAGACTAATGAGTGATGTATGTCGATGCCGATATTGATGTCGGCCACCTCCTGCTTGCCAATCTACACAAGACGGATTTCTTTGCGGCTGAAATCTATCTTCTGCTGTAGTGCTCAGAACGAAATTCTGAGGGCATAAACGGCTTCGAAAGGGGGGTAAAACCACAGGTCACCTTCTGAAAACGCTCTCGGAACGCCGAGTGTGAATTTTCGAACTCCGGATCTAGAATCTGCCGGAAAAGTGCGCGCGCGCGCGATTGCGCAAAACCGCACTGAACCAAGGCTCTGATACCAACTGAAGTCGCAAAGCGGAGCGTGGGTCGACTCTCTCACACACACACACAGTGAGCTTACACAGTACATTACGCAGAGAACTGTTAGAAGGGTTATCTCCCAATTCCTTAGTATTCACAAAGTATATGTGAGTATATACAAAGAGTTAGAGGTAAGTGAGTTAGGCGGGCGGCCGGCCATATCCGCATAAGAGGCCACTTGGGCTTTAATCCCAACATAGTCTACTGGCAAGTCTTGCACAGCTAAATGCTCTGTCTCATGAGCATGGTGGAGCTCACCCGCAAAGGAGACATGTCTTGTCTCTTGCTCAAAGCATGCCATCAACAAAATCAAGACTATGCCGTCTTCATGAGTCATCACTGTAGACTCTAAACTATCACACATGTTTGCAACCATAATTGAATGTCAAGAAACTATGGCGAGAAATCTGACAGAGTCTCCCCTATAAACTGAGAAAAACCTCAAGTACAATCTCTATCATAAACCATGCCAAAATTGGCAACAAAGTGGAAGATCACTTGACCACTATACAATCATGAAATCCATGATCAAATGCATCAAAATTGATGCTCACATATGCATAAAATGAGCTCCACAATCTGGTATATCTGCAAGCATACAATCTGGGACAAACAACTCAACTAAGTGTAAAGCGCATTACCATATACGCAAGTAGTGAGAAAACTAGATCAAAACGCATCCCACAAGAGAAATTGCCTGCAAAAATATGCAAAAATGTGTGAAACCTGTGTGACTGGCAAAGTTTGTAGCCACACAAGCATATGCAATTCTCACTTCTAAGGGAGTGTGTACAAGGCTGACAAAACCTATAAAAATGGGAGTCAAACACTCAACCACTAAATCGTTAGAGAGAAAAACTGCAAATATGCATAAAACATGGCGAGAATCTGGGAAAATTTTGAAAGAGTTTTCCTTATAAACTGAGTAAAATCTCAAAACATCTCAACCACAAACAATCGGCAACACAAACAATGCGTAAAATGCATCAATGAAGTTGTTTTGATAATGCACAAAACAGAGACTCGGTCTCTCATGCACCAAGTCAAAAGTGACTAAACGCTCTCCAACCACAATAGAGAGAAGCAAGACAAGACCTGTGGGCCATAATCAAAAAGCACATAAACCTTAGCTTTTCAAAGCCAATCCATCTCAATCACAAATCCACATATGGCATACTGCTAGTCATGGTGGATAGGTTAGTATGCCATTCATGGCATAAGCATGAGTATAATAGAGAAGTTGGCTTGTTTTATTGAATGGCTACTACCAAACAAAAAAGGAAAGGGCACACACACACACACACACACACACACACACACACACACACACACACACACACACACACACACACGACTCCAAATTGATGCGGGGATTTCAAAACCTTTCAATGCAAAAGTCATACACTTCTAGTTATTGAGAGCATCGGATGTTAGAGTTTAGGGATTCAAAACAAAGTTTGTGCAGAGGTTTATTTACATACATAGATTGCGAAAGGAAATGAAAAACTAAGTAATGGTAAATTGCTAATGTAAAGATGCAAAAAAAGTGAGTGAAATTTCCGCACAAATTGACCTAATTAACGATGCAAATTAGCCTAATCACTTCCATTCTTTCTTATTCTATCAATGTCGGTAGTGGAACTTCAATAGTACATATCCCATCATTACTAGAGTTAAAAAGAAAGACGATTAGTGTATGAAACGTGCAATGCAAAGAAGCTTTGATTGACAATTACGATGCCAAAGAGAGAGAGTACACCAATGCAATCTAGCGTAGTGAGGATGCTTAGGATCTAAGATAGATTAGGAAATGCTAATCTAAGCCATGCTCTGATACCACTTGTTAATCGTGGTGGATAGGTTAGTGTGCCATTCATGGCATAAGCATGATTAGAATAGAGTTAGAATAGGGCTTGATATTGGGCACACAATACAATAGAGTATAGTTGCAAAATGATAGACTTAGTTTTTATTGAGCATAATGTACCTCTATATAGGCATATACAAAAGAAGCATCCTTTTGACACATAACAAATATATGTGGCAGCTTATGCACAAACACAAAGTGGCTATTCTTTACACATGAGTTGTATGAGTTTCTTCACATGGGTTGTTGACACATCACTTTTCTAGGTGGAAGAGGTTGTTCACACAAGAGATGCAACAAAAGCCCGCATCCCAACACAAGGCTTTGATATGTCGAAGTTGTTGCAGTCTATTGTAGAAAATTTAATGCTCAAAAATTTGAAATTTTGATACAACTAGCGCATTCAAAATGCACCAAAACCTCAAGATAGACTCCTAGATCACATATATTAGAGTTCAGGTGTGAGAGAGATGCCAAAAATATCCGTTTTTGGCCCAAAAATGTAGCACAAACTTGATGCTATTGCACTTGTTTTGATCATAATTTCAAAAAATAAGTATCACCCTTGTGTTTGGAATGTGCCAAACCCCAACCTAGACTCTTGGAGTATATCTGTCCAACTCCATATGACAAAGATATGCAAAAAACAATGTTTCGAGAGTCAAAAACAACAAAAACGGGTTGCAGCACTTTTTGCTCCTGCTTCTTCTCTACAAAACTTGGCAATTTCTTGATGCCAAAGCTCTATACAAGCTGATTATATATGCCTAAGCTCAGATCTACGATCTGGGCTTCTCTTGCACTGCAATCCGTGTGCACACAATGACGGCGTAAAGGCTTCCGTGTACACGAGCAAAATCGCTCACAAACTTGTGATGCGTACACGTTGCCAAGATGCTCCCTTATCCCTTCTCTTGAATCTACTATTGTCAATACGCTTGTCATTGCAAATCCATCGACTCGATCATCGCAGTACACGCAAAAATGAAGCTCTGATACCACTTGTGAGAGCGCTAGGTGTGGAAGTGATGTGCGGTGCGTGCGGAGTGCGAGGGAGGAAAAGAGTAGAAGACACACTGTGTGGGTGGAGAAATCTCCAAGAATGTGGTGAGGAGCTCCTTATTCTTTTATTCTTTGTGTATATGAAGAATAAGGAATGTGTATGTACATAAGTGGGTGGTCAGACAACACCAAACGTCCAGCCCCCCGGGCAAAGGCGCAATGCCTTTACCCCATTGCATGGCTTGTTGACAAGATAAAGTAGGGCTTGGTGGTCCACAAAGAAGACAAAATTATTAGCCAATAAGTAATGCCTAAATTTCTTTACCACATAGGCCATCCCAAGTCTTCTCTTTTGATCATGGTGTTATTTTTTTATGTTGTGTTTAAAGCTTGACTGCTGTGATCCCCAATCTCCATACAAAGATTGTTCATCCAACTCCATGGGTGGTTGATCTAGCGAAAATTTCTCAATTGGAGCCAAATTTAGATTCATGCTTTTGTCGTTCACTTCCCTCACTCGTTCCCATAGATGATTTGGCCAATCTTCCTCTACTAAGGGAATTCCATCTAGCCCTTCCTCACTGTCTAGAACTATCATTTCAGGTTTTTTTGTTTTCCCCAAAGATTCTTTTGATCCCTTAGTGTCTTTGATTTCAACAGATTTTGGTTTCGTATCTTCTTTTACTGGTTTTCCTACGATTTTCAATTTTAGCTTTTGTGTTTCTAGCATTGATTGGTTTTGGATCGGTGCCATGTTAGGTGGATACCTATACATCAGTTGTCCCTATTGCCTCATTGGTACATACTGGATATTTTTGTCATATTTAGGCTTTTAGGAACACTCATTCATTTCATGGTTTTTCCAGTTTCCTTCAATGGCACACCATTTTGATTTTTTGGGTTGTCTAAGAGGTTGTCCTTGTGGTGGACCATGTCCTAACCTTGCAATGGCGTCCTTTGCATGTTAGTCATCATATCATTCATGCGTTTGAGCATGTCTTTAATAGCATTTGGTGGAGATGCGACAATTGGCCCACATCAATTGTACCTATGCTGGTACAATTGATGTGGTACGCTCATTCTGAGTGTCCTTAATAGCACTTTCTTCATTGAAGATTTTGCAATTATCCCCCAATTCTATTGCATCCAGTTTACATGCCTCCCAATTTGTATGCTTCTTGCTATATAAAATGGCATGCAAATCCTTGTTGAGTAAATCTTCTATGAGAGATACCCCTCCCCAGGGGTCTATGCACAAAATATACAATTTACACCTTTATACAATTTTCAATATACATCAGAGTTGCGGAAGCTTTTGCATAGGGGAGGAGTTCTAAGCGCCCGACCAAGCATGGAGTTTAGGCCATGAGCCGGACTGCATCGAGAGGCACCTAGCGACTAGTGCTACCCCTGAATAGGTTTTATGAATGAAAGCATACTCAAGGGAAAAGTATAACATTGTCGAGGGTGAATATATGTGTATACCGCATTGCAAAAAGAGAGAGAGAGAGAGAGAGAGAGAGAGAGAGAGTAGTGGAAGAAGGTGAAATAGAGTGCACAGAGACATGAGAGAATGATAATAGAGAATCTTTAAATGCCCCATCTAAATGAAACAGGCAATCGTATATTAATGCAATGACAAAAATATGGGTATACCATATGATCAAAAAAGAATTTGACAAAATAACTAGTAGATCATTGGACCCTGTGTAGGGATCGATCGGTCCATCCATCCACTTCCTCTCTACTACGGACATAGAGAATTTCACTTCGCCACAACACCTCCAACTTACCTGAGCCAGACATAAGCTGAGACCGCTTCGCCTCCCACCATGAAACCGAGCTCTAAAAGGATCCCAAGTACCATTAGATGGTAGGGTACCAACACCAACCATACCAGTTTACGCGCCACGCCTCTTCAATGCCCAACATCGGGGGTTTAGGCAAATCCAAGACAAAATCCTCGATGCGTTAGCCGTGTAGGTCATTCAATCCCCGACACACTAACCGTGTAGATGAGCCCAAAAAAAAGAACAAGACCTAGGCAACACCCCCGATCCAGTAAAGCCTGAGGTCAACGATCCTTTTATCTAAGGTTAAGCGATGTAGGTGATCCTAGTCTTGTAGTGACGCTACCAAGAGAAACATAACATGTGAGTCTAGTCACAATAGCATCTTCCATATGCACAAACAATCTTTTCCAAGCAGTTAGACCGTACAGGGTCTCTACCCTTACAGGTCTACCATAAATTATCCAAATCACTTCATGATCTAATCCCAAAACCATAAACCATAATCCAATCAAATCACATGGGTGAGCACTCCACCCAACTCAGATGAGGCACAACCAATCCTGCATAACCACTTTAGAACATAATATGGCTGCAAAAATTTTGGCAATATTATGGCAGCATAACCCTATCCAGGAAAAAAACCAAAGAGCCACACCGGCTTCCACCATAAAATCACAACCAGTTTTTTGTTGTTGGCATTGCCTCTAGGAGACTTTTGGACAATATCCTTCCCCTTAGGCTCATTATTACGGTCCTTGTTCTCCGTGGGCTTAAGATTTTTCTTAGCCCCTTGTTGGAAATGGATTCGTGAAGCCACCATGGTATGGTGTATGATCGTAGATATGGTGCGTGGCCTTTGGGAGTTGACATACTCCGCCATATCTTCCGTTAGACCCGCACAAAATTGTTGCTTTTGCTCTCCAAAATCCATATTTTTGAAGACAGTGGCTTTGAGATGTAAGTCCCAAAACTTTTGTCTAGATATTTGTGAATAGATTCATAGGGAGAGAGCTTCAAGCTTCACCATTCAATGAGTACTTTGTCTTTAGCATCGGTAGCCAAAAATTGCTTCATGATGGAATCTCTTAAAGCTTTCCATGTTTGTGGAGCTTCACCGTTTGCTCGTAGGCTAGACCACCATTGCCTGGCGGAATTTTGAAAATGCATAGCTACATGTCCTAGCTTAGAGGACTCCGTGAAGCCCTCATCTCCATACGCCGCATCAAATTGTTGAATGAAGGCCAAGCCTTTGTCCGTAGCACCAAAGGTTGCAGCATAGGTAAGGAAAGAGACGTTCTTTCCTCCCTCTTTGAACTTCTTGAGCTTGGACGACCTCTTCCATGTGGCATAGGATTTCCTATGGCCTATTCTTTTTGGTGGTTCAAAAGTTGCACCGTCGCTTTCTTCAGAAGATGAAGAATTTGAGGAAGATGGAGAAGAGGGTGACCTCTTTCTCGCCTTTTTCTTGCCTTGTTCCACCTTGTCTACACCATCACTTTCTTCATAAGAGGAAGAGGATGAAGAAGATGGAGAAGAGGGTGACCTCTTTCTCGTCTTTTTCTTCTCTTGTTTTCTATCATCCCTCTTTGAATGATGGTATGGAGAAGTGTGCAATGGTCTTCTCCGTTTAGGGGGTGTTGGAGAGCGTTTTGCCTGCCATCTTTGTGGAGCCATCTCCGCCAAGGTGGCGGGAGACTCACTTCTTTCTCGCTCTTTTGGTGTGGGCTCTTGAGTTCTCCTTTGAGAAGGAGATGCGTCGTCAAGTAGTAGATTTTTGAGCCCTTCGTACGGATCCTCTTCTTCTTCCCGAATCGGAGAGAGGCCTCTTTTGGAAGTTTCACAAGGAGGCCTCCTAGGTACTTTCTCTTCTTGGTGGGGAGTTTGGAGAATCCCATGAGCACGAAGCTACCGTTGCACTTCACTTTGGAGGGATGGATTGCCCATGGCTTGTTGTAGCCTAGAAACAAGGTAGTTAGCAAGCATAGGGGCATCATTAGTAGCCTGATCATTAGCAAAATTAAATCCATCAACATTAATTTCACTCTCTTTACTATTGTCATCCATTCTAACAACTTTTAGGTGTAAACTTTTTGAAGTGTACTTTGGCACTTCAAGCCCTAGTTGCTACTCCTCTTAACCCCTTTAGAAAAGCACTCAAGCTTCTGTACCCGTGGCTCGAATATTATTAATTGCAAGGAATAGAAGAGAGGGTCTTTCAACACCAAAATAGTACCGGCTCCTGTCAAGCTTCTAATAGCTCAATAGTGGTTAGGTTGTAGGCAAGCCCCATAGGACTCTACTATTAAGACCATAGCTCTCAACGGTGATGCCCTGTTATCTACACGAAGCAAGCACACTACAAGGCTGAAAAATCCCTATTCTACTTACTCAATTGCAAATAATCATACCAACCATTTATAGTTAGCTTGAGGACCTCCCTTCTTGACCAAGAAAAGAGAAACCTTGTGCTCTGATACCAATGTAACTTTTAATGGCCTAGTAACTTGTGTAGCAGAAAATAGCATAAACATAGTGAGCATTTCATTAGAATAGATTTATAATGATCATAGCAAGAGTGCTTGGATGGAGAGAGCAACAAAAAGCATAACACCTATTTAGATAGGCACGAACAATACTTTAAAAGAGAGAAATTAAGCTATTGACAATAGTTGAGGACCGGATTTACATGGAGCCGGTCCCCCCTCCAAAAGGCTTTGTATTATAGGTTTCCCCCATCAAAGGAGACATTTTACAATACAATAATTTGTATTCCTTCAATAACGTGCTGGTGCAATGAAGATGGAAGCTTCAAGCATCAAGCTAACACTTGTAAAACACAACATCAATTCCCTCACAGTCTCAGACCCAAGACCTCACACACCTTTGAAGATGGTGAGAGCTAGTAGGGTATGAGAGTAGATTGAGAGGAAGAAGGAGTATTCTTACAAGAAAGAAGTATATCTCGTCACATAATCACTCATAAAAGCTTAGAAGAAGGGAGTTTATAAAGGTAAAAATAAACGTTCCCTGAAGAGCTTGAGCATTATCGTAAAGATAACCGCTATTTCAAGTGCGGGGAGCAAGGGCATTCTTATCTTGCTTGCCCCCACAAGAATACACAAAACAAGCCTCCTAGAGCTACCTTGGTTGAAATCCAAGAAGAGAAAGCTCACCATAAAGGATCTCCTCTATGCCATGCTTGGGGAAAGGGAAGAGAACATGATGCTTTTAGTCTCTTTGACCCTGGTTCTGCTCACAATTTCATCTCCATAGAGTTGGCCACCAAGCTAGGCATCCAAGCCTATGAGATGGGAGATGTCCTACCCGCCGATGGTGCTTTCAAGGGGCAAGAAGCTTCAGTCACTCCCTTAATTGGGAAATTGAGGCTCCATGTCCAAAGCTATGTGGACAAAGAGGACTTCTTTATCTCTCCTCTCAAGCATGGGGATGTAATCCCAGGGGCACCATGGTTTGATGGCATGGATGCCAATGTTGAATTCCCTAAAAGGAAAATCTACTTTAGGTTCAGGGAAAAAGCATAGATGCTAAGGAGTTGGGTGACACCATACCCATTGTATATACGCAAGCTTTCAATAAGTCAATAAAGAGCTCTATTTTTGTGTACATGATTTTTGTTAAAGATGATCAAAATGAACCTAATGCTTTAGCAAAAGAAAATATAAATAATCACAAGGAATTAGAGTTATCCATTTTTCTCAAGGGATTTCAAAATGTTTTTATTGATGACATCCCGTGTGAACTACCTCCTAAACGAGGCAATGATGACCATGCAATCGAACTTCTTCCAGGAAGTTCACCGTCTAATAAACCTCCTTATAGAGTTTCTCAAGCTCAACAAGAGGAGATTATGTGGTAAGTGCATGAGTTAGTTGAGAAGGGCATGGTTAGGCCTAGCTCATCTCCATTTTGTTCACCCATGCTATTAGTGCAAAAGAAAGACGGCACATATCGTATGTGTGTTGACTATAGAGCCTATAAAGCACTAAATATGATCACTATCAAAAATAGGTTTCTCGTTCCACGGGTAGAAGACCTATTGATAAGATGCAAGGGTCGACCTACTTCAATAGGATTGACCTAAAAAGTGGCTACCATCAAATAAGGATAGTTGATCAAGAAATTGTAAAGACCACGTTTCACACTACGTGGTCTTTACATTGTAAAGACCACGTTTCACACTACTATCAAATAAGGATAGTTGATCAAGAAATTGTAAAGACCACGTTTCACACTACGTTTGGTCTTTACGAATACATTGTCATTCCTATTGGCTTGACCAATGCACCAGCCACATTTAATCGCTTGATGGAGAAGCTATTCGGGCCTCATCGAACCTTTAATGGAGTGTTCTTTGATGATATCATCATCTACTCTAATTAACTAGATGAACAAGAGCAACACCGCCAGGCAATATTTCAAGTCTTACAAGAGAATAAACATTATATTTATCGAAAGAAAAGTGAAATTTTCTTACAAGGGATTCAGTATTTAGGTCACAGTATCTCTCAAGATGGCATCCAAATGGATCCATCAAAGCTAGAGGTAATAAAAGGATGGCCTAATCCAAAGAATCTTCATGAACTAAGAAGCTTTACAGGTATGTGTGCATACTATAAACGCTTCATAGAAAAGTTCTCACAAATTGCAGGACCATTACATGACCTAACAAAGAAAAACGTTAGGTATACATGGTCTGCCAAGGAAAACAATGCTTTTGAAAAGCTTAAAGAAAAGCTTATCTCTTAACCTGTGCTTACACTGCCAGATCTCTCAAAGCCATTTGAGGTCCAATGTGACGCTTGGAATGATTGCCTTGGAGCTATTTTGCTCCAAGAAGGGCATGCCATAGCCTATGAAAGTCGAAGGCTCGACCCTGTTGAGCAATCTCTAGGCATATATGGAAAGGAACTCCTCGCAGTTCTACATGCCTTAGACTCATGGAAGCACTATTTACTGGGGAAGCACTATTCATTGTTTAATTCATTTAAAAACACTTACTAAAAGAACCGTTAGAAATTAAGCTCTCTAGAAGACTATTGAACAGTCTCCCAAGGGGTCTAATGAGCATTCAACAGCCCAATGGCTTGCCTGATTCCTAAAGGCCAAAAGACTAAGGGGTCCAATGAGAGTTTAATTGCATTATTTTATTACCTAAAGCTCTCACAAAAGGGGAAAGGGGGACCTATGTCACAAGGCTATCACTTATGCTTCTCAATTAGCATTGGCTAAGCTTTGCAGGGTCCAATGGGTGCCAGCATGAGTAAAAATCATGAAGGGTTGACCAAGAGAGAGAGGGGGCTGATTTTGGCAAGGCGTTATCACACACACACTCACACAATCTCATGTGTGAAGCAAAGAATAATCTCTCTCCTTCTCAAGCTTTAATGGAAAGCTCATTATCTACTCCAAGCTTGTGAGAAGGGAGGCCTACACCAACAACTATTGGCTTTGTGATGCAAATCCAACCAAGAGCCAAGCTTCAATGCATGCTCATCTCCTCTACCATGCTAATTACTAAGCTATGCTAAGCTTTTATGAGTGATTATGTGAGAAGATATACTTCTTTCCGTAAGAATACTCCTTCTTCCTTTCAATCTACTCTCATACCCCGCTAGCTCTCACCATCTTGGAAGGTGTGTGAGGTCTTGGTGAGGGAATTGATGTTGTGTTTTACAAGTGTTATCTTGGTGCTTGAAACTTCCATCTTCATTGCACCAGCAAGTTATTAAAGGAACACAAAGTATTGTATTGTAAAATGTCTCCTTTGATGGGGGAAACCTATAATACAAAGTCTTTTGGAGGGGGGACCGGATCCATGTAAATCCGATCCTCAACTGTTGTCAATAGATTAATTTCTCTCTCTTTTGAAGTATTGTTCATGCCTATCTAACTAGGTGTTATGCTTTTTGTTGCTCTCTCCATCCAAGCACTCTTGCTATGCTCATTAGGAATCTATTCTAGTGAAATGCTCACTATGTTTATGCTACTTTCTGCTACACACAAGTTATTAGGCCATTAAAAGTTACATAATCCATGAGGGATCTCAGTCCTTATCCACAAATCATATTCTCACTGAACCAACTCCCACACTTGGAGTTTGACATATCCACTACAGTCAATCGGAGTCCACACACATGGCTCTTAAGACATGAGATTTTTATGAATAAAATAAATCTGACCAACAACTAAAAATGATATAAAAATCCAATTTTGACAACATCTAACCATGCAAAGTTGATGCATCATATCTGCACTTCACCTCTCTAGCACATAAAGCTATTTTGACCTAGAAAGGTGGAAAACAATCATACTTATGCACATGAGGCATCCACATCTATCCATAAGGTTCCATACGTCATATAATATCATTCCATCACCATAAACAAGATGCAAAACAGCTTTAGCCCTTAGGTCGACTATAAACCATAACCTCACACATATGCAAAAAACAACTCTTTGCCATTTTTGGGAGCATACATAACATGCAAATGAGAGTGTTTGACTTCAAACCAGTGCATCAAGCTCAACTCCATAATGTAGACTAACACTCTATCACATCACTTTGCCCATTTGAGATTCACACAACAAACCGTAACATAGAAAGAAAGCTACTTTATTCATAACTGCCTATGCGGTTCGGGTTGACTAACCATATACCCCCACATGAGTTTATGGACATCTAACACTTGAACTCAACTCACCAAAATAAACCATAAATCATACATAAATGGCTCGGTTAACTCACGATGTCATATGGTACTCCCCCTTGGTAGCACCCCTACACACGCGTAGGTAAACCCGGTTATGGAAGGATAAGTAACTTGCATACCCAAGGTGATAACGGAGACCTAAATACAATTATCATAAAGTTTAATCAATCTTTTCAATTGGCTACATGGGTTTGCCCATCCGATGAATTTATATGGTGGTTCTCCAAAATTTTGACTGTGGGCAGCAAGCTGTTTTTTTACCATATCTCTTAGCTCGTGCGTGATTTTCACATGACACCCAAGAGATAAAATGCTCTAATTGATGTGTTTTATCTCTGGTTTAAAGGGTTCAAATTGATCCATAACGGTTTGTGAGTTACTAAAATAGTGTTCCTACTGCTTCTATGATGTGAATCGAAAAGCGCTTTTTATGCACGCACATGATCATAAACACATGAGAGTATCCTTCTTCTTCCCGTAAACGAGAGAGAAGAGCCTATGGAGATGGTGATGAAGAGCTTGCACCACTCCGTATAATAGGTACTTATTGCGTTGCGGTAGTAGACGCAACAGACGACACTGAAAACTGAGCACTACAAATGAATTTATGGGCACTGGGCAAGGCTGGAGTGAGCCCCAAGGCAAACACTAGTGCTACCTTCTTAGCTAGGAATAACTGCACAACTTTTGGGACTTTTCTAAAAACAAGGCTTGGCTTTTGGTGGTCAACTCTCCCACTTACCATTCAATTTTGCAGTAGAAATGACCAATTGAACAGTATCCGGCCTACTAACGAAACCTTGACTAGACTATGCCACACCGTGATGTCACGCCATAATTATGAATTTCCTTTATTGTCCCGACATATTTACGGTATTGCTTTTTATAAAAAGAATTCCTGTAAAAATCTCGTTTAATCTCGTTTTTCTCCGGTGATAATTTTTTAATTCGATGGAGACTAAAATTAATATTTTTATGTTTAGGTCATCTTAAAAAGTACATTGCTTTTCAAAAACGTTGAAAAGCAAAAAAAGCTAACAATAGCATTAAAAAAAACACAAATTTTATTAAAATTGAACCACGGGTTCCCCTTGTCCATTGGAATAAGAAAGCGGATTCACTTTTCACTAAAAAGCACTAAAAAACATGAAAAGCTAAAAATAGCGTGAAAAGCACTTAAAAAGTAGATTTTTACAAAATTGAACCATAGCTTCCTTGAAACACGCAGGTTAAGGATCCGACCCTACTTTTTGAAAAAAGGCACCTAAAAGCATAAAAAAACTAAAATAAGCGGATTTTCTCAAAACTGAACCAAACGTCCGTCTGACCTACTAGAACATGGAAAGGACCTTGCTTTTTACTTTAGAACCTTACAATACTATCAATCAAGCCTCTTAAATCCAAATTTGACAAAACGGACATTAGAATCTGCTTTTCTTATTTTCAAAAGAGACCCAATTTTTGGGGATCTTTACATCTTCCCACTCTTGAAAAATTCGAGGTGTCCTCACCTCGACACGAAATTTGGATAATTTAGTCTCATTACATCATCACGTTCCCAAGTTGTATCTTCCTCAAGATATGTTGACCATTTAACAAGGTGTTCTCGATCATGTAGAGGCTTAGTTCTACTTTGAAGTATCACTTCGGGATATATTTCAAAAGTTCCATCAGTAGAGGTAGATAATAGAGAATTATCAAGAATATTGTGGATCAGGTACATACTTCTTGAGTAAGCTGACTTGAAAAACATCATGTACTTTTATGTGTGGTGGAAACAAGAGTTCGTAAGCTTGATCATTGATTCTCTATGTGATTACAAAAGGTCCATAATATCTGGCATTGAGCTTCTTATACTTACCCATTGATAAGGAACTCCGTGTGGGTTTCACTCCCAAAAATACCATATCGCCCTCTTCAAAAAGTCTGATAGATCGTTTAGGGTCAGCATAACTCTTCTGTTTATCTTTAGCAGTCTTAATATCATGCGTTATAAGATTGGTTTATAGTTGCATTTCATCCAACATTTCTTTGGATGCTTGAACCCGTATGAGAGGGTCTGTCCATTTGAGTGGAGTAAGACACTCTTGTCCATACAATGCTTGAAAAGGAGACATCCCAATTGAGCGTTGGAATGAGGAATTACATGCAAATTCAACCAAATACAAATGTCTAGTCCATTTACCCTGCTCATACATACAATAGGCTCTTAACATGTCTTTAATGTTTTAATTGGTCCTTTCTGTCTGTCCATCAGTTTGAGAGTGATAAGCAGTACTAAAGGCCAATTGGTCCTTGTAGCTGAGAATAAGGCTTTCCAAAAATTTGAGGTGAAATTCGTATCGCGATCAAAATTATCAGTTGAGGTAAGCCGTGATACATGAAAACACCCTTCATGAAGACTTGAGCTATATCCTTAGCTGTAATGTTGTTTTGACTGGAAACAAATGGGTCATTTTTGTAAGCATATCAACAACCACAAAAATAGAGGCATATCTCAAAGATGTAGGAAACCCTGTAATAAAATCCATGGATATGCATTCCCATTTCATTTGTGGTGCATCAATAGGTTGAAGCTTACCGGGGTATTAAATTCGTTCAGCTTTAATACGTTAACATGTTAAACATCTTGTAACGTAGTTCCACACATCACGCTGTAGTCCTGGCCAAAAGAAACTCTTTCTTACAGTAAACTCACTTTCATGAATTAACCAGTCAAACAATTTCTTTGTAGAAAAACAACTCAATCTTTTATTCATAAAATCATCAAAATGTCATATAGGAGTCTACAAAAAATCTATCCATGAGAAAAATATAGTAGAGGTTTCAACGATAACTATGGTACACGTCAATCGGCATAATGTAATATCTCTGCAAGTCAGATAATGGGTATAGAAAACCATATACATGAGGAAGATTGAAGTAGTCAATTAAATCTTTTTAACCTAAGCTCTTATACTAATTGTGAGGTCCCAACCCCGAGAAGATTGGGACGACTTGATAGATGGCCTTCCTTTATTCCCAAGTTTCGTTGATGACACCTTACTCCATGTCCACGAAGTAGAGATACGATCAACAGAAGAGAGGAAGTCCTCTATCCATAGTGATCGTGGTTGTAAGGGTCATACGCCACAGGCCAGGTCGATAAATCAAGAATTCAAATGGAAGCTATTTTCTATAACATAAAGATGAAATCCCATTGACATATTTAGAATCCATAAACGCCTTTTTTTCCACGTTTAAGAGGCACAACCGCATTCATAAATCGTGAATATGATATGAGACATAGTCTAAACTAACTAGTAATCTTGTGAAAAGTACCCAACTAATCGGGTCCATAGCTTTCAGGGGTTTGCATATTTAGAACATCTCCATTCTTGGCACAATGAATCCTAATTTTGCTTCTCTTAATACGAGGGAGTGGAAAGTTTCTCAACTAATCGAGACCACCCATCCTTGACTGGCAACCTAAGCCAGCTCCCACTTTTCACTCCACACTCACACTTTTTAACTTGTTTTCTAATTACTACCACACTGTTTTACACATACAAACAGTGTTCCTTAATTAATTCTAGACACAGGTTCTTTTATACAGCCCTTCAAACAATACCAAAACAATTCAAACAAGGCCTACTGAAGACAGTCCTATATTTCAACAAAAATAACTTTTTCAATTTCTTATGAGTTTGCCACTACTTGCGGACTTTATCTGTCTAACCAACAGACTTTACAGAGGATTTATTCGCTAATCGCGAATTGCGCAACATTTCCATCTCGCTACTTGAGGCATCTTGCTAACCGCGAGGCATCTTGCTAACCGCCAGCATCCCGCTACCTGCGAGGCATCCCGCTACCCACTAACCGCGAGGAACAAAAAAGAGCCAATAACTTCAGCTTAATATCCGCTAACCGTGGAATCATTTCGCTAATCGTGAGACACGAAAGATATTCTTTCAATAATTCTTCTCTTTTAAATGATTCTTCAAACATGATCAACCAACTCTTCATATCAGCCAATATCAACTTATCAAACAATTACAATTTATCGAGCCATAACAATCTAATAAAAAGGGACAATTTATCAAACAGTTCTTTCACTAATCTATGAAAACATATGTTTGTTTCTTGTGACAGAATCACGTTTCTTGGACGGTTTAAGGGGTTCCCTATGCTTGACTTTCCAAGTCAACATGAATAACAATGCAGAATTATAAATTTGTCTTACCAGATTAGCGGCATGTTTGATTACCTCCTGTGCTTGAGGTTGAACAACCTCACTTTTTTCGGAGTTGATATCTCCGCTTGAGTTATGATTGGAGTTGATGATACCTTCTTTTGCACCTTCCTTGGAGGTGGAACGACATGAGCATCCTTCGAGCTTCGAGTCACTCGCTTCGAGGCCATCGTATCGCAAAAGAGAAGGAAGAAAAAGAGAAAGAGAACTCAAGAATTTGAGGGACAGCATGTCAACGGTAGAGAGGGTGATGGAGACGGAGATGGATTGAGGGTGAGAGGTTGAGCGAGAGAGGGTAACTCTAACGTGATGGCAAGAGAGATTCCGCTTTTGAAAACTTCTGTGTGTGTGTTTCTCTTGAAAGTGAGGGAAGAGAGTCCTTTATATAGGCTCTCAAGAGCCAAAAGCATAAGCTAAGAATAGCGAAAAGCACGAAGATAAGTTCACGTACGTTTGTGGCTCTTATATATATATTTGGCATGAAGCATTCCGATGCGCAATTCTGATTCCCTAATATTAGAAGAAGCTTGGCTTCCAAAAAAAGAAGCTTTAACTTAACTCACTCCTCTTTCTTCTTTAAAAATACTCCTCCAAAATACTCATTTTCTTCTAAAAATACTATTTCTTTCCTCTCTCTTTCCTAAGTTTACTCCTTCTTTCTTAAGGGTCAACTATTATCTTTAGTAGATACAGTCTTGAGGCTTAGGTTTCCCATATCAACCTATTGTTTTTAAGTGAATAAGGGTCATAATTAATAGTTCTACAGTCCGATTTTTGATCCGATCGTTCCATTAGAATTCTCTTTGACTTAATAAAATGCGAACTTTAATATTTGCAAAGCAAATAAAGTGCTTTTATTGAAAAATGTTGGGTACAGTTCAAAAAGACTCAAATACTTCTTTCACCGGATCCTATCATACTACCTCTTATAGAATATAACTTTTCTTTTAACGTACGTGTAGTTATTTTGCTATGAACCAAGAGGATTTGTACACACAATTACTAAATAAAACATATATAGTATGGTAAGCACAAAATTATATTTCCAAAGAACAATTCATAGCCTATTTGGTCGGCACAGATTGAACGCCATTAACTCATCTATCAACCCTTTCATATTACCCATGATATGATATGACCATAGCCTTGATGTTTTTATCTTTGTGTTGTTTTCATATTCTCTTTTGTGTTCATTCTTTGTGTGTGTGAGTGCAAGAGAGAAAGACTGGGGCTTCTTTGATTGCACTTCCTTCCAAACCCTAGATTTCATGACATCTATGGTTTAACTCCTTCATATAATTTTTGGAGTTCTCTCACAAACTCTCATAGTCAAAAGCCCGGTGCTTTCCTGGCAAGATCGCAAATTTATTGACAACGGATGAAGCCCTAGTCCATTCCAATGGAGATGTGATGCGTTAGCAATTTTTTGGCCACTACACTAATACCATTATCTTCATATGGGAGGAAAATTATCTTTTCCATTGCAGGAAAAACTGGCTCAACATCGAAGCTCCTTACTGGCTCCTCTACCTTACTTGTGCCTTATTTCTAAAAACAGTCATGCAATTTGCCACCTCACTTGCAAAAAAATGAACACTTCACAAAGGCCTCCCCGTGGTAAGCCAAAAAGAGTGGAAACACCATCGATGAGAGCGCATATTAGGGAACAAAGGAGAGGGCAACACGCCATATTTTCCCAAAAAAGGCAACAAACACGTTGAGCCCCACACAAGATGGAGAAAAGACACCTACTTATGTGTTGTTTCGAAAAGGGACCATGTCACATAAGAAAGATCGTTACTCCCCCCTATGGGCTTCATAGCTGACTTGTCTAGAAGGCACGCTCAACTAAACATGCTGACATGCACTTTGTGTGTGAGAGAGAGAGAGAGAGAGAGAGAGAGAGAGCTGGCAAGAAAGGCCTTCTCCTCTGCATATATAGAGTGAGATCGAGAGTATAGATCACAAGAAGACACAACTCGTTACCCTTGACTCAACGTCCTTATCTGTGTGTGTGTGTGTGTGTGTGTGTGTGTGTGTGTGTGTGTGCATGTGCGTGCGCGCTTCCGTCCCTCTAGTGCTCCCTCTCTCCATAGATACAAAATGAAGTTCTCTCTGTGCTTCCGTCCCTCTAGTGCTCCCTCTCTCCGGAGGATATAGAGTGAAGTCAGAGAGAGAGAGAGAGAGAGAGAGAGAGAGAGAGAGAGAGGATTAAAATCTTAGCTTGCATTAACTGGTACCTTCCACTGTCAATACAAGGACCTTGTCTCCAAATATTTCTTATGCTCACCAACATAAAGTCCCTACCCCTTTTGCCACAATATCTTTCAAAGCAATTAACCAATAACATCCCATTGGTCGTTGGAGGTACATATTTAGTTTATTGTGGATGGCCATCTATGTGCAAGCTTCGTGATTTATCATTTATTAAAGATTGCAATGGTGGTATTAACCTTCCCGTGATTTATCACTTGTTAAAGAATGCAATGGTGGTATTAACCCTTCCAAAATCATAGCACTGTACTTACCCTGCTCTTCTCAAGGGTAGGCCTTGTGATTTTATCACTTGTTTAGCCACGAGACTAAGTGACACACAAAATTTAATGCGGGGGGAGGTTTGAGGGGATCGACGGTCCGCAAGTGGGAGGCGAGATCTTGAGGCGGACTAAACCTGGGCAACACGAAATCGAGGCGGCCGAAACTCGAGCATTGCAAAATTTCTGGCCTCCACAGGCCGATTTTGAACCCACCACCTTGCAGCCCGGGTGTTGGGTCACATGGGCTAACCAACTCACCCGCACACACATGTTGTACTCAAACGTGTTTTTATGATGTATTATGCTTTAAAACATGCATTGCCCGAGTTTAGGGGGTCCAATTTGTGGTCGGGTTTAATTTTTGATAGGACCGCTTTGGCTACGATTGCATAAACCTGTGTGTGGACTTCGCAACCAGGGATCCCCTCACCACCTCGCATTCAGTTTTGTGTGTTACTTAGTCCAGAGGCTTGTTTAGAATTATCATTATCATTATAATTATAATACTAGGAATTTTCTCCGTTTAGAGTTGGGCTGCCCCCTCCATCAAACAAGTGGCGCATTTGAGGAGCCCCTGTCTCGATTATAATTACACAACACCGCCGAGTTTATGCCTTCCGGCCGGAATGGATTCATGATTGATTGTGCTCAATAATACACCCCCCACAATGACACTGGCTGCGGTCCACCAACTACAGTAGCCTCGGGAGCATGATTATTAGCAGGAGCAGCTTCCTCTGAGCTAGCACCGTCTTGGGCAACTCCAGATACGATTACGCTGTGCAAGCTGAATGGGGGAACATCTGCTGCTCCACCAAGCCTCTTGCGTGTGCGATTATCGTCTGCTGCGGCTTCCACCAAAGCCTAGTCGATTGCTTTGCTGTAGCTGGCGCTTATCTAAAGTGCGTGGCCTGGGCGAGAGTGTAGGAGATGACAGTGGTAGGCTCACTGCTGGTTCAACCTCGACAGTGCAGAGTAATGGTAAAGTGAGTGTCGATGAGTGCGAACCTCACCAACTGGGAGTGAAGAGACGGTTGGGGGGCTCGGAAGCAGAGGAGGTGAGAAGTGATGCCATGCGCAAGCTAGCAGATGAGATGTTCTTGGTGAAGAGTAGTGGCCAATTTGAGGTTGATTATTTGGGAGAAAGCACCAAAGGTGATCTCAACATAAGGGGCGACATTGTGAATGCAGTTGGTAAGCCCTCTTTGTGGCCTTTTGTATTTTTACCAAAAAACAAGTGGGCACTGGCTAGCGTCCCATTCTTTTGCTTTTCTTATATCGGCGGGCCCGGGCGGGCCCATGTGTCGTAGTGAGTAGGTCTTATTGAGGAGCAGAACTTTTATTGTACGCCCATGCCCATTGCATTCGGAAGGTGGATGCTTCTCAAAGGTGCTTGAAATACTGGGTGGTCCTCTTGAACACTCATGTCGGCAGGCTAATGGTGGTGCTTGGTCAGGTCAATTTGCAAGGGCAGTTCTTCTAGTGGCATACCACAGCTTGGCCATGTTGAGTTTCTTGGCCTATTTTAGCCAGGAGCCCTAGAAAGGGTGACGTTAACTAGCCAATCAATGTTGTTCTTCGTTTGTGCTCTTCTTATTCTATGTTCATACCCTTTTTTTTTTCCTTTCAGATACTGAGGAATTTCACATGCTTGACAATACCATCGAGGAGGCTGCAAAAACAGAAGCAAGAGAGGCTGAGAAGCTTCTAAGAGAGCTTCAAATTTTGGCAAGTTTCCTTCATACACCTTCTTGATAATAGATTGTGCAGTATTCTTGTATTTGGTTCCACAATGGCAGAGTGTAGCACTCAGGTTTTTGCATACCATGCCTAGTAGATTTCTTCTGCTTGGTTACTACACAACACAAGAACACAAAAACCTCTGGCCCTTTGGCAAGTTGGACGAGTGAAATTTAAATATTTATTATTGAGATGCACATGGGATTCATTGTACCAATTGGCACACATTCATGCGTGTCTAGATATGTGTACGAGTGTCTTGATGTGGCTGTATATGCCCACCTAGTGGTTTTCTTAAATTGTGAATTTTTCACAATTTTGAGAAAATCAAGATAAATCTAGATTTTTGTCAACTTTATCAAATCTCTATAATCTTGGGGCCCGTCCACAATCAGCCTAAGCGCAACTGATGATAAACCTGACACAAAGATCAGATATGACACTAACACAAACACTCCTTACCCCAGTTGTGCTTTTACTTAGTTCTCCGTGTTAGTGATGGTTCCTTTAAGGGTTACCATTACAAAAATAATAATTACCATGTGTACAAGATGTGTGCATAGTGAGAGTGGTCCTTGTCCTTGATGCATTTGGGGTAGGCTGTGGACTCTCTAATGATTGCCTTTTTCTCCTTTGTAAACTGCCTTGCTCACATTTTGCCTTGCTTCTTGAACTTAAAGCGAATTCAATTGCAATGTTCTTCGAAGGCAACGGTGTCAGTTCATTTGAAACCCTTATTGATGTACCACCTTTTAAGTGTCGCATGCACATGGCGCTATGTGCCACGTGGACATGCTACTACTATGTCTTTTAAGCGAGAGTTTGTCAAAGCTGAAATTTTGTGAGCCTGTTCGTAGGACCCGCATATGCAGACAAGTCCATTATATTAGGTTTTTCCATTTTGTAACCCTTTTTGAAGAAACCGTTTGTACATGTATTTGAGAGGTGTAGTCACACTTTGGTTGGCATCAAGCAACACCAGCATAGCCAAGGACAAGCGAAATGCTGTTTTCCAATCCTTGAATCAAATGAATCACAATGCTGGGAGATATTGAGCTAATAGTAGGGGTCAAGTTAGCACTAAGCAAACTTTGAGGTGCCTTTGACCACTATAAAAGCAGCCCTCCTCATCATTCTAGCGCATTGTCACGTGCACATTTAACCCTATGTGCATGTGGAGAAGCTTGACTCCTACTTCTAGGGTTTAGGACAGCCGATAGCCTAGGAAGTGTTCTTGCCCTTTGTGAGCTTGTACGTAGGATGTGCATGTCCAAGCACTTTAGAGTAGTTGCATACCTTGTGATCGTAAAAGAGCATAGCTAGTGACTGCTAGGTGTAGGCACTAGTGTCATGTGACACATCCAACCCTGTGTCCGTGGACAAGCTACAGCATGACCAGGGTTTAGTTCAGTCAAGTCAGTCTAGAATAGGAAGTAATCAGACACTTTTGTGAGTTTGTTCGCAGATCGTACATGTCCAAACACTTAAATTAGATGCATATCCTTTAGTTGCACATAGCAAGATCATCAGATTACAGTCAGAACCCATCAGGAGCATTTTTACAGTACATAGGTCTATTTTTCCTATTTTTAACATTTTTCACTTATTATTTTTAAGTGACTTTTCTTGGAAAGTAGATAGGGCAATTTTGCTAAGTTTGTATAAGTAGATATTTAGCGCTAGCACTTTCTGGCAAAAGAGGCAGCAGGAGCACCTTGCTCAACAGGCAACTTCTTAGCAGAACCCCACAAAGGCCTAGTGTTTTGCAAGAGACTGCAACACCTAGCGTTTTTGGACCAAATTAGCCAGCGTTTTTGCTTATGCATCATCCTGGCGACAGAACCCCATCAGATCAGCCTAGCGTTTCGCATTGCAAACCACCGACAACAGTAGAAGACAAAGATCAGCCCTAGCATTTTTGCATCTGCATCACACCTCAGTGTTTTGCAAATTCATCGCGACGGAACCTCATTAAGCACCAACGTTTTCAGTTTTCAGCAGTCAAACATTGCAGTAGAACCCTTGAACCTCGTAGATCTCACCTTCCTAGAGCAGATCCTCGCCGCACGATTAGATCCCGCGCAGTTTACAGATTCAGCCCAAAAAACGCAGATTTCAGCATCTGCGTTGTCAGCGTGTCGTTGTCGCATCGTCGCCATCGACATCGTCACTGACATAGAGTTAGAATTCAGCAGATAGAGATTTGTAGATTTCAGCCCTTAGCATTTTTAGATTTCAATCCGTCTCGTTGTCGTCCTTATCGTCGTCGACAAGTCCAAGTATTGTAGAGATTTGTGCAATCATAAGTAGACCGCTCTCACCATAGAGTGGGGCCCTTGGAGGAGGGTTTTACAAATCTCCGGTGTCGTATTCTCTTCTCTCCATCTCTTAGTCTCATGCACCTTCACGCACGGTGTATTCACTTTGTTTGTGATCACTTGTATTTTGTCACTAAAGGAACGAAAGGCTCCCTTGAGCACAGTTCGGAGCACTCATCTTGAGCAAAGTTCAACATTCACTTCCGCTGCATCTTACAACTTGGAAGTGTTTCCATCCAGTAGCACTAGTACCAAGCCTAGGTAATGTGCATGTGAAGCACCTCTTAGTAGAGTAGGTTTATCAACTTACTATTGAGTGATTTTAGCACAAATTATGAAGTCGTGGGGTTGTTGATATGTTGCTTGATCCAACTCTTCTTCAATATATAAGTGACGCTAGAGGTTACCCTTCGATCATTAGATAGCAGTACAAGCATCCCATGGGCACCTACCTCAAGCATTATCACAAACGTGTCAAAGCCCTAAAGAATGGAGCCAACTTGCAGATGTTGGTCGAGGTGCCTAAACCTTAAGAAGAACAAGTAACAGAAGAACAAGTCCTACCAACTTATGGGAACCCCGTCCGATGGAGCCTCATGTGACATAAAGGATTAAAACAAAGCAGGACACACAGGAAAAGCTTGCAGATTTTTGAAAATTACGTTGGTTGATGACATGGCAGGCTGTACGGATTTCCGTGATTTACGCTTGCATCTTTTTGGCATTGCTTTTGGACCAGATGCTTTTGAGTTTGAAGGCTTTTCATTGTAATTGCTTTTTAGGCCAAGGGTCTATAAAATATGAGGTTAGGACTCATTCTCTGGCATGCTTCCTGGCAAAGGTGCAGAGTCTCAAGTACCGGCTTGTACTGTGTTGATAAAGAAATACCGAAAGGGGCACCAAGGTTTGGGGCCAATACTCTCTGGGGTGGAATTTTGCCACTCCGTGTTGTGTGTCGTCTCTCTCTCTCTCTCTCTCTCAATTCAATTGTTATTGAAGTGCTAAAAGTTTGTTCAGTCTGTTCTTTTCTATTGGCACGTGGTGCTCGTCTTGTGACAATGGTATCAGAGCATCAGGCGTGTGCTTTTCTGAAAGCACACCGGTCCTACAGAGGAGCAGACAGAGCAAACCAGAGACTTTTGGAATTTAAATCGAGGGATCAGCAAACCAGAGACAACTGGAATTTAAATCGAGGGATCTTCCCCGTCCAATTCGGACTTATTAGCCACACCACCCTTACTTCATCGCGCATCGGGCGTGCTCCCGTCTTCATCGCTGTCTTACAGGGCATAAGCCATGGAGAACCCAAGACTTGGAATTCATGGATTCAACAGAATATTTGCAGTTTCTGCTCAACGAACTTTACGACATTCTTTCGCGGCATCCTCAACAGAATCTTTCGATGTTGTAAAGTTTTTAACAATTTTTGAACTACATGTTACCCTCTCTGATACCCCAAGTGGTACCTCCTCCTCCGGCACCAGAAAGTACGAGAGCTTCCAACCGACAACCTTCTGAGCCGTCTGTTCCGATCGGGGGAGTCTTCAAGAATATGGTGCAGCCATCTGACCCTGATCCAATGCAACCACCTTTGCCACTGCCATTGTCCCCACCTCCACCACCACCACCGTCACCAAGCTACAATGGTTGGAACCCTTATGGATACCCTTATTATCTATATCCGGAATATGCGTCTAACCAACCCAAAGCAAAGATGGCGGCACGACAATCAAATTTTTTACTTTTTTCGGGGTGAAAGATCACAAGAAAGCATTGCAGTTCCTACAACAATTCAACAACATCTATGCTTTGGGGAACTATACAGAAGAATTCAAGATTTTTCGAGCAGCGGGATTTCTTAAAGATAATGCTATGCAATGGTGGAGTTCAATCGCGACACAACCGCATGCTCTAAGGACCTGGCAAGCTTTCAAGACAGTTTTTGCATGTAGTTATATGACTTCAATGTTTGAAGTCCGGATTTTGGCAGAGTGGGGCAAGTTGAAAATGCTTGCCACCGAAACCATGGACGAATATAACCAAAGGTTTCTCGACATGTACCTTCCGGTGTCCTTCTTTAGATCTGTTCCCTTGGAGGCCCAATGCGAGCGATACACCATTGGACTACCATCACCATTGTAGGAATATTGTCTATCCAAGCAAGTCTCCACCATGCAAGAACTTATCGATCATGTCGCAATCGGCTACAAACTGATGAAGGGAAAGCTAGAGTTTACTACAGCAGAATCTCCGGCTTATAACCACAACTCTCGTCAACAAAGAAAAAATTCTCGAGAGTCGTGAAAGTCAACCACAAAGGCCTCGTTTGACACCTGAACAACGACACCTTACTACAAGAAGGCCGATGTTTTGGATGCTTTCAAACAGGACAACTATTTTGGTTGTCCCAAACGCACTGACAGACCTGCAGAGCCGTTCGCGTCGACGGTCGACAGAAACCAAGGACCATCTCCAACCAAACGAGCTAAATCGGCCATTTGATTAGTACTTGACATCTATGGCATACGCCTTGAAAGTACAAATGAATTGTGTTGAGCATATGGCAAAGTCAATGGTTTGAAAGCCCTAATTTTCTTTGACCCAAGAGCTACAGAGAACTTCATCCATCCACAATTCTTGAAGCATATGGACTTTGATTATGATGCAGAGGGTGGAGAAATTGAAGCTGAGCTAGCCACAAGGCAAACTTAGAAAGTGGTACCACTCATGTCTCTCAGCTCTCATTGTCATACCAACTATTTTAAAGAATGCTCCCAGAGTCCAGACCGTGATCTCCCAATAAGCTGAGAAGGTCGAAACGTTGTGGGTGTTGTGTGTTATCTTTGTCAAAATTTGGGTGAGCTTTGACAAGGATCTATGGGGGTTCTTCCCTGTTAGAAGACTATAGCTTTGCTGTATACATTCCATCCGTCTCTTTGCAAAAGTGGTATCTTGGATGGCGATGTGGTGCATGATGAAAGCCACCAATAGTGTAAGTAAAATCCATTGCAAAAGATATATGAGTGCGATCTACAGCCACTCCAACAGGCTTGGGTGAGACAGTCAAGTCTTGAGTGCTTGGTAAAAGTGATGTGGAAGCCAAAACATCCACATTGCTAGCACCATGTCTATGAGGAAAGTAAGTGAAGCTGCCTGAAGAGGAGTATCTATCAAGGCCATTCAAAATGGTTGATCTATGTGCTATGTCCATCTAAATCAAGGATCTCCTATACTTTGTAAACTCCTCAACAGTCTTTGAGGTCGTGGAGAGCCTCATCTCTTTGGACTCTAGCTCTAGCCTCTATGAACATCTCTGTCAAAGAAGTATTGTCTTGTTGACATGCTGTCCTAGCATTGAAATCCCCTAGAGAACTCCCAAATATCCTCCTCATCATGTATGGTGAAACTATGATCCACATGCAGCGAGCACTCTCATCTTTGCGAACCACCTAGATGATAGGGTTTCTTCCTTTCTAAATAACACTGCTGTTGATCCTGATCCATTGCTGCTGTGCTCATTACGAGCCACCTATCGGCATGTGCTCTCTCATCTGTATTGAGTCATCCGCGAGTGTGCTCTCTGGTCTGCATTGCGTCTTCGAATAGAAAATGATGTCCCTCTCTTTGAAGAAATTTTTGAATGCTCTGACATCCAATCGCAACGAGCCATTGCAATTCCTTAACTCTTTGCCTCCTCAATAGAAGGCGAGTTTCTCCTTCTTTGGCATCCATGATCTCAGGCATGCATTCTTTCATGTGTGCTAGTTGAGACATTGTAAGACCATCTCCCAAGAAAATCCCTGCATGCGTTAGTGTAGGCCTCTTTTTGAGGAAGTTCCTTCTCTCTTCCATGGTAGCGAAACGAATGATTAGAGCACATCCTTGGAGGTTTCTCCATCATCTCCTCCTTTCTTACCCACTCTCCATATTCCGGTGTGTTTTGGCTCCATGATTCCCATATGTGCATAGAGGCTTTTCACTTCCTCTCCCACATTGTTGGTGTCCTTCACACCTTGACTCGTACATGTAGAGCGTGTGCCTTCCTTCTTTGCTTTTTCTCAATTGTCATGATGATGATAGAGGTGGGAGTGGGGGTTTCATGTTTACCTTTTTGGGCCACTTGGATCCATTGGTCTGCTTCCTCTATTTGTTTTTGGGTCGTTTTTAACATCTCCCCCCAAGATATCTCTAACGTCTTCTTTTCCTTTTTCGCTTGCGAGTGTCGCATGTTCTCGTTGATTTTTGAGAGTTCTTTCACCACATTGGTTGGATAATTCTCCCTCTCAATACGCGAAACTTTTTGTCGATGTATTGTCATGTATGTGCATGTGGTGTGTGTTGTGTTTGGAAGCATATGTTAGTACGTAGTTCTACACCCACTATTGGGCATTGACGATGGATGTCGTGGTATTTAAATTTTAGTCAATGCTATGCATGATGAAGCTGATGGTTATATTGTCTTGTGGTTGACTACCATGGGTCTATACCTTGCACTTTCCTTTAAGGGTGAATTTGGGCTTATCTTGGATTCATCTAGGTATATATATAATAATTTTGTGTGCATGTCCATTGTCATCCATTTACTTTGTAACATTTAATGGCCTAAAATCTTTTGTGTAGCGGAATTTAGCATGAACATAGTGGGCATTTCATTAGAGTTGATTCCTAAATGGGAATTACAAGAGTGCTTATGTGGAGAGAGCAACAAAAAGCATAACACCTAGTTAGATAGCATCGACAATACTTTCAAAAGAGAGAGCAATTAAGCTATTGACAACAGTTGAGGACCGGATTTGCATGGAGCCGGTCCCCCCTCCAAAAGGCTTTGTATTATGGTTTCTCCCATCAAGAGAGATATTGTACAATACAATTCTTTGTGTTCCTTCAAGACTAGCTAGTGCAATGAAGATGGAAGCTTCATACACCAAGCAAAACACTTAATCAAACACAACTTGAATTATCCCCGTTCTCAGACCCAAGACCTCACACACCTTCGAAGATGGTGAGAGCTAGCAGGGTATGAGAATAGATTGAGAGGAAAAAGAAGTATCTTACGAGAAAGAAGTACATCTCCTCACATAATCACTCATATTAGCATAGCTTAGCTTAGTAATTAGCTTGGTAGAGAAGATGAGCATGCATTGAAGCTTGGCTCTTGGTTGAATTTGCATCCACATGCCAAGAGAGTGTTGATGTAGGCTTCTATCTCACAAGCTTGGAGTAGGTGATGAGCTCTCCATTAAAGCTTGGGAGGAGATAGAGTATTTTCCCTTCACACATGGTCAAGTGTGAGAGTGTGAGTGTCAATGCCAAGCAAAAATCAACCCCCTCTCTCTCTTGGGCGAGCCCTAGCTGCTAAATTAGTCTGGCTTTTGCCTTATTGGACCTCCCCAGGTCAAGCCAATAGGGATTAAGCAGCATAAGTGATAGCCTTCTGACATGTGTCCCCCTTTCCCCTTTTGTGAGAGCTTTAGGTAATTAAATAATTAAACTAAACTCTCATTGGACCCCTTTGCCTCCTGGCCAATAGGAATCAGGCAAGCCATGGGGCTCCTGAATGCTCATTGGACCCCTTGGGAGACTGCCCAATAGTCTTCTAGGACACTTAATTCTTATTGGTTTCTTTTATTAAATGTTTTTTAAATTAATTAAACTAGATTTACTCTAGCTTAATTCTCATTGGTCCACTTCAAGGGTCTTCCAATAGGAATTGGGCACACCTTGTGGGCATCTGGCCTAGGGAGCTGACATGTGTCCCTCATTCCCTTTGTGTAAAGGGAGCCTGTGTGTGTGTGTGTGGCTTTCTCTCTCATCCCCTAGCTTTGGGGCTCGCCCCCTCCCATGTAGGGATGTAGAAAGACTTTTTGGGCACACACTAAGCATCCAATTTTCCCTAAGGTTGACCTTTGGACACAACCTTTGAATTTTGGAACCTTAGCATTTTGGAAGTCTTAATGGGCTGAACCTTAGGGTCTTTTTAGCCCATTGTTTCACATGGCTCTTTTGCAGATGGCCCCCCCTTTGGATCGCTATTTTCCCTCCTTTGGATCCCTACTGTGGCCGGTCTGTTAACTTAACCAATATTCTAGCTTTTTCTCCCTTGGCACTTCCCCACATTAAATGATCAGTTTAATATGAGAAAATCATTTAGGAGAATTAGATATTGATTATTATGACATTACCTCTCTCTTGAAATCATAGTCGTCCTCGACTATGGTGTAGAGAAGATAATGCATATGCATGAGTCCTTTTCTTAGCGGGTAGAGGATCCCTATGTTACCCTACGACATCATTCCATAATGGATGACTAGTCCATTTGGCGCTTGAGAGCTTGAGGCTGCCGCAAGCATGTCTGTACATTAGTCCTATCAGTCTTCCATAGTAGAGTGACAAGCTCTACTTGGTGTTCGGGAGACGTCGTCTCCGCAAACTTGATCTAAGCATGCATACTACTTCATTTTTGTGCACAAATAAAGAAAAAGAGAGTCTTATAAGACAAAATTTTTTTGTTCATTTTTAACATTTTGTACATTTGCTTACTCTTGGGAAGCATTGTAAGCATTGACAAGGTTTAGGTTATCCTTTAATTGTATGCCTTGCATCCATCTAGCATCTTCAAAAGGATAATTCTTAAACTTAATAAGATATCGTCGGATAGTCTTACCGCCTCTTAATACCTTGTCTTCATGTCGGAGAATGGACTCGGGCTGCAGCACCTCCTCGTGGTCCTCGATCTCCGGTGGGTCTTCAATAGTTGGTTCTTGAGGTGGCTCTCCTTTGTAAGGCTTCAAAAGGCTCACATGAAAAGCATTGTGTATGAGCCAATGATTGGGCAACTTAAGTTGATAGGCCATCTCATTGATTGGCCTAAGAATCTGGAAGGGACCATAGTATCTTTTTGCTAGTTTAGCATAGTACTTTTGGTGGCCCGTAGGATTCTTGCCCGTCGTGTGCCTTAATCGAGCCTTGGGAAACTTTAACAAGACCCAATCGTTTTCTTTAAAGGTTTGGGCTCTTCTGTGCTTGTCAGCAGCAGTCTTTTGCCTTTGCTGTGAGATAGAGATAGCATCCTTAATCTTTTGGAAAGATTCTTGTAGGTCTCGGCTATACTCATCTGCAGCGAAGATCTTCCCATGTACCTTAAGTAGCAAGGGACTTTTTGATCTTCCCTCAATTACCTCGAAAGGTGCTTTTCCTCAATTACCTCGAAAGGTGTTATGGTAAGCATACTCTACTAAGGGTAAGTACTTCTCCCATTGGGATCTTTGATCTACTTCCGTTACATAGGCTTTTAGTAGATCGAGAATAGTTAGGTTAGCTATTTCACTTTGGCCATCAGTTTGTGGATGATAGGCCGAAGAGAAGTTTAGCCTTGTTCCTAAATTCTCAAAGAGACCCTTCCAGAAATTACTGGTCATTCTAGGATCTCTATCCGACACTATGGACATTGGCAAGCCATGGTACTTGAAAATTTGTGAAATGAAGAGGGTTGCCATTTGATGGGCTTTGATAGTCTTTTTGACAGGTATAAAATGAGCTTGTTTACTGAACCTGTCCACTATCGTCCATATTCCCGTATTCCCATGGATAGACTTAGGCAATCCAAAGATAAAATCCATGGATATGCTCTCCCACGGTGAATTAGGGATTGGCAAGGGTTGAAGCAATCCAAGTTGCTTCCCTCTATCAAATTTTGTCTTTTGACATACCACACATTTGGAAACATACTCATGTATGTTCACTTTCATGGTAGGCCAATAAAAATATGTTTCAATTCCCTTTAGGGTAGACTGAATCCCTCTATGCCCCGCATATGGGGGAGCATGAGATTCATACATTACTTTCTCACGTAGTGAGTTAGTAACGCATAGTCTATTGCCATAGAGAAGATAACCATCTTGTAAAGTAAATGGTTCTTCTTTCTTCCCTAATGCAAGGGCTGAAATCACATCTCTAAAATCGGGATCAATAGCATACTCTACTATCATTGAAGATAGATCATGGTGAGTTGCTATGGAAACCGCGTTCACTCTCGGTCGTCTTGAGAGTGCATCGGCTACTTGATTATGCTTGCCAGCAATGTGAGCAATATGAAAATGAAATTGCGAAAGGAAATTTGCTCACCTCATTTGTTTGTCGGAGAGCTTGGTCTGCGTCATGAAGTACTTAAGACTTTGGTGATCCGTTCGCAGAATGAAAGGAGTCCCCAATAAATAGTGCTTCCATGAGTCTAAGGCATGTAGAACTGCAAGGAGTTCTTTTTCGTATATGCCTAGAGCTTGCTCAACAGGGTCGAGCCTTCGACTCTCATAGCCTATGGCGTGCCCTTCTTGGAGCAAAACAGCCCCAAGGCAATCACCACAAGCATCACATTGGACCTCAAATGGTTTTGAGAGATCCGGTAGTGTAAGCACAGGTTGAGAGATAAGCTTTTCTTTAAGCTTTTCGAAAGCATTGTTCTCCTTAGCAGACCACGTATACCTAACATTTTTCTTTGTTAGGTCATGTAATGGTCCCGCAATTTGTGAGAACTTTTCTATGAAGCGTCTATAGTATGCACACATACCTATAAAGCTTCTTAGTTCATGAAGATTCCTTGGTTTAGGCCATCCTTTTATTACCTCTAACTTGGATGGATCCATTTGGATTCCATCTTGAGAGATAATGTGACCTAAATATTGAATCTCTTGCAAGAAAAATTCACTTTTCTTTCGATTAACATAAAGTTTATTCTCTCTTAAAACTTGAAATATTACCTGGAGGTGTTGCTTGTGTTCCTCTAATGAATTAGAGTAGATGATAATATCATCAAAGAACACTCCAGTGAAGGTTCGATGAGGTCTGAACAGCTTCTCCATCAAGCGGTTAAATGTGGCTGGTGCATTAGTCAAGCCAAAAGGCATGACAATGTATTCGTAAAGACCAAATGTAGTACGAAATGCGGTCTTTACAATGTCTTGATCAACTATCCTTATTTGATGATAGCCACTTTTTAGGTCAATCCTACTGAAGTAGGTCGATCCTTGTAGCTTATCAAATAGGTCTTCTACCCGTGGAACGGGAAACCTATTCTTGATAGTGATCCTATTTAGTGCTCTATAGTCGACACACATACGATATGTGCCGTCTTTCTTTTGCACTAATAGCACAGGTGAGCAAAATGGAGATGAGCTAGGCCTAACCATGCCCTTCTCAATTAACTCATGCACTTGCCGCATAATCTCCTCTTGTTGAGCTTGAGAAACTCTATAAGGAGGTTTGTTAGGCGGTGAACTTCCTGGAAGAAGTTCAATTGCATGGTCGTCATTACCTCGTTTAGGAGGTAGCTCAGAAGGGATGTCGTCAATAAAGACATCTTGAAATCCCTTGAGAAAATTGGATAACTCTAATTCCTTTTGGTTGCTTTTATTTTCTTTTGCTAAAGCATTAGGTTCATTTTGAGAATCTTTAACAAAAATCATGTACACGGAAATAGAGCTCTTTATTGACTTGTTGAAAGCTGGTGTATGTACAATGGGGATGGTGTTACCCATCTCCCTAGCATCTATATACATGTCCTTTTCCCTGAACTTAAAGGAGATTCTCCTTTCAGGAAATTTAACATGGGCAGCCAGACGGTCAAACCATGGTGCCCCTAGGATTACATCCTCATGCTTGAGAGGAGAGATAAAGAAATCCTCTTTGTCCACATAGCCTTGGACATGAAGCCTCAATTTCCCGATTAAGGGAGTGACTGAAGCTTCTTGCCCCTTGAAGGCACTGTCTGCGGGTAGGATATCTCCCATCTCGTAGGATTGTATGCCTAGCTTGGTGGCTAACTCCATAGATATGAAATTGTGAGTAGAACCAGGGTCAAAGAGAATAAAAGCATCATGTTCTCTTACCTTTCCCCAAGCATGGCATAGAGGAGATCCTTTGTGGTGAGTTTGGTGAATCTCCTCCTCTTGGATTTCAACCAAAGAAGCTCTAGGAGGATCTTGGCGGTTGTTCTTTTGGGGACAAGCGCGGTACGCATGCCCTTGTTCGCCGCACTTGAAACACCGGTTATCTTTACGATAACGCTCAAGCTCTTCAGGAGAGAGTTTATTCTTTCCTTTGTAAACTCCCTTCTCTTTAGCTTTGTTGGAATTGCCCTTAGGAGACTTTTGGACATTGTCCTTCCCCTTAGGCTCATTGGAACCTTTGTTTTCCGGGGGCTTATTATTTCTTTTACCCCCCGTTTGGAAATTGATTCGCGAGGCCACCATAGTATGGTGTATTACCGCCGATATGGTACGTGGCCTTTGGGAGTTGACATACTCCGCCATTTCTTCGGTTAAGCCCGCACAAAATTGTTGCTTTTGCTCTCCAAAATCCAACTTTTTGAAGACAGTGGCTTTGAGTTGTAGGTCCCAAAACTTGTCTACATATTTGTGGATGGATTCATTGGGAGAGAGCTTTAAGCTTCGCCATTCGGTGAGTACTTTGTCTTTGGCATCGGTGGCCAAAAACTGCTTCATAATGGAAGCTCTTAAAGCCTTCCATGTTCGTGGAGCTTCACCGTTGGCTCGTAGGCTAGACCACCATTGTCTGGCGGACTTTTGAAAGTGCATAGCTACATGGCGTAGCTTAGAGGACTCCGTGAAGCCCTCATCTCCAAACGCCGCATCGAATTGCTGGATAAAGGCCAAAACTTTGTCTGTAGCACCGAAGGTGCCATCATAGGTAAGGAAAGAGATGCTCTTCCCTCCCTCTTTGAATTTCTTCAGCTTGGACGACCTCTTCCATGCGGCATAGGATTTCCTATGGCCTCTTCTTTTTGATGGTTCAAAAGTTGCACCATCACTTTCTTCAGAAGATGAAGAATTTGAAGAAGGTGGAGAAGAGGGTGACCTCTTTCTCGCCTTTTTCTTGTCTTGATCTTTGTCGTCTTCACCATAGCTTTCATAAGAGGAAGAGGATGAAGAAGATGGAGAAGAGGGTGTCCTCTTTCTCGCCTTTTTCTTCTCTTGCTTTTTATCATCCCTCTTTGAATTATGGCGTGGAGAAGAGTGTGATGGTCTTCTCCGCTTTGGTGGTGATGGAGAGCGTTTAGCCCGCCGTCTTCGTGGAGCCATCTCCGCCGAGGTGGCGGGAGACTCGCTTCTTTCTCGTTCCTTCGGTGGAGGCTCTTGAGTTCTCCTTTGGGAAGGAGATGCATCATCAAGAAGTAAGTTCTTGAGCCCTTCATATGGATTCTCTTCTTCTTCCCGAATCGGAGAGAGACCTCTTTTGGTAGTCTCACAAGGAGGCTTCCTAGGTGTTCTCTCGTCATGGTGATGAGCTTGGAGAATCCCGTGAGCACGGAGCTGCCGTTGCACTTCACTTTGGAGAGATGGATTGCCCATGGCTTGTTGAAGCCTAGAAACAAGATAATTAACAAGCATTGAAGCATCATTAGTAGCTTGCTCATGAGCAAAATCAAAGTTATCAACATTAATTTCACTCTCTTTAATATTGTCAGCCATTCTAACAACTTTTAGGTGTAAACTTTTTAGGTGTACTTTGGCACTTCAAGCCCTAGTTGCTACTCCTCTTTACCCCTTTAGAAAAAGCACTCAAGCTACTGTACCCGCGGCTCGAATACCATTAATTGCAAGGAATAGAAGAGAGGGTCTTTCGACACCAAAACAGCACCGGCTCCTGTCAAGCTTCTAATAGCTCAATAGTGGTTAAGCCGTAGGCAAGCCCCGTAGGACTTCATTATTAAGACCATAGCTCTCGACGGTGATGCCCCGTTAACTGCACAAAGGCAGGCGCACTGCAAGGCTGAAAAATCCCTATTCTACTTACTCACAGGCAATTAATAATACCAACCATTTGTAGCTAGCTTGAGGACCTCCCTTCTTGAGCAAGAAAAGAGAAACCTTGAGCTCTGATACCAATGTAACATTTAATGGCCTAAAATCTTTTGTGTAGCGGAATTTAGCATGAACATAGTGGGCATTTCATTAGAGTTGATTCCTAAATGGGAATTACAAGAGTGCTTATGTGGAGAGAGCAACAAAAAGCATAACACCTAGTTAGATAGCATCGACAATACTTTCAAAAGAGAGAGCAATTAAGCTATTGACAACAGTTGAGGACCGGATTTGCATGGAGCCGGTCCCCCCTCCAAAAGGCTTTGTATTATGGTTTCTCCCATCAAGAGAGACATTGTACAATACAATTCTTTGTGTTCCTTCAAGACTAGCTAGTGCAATGAAGATGGAAGCTTCATACACCAAGCAAAACACTTAATCAAACACAACTTGAATTATCCCCGTTCTCAGACCCAAGACCTCACACACCTTCGAAGATGGTGAGAGCTAGCAGGGTATGAGAATAGATTGAGAGGAAAAAGAAGTATCTTACGAGAAAGAAGTACATCTCCTCACATAATCACTCATATTAGCATAGCTTATCTTAGTAATTAGCTTGGTAGAGAAGATGAGCATGCATTGAAGCTTGGCTCTTGGTTGGATTTGCATCCACATGCCAAGAGAGTGTTGATGTAGGCTTCTATCTCACAAGCTTGGAGTAGGTGATGAGCTCTCCATTAAAGCTTGGGAGGAGATAGAGTATTTTCCCTTCACACATGGTCAAGTGTGAGAGTGTGAGTGTCAATGCCAAGCAAAAATCAGCCCCCTCTCTCTCTTGGGCGAGCCCTAGCTGCTAAATTAGTCTGGCTTTTGCCTCATTGGACCTCCCCAGGTCAAGCCAATAGGGATTAAGCAGCATAAGTGATAGCCTTCTGACATGTGTCCCCCTTTCCCCTTTTGTGAGAGCTTTAGGTAATTAAATAATTAAACTAAACTCTCATTGGACCCCTTTGCCTCCTGGCCAATAGGAATCAGGCAAGCCATGGGGCTCCTGAATGCTCATTGGACCCCTTGGGAGACTGCCCAATAGTCTTCTAGGACACTTAATTCTTATTGGTTTCTTTTATTAAATGTTTTTTAAATTAATTAAACTAGATTTACTCTAGCTTAATTCTCATTGGTCCACTTCAAGGGTCTTCCAATAGGAATTGGGCACACCTTGTGGGCATCTGGCCTAGGGAGCTGACATGTGTCCCTCATTCCCTTTGTGTAAAGGGAGCCTGTGTGTGTGTGTGTGGCTTTCTCTCTCATCCCCTAGCTTTGGGGCTCGCCCCCTCCCATGTAGGGATGTAGAAAGACTTTTTGGGCACACACTAAGCATCCAATTTTCCCTAAGGTTGACCTTTGGACACAACCTTTGAATTTTGGAACCTTAGCATTTTGGAAGTCTTAATGGGCTGAACCTTAGGGTCTTTTTAGCCCATTGTTTCACATGGCTCTTTTGCAGATGGCCCCCCCTTTGGATCCCTATTTTCCCTCCTTTGGATCCCTACTGTGGCCGGTCTGTTAACTTAACCAATATTCTAGCTTTTTCTCCCTTGGCACTTCCCCACATTAAATGATCAGTTTAATATGAGAAAATCATTTAGGAGAATTAGATATTGATTATTATGACATACTTCTTGAGCAAAGTGGTCTCCTCTTCTTGCTTCTATACCCTCAACTTTAATGTAGCACATTCCCCTTCCAACTTGGTTATCTCATCGCCTTGTTGCATGTTAACCCATTACTCCAATCTATTTTCCATGATAGCATACATTTTTTTTTCAAGACCAACGTACATACCCAAGTCTTTATGCTCAGGGAAAGTACAATCATGAAGTGCATCAAGTTGACTAGCTCCATCTTACATCAAACTGGAGGTGTAAGATGTGGTACATGGGTGGGTGTGGTGTAAGGGCTGCGCATATGATCGTGGCTAGCTTTGTCAACATTTGAGCAAATCTCTCTTGGGCTGCATGGTGGTGGCGAGCGTGGATCTCTTGGATCCGCATGTGATGGAGTCTCGGAGTTGTGTATCCTAGATCTCGGGCGTCTCCTAGCTTTGACCGTCTCAGCTTGCTGTAGGGTGATCCTTCTGTGTGTCTGTGTGATGGGTGGCAGGAGGATGGTGGTCCTCTAGAAGAAGTGTGTAAGTTTGGTGACTGTCTGCCACCCTTCGATGTTGCTACAGGTGCAACAATGTCCATCTATGTCTATGTATGTCCACAAGAAAATGGCTAAATTGATGCTGATCTCTAGATTACATGATTTGTTGTGGAGTAGACTGCCCTGCGAAAAGAGCCTTATATTTGTCTTTGATACTTTGATATGGTCTACATTTGCAGACAAAGTGCTCCTTGTCCTCAATCATCCTCTTTGTGCAAAGCTGGCAGAACCTCTCAACTCGGGATCCTCAATCATCCTCTTTGTGCAAAGTTGGCAAGACCTCTCAGCTTGGGGGGTACGGGGAGCTCTTCCTGTCTCTATATCTAGCCCATGTGATGATACTTGGAGCTGACCAATTGCTACTCGTGAGCTATGTGGCATGTATGCGTCCATGTAGTGTGGCCTCTAAATGAACCCCTCGCCTATAGCATGGTCAAGAAGTGTCACTGTAATACAACATCTTTAGGGAAGGGGAGGTCTAGGTGTGATTCATGTCTCTTTGATGTAGAGCTTCCATAGATGCTACTTCCATAGATGCTGTATGAGTACTGTGCTCCTCATTGTGTGAGAGTTGAATGAAGGGTGAGTCTAGGCTATACTGAAAGGGTGGTAATCTATCCATGTCTAGTCCATGTGCTCCGAACCACTCTCTCCCTTGCAAGTACCAAGACTTGAGCTCGCTTGACTCTGAAATTTGTTTAGAGGCCTCGAAGGCTCTGCTTGTGAGCCTCTCTCTCTCATCCTCTAAACGAGGCAAATTGTCTGGAGAAAAGCTTGACTAGCATGGGTAGAGTGGCTAGTTTTTCTATGCCGTGTGGTATTAAGGGCTTGTTGTAGAACAAGCATGATATCATACATATATGTGGTCTCTCAATTTGTGTCCATGAGGTGGTTGATAGTTAGGGGCCCATACTGCTCAACATACATGAAAGCTGGGGTGACCAAAGTGTCGAAGAGCCACTCCTTGGTGCGGGGCTCTTGAAAGTGTGCTTGATGACATCTCTCTAGCAAGGCCAAAGACGCATATCCTCTAGTTAGTCTGTTTGTAACAGCCTTTGCCATGGTGAAGCGCTCAAGTGGGTTGGCAAAGGTGACTACTCCCAAGTATACATATGTCACGTGACATATCCAACCCTATGTCTCCGTGGACAAGCTATAGCATGACCAGGGTTCAGTTAAGTCAAGTCAGTCTAGGATAGGAAGTGATCTGGCACTTTTGTGAGTCTGTTCACAGATCGTGCATGTCAAGACACTTGTATTAGATGCATATCCTCCGGTCGCACATAGCGTGATATTAGCATTACCATCAGAATCCATCAGATTCCATCAGGATCATTTTACAGAGCAGAAGACCTATTTTTCGTATTTTTAACATTTTTCACTTATTATTTTTAAGTGACTTTTGTTGGGAACTGGGTAGGGCAATTTGCATAAGATAATATATAAGGAAACCAAAGCTAGCACTTATGGGCAAAAGAGGCAGCAGGAACCCGGTGTTCATCAGACAACTTCTCAACAAGACTCCCCCCCGCGACAACTCTAGCGTTTTCACTCAACAGAAGGCCTAGCGTTTTTGGATCAGATCAGCTAGCGTTTTTGCACTTGCAGATTCCCGGCGACGGTAGACAGTAGATTAGTTCTAGCGTTAGCAGATTTCCAGATCAGCCCCAGCGTTAGCAGTTCCATCAGCAAGGATAGATTTCAGCCCCTAGCGTTTTTGGTTTGCAGATCCATCGCCGCGTTTTTGCAGACCTTCGCGACAAGGACATCAAGAACATCAACGTTCAGTTTTCAGCATTCAGTAACCGCAGTAGAACCCCCGAACCTCGCAAATCTCACCTTCCCGCAGCAGATCCTCGTCGCATGGTCAAATCCCGCGAAGTTTGCAGATTCAGCGCGGAAAATGCAGATTTCAGCATCAGCGTTTTCAGCGCGTCGTTGTCGCATCGTCGCCATCGACATCGTCATCGACATAGAGTCAGAATTCAGCAGATAAAGATTTGCATATTTCAGCCCTTAGCATTTTCGGATTTCAGTCCGTCTCGTCGTCGTCCTCATCGTCGGCAAGTCCAAGCATTGTAGAGATTTGTGGAATCAATAGTAGACTGCTCTCGCCATAGAGAGTGGGGCATTCAGAGGAGTGTTTGACAACATTCTGGTGTCATATTCTTCTTCTCTCTCTCTCTCTGTCTCTCTCTCAGTCTCAGCACCTTCATTCACAGTGTTTACCACTTTGTTTGTGTCCATTGCACTCTCTCACTAAAGGAACGGAAGGCTCTCTCTTCCGTAAGAAAAAGGAACCCTTGAGCACAGGTCGGAGCACTCATCTTGAGCAAAGTTCAACATTTACTTTCGTTGCACCTTACATTGGTATCAGAGCTTTGGCAGTGTTCTGTATCACTCAAGGAAAGAACCACAAGAACCACATGAATTTTTTTGCTTGTTGCAATCGCATGTAACCCAAGTTCTCTTGGGCGTGTCGATTCCTAATTGTGTTTTTGAAGAGTGACAGGAAACCCAAGAAAGAACGGCTTGTCCAACCTCCCCTTGTGCCTCTTTTCACTCATTGAGAGCGGATCGTGCACTTAGTGGCCGGCCAATCGACGTAAGGTGGGAAAAAGCAACCTTGGTGTGAGCGCAAGGCCGCCAAGGGGTGCGCCCGCGGAAAAGAGCAGAACTCGGGTGAAGAGAACATCCTTCTCTAACACAGATTGCAAGCTAAATAAGAACCTCAAGAACCTCAAGGCTCTCGAACCTCAAGAACCTCAAGACCCCCAAGAACCCAAGACCCACAAGAACCCAAGTTCCTCGTGAACTTAAGAACCAAAGATCATAGTGTATGGTCATCACCCGAAGCGGAATGGATACTTCACATGGAGGTGGCGAGCATGAGGGTGGCGACGAAGAATTTTCCCCACCAGGAGGTTTTTTTGACCCTCTCCCATTAATTGCACTAACGTCTATGGAGGCTTTCGGCAAGATGATGATGGAAAGGAAGTTGGAAGGCGAAGCAAGAAAAGTAGAAATAGAGCGTGAACACAAAGAAAGAATGGTAGTCATAGAGCATGATCACAACGAGAGGAAAGCCGCCTTGTTTCGATTCTTTTCTCAAGTGCAGGCACAGATGCAAGAGATTCGGGAAAAGGAGACTCTCTCAGTCTCTTTTTCTCCAAAGCATGGCACATAGGATTTGCATGATGATAAGCATGATGAATTGCATGATAATGATGAGCATGATAATTTGAATGACAATGCAAAGCATGATGACTTGCATGATGATCACCATGCGATTTCTCATGAGCATGATGACTTGTATGATCAAGACGTGATTGTTCACAAGGATAATGGTTTAGTTGATGCTTTTTTTAGCGAAGCTAACCTCGTTGCAGATTCGATCAATCACAAAGAATCGATCTTTGCTTTCGAGTCGAGGTCCACATCACCCCCATAGGCAAATTCGATCGATCACGAAGATCCGATCTTGACTCTCGAGCCTAGGTATTATGTGTACGAATGATTAGTCAGCACGCATTGTACGAGTGTTTCATTCGTGATCGTTTCTTGTATTTTAGTCAACGTCTTTATGTGATCCCTTTTCCTAGGCATGACATATGGTATGTTGAACACAATTCACTCATGGCTGAGCACGGATGTATGCCGATTTCTCATGAAAAGATGAAATGTTTGCATTCTAGGAAGTGACATTCAATGTCTCTTCCTTGGCATGACACAGTTGTAGAAAGATCACAAAAAGAGTCGAGCATCAAGCCTCTGCATGTCCATTGTGATTTGCCACAGTTGATTGATTTAGATCAGAAAGACGAGTTTGGATTCCATGATTTGCATGTGTTTGATGAACGATTTGGCACTCCATCTCTTGTTTCATCTACATTGCGTGCACAATCTTTTAGGAAGATTAGATTTTTTCCAGTCACTTTACATGGAATGGGTATGTTCATATTTTTGTTTTTGAAGTGGTTTCAAAACTTTTCAACTTGGGAGATTCTTGAAGAAGGTGGCTTACGTCCATAGACAAAGTGGAAGCATTGAAGCAGATTTCGATGACTTTGTGTCGCCTTCGGCGCGGCCCAAAGAAGCAAGCGTTGCAGACCTTTATGAAGCTCAAGTATCGCCCGACCCACACGTCAGAGTGGACCGGCGAAGAGTCCTTTCCAGGATTCTGGATGCTATTGGCGATCTCTTTCGACGCCATACAGTTCGGTACCAATACCTCACTTTGAAAAGGAGGGGATGTCACGCGATTCAACCCTGTGTGTCCGTGGACAATCTACAGCACGACCAAGGTTCAGTTCAGTCAAGTCAGTCTAGGATAGGAAGTGATTTGACACTTTTGTGAGTCTGTTCGTAGACCGTGCATGTTTAGACACTTAGATTAGATGCATATCCTCCAATTGCACATAGCATGATCATCAACATTACCATCAGAATCCATCAGATTCCATCGGGACCATTTTACAGAGCAGAAAACCTATTTTTCCTATTTTTGACAATTTTCACTTATTATTTTTAAGTGACTTTTGTTGGGAACTGGGTAGGGCAATTTGCATAAGATAATATATAAGGAAACCAGAGCTAGCACTTATGGGCAGAAGAGGCAGCATGAACCCGGTGTTCATCAGGCAACTTCTCAGCAAGACTCCCCTCGCGACAACTCTCGAGTTTTCACTCACCAGAAGGCCTAGCGTTTTTGCATTAGATCAGTCAGCGTTTTTGCACTTGCAGATTCCCGACGACAATAGACAGCAGATCAGCCCTAGCATTAGCAGATTTCCCCGAAACAGCAGATCAGCCCCAATCTTAGCAGTTCCATCAGCAAGGACAGATTTTAGCCCCTAGCGTTTTTGGTTTGCAGATCCACCGCCGCGTTTTTGTAGACCTTCGCGACAAGGACATCAAGAACATCAGCGTTTTCAGTTTTCAGCATTCAGTAACCACAGTAGAACCCCCGGACCTCGCAAATCTCACCTTCCCGCAGCAGATCCTCGTTGCACGGTCAGATCTCGTGAAGTTTGCAGATTCAGCTCAGAAAATGCAGATTTTAGCCTCTGCATTTTCAGTGCGTCGTCGTCGCATCGTTGCCATCGACATCGTCATTGACATAGAGTCAGAATTCAGTAGATAAAGATTTGCAGATTTCAGCCTTAACATTTTCAGATTTCAGCCCGTCTCGTTGTCGTCCTCATTGTCGTCGACATCGTTGGCAAGTCCAAGCATTGTAGAGATTTGTGCAATCAATAGTAGACCGCTCTCGCCATAGAGAGTGGTGCCTTCGGAGGGGTTTGACAACATTTTGGTGTCGTATTCTTCTCTCTCTATCTCTGAGTCTCAGCACCTTCATTCACAGTGTTCACCACTTTGTTTGTGTCCATTGCACTCTCTCACTAAAGGAATGGAAGGCTCTCCCTTCCGTAAGTAAAAGGAACCCTTGAGCACAGCTCGGAGCACTCATCTTGAGCAAAGTTCAACATTCACTTCCGGTGTACCTTACAACATAAGACTCCACCACCTTTGCGTGCCCACTTGTAACCATAAAGACTTTCTCACTCCTGACTACCTGTTAGTATGAAAGACCATGATCTTGGTTTTCCCAAGATTCACTGTTAGTTCTCTCCATGTACAAAGGTCTTCAAGAGCCTCTAGGTGTCGTTGTAAGCCCTCCTGTGATTTAGAGATCAAAATAATGTTGTTAGCATAGAGCATCATGATATGTGATGGGGTGTCTCCAAGGTCTACACCCTCGCCACTTACTCGTAGTATGTTATTTGAGATGTCATCAATGTAGATCCCAAAGAGGGTCGGGGAGAGTGGGCATCCTTGCCTCACACCAATGGTGCTAGTAATAGGGTCTGATAAACCTTTCGGCCATTGTACTCTCCACATACGTGCTCATGTAAAGCATATATAACCCAAGTCATCTGTGAAGGTACACCCAAGCTCTGGAGGTGTTGAAATAGCCTCATGCGGAACTGTATCAAATGCTTTGCGGAAGTCCACAAAGCAACAATAGAGCCTCTTCTTCTGCACTTTTTCCCCATCAATGAGAAGTAGTGATCTATACTAGAGAAGGCTCGTGTGCGTGGTCGGGGGCTTTGAATCCCTCTCTCTCTGCATATGAGCTGAGCTCTGTCTGAAGTATTGCTACATAGAGTTTGGTCATCGTGTGGCCAATCATGATGGCCATATAATTCCGTGGGTCTAGGGTGTTGTCAAACTTGTGGATAGGCACAATAGTGTGTCTAGTCCACTCCTTCGGGAAGCCCTTTGCCATAGCCCCGTTGATTGCACATATCTTCAACAGGGCTATGGCGTCGGTTGTGTAAATGGGATGCTCACTCTGTAGTCTTGTGTGGTTAGCAAATCTGCGGTGTCGTAGTTGGCGTATAGATCGTGTTACCATATTTGTGGTGAAGACAATGGAGATGGTAGGTCGTGGCTTGAGTGGCTCTAGGATTAGAGGTTGCCTAGGGACCTCATACAACCTCTCTGCATTATCATGCCTGTGTGTCCTCAATGGTTGGTGAAACCGGCCCGTAGGGCGGTAGGCGTTGGCTTTCACCCGAAATTCTTTACTTTAGACACACACACAGAGCACTTTGCAAAGGAGACCTGTAACGGGAATTAACACTTAATCACACACGGCTCGGAAGCTAGAATGCTCCGAGCACACGCCGACAACCTGTAGGCCCCAAAATTGGCGCCCCTTTCGGTATTTCTTTATTCTTTAGGAGGGTAAAGTACAAAGAAGAGTCCTGGGAATCCTTTGACTATATCCCACTAGATACCGCCTGTTTTGGCCAAACTTCGGCAGCATAACAGCCCCTAAACTTGCGCGAAACCAATTCCCCTGTTGGAACTCGCTTCTATTGGCGTATACCCTCTGATTCTTGCCCAAAAACAGTAAATTCAGCACGCTGTATTTACTGGTTTTTGCCCTGTTTTCAGTCCCAAACAGTCCCCTAACTGTCCTCTACCAGTGGGGCACGATTCCCAAAGGTTCTTGCGTCCGTATGGCTGAAAATCAGTAAAATTACAGCGCATACACAGCGCTGATTTTACACCTGTATGGTGAGGTTATGACCCTCACCAGTGCTTGCTTTGGAGTAGCAGCTGCTACCCCTGTTCCTGCTCAAGGAGGCTCTTGCCTCAGCACAAAAGCATGAACCCACACAGCTGTATATCAGTCAAATGAGGAGCCCTCTTGTGGGGCATCACATAACTGCATGTAGGGGAGAGAGAGAGCAGTGTGTAGTGTGCAGGGCATCACTCCTAGCACCACACTGTACATGAGAGGGAAAGGAAGCACCCCATAGCTCTTAACCCGTGACAAATTGCAAATGAAGGCCTCTCCCAGCTTAAAAATCAGCACCCATTTTTCTGTAGGAGGAAAGTTCATGAAAATGTGACATTTGGCGCATTTACAAGCATTTTCCCGTTTCGGGTTCGCCGCTTAAAAATATCCTGACCGGTTGCCCAGTTGACTTCGCGGCAGAGTTGTAAAATGTTCCCCTAGTCATACCGGAGGTAATGACGCGAACACATTTCTCGGTCCAAAATAGCAGTTCCCTAAATTTTAGGAGATGCTTCCGTTGGGCTCCCATTGGTCTTCTGACCATCTATCCTCATTGGGACCGCATCCAAAAGTGCAATGTGGTCCAACTGTCGGATACTTTTTGTTGGTAGTCCCACCTTGACTTTACGCCTTAATTGAGTTCACTTCCTAGTATCCACCAACTTGCAACAACTAAAGTTAGCAGTTGCTACGTCCTCGTGACATAGTTAACAGTTGCCACGTCCCCGTGACATACCCCTCTCTTGAAATCGCAAACGTCCTCGATTGCATACCATAAATACATGCCACTGATGATCTTGTGCTATTAACACTCTTTTATCATCGCATGTATCTGCAAGAAAGGTCATAACATATAGATACAAATGACTTAATGAGGCCTTCATACTTTTGTCATTTCCATCTATTACACTGAATTCATATGTACATTTGATGTACTAGCTCTATCATTACCCCTCCTTTACACACGTTGGGTTGGGGCATAAGTAGGTTGTAACCCAAAGGCTTCAAGGTAAAGCTGCAATACATTTGGTGACTCTGACAGTTCATGCTCTTCCATCCACTTTGCATCCATAGGCGGATAGTTCTTGAACTTCACCAAATAGCGTCTTGCAACTTGTCCTTTAACTTTTCTGTCCTTATGTGCCAAAACTTGCTCAGGTACCAGGATCTCATCAAGTTCCTCAACTTCTGGCTGATCCTCATCTGGCATATCTTCTGGCACATCACCCACGAAGGGTCTTAGAAGACTCACGTGAAACGTGTTATGAATCTTCCATGCATCAGGCAATTTCAGCTTGTAAGCCACATCGCTGATCTTGTCAAGCACTTGAAAAGGCCCATAGTAATGCATGCTGAGCTTAGGAAACAACCGTTCCTTGCCATTCATCTTCTTTAACCTTGCCTTTTCGAACCTTAACAGAACCCAATCACCAGGTGATAGTAGCAATTTACGACGATGACGATCAGCAGCCTTTTTCTGTTTTGCCTGAGTCTGCTCCAAGGCAACTTTAATCTTCTTATACATCTCATCCATGTTCTCAACATATCGATCTGCCTCAAAGATCTTGTCCTTTGTATGCAAAATGGGAGGAACCTTTTTGCCGCCTTCAACAATTTCAAAAGGTGCTTTGCCAGTAGACGAATGCACCGTATTATTGTACGCATACTCAAGCATAGGCAAATACTGTTCCCACTTGTCCTTATTATCTGACACATAGCATTTCAAGAGATCTAAGACAGTAGAATTAGCCTCTTTTGACTGTCCATCAGTTTGTGGATGAAACGAAGACGAGAATTTGAGCGCAGTGCCCATGTTCTCAAACAATCCTCTCCAGAACAAAATGGTTATGCGAGGATCACGATCACTGATAATTGATTGTGGCATACCATGGTACTTAAACACATTGTACATGAACAGGCGTGCCATCTGATCAAATTTTATCTTCTTTCTGATAGGGATAAAATGGGCCTGCTTGCTGAACCTGCAGATAATGGTCCATATACCATCATTCCTTGTTGGCGTCCTTGGAAGATCAAAGATAAAGTCCATAGCAATGCCTTCCCATGTCTTATCCGGAATCGGCAGTGGTTGTAACAACCCTGGTGCCTTTTGCCTGTCAAACTTGACCTTTTGGCAAACTATGCATGCTCGCACAAAGGCACCCACATCTCTCCTCAAGGTAGGCCAATAGAAGAATGTCTCTATCGCTTTAACTGTTGCATCAATGCCACGATGCCCTGCATACGGGGGGACATGACTCTCTTCCATGACCTTATGTCGCAGTGGCCTAGTGACACAAAGTCTGCCATGCATCATCATAAAACCATCTCTGAGGAGGTAGTGCTCGTGATGTTGCCCCTCTTGTAACTGTTCAAAGATCCTTGCAAAATCTTCATCAGCAGTATACTGTTCCTTCATGTCATCTAACTCATGATGATAAGGAATTGACACAGCTGAAATTTGTGGCGTTTTTTGATAACGCATCAGCCACAACATTCTTCTTGCCTTCCACATGCATAATCTGGAAGTGGAACATGGAAAGAATGTTTGCCCATTGCATATGCTTTTCGGATAACTTTAACTGTGTCAAGAAGTATCGCAAGGTTTGATGATCTGTTTGGACAACAAAATCAGCACCTAAGAGGTAGTGCTTCCAGCTAGAAAGCGCATGAATCACGGCCAAGAGCTCTTTCTCATAGACTTGCATAGTCCTCTCTGGCCCTTGCAAAATTTGGCTCTCATAAGCTACTACCCGTCCATCTTGCATTAGCACTGCTCCGATGCTACTGCCACACGTGTCACAGTGGACCACAAATGACTTCCTGAGATCTGGCAAAACAATAACTGGACCTGAAGCCAACTTTTCCTTTAAGAGGCTAAAAGCTGAAATCTCTTTTTGGGTCCATCTGAAAGTGACCTCTTTCTTTTGCAATGCGTGAAGAGGCGATGCTATCTCTGCAAAATTTCTGATAAACCTTCTATAGTAGGAACACAATCCCAAGAAGCTTGTGACATCGTGCACAGTCTTCCAAGTCTGGCCATGTCTTGATAGCTTCGACCTTTGCGGGATCCATTCTAACACCATCCTTTGAGACTATGTGGCCCAGAAATTGGATCTCTTCGAGGAAGAATTCACTTTTCTTAGGATTGACAAGTAACCCGTGACTGCGCAGCTCTTCAAACACAATGGTCAAGTGACGTCTATGCTCCTCTTCATTCTTCGAATACACTATCATGTCATCGAAGAACGTTCCAACAAACTGTTGATGCGAGCGGAAAGCCGGTCCATCATTCTGTTGAACGTGGCAGGAGCATTTGTTAGCCCAAACGGCATCACTAGAAACTCATAAAGACCAAATGTCGTTCTAAACGCAGTCTTGTGCACATCCTCTGGCCTTATACGAATCTGATGGTACCTACTCTTAAGGTCTATCCTGCTGAAAATTGCAGCACCCTCTAAACGATCGAGAATATCATCAATTCTAGGAATAGGGAACCTATTCTTGATGGTATTCTTATTCAACGCACGGTAATCAATACACATGCGCCATGAGCCATCCTTCTTCTGCACTGGGGAGCAAAAGGGTGAAGAACTAGGCTGAATCAGCCCCTTCTCTAATAACTCCTCAACCTAGCCCATAATCTCTTTTTGCTGTGCCGCACTAACCCTGTAGGGGGGTCTATTTGGTGGGCTACATCCTGGCACCAAATCTATCCGATGGTCCTCAGGTCTCTCTGGCGGAAATTGCGACGGTAATGAATCAGAAAAACAATCACTAAACTTTTGCAAAAATGCTGACCTTTCTTTATCTAACACAGATAAATTTGATTGATCACTATCTGAGACATCACGTGAAAAAATCATGTACACAGAAAGATGATTCTTTATTACAGAAGTGATAGCAGAAGCAGATACAATAGGGACTGACTCTCCTTTAAGCTTTACATCCAAGATGTGAGTTTTGCCCCTATGCTGTACAGTGATCTTTTTGTTGTAGGCATCCAAGACTCCATGCACTCGGAACATCCACGGGATCCCCAACAAGGCGTCGCAACCTTCCAGCGGCATGATGTAAAACTCTTTAGTGTCCACATACGACTGAATATGCAGACGCAGTTTTCCAATGATGGGAGTAACACACTCTGAGTGGCCAAGACATGCCAACCCTGCCTCTGTTGTGTACCCCATCTCTTCAGCTCTGATGCCTAGCTTCATAGCTAACTCTGGTGAGATAAAGTTGGCTTTGGCACCTGGATGAAAGAAGATGAGTGCCGTCTGATCCCTAACTTTACCCCATGCCTTGCATAACTCACTAGCATCTGTGTTGGGCGTGTCACCCATCATGTCTGGCACTAAACCTGCCGTGGGTTTTGGCTTCTTGCCTTTCTGGTCTTCTTTATCCTCTGAGTCAGCTGGCCTTTTCCTTTGTGGACAATTGATAGAAAAGTGACCAGGCTGCTCGCATATAAAGCATTTGTTCTCAGCCATTAGGACCTTCTTTTCCTTGAGCGACTTGCGCACAAAAGGCTTCCTTTTCTGTTTCTTTGCCTGTGCTCCAGAAGTCCCGGCTGAATCCTTGTCTTTGGTGGCCTTTTATGACCCCTGTGACGCATCAGGAGCCGTTTTCACAAAGGGCTTCTTCGCTGAATTTTTCTTTTGCTGCCCTCCTTTGTCACTGCTCGGAAATCCACTGTCCTCTCCTTTCAACAAGGCAAGACCAGTGTTCGCAACTTCCAGTGAGGGTAGCCACTCTGTTCTTTGTAATGTAATCGCGAAGCCCTTTAGGCAGCCCACAACAGTACTTCTCTATCTGCTCTGTCAATGGCAGAAATCTGTTGGAGGTCACTGAGAGTAACGCTTTACAAAACCTCCTATTGTACTCCAGCAAGCTCTTGCACGAAGCTGAAGTAAGCTGGTGCCAATCTGTCAGGACGTCGGCTTCAAATTCATTTGATAGCCAAGCAGATGCAAACATTTGCTTGAAGTAAACCCAAGTGGCGGGTGCCTGTCCTTGCATTAACAATGTCGTCCACCATGTAAGCGCATTGTCCTTTAAGAAAGTGGCAGCTTTCCTGACTTTCGAGGCCTCTGTAAAATTCCCTCCCGCATAAGCTGTTTCAATCTGCTGGAGGATAGTGAGGGCCTTTGTCTTATCCTCGAAACCACTGAAGGTACTGAACTTTAGCACCACCTTCTTTGTAAGCCTTCGGCTTCTTTAGTGCCCCCAAGTTGTCATACGGAATGGTCTGCAACATGGGCACTGTAGTAGGCATGATCGGCACATCTTGGCCATTCACATTTTGCGTAAGAGGTGCGATATCTGGCTGCTGTCCAGAAAAACAAGCCATGCCAAAATGACCCTGTGGCACCCCAAGCTGGCCCTGGTTGCAGTGGAAACCTTGCTGCATGCCGATACTACCATACATGGGGTTTGGCATGATGCCTTGCATACCCCCGAACACTGTTCTTGGCATGTATGGTTGACTTCCAGGCGCATAACCAGCCATACTTTGGAACACTGATCCACCCCCGAAATACCCATGATATACCGTGGGTGGTGGAAAAACTGAGTGCATAGCTTGGTATCAAGCTCCCTGTCCATTCAAGACAGCATGCTGGCTCTGAAAGGTGGCGGGCTGAACTGGCATAACCTGTGGAATAGGCGTTCTAGCCACTTGTTCAAGCACGGGAGGAACCTGCTTTGGAGCCCCCGACTCCGCAACATGCGAGTGTTCCCTTTCCTCCTGCGCCACATGAAGCACCTGGGCTTGAGCATCAACAAGCTCCGTACGCGGCATAGGTTGCCTATTTTGTGGTTGCACTGGTGGCACTTGCAAGAATTCCATAAACCTCGGATTCTGCATCAGCTGCGAAAAGACATTCACCGCGGCAACTAACCGAGTCTTGAACGCATCATCCTCAAGTTGCCCAGTCATAAAGCCTTGTACTACTGGAGGGACATTCACGTTGACAGGAGCTACAGACTGACGTGGCCGTGAGCTCTCGCCAATCTCAAAAACCATAGGAATCTCTTGCCTGTCCTTTGAAGAGGAACCCTCTTCCATAATTCCCTTCCCCTTGTCGGCCATAGTGTAATCCCCGCGTTCCTGCACTTTGTGTCTTTACCCCAAACAATCCAGGCTCACTCTTTAAGGAAAAAGTGATTGATGTCCCGGCAACGGAACCATGAAACCGGCCCGTAGGGCGGTAGGCGTTGGCTTTCACCCGAAATTCTTTACTTTAGACACACACACAGAGCACTTTGCAAAGGAGACCTGTAACGGGAATTAACACTTAATCACACACGGCTCGGAAGCTAGAATGCTCCGAGCAGACGCCGACAACCTGTAGGCCCCAAAATTGGTGCCCCTTTCGGTATTTCTTTATTCTTTAGGAGGGTAAAGTACAAAGAAGAGTCCTGGGAATCCTTTGACTGTATCCCACTAGATACCACCTGTTTTGGCCAAATTTCGGCAGCATAACAGCCCCTAAACTTGCGCAAAACCAATTCCCCTGTTGGAACTCGCTTCTATTGGCGTATACCCTCTGATTCCTGCCCAAAAACAGTAAATTCAGCACGCTGTATTTACTGGTTTTTGCCCTGTTTTCAGCCCCAAACAGTCCCCTAACTGTCCTCTGCCAGTGGGGCACGATTCCCAAAGGTTCTGGCGTCCGTATGGCTGAAAAACAGTAAAATTACAGCGCATACACAGCGCTGATTTTGCACGTGTATGGTGAGGTTATGACCCTCACCAGTGCCTGCGTTGGAGTAGCAGCTAGCTACCCCTGTTCCTGCTCAAGGAGGCTCTTGCCTCAGCACAAAAGCATGAACCCACATAGCTGTACATCGGTCAAATGAGGAGCCCTCTTGTGGGCATCACATAACTGCACGTAGGGGAGAGAGAGAGAGCAGTGTGTAGTGTGTAGGGCATCACTCCTAGCACCACACTGTACATGAGAGGGAAAGGAAACACTCCATAGCTCTTAACCCGTGACAAATTGCAAATGAAGGCCTCTCCCAGCTTAAAAATCAGCGGCCATTTTTTTGTAGGAGGAAAGTTCATGAAAATGTGACACTTGGCGCACTTACAAGCATTTTCCCGTTTCGGGTTCGTCGCTTAAAAATATCCTGGCCGGTTGCCCAGTTGACTTCGCGGCAGAGTTGTGAAATGTTCCCCTAGTCATACCGGAGGTAATGACGTGAACACATTTCTCGGCCCAAAATAGCAGTTCCCTAAATTTTAGGAGATGCTTCCGTTGGGCTCCCACTGGTCTTCTGACCATCTATCCTCATTGGGACCGCATCCAAAAGTGCAATGTGGCCCAACTGTCGGATACTTTTTGTTGGTAGTCCCACCTTGACTTTACGCCTTAATTGAGTTCACTTCCTAGTATCCACCAACTTGCTAAGTGCGACGGGGGGGGGGAACTATATGATCTTGCTATGAGCCTAGACATCCTCTTACCATACGAATTCCAGTGCCGACCACTACCCATCTACGGGTGAAACTACCGTTCACATTGGCCATGCAATGTTCGACCATTTGCTACTTCAAGAAGAGGGTCTCAAAAATAAAACAAAACCCCTTGGAAAGAAACCAACAACTAAAGTTAGTAGTTGCCACGTCCTCGTGACATAGTTAACAGTTGCCACGTCCCCGTGACAATGTGGTTAGTTGAGGCTCTTGTCGCACTATTTATACTAATGAATAGGTGGTAAAGTGCAAGCTCCTTTGCCTCCTCGAAACTCGTTGCTTGCGGTGTATGAGTGTCTTTATTTGTTGTCTGGCCTTGTGCTCAGTAATCTTTCCAAAGACACTTTGTGCTCGTAGGGTGTAGGAAAGGCCTCTGTCACTCATCATCATACCAACAATCTTGTGGCACAGTTCCCCCTTTTTTCTGGGGGAGGGGGGTCTGTGCAGTGTGAGGAATGTGTGGAAAGAAGATGAGGGTTGATGTGTGTAAGATGGATGAGATTTGGGAGGTGAGTGGAGAATGGTAAAATGGTTGAGCCGACAGAGGCGCGCATGAACCTTTGCTGAGTATATAGGGGCTTGTTCTCGTGTGAAGTGGATGGTTGAGTGTGGACTAGGTATAGCAAGTGTGTGGGAGATGGTGGCTCCATTGAGAGAAAGAGCGGTAGGCATGGTAGGCTTCGATGGGGATGGTGAAAGAGCTAATGAGATGTATAGCCTCCTGAGGTGCCATAATATAATCCACCGTACTCCCCTCCCTTGTCTGCGACTCCCATGTGGCATGCATGTCAGATCTCTAGACATAGGTCAAAGTGCGATCCTGTTATATATATAACAAGATTGTGGTGGAGCCTTGTCTGAATAAATGGCATCCATAGGCAGTGGGATGGGGCTTTGTTTGCTGAGAATGGGGTGAGGTCGTCGTCCTTTGTAGCATGTAGTCTTCCTTGGTCCTCGAAAACGTAGATCTCACACTGGTGGCTGCATGTTTGGGCGTTGAAGTCTCCCATGAGGATAACTTCTCTCCATAATCCCCTCCATCAAGAATGTGTATGGTGACTCCCCTCCCGGTTAGTGGTAGCGAATTTGGAACCTATGGGTGCAAAGTAACAAAGGGCGAGTATATAATCTGCTCCTCTAAGTGGATTCAAATAAAACGGGCCTCTAGTCTCGTGCTACACTTGCTCTGCCACTTGTGTTTGAACTTTGAAGAGAACGACAACTCTTTAGGACCCTCGGGAAGTGTTCTGGCGTGTACACTTCCTGTGGGTGGACTCCCGATGGAACCCCTAGATCCTCGGTAGGCCCCTCTCTAGGCTCACGTGTCTCTGTGAGTAAGGCAATGTCTCGATTGCTCATCACCCCCTATAGTCGCTTTGCGTGTGTCCATAGATCACCATTGCACTTCAAAACCGCAAGGTGAATCTTCTCATGTTGTGTCCCATAGGTCATGAGTCCCTATGCAACAATTTTGCCGTCAATGACGCCCCGGCCATTGCCATTGCGGTATGAGGCCTTCTTAAGACCTTTCTTCACGTGCTTTGAGCACCCTAGGCATGCATGCCCGTCTATGTTCTACTTGTATCGGTGTGAGGTCGTTGTTTAGAGAGAGAGAGAGAGAGAGAGAGAGAGAGAGAGAGAGAGAGAGAGAGAGAGATGCGATGAGATGTTATATTAAACGTCTTCAAAAGGCCAAAATGACCTATGAAACCAAATTGATACAATTGGTGGATCTAATTCAATGTCTGGGTACAAAAATAAAAATAAAATTGAAGTAAAGTGGAAGACTAAAATCATCATTATCAATGTCGGAGGATACCCGATACGAGAAAGTATTGCATCGGTTGTTGAAGAGCCTCGACAATGTCCGCCTTTCTTATGTCGTGCTAGAATAGTCTTGATCCTCTGATGGAGTCTCCGTCGATGTCGTGGTCGCCCTCGTAGACGCGGGCGTCTAGCTTGCCCGAGCTCAATGGCTCTTTCAACTAATATACCTCTCGTATGGGTGGGTTTTGAAGTCTGATGTGAAGCATGCTTGTCTGGTTGTCGAGTCTCTGCTCTAAAGAAGTCGGTGATCTCCCTCTGTGAATGTCTCCCACTGCCTGATCTCCTCAAGAGACTCTCCCTTTCTCTGTGTAGCTCTAGCAAAAACAACCAGAGGCATCGTTGATTGTGATAGCTCATGACTCTAGCCAACGGTCCAAAGCCTTCTCTCAATAGATAATGAAAGCGGCCTGGCATCTCATAGTGTACCGGACAATGACAAATGTGATGTAACCGTGTCTTTGGCTCTATATGACACAACTGACATATCCTGGCTTGTGCTGGTACTCTCCTAAATTTGCCAGTCTATGCAATGATGTGTGCATCTGACCAATAGCACATCATATCCCATAGTATAAATGAGTGTCCATATAGGCCGATCGGATCGCGTATCCATCCTCTGTTAGTTGGAGAAGATGCTCTCTATAGAAAGCCATCTTCGTGTCTAACTCTTGTGTCGGTTGTTTCCATGTGGTCCTGGTATCAAGTTGACTCAGATCTTGACGTATGAGTCTACTAATCTCTGTCCGTGTGAGAGATAGGGAGGGTGCATCCAAGCAGTTTTGGAACGGAGGCAGTCCATCCATGTTGAAACTCCTAAACCTTGCCTTTTTTAAGCGTAAAGTACCCAATCGAGTGAAAATACAAGTTCACGATGGTGACGATCAACACCTTTCTTTTTCTTAGCCTGAGTCTTCTCGAGAGCAATCTTTATCTTCCTGTATGTCTCATCCATATCTTACACATACGTGTCTGCCTCAAATATCTTGTCCTTGGTTTGCAAAATGGGTGGGACTTTCTTCCCTCCTTCCACTATCTCAAATGGTCCGCTACTTGTTGACGTATGCATGGTGTTATTGTAAGCATATTCAACCAATGGGAGATGGTGTTCCCAAGTTGCCTTGTGCTCTGACACATAACATTTGAGTAGATCCAGGACTGTAGAATTTGCCTCTTCTGATTGTCCATGAGTTTGTGGATGAAATGAAGATGAGAACTTTAGTGTAGTGCCCATATTCTCAAACAGTGCCTTCCAGAAAAGATTCTTCGTACGTGGATCCCTGTCATTGACAATTGACAGAGGCATACCGTGATATTTAAAGATATTGCTCATGAATATCTTGACATGTGCTCTGGCTTTATCTTCTTCCTAACATGAATGAAATGGGCTTGCTTATTGAACCTACGAATGATAGTCCAAATCCCATCATTGCCTGTTTGCGTTCTTGGAAGATCAAAGATAAAGTCCATCGCTATGCTTTCCCATGGCCTATCAGGGATCGACCATGGTTGCAACAATCCCGATTGCTTTTGCCTGTCAAATTTGACTTTTTGACATACTAGGCACGATCTTACAAATGTGTCAACATCTTGACGCAAAGCTGGCCAATAGAAGAATGCCTCAACCCCTTTCACTGTCGCATCAATTCCACGATGCCCATCATATGGTGGAGCATGACTTTCCATCTAAACCTTTGACCGTAACTGTTTAGTAACGCATAACTTTCCATGCATCATGAGAAAGTCATTCTTAAGCATATAGTTTTCATAATGTTGCCGATCAACAAGCTGATCATAGATCCTTGCAAAATCTGAATCTTCAGCATATTGTGTCTTCATTTTGTCTAGTTCACAATGGGATGGAACTAAAATTTAGGGCTTTCATGACAACGCGTTAGCGTTTTGAAAATGGAACGTTGACAAGATGTTTGCCCATCGCATGTGTTTCTTAGACAACTTCGTTTGTGTTAGAAAATATCGCAAGGTTTGATGATTTGTTTGGACAACAAAATCAGTCCCTAGCAGATAGTGTTTCCAACTAGTTAGAGCGTGAATTATTGCCAGCAATTCTTTCTCATAAACTTGCAAGTTCCTTTCGGTCTTCAAAGAATTCTACTCTCATATGCGACTACTTGACCATTCTGCATTAGAACCGCACCAAGATTGTGGCCACATGCATCACATTGAACCACAAAAGGTTTCGAAAGATCTGGCAAAATGATTACCAGATTTGAAGTCAGGTTCTCTTCCAAGTGTTTAAAGGCTAGAATTTCCTTGGCTGTCCACTTGAAAGTAACTCCTCCTCCTTGCAGTGCATGGAGTGGAGGAGCAATCTCAACAAAATTTCGGGATGAACCTCTTGTAGTAGGAACATAAGCCTACAAAGCTTCGAATGTCATGTACTGACTTCAAGTCTGGCCATGACCTAATTGCTTCTACTTTGGCGGGTTCCATGCGTACCCCATCCTTAGAAACAATGTGCCCAAAGAAGTGAAGGAAGTGAATCTCTTCCAAAAAGAATTCACTCTTCTTCGCATTAATGAGTAGCCTGTTCTTGCGTAACTCATTGAAAATTGCGGTCAAGTGATCCCCATGCTTCTCTTCAGACTTTGAGTAGACAATCATGTCATCAAAGAAGGTGCCCACGAAGTTTCTATGTGGTCTAAATATTCTGTCGATCATTTTATTAAACGTGGCAGGAGCATTTGTGAGACCGAATGGCATGACAAGAAACTCATAGAGACCAAATGTTGTCTTGAACACAGTCTTATGGACATCTTCTGGCCTAATGCGTATCTGGTGGTACCCACTCTTTAGGTCCATCCTTGTAAACAATGACGCTCCCTCAAGCCGATTAAGAATTTCATCTATCCTCGCTATGGGGAACCTGTTCTTGATGGTATTTTTATTCAAGGTGCGATAGTCAATGCACATGCTCCATGAACCATCTTTCTTCTGCACTAAGAGTACAGGCGAACAAAAAGGGGATGAATTGGGCTGAATCAGCCCGTTCTCTAGAAGCTCGATGAATTGGGCTGAATCAGCCCGTTCTCTAGAAGCTCGTTGACCTTACTCATAATCTCTTTCTGTTGGGCTGCACTAATCCTGTACGGTGGTCTATTCGGTGGACTAGAACTTGGTACATTGTCTATGGTATGATCCTTAGGTCTCTCAGGAGGCAACTCCCCTGGCAAAGAGTCCGAAAAACAATCACTGAAACCACTCAGAAAAGTTGACCTATCTTTATTCAAGGTAGACAAATTAGATACAACTTCATATACTTCTTTTGCAAAGATCAAGTACGCAGAAAGATGATTCTTTATTACAAATGAAATAGCAACAACAGAAACAATTGGAACAGACTCACCTCTATGCTTTACATCAAGGACATGAGTCTTTCCTCTATGTTCAAGGGCAATCTTTTCGTTGTAAGTATCCACCATAGCATGCAACCTGTAACACATCACAACCCGGAAGTGGCATAATATGAAACTCTTCCGCATCCACATAACTTGAATGTGTAGACGAAGCTTCCCCAAAATGGGAGTAACAGGCTCTGAATGACTTGGGCATGCCAAACCTGCTTCACTTGTCATACCCATCTCCTCTGTACGAATGCCCAACTTTGATGCCAATTTTGGTGATATGAAATTTGCATGGGCTCGTGGATCAAAGAAAACCAGCACTTTCTGGTCTCTAACTTTGCCCCAAGCTCTGCACAGTTTCGTGGCATCTATGCCTCCAACCAAATCTGGGACATGTTGTGCGTTGGGCTTTGGCTTCTTCCCTTTATGCTTTGACTTGTCATCCTTATCCTGTGACTTCTTCTGTGCGCATTCATTAGCAAAATGTGCCTCCTCTTCACAAATGTAGCATTGCTTGGCCTCTCTTAGAGCTTTCCTTTCTTCAAAAGATTTACAAAAAAAAAAAGCTTTTTTTGTCCTTGTCCTCGCCCAGAAGAAGATTTAAATTGCTTCTTGGACGTGTCAGCTTCATCAATGGAGGGTTTCTTTGTGGGAGGCACAAAAAAGTCTAAGCTCTGCGAGCAGATCTCTGGCATGTATAAAGTGCTCTGCTTTTAGGCCATCATGATCACATTGCTCTCCTAGTCCTCATCCTGTCAATGGCCTTACCATCTCGGCGGTAAAGAAAGCACGTGATGGCTTTGGCAGATCCAAAAGAGGTCATTGTCCCGAGATTGTGTAGATAGATGATGCATATTGATCCTATATCTCTATAGAAGTGATGATTGGTGGGGGAGAATGCCCATGGAAGAGTCGCCATGCCTTGCTTGAATCCTGGCTCAAAAATAGATGGTATAAATCTTGCTCTAATTGAGCTAGAAATGTCCTCTTCTTCCATCGTGCCAAAGGTTGAGAAGCAATTCGTGGTTGCCTGTGATGACTCCTAGAAGCACCTCCCTCTGAAGTCGAGCTCCTCACCATATCAACTATTTTGGGGTATGCTCCCAGAATGTCGTCATTGCCTTGCCTAGGCTCAATGTGTGGGTATGCTTTTGCTGTTGCATCTTGCAGTGTCTCTGTCAATATATAAGTGAGCTCCTCTAGAGGTCTCCCCGGATCCTTTGTGCATAAGCGTCTATAAATACCATATATGTAGATAGGATCAGTCTCTGAAGTAAAAGTGTATCAGGTATGGGTAGATGTCTGTGCCAGTCGGGCTGTACTGAACTAGAATGAGGCGGTAACGTGAGGAGGGCATGATCTATAAATACTCCGATAGGCTTGGGCCCAATTGTAAGTTTTGAATAGAGGGTATGAAACTGGGTTGAGCCAAAACATAATCCACTGTGCTAGCCCCATGTCTATGAGGAAAACAAGTGAATCTGCTCGATGTTGGAAATCTTTGGAGGCCATTCAAGATGGCTAGTCTATGTGCAGTCCCCATATCCAGTGTGCTTCTCATCTTGTGAACACTTGGCCAATCCCATATAATTGACATCCAATTCTCTCAAGATTTCCTTTGAGGTATCGTAGAAAGCTATCTGAGACTCCCCTGTCCTAGCATTAAAGTCTCCCAAAAGAATGACATCTCCATCTCTAGAGAACTCCCATATGTCCTCATTCAATATCATGTAGGGGGACTACCCTTTGGGCGATGCATAATGAGATGTGATGGGGGAAAAATAGCATATTGCAATGTAGATTGGCCTCCCTGTCTCCACTCTCACTTTGACTCACATATATCTAGCCTACTCATCTCTCCAAACAATACGAACGAGGGGCTGAAGCCTCCCTGAATAGGACTGCCAGACTCCCTGACCCATGTCCTCTATGCTTTGATCTCACATCTTGCCTACAAGTAGTCTCCCAATGGTATCCTGTCACTCTAGGTAATGTGCCGCTAGGAGATGCGTCTGAGTAAAAGATAATGTCTCTTCCCTTAAAGCTATCCTCAAATTCGACAAAATAGCTTATTCCAATGTAGAGTGGCCTCCCTGTCTATGCTCTCACTCTGACTCACATATATCTCGCTTGCTCATCTCTCTGAACAATATAAACGAGGGGTTGAAGATTCCCTGAATAGGATTGCTACCCCTCCTGACCCACGTCCTCTATGCGTTGATCTCACATCCTGTCTACAAGTAGTCTCCCAATGGTATCCCGTCACTCTAGGTAATGTGCTGCTAGGAGATGCGTCTCCAAGTAAAAAATAATGTCTCTTTCCTTAAAGCTATCCTCAAATGCGTCTACATCTAGTTTCATTGATCCATTACAATTCCATGCTGCCATTTTAAGGTTGGTCCCATAGGTCTCGCACCGGCATGTGGTGCATTTTTCCAAGACCACTACTCTCCCTTTCTTGAAGAAGGAATTTTCCCTTTCTCCCTCATTGCCTTCATCTATGGCATTAGCTCTTACATGTGTATTGCTTGTGTTAAGAGTGAGGTCATCACCCGAGAGAGAGAGAGAGAGAGAGAGAGAGAGAGAGAGAGAGAGAGAGAGAGAGAGAGAGAGAGAGAGAGATGAAATGAAATGCTATATCAAACGTCGTCAAAAGGCCAAAATGACCCATGAGACCAAACTGATACAATCCTTGTGGATCTAATCCAATGTCTAGGCTCAAAAATAAAATGAAGTAAAGTGAAAGGCTAAACTAAAACATTAAAATCATCAGATTGAAATCATGGTCTAATCTCTGACTTTACCCCATGCTTTGCATAACTCGTTGGCATTTACACTTGACATGTTACCCATCATATTTGGCACCAAACTTGCCGTGGGCTTAGGCTTCTTTCCTTTATTATCTTCTTTATCATCCGAATCAGCTGGCCTTTTCCTAAGTGGACAATCTGCAACAAAGTGACCAGGCTGCTTGCATATAAAGCATTTATTTTCAGCCATCAAGACCACCTTTTCCTCGAGCGACTTGCGCAAAAGGCTTCCTTTTTGGCTTCTTTGCTTGCGCTCTAGAAGTCCGAGCTGAGTCCTTATCCTTGTTGTCCTTTTCTGACCCCTGTGGTGCTTCAGGAGCCGTTTTAACAAAGGGCTTCTTTGCTGAATTTTTCTTTTCCTGCCCCCCTTTTGCGTTTCCCAGGAACCCACTGTCCTCTCCCTTCAATAAGGCAAAACCAGTGTTGGCAACTTCCATAAGTTGAGTGAGGGTAGCCACTCTGTTCTTTGTACGGTAATCTCGAAGTCCTTTAGGCAGCTCACAACAATACTTTTCAATCTACTTTGTCAGTGGCAGAAACCTGTAGGAGGTTAGTGAGAGCAATGCTTTGCAAAACCTCCGATTGTACTCCTGTAGGCTCTTGCAAGTAGCCGCAGTGAGTTGGTGCCAATCCATCATGACATTGGCTTCAAATTCATTTGATAGCTACGCAGATGCAAACATTTGTTTGAAGTATATCCATGTGGCGGGTGTGTGTCCTTGCATTAACAATGTTGTCCACAATGTAAGCACATTGTCTTTCAAGAAAGTGGCAGCTTTCCTGACCTTAGAGGCCTTTGTAAAATTCCTCCCTGCATAAGCTGTATCAAAGTGTTGGAGGAAAATAACAGCCTTTGCCTTATCCTCAAAGCCTTATAGCTGCACCATCTTTTTTGTAAGCTTTTGGTTTCTCCAGTGTCCCCAAATGATCATAGTGAATTTCTTGCTGTCACAAGATGGGCACCACGTGCCAATAGAAAAGAACAGACTGAATAGACTTTTAGCACTTCAATAACAACTAAACTGAGAGAGAGAGAGAGAGAGAGAGAGAGAGAGAGAGAGAGAGAGAGAGAGAGAGAGAGAGAGAGAGAGAGAGAGAGAGAGAGAGAGAGACGCGACACGGAGTGGCGGAATTCCACCCTAGATAGTATTGGTCCCAAACCTTGGTGCCCCTTTCGGTATTTCTTTATATTGCATCAAGCCGATACTCCATATTCTGCACCTTCTCCAAGAAGCATGCTAGAGAATGAGTCCATGGCCTCATATTTAAAGGCCCTTGGGTTGAAAAGCAGTAACAATGAAAAGCTTCAAACTCAAAAGCAGTTGGTCCAAAAAGCGCCAAAATGTGCCAATGCGATTTGCGGAAATCCGTACAATTGCCATGTCAGCATTGTCAGCGCGTTTTGCAGAAATATGCCACGTCAGCACTGTCAGTGTGAAACGCGGAAATGCGTACAATTCTGCCATACAAGCAGTCGGCGAAAAATCCGGGCTGTGTATAGGTGGGTCCTGGATTCATCTAGGTATATTTTTTAGTCGTATAGTTGACATGCACACTTCACATTGTGAAGTTTTCGTCCGAGTTACGACCAGTTGATATTGTGCTAATTCTTTGTATCTTTTGTGGTGCGTATGCCCTATCAACATCCTCATTTTTGTGCTAATTTCTCCGATTTAATGCTTCTTTAGTGCTAGGCTTCATTATGGCTGAGGTTGCCCTTGATCTCCTGAGTCATGATAGAAACTCAGTACGTTGAACTTTGTGTTGATGTATGCTCATGTGTGTGTGTGTGTGGTGTTGTATTTGGGAGCATATGCTAGTACCTAGTTCTGCACTGACGACGTTCGTGGGGATGTCGTGGTATTTAGTCAATACTATGCATGATGATGCTGATGGTCATATTGTCTTGTGGATGACTACGACGGGTCTATACCTTGCACTTTCCTTTATGGGTGAATCTGGGCTTATCTTGGATTCATCTAGGTATATTTTTTAGTCGTATAGCGGACATGCAAACTTCACATTGTGAAGTTTTCGTTCGAGTTACGACCAGTTGATATTGTGCTAATTCTTTCTATCTTTTGTGGTGCGTATGGCCTATCAACTTCCTCATTTTTGTGCTTCCGATTTAATTCTTTAGTGCCAGGCTTCATTATGGCTGAGTCTGCCCTTGATCTCCGGAGTCATGACAGAAACTCAGTACGTTGAACTTTGTGTTGGTGTATGCTCATCTGTGTGTGTGTGTGTGGTGTTGTGTTGGGGAGCATATGTTAGTACCTAGTTCTACACCCACTATTGGAAACTGACGACATTAGTGGGGATGTCGTGGTATTTAGTCAATATTATGCATGATGAAGCTGATGGTTATATTGTCTTGTGGGTGACTACCATGGGTCTATACCTTGCACTTTCCTTTATGGGTGAATCTGGGCTTATCCTGGATTCATCTAGGTATATTTTTTAGTCGTATAGCGAACATGGAGACTTCACATTGTGAAGTTTTCGTCCGAGTTACGACCAGTTGATATTGTGCTAATTCTTTCTATCCTTTGTGGTGAGAATGCCCTATCAACTTCCTCATTTTTGTGCTAATTTTTCCGATTTAATGCTTCTTTAGTGCTAGGCTTCATTATGGCTGAGTCTGCCCTTGATCTCCGGAGTCATGACAGAAACTCAGTACGCTGAACTTTGTTTTGATGTATGCTCATGTGTGTGTGTGTGTGTGGTGTTGTGTTTGGGAGCATACGTTAGTACCTAGTTCTACACCCACTATTGGGCACTGACGACGTTAGTGGGGATGGCGTGGTATTTAGTCAATACTATGCACGATGAAGTTGATGGTTATATTGTCTTATGGGTGACTACCATGGGTCTATACCTTGCACTTTCCTTTATGGGTGAATCTGGCCTTATCTTGGATTCATCTAGGTATATTTTTTAGTCGTATAGCGAACATGTAGACTTCAGATTGTGAAGTTTTCGTCCGAGTTACGAACAATTGATATTGTGCTATTTCTTTCTATCTTTTGTGGTGCGTATGCCCTATCAACTTCCTCATTTTTGTGCTAATTTTTCCGATTTTATGCTTCTTTAGTGGTAGGCTTCATTATGGCTGAGTCTGTCCTTGATCTCCGGAGTCATGACAGAAACTCAGTACGTTGAACTTTGTGTTGATGTATGCTCATGTGTATGTGTGTGTGTGTGTGTGGTGTTGTGTTCGGGAGCATATGGTAGTACCTAGTTCTACACCCACTATTGGGCCCTGACGACGTTAGTGGAGATGTCGTTGTATTTAGTCAAAACTATGCATGATGAAGCTGATGGTTATAGTGTGTTGTGGGTGACTACCATGGGTGTATACCTTGCACTTTCCTTTATGGGTGAATCTGGGCTTATCCTGGATTCATCTAGGTATATATATATATCCTTTATGTGAGTGGGGCCCCATCGGACGGGGTTCCCATAAGTTGGTAGGACTTCTTCTTCTGTTACTTGTTCTTCTTAGGGTTTAGGCCCCTCGGTCGGGATCTGCAAGTTGGCTCCATTCTTCAGGGGTTTGATACGTCAGCCTTTTGTGACATCCCCCCTTCTTGAAAGAAAGTAATCGTCCGCGATTACAACATATGCGCAAAACAACTCAAGTGAGCTCAAAAATTTTCCGAGGGACAATCCCAGGGACAATCTGTTTGCTCTTTTTTTCTGTCAAAAAGTTGGCATTTCCTTTCGGCTCGTTTGATCAAGGAGTTGGCTTCTCCTTTCGTCCAGATCGGAACTCTTGATATTCCAACGTAGTAAAAGTAGCCATCACACCCAGACCGCATTGATCTTCCTCGGGTATCTTGATGCACTAAAATGACGTACCTAACCAATCTTATCCAATTAGGAATATTCACTGGTTGGCACATCACAATGCAACACAAATGCTTATGTATGCATGTTACAAGACATAGAAACATAAACTCGCCGATGAACACTCCTCCCGCATAACGTAACAAGGTCTGGGCCGAGAGATATGCAACGACTGCCTCATCACTCCTCCCTCAAATAACCTAAAAATTTCCGGGCCATGATATAGAGGCCTTTTACAACCAAAGGCCCCCCAGACCACAGCCTGCGTCGTTTTGGAGGTGTTGAGAGTAACCACTGTTGAGACTTCTTAATACTCCCCCCGTAAATAACCATCCAGGTCCGGGCCATGAGTAATAACAACAATACTCTCCCCGTAAATAACCACAAGGGTCCGGGTCATGAGTAAAAACAACACTTTTTAAACATTTCAATACTCCCTCCGCAAATAACCACAAGGGTCCGGGCCATGAGTATGAACAAGCATTCTCAAACATCATTTCTCAGTACTCCACCCAAAAGTAAAATCACCAATCATTGAAAGCAGTATTAAAACCAGAGTCAGACAATTCAAATCGACACCAAGACAAGTTTAAAATAGATACCATTTATTTCAAACAAAGTTTCAAACAATACTTTCTCAAACAAAGTTCAAAAGTATCTAACTATAAAAACAACTAGATAGTTCATTTAGGGTTTTGTTCATACAACCGAACTTTGAGGACGATTGGCTTGTTCTTTTGCACCACGGTGATGGTTTGGTTCCGAACCTGGAGAGTCGCATCATTCTTGTCATGCCAAGGTTGCCCAAGAGAACGTCATAGTTGCCCAACGTTATAATGTGGAAATCGGCTTTTCCATGATAATCTTGGATAGTCACTGGAAGAGAACCAATGAGCGGTACCACTTTTTGAGTTTGCCCTGTGGCTAGCTCAGCTTCAATTTCTCCACCCTCTGCATCATAATCAAAGTGCATCTGCTTCAAGAATTCTAGATGCATTAAGTTCTTTGTAGCTTCTGGGTCAAAGAAAATTAGGACTTTCAAACCGTTGACTTTGCCATATGCTCGACACAATTCATTTGTACTTTTAAGGCGTATGCCATAGATATCAGTTCTTAATCCAATGGCTGGTTTAGCTCGTTTGGTTCGAGATGGTCTTGAGTTTTTGTCAACCGTCGGCACGGGCGCTGGCTCCGTTGGTATGTCAGTGCATTAAGTTCTTTGTAGCTCCTGGGTCAAAGAAAATTAGGGCTTTCAAACCGTTGACTTTGCCATATGCTCGACACAATTCATTTGTACTTTTAAGGCGTATGCCACAGATGTCAGTTCTTAATCCAATGGCTGGTTTAGCTCGTTTGGTTCGAGATGGTCTTGAGTTTTTGTCAACCGTCGGCGCGGGCGCCGGCTCCGTTGGTATGTCAGTGCGTTGGGGACAACCAAAATAGTTATGTCCTGTTTGAAAGCATTCAAAACTTCGGCCTTCTTGTAGTAAGGTTTCTCGTTGTTGAGGTGTCAAACGAGGCCTTTGCGGTTGGCTTTCACGAGACTCGAGAATTTGTTCTTAAATGGCGATAATTGTGGTTAGTGGCCGGATGTTCTTCTGTGGTAAACTCTAGCTTTCCCTTCATCAGTTTGTAGCCGACCACCGCATGGTCCATAAGCTCTTGCGCGGTAGAGACTTGCTTGGAGAGACAATATTCTTGCAATGGTGATGGTAGTCCAATGGTTTATCGCTCGCATTGGGCCTCCAAGGGAACGATCCTAAAGGAGGACACTGAAAGGTACACGTCGAGAAACCTTTGGTTATAGTCGTCCATGGTTTCGGTGGCAAGCATTTTCAAGTTGCCCCATTCTACCAAAATCCGGACTTCAAACATAGAAGTCATGTAACTGTGTGCAAACACTGTCTTGAAAGCTTACCCGATCCTTGGAGCACGCGGTTGTGTCACGATTGAACTCCACCATTGCATAGCATGATCTTTAAGAAATCCTGCTGCACGAGAAATCATGGATTCTTCTGTATAGTTCCCCAAAGCATAGAAGTTGTCGAATTCTTGTAGGAACTGCAATGCTTTCTTTCGATCTTTCACCCCCAAAAAAGTGAAAAATTTGACTGTCGTGCCGCCATCCTTGAAATATTTGGGTTGGTTAGGCGCATATCTCGGGTATGGATAATAAGGGTATCCATATGGGCTCCAATCGTTGCAGCCTGGTGGCGGTGTTGGTGATGGAGGTGGGGGCAATGGCGGCTGCACTAGATCGGGGTCAGATGGTTGCACCATATTCTTGAAGACTCCCTCAATCGGAACAAACGGTTGGGAAGGTTGCCGATTGGAAGCTCTTGTACTTTCTAGTGCCGGAGGAGGAGGTACCACCTGTGGCATCAGAGGGGGCAACATGTAATTCAAAAATTGTTGAAAACTTTGCAGCATCAGAAGATTTTGTTGAGGATGCCGCGAAAGAATGTCGTGAAGCTCGTTGAGTAGAAAATGCAAATATTCTACTGAATCCATGAATTCCATGTCTTGGGTTCTTTATGGCTTATGCCTTGTAAGACAGAGCGATGAAGACGAGAGCGCGTCCGATGTGCGATGAAGTAAGGGTGGGAGTGGCTAATAAGTCAGGGGTCGCGACCCGAAGATACCTCAAGTAAAATTCCAGTAGCTTTGTCTCCTCTTTTGTAGGACCGTAATGCTTTCAGAAAAGCACACGCTTAATGCTCTAATACCACTGTCACAAGACGGGCACCATGTGCCAATAGAAAAGAACAGACTGAACAGACTTTTAGCACTTCAATAACAATTGAATTGAGAGAGAGAGAGAGATGACACACAACACGGAGTGGTGGAATTCCACCCCACAGAGTATCGTTCCCAAACCTTGGCGCCCCTTTCGGTATTTCTTTATATTGCATCAAGCCGATACTCCAGACTCTGCACCTTCTCCAAGAAGCATGCTAGAGAAGGAGCCCATGGCCACATATTTAAAGGCCCTTGGCCTGAAAAGCAGTTACAGTGAAAAGCTTCAAACTCAAAAGCAATTGGTCCAAAAAGCGTCAAAAGCTGCCAGCACGATTTGCGGAAATCCGTACAATTGCCACGTCAGCATTGTTAGTGCGTTTTGCGAAAATCTGCCACGTCAGGACTGTCAGCGTGAAACATGGAAATCCGTGCAGTTCTGCCATGTCAGCAGTCAGCGAAAAATCCGGGCTATGTATTGGTGGGTCTTGCTTTATTTTAATTCCTTTATGTGAGTGGGGCCCCATCGGACGGGGTCCCCATAAGTTGGTAGGACTTCTTCTTCTGTTACTTGTTCTTCTTAGGGTCTATGCCCCTCGGCCGGGATCTGCAAGTTGGTTCCATTCTCAAGGGCTTTGACACGTCAGCAGTTGTGACACCTGCAACAGGGCGTTGGGATAGGGATCATCGGCGCATCTTGTCTATTGACATTTTGCGTCATAGGTGCCATATCTGGCTGCTGTCCAGAAAAACCAGCGATGCCAAAATTGCTCTGTGGCACCCCAAACTGGCCTTGGTTGCTTTGAAATCCTAGCTGCATGCCGATACTACCATACATGGGGTTTCGTATCATGCCTTGCATACCCCCAAACACTATTCCTGGCATATAATGCTGGTTTATAGGCGCATAACCAACCATACTTTGGAACACGGATCCACCCCTGAAATACTTAGGATGTACCGTTGGTAGTGGAAAAACTTGATGCATTGCTTGGAAACTGGTTCCCTGTGCTTGTAATGCAACATCTGGGCTTGGAAAGGTGGCGGGTTGAACTGGCAAAACCTGTAGAATAGGCGTCCTAACCACTTGTTCATGGACGGAAGGAACCTGTTTTGGAGCCTCTAATTCCGCAACATGCGAGTGCTTCCTCTCCTGTTGAGACGCATGAAGTACTTGGGCTTGAGTCTCAACAAGCTCCACGGGCTGTGTGAGTTGTCTATGACTGCTGTGGTACTGGTGGTGCTTGCAAAAACTCCATAAACCTTGGGTTCTGCCTGTCAGGAAAACACGTTCACAGTTGCAACTAACTGAGTCTTGAACGCATCATCTTCAAGTTGCTCGGTCATAAAGCCCTGCACTGGGGGAACATTCACATCAACAGGAGGTACAGACCGGGGTGGCCGTGAACTCTCGCCAACCTCAAACACTGTAGGAATTTTCTGCTTGTCCTTCGAAGAGGAATCCTCTTCCATTATATCCTTCCCTTTGTTGGTTGCAGTGTAATCCCGCGTTCCTGTACTGTGTGTCTTCACCAAACCAACCAAGGCTCACATCTTGAGGAAAAAGTGTTTCAAGTCCTTGCAACGGACCATGAAACCCGCCCGTACGGCGGTAGACTTTGGCTTTCACTCGAAACTTTACTCTAGACTTTAGGACACAGAGAAACTTGCAAATAAAACCTGTGACGGAATTTACACTTCAACATACACGGCTTGGAGGCTAGAGTGCTACCAAGCAGATGCCGACACCTGTCGGCCCCAAAGACTGGCGCCCCTTTCGGTATTTCTTTATTGTAATCAAAGAGGGAATAAAACGTGTGATTTCCTACAAGCTGCCCCGCATAATCTGGGCTGAAAATGACGTGATCTGGCCCGATTTCGGCAACATAACTGTACTAGAACGCTTCACAGACAATATCCCCACACAATAGGCGACTTTCCCGATGCATATAGACACTTTGCAAAACCGAGCGGGAATCTGCAGCACGTTGAATTCTCTGTTTTCCGCCCTGAAAATGCACCGGAACACTTGCACAGCGGTCCCTTCGCATCCTCGGACCTCTTGGGGGTATTAGGGACGGTTTAGGGCCGAAACCCTAAACCTGCAAAAATACACAGCAGGCTGTATTTCCCTGTTTTGGGTTCCGTTTCGCTAGCGGGTTGCATCTGTAGCATGTCCTTGAGCTCCCGCACCTGTAGGGCTGCTTGCCCTTTGAATCAGACAAGATTTCTGGTGTGAAATCTCTCCGAATTCACCTGTACCTGCGGGGGATTAGCAACTAGCTAATTCAGTACCTGTGCAAGAGGCTCTTGCCTCAACAATCGTGCATGAACCCACACAACTGTACATAGGTCAAATGAAAAGCCCTCTTGTGGGGCATCACATAACTGCACAGAGGGGAGAGAGAGAGCAGTGAATGCTATGCAAGGCTTCAATTCTTGCACTTCACTGTACATCGAGGGTAGGCAAGCACACAATAGCTTTGGTACCTGCAACAATCCACCATACGGCTGAAAATGCAGCCCACGTTTTATTTTTAATGCTTCTCTCTCTCTTAAGTTGGAAAATGCCCAAAAATGTGCCTAGTGGCACTCATGCATTAATTCCCCGCTTTGGACCTCTGGTCTAAAAATATCTCAATTGGTTGCTCAGTTGACTTAGCGGCAGAGTAATGAAATGTTCTCTCGTCATTCTGGAGCTAATGAGGCGAACAGATTTCGTGGCCCAAATAGCAGTTCCCTAAATTTTAAGAGATGCTTCCACTGGACTCTCCCTGATCATCTGACCATCTTTCACCACTGGGACCACGTCCAAAAATGCAATGTAGCCCAGTTCTCGGGTGATTTTCTCTGGGTGACCCCACCTTGTCATTGTGCCTCTATGGAGTTAATTTCCTAGTATCCACCAACTTATTAAGTGCGGCGAGGGAACCTAGATGACTTTGAATTGAGCCTAGACACCCTTTTACTATTGGAATTCCAGTGCCGACCAACTTCCCGTTTGCGAGTGAAACTACTGTTTCACACTGGCCATACAATGTCTGGCCATTTGCAAGTTCAAAAAGAGGGTCTCAATAAATAAAAATCATTGGAAAGAAATTAACAACTAAGGTGAGCATTTTTCATGTCCTTGTGACACATACTGACCCCACACATCAAAAGAAGTAATCTCTGGGGGAGGGGAGTGCTCATGAAAGAAAACGGAATGCCTCTCATGAGTCTCTACTCAAGAACAACTGGTATGAGTCTCGTTCCATCTGAGCTAGGAATGGTCGTTTCTTTCGTGCCATAAGGCGCTTCAAGACTATCTGAGACTGTCTGTGATTGATGACCTCTAGGAGAAGATCTCTTTGAAGCTGTGCTCTTGTCTCTCTACACTCCTCGTCATACCAACTGTTCTGAGGCATGATCCTAGAACGGCGTCTTTAATTAGGTTGAGTGTGTGGGTATGCCTTTGTTGCTGCATCATGCAATGTCTTAGTCAATAAAGTGGTGATCTTCTCCATTGAGAGTCCCGGCTGGCTGCTATTCATAGACGACTATAGATCTCCTCTATATAAACACAATGAGTCTCTGGTGTAAATGTATAATGGGTATGTGTCCTCCCTCCTGAAACCTAGGTTGTACTGTACGGGAAGGAGACGGAAAGTGTCAAGAGAGCATGATCCACTGCTACAGCCCCCACAGGACCTGGTCCTACTGTGAAATCATGAATGTAAGGAATGAAGCTTGGATGTGCCATGACATAGTTCACTGTGTTGGCCCCATGCCTGTGTGGAAAGCATGTGAAACCAGCCACTCTAGGAAAACTTTGTAAGCCATTAAGTGTCGCCAGACCATGTGTAGTTGCCATCTCCGTGAGATGTCTCTCATACTCTGTCTGCTCTCTATATGTGGATGTCTATCAAGGCCCAAATCTCCTGTATCCAGTTCTTCAAGCATCTCCTCTGAAGTGTCATAGAAGACTGTCTGAGCATTGCCCATCCGGGCATTGAAGTCCCCTAGGAGGATGATGTCCCCATCCTTGGAAAACTCCCATACGTCATTGTCTAGATTGAGAAAGGTGACTGACCTCTAGGCCCAACATAGACTGATGTACTGGGGGCAAAGTAGCATATGGCATTGTATAAAAATCGGCCTGTGTCGGCCCTCACCTCACCCATATGTATCTAGCATGATCGTCTCTTCGTACAATGTGTAGAAGTGGCTGTAGTTCCTCTCTAAATAATACTGCTACTCCCTCCGATCCTCTGCTCCCATGCTCAGATCGCGTGTTAGTCCGGCAAGCTGTCTCCCATCTATATCCTGTCACATGTGGCATCATTTGTCCAGGGGCCTGATGTGTCTCTGAGAAGAATATAATCTCCTTGTCTTGAAAGCTATCCTCAAAGGCGCCCACATCCAACCTATAAGATCCATTACAATTCCAGGCTGCCATCTTTAGTGTGGTCCCATAGGTCCAACACCGTCATGTAGAGCGTTGTTCTACAATCACCACCAGACCATCTCTGTAGAAGGCAGTCTTTCGCTTCTCTCGTGCTGTTGTAATCTCTGGCATCACCTCTCTCATCTGAGCTAGTTGCGAGAGGGTGAGATCATCACCGAGAAAATTACCGGTTTTCTTGAGGGTTGGCCTCTTCTTCAAGAACTCCTCCTCCCTGTCCAAGGAGTGGAAACGTAGTATGAGTGCTCTTTGCTTTGAGGACTCTCCCAGGCTGTCACTCCTCTTGCCCACTCTCCATGCCTTTGTGTGTAAAGGCTTCTCAATTCCCATCATGGACATGAGGCTTGTGACCTCTTTTTCAACATTATTGACATCCTTGAGGCCGGTGACCCTTACATGTAAGGCACGTAGCTGCCTTCTTTGCTCTTCTTCGAGGGTCATGTTAATGATGGCAGGTGTGGAAGAAGCCTCTTTACCTTTCCCTTTCTGAGAGAGAGAGAGAGAGAGAGAGAGAGAGAGAGAGAGAGAGAGAGAGAGAGAGAGAGAGAGAGAGAGAGAGAGAGAGAGAGTGAATGAATGAATGAATGAATCAAATGAAATGAAATGAAATGTAAAACATCTTCAAAAGGCCAAAATGACCTATGAGATCAAATTGATACAATCCTTGTGGATCTAATTCAATGTCTGGGTACAAAAATAAAATGAAGTAAAGTGAAAGATTAAAATTGTCAGTCTAAAAATTATCATCATCATCATCCATGCCCGAGGATGCCTGGAATCGGGCGTTGTCCGAGAAAGCATTGCACCAATGTGGTACCAAACGTACTGTACGTGGCGTATATGTACGTACTGTACGTTGTTCCGTAAAGGAAAATTTTTTATGTACGTAAAATTACGTACTCTTGTAAAAAAACCGCAAAGTACGAAATTTTCTAGGACATTTCCAATAAAACACAAGAGAGGAGCCAACAACTTATAGAGACATTCAAAGACACGATTTACAAGACAACCATATACTGTGTAACTATTCCAAGAGGTTTGGATTTTTATTTTAAATGAGCACCGTACGGGCTTCCCACACCCACACCCAAAAAAAAAAGAAAAAAAAGGGGCGTATGGATCCGTATAGAACGTCCGTACGGTACGGAACGGATCAGTACGTACGTTTTGATCCAACCTTGCATTGCATCGGTCGTTGGAGATGGAGAGAGAGAGAGAGAGAGAGAGAGAGAGAGAGAGAGAGAGAGAGAGAGAGAGAGAGAGAGAGAGAGAGAGAGAGAGAGAGAGAGAGAGAGAGAGATGCTAAATTGGCTTTATTTGAAAGAAAAATAATTATGAATGAATTATTGGATTTATAAGTGCGAGGGTTTTTTGACTTGGAACACCAAGAAAATTATTCTAAATGAACTATTGGAATTTTAAGTGAGAGGGTTTTTCTCACTGGAGACATCCGAGTACAGAGTATCCCTAGTGCGTCATTCAAAGTAATGACAGGAGCACTGTGAAAGGGAATACCTGTAAGGCCACCAGGAACGGGTACTTCTGATGCGTCACAACGGATGGGTGACAGGGAGCATCAGTAAGAAGTATCCGACCATCCGGGAACGGACATCTCTGATGCGTCATAGGATGGGTGACATAGAGCATCGTGAAGGGGATTGTACCGTAAGTTCGGTAGGAAAGGACTAGGTGATGGGTATTCTTGATGCGTCACAAGGTGGGTGACTGGTGCATCGGAAAGGGGATATCCATAGTTGAGAGGAAATCCGAATTGGAAAAGAGGAATACGCGTAAAGACTCAAGCACAAGAATAAAGATGGGTTCTGAGAAGCTTTTCTTAAAAAGCGAAAAATTTTAAAGAGTTTTCCGGGAAGAGCAAACGCTTTCCCGCGAGGAATCTATGTCTGCATTGCATTTGTGCATGTGGTTGCATCCAGGGATACCTAGGAAGTGTTGTGAAAAGCATTGTTTTAAACTTATAAGGTTTTATTGAGTTTTTGGGCAGGTTTAGACCAATTTTAAAATATGCCGACCGTCCACTTCATAAGTGGGCAGCCACTTAGAAAATAAAGCAACAAAACCAGCCAGCGAATTCTCTCTCCCTATTTCGGGTAGAACAGAAAAAAAAAAACGAAAATTGAAAAAAAAAAACCGGCCGCAATCTCTACGCGAGCAGCTATTCGTGCCGTGGTCAAGGAGCTAAAAAAGCATCACACGCCCTCTCCCAGAGGGAAGACCAATCTTTGCAAGGAGGAGATGCTGCTGAAGATTTCAGCCGTAAAGAAGACGTTGCCGGTGATGCCCATGACTGCCCCAAGTGTACCAGATGACGCCAAGACCCAGTGCGCGGGTTCCCTCGCGAAGAAGTGCCTACGGAGCGTGTTTCCATCGCGACAAGCTGCTGTTTTTCTCTGTTTTCAGCCCATAAACGTCGTAGACGGGGTTGATTTACGAGAAGGAACTCGAGAACACACCTCTTTTGTGTGTAGGATTGGAAGAGAGGATTTTCTATGTAGAGATCTCTTCCGGGGAATTGCTTTTCGAGAACCGAGTTGCGTTTCGAGCGTCGAGACTTTGAAGGTAACGATTTTTATGATCTTTAAGTATTTGATTACAGGTGTACTTCCTCTTCGTGAGGGAGTAGGAGTAGAGGAAGGTATGAGCCTTTGTAGGAGAAAAGCGCTATGAGGAACTAGAGCCAGATCAGCCGAAGGGTTTCGTACCCGAGTTTGGGAAGTAGATCCACGGATCGGAGGGAGGTAGTCTCTCAAGTTGTGATCCGGAAGTTGGGATTCCCAAGTAAGGACTTCGTGTCCGGGAAAGCAGAGTTGTTTTGCGGGAAGAGGACTCTGGAAATAGAGTTGGAAAAGAGAGTTGCAGGGATGTCATGCCCTGAGCCTGGAAGGTGAGATCCAGAGGCGAGAACCTTGGTTCTCAAGGATTTGGAATAAGGAATGGAAGTTCCTTGGAATAGGGTTTTGTCCTAGGAATCGGAAGCTGAGGCTTCTGGGAACCATCAAGTCTTATTCTAGAACGAACGTGGTAATACGTTCGGTTCAAGTGCTTGTATAGACTTCTCCTCAATAATAAAGATACTATTACGGGGGGGGGACCAGCCCATCTTCTGGTCCCCAGTATCGTGTCGATCTTCTCACTCTCTATCTCTCTTTCTATCTATTTCTCTCTATATCCTGTGGCTTCAGTAATAAGTGATAAATCCTATTTATTCGAATGTATTTTATATTGTTATGTGCTCCTGTTTGTGACAGTGGTATCAGAGCATGGTCTCCTCTCTTTCTTTGTAAAGGAGGACGACTCTGGGAAGATACGGGAAGAAGCCATGACAAGCCAAGAGAGAAGTAAGCAGGTGGAAACCTAAGTCCTGCAGAAAAAGCTTGCAGAGCTGGAAAATTTTTTTCCCCTCTCTGCAAGAAGTCGACACAAAACTTGGGATTCTTTGAGAAGGCGACAAGAGCACGATGCTCAAGAACCTAGAGAATCCAAGGAGCGGATTTCTCAAGATCGTTCATAACCCAGAAGATATCCATGAACATCAATCCAGAACCATAGCCAAGAAATCCCGTCATCTCGGGAAGGGTATGAAGAAGGTCTTTAGACCTCAGAACCCTCCGGTCAAGTTTGATACTTTTGACGGAAGGGAGGATGTCCCGAAAGCTACCGCTATCATTCGACAATATGAAGTTGCCTTTGCAAATGGCAATTTCTGAGAAGAGTTGAAGGTGAGGCATGTGACCAAACACCTCAAGGGGATTGCAAGTACTTGGTGGTATACCAAGTCTCTGCAAGGAACTTACAACAAGAATTGGATTCAATTCAAGGCTGAATTTTTTGACAAATTTTTTTCCTCTACGCTTTGAGGAAGGCATCCAAGAAGATTGGGATCGGTTTGCCCAATAGGAACACGAGTGAGTCAAAGCAAGTAGTGGTTCACTCTTGCCAAGGTAGCTCCACTCTCGACCCTCTCTAAGGGAGGAAAGATAAAGAAATTCAACGAAGGACTTTTGTAAACCCATCTGCAAGATACTTTGCAGCAGATGGTGGAGTCAGCAATAAAAGCTGAAAGTATATACCTTAGTGTACATAGACTACAATCCCCGCAATGGGACGAGAACCATTGAATGCAGAAACAACAAATTTTTGTTACCTCTGCTCGAAGGATACATTGCTATCCGGAGAAAGTTTGGAGTAAGGGAATTCAATGTAACTCCTAAGTTTTTGACCCTCAAACTTTAAGTGAGAGGGCAAGTCTTTGATCAAAGTTAAATCTTTGAGGAACTCATCAACTGCGTATTGCTTTTATGCGTGAGATATGTACGTGTCTAACCATGACAATCACTCTCGAGTGTTTATGAGAGTAAGGTTGAAACTTGAGTCAGAACATTGTTTTATACGATGAACTGCTTTGCTTAACCATCCGGAAGGTCCATGATTGATCTGGTATCCGGTAGTTCTCCAACAAATTACCTGCGATTGTGGGTAGGAAATTATGAAGGAACCATTCTGAGCTTTCAAGCTAAGAAAAGCTTTCATGAAGCTTGAGTACTCTTTAAGCCCACACCGCCTACCCGGTAAGGAAAGATATGATGGTGCTTTTCGCACAAGTGAAGGAATACTCTCTTTGCGAGGGAAGGAACAAACGACGACTACGGCCTGTGCTCAAGGAATCCAAGGATTGAAATTCTAGCTTATTTGATGAGTGGGTTTTGCTCTAAGAACGAGCCAAGGAATTGTCAGGTTGAGCGTCTTCACTCTAAGGATTTTACGAAGGGAAGATAATTTCCCATGTTCACCGAAACTCTAACACAGCTTAAGAATTATGTACACTTTTGAGTACATGGATAACACACGAAGATGCAAACCTATGCCAAGGAACTGGATGAGAGTTTGTTATACTCTCTTGAGTGCCTTTTTGCGCGCAATGATATTCCGACACGAGAATCTCTATTTGAGATGTCTGCGGTAGAAGGAATTTGAGTTTCTCTACGGAGAAGATGTTTTTTGATGGTCGTTGATCATTGAGTACGCTATGTGCTTTTACCATTACAGTAGCAACTTTTGGTTGCGGTATATGTTTCTCCATGAGCAGGTCATGTACCATTTACACGCTGCTGGAATAAATTTGAACTATTATGTTTGTAAGAATATAGTTCGTCAACCGTTTCAAAATGGTAAGAATTACATATGGGAGACCATCCTTGAGAATCAAAGAGGGTTCGCTCTATTGTGAACCGGGTTTGAACGAACGTTCAGAAAATGCTATGGCTAGAATCCTATCTGCCTTAGATTTTGCAAGTCGTCATTAATGCTCGCAAGGTGAATCATTTTTTATGATTTTGCAAGGAAGAGACGCTAATGGGCGTCGGGAAATCACTCCTGGTGGTAATAACTCACAGGAGGAAAAAAAATTAAAAAAATTGGAAGGAAGTGCCGCCATGCACAAGGAATCTTCGGATTGGAACCGTCTGCCTACGTTGAGCGACGGCCCGGAACAAGAACCTTCTTTAAGGTGATTGCAAACTTTGTTTGTGAAAGAAAGACATCGATCTTAATGCTCTATGACTTGGGCATTCCCTATGTGGGAGGACACAAGAGGTTTAATACCGTTTGGACTAACAGCGCAGGATTATGCGCAAGGACAGATACCTAGATGATTTCTAGGAAGATTATTCTTCTCGAATTTGAGAAGACGGAATCAAGATAACAGAGTCTCGGATAAGGAAACTTCGGATCAAAACAATTGGCCTACCCAAAGCAAAGGCGCGGAATATGAACTTACTTTGGTAAGATGACACACTTTGTCTGCCGCAGGAAGATTCACATGAGCTTAATGCTCTCGACATGGCCTATGCGGGAGGACAGAAGAGGTTTAATATCCTCGGGACTAATAGCGCAAGGTTATGCGCCAAGACATAGACCTAAATTGATTTTTAGGAGGATTATTCTTCTCGGGATTGAGAAAGTGGAATTGAGTTAACAGATTCTCGGAAAGACGCGAATGACGAGTTCTTACATGGCTCATAAGTGTGATGAATAGTAAAGGATATCCTCGAGGTACTAGAGGAAGGACATGAACCGGTAAGGTAAGTATTGAATTATTAAATTTTTGTTTAATTTATTTTTTTAAGTTCTCTTTTGAGAAAGGACTAGCGCAACTCACCATTGAGCAAGATTTGAAATTTTCCGGTTTCTCCCCGGCAATTCAGTTCGACCTCTACAGTTGAGAACAACTGTTTATAAGTGAGAGGGATGTTGCTAAATTGGCTTTATTTGACAGAAAAATAATTATGAATGAATTATTGGATTTATAAGTGAGAAGGTTTTCTCGCTTGGAACATCAAGAAAATAATTCTAAATGAATTATTGGAGTTTTTCTCACTGGAGACATCCGAGTACAGAGTATCCCTAGTGCGTCATTCAAAGTAATGACAGGAGCATTGTGAAAGGGAATATCTGTAAGGCCACAAGGAACGGGTACTTTTGATGCGTCACAACGAATGGGTGACAGGGAGCATCAATAAGAAGTATCTGACCATCTGGGAACGGACATCTCTGATGCGTCACAGGATGGGTGACATAGAGCATCGTGAAGTGGATTGTACCGTAAGTTCGGTAGGAAAGGACTAGGTGATGGGTATTCCTGATGCGTCACAAGGTGGGTGACGGGTGCATCGGAAAGGGGATATCCATAGTCGAGAAGAAATCCGAATTGGAAAAGAGGAATACGCGTAAAAGACGCAAGCACAAGAATAAAGATGGCTTTTGAGAAGCTTTTCTTAAAAAGCGAAAAATTTTAATGAGTTTTCCGGGAAGAGCAAACGCTTTCCCGCGAGGAATCTATGTCTGCATTGCATTTGTGCATGTGGTTGCATCCAGGGACGCCTAGGAAGTGTTGTGAAAAGCATTGTTTTAAACTTATAAGGTTTTATTGAGTTTTTGGGCAGGTTCATACCAATTTTAAAATATGCCGGCCGTCCACTTAATAAGTGGACAGCCACTTAGAAAATAAAGCAACAAAACCAGCCAGCGAATTCTCTCTCCCTATTTTGGGTAGAACAAAAAAAAAAAAAAAACGAAAATTGAAAAAAAAAAAAACCCCGGCCATGATCTCTACGCGAGCAGCTATTCGTGCCGTGGTCAAGGAGCTATAAAAGCACCACATGCCCTCATTGAAAAGGAGTTACCAACGTCAGCAAGAGAAGACTCTGCCGCAAGATAACGCAAGAGATCGCGAGACTACGAAGCACGGAAGTTGCTTTTCCTGCGCAAGAGCGATAGGTATCTATTGTGGATTCGCCATACGAATTGTTGTCGCGTGTTTGCGTGTGTGTTTGCAGGTACTTCATCGCGAAGGAGAAGCGAGAAGGCTTCGGCCTACGCTTGGGAATTTCGAGAACGGAATTTGGAAATTGTTTGCGGAGTTTCAACTCCGAGTACAGACGGAAAAAGGATTGAGAGCTCGTTTCTCGGATTTCCCTTACGGGAAGGAATGACCATCGAGTCAGAGATTTAGAACGAAGGGGTTTTCTCCGGTTCTTGTGCTTGTAAAAAGATTCTTCCTAATAAAGAATTCTCTTTAAGGGAGGGGACCAGCCCATCTTCTGGTCCCAGTACTGTGTCGGTCTTCTCACTCTCTCTCTCTCTCTATCTATTTCTCTCTATATCCTTTGGCTTCAATATTAAGTGATAAATTCTATTTATCCGAGTATATTTTATATTGTTATGCGCTCCCGTTTGAGAGAGAGAGAGAGAGAGAGAGAGAGAGAGAGAGAGAGAGAGAGAGAGAGAGAGAGAGAGAGAGAGAGAAATGAAATGTTATATTAACTTCTTCAAAAGGCCAAAGTGACCTATGAGACCAGAAAGTTACAATGTGGTGGATCTGATACAAAGTCAGAGTCAGAGTAACAAGATGACAAAAATGAAATGACAAATGTTATATTAACGTCTTCAAAAGACCAAAATGACCTATGAGACCAAACTATTACAAAATTGTGAATTTGATACCATATCTGGGTACAAAAAGTCTAGAACAAAAATACTACTACTACTAGAATCCATCCTCATCTGCACTCTGGATGTCGAGAGCTCGAATTCTCTGCTGTAGTCTTCGTCGATGCTGTGTAGCCCCTCTCCTCAATCGTGGCCGTCTGGATTTCCTTAGCTCGAGTGCTCGGTCATGAGAGTGCCGGTAGTGGTCGAATGAGTGTGGGCCGAGCTTTGTAGTGATGGTTGCTCCTCTAGCAGTCCCATATCTAGTGAAAAGAAATCTGTAATCCGTCTCTGGGACTTGTCTCTCTCTAGTTCTCCCTAGTAAAGTGCTCTATATATGTGTAACTGAAGTAGATATAGCCCAAGACATCTCTGATCCTCATAACTCATGACCCTAGAGAAAGGACCGAAACCCTTTGAATAAGCAGTGGAAACGGCCCCGAATCTCATAGTACATTGTGCAATGACATATGTAATGTAGCTCTGTCTCTGGCTCTAGCTGGTATAAGCGGCATATCTTGTTGTCTGTTGGTATCCCTCTGAATCTACCAATCTCAATCTCCAGCGGATGTGAGGATGTGCACATCTGACTAATGGCACACCGCAAACCATGGGACATGTGTATCCATGTAGTTGGGTCGAATCACAAACCCATCTCTAGTGAGATGGAGAAGATCCTCTCTATAGAAAGCCATCTTCGTGCCCAACTCTTGTGGCGGCTCTATCCATGTCCTCTTGGTATCCAGCTGGATGAGGTCTCGACGAATGAGTCTAGTAATCTCCACCCGTGTAAGAGACATCGAGGGTGTCTGAAGAGAGTATTGGAAAGGGGTAGCCTGTCCATGGTGAAGCCATGCATTTGAAACATGATGTCATCTGTGCATACCAGCATGAAGTGTCCCCTTGAAGAGCTAACTGTCTGGAAGATTCAAGGGCCAGTCTAGCATATCTGTCTCTAGTAGTATCCCACAAGCTGTGCACAAAGGAGACTGATCTGGTAAGCGCCTCAATCTCCATAGGAGGGGCATGTAGCTCTTCTCGAATGATAGCGTGGGGTACGGAGGCCTTGGCTCTGATCAGTTGAGAGATCATAATAGATACCAAGGGCCTCCCCATACGTCTCCAACCATCTTGGCAAACAGAAGGTCCCCATATCTGCACCGCATACAACATAGCTGAGGCTACTAATGTATCAAAGAGCCATAACTTGTCTGATGTTCTTGGAACTGAACCTGCGAACACATCCTCTCCAAGCCTCCCAAGGCCGCATAAGCTCTAGTTAGTCTAGTCTCTGCTGCTCTCCTCAAAGAAAATCTCGGCCCAGTGAAGACAACCCCAAGGTAAGTGTATGCATCTGTATACTTTACAATCTCTTGACCATATGTGAAAGTCGGTGCTGATCTCTTGATCCACTGCGGTGTGGTGTTAAACACCATAACCTTGGTTTTACCAAGGTTTATAGACAAGCCACTATCCTCTGCAAAACTGTGTAAGGCATCCAACTGTTGCTGCATACCCTCTGGTGAGTCAGAGATCAATACAATATCATCAGCATACAACAACAATGGGATCCACGTCCCTGCGAGCTGGGCACCTCTATCACCCTCTCTGTCAATGTAATCAGACACCTCATCAACATACATACCAAATAGAGTAGGAGACAATAGGCAACCCTATTTCACCCCAATGGTGGAGTGAACTAAATCAAATATCCCCTCCAGGGTGCGTAAATGTCCCCTCATTGATCTGTATAGAGCCATAATCCCCCAAATCAACACTATGGGCACCCCCATCTCTTGTAGTCTGCGCATCAATCGAGCTCTCTGTACCATGTCAAATGCTTTGCGGAAATCCACAGAGCTACAATAACTCCGTCTCCTATGTGACCTGCCCTCCTCAATGATGGCTCTGAGTGTCAGAATATGACCAAGAGTGGAGAAACCCCTCCTAAAACCGGCCTGGCCCTTTGCTCGTACACCCTCACCCTCTGCCCAATTACTCAACTGCTGCTCAAGAATGGATGCATACAACCGTGCCAATGTGTGCCCAACTATAATAGTGCGGTAATTCTCAGGCTCTGTAGGATCACCTACCTTGAAGATAGGCACAATAGTAGACAATCTCCAAGTCTCAGGTAACCCCTCACACATGGCACGATTGAACAACATTGCAAGAACCTCTACCAGCATATCATGCTAACCCTTCACACATGGCACGATTGAACAACACTGCAAGAACCTCTACTAGCATATCTCTAGTATGTATAAAGTGCACTGCTACTAGACCATCATGATCATATGCCCTGCTGGTCCTCATCTTGTCAATGGCTCTCTTTACCATCTCAGTGGTAAAGAAGGTGTTGGTAGGTGGGCATGGCTCTGTAGGATTTGGAAGGGGGTCCTGCCCAGGAATTGTATATAACGATGTCGCATATTGGCCCCACACATTAAGAGACGTAATTACTGGGGGAGGGGAGTGCTCATGAAAGAATCGCCATGCCTCTCTTGAGTCTCTACTCAAGAACAGTTGATACAAGTCTCGCTCCATCTGGGCCAAATAAGCTCGTTTCTTCCGTCGCACAAGGCGCTTGGAAGCAATCCGAGACTGTCTGTAAGTGATGACTCCTAAAAGAAGATCTCTCTGAGCTGGGCTCTCATCTCTCTGTCATCATACCAACTATTATGGGGCATGCTCCTAGAATGTCGCCTCCGACCTGGCTGAGTGTGTGGGTATGCCTCTGATGTTGCACCATGTAGTGTCTCAGTCAGTAAAGTGGTGCACTCCTCCACTGAGAGACCAGGACTAGCTGTGCATAGACGGTTATAGATCTCCTCTATATAAACCGAGTCAGGACTAGCTGTACATAGACGGTTATAGATCTCCTCTATATAAACCGAGTCAGTCGCTGGTGTAAATGTTAAACTGGTATGTGACCTGCCTCCTAGTGTCTGGGCTGCACTATACTGAAATGAAATGGACAATGTCAAAAGAGTGTGATCCACTGCTACACCCATTGGTCTGGCTCCCACTATGAAATCCTGAATACAAGGAATAAAGCTTGGATGTGCCATAACATAGTCCACTGTACTTGGCCCCATGTCTGTGTGGAAAGCATGTGAAACCGGTTGCTCCGGGAAATCGTTGTAAGCCATTAAATATGGCTAATCCATGTGTGGTCATCATCTCCGTGAGGTATCTTCCATACTCCGTCTGCTCTCTATCATGCGAGCATATGTCAAGCCCCAAGTCACCCACATCCAACTCTCTAAGCATCTCATCTGAAGTGTCGTAGAAGACTGTCTGAGAGTCGCCCATTCGGGCATTGAAGTCCCCTAGGAGGATGATATCACCATCCTTAGAAAACTCCCATATTTCATTATCTAGTATAGAGAAAGGCGACTGTCCTTTGGGTGCAGCATATAATGACGTACTCGGGGGGGGAAGTAACATATGGCAATGTATAGAAATCGGCCTGTGCCAGCTCTCAGCCTCACCCACATGTATCTAGCATGATCATCTCTCTGTACAATATGTAGTAGTGGTTGTAACTCCTCCCTAAATAGCACTGCTACTCCTCTTGAACCTCTACTCCCATGCTCAGATTTCGCGACTGTCCTGTGGGGTGTCTCCCATCTGTATCCCACCACATGTGGCATTAGCTGTCCCGAGGCCTGATGAGTCTCTGAGAAGAAAACAATGTCCCTCTCTCTGAAACTGTCCTCAAAGGCACCAACGTCCAACCTCGTAGATCCATTACTATTCCAAGTAGCCATGGATCTATTCCAAGTAGCCATCTTCAGTGTGGTCCCATAGGTCTCACACCGTCATGTAGAGTGCCACTCTACAATCACCACCCGACCATCTTTGTAAAAGGCGGTCTTTCCCTTCTTCCTTGCCGCGGTAATCTCTGGCATTACCTCTCATATGTGCAAGCTGTGAGAGTGAGATCATCACCAGGGAAAATAGTGAGCATAATGTGGATAGCTGATGGCACTCTTCTCCATTGCCCCAACGCCCCGTCTCTCATTGAGGGAGTGAAAAGCTAAGCTGAACAGCTGTTATAGTGTGTATCACCAACAAGGGGATAGGCTCAAGCATACAAGAGAGATTACAGTTTCCTCTATCAACGAAGGACATGGTTTTATAATTGTATCTTTTTCACCTTTTTAACTGGTTACAATGTGCAAAAGATTTACAGTGAAGTTTAGCTCATCCTCCTTCCTTAGATGCCAGCATATTTTGCACCTCACTATGTAATTTGTAACCTCACTCCCCACTCAATTATGAAGTGAAGGTATAAGGGGCTTTTTGCAGGTGTGGGACCTCATTTTGTTGATTGAAACTCGTTCACATGGCATGTGTGGATGAATTAACATGAGTGAAACACTATATCAAAGGAAACTCCCACTTTTATGGGCACTTCTTCAAAAATACACAAGTGAGGCTTCAAACATGAATTATGAAAAGCCTTTGTGGGGTTTCTGTTTGAATTTTAAACATGTGTGTGGACGTATTGGATTACAAGACATCCGAGCCGCATTTGAGAAGCTACATTGTTTTGATTGCTTCTTTTAGTAGACATTGCTTCTTGTAATGACAAGGCTTGGATGCAAAGTCACCCACTTATGATGAACTCAATGATTAGGTTGAGAAAGTTCATGTGGAAGAATATTTAGATAGTAGCTACTTCAAAGGTTCTTCCTTTAATCTATGCTGACTGTTCCTCATGTCGGAACTGTATCGGTAATGTCCTTGTACAATTGATCAAACAAAAGCTTGAACTGATGACTAAGTATGATTGTTTCATGAGAGTTTCTTAGCTTTTTTCTACAAACTGTGTTGTGTAGCCTCGTTATCCACATATGGTTGCAGAGCGAGGGATATTTTGCAGTCGGACTCTAAACTTAAGATCCATAACAACAATTGGCTATGACATGGATTATACACTTATTCATTACAACGTGAATGTGAGTTTTATGATTTTTTTTTTTTTGGGTTTTATATTTTGTCTATGCAATCAAGCATATCTCAAGAACCTCCGCATCTCTCTGCTGATGTGATTTTAGGCATGGGAGGGACGGGCTTATGAATATGGGATGGAGAATTTAGGAAGTATGGGTTATGCTGTTGAGGGCCTCAGCTTTGACCCAGACTTGGTAGTGACTTTGTCTAACAATTGGAATCATTTGGTACACTTGAAACTCAATACAAAGAAAAAATAATCAGTTTGCCTTTTTTTTCCAGGTAATAAGAGGCCTAATTATGGATAAAAAAAATGGCAATGTTGTCAAGGCAGATCGTTTTGGTTATGTAAAGCGAGCTATGCATGGGACAAAAATGCTTTCAAATAGAGCCATAAGGTTTGTTCAAAATTTTACCAAATCAAGTGCCCATTAGTTTCTAAAGTTGAATGCCCATGCCCTGCAGTGAACTTTATGGTCGGGAGTTAGTTGATTTAAGAGAGGAGAGTCGATGGGAATTTCTTAACACGCTTTTTTCAGTCTCTGAAGCAGTTATGTATCTGCAGGTATTGAATAACAAGACATGTTTCTGTTCCTTCTTTTGATTTTCTGTGTATGATTACATGCTCTGCTCCTTAGTGTCATCTGGTTTTGTTTAATTTTTCGAGCTTTAGGGTTACAATGAATTGTTATTATAGATTAATGCATGTATGATTTTTATATATAGTCAAAATATCCACTGGATGAGGCATTGTTCTGTAAGCAGGAAGTGCTACAAGGAACATCAGGGATAGTAGTGATTTGTGCCAGTATCAAGTTACAGCCCGCTTTATCAAAGCGTTACATCAATAGGCATGGCGGCTGGGATGTTTTCTAATAAGTGGCTAACCAGCAGAAGCTATCAATGTGTAATAACTTGGTACAGTAGTTTAATCATTTAAACTAAAATATGTATACGGACAGTTATTATTCAGCACAAAGTCTGTGGAGTTTTTGGAATCCAAAATGCTGAAGTGATGGCACTCTACTGTGATTCATAGCTGGTGATAAGATGTTTTAACTGACCAAGAATATAATTCAGTGTCTCTTTCAGTGTACTGATAAGCAAAAATGCCAAATTGGGTTTGCTCAAAAACGTATACAGAAGTCTAAACTTGCCATTTGTCCAAGCGATGAAGGTCAAACATCCTGTAAGTATCAAGGTTTCAAGAAACCAAAATTGAACAACTGGGAACTCTATCTTGGAAACTTCTTGGCATTGCAAGCTCTTTTATGAACCAGATGCAGTGCTGTCTCTTGGAATGGGGAAATGTTGTTTTGGTCTGATGTAAACCTGGAAATGTTCCAGGAATGTTCTGGGCCCCGGCTGCCAGCATTTTAAGGATCTGATTCCTGGGACAAGCTACATGCGAAGCAGCAGATGGCCAGTAGAGGCTGTGTTTCTAAAGTGGACTTTTTAGCATTTAAGTGTCTCTTGTGGACTGGGGCCCAGCCTTTGAGTAAGGGTTGCCCCCGCTCCTTCCCCTTTCTGTCTGTCTTCCCCCATTCTTACTTTTGGCCATCTTGGTTCTTGTTCCCATCTCATTCCGGATATTACGTAACTGTGGTCTAATTGGGCAAGAGAAGCAGCTACAGATCTCTCCTTTTGTTTTTGTTTGGTGTCGTTATCCTTTTTGAAAGTCAGTCTTGTATTCAAGGTTATGGACTGCAGATGGTCGAGCGACTTGATGAAGGAGCACTGCCTTCAGAAATTGCACCAATGGATTATCAAGGCTTATACAAGGTTTAACTAATACATTTGTTTCATGGCAAGGATCTTAATCAAAATTTTTGTCAACTCATTACCTTGATGTGATCTTTGAAGGTTGTTGCAAAAGCTCTATTCAAAGCTCACGTGGAAGGGCAACTCAAGGTTGGTGTGATGCCTTAATGTGTCGACTCACTTTTGTGCCTTTTGGAATTAGTTCTGAAGCTATTTGCACTGTGGATCTGTAGAACGAGATCATCAATGAGCCAGAGCGGTTTGTGGAGCTTGATCCGGAGTTGCCATTGGCACTTCTTGACCAAAAAGAAGTAGGACATTTTTTATGATTTTCAGAACCGCCATTTCGTAAGACTTGCAGGTGAAATTGTTTGCGTCATTCATCTTGTGCTTTTAAATCTAAGCAGGCTGGTAAAAGGCTGCTTCTTATCACGAACTCAGATTATCATTACACAAACAAAATGATGCAGCATGCTTTCAACCGGTTTTTGCCAGATGACATGGATTGGAGAGCACTTTTTGACATGGTAAAGAGTTTACAGATAGGCTCTTCTTGTCATCTTCTGTTAGAACCCATTCACATTTTCAAGCCTTGTATTTGGTAAAAGTTGTGCATTGGTTGGCTTCAGCAAAGGGAGTATTGTTAAGGCATAGAGGAGCCCCTTTCTTGTATTAACTACACTTGGTAAATGAGAAAGAACTTTAGGCTTATATCAGGAAATGAGATGGCAGGGCCGAAAGCAGGTGGTTCTTGTGATTCTGGTTTGCCACAGCTTGTGCATTAGGCTCCAAAACAGTGCATTCAAGGAAGGGATTCTCAAGTTCAGGTGTCACTTACCCCCCTTTGAGTAAGGACGAGGGGGAACCTTTGGGACTTGGTGAGGAGTCGGAAAACTATGTTTCTTTGAGAAGGGGAAGACTCAGGTCCTTGGTGCTGTACAAGACTTCAAAAATCTTCTTTTGTTTCATGATTGACAGGATAGGGAGAAGCATTTCCTTTCTGCCACTTGTATTGGGCTGTGGAGTATGAGTCAGGGATGGGTGTTGCACAAGTGAAAACAAGTTTTCTCAATTAAGACTGTTTATTTCATCGTTGACTGAAGGATTATAATTTTGAACCATGAAGAAGACACATCACATCGCAAAATAGCAATGTTCTCAAAAATTTTATACCTGGTATTCTTACAGACTCAAAATGCTTCATACAAAGAACTACTTATATAGATGTATCACAAAATAGCAATGTTCTCAAAATTTTTATACTCGGTATTCTTACAGACTCAAAGTGCTTCATACAAAGAACTACTTATATAGATGTATCATGTTCTTACATGATGAAAAACGTTTTCAAAAGCTGTTGATTAGGAAAGGTTCCAAACATGGCAAAACAATGCAAGGAATGAAACACAGGTGTAACATCTTTATACACTCATGGTGAAAGCACCGAGAGGCATTTTGTGGTCAGCTGATACGTATCGACCAAGTTTGAGCATTCTTTACGACCAGAGGAATTGATGTTGTGCAGGTTATAGTTTCTGCAAAAAAGCCTGATTTTTTCCAGATATCCCATCCTCTTTATGAGGTGGTCACTGAAGATGGCTTGATGCGCCCCTGTTTCAAGGCCAGATCAGGTATACATGCAATGTGTATGATGGTTTGTTGACAACATAAAGGCACCTATGAGGTTTTGAAAGTTTTAACTTGATTCCCATTCAGATTTCTGAATATTTTTAACTGCCAGGCCTAATTTAGACATCCTTTAGGGGGCCTTTACTGTGGTGGAAGTGCTCAAATGGTGGAAAAGGCCTTAGGCTTTCAAGGTGATCAAACACTGTATGTTGGGGATCATATATATACTGACGTGAGTCAATCAAAAGTGCATCTTCGATGGAGAACGGCTCTTATTTGCCGAGAGCTGGAGGAAGAGGTAACAAAAAAGATAAAATGTTGGTGACAATCCATGTGCCATGAATAAATGATAGGGAATGTGAGGAAGTGTTTGTATCTTTGTCTGTTAGGTGAGGGCTTTGGAGTATGGCCGTGAGCATCGGAAAAAGCTAATCAAGCTGATGAATCAAAAGGAGCTTGTGGGTGATGTTTTCAATCAGCTTCGCCTGGCAGTTCAGCGACGAACAAAAAAGTGTGCAGCACAGGTACATGCCCGTTGCTTTGCTCAGTCTTGTGTTTGAATCTGTTTTATTTCTTGCTTCTATTAGCGAGTCTGCCTTGCATCTCTAGAGCTATGACCAGAAATCAGTACAGATCTTTGTATTGATGTATGCTCGTGTGTGTGTGTGTGTGTGTGTGTGTGTGTGTGTGTGTTGGGGGGGGGAGGGGGAGTATGTATTGGTACAGAGTTCTACACCCATTATTGGGCAGTGATGACATTAGTAGGATTTCGTAGTATCTAGACAAGTATTATGCATGATGGAGCTGACAGGTATGTTGTGCTGTGGATGACTACCAGGACTTAATATCTTGCACTTACCTTTAAAGGTGTATCTAGGCTTAGATTGATCTAGTTATACATTCAAATCTGTTTTTCTTTTGCTCACTGTTCAGTTTAGAGCTGCTACATTGTTAAAGTAGCTCCTCCAAACCTCGTGCAAAAACCCTCTCGTGATCTTGTGGCCAACGTTCAGTGGTCACTTGTTGTAGCAACAAGTATTCAGTGCTCCTCAGCAGAAGATTCATGGGGCAGCTTCTGAGATGCCTTCAACTCATGAACACTTTCAAAATTAAATGCGTGTGGACAAACTGCCTGCTGCCCTTGATGCCACTACGGCTGCTGCACCTATGATGTTGCCGTTGCTTGCGCCACTTCATATAGCCTGCCCCCCGGGGCCCCCCGGCCCTCCGCGCCCCAAAAAAAACAAAAAGGAGGGGGGAAAACAACAAAAGAAAAGAGTTGTCACTGAATGATGATGTGGGATGGTTGACTGTATGGATAACTGACGACATGATAATATGGTGCTGCAGGCACGACGGGCTGTACACTCAGCTGATGTGACAGGCCTCCATTTCAGATGTTTTTTGCAGTTTCCCTGTGTGAACATCCATCTTCTGCTACCAAGCACGAGAGCTTGCTTCAGGGTCATAAAGTGCCTTCCGCAACCTGTAAACCTTGTTGCCTAATCTTGGAATTGAGGAGGAGGTTGCTCCACATAGTCATTGAGAAAGGCTGATTTGAGGTCCATTTGATATACGAGCCATCCATGATGGGCTGCACGAGCAAAAACCATCCGCATAGTAGCCATACTTGCATTTCGTGCAAAGATCTCGTCATAGTCATCTCCTGGTTGTTGAGAAAGCCCTTGGCTACCAAACGAGCCTTGTGCTTATCCAATGAACCACTGATTTGTACTTTGATTTGTAGACCCACTTGGCACCAGTGACCTCTGCTTCTATGGCCTTGGGACCACCAACTCTCAGGTATCATTCCTCTCAATGGAATCAAGATTTTCTTGCATGGCCTCCTTCCACTTCGGCTGTGAAAGGGCCTTCTCAATTGATTGAAAGGGGTTCTTTGTCTCTGTGGCAATTGAGAACATCAACACATATTTTACTTGTGAAAGAGCTCTATCCATCTCAACTACTCAAATCGTCGAGACCGCCTCATAGTACATGAGTATGCCAATATGGTGGAAAATTAGAGACAATAGGATCTCACAAAGTATCCAATAGTGACCGTGGTAACGAACAGGGTTCATCATGTTGGGGAGAGGAATGATCATCACGATCATCAAGATGCAAATCCGGGGATAAAGTGGAAGACCTAGGAGCTGTAGCCCCTTCTAAAGGAACATGCTAACAAAAATCATCCGGTTGGACTCGGAGGAAAACGTTCCCCTTTGTTTCTTCAAAACATGGACATAGTCATCACTCCCAAGAATCCAAAAATGGAAGACGTCGGGCTTACTACTAGAGTACACCTCAAAGGGAGTTTGATGGGGAAGCGAAGTAGTAGGAGTTTGGCTGAGGGTATGAACAGCTGTAACGATGGCCTTAGCCCACAAAGACTTGTGTACATCCCGATGCTCAGGCCATTGCCACCACATTCCTTTTCTCGTGTTCCACAACTCCATTCTTTGAGGGCGATTCAGTATTCACAAGCTCATGCTTGATGTCATGGTTCACACAATATTGTACAAAAGAATTTTGGAGGTAAACTCTCTATCCTTGGCTGCACAAATAATCTTCACATGCTTGGCTGATCGCTTCTCCACAAGTGTATGTCAATTCTTGAAGATCTCAAAAGCCTCGTCATTGTGCTTGAGGAAATGCGGCTGAAATCGTCCACCAACAGCATGAAATACAGAGCTTGGCCCGAGTTAGCACTAGTCTTGTGTATTGGCCACAAAAATGGCCACTTTGGAAATCCTCTTTATTGTACGAAGCATCATTTTTGGTTGTACAACTTAAAAGTAATAATGAAATAGACAAGTTGTTTGTATGGCCAGTTGGCAAACTCGGTGAGGCATGGCTCTGTTACAATATGGTTGATGGGGGGGCATTTCCTAAGAGGTTGTGCCACCGAAAACAATTTTCCAGATATCATTGATATTACCGTCCATATTTAAGGTTTTGCAATCTTTTTAGTTATAGCTTTTTGTAAGAATTTTGAAGCTTTTTTCTTATAAGGCTTAGTTCTACAACCTTTTACCATGTTGCTATATTTGTACTATATTAGATCAACCATGTATCAGAGTTCTTTTGCAACAAAGTAGCAACTCATTAAAAAAAATAGTAGTCAAGGATCTATGCACTCCAAGTGGCAAGGCACTACCACGTGTATGACCATACATGGCATGGATGTTGTGCATGCATTTGCCTAGCCAAGTAGGAGAGTATTCCCTTGGATGGAATCATAGAGCAACCTAGGTTCTCATCTCAAGAACATTTTGATGTGAATTGCTCAAGCACTGTAGGTGCCTTGAACTTTATGGAAAGGTAACTTATAAACTGGAAAACCAGATACCCTGGCCCCCTCAAAGCCAGCAGTACCATTATCTTTATACCATGGGGCCAAGACAATCAATAGCTCATCAAGAGATAGAGGAGAGCACGCTATCGTAGTAGAGGCAGACCCCTCACATCCTCGCCATGGAGGCTCCTAGGCACTCCTATACTAGAGCCTACATTGGAAATTGAAGTTCTAGGCTCTTTTCAAGGGATTTTAAATACTATATGGAATATTTAAATAAACAAAACAACCTTTCATGTCAAGGCTTTAAAGCATACATTTGCGAAAGTGATTTTAGGTAGAGAATAGACATCATCCCTATGGCTTTGTCACCCTACAGGCTTTAAAGCATACATTTGCGAAAGTGATTTTAGGTAGAGAATAGACATCATCCCTATGGCTTTGTCACCCTACATCTTTTGCACTCTTAATGACCATCTCTGGTAACAGGAAAACACTGGGACAGTGCCTCTTGTCCATGAGTTGCAACCAAAAATTTCCTCCAGCATATGGCTCTGCCACCACTGTTTTGCCCCATGTGACACGAGGGGTACTTCCAATCCCACAACAGATTGAAAGACAAGTTGATCACCAAATCTTTATTGTAGGTCAACAGTCCTAACAAAATCTGGCTTCTTCAACTTACGTTGGCAACAATTCTGCAAAAGGTGGCTTTTAGAGCAAATGCCATGGAGGGCATACTGTGTTCAAGGATGGGGAAGGACATGAGCTGTTTGTATGCCTTATACACCAATATCTGGATAGCTTCCCTCTGAAATGGTTGGGAATGTCTATATCCAGTCTTTGATCGAGGGCGTGTCTAGGAGCATCCAATAAAGGCTCTCTAAGAGAGTTGGCGGGTGATTCAGTCCTGAACAAAGCTCTTTGTTTTGGTATCAAAATTGAGAGATGCCGTAGCCGCGGCTTCTTCTCTAAGTAAGCTCCATAGCCCCACATCGTCACTTGATTTCACAGCACTACTGCAGCAAGACTCACTTCTCTACCCAAGCACTTGGGGGAGAAAAAAGAGTGAGGCTTAAGTGTGAAGAATTTAGGTGTGATCAGTTGGTTGTGTGTGGATGGGAGTGTGTGGAGAGGCACTTACATAAAAAGCAGGTCATATTCAGTAGAAGAAAAGGTCATGGTATGGGCAAAAATAAAGAAGGAATGGGCTGTTTGCGTTAATCTCAATAGGTTTCCTTTTATTTGTTTGAACAGACTCCTCTGGTTACAAGTTTGGACGAGAAGGAGCTTGCAGAAAATATGCAAAAAATGCTATTGATTATGCGGCAGTTGGATAGAAAAATTGCTCCCATGCTAGAAGCAGATGGAGAACACTTCAATAAAAGGTCTGTATCTTTTTCTTGGGATCTTGTTGCAATTTATTTTTCACCTTTTATTACATATTTCTAGTCACAAGGCTCAAGTTTTGATTGAATGTTTTACCAGTTAATGTGGGTTGTCATATACAGCGGGTTTTTGTACACGATACCTGTTGATTGTTACATCGTGGCTTTTAATATGGATGTGTATTCTATCATATAAAGCAATTGGCTTATGTTGGTTGAGCTGATTGTGTTTTCCTTACCTATTCTGTTATCACAGTGCTAGTAATGGGGGTTTTCTTATCTAAATGTAAAAGGTGATAATGTTTATACCTCTTTCGTGCACAATCAGTAGATTTATTATTTGTCATATTAGAACAATCCTATTGCTCATGTTCTTGCTGTTCGATTGCTTGAATGGGATGGAAAATAAGGGCATTGGCCATTCTTGTCCATGCGTCTAAAATTGAGGAGATATGGGCTGTCTATATAAGATTGCAATATTCTTGGGTTGGCCACTTAAATCAAAGTAGTTGGAGCATATATGTAAGGGTAAACCACTGGATCAGCTTTGCGCCTATTAACATTCACGATAAGTTTGTACTAAGTTCATACACCTCTCTGTTACCTTATCAGACAACCCATGTTGTTCCGTACCATCTGTAGGGCACACTTTTCCAAATCATTGTACTGGTAACTCACAGCCAAAAATTCTCCAAACAAACACCCAAGTAGCCCAAATCTGTCCATGCACTCTGAGACTATGTGGTTCTCCTGCGAGAGCCTGGTTCACTCTTTCTTTACGTTGTTTTTGAAATCTGGAGGAAGGAACTGAACATTAAATCTTTTCCAGGTTTTAGGCTTTTTCTTCCTTCCAAGGTCCAAGTCAGCCTTGCTTGCTGTATTGATCTCTCTAAGAAGTTTTCTAGGAAACTTTAAACTGGCTCATAAACGTGAGAGCTTTAGTCTTGATGCATTTACTATTGTAGTAGTCGAATTTTCATCCTTATCTCCCACCTTGAATTTCTTCTTCTTCTTGTTGTGATGTTGGTGAGTTTCCTTCTTCTCGATGGTTTGCCAATCATTGTGCTCAGGGATCTTTGTTTGTTTGTTTTGGGCTGATTCGTCCTTTTTGTCGTTAGCAGAGTATCTAGTCTTGGCTCATTTGGTCTTTCAAGTGTTTTCAGAGTTGCTCATTGCACTGCTATTTACCAGTTAAGGGTTCAGATAATTAAGTGTTCACTATGGATATCTAGGTTGGTGTGATATATATGAGACAGAAATCTGTATGGTTTTTTATACTGTGCATCCGGGTTCTTGCTACCTGCACTGTGCACAATATTTTTGCACCTAGAAACCTTGATAAAGCTTTGCAATCTTTCAAGGGCTACAACCATGTCTACGAATAATTCATGTCAAGATCAAAGTTTTTTTTTTTTTTACAGCAGTAATGTAAAATAATATCGTTTTTTAGCAAGGCTACAAAGTTTTCCATTAAATTGCAGGATGTGTCATTGCTAAATGATTATAATCATGTCTGCCTAAGGGTATTGGAGTTGTGGCATTGATAAGTTGGATTTATTCTGTGATTGGCTTTGCACAATTGTTTTTCTTTTGGCACATCCCGAAGAAACCTGTTCTTTGTGTGTTGATGGAAAAAATGTAGGTACAATTGTAATTAACATGATCATGATTATTGGCCTTTGATAGTCAACAAAAGAACGCAGTGCTTTATCCAGACTATAGAAAATATGTGGGGCAGTGTTCTCGTGTGTGTGTGTGTACCTGTTGGCAGCCTATTACATGCACTGCATATTGCTCCTTCTCCTTGTCTCAGGTGCCATGAAGCTGAGGAGACTGTGCCACAACTATTGTGGGGTTGTCACTGCTCCAGATCCTTTATTCGACATGTGTCGGCTGCTGTTCAGTTTCGTTTCCCTTCCGGCACTTTTCACAGATAATTTTGGCTTTTTGGGGTGCTCTAGTCTCCGCAGTCTCAGTTTACGGGCTTTTTTAGTCGGGTGAGATTTTGGGTTTTGTGGGCCATTTGGCACCACTGTAACTCCTTAATAATTTAAGGCATTGATGTTAACCTGTTTCCCTAATTCAAATTGTCGCTTGGTCAAGTGCTGCATTTCGCTTTTGATGCTGGGGACATCACTCTTGATGCCTATAGGATTTACTTTGACTGTTTTCAGCGCTCAGAGCATCGTGGTGCTCCACTTTTTGTATCTCTTATTTCGGGTGGGCTTTCCTCGCTTTGAGGGTTCCCACATGCAGATTGCATTAACAAAGGTTTACAAAAAAAGAAAGTATGTGTGTGCGTGCGCGTGATGATGATGATTCAAGCATGGCAAAAGCAATCCCTTCTTAATTTTTGGAAAGAGGGGCTTGTTAAGCTTTTACCTAAGGAGTCTTTGGTGAGTATTTCTCCCAATGGAGACCCGTTACTCATCCCTGTGCTTTACAAATTGTCTGCTAAGATGGTTGTTCATCGTATCAAGGAATGCCTATTTGCATGAGGCACATTATGGGTTCATTCCAAGAAAATAAATGTTGGTAATTTGTTTTATAGGGGTGGAATATGGATTCTTGGACTCTTGGTCTTGGTCGTTTGGTTAGACCATTGAGCTCTCTCTTCTATGGTATTACCATACATCATTTGTTGCTTTTTTTTTGGATCATTTGATTGCTACCTGTCAATTACAAGCTTTGGTTTACCGTATGGTAAACATTTTGCGGAGCAAGCTTATGCGGGTGTTTTGGCCTCGTAATCATCAATCTGATGTACAAACGGTGGTCTCTGTTTTAGAAGCTGTCTGTCTGAAGTAAATTTTTCAAAGTCCAAAGTACCACCTTTGAATCCCAAGGATTGACACTCATCTTATGGCCGGGTTAGATAGTTTCACCGCCTACAATTGTTGGTCATCTTGGATATCGGTTAGCTTGGCCAGCCTCCTATTCTCAGTAGTTAGATTAGGTCATGCAAAAACTCAAAACTAAGTATTGGAAACTATCAACTTGGCCACTACATGTACATCTTAGGATCGTATAGTCCATCTTGATGGCATATGTTCAGTTTTTCCCACCTCTTTTGCATTGGCTGTCTGGTTGTATTGCTTCTTCCATGAGTGATATGTTGGAGCTTTGAGAACTAAAGGAAACTTTACATTGGCTCCTGGGCAACATCTCATGGTGGGACAGTTACTGCTTGGCCTGCCACTCTTCTATCTGATCATGCCCCTCTTTCTTTGCATTTGAGATTTCAGACTTCATCTATGCCTAGACGAGGATCACACATTCTTGTCTTGGTGATGCAGGTCTACAGATCCAACAACTAATTTGGCTGCATGCATTACTACGTCTTCTCAGGCTTGCAAGCAGGCAGCTGGGATGCAACGACAAGCTCTATTTCGCAGAAAGAGAGAGTTACGGGATCATTTGGGATGCATACACAGACAGCTTGAGGAGTTTCCAGGAGATGGGTTTTTGGGAGACGAGATTGATTGGCACCAGAGAGACTCTCAGCCACATTTAGACACAGAAATCTGAATTCCCCTATCATGCTTTGGTATCGACATGGATATCCAAGGCTGATATGATGAATAAGGATTTCTTTGCACACCTCAGGTAGAGACTGGTGGGGATTTCTATTAAGGGCCTTGCGTGATTCATTCTATAGACAGGTCCAGGAAAGCCACGCTATTGCCGATGTTAGTTGAGCAAAAACAGCCTTGGACAATTATGCTATGTTGTTTGCGCTTCATCACTTCTTTTGGACACTGATTGTCTTCATATTAGGAAGTAGTATCTGATAAACTTGAGGGCAAGACCCTGGATAGCCATTTACTGCAAGTCTGATTGCAGATAGGCATCTCATTACAAGACATCCACTCTAGCATTCTCGGGAAGCTGCACAACAATATTTTGCATTGCAGCTTGAAAACATACGCTGGAGTACAGTTTGAAACCTGGGCCAGGCTTATTTTTTTTTCAAAGGGAAACTGAAGTATTGATGATAATGGATAGGCTCTCTCATCTCTAGGGGTTTTTTAGAAAATTTGGTCGGCTATGCATTACAGACGACTTTGGCATACAATTTCTAAAATGCTGGTTCCCTTACGCCCAAATCCTCCACTTTTAAGTGAGGATAGATTGTGGGATTGGCAGTTTTAGCGTTTTCCTATGCTTACCATTACTGTTAAACAAGTGATACAAAATTACAGTTGCCTCCTTGGATTGCTGGGCATTGCAATGCATTATGAAACATGCATAAGAGACATATGTTACCAGAATGTTGTCTTGGCCATCTGGCAAAATAAGCTCCCTTTAATAGAGCGTCTTTTTCTATGGACATATCTTATTGGTGTTTTGCTTGTTGTCAGCCTTCTTCATGCTCGAAGATTTGCAAGTTCTTGCCTGTTTAGCGTTCATTTACACCCGAGACTGCTCCCCATTTACTCTGGCTCTTGTAGACATACTCGGGACTTTGTCTCTTGAATGTCTAATGTCCACACACTTGTTCTTGTCGTGGAGTTTTTGAGAAACATTTATGGGTGTTTGATGATTCAGCCCATCTTCAGGTTGGCGCATTTGTCGACTGTTTACTTAGCCTACTACCACTCATGCGCTCCACTATCATGAGCGCATGAGTGGTAGACTACCATGGGTCTATACTTTGCACTTTCTTTTAAGGGTGAATGTGGGCTTATCTTGGATTCTAGGTATATTTTTTAGTCGTATAGCGGACATGCAGACTTTTAAAGGTGAAGTTTTCGTCCGAGTTACGACCAGTTGATGGTGTGCTTAAGTCTTTCTCTCTTTTGTGGTGCGTATGCCCTATCAACTACCTCATTTTTCTGCTAAGTTTTCTGATTTAATGCTTCTTTTAGTGCTAGGCTTAATTATGGCTCAGTGTGCCCTTGATCTCTGGAGTCATGACAGAAACTCAATACGCTGAACTTTGTGCTGATGTAGGCTATGCGTGTGTGGGTGTTGTGTGTGTGGTGTTAGGGAGCATGTCACGGTATAGACACCACGTGCCAACGAAAAAGAACAGACTTTTAGCACTTCAAATAACAACTGAACTGAAAGAGATAGACAACATGAGACGAGAAGCGGCGGAGTTCCAACCCAAGAGAGCATTGGCCCCAAAGGTTTGCGTCCCTTTCGATATTCTTTATATTGCTTGAACACAACGCAAGTACTCTAGACTCTGCACCTTCTCCAAGAAGCATGCAAGAGAACGAGTCCGGAAATCTTTACTGTTGCCACGTCATTAGCTTCTACACAAATGAGCCTGTGTGTGTGCGCGCGCGCATTGGTCTTGCTTTATTTTAATATCTTTAGTTCACTTGGGCTCCATTGGACGGGGTTCCATAAGTTGGTGGGAACTTCTTCTGCTGTTGCTTCTAGGGTATAGGCTTCTCGATCGGGATTTTCAGGTTGGCTCCGTTCTTCAGTGGCTTGACACGTCAACAATTTGTGACATCTCTCCTACTTCTTCTACTACTGCTGTTGCTTCTTAGGGTATAGGCTTCTCGACCGGGATCTGTAGGTTGGCTCCATTCTTCAGTGGTTTGACACGTCAGCAATTTGTGACATCCCTCCTCCTTGAAAGAAAGTAATCTTCCGCGATTATAGCATACCTGCAAAACAATTGAAGTGGCTCAAAAATTTACGAGGGTCATTCCGAGGGACAATCAGTTTTCTCATTCCAAATCGGAAAACTTGATTTCTTGGGTCGTTAGCTTTCCAAAAGAATATCATCCAATAAGGAGTCTAATTCCAGATTGGAGCTCTTGATTTCTTGGGTCGTTGGATTTCCAAAAGAATCTCATCCAATAAGGAGTCTCATTCCAGATTGGAACTCTTGATATCTTAGGTCGTTGGTTTCTCAAAAGTATCTCATCCAAAAAGGAATATTTAGTGGTTGGCACATCACAATGCAACATGAATGCTCACATATGCATGCTACAAGACATAGAAACATAAAGCTGCCAATGAACAACCAACCCGTAAATAACCATCTAGGTCCGGGCCATGAGTTGTTCAACGACTCATTCATCATTCCTCTCGGATAACGTAAAAAGGTCTGGGCCGGGAGATATAGAGGCCTTTTACAACCAAACGCCTCCCAGACCGCAGTCTGCGTCGTTTGGAGGTGTTGTGAGTAACCACTACTTAGACTTCTTAATTTTGCCCACGTAAATAACCACAAGGATCCGGGCCATGAGTATGAACAAGCATTGAGATCTCAAACATCATTTCTCAATACTCCACCTGGGAGTAAAATCGCCAATGATTGAAACCAGGATTAAAACCAGAGTCAAACGATTCAAATCGGCACCAAGACAGGTTCAAAACAAAAACTATCCATTTCAAACAAATTCCAAACAGTATCACCAACAATTTCCCAAACAGATTCAAACTTAAAAAGCAATACCGACATCAATCGATCTCGAAAAGTCGATTGACTTTCCATCTTGAAACTTGCACCAAAAATTAGGGTTAGGTTCTTTCCATAACGTGGTAGTTGACCGCAACATGATCCATAAGCTCTTGAATAGTCGGAACAAGCCTCGACAGACGGTGTTCTTGTGGCGGTGATGGTAGACCCAAGATATACCAATCACACTGGACCTCCAAAGTTATTAGTTCGAGAAGAGACACCTGTTGAGAGATCTCGATAAATTTCAAGTTTTAATATGTTAGGGTTTCTGTGGGGCTGGCATTTCTGGATCACCCACTCTGCCAGAAGCTACACTCTGAAGAAAGATGTTTGTAGGCATATAACTTTGCGCAAAAATTTTCTTGAAAGCTTGCCAAGTCCTTGGAGTGTGCGGCTTGGTAGCTATAGACATCCACCACTGCATGGCAGTGCCTCTAAGGAGAACAGTGGCTTGACAAATCCTTGATCCTTTGCTTGCAAGTGATCTTTATGGCTTATGCTTGGTAAGACAGAGCGATGAAGACGGGAGCGCGCGTGATGCGTGAAGTAAGGGTGGGAGTTGCTAATAAGTCCGGGTTCGGGGCTCGAAGATACTTCAAATAAAATTTCCAGTGAACTTTGGAAGCGTCATCTTGCTTTGTCACCTCTTTGGTAGGACTTGTATGCTTTCATAAAAGCACACGCCTGAAGCTTTGATACCATTGTCACGAGACAGGCACACGTGCAAACGAAAAAGAACACACGTTTAGCACTTCAAATAACAACTGAATTGAAAGAGATAGACGACATGAGACGGGGAGTTGCAGAGTTCCACCCCAAGAGAGCACTGGCCCCAAAGGTTGGCGTCCCTTTCATTATTTCTTTATATTGCTTGAACTCAGTACAACGCCGGTACTCCATACTTAGCACCTTCTTCAGGAAGCATGCCAGAGAATAAGCCCTTGGCTCTTATTTAAAGGTTGTTGGCCATGAAAAGCAGCTACATGAAAAGCTTCAAACTCAAATGCAACTGGTCCAAAAGCTGGTGCCCAAAAGCTGCCAGCGTCATTTTCGGAAGTCCGTACAGTTTGTCTGCGTAAAATCCGGGATTGTGCATACAATCTGCCACATCGTCATGTCAACGTGAAATCCAGAAATCTGTACTATTGTCATGTCATCAACTTCTACGCAAATGAGCGTGCGCGCGTGTGTTTGTGTGCGTGTTGGTTTGGGTTATGCAATCACGACAAGTGGCGGTTAACCCGGCACTATGTATATACATGTCAAGTGGATATTGTGGTTCTTCAGGAGCATAACCAACATCAATTTGCAGGATAGACCTCTTACCTTGCAGGCTACTGGATACCTTATGCAGACTCGGCTGGCTATTCTGGTGTGCTTATACTTGTTCGACACGAACTCTTTCCGACCTTGGTTTTCAATGACCTAGTTGGGAGATGGATGGTCATCCAATGTATTGTTAATGGAGAAGTTTTTGAATTTGGAGGCTTATATGCATACACAGCTTCTGTAGATAGGGCACGGTTGTGGAGTGCTCTCTCCTCTTATTGTTGGCGTTCTAATGCATTTCTCTGTGGGAACTTTAATAATGCACCTAACCTTGCAGATAATACTACTGGGCATTCTCACATGCTTCATACGGAACGGCAATTGTGGGATCAATTTATGATGACAAGTAATGGGCTTGATTTGTGGCCCCTATCGCATGCGATTGATCCAGGATTCACTTTTCAACATAATGCTCAATCTATGTATCGCGCTCCGCTAGATCGCTGGTATCTTTTTCACATGCAACAGTATGATGACTTTGTATGCGAGTTGAGGATTGATTATGCTATGTGTCTTTCGGATCATTTTCCTGTATGCCTGAAGCTTCGTTTTGGCTCTTTTGATGCCAATGATCGCTTGCCCAAGAAGAGGCTTTTGCATATCAATAATGCTTATCTCAAGCATGAGCCTTTTCAGGCTATGATTGTGGATATCATCCCGCCTTTTATCTCTCGGATGTATGTTGATATGGACATAGCCTGGTTTCGCTTTGTTATGCGTGTTCAATGTGTTATCCAGGATTATGGCAGGGACTATTTGTCACAATTAAGGGAACAGGTTAATCAGGCGAAGGATGCTTGTAGCAAACTCATGCACTTCGCGAATCATTCTTCTCTTATTGACACTCAAGTCTGCCATTTGGCCAATTTCCTCTCATCATTGTGCCGTAACACAGCGCGAACAGAAAACAACTCGACAACAAGCTTTTGTAGATAAAGGTTGTTCTTCTAAGCAATTTTTTCGGCATTTGCATCACTCCAGGCACTCTCAAGCTATACGAAGAGTTAAATTACCGTCGGGGGAATGGACCTCCACTTTATAAGAGCTAGCACTAACCTTGCATTCTCATTATGGCAAGATTTTTGAGGCCCCTTCTTCTCCCACGAGCGTAGCTTGTCAAGCGCGTTGCATGTTTCTATCACATGTTACTCCCGTCCTTTCGATGCGGCAAGCTCAAGACTTGGAGGCTGTTTTCACTGAGCCGGAATTGCATGCCAGCTTGCTTGATTTGGGTCGATGGAGAGCTCGTGGTTGGGATGGCCTCTCTTTGGAATTTTTCCTTTCCTTTTGGGATTATTTGAAGATGCCTCTATTGTTCATGATGAATACAACTTGGTAACAGCAGAAACTGTCCTCCTCTTGGAAAGAAGCTTTGCTCGAGCTGATACCTTAGCATGCATTGTGCGAAGAATTCTCTCATTGGCGGCCTATTACACTTATCCTGTGGTATATACATTAATGGCAAAAATGCTCGCTAACCGACTCAAGTGCTTTTTGCATGAAGGCTTGCATCAATCTCAATACGGCTTCATTCACGACGTCAAATTATTGATAACCTCGCGAATGTCATCATTGGTATGGAATATGCAAAATACACTCAACAGGATGTATTGGTCATGTAGGTTGACATTGAAAAGGCCTTTGATACTGTTCTTTGGGATTATATTGCGGGCACCATGCAACACTTGGGATTTGGGCCTAGGATATCTCGTGTCGTGCTGTTCTTGTATGCACCCAACACTTCTACGGGCTTGTTGGATGGATCTCTTGGTTGTCCACGTGGCCACTTCATGTACGTCTCAAGATTGTCCAATGCATCCTTGTGGCTTATGTGCAGTTTTACTTGCCTTTGTTATCCTGGCCTCGGTTGCGCTTGCAGTCCCTCATGTCAAATATTTTAGAGCATTTTTGGTGGACCTCGTTACCAAGAGGGGTCTTCGGCTTCTCTCTATGGACAAGCTGTGTTCTCCCAAGCGGCTAGGAGGGTTAAATATTTTGGACTTGCGCCGTCATCTTCTGGCCCTGAAAGCTATGCTGTTGCGAGTCTTGGTGGAGCAACAACAATCGTGCTCTCACGGTCACACATTTGTGTACGCACAATGTCACCCCAGCTTTTGGTCATTGGCAACCGACTTATTGGGATTTTGTCTTTGGGAAGCTTGAAGGACACATTCCTGGATGTCCCTTTACTTCTTCTCTCATTGTTGATTGGAAAGTTGTCATTTTGCAATTGGCTTGGAATGGTCGACCATCCGCTGTGGGTAATTCTCTTCGTTTGGAGAGTCTGCATTGGAGCAGGGCCTTCGCTTGGACTTTGGTTCAACGGTCTCCTCGCCAAGCATATTTTTTGCCCACAAAGGAATTTGTCAGGTGCATCAGGTGCTTGATGGCTCGGGTTATGTTCTTTCGTTCGCTGATGCAGTGTCCCGCTTTCGGTTGGGTCCTCACTATTCTTCTCTTTGGCGGAAAATTCAAAGGATGCGTGCTGATTACTCACCCATTCCTCCTTTGGATGTGGACTCGCGCTTCTCTGATTGGAATCTGGCTACGACTAGATTGGATTGCATCTCAGCTGGCAGTGTATATGCCATCCTTCAGTTTGATATGTGGATTGTGCATCATGGTAATCGGTTGTGGTTGCTCTCAGAGTCATCCTTGTGGTGGCAACACACAATGTCTTGTATTTGGTAGAGTCATCTACCTTTGAAGGAGTGGGTTTTCTTGTGGCGCTGCTTGGTGGGTGCTCTACTTGTTCGGCAGTGTGTTACATACTCGGCATATTGCACCTTCCCACTGCCCCAGATGTCTTGAAGCTGAGGAGACCGTGCCACATTTGCTATGGCGTTGTCGCCACTCCAGAGCCTTCATTCGGCAAGTGTTGACTGCTCTTCGGCTGCGTTTTCCTTCCGGCTCTTTTGACAGACGCTTTTTGCTCTTTGGAGTGCTTCGGTCATCGCATTCTCAGTTTGCGGCGTTCTTCACCTGGGTCAGATTTTGGACTCTGTGGACCATCTGGCACCATAGGAACTCCTTAATGTTCCAAGGCACCTATGTTGACCCCTTCTCCTATTTCAAATCATCTCTTGGTGAAGCACTACATTTTGCTCATGATGTTGGAGACATCACTCTTGATGCCTACAAGATCTACTTTGACTGTTTTTAGCTTTCGGAGCCTTATATTGCTCAGCTTTTTGTATCCCTTTCTTTTCGTGGGTTTTCCTCGCTTTGAGGTTTCCCACTTGTAAAGTAATCAAAGCAGATTTACAAAAAAAAAAAAAGTGTGCGTGCTAGTCCTACTTTCTTTTAATATCTTTACTTGACTTGGGCCCCATCAGACGGGGTCCCATAAGTAGGTGGGAACTTCTTCTGCCTTTTCTTCTACTTTTGCTGCTTCTTAGGGTTTAGGCTTCTCGGCCGGGATCTGTAGATTGGCTCCGTTCTTCAGTGGCTTGACACGTCAGCAATTTGTGACAGAGCATATGTTAGTACCTAGTTCTACACCCACTATTGAACCTTGTGGGTGCCTACCATGGGTCCATACCTTGCACTTTCCTTTATGGGTGAATCTGGGCTTAAATGGATTCATCTAGGTATATTTTTTAGTTGTATAGCGGACATGCAGACTTCCCATTCTGAAGTTTTCGTCCGAGTTACGACCAGTAGATGTTGTGCTAATTCTTTCCATCTCTTGTGGGGCGTATGCCCTATCAACTACCTCATTTTTGTGCTAGTTTTTTCGATTTAATGCTTCTTTTAGTGCGAGGCTTCATTATGGCCGAGTCTGCCCTTGATCTCCGGAGTCATGACAGAAACTCAGTACGCTGTACTTTGTGCTGATGTATGCTCATGTGTGTGAGCGTGTGGTGTGTTTGGGAGCATATGTTACTACCTACCCACTATTGGGCTCTGCCAAGTTAGTGGGGATGTTTTGGTATTTAGTCAATACTATGCATGATGGAGTTGATGGTTATATTGTCTTGTGGGTGACTACCATGGGTCTATACATTGCACTTTCCTTTAAGGGTGAATCTGGGCTTATCCTGGATTCATCCAGATATATCATTCTCCAGTGTAGTGAGTCCCTCTACTACCAACGTTTGGCCCACCTTTCTTGTACGCGCTGTAACCGCAACCGCAGCTTGAGCCTTGGCCTCTGCTGCTATTCACTGCTGGTGACCATAAGCACACTTGCACGCTCAAAAGTTGTGCACGGGAATGGCTGAAATTCCATAGCTCGCTCCTGTCAACCTATCCAACTCTGAGCCAGTGCCCTTCCAGCACAGAACTCACCCTTCAATTCCTTGGAGGTTTCACAGGGGCCTCAAGCAAGAGGTTTGTGAGGATCAATTGTCAACCACCCAGGTTCAGAGTGGCAGGCAAGGAAGATCATATTTACAGGTTGTAATGCATTTTTATTACTTGAAGCAAGCACTGTGGCATTTCTTTTAAATGACAGACGACCTTTCTTTCACCTCCCCCCTTTTGGCTCGATCAAACAATTTTCGAGCTCGAGTGAAAACTCTGATTACTTTCCCATGGAAAATCATCCTTCCTGAATATGGCCTGTGCAAATGCTGAAGAGGGGGGACTGGTCTCTCTTGCAACCGGCTACATTAGAAGCCTGGTTACACTGCACGATGTAAACGTGCAACTGCAGAGTCGACCCCCTGTTTTCTTGATTTTGGTTTTTATGGGGTTTATGGAGGAAAAAGTTTTTTTTTTTGTTTCTTGCTTTTGTCTTTTTGGCTGTGTGTGTGTGTGCACGTGCGTGTGCAGGATAAGGACCAGTGGCATTATTTGTGGACAAATGAGACTGCCTGTTTTTTTCTTTTGGGGGGTGTGTGCGTGCGTGCGTGCAGGATAAGGACCAGTGGCATTATTTGTAGAAGGTGACTGTCCACTACATCTCCCCTCATAAACTTTTACTCCCAGAATAAGATCCTCCAAAGCACAGGAATTGTCCATAAATAACAAAGCATTCCCTATTGCTTCTGTGAGGGAGGGAAAATGTATGTACCAGGTTGATGGATAATATTAGTCCTTATCAAGCTTTAAGAGCAAGTGATGCTTCTGTCATGCTAAAAAGTCTTGGAACATTCTTTGAACACTCAAATTTCAGGGTATGTTTTCATATGCTCAGGTGGGGATATCTATCCAGAGCTGGGCTATGGGACAAAAGTCATCTGACACGTCAAATAGAAAAGTGAGTAGGTGCTTTGTGAATGTGCACACGTGTGCTGGGTGCACCTGGGACTGTGTTTTGACGCCTTCCGTGCTCATCAGGTATGCAGACATATATACGTCTCGCGTCTCCAACTTCCTGCAGTTCACTCCGTTCATGTATTTTAGATCTCAAGCACAGGTATTTCAGTTTTCACACCTTCTTTTTAGGGTGTCCTCAGTATGCGGAGGTTAAGCAAACCAATTGTTTGATATGCAGAGCCTTGCTCACGACTTACATCCTTACTAAGATAAAAGGATGCCACCACATCAACGCCAAAACTCAGTTGGACTGAGATAACATACCCCCCCCTTCAAGTGAACTGCTAATCCAAGGTTTCTATACCAAAGTCGGAAAAGCTTCATCTGGTGGTCTAAATCAGGATTTTTGTTTACTACTCTGCAGGGATATGCAAAGTAGATATGCTTGTGTATATGGTATAATCATAGTTGTCCTTAACATCTTACATATTGAATGGCAGACTTGAGAGTTTTATTTTCCCTAAAGCAAAACCGTGGAGAGTGAAATTACAGAAAAAAGGAAAATCTCTTGAGAGACTTCATTATATAGAAGTTGGATAAGGCCACATATGATCCTTTCTTTTCTTCAACTGTGGCTCTTTATGCAAAACCTTAGTCAGATGTCTAGATAGTAATAATTTCCTTCAATGGTACTAGATTTTGTAGATTTGAAGCTTACATTTAACCGTAACAACGCTTTGATACTCTCACATCCACTTTGCATGCAATTGTATTGCAAATTAATGAGAACTATAGGTCTTCATTGATCATGGAATGATTTTTTAGTTAATGATCTGTTTGACATTCATTTGGAAATATCCTTGTTAAATTGCAATATCCTTCATGTTCAAATCATCTGTGAAATGCAGTGTCCTCTTATTTTGCATGGCAAATGTTTTTCTTTTTTGGTATCTCTGCAAGAAAACTTGCATCACTTTTTCTTGCATCACTGCTCAAGATTCAAGTGTTGTATACTTGGAGCCATGAAAAGGTCCCAGTCGAATGCATCGTCTCAACTTGCGTTCTTTTTTAAACGTTATCTCATTCTCAAGGATTCTTGAATCCTCAATGCTAACATGTAGGGGGAGGATCTTTTTGAGAGTAGGAAATACTGGGAGGATTTTTCTGCCTTGAGAAGGGGAGTGGAAGTGCCACAACTATGAGTGCTCTTTATCTGTCTATACATTGTGGGATTGTTTTGCATTGTTTGTCTAGACGATGGTGGATCAGTGCCCATCGGTGAGGTTTTATCTTCTTGGACAAGATGTTTCCTACATGGACGAAAGGTGTTGGAAAGGCTCTGGATAAGGGAGACTTTGATATTGGTAGGAAGTTGTACTTCAAAGGTGTTGATCTCTCTACACTTGTAGCTATATGTGTGCTCTTGGGGAGGTCACTTAAAATATATGTACCTATCACATGGGCTCAAATAGAAAGATGTTTCAAACTCCAAGATTGCCACATGTTTAATTGTAAAAGGGTAACCTTTAATAAAAAATGATGGATTGAATAAGCTATGTACATACTATAATCATGGAATATTTGTAGGTAAAGGATTATAATATTTACTCGAGCGAAAAAAAGTTAATTATGTTGAAAATGCCTTATAGGGGTATTTGCGCTCCCCTCGCCACTATTAATCTCCCATTTTCTAGTCCTAAGTTGCTAGTAGATGAAGCATGTCAACAAAATTACTCAACTTATAATTTCATTGTTGAAGGAGGTTCAACAATTATTACTAATAGTTGAGGGTAAAAGATGAGAAAGTAGAGATTATGGTGTAGGGAATTGTCATCCATTGATCATTCCTTGAAAGAAAGGGTGATCACATGGCTACCGATGGATGTTTGGAGCCATGGTGGGAGTGCTTTATGAAGAAAATGTTCAGTAGATGACCATTCCGGTCATCAGATGTGCAAGGGAGGGGGGCCATACAACTTGCATAGACTACACAGATGTTCAGTTGCAACGATTGGTTGTATGGAATCAATTTTTCGTGTGCTGACAAGGCCAGCGCTTGTGAATATTTTGACCGTTGACGTGCGATCAAACTTGGCAATCATTCTCCATGTTGATGTGGTGCCTATCCAAGGGCTGCAACTAAGGATTCTTGCTTGGAAATTGTAGTAAACGAAGGGTTGAGATCTACACCTCCCTCGACCTTGGACTTGACGACATAAAACAAGTGAAAGGATCACGATGACTTTCTAAAACAATAGGAAAGTGAAATGATGTCAAATGGAATCATTGTTCTAGAAAGGATTGCCTCAACTTAGCTCACATGGCTTCATTTTTCTTGCATTCTATGACTTAATTCTTGTCAACATTGAGAAAGTCTCTTTTATTAAGTGGCTATTGCCCGAGTTTCCTCTTCACAATGAAGCAAACCGGAACTACTAGCATCAATTCAAAATTTGTAGAATTTTTGAACTATTTTCTCACATATTTTACTTGTTTTTCTTCCCTTTACCATGGTTTGCAATCGGCTAATATCAATTTTCAATCGGCTCAAGCTATGGAATGAAATGTGAAATGAAAAGAGCTCATAAAAAAATTAATAATAATAATAATAAATAAATAAATATGTGTGTGTGTGTATCTATACTATTATAAAAGGGGGAGGGATTTTGCTCCCCCCCACCCCAAACCAAAAAAAACCCCACACGTGGTTGCACCTCCTTGATCTGGTCTGTGCGTCCTTTAGCTCCAACTACATAGTGATGCGCATGCGCGCGCACACACGAGAGAGAGAGAGAGGGAGAGAGAGAGAGAGAGAGAGAGGCGATCGAAGGCGACATTAGTATTAGTATCTATAGTTATTTTAGAATTATGCAAGGTGAAGCTTCACTTTAACATTTTAAAACAATAGAATGCAAGAAAATCAAAACATGTGAAGATGTGAAAGAACAAGACATGTAAGAAAGAAATGAAAATGAAATAAACATTTAAAGTAAGTCTCCATCATGCATCGAAAACAATGAAAGTCACCCTAACTCAACACAACGCTAAGAAACAAGATTTCTTTTAGAAAGCAAATACACATGTAAGATTTGCTCAAAGCTTGCGTTTTACATTGATTATTGTCAAAACTGTTGTTTTGGGAGAAGCCAAACACTTGTCTAAATTACATGAGTTGCATTTTGATTCGTTGCAATGCAAGAAAAATCACTTTTGTGTTAAAGTTGTTACTGATCGCATCTATATTAGTTGTTGGGATTTGATTATATGGTCTTGCCTAATTGTAGGTGGGGGTTGCAAAGTGTTTGCCATTTCATTAAGGGTCTTATGCGAAGGGACAAATAAAATACTCAGCATGACGCAAACTAGATACACTTGTGAGGCTTCAAAGAGAGTGTTTATGATTTTGAATGTTGTATGAATGGCACTCTTGCATATATCTCTCTTTTTTGAGTAAAAGATATATCTGCATGTAATCACATTCTCACATTCCTGCTAGGCTTATGCAATGCGTCTATGAAGTCTCTCTCTTACCCCCCCCCCAAAAAAAAAAACATAAAAAATAAAAAAATAAAATCTCTCTCTCTCTCTCTCTCTCTCTCTCTCTCTCTCCCACCCGCCCAACCACCCCTAGTGAAAACACCCCTTTGCTTACTTGGGTTCTTGAGTGACTAGAAGTCCATGGGTCTCTAAAGGGAACTGCTATTTTAAATTGAATATATAACCTAAGTTACCATGGGTCTCTAAAGAGAAACAATTTTTTTAATTCAATATTAACCTAAGCTACATGATGTTTACCTCATCTTGCTAGTTTCTTGTTGCCTGCAAATGAGAGATTGTGTGGCCTCAGGACTGGCTGCCGCTCAAAGGGGATCCATGGTTGAAACCACTTGACAAGCACTACGAACAAAAGTCCTATATACATGCTTGAGTATTGTGTAAGGTAGGGGGGCCAATGATATGGCAGCAAATAAGATAGGCATCACTTTTCTTTAATGGAGGTTACTTTTAAATTTTGCCTGCAAATTTGGCTTTGCAACAAATGAATGATGGGGAAAGAAAGATCTTTTTTATCTCCAATGACATGGTAAAGGAAACGGTACTCAAAATGTCGGCGGCAACATGCTATAACATGTGAGGGCTAATAGAAGAGCAACATCAAACCCACATACCTACTCTTCACAGCCATTAAGCTAGCATAATCTCCATTTAGAACACAATTTTGTGTAATAACATTAGGCGAGACGATTTCTAGAACTTGGACCGCCATTGGCCCCCTTACCTTTCTCACTTAGGCTTGCTCACTACAACTTTCGCAATACTTCTTGTTTTGAGAATTCCTTAGTCTTTGCAATGGAGAAGCAAGAAGCATTAGTGACGTCGCTATCTTCTCACTTGCTTGATTATGAAGTTTTAATTTAATTAGTTGTTTTGGGAGTTGTGCTTTGTTACTAATCTAGGGAGTTAGATTGTTTACACACCAATGGGTAGGCACCCACCCCTGTTTTGGGGTGGGAGGTCATGCTTTACACACCTGCCTATTCAGTCTAAAATTTAAATGAACTCTCTCTTTTTCAGCAAATGTTGTGTAGCTTATTGGTTGCGTCTACTCCATGCTTTTGTTGTGATGTGAGTTCTACCCTTGCCCAACGATGGGCAGGGGAGTTACACCGTCCCTCGCCTTGGTTGCTCCTAATTTTGCACAACGAATCCCTGCTCGTCGCCTAGAGTCCACACCGTCACGCCCGAGTTTGGGCATGCCGTCTTTAACCAGCCTTAGTATACTAAGGTATATTAATTTTTTTCTTTTGGGGATGTTCCATCTCCGAAATTTATGTCCTTCTTTTCTATAATGTAGAAAATACTATAAATATGTCAACTTAGTTTGCCAAGGTCTCATTCCATTTGCTATACATAGATGCCAATTAGTTTCGACAGCAAGGGGTCATTTTTTTATACATTATTATCATTTATGCTCTATTATCCTACCTTCTTTATCTCAACACGAGAGACTTGCTTTTAAGGTACCATCACTTATCCAACATAAGGTCAAAGCAAGTACTTGAAATTTTTGTTCAAGGTCCATCACTTGTCCAAGCTAGGATCCATTGAAAATATCACCTTAGATGTTCGCCACTCATCCAAGCTAAGATCCATTGAGAGTCTAGTTTTTGTTCAAGGTTCACCACTCATCCAAGCTAATATCCATTGCAAATATCTCTTTAGATGAAACAATGGTGTCACTTCTCTACATTGCCTTACTTTAAGACACTTGAGATATAAGTAGATTCAACATCTAAATCGGCACCTTACTTTGAGGCATGGGACAATAATACAAGGGTTAGTAGATGCTTTGTAGCATCACATGAGGGTAGGTGTCAAGGTGAATTTGTTGAGGCTAAACTCCCTTCCATATGGAAAGATGCAACTTCCACCACTTGTCCAAGATACACTAGAGTGATTACTTAAAGTAAGTTAAAGTGAATACTTATGGCTATATTTAAGTGATTGCCTATTTCAACATAGAAGGTTTGATGTAAAGACCGATCACTTGTGCAAGTAGGTTCAAAATGTGTCAATTGATAAAATTTCCATTTTCTCCAAGGAGATCCCACACAAAATAATAGTGAATTTTTCCATTTCATACTAAGTTTGAGAAGGTAATGTCCAATAATTCTAGTTTCTCCATTTGTCTAATCTCGATACTAATTGTTTTAAAGTCTTTAAGTTTAATCAAACTCTTTCACGGGAAGGACATAGTAAAATCGACACACACATTCAATCAAACCAAAAAAGAGGATCCGAATACCCACATTGGATAACCTCTATTTATTATGTAAAAAAGACTATAAGTTTGTCTAATTTCACTTTTCCTAGGTTTCATTCCAATTAATATACATGGATGCCAAACTCAATGTATTGTTAAACATCATGTCCATTGGTTTCACTTTGTTAGTAAGGGATCAACTTTTCATACATTATATTGTTTATGAGAGCCTCTATTATCCTACCTCCTCAATCTTAACACCGAAGACTTTCTTTGAAGGAACCACTAGTTATCCAAGCTAAGATCAAAGCGAGTATTTCAAATTTTTGTTCAAAATCCAGCATGCGTCCAAGCTAAGATCCATAGGCAATATTACTGTAGATGAAACAATGGTGTCTACCACATCTCTACATTGCCTTCCTTTAAGACACATGGCATACAAGTAAGTTAAAGATCTTAAGTAGAACTTCTTACTTTGAGGCTTGGGGCGATCATACGAGGTTTAATCTGCTTTGTCACATCATAATTACAAGTCTTATCAAAATATAGAATCCACTAAAAGAAAAAATAGTTCCCATAGCTCTAGTAATACATTGAAGTCTCATTAGAATAGGATGCACTCCAGTAGTACATTGAAGTCCCCTTAACATGGGTACACTGATTGAAGTATTCATCACATTGATATATTCTTGTTTGAAAACTGACTTGTATATCATAGTAAATTATCACAAATCTTGGAAGCAGCACATTAAGAAGAATATTGCAAAAGACATTTTGTGTGCCACAAGAGAGAGAACATTGTTAATCATTGTTTCAATGCTTTCATCTTGACAAGTACCCATTGAGGACATAATTTGTCTCAAGATCATCGTGTTGGTTTACAGTTGTGTGCTATGTATAGTCTCTCTTGTTTCTTGAGAACAACCATCCTTACAACCATGGAATCATTACTCCTTGTAAGAAAGTTTTCGTCTCACTGAGATTAAAATCTATCTTAGCTAAGGAACATAGCGTACATGTCGTAGCATATAGGATGTACCACTAGGTAATGAGAAGCAAACGTCTCCTACACCTACAATGTCAAACACCAAACCATCAGCCAAGTATATACAGCCAAAGCTCCTACTAAAGAAAGCGCTAAAGCACTCATGATGTTATGTGATCTGGAAAACTGCATCCTTATCTAGCAAAAATTAATGAGGATAAGTGTCCCCTCTTGAAGACATGTGAATGCTAAAGGTAAACATGACATCACCGTCATTGGCATACGAAGCCACCTCCCTAGCATGTGCCAAAACCTCATTTGCATCACGCATACATCTCTCTTGCTACCTCATACATTTGAAACACCGACGCCGCCTAAGGTGCAATGTGTAACCACAATGCCAACATCGCTTATATCGGCAATTACGAGACCGTGTCTCTCACAAGTCATCACTGTTGACTCTGAACTCTCACACATGTTTGCTATGCGGATGCCAAGAAACCAAACTAGGGTGAGAAATCCCGGGAGAAATCTAACAGAGTCTCCTTGTAAATTGACCAAAAACTCAAGAAAAATCTCAACCATAAACTGTGCCAAAATGGGGAGATCACTCTACCACTACACAATGACGAAGAGCATAATCAATTGCATCAAAATCAATGCTTGCATATACATAAAATGGCTCCACAATCTGCAATCTACACGCATAAACAATATCACTAAACCAAGTGAGACCAATCTGGGATAAACAACTCAACATAGCATTAAGCAATAACCATATATGCAAGTAGTGAGCAAACAATGCTCAAAATACATCCCATAAGGAAATTTCCTGCAAAGATCTGTCAACGGTCCAAAAACCTATAGAAATTATAAAGCCTATGGTTGCCTGTAATCTATAGCCACACAAGTATATGCAACTCTAGCTCCTACGAGAGAGGGTACAAGAACACTGAATCCGTATCCAAACTGACAAAACCCATCAAAATGAGAGTCTGAACTCAATCAGTGTCAAAGTGAGAGTCACACTATCTATAGTCACACAAGTATATGCAACTCTCGCTCCTACAAGAGAGGGTACAAGAACATTGAATCTGTATCCAAACTGACAAAACCCATCAAAATGAGAGTTTGAACTCAATCAGTGTCAAATTGAGAGTCACACTTAACGACTAACCATCAAAGAGTAAATTATAGATACACACAAATCATGGCAAAAAATTGGAAAAAATCTGGTAGAGTTTTCTCTAAAAATTGAATAGAAACTCAAAAATCTCACCAAAACCGCATAAAGCATGAGCAGACACTCAGTCTCTCAGTAGCAAAATCCACATATGGCATATAACTAACAAGATCCTGGCAATCTAGCTCACTCTTGAGTGAGTGGCTCTATGGACAAGTGCACCCATCCAAATAACACATGTAAACCCGTGAATCTACCACCTGCGAGCTATACATAGCTCATGCTATATCTGTTTATGCATACATAGAATAACTACACGAAACCATGCTGAAACTAATCTCTGGAATGACCCACACAGTCATACATGAGCACAACCTATGCCGCATAGTCTGCTCTAGAAAAGAACGTGCAATCTGTGAGAAAAATAGCATGGAATTTGCCGCACTACCTCACCGATCGAAAAACTCGTCGATAAAAAACCAAACACATAGCACAAAGATCCACTTGTGGTCATAGATGCCATCCAAAAGCTATGCTCGCTCGTGGGAAATTCACTCTGGAATTTCCCGTCAGAGTTGTATGTGTCTAAAGTGTGTAGTCGAAGCAGGAAAATGGGGTCGAAGCCGAAATTGCTAAATCCAGGCTAGGATTTCAGAGAGGAACTGTCGAAGCAAAGCTGCTCTAGGATAGGAGTGGAAGGAAAGCCAATGGTGAGGCTATGCTAGAGGAGAGCCAAACTGCTCTTGCTATGTCAAAGACAAGAAAAAAATGGGCCATGCCATCTTCTGCAACTAGAGGAGAGCCAAACCTCTCTTGCTATGCCAAAACCAAGAAAAAATTGGTCCATGCCATTTTTCGTCGCTAGACAAAACTGCTCGTAGTCGCCATACCGGCCAATGCTGAGCCTGAGAGCCAATGTCGAAGCGATGGGCCAGAGCCAAAATGATGCAAAGAAGATTGCCAAAATCCAAGAATGCATAGAAAATGTGCTCGTCAAAGCTAGAGATGTTGAACGGATGCTTGGGGATGCTCGAACATACTTGCCAATGCTCATGAAGGCTCTATGTGTGTGCATGCACCGAGAGCTCTCAAGCTCTCTCTCTTTCTGTCTGTAGCCATGTCGGGTCTTCTCTGTGTCTCGCTCTCTCTCTCTCTCGCTTGCCGATGAGTGTATGTATATACACTCTCTAAGAGGAAAAAAATACTTATTTTCTTTATTCTTTGCAGAGAATAGTGTGTGTGTGAGAGAGAGAGAGTGTGTGTGTGTGTTTGGATCATACAACCACACACACCTTCCTTTCCCTTCTCTTGTTGCTTCTATAGATGCCCGTTTTTGGCCTACCCAAAGGGCTGAGGCCATAGTGATGTGTTCCCTTTTTGTTAGTGAAAAATGTCATATATACAATTTTTTGATTGGTAGAAAAGCTATTTATTGATGAATAAGTTAGTGTTGGGTGCTCATTGTGACAGGCACTTTCTCGAGAAATGATGGTATACTGATCTCTAATCTAGTAAAACAAGTGATAAAATCACGAGGCCTGCTATTATAACCATACGTAGACAAGAAAAAAACAAAAAAATAAAGACCAGTGATTGTTCCAAGTAATCCTATTCACGAGTTTGATTACACTTGAAGTCGATGTACAAGGTTGCTAGATAAGATGAGGGGAAGTGTTTGTACAATGAGGAAAAAGACCCAAAGGATTGCTTTTTTGTAGACTAGGGAGAAATGATGGAGGAGAGAGAGGAGGGGGATATGTCCCCTCCTATCATATCCTTGGGATTTTGAAAAGATCATTTTGGGAGAAAAATGTGTATGGATGAGTGATCTGACCAAAAGCAGTATCTTGTCCCACATATGTATTCGGTTTTTGGATTTCTCACCCAAATGTGGTCAAGTTTTGAATCGTATATAGTTGTTGTGTCTTTAATTGATTGGGTGTATTTCTTAGAATTAAGTAAGGTTTGCAAATGTTGGTAGTGATGATTTTGGTCATCGATGTCAACATTGAAGTCGCCAATTATGATGCTCGACATATTTTTATCAATGTCTTCAATCATTTTTTTCCAATTGTGAAATCAATGACTCTATTCTTGCTTTAGGTGACTTATACACATTTGCAATATGGCTTAGAAGTTGCTCATCAAGACAGAAGGTGGTGCCTAAAATCTTGATTCTTGGGGACGAGAAACATTGCTTTGCTCTTGGTTGAAATCTTGGGATGTGATATATGGACAATCCATAACCATTGTGATGGTGGATGTGATAGAAGTTTGGTGCTAGAAAGTTTGTTTCATATTTTTGTTTTGTCTCTTGGAAGCATAGAATTCTTGATGACACGAAGTTTGGATCATTCTTAATGTTGTCAATGTATTTGTGTATTGAGACAATGTTTAATGATTGAACAATGTAGTGAGTTTGTTTTAGTGCAAGCAATGGCTCATTTAAGTACTTCCATTTTTTTCTTGTTTAAAGACATTTGAGTTTTTTTAGCACAATTGGATCAATTTTGATACGGTTCTTGTTTATTGGACTAAGAATGTGCAAGTTCACGGGATCTTTGATGCGTGATAGAGCTGTGTAGATAAGTCCACAAGATTGGATCCCACTAGGGTCAAATGCCACAGTGGCCATTGTCAAACCTTGTGATCTATGGATTGTGCGTGCATTTGCGGCTTGTATTGGAAGTTGTGTTTTGGAAAATAGGTTAAGTGGATTTTTGCCGACTTGGAATTCTTTTGTGACCTCAAGAATTGGTGTCCAATTTGTATTGATTGCATCATGATACAGGTATGGATGTTCATATCTTTGTTTTTTCCCAATTTTGATTCGAAGAAATCAATCCAAGCAATGCAGGATTTTCCTCTCGTGGTTATTGTTTTCAAAATTCCATCGGCACCATTCACTAGGCCATCTAAAATGTTGATATTGCTAGCATAGAGTTTGACTATCATGCCTTCCTTCATGTCTAGAGTGAAAGCTAATCCTGCAGTTAGTTGTGGGTTTTTTGGGATGATGAGATTATTTGAGCATGTCTCATAGAGTTTGTCATGTGCTTTGATTAAGAATGGATTTGTAGGCAAGCTTTGAAACACTTTTTGGTTATGAACATTTTTTTAGTGTATTTGTGAAAAAAAAGATGGGGTGTTATAACAATGTCAAGTCTTTTGTTTGTGAATGTTGTATTGATAAAAGACAAATCTGAATTAGTTTGACTCCCAATCTTGATACGATTTAGTGTCTCAATAAAAGTTTTGTTTGATTGTCGCATTGGTCTCATTAGCTCAACAAACTAACTATGCATTGTCCAAAATGATGGAGCAATGGTATCTAGTGTGTTATTTGTGTCATTGAATATCCATCAATCTCTCACAGGACTTGCTTGACAAAGGTCACCAAAAAAGATTACATTTAGACCGCCAAATGGCTGATTATGATTATGCTTGATAGCATGCAATCTTGTGTCAATAATACGCAATAGTTTATTGACTATCAATGAGGCCTCGTCAAACACTACTAGCCTAAGATTCATGTAGGCTTGGGATAAATCATTTAGAGTATCGCCAGAAAGAGGGATGGTGTTAGTTAGCATCAATGGGAGACGTAATGCAGAGTGAATTGTTGTGCCACCAAGGTTAAAGGTTTCTTTGCCTATGTATGCCATTAGCAATGTAGTTGGGAGCTCAATATTGTTTGTAAGTGTGGTGTTGTAGTGGCGAATTAGACCTCGGACAATTGTGCGCAATGTAAATGTTTTGCCAATGCCGGCACATTGAAGTGTTGGGATGTATGCGTTTTTTTTGTCATTATGTCATCATAAGGATGTCTTTGTTCTATGTTTAGGCTCATGACAAGTGAGTAATATTCATCATTTGCTATTCCAAGAAATTTTGATGATGTTGCTAAATGTGTGCTTTGAGTTTTTCTTGTTGGCAAGTAGCTCATATGTGAATTTTTCTTTTTCTGTGTTTGTAGAGGAAGCAATGGATGTAGATTGATAGCTACTTGTTGTTAAAGACACCTCTAGTTTTGTGAAATTTTTGTTGTTGTTTGTAATTGTGTTGAGATAAGACTCATACTTCTCTCTCCATGTCTTTGAAGAGACATCAAATGTATCTTCATTAGTTGTGAAAGGTAGAAACAAAAAACATAACTCATGATAGTGTCTCTCCAAATCAAGCGATTTATTGAAGTTTGTGTATCGAATGACTCGAGCTTTCCTACACTTGTATTGAGCTTCTCGTGAGGTTATGTATGTGCTTGCAAATTCTTCCAAACACAAATGAGAAAGATGATTTTGTCTCTTTGTGTATTTAGTGACAAGATCATCGAAGAATATTTCTGTGTCATCAGGATGGAGTGCTTCGAGAGCAGACTTCCTCTTTGGCAACAATGTTCTTTGATTTTGAAAGTCCGCATTTATGAAGAAAAATTGTCTACTAGCACTGAGTAGAGGCAAGGCAAGTCCAATGTATGTTGCTTGTTGGGCTGTGATTTCTTGAGCATTAATTAAGGTGCTTCCAATTTTTTTCAATCGTTCCAATGTGGGGAGGTTGTTTTTCTTACAATTTTCAAGAGTAGTCTTGATTTTGCTCTACTTGTGTTCGAATCATTTTTTGTCATGTATGAAGTGTAATATGCAGCATCACCATGAGCATTAAATATAAACTGTATATCAATATTTCCATCCCACAAAGTGCATAGTGCTTTGTTGAAATTGTTTGTGTAGATATCTTTTGGATGTCTTTTTAAGAAAAGTGTGGCTTCTGTGAGACCCACTGAAAGTAAATCAAGATACAATTTCTCATCCATAGATAAACAAACTAACCATTCATCAAAGTTGATTGTTGGTTCATGCTCCATCTTAGAAAGACACTCATCAACTTTTTTCTTGTTCACAAGCAAGATGTTCATTTGTGTCTCGCTCAAGTCAAGGGGTCGCAAAATGCGTGTTTGTCTCATGGGTGGACTTGGAAATCCAAATCGACAAATTTTTCTACGTTTCTTGCATGTTTTTTTATGACTATGCATTTATACTTTGTTAGAGATGTATTTGTCAACAAAATGGATCACATTCTCATCTGCAGTAACTCCAAATTGTGGAGAATCCTTGATCCAAAGTAATCCATGGTCATGTTGACTTCCTCTATGTTGAAACTCAATAACAAAGAAGTAGTCGAGTGCTTGGCCAACAATATCTGTTTTTTTTTTCAGCTCCTTTTTTATTGCTTTGAATCTATGGACATAGTAGCGAGCGGTGGTGGCAGGATCTGCACGCACTAATTCACGAATGAAAGAGGGTGCACTTTTAAAATCAGTTTGTTTAATTTGTGGATTGAGCAAAGCAAGACAATCATGCAATGGTTTCCATCTTTGCTCAGCACATGAGAAAGTTATGAAGATAGTAGGCTGACCTATTTACCGAATCATCGCAAATGCATTTTGTTTTAGATTAGCTTTATAGTCTGATGATGTTCGTAGTGCTTCAAAATCATTGTAACCAAGTTGTGATGGAAGAATTTGCTCAATGTTAGTGTTGCCTTGCACATCTTTGGCATGCAATTGTTTGTCTTGTAATTTACCTTTTCGCAAACGAACCCAAATAGGACCATGGACTTTTCCAATTATAATTTTCATCAACTTAAAAAAGAGATTTTCAATATCCAAAGGAAAACATCTATCTTTATTCTTTAGCTCCCATTGCACCACTTTCCTACACTTTTGTATGGCAATTTGAGCATATTTTCTTCTTGAGCCAAAGAACAAGTTTGGAAATGATAATTCTTCACAAGCATGATCATCAAACAAGCTAAGTGAGTCGATTGAATCCCTCACAAGGTGCAACACTATGTGTACAAGCGGTATGATCCACAACTTGCTCTGATGAGTAATACCATGAACGAGTGTGTCAGATTCTTGCACAATACTTTCATCAAGTTCATTTTCTTTGTCCATCACAATATCTGGAATCATTTCAAAGGTAGAATCCCAAGATTCATTTATCAAAGCGTTGTGCCAACGTATAATGGTGTTTGCAGGAGTGATGTCAATGCTTTGAGAACATGGAGTGGACGGACAACACCACTAATATATGCATAGTTGAACTCGAGTTTACGTTTAATTTCAACAAGAATTGTTGCATGTTCATCATTGAAATGTGGCAAAAAAGCTTGGACTTCAGATAAATCTGCCATCACATTGACAATGCTTCCACGCAAGCCATATTGACCCTCATAGTTCAACTCACGTATTTGTGCAAATGGAATATGCAAAGACACTAGTCGTCTCTCAATTGAATTCAAAGAAGCAACATGTGTGATGCTATCATTGAAAAGAAAGTCTCCATGCATGCAAAAAGGAGTCTTTCCAATTTTCAAACTTTCCTTGCAAGACATACAAACTTTCATTTTTACAAGAAAAAATCTTGAGTTAAATTGCACCAAGGACTCAAGAATAAATAGCTCCTTTTCGCTCAAATGATGTAACTTTGCAACAAACATTAGGACACCACAAGAAGAGCATGAAAAAGAATGTGTATCAAGAATTTCCTCTATATATTTTTGTTTTTTGTGTTGTTTACAAGATGGTGACACACCATTTTCTGAACGCAACATGTTCCAAATAGAATAAATCTTTGTTTGAACTTGCTTTTTGGTGTAAGAAAGTGATACTTGTGTCAAAAATTGTGAAGCTATAAAAGAAGCATTGCTTTGTAGAAGTGATTCAACCAAATGAATCAAGCTAGAAGTTGATTCTTTTGAACAAGTACAACGCTTTCGTTTAATAGTTTCATGTTTTTGGGGAAACATAAGAAGACCATATTGTGTATCAAAGAAGAGCAACCCAAAATACTTTGAAAAAGATATCAAGGATCCATATTTTACGGTCTTCTTGTAAGTTTGCTCTCCTACAAGATAGACAATGCATTGTTTTTTCATCATGTGACACATGAGATCTACAAGATGCATACTCAAAAGAATTGAAGAAGTTATGTTTTTTAACTGAGCCATGACCCATTTGTTTAATTGCACATCATTGTGTGGAGACACACAAGAAGGTTGATTCCAAGACTTCAACCAAATGTTCTTGGTTTCTATATTTTCAGATTTTAACGTTTCACCAACATTTTCAACAATAGATTTCTCCAAATTCTCTAAGGTTAAAGAGCATCCAAACATAAAATTCAAAGCACACATCCTGGTTTCCAGAAATTTCAATATAAAACATAGAGTCAATTTTAAGGACCTGCCATTTGCATCATAGAGAGTTTGATTGAACGCCATATGTATTCCAAAAAGTTCTACAAAAAGGTGTACAAAAAGGCTTAAAAATAGAAAGTGGCTTTGGATATGTTTTGAGCTTGGCTACTTAGGGAATAGATAAGAAATAGGCTAAGTAGAATGGAGTGACAAAACTTCAAGAGAGGATTGATGTTCACTTCTTGGCAATCTCTGTTTTGAAGCTAGTAACATAGCCTTGATCATCAATAACAAAAGTTCCCACCTTCTTAAGACCAACTAAGGAAGCCTTCAAATCACGTGGACTAGTTTCATAAAACAAAACAAATGGTCGAGGTAAGTGAAGCACTTGATCCACTATCTTGCCATGCATACTAACAAAGATAGCCTGGCCATCACGATCTGTGAGTCTTGCTTGGAGAGCGGGAGCCTTCACAATCTGCACTGGTTTCTCAAATGCAAAACAATAAGGATTTGAACTCTGGCAATTGACTTGACCACTCTTGCAAGCACCCCACAAGAACTTAAGACCGACATTGTTTACATTGATGATCTCAAGAGTTCCAAAGACCTAAAAACATCCAAGACAAAACATGAGAGCATGTTCTTTGTTGAATAAATGTTGAAGTAGAGAGCTTCTTACCTTTTTTCCAAATCCCAACAAAGCAATTGGTTTTGCTAAAAAGTCTTTGAAGACTGGTTTGAGCTTGTCAGGAAAAGGACACAAGATGGTGTAATCAACAATAGATAGTCTATTTGAGAAATTCTTGAAGACATTTATATTGTATGCAATACACCCATAGTATCCATGCTCTTGAATAGTATTGACCATAACATGATCGTCCAATTTCCGAGATGGAACAAAAAGCAACTACAATAAATTAAGATAAGCAAGTAAGAACTAGATTCAAGTTCATGATGTATAAAGAAACATTCTTACTTACACTAGCTTTGTCACTCAAGAGAGGACTATTAGCAATAATCAACTTGGTGCTGCTACTTCCATCACTTTTTGTTGTGTGATCAATTCTTATGACTATAAAAGCAATTGTAGAAACACCATCTTCAAGAGATGAAGAGGAAGCACAAACCAGGTCCTTGATTCTATGCTCAGGATATAAGGACAGTGCATACTCAAAAGCTTCAGCTTTCAAAATAGAGGTTGTAGCATCTGCATATAAAGCTAAACGGAAGGTACCACCATCATTTGGATTTTTTGGCCTCACTACAGCTCCTTCCACACGCAAAAAGTCATCAACTATAAAAGATTCCACAAACTGATTTATGTAGTTTTCAGGTATGATAAAACTAATGGTGTGTTGCAGCTTCTTTGTCCACCAAGTCAGTTTTCAAAAAACCTAGTGTAATTGGATTTCTTAATCTTGTAAGTACCATACTTGGCCAAGACTTTTCCTTCAAAAGCAAAACAAAAACTGATAGTTTCAGATAGCTCTAATATAAGAAGAGAAGAGAGGTTGGGAGAGAGCCAAGTGTGCACTAAATGAATCTACATTCACTTGCTCGATTTCTTAATCTTGTAAGTACCATACTTGGCCAAGACTTTTCCTTCAAAAGCAAAACAAAAACTGATAGTTTCAGATAGCTCTAATATAAGAAGAGAAGAGAGGTTGGGAGAGAGCCAACTGTGCACTAAATGAATCTACATTCACTTGCTCATGCTGCCATTCTTTTGGTCCTTCCAAGAAGAGTGCTCGCTTTATTTCACAAACATTGTCAAGAGCATTGCTTGCTTTGAGAGATGCACGACCTACAAAAACAAACCTCTCAAACAATGCATTCTTGCACAATGCAAGAGAGAAAACAATGCTCACCTCTAACTACGGACAAATCTTTTTTAATAGCCTTGGAAGGTGATGGCTTCTAGAGCTGTGACTTGGGGCTAAGGCGTTTTTAAGGCACAATAGGAGAAAGGGTGAACTTAGAGGGAACTTCTTGATTATCAGTTAGCAAGCTTTGACTTGACAAAGCTTTCTTTGAAGACTCACAAATATCCTCTGGTTTATCTTGAAGTTGTGAGGTCTTAGAAGCCTCAAAAGCATCTATAAGCAAGAGAAAAGTAAGAGATTAAGATAAGCAAACAAGATTAAGGATAGCAAGCAAGTTTCAAAAGTTACCATCCATTTCCATGTCCATTGATTCTTCTTGATGGATGAACACAGAGCGTGTAACAAAGACAAGATTATAGAGTTCCTAACTCTACACGCAGCACTAAAGATGCAAGCCAACTAGTGTGAGAGCTGTGCTAAGGAAAACTTGGCAGCAAAGCAAAGCAATGGAGCTAGATTGCAGGAGGGCCTGAATGGAATGGGGTGAACAGATTCACTAAGTAGCCGCCCTTTTATAAATGAGGGGTCTAAGACCTCATATGATTAGTGTATACAATAATGTCCTTGTTATTATTAGAGCATTTCCTTATGCTATCTTTAGTGAATCTTTGTTATTCACGTTTTGTTTGGGGGGGGGGGGGGGGGGGGGGGGAGAGAGAGAGGAGAGAGAGAGAGAGAGAGAGAGAGAGAGAGAGAGAGAGAGAGAGAGAGAGAGAGAGAGAGAGAGAGAGACTGCTATGAGTCATCATAATTATGATGAGGTTTTAAATGCTATCTAGTATTAGAGAGAGAGAGAGAGAGAGAGAGAGAGAGAGAGAGAGAGAGAGAGAGAGGAATAAAAGATGGAATACTTTAAGTCATGCAAATAAAGACAGAGAAAAAGAGAGGAGCGGGGGAGGATTAAAATAGACAGATTCTATCAAGTCATCTCATAAATGATGAGGAGAGTAACAACATACATATAGAAAGAGATTAAATATATAAATCATTTCAATAAATAAACATACACACCATAGTATTATTGTTCACCAAAAAAATATTAATGATCACGTTTTTTTGAAATTACAATCTTATATATATCAACATTTAATCTTCCACATCTTGCTCAGCATAGTGCCATGCTATGAACCATAATAGCTGAGAGCGATCAAAATTGTATGATGGAAAGAGCATCATAGCAAGATATGACAACTTCCTAATAAATTCAAATTCAGACTAGGTTGAACAATAAAACTAAACTACAACAAAAAACTGCTCAAAATGTTCCAATTTAAAAGCATACAAGATTCACCATGCTATATACATTATCTCAACAACTACCACTCAGGCTTGCAATGGCAAAATTATACAATGATTCTTATTTAAAGGTACAATCTCTCTTGTTGCAGCAACAAGATGAAACCAACACAACCATACACGGTCTTGAACCCTCGCTTCTACCGTTGTATGAGAAAGAGTTGGCCGCATCTTTGCGAGGATGAATGCGCACCTCATGGAGGAGCATACTAACATGGATTGCTTCGAATACCTAATGAACAATGCAAACTTTTGAGGTTCGTCTGCAAAAGAAAAGATGCAAATACACATTGATCTGGTAAGCACTTGCATCGGAACTTGCAACCCGAGCACAACAATAACTGCAATGGAATGTTGGGCTTTTCTATGGGAGCACCGAGAAAGCTTAAGAAATATACCTGCACCCACATCATGAGAGAGTTAGCAAGTGAACACATGTTTTTTGATAAAGAATACTCTGTGGTGATTGTTGTACACAGTGAAAAACCCCAGGCCAATGTTGAACTAGAGCTTACTCCCAACACAAACACACACACATACATTCACAACAGGCACACAACACATTGGAGAGCCTTTGCATGGCGATAGAGACCATGGTTGCGGTACTAGCCTCTCTCTCTCTCTCTCTCTCTCTCTCTCTCTCTCTCTCTCTCTCTCTCTCTCTCTCTCTCTCTCTCTCTCTCTCTCTCTGATCTCTCTGATCTCTCTCTCTCTCTCTCTCTCTCCACCCACACACAAATAGACACAAGAGTACTGTAATGGAAAAATAGTGGGAATGAGTACGCGCAATAAGTAAGATTAATGTCCTGAAAAGTTAGACAATCGTTCTGGCCTAGTATGATGACAGCATGCAAGCTGGAGGAATATACACAGCAACATAAAAACATACTTAAGGCCATAGATCCACACAAGCTTACCTGGGAGAATTCCAAGAGAACCTCTGCACATGCATTCAAAGAGGCATTTGAAATGAACAGGACCACCAGCACGACCACGAGCACGAATCCAAAAATAGCATATTGGGAAGAAAGGAAGCAAGATTTTTTGGTAAAGAGAAACAAGAGACATAGGGAGATTGAGAGAAGTAGTTGCCCAACCATGGATAGAAGAAACGCAGCAGCTTGTTCTCTGACGCGGGCGAAAGCAGAAATGGAAAACTTCGCAAAAACCTAAAGAAGAAGTAGTAGGTAACAGTCCACCAGCAATGGACAATTAGCAAAAGCACCAAACGAGAGGCACCAAGCAACAGTCCGCATGGGCGGAAGCCGATACCAGATCTAGAGCTATGCAAGAAGAAAACGAAGCCCTTCAAAACTAGAGTCTGCATGGACAAAAGAGAAAACGAACAGCTATTTTGGGGTGGATGCACACTATTAAGCACAGGTCCTATGGCGGATAATATCCCCAATGTGCTAGTGTGGACAGACGCACACCCTGAGGAGCCCCCATGGGCACAAACGCATTAAACAGGGCTCTCTCTTCCACCATAGATCTTGACCTCTACGCGGGGTAGCCCCCAACACTAAAGCCCCAGGTGGGCTATGATGCACACTAACCCACAAGCAAGAGTGCTTGGAGCTAGGAGTCACACAACACAGCGTACGAAAAACCGACCAATAGAGCATATGTCCATGGAGTTGAAGGGCCCGAGAAAGAAGCCACCCTGCAAATGAGGCACTTGAGGGCAAATAAAAGCCCTAGACACTGAAGCCAAACCCTAGCTGTAGATATTAACTCCCCACCTACCCACTACTAACGGCTCAAGAAAAGTTCTCAACCCTACATTCCAAACCCAAAGCCTATCTTCTAGCAATAAACCCCCACCTACTCCACCAAGCCACATCAACAACCCTCATCACTATATCACACGGACATGGTCAAATGGGATCAATGGTGGAGGAGGAAAAGGCGACGCGCGTCAATTATGGACCGTTAGATCTAAAGTTGCCCCGAATTTACAAATTTGCCTCGAATTTACTAATCAATCCACATTTACAATATGACATACTCGAATCGCCTATATTTCAACGTACGCATGAGGGCGTAGTGGTTAGTGCACATGGCTCGTGGTGAGAAGGTCGGGGGTTTGAGACATGGGGTGCAGATCGACCCGAATTTATAAGCCTGCCCGAATTTACTAAACGCTCCGAATTTACCAAATGCGCATCCGACGGCCCATACCACCTTAGCCGTCGATCTCATTTGAGCATGCCCATGCGAGATAGTGTGGAGGATCAACAACCTCAATCTCACCTCCACTCAAAAACAACCTAACATATCAAGAAGCGCTCATTTTTCAAACAACCAAAATAACAAAACAACTTTTATTTCAATGCTTATTTTTGAGCCCAGGTAACTCATCAATAAGGCCTTAGCAGGCCAAAAAGCTTGGGATTTGTGGAGACGTGACTTAAAAATTAAAGTTCGTAGTGTCGCCACTCGTGAGGCTCTAGGCTTGCCCTCAAAGTTCACACGAAGGATAAGTTGAGAGTGGCTAGGCGGGGCAAGGTTGCGAGGAAGGCGGAGACGATGGCTGTGAGCAAGTTATTGTTGAGACCCAGATGCTGGAGGTAGGTGAGGCGGGACAGGGGTGGTGGGAATGGAGTTGCCAATCTTGCCGGGTGCCAGGCTGCTGCACCAGGGCTGTCAGCGAGCCAAGTTCTAAATGGAGGTGGTCGAGCAGACCAGCAGAGCTACTTGCAATGCCAAGGTTGATCAGAGCCGCCATGCGCGCTTGTCCGGACACGAAGTCTCACAGCCCGCCCTCGATGTTGCAGGGGTCGCAATGGAAAGTCCAGGTGGAGAAGAAGGCAATGTATGAGGGGTCGATGTCATATAGCCAGCTGTGCACAGCTGTGAGCGGTGAGATTTTCAGCTGCCAAGCTATATTAAGCGTCAGTAGTCACGACACAGTATTGCACAAGATGCATCTATATCAGCACTGCCCAGACGCAGACATTCAATGTCTTGCAGATATTCTCTCTCTCTCTCTCTCTCTCTCTCTCTCTCTCTCTCTAATTAAACTCTACACCCGCATTCTTTTATCATCATCCGCAGCTTTCGGCCACTACCAATGATACCATGTCACCATGCATTTCTTTTTTGCCTTGTGCACTGCTAGCAGTGCGCACTATCTACATCAACAGATTATCCATGGATGGTGGCGGAGTGCAGGCTCCCTCATTCTGTTATGAGGGAATCCACGGTTGACAGCTCATGGGAACTCAGAGTTCACCCGCATTTCACCGTCGTGAAGTCCTAAAGAGATGGCGGGCAATAGAGGCAAAGCTTGGGTCTTGCAGATTACAAGTTTTTCGTTGTCCAGATTTCCAACTATAGACTTTCAAGGTAGCCATTTGTTACTGGACCCTCTGAGGGGCGGCTTCTGCATTTTTGCATACTAGCCTCTTGCGCCCCTCTTCTCTAGTTTCTCCGTTCTGGAATGAAGAAGCTGACATTCTAGGAAGGTATTCGTTGCCAGACTTTGGCAAGTTATAGCGAGTCACACTATGCTCAACACATTCCTAGAAGGGCGGAAGCAGTTGCCACTTGCAATAGCATGTAGCATAAATAGTACACATGTCTTTGTCGTTTTTGGCAATCCAACGTGCAGTTTAATGTCCTTGAAGACATAAGGATATGGTCACGCCAGGCTTAGTTTCCACATACAATGCTCGACCACCTCTCACGACAGAGCACTTTCCATTGGCTTAATTGTGCCACTATGTCTAAACAAGCACAGTTTTCAAACTATGTCAATCCTTTCCCCGTCAACTCAAGCGTTTTCTCTCCTATGATCTATCTACGTCTCTCTCTCGCTCTCTCACACACACACACACTCACTCACTCACTACCTGATGTTCTTTGTCATGCTCCGAGCCTCCGTACATGCCATGGCCAGAACATGTCGAGGCTTATTGATAACTAAGCCTCGCATGACTATGACTTTAGAGAACTTTACTATTAAATGTATGTAGAACATGTCGAGGCTTATTGATAACTAAGCCTCGCATGACTATGACTTTAGAGAACTTTACTATAAAATGTACATACATGCATAGAAACTGCACTATAGCGCTTTGTCCCTAGGAACATAAGCCTCTTACCTAGTTAGTGGTACATTGATTACCTTGAAGTGGTGCATTGATTACCTTGAAGGTAGATTGTTGCTTTGCATGATATCCATCAACTATCTATATCTATACTATGTATAATTGAGCTTAAAATTTTCTAGGAAGGAGAGGGCATCTATGTGTCACTCTCTCCTTCATTTCAAGAACTTAAGAAACATTTGGTTTGAAATGTAAAAGTGAAACTAAAGTCAGAAATCATTTGGTTTGAATTGTAAAAGTAAAGGGTAAGTAGCAAGTACAATCATTTGGTTTGAATTGTAAAAGTAAAGGGTGAGTAGCACTTACAAGAAATCATTTGGTTTGAATTGTAAAAGTAAAGGGTAAGTAGCAAGTACAGTGATGGTAGAAAATGAAAAGACTTAGTTTTGACTTCTAAGTTCTGTCAAAAAGTCACAATACTTAGTACCATATATATTTATATTATTTAAACTCTTTAGCAAGGCCATAGATTTTCTGTCCGGCTTTAATTTTGAAGGGTGATTATTTTTGTAAAAGATAGCTCTACTTTGCAGCTTGAAAAAATAACGAGTAGCGAGCTATACCACATATCGATAAGTTGGTCCGCCTCAAATGTGTGTGTGTGTGTGTGTGTGTGTGTGAGAGAGAGAGAGAGAGAGAGAGAGAGAGACTTTGTTATTTGCTGTAGTAGCTGTGTGTGTGTGTGTGTGTGTGTGTGAGAGAGAGAGAGAGAGAGGGCCAATCCCATTTAGTGCTGCTGAGCAGTGCCATATGTCTACTTCTGTTTGAAACAGAGAGATAGTGCCATTGATTGGCCTTGGTGCTTGACAGCGAATGCTCCCCCCCCCCCCCCCCCCACCCAAACTTGATCATGAACACAACCCACCACTTACTTCATGTACAACTTCTCAAATGTTGCCACAACATGCCTCATGTAGTTTACTCTATCAACACCCCTGCCTGCCAATAGCTGATCAGCCGCAAGCCCCACATCCTTATACAACCTCAATCCTCTACTGGCCAGGACGCCAAGACTCTGGATCCAATACATGTCCCACTCCCCACAAGCGCTTGCTGAGCCACCTACTCCTCTACCACTGCCTGTCTGCCACCCTTGATCCTGACGAGCTCCATTTTTGCCTAGCTGTGACCCTCCACACTATGAGAGAGAGAGAGAGAGAGAGAGAGAGAGAGAGAGAGAGAGAGAGTCCTACATCCGTCTCCACACTTTCTTCATCTTTTTTTGACCATTCAGTGGATGCTACAATGTTGAGAGCTCCAATGTGATCATCCAAGCTTTTTAGCTTTCCCAAGTTTTCACATCTCAAAATCCTGACTGCTGCTACAATGCTAATGGCAACAATCGTGCAAGGCGGGTCTTCCATTAAGTGTTTGGGAAAAATGTGTCTCAACTTAATATCATGCTGTTTTCAATTTCAAGGGGGAAAGGAGATATTCCGCCCCAAAATAGATAAAAATAGTCTAAAAATTTACAAAATAAACCTAATTTTTTAAATTTCCTCTTGAAAAATTAAAGGAAAGCAATTTTGTATATTTGAAAAAAAGATTTTTCCAGAATACTGATGTGATTGCATTGGAGGATGATCATTGCCAGTCGAGGGTATTGGCCTTGGTCCTAGAGTTAGCAATCCTTTGCTCATTTGGACCCTCCTTGGTGTTGCATACCTAATGTGGACCCTTTGCCTCCCCCTAGAAATGATGACTCCGGTCTCTTATTGTAGGGCTACCTCCATGCATGTGCCTCCATTGTAGGACGGGCTCATGTCATTTTGCTTACATTTAGAGCTTGATCACTTTGGAACGGCTAAATAGACTTCTAGCTTTGTTTGCAAGTCAAGAAAATCGGTGGCTTTTTGAAGATAAATGCTTGATTTGACTGACTGATGAGACAGATCTTCAGTAGGTTCCTGCTAGCCAAGAGGGAAACAAAAGTCAACCATGTGAAAGACTGTGCCTGTTTCGAGGCTCTTAACTACCATGATTAGATAGGTAGAGAGAGAAGAGTTGGCTCGTGACTGGGCAAAAAGCAGGCTCGCTGGTACAAGTGACCAGGCTCTTCCTCTCTCACATGCTTCATTTTAATACAAACTAGACATGCAGCCTGAGAGAGAGAGAGAGAGAGAGAGAGAGAGAGAGAGAGAGAGAGAGAGAGACATTTTTCTTCCTACTGACGTGGTTTGAGACCTGTTAATCTTGAGACCGAGTAATCTCGACTCTCAACTATTAAGTTTAGGCAAACCTTATCCAATCCAAACATTGTTGGCAACAAGTTGTCATGTTGCATACCATGTTAGAAGAGAGAGAGAGAGATAGAGATAGAGAGAGATCATCCTTAAAGATCAAATTGACCTATGGACCGAGTACAACATGTAACATGCTTGAAGACTATGGATATAAGGGAGGCCACTCACAAGTTGAATCCATGAGGTGGCTAGGAGAGAAAGGTATGTAGGCCAGGGTATGGGCCAAAATGTGGGTAAAGCAAGTTTTATGTGATCAAAAGCTGAGCACTCATGTAGGGTATGATGATCGCACTCTCAAATTCTTAAAGGATACAGTTTGCGTACAAAAAGAGACTCTCCTTCATGTAGTGCCTCAATGCTCTCTCTCACATTTAAGGGAGTGAGAGCTAAGCCAAATGGCTCCTATGGTATAAAATATGGGTAAGGGCAAGATGTGAATGGTTGAATACAGTTTGTTCTCTCAAAGAAGAACATGCATGTGTGTATGTTTGTGTGTGTGTGTGTTTTGTAGCACGGCCTTTCTTTTAGCATGATGCCCAAAAATCTTGCAAAGAGAAACGATTGAGTGAACTTTTCAACTTTCATTGCCCTCACATTTTAAGGTGCCAATGGTGTCCAAATGTACACAAAAAAACAATTTGTGCCTTATATTACTAGCATGCTTATGGTAAATTGCAAGAGACCTTGTGGCATCCATGCGACAAATCTTGGTAGATGCAAGTGTACATGCTAGCTAGATTGAGTGCAATCCAACCTGTAAATTTTTGAAATTTACCCACATATCAACACCCCTGGCTACCAATAGCTGATCCGCCACAAGCCCCACACCCTTATACAACCTCAATCCTCTGCTGGCCAGGACGCCAAGACTCTGGATCCAATACATGTCCCACTCCCCACAAGCGCTTGCTGAGCCACCTACTCCTCTACTACTGCCTGTCTGCCACCCTTGATCCTGACGAGCTCCATTTTTGCCTAGCTGTGACCCTCCACACCATGAGAATGAGAGAGAGAGAGAGAGAGAGAGAGAGAGAGAGAGAGAGAGAGAGAGAGAGAGAGAGAGAGAGTCCTACATCCGTCTCCACACTTTCTTCATCTTTTTTTGACCATTCAGTGGATGCTACAATGTTGAGAGCTCCAATGTGATCATCCAAGCTTTTTAGCTTTCCCAAGTTTTCACATCTCAAACTCCTGACTGCTGCTACAGTGCTAATGGCAACAATCGTGCAAGGCGGGTCTTCCATTAAGTGTTTGGGAAAAATGTGTCTCAACTTAATATCATGCTGTTTTCAATTTGAAGGGGAAATGGAGATATTCCGCCCCAAAATAGATAAAAATAGTCTAAAGAGTAACAAAATAAACCTAATTTTCTAAATTTTCTCTTGGAAAATTAAAGGAAAGCAATTTTGTATGTTTGAAAAAAAGATTTTTCCAGAACATTGATGTGATTGCATTGGAGGATGATCATTGTCAGTCGAGGGTATTGGCCTTGGTCCTGGAGTTAGCAATCCTTTGCTCATTTGGATCCTCCTTGGTGTTGCATACCTAATGTGGACCCTTTGCCTCCCCCTAGAAAAGATGACTCCGGTCTCTTATGGTTGGGCTACCTCCACGCATGTGCCTCCATTGTAGGACTGGCTCCATGTCATTTTGCTTACATTTAGAGCCTAGTCACTTTGGAACGGCTAAATAGCCTTCCAACTTTGTTTTCAAGTCAAGAAAATTGGTGGCTTTTTGAAGATAAATGCTTGATTTGACTGAGTGATGAGACAGATCTTGAGCAAGTTCCTGCCAACCAAGAGGTAAACAAAAGTCAACCATGTGAAATATTGTGCCCGTTTCAAGGCTCTTAACTACCACAATTAGATAGGTAGAGAGAGAAGATCCGGCTCGTGACTGGGCAGAAAGCACACTCGCTGGTACACGTGACCAGGCTCTTCGCCTCTCACATGCTTCATTTTATTACAAACTAGAGATGCTACGAGAGAGAGAGAGAGAGAGAGAGAGAGAGAGAGAGAGAGAGAGAGAGAGAGAGAGAGATTTTTCTTCCCACTGACGTGGTTTGAGACCTGTTAATCTTGAGACCGACTAATCTCGACTCTCAGCTATTAATTTTAGGCAAACCTTATCAAATCCAAACATTGTTGGCAACAAGTCGTCATGTTGCATAGCATGTTAGAAGAGAGAGAGAGAGAGAGAGAGAGAGAGAGAGAGAGAGAGAGAGAGAGAGAGAGAGAGAGAGAGATCATCCTTAAAGATTAAATTGACCTATGGACCGAGTACAACATGTAACATGCTTGAACACTATGGATATAAGGGAGGCCACTCACAAGTTGAATTCATGAGGTGGCTAGGAGAGAAAGGTATGTAGGCCATGGTATGGGCCAAAATCTGGGTAAAGCAAGTTTGATGTGAGCAAAAGATGAGCACATGTAGGGTATGATGATCGCACTCTCAAATTGTTAAAGGATATAGTTCGTGTACAAAAAGAGACTCTCCTCCATGTAGTGCCTCAATGCTCTCTCACACATTTAAGGGAGTGGGAGCTAAGCCAAATGGCTCCTATGGTATAAAATATGGGTAAGGGCAAGCATGTGAATGGTTGAATACAGTCTGTTCTCTCAAAGGAGAACATGCATGTGTGTATTTTGCAGCACGTCCTTTGTTTTATCATAATGCCCAAAACTCTTGCAAAGAGAAACGATTGAGTGAACTTTTCTACTTTCATTGCCCTCACATTTTAAGGTGCCAATGGTGCCCAAATGTACACAAAAAAACAATTTGCGCCTTATATTACTAGCATGCTTATGGTAAATTGCAAGAGACCTCGACATCCATGCGACGAATCTTGATAGATGCAAGTGTACATGCTACCTAGATTGAGTGCAATCCAACCTGTAAATTTTGAAATTTACCCACATATCAACACCCCTGGCCACCAATAGTTGATCGGCCACAAGCCCCACACCCTTATACAACCTCAATCCTCTGTTGGCCAGGACGCCAAGACTCTGGATCCAATACATGTCCCACTCGCCACAAGCGCTTAGTGAGCCACCTACTCCTCTGCCGCTGCCTGTCTGCCACCCTTGATCTTGACGAGCTCCATTTTTGCCTAGCTGCGACCCTCCACACCATTGGAGAGAGAGAGAGAGAGAGAGAGAGAGAGAGAGAGAGAGAGAGAGAGTCCCACATCCATCTCCACACTTTCTTCATCTTTTTTTGGCCATTCAGTGGATGCTACAATGTTGAGAGCTCCAACGTGATCATCCAAGCTTTTTAGCTTTTCCAAGTTTTCACATCTCAAACTCCTGACTGGTGCTGCAGTGCTGACGGCAACAATCGTGTAAGGCGGGTCTTCCATTCAGTGTTTCAAAAAAATGTGTCTCAACTTAATATCATGTTGTTTTCAATTTCAAGGAAAAAAGGAGATATTTGCCCCAAAATAGATAAAAATAGTCTAAAAATTTGCAAAATAAACCTAATTTTCTAAATTTCCTCTTGGAAAATTAAAGGAAAGCAATTTTGTATGTTTGAAAAAAAGATTTTTCCAGAACACTGATGTGATTGCATTGGAGGATGATCATTGCCAGTCAAGGGTATTGGCCTTGGTCCTGGAGTTAGCAATCCGTTGCTCATTTGGACCCTCCTTGGTGTTGCATACCTAATGTGGCCCCTTTGCCTCCCCCTAGAAATGATGACTCCGATCTCTTATTGTAGGGCTACCTCCACGCATGTGCCTCCATTGTAGGACTGGCTCCATGTCATTTTGCTTACATTTAGAGCCTGGTCACTTTGGAACGCCTAAATAGCCTTCCAACTTTGTTTGCAAGTCAAGAAAATCGGTGCCTTTTTGAAGATAAATGCTTGATTTGACTGAGTGATGAGACAGATATTGAGCAGATATTGAGCAAGTTCCTGCTAACTAAGAGGGAAACAAAAGTCAACCATGTGAAAGACTGCCCGTTTCGAGGCTCTTAACCACCACGATTAGATAGGTAGAGAGAGAAGAGCTAGCTCGTGATTGGGCATAAAGCAGGATCGCTGGTACATGTGACCAGGCTCTTCGCCTCTCACATGCTTCATTTTAATACAAACTAGAGATGCAACCTGAGAGAGAGAGAGAGAGAGAGAGAGAGAGAGAGAGAGAGAGAGAGAGAGAGAAAGAGATTTTTCTTCCTACTGACGTGGTTTTAAACTTGTTAATCTTGAGACCGAGTAATCTCGACTCGCAGCTATTAAGTTTAGGCAAACCTTATGCAAACATTGTTGGCAACAAGTCGTCATGTTGCATAGCATGTTCGAAGAGAGAGAGAGAGAGAGAGAGAGAGAGAGAGAGAGAGAGAGAGAGAGAGAGAGAGAGAGAGAGAGAGAGGGAGAGAGAGATCATCCTTAAAGATCAAATTGACCTATGGACCGAGTTCAACATGTAACATGCTTGAAGACTATGGATATAAGGGAGGCCACTCACAAGTTAAATCCATGAGGTGGCTAGGAGAGAAAGGTATGTAGGCCATGGTATGGGCCAAAATGTGCGTAAAGCAAGTTTGATGTGATCAAAAGCTGAGCACTCATGTAGGGTATATGATCGCACTCTCAAATTGTTAAAGGATATAGTTCGCGTACAAAAAGAGACTCTCCTCCATGTAGTGCCTCAATGCTCCCTCTCACATTTAAGGGAGTGGGAGCTAAGCCAAATGGCTCCTTTCGTATAAAATATGGGTAAGGGCAAGCATGTGAATGGTTGAATACAGTCTGTTCTCTCAAAGAAGAACATCCATGTGTGTATGTTTGTGTGTGTATATTTTGCAGCACGCCCTTTCTTTTAGCATGATGCCCAAAACTCTTGCAAAGAGAAACGATTGAGTGAACTTTTCTGCTTTCATTGCCCCCACATTTTAAGGTGCCAATGGTGCCCAAATGTACACAAAAAAACAATTTGCGCCTTATATTACTAGCATGCTTAGGGTAAATTGCAAGAGACCTCGATATCCATGCGATGAATCTTGGTTGATGCAAGTGTACATGCTAGCTAGATTGAGTGCAATCCAACTTGTAAATTTTGAAATTTACCCACATATAGAGACAAATTTGGAATACTGCCTTTGAGAAACAAACGACACACTTCTCACTAAATCAGTTGTGCATACGAATGGCAAGTTTCTTCTACTACTATGTGGTGTAATGTTGGCATGTTGGTTCATGGCTGGTACATGCAATCTAAGTGCCAACAAATAGAAATTGATGACTTAGTTGACTGTGATTCCCCAAATGCAAGACCAAAACTACAGGAGAGAAGCATGGGAGAGTTGCAATCATGACCAATGCCTTGATTGGTAAGGATGGTGAGAGGGGATGCTAATGCATCTGAAGAATTCGTCGTTCACTACAAACACTATATCCAAAGACGGATACCAGCTCTCTATTAGTCTATTTAGAGTGCCACTACCACTCACCAGGGTCCCATATCAATTGTGTGAGGGAGATGTCTCTAGCCTAATCACAAATTCGTTGCCTCCTTAGAGAGAAACATAGGATGTTAAGACAAGACATCATGCGAAGGGAGCCCATTACTTAATTCATTCCCAAGAGACCTCAAATTGATCTGATAATTCTTGAACTCAACACACACAAACAAGAATATAGAAAGGGGGGGGGGAGGGACAAACTTGCCATGATTAGGAGGAGTATGTTGGAGCTTGGCATGACCAACTAGAAGGAGATTTGTCCTTGGTCAATCCACAAGAATCTAGAGAGTAACTACACTTCATTAGTTGTTCGATCTTACACTCAAAAAGGTAGACATAGTGTTGATCCAAAAGATAGATTTGTGCTTGGTTGATGTGAATGTGGAGGGCACTTAGATCTTGTGTGTTGTCATACATTGTCATCTATAAGTAGTTATAGTGGTGGTTGATGCACAAGTGTATTAAAGAGCTATAAAATCTCACTTGAGAATCACGGGCATTTGCCCTCTCTTTGAAGGGAAGGAGAACAATGGTTGCTTCAATTGGCGCACATGTATACACAAGAAGTTTTGGACAAATTCTCACAATAATTCCCACGTTGTGACTTACCTCAACATCATGAGCTTCTGTGAGGGAGGCACCCCATACCTAGCTAGGTACAATTGGGGGCAGGGGACCGCCGGCCCCGGTGGGGGGGCCGATGGTCCCCTGCCCCCAATCGTACCTAGCTAGGTATGCGGTGGCTCTCGAGCAGAAGCTCAATAGTTATGCATTGTATGAAAAACACTGGAAAAGACTTCATTTTCCTACATGAGAAAATTTCTAAATCTTCTTCTGCTAGCCGCGGCAACGCGCGGGTCACATACTAGTGTTTATTAATCCAGAGACCTTGATGTCTATAAAAATGAGGGGATACCTTTTTTTGGATTCAAAATCTTCTAATGTAACTTCTATGTCACAATTCATACACTTCCCTTCATGGCCTCATGCAACTTATGATTGCAGACCTCGTGATTTTATCACTTGTTACTTTAGCTCACCGAAGAAGCAGCGCTGGCATAAGGCAAACCTTGCTCTCAATGTCTCGATTCCCTACTCTAAAATCCCTCTACCTTCTAAGCCTAAGTTTCCCAATTTTGGCAGAGCGTCAAAATCCACAACGGTGCTGTGTGTGTTTGTGGTGTGTGTGTGTGTGTGTGTGTGTGTGTGTGTGTGTGTGTGTGTGTGTGTGTGAGAGAGAGAGAGAGAGAGAGAGAGAGAGTGAATATCGCACACAACCTTCCACTTTCCCTTGTTGTTCGACCCACAAATACCACCACAAGGAACTTTGGACAGCATACCATATAGTAATACTGCCAGCATTTGATATATTTGCTAGATGCAAATAGCAAGTCTTGTCTATGAGCGCAATCAAACTAGCAAATATGGTGGCCTTTTTGCTTAATGCTAGATGGAAGTAGCAATGCTAACTCCCAAGCAATCTCTATATAGCAATTTTGTGTATTTGCCCAATAGAACTAGCAAAATCATACTCGCTTTGGAATTCTTATATAGTAATTAGATGTTGTTGCTAATTAGAACTAGAATTATTGTTGTTCCTACTTAGCGGTATTCATACCCCTTAGTTATTCATATCAAGCCATTTCCCTATGTTGTACAAATATCTAGTAAGTTCTAACGTTATTGCCACCTTCACTTACCATTTATTAAAGAGTAGGTTAAACTTATCACCATGAGGGTCCTATTTGATAAAATATTTATGTGTGAAATAATTATATATTATAATAGCTTTAAAACAAATTAAATGTATTATTTATTTTGAACTCTTGTCAAAAAATTTCATGCATTTTCACTAGCTCAAGGTGGCTATGCGGTGAGGCTGGAGTTGGTTATACAATAGTGTTAACGAGAGGAGGTTTAGTTCCAAAGCTTAGAAGTAGTGAGTGGAGATTGTACAATAGAAGATGATAGGGATGGATAGTGGGCATTGAGTGGATGAAGTGGGTGTTGCATGGAGTGTGGGGATTAGGTTGACGATGGTCAGAATGTGTATGAGGTGACTTTGAACTCAGGGGGCACAAAGCAAGGGGTAGAGTTGAGCCAAGGAGTACAAACAACTTTGCCATGCTTAAGCAAGCTGAGAAGCGGGGAGAGATTGATAGCTTGGGTGCCAAAGCAATGCTAGAGTTTGAGCTCTAAGCTATGGCAAGCTGTCAACATATAGGAAATGCAAGGGAGAAAGAGGGTTTTAGAAGGTGGTTGGATGACGTGGAGACTTAGTGGTAGGTGGAATGGAAGGATGAAATTTCTAGAATATAGTCAATAGGTCGGGAAATTCCCATTCCCATCCACCCCCTCGTAACACCGCACAATGGGGGTAGTTTGCCTCCTCGCTTTCCCCCTCCTCTCACTCCCCCACTCTTCCCACACAGGGCCCCCTCCTCCACTTGCTGCTCCCACTCCTATAGTGGTTCCTTACCCAACTTCATGTTACCCTGCATATGGAGAGAATGTTTTCACTCACCATAGCCTGTTGTCGGGCTCATAGAGCTTGGCATGCAGTGATTATCTGAAGAACTCATTGCTACCATGGGATGCCATGTTTCTATAGTCCTCACCCGTTTTCACTACTTTTGTGAAGACTAGATGCACCTTCCTCGTGCACTTGGAGGCTATGTCCTTGTGCTACGCTGTGGACATGCCTGGACGAGGGAGGTAGTAGGGTGGTTGCACACATTTCTTTTGCATGGGAATATAAGAAGATGTTAGTGGGAGGTTTAAGTAAAATGTAAAGCAAACTAAAGGAAAAAGGAGGGGTGGAATGCACATGGTCAAAGGAGCCTGATGGAATGCCACGTGTGATGCCACACAAGAACGCAAGCAGAGAGTTGACGGGTCTAGCTTGTGCGAGGCAGTAAAAAGGACGGCATGAGCTCAACTAGCCGCTAGGCTTTCCAGATTTTGGGCTTTAAAAGAAAGCCACCTTGACGAGGTGGAATCTCTGTAGATTCCACCTAATGAACATGAAAGTTTGATCGTTGTGCTATGATTACTTTGTGAAAGTGAATTTCTTTGTTTAGTGGACTAGAATCCACGGGTAATGAACTGAGAGTGGAGAAAATCTCTTCAATAACAAGTCTTGAGTTCAAGGTTCCTCATTGGATATTTTTTTGATGTCTCTTGGGATAGTTTCCTATGACGTTAAACTTCTCTTCTTCTTCTTGTTCTTCTGTGTTGTGTGTGTGTGTGTGTGTGTGTGTGTGTGTGTGTGTGTGTGTGTGTGTGTGTGTGTGTGTGTGTGACCTTGTTGCACTACTAGCAAGTTGTGTGACATCTCTTTCTTGAAAGAAAAACCCACAGGATATGGATCAAGAGGGCGGTGTGACGTCTTTTTGCTAGCAGCAAAACCAACGTTGCTAGAGATCGACAGGGTGGAGACATGGACACAGAGAGGCCCATGGGGGCGCAAAGGGGCGTAGGGGACTATCAACAAAAGCGCGCCGCAACTCTCTGTGCGGTGGGTGAGAAGGACGTGATTAACAAGATAAAAGAATGCGCATCTAAGCATTTGTGACACAGAGAGAAACACACACACTCTCACACAGAGAGGAAAGGGGCAGGGGAGTGGGAGGGCGTGAAGCAAAGAAGAGAAGAAGCTTTTGCGCAAGAGTGGAAAATTTTTTGTAAAGCATTTGTAACGAAGAGACAAGAGGAGAGGGTGATGATGAAGGTACGAAGAAGCAAGTGTTAAGGGAGTTTCTATTCGTCACGAGGCTATGCCTCTCTCTCTCTTGTGCCCATTAAAGCAGCACGCATTCGCAAGGCTGCCATCATGCAAAGAACAACAGGAAGGGGGAGGGCTCATCACGAGCATGGCATGAATCTGTAATTGTTTGGTAGGATCAATTATATAATCTACTCACGATTGTGAGTTTTGCAAAAAAAAAAAAGAGGAGAACGTCCATGTCCCTTTGAGTTTTTATCTCTACAATATGCTCTATCAATATGTTTGTAGCGGGTATCCTCTATTATACCAACCAAGCCACATGTTAGGTGGAACAACAGAAGACTTTAAAAGGATAAGATCCATGCTTCACACAAAACACGACCTTCCTTGTTACTTTTGATTCGGTTCCCTTTTTTGAGAGAGACTAAATACATAGAGAGCATTGAAGATCCCAAAGATTATGTGTGTGTGTGTGTGTGTGTGTGTGTGTGTGAGAAGAGAGAGAGAGAGAGAGAGAGAGAGAGAGAGAGAGAGAGAGAGAGAGAAGACTAGACACCTAATGTAACGTTAATTCAATCACCATCTGAGGACCCCATACTCTATTTTTTGAATGGTATTTATTATCCTTGATTTTATAAGAGTGCCGATGTGGAGATTGTGGCTATGGAAATGGGCACGTGCTACTAGGGTTGTTGGTGATCAATGCATTAACGATCAATGCAAGAGAACTCTCTTGTGATTCTAGCATAACGTAGCAAAAATCCAACATCATATGTAATGGAGGAGCAAAATGTAAATCACAATATGGAGGACATTGTAAAGGGTAAAATAAGAAAAAACTATCAAATACCATGCTCACACTAGGCAACAGGCTAAAGCAAAATATTTACTGTTGCTTATACATAACAAATCACTGCTTTGCTTATACATAACTGCTTTGTTCTAGACAACCATTATTAAGAATGAACATCACACAAGAATAACAAGAAAAAACCCTTTGAGCAAGTACCACTTTAGAAGAAAAACCCTTCGCATCTCTTGAAACCCCCCTACCTTTCCCAAAAATCCTATTTGTGCATGGGTTGTAGGACTTATTGGACTTCATCTTGTTGATTGCACAATGCATGCATGGATGATAGTAGCAGTCAAAGTGTGTCAATTTTAATTTTGTTCAAGACCCAATCGTTTGCTTGTCTAAGATATCCACCCCAAGTGGTGTCTGAACACTTGCCTTTTGATACTATCTCTTCATACCACTCGGTGGGATCAAATGAGTCACTCTTAGTGAGCAAAGTCAATCTTGATTTTTGATGATACACTTCGAGCCCAAGGCAATTGCAAATAGTTGGACGAGCTCAAGTGTTCTCCTTAGCATCTAGGAGTTGGCTTTTATGAAGAGCAGAGAATCGTCCATGAATAATTTTGCCAATTGCTTGCCCCGTGGCAGTGTGAGAGTCCCTGAATCTCCCCTTTCACAACACTACCCTCAAGCTATGTCACCACTGGATGAGAAGAAATTGCAAAGAATAGAGGGGCAAGCGGGCAGCCTCCCTTGAAAGTTATTGAACTTAGCTAAGGAATCTATAAGCACAATTAGTGGAAATGATTGTGACAATAATCCCTAACAAAATACATTTTGTCTAGGCCATTGCAATTAAGTGTCGAAGCAAAGACATTAACAAAAACCTCCAATCAACAAGTCATATTGTGAACGATAAGTTCTTTATCTCCTTACAAGATCCATTTTTTGCCATGTCAGCTTGGGCGGGTGTCCTAGTGTGACAGAAGCTTAAGGCATAGCAAAGACATTAACAAAAACCTCCAATCAACAAGTCATATTGTGAACGATAAGTTCTTTATCTCCTTACAAGATCCATTTTTTGCCATGT